>NC_136063.1:746291293-747573447 GCF_964261635.1 Lissotriton helveticus | reverse complement strand
TCCACTTGTGTAGAGTTCAGTATTATCCTAATCGTATTTACTTAGAAGGGAAATGCCTAGCTGAAGCCTTACAAAAGACATGTCAGGTTAGTGCATTCTGCTCCATTTTCTAACTGACATTTTATAATGCATTTTCGTGTTAAAACCTAAGGCAAATTAACATCATTATTGATTCCTTTTTATTGGCTATTTTCTGCGTTAAGACTTCTCATCGATTCTGAAACTGGATCACAGGGAAATGAGAGGAGAATGCACATTTGTAGCAACAGTTTAAAATGTGCAAAGCCTTATGGGTGAGTAAAGATGATTGTATCCATGCAAGTTACGCTGGACTCTTCTGGGTGTCTAGTTTTCAGATATGTATGTTTTTTTTTTTAGGTATGCTTGGGTAGCGGCAGAGCCCGTGCCCGATATCTACCAATACCACACTGCAGAAAAAGGATATTTTTGAGTGGAAAAATTTGATCTGTCCATGTTGAGTTTTGAAGCAATTACAGTTGAGAGTGCTGGGACCACCCACACAACTAGGGTACATATTTATTGGGACAATGTGGGAATGCTGGTGTTATAAAATGTGTGGATCCCTATAGATACTGAAACTTCCAGTCACAGAAATGTGAAGAAAATGTGGTTTTAGCCACATTATGAGGTATGTAGGAACTTATCGGTAAGAAAATGTCATGGGATCTACGCAGGTTACACCATCCAAGACTCTCCTGGAAATCTAGTATTCCAAAATGTTTGGTTTGGAAGGTTTACTTGGGTGGTTAGTGCCCAGGCCAAAATTCAGTGCTACCCATTATGCAAAAAGAATTGTCGGTTTTTAATGGAAAATGTGATCTGTCCATGTTGTGTTTTGGGACCTTTCCTATAGTGGGACTTTGTTCACTCTTACAAGTGGGGTATTGGATTATTGGGATAAGTGTGCGACACTGAGTGGAAGAAAATTAGGGGATCTCCATATATTCTGGAACTGTCTCTCAGACTTATGAAGAAAATGCACTTTATAGCTGTAATTTGAGGATTGCAAGGACTTAATGGTAAGAAAACATTATAGGATCCACACAAATCACACGACCTTGGACTCTCTTGTGCATCTAGTTTTCAGAAATGTCTCGTTGTGGGAGGTTTCTCTTGGTCATGGTTGAGTTAGGACCCATAATCAGCAGCTGCCAACATTCTGAATAATAGTGCTGATTTTGCTCAGTGAAATGTACTGTCTCCAGGTCCCATATAGAGGTGTTTTGTGTCCTTGCCACTAGGCCCATCTACTCAAGTGGAGTACCATTTTGTATTGGGAGACATGTGAAAACACAGAAGAGTAAAATATTTGTCATTACCAAATGGCTAGCTCTGCGTTTGTGGATTCCAAATGTAAGCCAGTGTGCCAGAAAGTGCACATTTTCCAAAATGTCCTCTGAATCACATGTTACTATGGATACACCCAATTTAGAGATGTACAAAAAACCTCTTTTGCTAATCAGTATCAGGTGCATGTTTCAGAAATACATAGGTTTTTGTTCATACCCACTTTTCATTTATTAGATTTTACCGTATCAATTGCTATATGGTTAATACACGATGAAGAATCATTATAAGCTTGTTCAGCTGTTGACTCTGAGTATTTTCAGTTTTTGGAAAACCTGCAAATTCTGTCTAACCTAGGGCCAGATGTAGGTAATTCATATTTACCGACTCTTAAATACCGAATTTTACCGATTCGGTATTTAAGAGTCGGTAAATATGAAGGTGGGAGATGTAGGTATTACAGAATCTGTAAATACCGAATCGTTAAGATTCGGTATTTACCGATTCTGTAAATACCGAATCGGTATTGCCCATTCATTCCTATGGGCCTTGAAGCCCATAGGAATCAATGGGCAATACCGATTCTGTAATTACAGAATCGGTAAATACCGATTTTAGCAAGGGTGCAGGGGGTGTCACTTTGACACCCTCTAGCACCCCAAAGACGGGCATGTTTGCCATGTGGCACACAGACATGCCCTAAGTGCATGTCTGTCTGTCACATGGCTAGGCGTGCATGCACACATGTGCATGCACACCTGGAATCAGTATTTTACCACCCAATTAGATTGGGTGGTAAAATACCGATTCTGTAAGGCCTTAGGGACTCTGAAGAGTCCCACCTACATCTGGAAGGTACCGAATCGGTAAAAATACCGATTCGGTATTCTACAGATTCTGTAAATTTACCGAATCGGTAAATTTACAGAATCTGTAAAATCTGGCCCCCTACATCTCAAGATGCCAAATACCGGTCGGAAACGGCCGAATTCGTCCGTTTCCGACCGGTATTTGCCACCTACATCGGGCCCTTAGTGGCCAGAACAGAGTGAACGACAAAATATTTGTGACAAAATATTACGGATTGAAACGTTGTCACCATTTGCAATTTATTTCTACTTATCTTCATTATGTTGTTATTTAAATGATTAGATTCCTTTGGAAAACATTCAGAGATCTACCCAAATGGCCATTGCTGAATGCAGAATTCAGTCTACTTTTAAGAAAAGTATAGATTACCAGAATTATCCATAGATTCATACCTGTTTCTGTTACAAATGGCAAGCGAGTTCAAACCACAAAAATAATGAAAAATTGACAGTGTTTTAGAAAAAAGCAAAAACTGTTGTTAAAAATTGTGTTTTTGTTTATAACTTTTCTTGTTTAAGAAATCGGGGAGGATTGTAAACCTAGCTCCTCAAATCTTTCACTGATATCGTGTTTAGAAAACAAACATAGGCTTCCTTGTACAACCTTTTTTCACAATTTTACCCCCCCCCCATATTTTGGTTATTTCTTTTTTCAGTGCCCTCAAGGGGACTCCTCAAGCCCTGCTTATATTTAGAATTCCAAGGATGTCAAGAGAAAAGAGACACATTTGGCATGAATACCTTATGTTGAAAAAAGTTATAAAGGCTTAGGTGCAAAGATGACCAGATATAAAAAATGTCTTAGCACTAGGGGGTGGAATAGCCTCAGTAGTTAAAGGATTAAGGGCGGGTCCCTTGAGAAACTCCAACATGGATATGGAGCTCAAGATATGTTTCAGGATTTTAGAACCAAGGGGCATATTACCAAGCAATAGCGATAATTATCGCTATTGCTTGGTTAGAGACAAAATTTTACCGCTGAGCTGCGGCGATTTTTACCGCAGATAAACCTTGGTTTTACCAAGGTTTATCGCAAATGCGATAAAAAACGGCCGCAATGCATGAATATCGCTGAAAAGTCAGCGATATTCATGCATTACCGAGCTAATGCTCTTAGCCATGTTATCCACCTCCCATTGGATAACATGGGTAAGAACTGCTCAGGGCAGGTGTTAGCTTTTGGAGATATTCGCGCTTAGGGCGAATATCTCCAAAAGTTGGTAATAGGAGATAGCGATGTTTGCGACTGTTTCCAGTCGCTAACATCTTGGCACGCCCACTTTGCATGTCATTAGTGATAAATATCACTGACATGCAAAGTGGGGCCTAAGATGGTTGCTATCTCCTACTAGCTGTCGCTAACTGGTGTTAGCGACAGCTAGGTAATAGGGAGATAATTTTATCTCCGCTTTCTTGGCTTTTAAAGCCAAAAAAGCGGAGATAAACCCCCTTGATAATATGCCCCCAGTCCCCAAGGCCTGTAATGGCTGGCACAATAAATTCTCTATGATGTGGCCAGCCACTGAATATCCACCCATCGGATTGGAATGGGCCAGAGCATATATGAACACCAACAGTACTGATATCTTGACCTTTTTACGAATCTTAATCCCTTTCTGCCCACCCATGCCTTTTTAACTACTATTTTCTGAAAAAGCAGCTGAATGGATTTACACCACATAGCAAAAAGCCCTGCTTGTGAATAAAGTTTTTACTTTTTGACAAATTTGGTGTAATTCTGTGAAGCTGTTTCTGTATCGTAGAACAAACTTCCCTATATGAATGAACATGGAAAATCCCTCTTTAGGGACCCCCTTCCCCTTTATCTCTGCCCTGCTTGACTGATTAGCATAAAACTTTCCATGAAGGAGCCAGATTAGATGAGCATCTTTTGGAACGTTTCTAGGAGATTTTTCAATAGTGTCAGTTACTAAAGAAACAAAAATGCACTTCCTATGGAAACTCTGACCTATCTATAACTACACAGCATGGACAGCCATTTATATATCAATATCAATAATAATTGTATTTCTATATACATAGATACGATAAATTACATTATGTTGCTAACTATGCAGTTTAGTTTCAAAATAAAATACAAAAATTCCTTAAAAATCGTATAATATGCTTTTATCTGTGCTACCACATATAGACAACTTTAGATAAAAAGTTAAAATGTAAAATATTTGCTAAATAAAAAGTTAATAAGATTTCATTAAGACTTCTAAAAAGAGGACCATCCTCTATGTAAGACATAGGTTTCAGGATTGTAAAATTTACACAGATTATAATATCGACGCTTAGTTCAATTTAGTTACAGAAAAAAAATATTGATACAAGTGCTATACATTGTGTGTAAATTCTGTCCAACTGGTGATTTTGGTCCAAAGTTTGTTAAAAGAGAGAGCACCAAATCCTAAATGAAAGCTATATATTCTGAATGTAAAACAGGGACTCTCTTTTCAATCAGTTAATGCTTGTGAAGCTCACAGGTTTTTACACCTGCCAATAAGAAAGACACAGTCGCATAGCATACGAATGGGGTCTCTAGTTTTTGTAGGTAACAGAGTGCATAAGCAAAATAGCGCAGATTCAATTTCCACGCCAGAGGAGCAATAAACGTTTTCCTCTCTATCGTATATAAGGAGCAATAAAACAGAATATGGAGAATAGATTGTTTTGACTTTTTATCATAGGGACACAAGGGAAGATGACTTAATGAATATACATTTGAAGGATATCCCAGCATCAGAGGAATTTGAGTATAAAACAATAATGAGAATTCTCTATAAAGGAAAGGTACAAAAGGAAATCATATTGCACTGCAGGTAAGTCCGGATATAACCATATTGTGCATTTCCTTAGCACCTTTCCCATCTGTTGCTTTCGCTTTTGCCAGGAAACTTCCTTTCCGCTTTTCCTTGGTGAAGCTTTCACCCAAAGTTGGCATGATGTAAAGACTAAGCCAAAAGATATAAGAGATTGTCTTACATATGATAGCCAAGGAATTTGTAGTGCATGGTCTAACTTCATTAAATCCTTTAAAATCAGTTGCCTTAGGGCTACTGTAATCCTCATCCATATTGCTATCCACTATAAAAAGAGAGCCATTTTGATTGTGTCACTAATGTGGGTAAAGCCTAGTTCCTTGTGAGAGATACAATTTGAGCCTGCTCCAGGTAAGGATAATACTCTTTTCACAAATGTATCTTCCAAAACTTGAACTGGTGATATGTCTATAGTCCCCCAGATAGCTGCTCCATAGGTAGCTATTGATAATACGTTTTCTAAATAAATCTTGACCATTTCCTGTATTGGTTTGCACCGCAGTTTTCTTTTTAAACCTAAAAATTGCTACTAAATTATTACCCATATGATTTATTGTACTTGTACCATCTCTTTCTATTTCAATTTAGAATCAAAGAGGAGACCTAAATAGGAAAATTGTTCTACATGTTCAATTTTATTCCCATCTAGGCAGAATCTCATCATCCTCTCCTTATCTCATCCTACAGACATGACAAAAGACATCTTTTTGTTGACATGAAGATCTAAATTCGCCATAAATGCTGCATAATTTTCTATAAGGTTTTGGAGAGTCATAAGGGTTCTATTTATTTATTTGGCGATTTTTAGAGCGCACAAATACCCATGGGTGTCTCGGCGCTGTAGTTGCAGAACTCTCAGGGGGGGGGAAGGGAGGTTTAGGCAGGGAACAACCATGTCTTTAGTTTTTTTCTGAAGTTGAGAAGGGTCGGAGCACACTTGATGTGTAGAGGAAGTGTGTTCCACAGTATGGCTGTTGCCACGGAGAAGCGTTTGTCGCCCCAATTGGCCCTTCTTGTACGGGGGACCATGAGTAAGTGCGCTGATGATGACCGCAGGGCTCTTGTGTGTTCAAGCGGTCGGAAGGCTCTTCTTAGGAATAGAGGTCCGTGATCGTGGATAGCCTTATATGCTATGCATAATGCTTTAAATTTGATACGGCTCCTCACCGGTAGCCAATGTAGCTGTCGGATGTAGGGGGAGACCGGTGCAAACTTAGGGATGGATAGCAGTGTCCTGGCTGCTGCATTCTGCACTGTCTGCAGTTTATTGAGGACCTTTTGTTGTGCATTGAGAAGCAGTGCGTTGCAGTAGTCAGTTTTGGAGAATACTAAAGTACTGACTAGGGTTTTGCCTGCATGTGGAGGAAGGTATGGAATTAATTTTTTTATCCTTTTTAGTATGTGGAAGGAAGAGGAAACCACTGCATTGGCATGTTGCTGGAATGACAGCTTGTTATCGAAGATAACGCCCAGGTTGCGTACCTTCGTTACAGGTTCTGGGGGTTGTCCCATCTGGTGGGGCCACCATTGTGGGGACCAGGTAGGTTGTAGCCTCCCGAATGTCATCACTTCTGTCTTATCAGAGTTGAGTTTAAGACAGTTGGATGACATCCAGGAGCTTATTGCCTTCATTCCCGTTTGGAAATTGGCTGCCACCGAGATTCCGTCGTTGTAAATCGACAGCACCAATTGGGTGTCGTCGGCATAGGTAGTGAGGGAGATTCCGCAGGATTTTATGACCCTCGCCAGGTCCGACACATAGATGTTGAATAGTGTCGGACTTAGCGAGGATCCCTGCGGTACTCCACATGGCAGGGAGAAGGTCTGTGATGTGAAATTGCCTAGTTTCACAGTTTGCGGACGGTTTGACAGAAATGAGGCCAGGAGGTTTTTAGCTTTGTCTGTAATTCCTATGGCCTCGACACGGTCGATCAAGGTGGCGTGGTCGACCGTGTCAAAGGCCGCAGATAGATCAAGGAGTATCAGTACTGCGGCTCCTCCGTTATCCATCGTGGACCTAATCTCATCTGCTGCTTTTAGCAGTGCCGTCTCCGTTCCGTGGCCTAATCGAAACCCAAATTGGTTGTCATCCAGTAGATTGTTGTGGTGGATGTAATTTGACAGCTGGGTATTCATGATCTTTTCAAAGATCTTTGCGGGGAATGGGAGGCAGGCGATGGGCCTGTAGCTAGCAGGAAGGAGAGGGTCTAGGCTGGGTTTTTTGAGTAGCGGTTTAATTATTGCTTTTTTCCATACCGGGGGGTAGACACCAGATGCAAACATTGCATTGCAGATGGTGGTTAGAGGTGGAGCAATAACTTCCGGTATGAGGTTGAGGATGCTTGGAGGGCAAGGATCTAGAGGTGAACCGGATTTGGTTCGAGCGATCAGGGGTAGGGTGAATTCACAGGTGGTAGGTTCGAAAGCTGCGAATATGGGGCCAGTATCAGTGATAGAGTGAGGGGAAGTGGGCACTACGTCGGGTGTGAATGTGTTGAAAATGGCTCTGACCTTGTCCTCGAAGAAATTTCGCAATGCATCAGAGAGGGCTTGAGATCCTTCTGACTGGGGAACAGGTGGGTTAGACAGGTATGTTACTACTTGGAATAGTTTCCCTGATGAGTTTTTAGCCTGATTAATTTGGTTTGTGTAGTACGTGGTTTTCTCTGTTTTTATGAGTTTTTTATAGTTGGAGAGGGCGCTTTTATAAATAATCTTGTCAGGCGTATTAAAGTTACGGCGCCACTGCCGTTCAAGGTTTCTGCAGTGCTGGCGCTGGAGTCTAAGCGGCTCAGAGAACCAAGGGGCTGAAGGAAGTTTTCTACTCCGATGGGAAGTTTTGGACGGTGCTAATTTATTGCAGGCTTCGATCAGATTCTCCATGTAAGTATCTGAAGCTGCTATGGGATCATGCTCATTAGGTAATGGGCTGTCCTGTATCATCTGAGTAAGATGTTCGAGATTTAAGTTTTTCCAGTCTCTGATTTTGGTGGGAGGGGGAAGAGACAAGCGAGGGGAAGTGGGTTTTGTGGGAATAGAGAAGCATATTGCTGAATGATCTGTCCAAATTAAAGGAATGACCTCGGTGATGGAGATTTCAGAGTTGTTGGTGAATAATCCATCCAACGTATGTCCTGCTTTGTGCGTGGGTTTTTTAACAATTTGTGTAAGACCAACTGTCTCTAAGTCTCCAAGTAGCGTTGTGGTGTCTGGGTCTTCTAAAACTTCGAGATGAAAATTGAGATCACCTAAGATGGTGAACTGTGGTGATCCAATTGATGTCTCGATTATGTGATCCAAGCGTGCTAGGAATTTGGCTCTGGATCCTGGGGGGCGGTAGATCAACATGCCTTTGAATGTGGCTTTACTGGATAAGCCTATCGAAAAGAGAAGGGCCTCGCATTCAGGGTAGGTTGTGTCTGCTGTGGTTATTTTGAGGTGGTTTTTGTAGATGATCGCGACTCCTCCACCCTTCCTTATCGGTCTGTCTAATTTACACACACAATAATTGTTAGGTGTGGCGTCTCTGAAGTCCGGCCCAGAGGCCTCGTCTCCCCATGTCTCGGTGATGAATAAAATATCTATCTGTTGCGATTCTATGAAATCTTCGATTTCAAATTTGTGTTTCGGCAAGGATCTTACATTTATAAGTGCTGCTGTCACTAGTGGGGGAGGTGTAGGGAGAGGAGTAGGTGTAGTCTCGGTACAGGTGGGACACTTGAGAGGTCCGATCCTAGGATTGTTGTAGTTGAAGTTAGGTAAGGAGTGAGGGAACCTGATTGTTTGCTTGATGCTGAGCAATTGGTCCGCGGTATAAGTTATTGGTACGGAACTGGTGGCGGGATGGGGGGGTGGTGGGACAGGGGGGGCGGCCCTATGCCCGGTCTCGGCGCGGACGAGCGCAGACGAGCTTGCCTTATGCGCGCCTTCGTCGCGCATTCGTCGCGCCCGCTGCGCTCGTCCGCTGCGCTTCCGGATCCGGTGCATTGTTCATAGGGAGTTTTGGGGTGTGGCCAGCGCAAGTGGGCGTGGCTGTTGTCCAAGAGCGGCGTTGCTATGGCACCCTGGTCCGCGTCAGCTATCGGTCAGCTGGGCGGTAGAGTGCACGTAGCGGCAGGAGGTACAAGTTTTAAAAATCACAAGTATCACAGTAAATAACAAATTTAAATGAGCGTAAAATCTCCCGGCTTCCGCCTCAGGAGAGAGTTTGTGCAACACGCAATTGTATTCAGCGCGCGTTTTTAAGCTGAGTGGCTAGGGGCGTGGCCAGCGCAAGTGGGCGTGGACCCTGGTCCGCGTCAGCTATCGGTCAGCTGGGCGGTAGAGTGCACGTAGCGGCAGGTAGTACAAGTTTTAAAAATCACAAGTATCACAGTAAATAACAAATTTAAATGAGCGTAAAATCTCCCGGCTTCCGCCTCAGGAGAGAGTTTGTGCAACACGCAATTGTATTCAGCGCGCGTTTTTAAGCTGAGTGGCTAGGGGCGTGGCCAGCGCAAGTGGGCGTGGACCCTGGTCCGCGTCAGCTATCGGTCAGCTGGGCGGTAGAGTGCACGTAGCGGCAGGTAGTACAAGTTTTAAAAATCACAAGTATCACAGTAAATAACAAATTTAAATGAGCGTAAAATCTCCCGGCTTCCGCCTCAGGAGAGAGTTTGTGCAACACGCAATTGTATTCTAGCCAATAGAACAGCGTTATCTGCATATCATAGGATTGGAAGGGGAGTTGTCTGTACACAGGGGGAATCTTTCGTCTTTTCAATCAAGACCTCATTTAATTTATTCATGTAAAGAGCAAATAAAAAGGGGGCAAGAACACACCCCTGTCTGACCCCTATCTCTATTTTAAAAGATTTTGTACACTCCCCTTCAATCCCGTAGCAAACTGAGGCTGTTGCACCTATATAAATTTGCCTTATAAAATCAATTATCAATTGGTCTACTCCCATAGCCTCCATAATGACCCACAATTTGCTATGAGCTACGGAATCAAATGCCGCAGACAAATCCATAAATGCCATATGGAGACGGCCTTTCTTTGCAGTGGAATATTTCGCCACTACTAGGGTCAAGTTGAGGCATTGGTCCAGAGTACCCCTGCTTTTTCTAAAACCATCCTGCACTTCAGGCAGAATCTTTTTTTCCTCCACCCAATTTCCAGCCTATTCGATAATACCCTGCCTAAATGTTTGGCTGTACTATCTATTAATGAAATGGGGTGGTAATTGGCTGGATTAGATGCTTCCGCTTTTTTGTGGACAGGAATTAACAATAATTGCTTCCATGATGGTAGCGGCCCATTTTTAGCTATCGAGTTAAAAACAATTGTCAACAGGGAAGACCATAGGGATCTGGTTGCAAAAAAGACATCCAGCGGAATCCCATCTGGCCCTGCAGCTTTCATAAAAGATTGTGATAGGGCAAGCTCTACTTCTTCAAGATGAAAAGACATATACGTTTTGTCCTTAGGAGGAGTAGAAACCACATTTAAAAAATGATTTTCTGCCTCATGGAAAATAATCTGAATGTGTGTTACCCATGTTTCCTCATCTATATGTACATCTAGAAATGTCCCACTCTTGTCAGTCTAGCAGGGAGAATTAATTACCTTCCAAAAGACTTTCCTGTTGTTCCTATTTGAAGCTTTCTTTAGATTAACCATGTTTCATCTTTTAACTGCTTCTGTCTATTGTCTCTGGCTATTTTATAATTTGGCTGATAGCCCGAAACCGGTCCTAGGATGCTTGTTTCCAGTCCAGGGAAGACCTGGCTTGGTAGTTCAGGCTGGACTTTTCCCATGGGGCACAGGGTCAAGACTGATTTGCATATGGCTGGGTTCTAACTGGAATGGCATGGTGAGCAAAAAAACGATGGATTTAGGCCCAGATCTCTGTTCTGGGGTGAATGTATGACATTGTTCTGCATTCTGTCCATCAATTGTTTTTTTTTTTGCATTTGTCACCCCGAGTGGGACGAGTTTGCTCAGATGTGAGTCCCGTGCTCTCCATGCCACTGGAATCAAGCTATCCTGGCTGATGAGGGCTGAAAGCCCGAAACTGGTCCTAGGATGCTTGTTTCCAGTCCAGGGAGGACCTGGCTTGGCAGATCATTCTGGACTGTTCCCATGGGGCACAGGGTCAAGACTGATTTGCATATGGCTGGGTTCAAACTGAAATGGCATGGTGAGCAAAAAAATGATGGATTTAGGCTCAGATCTCTGTACTGGGGGGAATGTATGAATGTATGACATTGTTCTGCATTCTGTCCATCAATTGTTGCTTTCTTTGCATTTGTCACCCCGAGTGGGACGGGTATGCTCAGACGTGAGTCCCGTGCTCCCCATGCCACTGGAATCAAGCTATCCTGGCTGATGAGGGCTGAAAGCCCGAAACCGGTCCTAGGATGCTTGTTTCCAGTCCAGGGAGGACCTTGCTTGGCAATTCGGGCTGGACTGTTCCCATGGGGCACAGGGTCAACACTGATTTGCATATGGCTGGGTTCAAACTGGAATGGCATGGTGAGCAAAAAAACGATGGATTTAGGCCCAGATCTCTGTATGGTGGTGAATGTATGACATTGTTCTGCATTCTGTCCATCAATTGCTGTTTTTGTTTTGTATTTTATGATTTGTCCTCAGAGTTTGAATAAGATCTTTATCTCTAGGGTGAGTTTTTAGAGCTTTACGCAGATTTGCTAAAGCTTCCATACAGGTTTTATTGAACCAACAGTTTAGCAGGGCAACATTTGTAGACACTGGACGAGTTTGACGTAGTTTAATATTTTTTTATTTTTTATTTTTAAAAGTTTTATATAGCGCTAGCTTGACCCGTAGGTATCAGAGCGCTTTACATATACACAGTAAACAGCAGAATGACATTACATTACATAGTAGGCCAGCAGTAAGACAGCAAACCACAGAAAATAAATAAATCTGCAGTGCAGCGGAGGGGGAGAGAGCAATAAAAGAAAAGGCGAGAGTGACATAGTCCGGTCACCCACTATCCTTGAATGTTCAGAGAGAGAGGAAACAACTCGGATAAAGAAGACTAGGTTAGTTGACGTTGGTCATGAAAGTATTTGTTTAGGAGATGGAGTATCAGGTCCCTTTTAAAACAGGAGAAGGAGGGGTTGCATCTGAGGACTCCAGGGAGAGCATTCCATATCCTGGGAGCGTTGCCAGAAAACGATCGGTATTGGGTGGTTTTCTTTTTCAGTTTCGGAGGAATAAGAAGGAGTGAGTTGGAGCTTCTTAGTGTTCGGGATTGACCTGCTCTACTCAGTTTGTTATTTAAGTAGTTGTTGTTTAAGTAGTTGGGGTCAGGAGAGTGAAGTGTTTTGTGTGTGATGGAGGCCAATTTATAGATACATCTCCCTTCCATGGGAAGCCAATTGAGGCAGTTGAGAGCTGGAGTGATGTGTTCAAATCGAGTATGCATCGTTCTCGTAAACTACCTTGATCTATATGGTGCAAAAATCTAGGCGCTTTCATCATTTGGTATTAAAACGCATAGATATAGAAGACAGACCCCACGCTCTGGCCTCAAAAGAATGGATTCTTAGGCATTCTGACATTTTTTGTGCAAGGAGGGATTTAAAATTAACTGCGTCGCCTGCAAAAGGTCAGAGGGCATGACATGCTCCTGAGTGTGCATGATTTGGTTCCCAGAACTCCTTGCAAGAAGGAACTTGTGAATTTGAGTCTCCACAGGGCTGCTGCGGGATCTCTGACGGGTCAGTTCATCTCTCCAAGCTATTACGCAATTCATTTCTCCTTGGTTAATGCTCAGAATCCGGCAGACGAGGTCCATTTCTCATGGGTTCATCATACTCCAATCTGCCATAGCTTCCAGGCACAGGGTGATAAAAAAAACACCTTATTAAAAGAGCAAGGATCGGTTAGCAGTTTTTACAGCTTCTTGTTAAACATTGAAAAGGTCCCAAACCAAGAGAGGGAAAGGCAGAAAAGGGGAAAGTGATAAAGAGAGACAGCAAGGATGAACAAGCGTGGCCGTGCATACCAGGTCGGCGGCGAAAGTGAAAGCGCTTCGCTTGGAACACAAGTGCAGCAGGGCCAGTGCGACCGCCATCTGTTTCCAATTAACGCGACAGTGAGACGCGGGCGTGATAACTGAAAACAGGTGGCGCTGCTGCTCGTTCCCGAGCTACCTAGGCCAGGGGAGAGAGAAGGCGGGACATGCACCTGCCTTTGGCCAATTGCATGCTGTCTTTCGTAGAAAGACAAATGCAAAGGCTAATAGCTGGTGATGAGCGTGTGTGCAGAGTTTAAAGCCCTTACCAAAAGCCTCGCAGGCGAGACCTAAAAATGGTGTACGAACCAATATAAGTATACAGAAGGGTTCTAATATACAAAACCACCCAGAGATCATATTATTCTTCATAGAGTGGTGAATTCACTGGTGGTACCTAAAAGAATACATACATAGGAAGGAAAATGCTACTTACCAGTATGCATCTGTTCTTGGCATGTAGGGCTGCTGACATTCATATCTGTGCACAGATCGCCGCCCAGTGTTGGGTCCGGACGACCGCACCCCTCCGTTCTGGGAGAGTCTTCGAAGCACCACGAGATAGGCGACTCCTCCCCTGGACCATAGCGCGCATGGGCATCCTCTCCTTCCTCAGATTGTTTCTCGCCATTGTGGCAAAGATGGAGTATAGTACAGTAAAGATGGCCATGCAAAGAAAGTAACTGTGCAGCTGTGACAGGCCCCGGGGAGGAGGGTGGGCGATATGAATGTCAGCAGCCCTACATGCCAAGAACAGATGCATACTGGTAAGTAGCATTTTCCGTTCAAGGCATGTGGGCTGCTGAATTCATATCTGTGCATAGACTGTATAGCAGTACCTCCTCTAGCGGTGGACGCCTGGCCAGGCTGTAGCAGTTTGAAATAGAGTTTTGAGGACAGCTTGGCCTACAGCAGCTTGCTGCTTTGATTGCACATCTACACAATAGTGTTTAGTGAATGTTTGTATGGTAGACCATGTAGCTGCTCTACAGATGTCTTCTAATGGAATGTTTCCTAGAAAAGCCATGGATGCCCCCATTTTGTGCGTGGAGTGTGCTCTTGGGGGTACTGTTAAAATGTGTTTAGCTTTGTGGTAGCATATTTGGATGCATTTAACTATCCATCTGGCTATTCCTGGTTTAGAGATAGGGTTACCTTTATGTTGTGGTGAAAAAGCAACAATTGCTTTGTTTTTCTGAATGGTTTAGTACTGTCTATGTAATATAGCAGAGCTCTTCTTACATCTAGGGTATGTAATACTCGTTCAACTACTGACTGCGGGTTCTGGAAGAAAACGGGCAGTTCGATGGACTGATTAATGTGGAAAGTGGATATGACTTTTGGCATAAATTTAGGGTTTGTACGTAGTACTACGTATTTGCATGTAAGGTTCTTGATTGGTTAAAGCTTGTAACTCACTTACTCGTCTGAGTGATGTGATGGCAATTAAAAATGCAACCTTCCATGTTAAGAACTGCAATTCACATGAGTGTAGTGGTTCAAAAGGGGGTCCCATAAATGTAGTAAGTACGATATTTAAGTTCCAGACTGGTGAAGGTGGATGTTTGGGAGGGATTATTCTTTTAAGGCCTTCCATGAAAGCTTTAATTGCTGGGACTCTGAACAGGGATAGGTGTTGCCTGTTTTGGAGGTAAGCTGCTATAGCTGCAAGATGAAGTCGTATTGAAGAGTATGCTAGATTACATCTTTGGAGATGTAACAAGTAACAAATAATGTTTTGTATTGAAGCGTCTAATGGAGTGATTTGATTATTGTTGCAGTAAATAACAAATCTTTTCCATTTAGCTGCATAGCAGGCTCTAGTGGTTGGGCGTCTTGCTTCCTTGATAATGTTCATACAATCAGGAGGCAAATTGAGGTATCCAAATTCTAAGATTTCAGGAGCCAGATCGCTAGGTTCAGTTGATTGGGATCTGGGTGCCTTATTTCTCCATGGTTCTGCGTTAGAAGATGTGGCGATAGCCGCAGTCTTTGGTGTGGAACCACTGAGAGTTTTAGGAACGTTGTGTACCATGGTTGTCTGGCCCATGTTGGAGCAACCAGGATCATTGTCAGTGATTGCTGACGTAGTTTGCATGCTACTAGCGGAATCAGTGGGGCTGGTGGAAACGCGTACGCAAATCTGCCTGACCAGTTCATCCATATAGCATTGCCCTGTGACAACGGATGTGGGAACCTGGCAGCAAAGTACTGGCATTTTGAGTTTTCTTTTGTGGCAAACAGATCTATTTCTGGATGCCCCCATTTGCGGAAGAATGGTTGGAGAACTTGAGGATGAATCTCCCATTCGTGTATCTGCTGGCTGTGTCTGCTTAACAGATCCGCTATTTGATTGTCTTTCCCTGGCAGGTGTTGTTCTAGGAGAAAGATGTTCTTTGGAATTGCCCACCTACATATTTTCTGCGCTAGATGAGAAAGCTGTAGAGAGTGAGTTCCTCCTTGTTTTTGTATTTAATATTTAATATCTACTAAGATATCTCTGAATGCTTCAATCACCTGCTTATCTTTAGCCATAGGGTCCAAGCATGGCAGGACCTCCCTATCTTTAGAACATATGATCTTAGTAGTTGAGCTGACCTCATCCACCTTATGCTACTTTAAAATGTACCAATTTCTCCTTGCAAGGATAGGTTTGGGGGCAATTATATCAACTCTTTTATCTCTAGCTCTTCAGGCCAAAAAGCAAGGGAGCATCGCATGGTCACTAAGTTCTGCCATCTTAACCTCAACCTTAGTAATACTGCTTTTAAAATTATCAAAGGTGATTATATAATCAATTGTTGACCTACGGTCTGCACTTTTGAAGGTAGGAACCAGTTGACCCATATCTAAAGTAATCTCGTTCCTTGGCTCTAGATGCCATGTCATCAATAGAATATTTAAGGTGCTACCATATAGTGTGTTTATGAAGTGGTTAATTAGATCTTCGTTATGGTCCACTATCCCAAAAATTCTAGGTTCATCTCTTGGCCACCTTTTATGTTACAATCACCAACCCAGATGAAATACAAGGAGTTTGGGTTGTGAGAACTTAGTTCATCAACGGTCCTTCCTAAAATCCTCACCAATGATGCAGGGTTCTCAAAATCATTATTACAATAATTTTTTAACAGTAAATCCCAGTTATTGTACCCTTTTATAACTAAGATATGGAAGTAAGCTGAATTATTTAGGAAGGTCACAGTTGTGAGCATAATTGTATTGGCTCGCATGGTAAAAATGCTCCCCTTAGCCCTTCCCTCTTTCGATGGGAGTGTTGGGGTATGGAATTATCGATAGCCATTTAAATGAATAGGTTCAACTTCCCATGTTTCCTGAACACATATAATATGGAAGTGTAGCAGTTCTTTATACCAATCGCTATTGGACTTTTTATTATTGTATCCTGCAATGTTACACGATAGTAAAGCATAATCTAAGTTTATTTTCCCAACTAGGGTTATATTTGCTTCTCTGGTTAGTGAGGCCGTTGTTGAAGCTCTAATACTCCCAGCCTCTGTGACACTACGGATATCCCTCCTTTCCACAATAACTGACTCACTCCTTCTTCTCTCCAAGAGGCTAGGTGGTTGGCACATCTGAATGGAACTCGCAAGTCAATCACAGGTGTCCAATGGGAGGAACCTACTTGAGATTGAAATTGCGTGATTTTCTCTCAAAACATGGCCACTTCTAAAAGTAGATGTCTCCGTGCCTGTCCTAGGTGACTGGTGTCTTAAATTGTGGCTCGGTTTGTAGAAAAAACGAGCGGAGTAGTGAATATCTGAGTTTCTGCTGTATGAGCTGAGGCAAGTTGTGATATTAGATCGGCCACAATCTGAGCGCTATCAAAGTTAAGGAAAAAACAGTTCCCGTCAGAGGTATTTTCTAACATCCTACCCACTGTGTTCTCCTGGCCATGATTAGTTGGTTTTGGATGTGATAACCTGAGGAAGCACGCTTGGATAGCCAGTGTTGTGCTTTGTCCATTAATTGGATGATGGACTCTGGTTGCGTCGGCTTTAAGACTGGGGCATTGACCAATATTTAAACATAAGGGCATGCTGAAGGTGGGAGGTGTAGACCCTGATGGTTATACCCCCCCCCCCCGAGTCAGGACTAAGAGCTCTGATGTTGTTTTCTGATCACTGGGTTCCTTTCGCTCAGAGGAGGCCTGTCATGGACACCTACCCCTGCTGATTTACTATTAGGAAAAGTACCCTCAGATGCATGAAGGGCACCTAGACGTATGGTCGTTTGACTTGAGGCCCCAACCGAAATAACAGAACTCTGCACAAGAGGCAGTGACAGTGTCATAATTGTAGATTTTCTCTTAGTTATGTCTGGCCCTAGATTCCTCAGAGGCTGACCATTGTGTTCACATATATTTGATCTCACAATGGGATTATATAGAGGCTGTACATTTACATCTAGATTTCTTAAAATGAGTGAACCATTGTCCATTATCTCTTGTAATTTTAGCTCAACCGTAACATTATGGGTTGTAAGATTGAGTTCAACTTCTCAAATAATGCTTCAAAAATGAGGGTGGTAAATGGTGATTCACGGGTTTCATTTCAGGATTTTGAAATAAATTAGGTGGACAAAATCTTTCTTTGTCTTTTGGATTAGTTGCTGAGACCTTTGGAGCTCCTCTTTTTCCTTTACCAAGTGTAACCGGAGGGGGAGAAGTTATCCTTTCACAAGAGGGTTTTAGAAGGGGGGTTAGATCTTCTCTCACCCTATTTCTGCCTTGGTTCCCTTGGGCCGTTCCCCAGCATTTTTATTGTTCAAATAAACAGTACTCACAGTTCCTCCACTACTGAGCAAGAGCCTTCTCTCTGTCATCTCAATCTCCTCCGATATGGCAGTAGTAGCTTTAACCAGGGAAGTATCCACAGTTGATATTGTCATCCCTTCCGTAATCAGTGGGTTAAGCTTCTTTTTCCCCATTTGAATTCTCTTACCGGGCTCTACCTTCTAAACAATACCAGGCGTTAGAGGGGGACCCATTTCCTTTGGGTTAGGACCGGCCCGCCCTTAGCCCGGGCTTTGCCCAAGTGAGTCCCGCACCGCGGGAATGCGGCACACTTAAATGCACATTTTCCTTCAGCAGGGGTTGCTGAGATATGGAGTATCCCCTTTGCCGGTGGGTCCCCAGCACCAGGAAGCATTCAGGTGAGGAGGCGGCAGCGACAATGTCCGCTGGAATGGGGCAGCTAAAATGTGCATTTCGTCCTGCAGGGGTTGCTGGGGGATGGGGTCTCTCACTTGCCGGTGGCTCCCCAGCACCAGGAAGCAATCAGGTGAGGGCGGCGTCAGCTATTTATTTATGTATATGTGCCCTTTCAGTGTTTCTGCATCTTGATTCTGAAAATTACTGCAGGTAGAAGTAGCAGTGTAAGACGTGGGTGATATATTTTTTTTAGCATTACAATAGCTACCAGCAAGCTCATTATTTGGTGATAAGCCATTACATTTATTTTTAACAATATTTTTAAATGTTATGGCTATATTTTTAAATGTTATATTAAAAAAAGAACTTTCATAGCATTCTTACTAAAACAGATTGTAAAGGCTTTAGGAAAACATGTAATGGTCTCTGCTATTTTTATCTAGCCATACCCATGCGCTTAATTTGTTACCTCTAGAGTGCCTGATTAGCCAAAACTGTAAATCTACAATCTTAGTTTTACTTCCTCACATGGATAATGATTTACAAATAGGCGCAATACTCCAAAAATTATGCTTCTACGAAAAATTGGAGCAGACCTTCATCAAGACATACATAAATGTTGCAAATGACAATTGATATGCTTTAATTAGAGAATCCAATTAAGCGCCTTATCACTATGTCATTTTCATCTTGGTGTCAATGTATTAATCTAGACAAACACAAAGTTCATCACAATTACAGTAGTGTTATGATAATTTGTCACCAAAGACTCAAAGGACTCAAGTTGGATCCTGCTGAAGAGGCTGTCTCTGAGTTGGCATGAGGGACAAAAAAGGATACACTGGATTGTGCCCCACAGTAATTTCTAGACGCTGAGGTTAACGCTGAGGTTAACTGAAGGCAATCCTCCCTCCATTTTTTATTATCTCAGGGCGATGATGTAAGTGCAACGAGTATGCCTACGCATGGGCTCCTTGCTCATGGTGCCACATGACTCAAGTTGCACCCTGCAGTTTAGGCTTGCTCGTTTTACCATACACAGGGGACCTGGCAGTTTGGTTTGGATGACTCCATCTGCGCCCATACGCGCCTGGACCGCACCTAGAGCGCAAAATGCTGGTTCTTTGACCTCCCGATTCGTTAATTATTCTGCTGAAGAGCGAAGGTAAATTGCCATGTGGTAGGGCCAGGGGACAGCACTGTTCACTGTGCATGCGGGTTCGCGCTCCCATTAGCGGAAATAATCACTGCCCTAGCACATCCCCAGAAGTTTCAGACTGATGACTTTGATAGTTCCCAGGAGAGATCCATGATCCATGGTGGTCTTTTTACTGTTAGATTCTTGGGAAAGCACAGATACGAAGTAGCTTATACCGTAGAAAATCTGGGCTTGGACTTTCTTTTTATAACAGAAACTTGGGCAGATGCTGGTTCAGACCCTGACTTTGCCACTGCCACTCCCTCGAGTTTTAGAGCGATAAGGGTAAACAGGCTTTTAAAAAGAGGTGGTGGAGTGGCTATTATTTTTAGAGAACACTTCTCAGTCGCCTACCACCCTGTTTCCACTCCAGCTTATGAGGCTTTCCAATTTACATTTGATCTTAGCTCTAAATTGACCTTCAAAGGCATTTTATTGTATCGCCCACCTAGCAAGAGAAATACTTTTTTAACTAATCTTGATACCTTGCTTGAACCCATTTTTTTAAATAAGGACTTCACCATTCTTGGAGATTTTAATTTTCATTTGGAAGATACAGATAACAGAAAGACGGCTATGCTCCTAGATACTCTAGGAGCGGTAGGACATGTCCAATAAGTGGCATCACCTACGCATGAGGCCGGTCACAAATTGGATGGCGTCTTCTCATCAGCCCATGGGCTTATAGTTAAAGACATTCTTCCTTTGTCATGGTCCGACCATTCTCTCATTAAGTTTAGTCTGCCCTATAGCACGGTTAGACAGGCTAGGAGCATGAAGCCGCTTGTTGCTTCCTGCAAAGCACGGAGTGAAGTGAATAAATCTGTCCTTCATACCCATTTGGAAGCCTCATGTCCTCAATTTCAGGACCATGTGGATTTAGTGGTCACTAAGTACACTAATTGGATCTCTGAGGCAGTGAGTGCCACGGTTCCTGCAAAAGAGCTATCTGGTAATAGGGCTATTCCGTCAGCCCCTTTTTTTTCTGACTCATTGAGGAAGGAAAACAGAGTTGTCGCCGTATGGAACGTAGCTGGCGAATAAATTACTACAATTCAGATAAGCAAGCGTACAAGATGGCCTTAATGAACTACAAAAAACTACTTGTAGCAGCAAAGAGAAACTATTTTATGCAACAGATTGAGTCAGCCAATAATTCCCCTGAGAAACTTTTTTCGGTCATTAATAAACTCACCCTGCCCAATAATACGGGCAATCAAAAATTCAGTAACGATATTGCGGATACCTTCAAATTAAAAGTTCTGGATATTTTCAAAGCTTTTAAGGATGGATCTGGGCCTTGCTTCCCGCCCCAAAGGCATGTTCTGGACTTTTCCCCTGTTTCTTCGGCAGCAGTGGGAAAGTACATAACTGAATCCAGGTCAGGATCTCTTCTGGACCCATGCCCTCCAGTTCTTCTTAAAGAATTGGTGGACTTGGTGAGTCCCGGGCCTGCGGAAATTTTCAACCTGATGTTTGTGTCAGGCATCTTTCCCATCAGCTGGATGGAGACGTCCATCCTTCCCTTATTAAAAAAGCCGACATTAGATGCCACTAATCCATTGAACTATCGACCCATAGCCCGACTACCTATACCAGCCAAGATTGTGGACATAATCATGAACACTCAACTGTCACAATTCATCAGTGAGACCAGTTTGTTGGATCATTCCCAGTTTGGTTTCCGTAAGGAACATGGTACGGAAACGCCGCTCATTAAAACAACCGATGAAATCAGAGCGGTGATGGATGGAGGAGGCACAACCGCCCTTGTGCTCCTCAATCTATCTGCCGCTTTCGATATGGTTGATCATGCTCTCTTGCAACATCGGTTAAAAAAGTCGGAAGTGGAAGGAATGGCTCTGGCACTGCTGTCCTCTTTCCTGAAGGATCAGATATCAATGGTGTCACTTGATGGCTTCAATTCAGCCCCCTACGTTCTGCAATGTGGAGTTCTTCAGGGCAGTTCACTGAGCCCTGTTTTGTTCAACATCTACGTCTTAGAACTGGCCCCACTGATTCGGGAATTTGAATTTAGTTTGACATCTTATGCCGATGACACCCAGATTGTGGTAGCTGCATACAAACATCAAACCTCTCCTTTCCAGCAGTTTCAAAACTACATGAAGGCGATTAACAAATGGATGAGCACACACTGCCTCAAACTTAATTCCGATTTGACGTAAGTCTTGATTTTTGGCAATATGCAGTCTACCTGGAGCAATCTGTGGTGTCCGGCAGAGATGGGTGCCCCTCCTAAACCTGCGGCTAAAGTAAAGAATCTGGGGATACTGATCGACAATAGATTAACACTCCGTCAACAGACTAATGCTATTGTATCAGCCGCATTTTTTCTTATAAAGAAAATAAGCAAGGTTCTTCCCTACATCCCTGCGGACACTAGGAAAACAGAAGTCACATCTCTTATCCAATCTAAATTGGACTACTGCAATGGGCTATACCTGAATGCCCAGAAGGAGTGTCTAAAAAAGCTTCAGATGGTGCAAAACTCTGCGACATGCCTATTGCTTAATCTTCCCAGGCATAAAACGGTATCCAATTAAATCTATGACTTGCACTGGCTGCAGGTACTTCAGCGCATTAAATTCAAGGTGCTGTGTCTTGCCTATAAGACCCTGCATAATTCAGGTCCAGCTTTTCTTCAGAATCTTTTTGTGTGGTACCAACCAACTTGACCTCTTCGGTCAACGTGTGCAAGACTCTTGGCAGTGCCTAGAACTCGGACTTCACACTGGGGTGGCCGTGGTTTTCATTACGGAGCATCCAAACTTTGGAACTCTCTTCCACCTGAACTTAGGAATGCTAGTTCCCTAATTGGCTTCAGGAGAAACCTGAAAACCTGGCTGTTCCAGGGCTAGGCGTATAGCTGGTTTGTTGTGGTCCTCAGTGCCAAGACACCATTAGGTATTCGTGCGCTTTTATAAATCTAATTAACATTAACATTAACATTAACATTAACTGATAGAAGGACCAAAGCTCATTTTATATGGCTAGTACCTATCGGAGATGGTATGGAGGGCGAAAATTAATTGATAGACTGAATTGCGATCCAGAGCAATTACTAGTGGCTGGGGTTCATTTCAGACTATCTACCCAACACGTGTTGATTTCCTCTGTGTTCATTTAATAAGTCATTTTAAAAAGGGAATCTGGCTGCGATGATGTGGTGAACTAAAATAAGACTCTTAAATAGAAGGAACCAGGATCTTTTTAAACAGGTCCTGCACATATACTCCTAAAACGTAATATGAAAAATAAGACGATGTGCAGTTCATAAGTGTGTGGGAGTGTTCAGGTCAGTTATGAGGTGCCCTCACATACCCTGGTGGATGTCAAGCTTCATCATTGGGCCTGCTCCTCATCGGGCCAGCGCTGCAATGCCCGATGGGCACCCTGCGAAGGGGCTCATTAGCAGTGGTCAATTTTTGATGAAGTTGTTGAGTGTGTGAGGTTATGTGGACAGGGTAGGGTCATGCGTGTGTTGTGTAATTTAAAATAGGACTAGTGCTGCCCTTGTCAATAACTTTATTCTCGGGGTGCACTCACCTAAATAAAAAATGTGAGCCCTGCCTGGAGTTTAATGATCCTACAAAGTCTGTATGGTGCATTGGGTCAACATGTTTCTTGCCTAAGTGAGCCCCTAACGGGTCTGGTGGCAATTCATCAGGACCGTGATATATAGGAGAAGGTAATCTCAACTCTTACACCACCGCAATGCTGGTTGTTGATGTAGTGATGTACCAGCGTTGCTGTATGCCACCAGGTCAATTGGCCTGGAGTATTGAGACCTGAAAAGAGAGTAGTAAAAGTGAACAAATATTAAAAAGGGAGAAGTAGTGATCGTGGTGTTAGGTAAGCCCATATGGGTCTCACCGGCCACCTAGTGAGAGGGAAAGGTGATGAATAAACGAATCCCTCGTGAAGTGTCTTGGCGTGCTGCTGAAAGTACTTATGGAGGAAGTACCAGAACATGGCTGCATGCAGTGGATTACATATCATGTTATCTGATTGAAGATCCATCCTTCCATAGTCAGTGCCCGTATGAGGTGTAAGCGTGCTCGATATTAAAAATCACAGAGTGAATTGCTCGTTCCATGATGAAAACTCATTGGGAAGTTATAGGTACTTCCAAGTAACAGAGTCAATATCACTGCCAAATTGTGTCAATAGACGGAAAAGCACAATACAACATATATAATAGTTATGTATGTAGTGTCTTTGAGGTAAAAAAATTGCTTGATTCTGAAACCTTTTGTAAATGCAAACCAAGCATAACAGCAAAAAATAGAAACACTTGACATGGGGAATAACATTTCAATAGTAAACCAATTGCATCATACATACATTAGAATAATACATGAAGCTTTTATTGTGTAGAGGAAGGAGGCCTACAGGAAGTATTGAAATCCAAAAAAGGAAAATTAAGTTAGAGGAGAGAGAATGGGGTTGTTTCTTCTTGGGTTCCTTGTCCGTCTTGCAATCACGTTTCTTTGGGATTTTTAATTAGTACTGATGGTTCATGTTGTTTGTTGTCTGGTTAGTCTCTCCCATCTGATGTGATTTGAGATGTCATCAGTGATGTCACTGACCATGTCATGAATGATCTAATATGTGACATCATCAGCAGTGGATTGCGGGTGCGCGAAATATAGTTAGTACAACTAACTATATAGGAGCAATTTCATTGGTTTTGTATGAGTAAAATGTCCAGCTAACTATAACACCACTAAAACTTATAGTTTTTTTAGTGAATTTCAAAGGTTTTTTAAAAACTAATTCCTAACTATATAACTCCTGAAACCTATGGTTTTTTCAGTGAATTTAAAAGGTTTTTTAAATGCTAATTCCTAACTATATAAGGCCTGAAACCTATGGTTTTGTCAGTGAATTTCAAAGGTTTTTTAAATGCTGATTCCTAACTATATAAGGCCTGAAACCTATGGTTTTTTCAGTGAATTTCAAAGGTTTTTTAAATGCTAATGCCTAACTATATAAGGCCTGAAACCTATGGTTTTTTCAGTGAATTTCAAAGGTTTTTTAAATGCTAATTCCTAACTATATAAGCCCTGAAACCTATGGTTTTTTCAGAGTTTTAAAAAAAAAAAATTGATTGGTTAACTGGCTTAATAAGTGTATCTTAGTGAATACATATATTAGCGAGTAATGTTTAAATATTTAAATATATACATGAGTGATGTAATATGTGACGTCATCAGCAGTGCATTGCAGACGTGCAAGTTATAGTGAGTCCAACTAACTATAACGTGGGAATTTCAATGGTTTTATGCGAGTAAAATTTCCAGCTAACTATAACTGGTGTGAAACCTATGGTTTTTTCAGTGAATTTCAAAGGTTTTTTAAATGCTAATTCCTAACTATAACTGGTGTGTAACCTATGGTTTTTTCAGTGAATATATATATATATATATAAAATTTCTATGGAAAAATGAAACCCCTCATTTTGTTCCTTTTCAAATTAAATGTATTAAGTGTTACCACTTTATTCCAATCAAGATGACTTCAGGTGTGCCATACTTTTGTCATAAGTAAGACTGTTAGCGTTCTAGTTGTTCTTTAGAACACTCTGGGACATTCTGTCATTGGGCTATAGTTGGGCTACATCTGGCTGATATTTGGGATACATTTGGGCTCTTTTGTCTCTGGTGGCCATCTTGGGAGACTGCATATCAGAATTTTTTTAATGAAATATAAGAGGATTTGAGAAGTCACTCAAAATGTGCCCTAATTTTTCTTTCTTCAGCACTAATCATAATTTCTATGGCAAAATGAACCCCTCATTTTGTTCCTTTGCAAATTAAATGTTTTAAGTGTTAACACTTTATTCCAATCAAGATGACTTCAGGTGTGCCATACTTTTGTCATAAGTAAGACTGTTAGCGCTCTAGTTGTTCTTTAGAACACTCTGGGACATTCTGTCATTGGGCTATAGTTGGGCTACATCTGGCTGATATTTGGGCTACATTTGTTTTTTTTTGTCTCTGGTGGCCATCTTTGGGCTACATTGGGCTACATTGGGCTACATTGGGCTACATTGGGCTACATTTGGGCTCTAACATATATATAGCCCAATGTAGCCCAATATATATTTTTTCAAAGTTAATTTTCGTAAAAACCACTGGAGCACATATCTTGAGACATAGCAAAGGCACATCGGGCTACCAGTCCCTACAATTTTGCCAAGTTTGGTGGAAAACCATTCAGCCGTTCGGGCTAAAAGTGAGCCCAACCGCCCTATGGAAATTAACATGGGGAAAACACGTTTTGGGACTGCCCTTTTATCTCGGCCCCCACTTGACGAATCCCCCCCAAACTTTCAGGGAAGGAGCGGAGCGCCGCGAGGCAAAGTTACGGATGATTTCAGGAAGATTCCTCAACCGGCGCCAAAGTTATTCCCAATAGAATGTTGTGATTTCCCTATGGAAAACAATCCTAACTATATATATACCTACTGGCTATCGCCAGTAGGTAATATATATATATTCACTGAAAAACCATAGGTTATAGAACATATATAGTTAGGAATTAGCATTTACAAAACCTTGAAAATTCACTGAAAAAACCATAGGTTATACACCATATATAGTTAGGAATTAGCATTTACAAAACCTTATTTTACTCACACAAAACCATTGAAATTCGCATATATAGTGAGTTGCACTAACTATATATCGCGCACCCGCAATCCACTGCTGATCATGTCACATATTACATCATTCATGACATGGTCAGTGACATCACTGATGACATCACTGATGACATCTCAAATGACATCACTGATGACATCTCAAATGACATCACTGATGACATCACTGATGACATCTCATTTGACATTACTGATCACATCACTGATGACATCATTCATGTGATAATACGATGAACCTCTTCAGACTCTAATATAACCTTAGATACACTCAGTGTAAACAGACACTCACAGACTGTCACTCATCCATGGAGTTACACACACACCTAGTCAGTCATGCAAAGAATCAATCACACCTCCATTTTCTCAACTATACAGTTATACACACCTTACTTATTCAAACATATACTAACACATATTTACTCTCTTATACAATCCGGGATACAAGTTCACAATGATCCATACAGCCACTCACACATTCACTGGCTCTTATGCACAGTTATTTATATATGTCAACTCTCAAATGTACTGTGTTTTACATATGTACTTACTTTGACATGTAGCACTGAGATATCCATTCACTCACCAATACACTCATGCACACAGTCAACCACCCATGTAGCTGTTTCCACATGCACTCTTGAACTCATACATCTAGTGAATCAACTGCTCACACATCTATGCACAGAGTCATACACCTCCCAGCCACCCACACACACACTCAGTCTCCCATGCAAATACTTGGGCAACCAATCAATAACCAATATAGTTACTCATATAGCTACTGATCAACACATGCAGCAGTTTACAGAACAACAGATATAATGATGCACACATTAAGACAGTTTAGTCACTAACCCATGCACTCAGTGAGACACATTTAATCATTCACTCATACAGTCAGTCATGCACCTACTAAATCCTTCATCCAGACACTTATAAATCCACTCATTCTTCAATATGTAAGACATATTTTAACTTTACAGAAACATACAGTCACTGGATGTTGTCATCAGTGATGTCATCAGTGATGTCATTTGAGATGTCATCAGTGATGTCATTTGAGATGTCATCAGTGATGTCATCAGTGATGTCACTGACCATGTCATGAATGATGTAATATGTGACATGATCAGCAGTGGATTGCGGGTGAGCGATATATAGTTAGTGCAACTAACTATATATGCGAATTTCAATGGTTTTGTGTGAGTAAAATAAGGTTTTGTAAATGCTAATTCCTAACTATATATGGTGTATAACCTATGGTTTTTTCAGTGAATTTTCAAGGTTTTGTAAATGCTAATTCCTAACTATATATGGTCTATAACCTATGGTTTTTTCAGTGAATTTCAATGTTTTTTTAATAGCAAATATCAAAAGCGTTAAAATGTATTCTTTTTTAAATTGAAAAATATATTTTATATGTTTTTAATACAATTTTTTAATGTAAATATTTAAAAAAAAAAAAATTTTTGTTTCGCTACCGGTCCGCGCACCGGGTAGCTTCCCGTTAGCTCAATTTGGTGCCGCGACCCGGTCCGCGAACCGGTAAACGTTCCGTTTGCGCAACTGCCGCGTTAGAAAACAACATCGTGACGCGCCGCGTAAGGGCGACGTATCGCGTTGTCGCGTAATGCGTCTTATGACGCGCCGCGTTAGCGCACCCGGAAGGGCTCCGGTGCGCGAACCGAGGCGCGAAGCGCAGCGCCCCGGAAGCGATCCGGGGCGCAGCGCAGAGCGCGTAACGTAAGCGTAACAGGTCATGTGACTTGTTAATAAAACTTTTCATTGGTTCATTTCACTTTTGGTTTCCTAATGATGTAAGGCTAGGTCATGTGACCTAAAAATAACACTTTTCATTGGTTTAGAACATTTTTTTCCCCCAAATGATGAAAGCCCCCACCTTTTTTCTCACTCTGACTTTCAACTTTGTGAGAGGAAGACCTATTTTGATTGATAAGAAATGGCTTCATTAGTAGCTGCAGCTGGTGCACCCCCACCACCGCCACCACCACCACCTCCTAGGAAGAGAGGACCACCTCCTCAGGTCATCCTTAATGAAGAGGAGGAAGAAGAGGAAGAAGAGGAAGAGGAGCAAGGGAGGAGACAGTTTTTGCGTGAGGAGCCAAGGAGGTCCCATGTAAAGGATAGTTACATCTGGCAATTCTTTACATTTCCCCGGGGCCAAAAAAAAGTAAATGCCCGGTACGTCACATGTCTCTTCTGTGACAAATCTCTGTCCCAGCTAATAGAGGGTATACGCATGCTCCACATCATATCACTCACCAGTGGCAGCAACCATGGCATGGACTACCTCCTCCATTTGACCCCTTTGTTTCCCAGTTTGCCCACTGGAATAGATTCTGCGCACTGGATGAAGTTGACTGACTCAATTCTGTTGAAGTATCCTCCACACACCTTGATATCAATAGGGGTGAGGAGGAGGCCCCTTCGGTCACATCTCACCCCTTATGCCCTAATCCCCCAATTGTGGTGGCTACCAGCCTGACCAAGCCAACGCCTTCAGTTTTAGATGTAGTCAGTACAGCTCCCCATAACCCTAGAGATACCAATGGTATTGGAGGAGAAACCACTAAGGACAAAATAAAAATTCTCAGTTGGAATCTCGCGGGGATTCACAGGAAATTAGGTCTGCCTGAGTGGAGCAATTTGGTTGAAGCACACAAGATTTGTGTGTTTCAGGAGACCTGGAGCACTGAGCCACTCTATCGAGTTGGGTTTGTCACCTATTTTGTTTCAGCAGAAAAACCCAGGCAAGGGAAGGGGCGTCCCTCGGGGGGGCTCATTATCTGGGCAAGTGTCTCCCTTAATTGCCGGATTACCTCTAAGCAGACAAATAACCCAGACATCTTGGGTATTTCTCTGTCTAACCATCGTAGAGGTTTGACTTTAGATCTCTACAACGTCTATGCTAGAGGCACTAAAAATGGGTGCACCTCGTCTGTAATATCTGATCTTGAGGTGCAACTTAGGGACTATAAAGAAGCTGACCACACCCTAGTAGCAGGCGATTTTAACTGCACATATGAGCCACTTCCCTTGGATGGAATCCCCGACCTGGGTGAGGAAGACAGCAGATGGGGGATTCCTATACTCTCCATCCCCCCGATTAAACGGTGGACCCGTAGTGCAGTGCAGTTAAATGCACTGACCCTGGAGTTTGGGTTAAGAGCCACCAACGGCCGTACATCTTCTGACCGGATGGGCGCCCCAACGTTCAACAGGGTTGGTCATACTTCAAGGATTGACTACATCCTGCTGGACTTGGGGCTCTGGAGATCGGTTGATGATATGGTAATTACACCGACTGTGGAGAGCGACCATAATTCGCTCTCCTTAACCATCACGAACCCCTGGTCCAATGGAACATTGTTAGCACCATCTAAATGCAGACATAGGGACACTGTCTCCTCTTGTGGGAGACGCCTAAAGTGGAACAAAGTTGCCAGCAATGCTGACAAACTTTCTACCATAGAAGAGGTCCTCATAGCCTCACAAGCAGAGATCAATGCCATTGATTTAACCACGGTAGCTAATAGGGCAACACCCATCTTTGAGGCAGCTGTTAAGGCCATAGGAGAAGTCTTTTGGGTTAAGAGCACTACGGGGAAGAATATGTCCCAGAACAAATCTAAAGGGACACATGATTGGTACACTGTAGCATGCAGGAAAGCCAAGACTAGATTAATTGAGGCCGTCAAGGGCAAGTCCCAACCCCTAATACAGATAGCCAGGAAAGAACACAAGAGAACATTGGGGCTAGCAAAAAAGGAGTGGGACGAGGCCTATTGGTCTACCCTCAAAGAAGCTAGCACCAAGAAAGATTCTAAATGGTTTTGGGACACTATAAGAGCCCGTAATAGGCCAGATAGTGACCTGATAACTTGCAGCATTTCAAGTCAGGCGTGGGTCCAACACTTCTCAAACCTATATACCCGCCAAGACGATCATATTATTCCTATTGTTTCTTGTGATCCTGATGGAGGGTTGGAGGCTCCACTATTGTCCACCCCAATTAGGGTCATTCAGCCTAATGACTTTGATTTTACAACTAAGGAAGTGGACTATGCAATAAGCACCATCATTCCCCAAAAAGCGGCTGGTCCGGACGGCATCCCCGGTGACCTCTTGAAATCTGATATCACGAAATGGGGGAAACTGATCCACTCCCTGCTTGTTGCCATCTGTAGGGGCGCCCCAATACCCTCCTCATGGAAAGGAGCTGAGGTGGTCCCTATTTATAAAAAAGGCCCCAGAGACGACCCATCTAATTATAGGCCTATCAGCCTGTTAGATATTAGTCAAAAAGTAGTCGGCAAGGTCTTGTTGGTCAGAATCTTAAACTGGATAGAGGAATACAAAATCCTCTCTGACTATCAGGCAGGCTTTAGAGTGGGCACCGGGACAGTCGAACAAGCTTTTAGACTCATGATGGTGTATTGGAAAGTTGTGGTCATAGGAAAGGGCAGTCTCTATCTCGCGTTCATCGATTTAAAGACTGCCTTTGACCTTGTACCTAGGGAGACCCTTTGGACCGTACTGGCTGATATGGGGTTGCCCCACTACTTGCTATCCCTACTCGTAAGGCTGCATCAAGATAACTTTGCCCAGGTTAGGTGGGGCCCTGGGGGGGAAAAACAAATAGTATCCCGGTTGAGAGAGGTGTCCGCCAGGGATGTGTGCTAGCCCCCACCCTTTTTTCCCTCTACATCAATGGGGTGGTCGAGCATCTTCGGAAACATCCCTCAGATGAACCATCCCTGGCTGGCGAACGCATACCAACCCTCCTCTTCGCGGATGATACGCTTTTAATTTCTAAAACCCCCACTGGACTCCAAAGGCTCCTAGACAACTTCCAATCCTTTTGCACCAAACGCGGCCTGGTAATCAACACAAACAAAACCAAATACCTTGTGCTGAACCCTCCCAAAAAACAAGCCCGCCCTCCTACCCTGAATACTGAACTCTTGGAGAGGGTAGAAGTTTTCGACTATCTTGGGATACGCCTTTCTCACAAAATGGATTGGACCCCCCACCTGGACAAAATGCTGCTATCGCACAAAAGGATCACAGGAGCTCTTCTGAAAGAACAACGCTCCTGTACAATAAGACCAATAGCTACTGTTCTCGAGATCTATTCGGCCAATGGGGTTAGCTCTGCCCTTTATGGGGCTGAACTTTGGGGGTCATCCATTACCGACGCTTTGCCAGGATCAGAGAGGAAATTTTGTAGAGCGATTATGTCTCTCCCGCAAGGCACTCCCACAGTTCCCCTAATGTTGGATCTAGGTTGCCGCCCAATTGACGACCTTGCTAAATTTCGTCCACTACTGCTATGGGCACGCCTGTGGCGTGTGGAGGAACTCAGCAGATATGCGCAAGGCCTAGCAGAAATCATGTCACTACCAGGGTGGCACAAAATTAAATGGTTAAGGGACATGAAGGTGCTGCTAGCAAATTTGGGCTTGAACGAAGCATGGGCAAATAGAACTTCACCCCCGAAGCTAGCTCTTAAGAAACTCTATTGGGACTGGATCCTTTCCCAGAGGAATACCAGCTCCACTATGGGCAGACTCACGGAGGACTTCCTGAAGTTTAAAGATCAACCTAAACGGGAAGTGTACCTTGATATCATTGAAAAACCCTTCGATAGGGCTCTGTATTTTAGATTCAGAATAGGAACTCTTCCCCTCTATTCTTTTACTTCACGCTGGAAATCTCGTGCACAAATTACAGAGCTTTGCCCTGCATGCCTAGACAAACCAGAGTCATTGGCACATCTTATGTTTGAGTGCAGAGAATATACAACACCCAGGAGGATTTGGCTCAAAAACTTATGTCGGCAGCTGGGCACTAGGAGCCACGCGGCTGCAATCAGGATACTAATGTCCGACAGCCGTGCATCCTACGCTTGTGCTATAGCTAAATTTTTATCATGGGCTTGGTCCATTCGAGCTAAAAGGCTAAAATTGTCTGTTTAATTCTATTTTTAATTTACTGTTTCAATGAACTTTTTTATGTACTGCTTTGCAAATTGGAAAAACCAAAACATCAAATGGACTACAAAAGGTTAATATTGATTGTCTAAATTTTCCAACATATTGATTACCTATTGCACTGTTTTGATAAACTTTTTAAATAGGTCACATTCTTATCGAATGTTCATGTTTGCTTTTAATTGTTACACTGTGATTTCTGTCTTGCTTTTATGATAACTTTTTATCGAAATAAAGCCTTTTTAAAAAAAAAAATTAAAAAAAAATCTCTGTCCAGAGGGACTGATAAGAAGTACAGCTATGGTAATTACACCATGCATCGGCACATGGAGAGGTGGCACCCTATAAATTATAGTGCTGCGCAGGTACGTGACCTGCAGGAAAACCCCCCTCCTGCGGCCAGTACATCAACAGAAGAGGCAGTGATGGGACCAAAGGCGAGGGAGACGGTCTCAAACATTCAGATGAAGTTCGGGGTCGTGAAGCAAGTGTGCATTTTTTGTGGCAAATTAATTTGCTATAGGGAGAGTAGCATCACTTTAATCAACAGAGCTATTGACAATCATAAATGTCCAAAACGCCCCAGAAAATAAATTATCTTTTTTTTGTTGCTCCTGTTGAGCCCTTTATAACGAATGGTTTTCGTTTCCCCCCCCCCAAAAAAACCAAAAAATATATAAAACTGTTCAAAAAATACAAAAAAGTAAAAAAATTGTTCAGAAAAATAAAAAAATATATAAAACAACAAAAACAATAAAAAATAAGTTCTTTTCAGAACTACCTCCCATTTATGAAAAATTGCTAGAATGTTTAGCACTCTGGCAACCTCTATTTCTTTTGATTCGCTTCCCGGTTCGCTACCCGGTACGCGAACCGGAAGCGAAACAAAAAAAAAAAAAAAAAAGGAAGAGTGAGTATAAGGGAAGGAAACAGAGAATAATGTGAAAATAAAGACAGCTAGAGGGAATAACACAGAGATACTATTTAATAGATCTATTTACCAAAGAAAAGATGTAAGAGTGTATAATTGAGAAAAACAACATAGATAAGGAAGTGAAAGAAAAAAAGGAGAGTAGAAGAATAATAAACAAGAGTTTCTTAGAGAATGTGAGTGAATGTTCAAATTAAGAAGAAAAACAGTACAGGATGTGGAATGAGAGGTAGGGATAGAACCGGAGTAAAAGAACAACCCTGAGGGACAGTGTTAAGAAAACAGTGAGCGAAAGTAAATAGCAATAAAACAAGATGTATGACAGTGACAAAGGTTAAAACATGTGGAATAACAGAGAGAAAAAACAGAAAGCAGAAAAGAAGAAGTGACAGAAAAGGAATAATTGAAACAGCAAAGAAATGTAAATAACATAGTGTGCTTGAACTACAGGGAGAAAGCATAATGAACAAGTAGTGAAAGAGTGATGAGTCAGAGACAGTGAGAGTAATAGAGACGGAGTGAGTGAACAGGAGTGAGGAACTATGAGAACAGAGGGACTGAGAAAAGGAGTGGAACGAGTAGAGTAAGTAAGTAATAGAAAAAGGAATGAGGGAAGTAGCAAAGGCAGGAAACTGAGGGTTAAAGAAATGAAGCAGTGGAACTAATAGAAGTTAAATGTGATAGAAATGTAACGAAAAGAGTACAAAACACTTACCTTATAATTGTCGTTAACTTAGTCACTTGTTATTTTTATACTTTCAATCTGTGAAAGAAAGAACAAAAATTTGAAAAATATTAAAACATGTATTTAAAAATTAGAAAAGACAAGGGAAAAGATTGAAAATCATCCAATTTTACAAAGAAATAAAGTTAGAGATAAACATGCAGAAAAAAAGAGAAAGAAACGGTGATAGACAGTCAGAGACAAAAAGAAATTGTAATTGAGTAAATTACTAAGAGAAAAAAAGGAAGATACTTTCAGTGACAGAAAAGAAGGATAGAAGAGAAAACTAAATTGAAGTTGTGTAAGCTACTAAAAGAAAGTGAGTAAGGTAAACTATATAAGGAAAGGGTGAATAAGGAAAAGAGAGTGAGGGAGAGAGGAGACAGAGGAAGTGAAGGAAAGAGCGTCAGATACAGACTGAGTGAGGCAACAAAGAAAGATAAATGAGTGAGGGTGAGTTATACTAACTGATTGCACCAAAAAAGGAGAACCCAAAAATATTTAATTTAGAAAACAAAGGGAGGAAAGGTGGAAAAGACAAGCGAAGCAGAAGGTTTAAAAGCTGGAAAACAAAGGTTGAAAGATAAGTTGAGTTAGAGAACAAGGGTGAAAGAGAATAAAACAAAAGGCAATGTGAGTATGTAAAGAGGATTGATAGAAGGTAGTAAAAGACGAGTGAGCATGAGACAAGATGAGTACAAATTAAAATTCACTATACAAAGAACAGAATTAATTATACATGTTAAATGGTTTATTTTTGCTGTTCTCAGAATATATCAAATTTCACTAAAAACAGTGAGTTGAAGGTATTCATCATATAACAGCGGGGGGAAAAAACCACAATCAAAATGATTGTGTTTAAAAAACCCATAAAACATAACCAATCAGAAATCAGAACTCCTCAAAAGTAACTTACTTTCCATTACGTCGAAGGATGTCCTATGAACAGCTTATACTCTGTTGTGCTGTTATTATTTTCTGCCCGCCACTTTCTGAAAGAATAGCTCCATCGTTTTGACAAATATGTTACATACAATAAATGACTTCTCGCTCTCTACCGCACTTCTCCTCAAGGCCAAATAGTGTAAGAGCCATTTATAACTCTTGGAATTCTTCTAAGCAAATCCCGTCATTTTCTTTTTCCACAACTTTCAGAAAGAAAACGTTCAAGATCACTTTCACAATCCTGTACTATTAATATCTCACCCTTCTTGCTCACTCATGTTCCACATTTCCTATGACACTGATACTGCTTACTATGAGGCACATTACACTACCTCTATGACTACTACAATTATTTAATTCTCTTGATCACTGTTAATCACAAAGCAATTTAAAACAGTACATAAAATTATATAAATTCCTAGAATCATTATAGGCCAGTTACCTACCCTAAATTCTCTCTTCTGAAAACACAAAGTAAGAATATTTTAAGTCAAAAGGCAACATTGTTTCATAGTCAAATGGGAATCATTTCCGAAACAACAGCTTTTTTTACATTTTAAATATGCTGTGTAATAAGCGGATGTTGTCAAAGGACCATCATGTCATATAATAGCTGCAGTTACAAATGTTCTACCTAAAATCAACGACTGTGTAGCCACAACATTTGTAATTAAAGTTGGAAACTTACTTCCATCAGGTTTATATAGTTGGAATTTTAAAATGACATTATAACCAAAAGTTTGTACAAATAATGTGGACAGCATTGCAGACTTACATTACCTCTACTCCATGTTTTCATTGGCTGCTTGAATTAGCTTATTAAAAGAAGCAGTTTTTCTGAACTCATTCAAAGTGCAGTTATTTTTCCATGACGTCAAGTGTTATGGTAAGAACACCGTTTGCTTTGGGAAATACTCTGTTGTCCTTTAACTAATCCCCACCCACCACTTTCTGTAAGAAAACCTTCTTTTTTTTCAGGAACTACTTAAAACTCAAAAATTACTTTTCACTCTGTACTACACTTATCCTCAAGGCCAAATAGTGTAGGAGCCATTAGAACCTCTTGAAATTCCTCAGAACAAATCCCGAGATTCTTTCCCTAAAATTTTGGTTGTAAAAACACCAGGTAAGAATTTTTAAGGTCAAAAGGCAATTTTTTTTTTTAAAGTTAAAACAGAATCATTGCAGAATGACCAGCCGTTTCTAGACTTCAAATAAGCTGTGTAATGTCCTGATGTTGTTGAAGGACCGTCATGATATATAATTGCTGCAGTTACAAAAGTCCTTCCTGATATTGACAACTGCGAAGCCACAACATTTTTAATTAAAGTTATCAATTTTGTTCCATCAGGCCTACATCGTTGGAACATTAAAATGACATACTGACCATATCTACGTATAAATAATGTGGACAGCATTGCAGACTTACATTGGCTACACTCCATGTTGTGATCTGCTGCTTTTACTAGCTTATTAAAGGACACTGATTTACTGTCTGGCAAAGTTAAATATATAAATCTTTCTGAGTCTACACTAGTAGTACTTGATACCCTACAGTTCTCGCAGTCATGCTGCCATTTATAAGAAAGGCCAAACAGATGATCTACATCTACACCTTCATCTTGCAATACATCAAGCATATACATTAAAAACTCCTGACAATCTTGCTGAATATTTTGAGAGAATTGCGTTTGACCTGAACATTTGTCTAACAGATTTCGAATTTCAGACACACTTTCTATTTTTGTTCTATCAGTGCTACATTTCTTTAACACAGAATTCAATAAACAGCAAAAACTTTGATCTGAATTGATCACAATCTCTTCTTTTAAAGTTTCTAGATAAAAGACAACATTAACCACTACATTAGCATAGCAGTTGACACCAGAACTATTTTCAAATTGAAAACCAACAACATCTTCAACAGAATCCATTTTCTTTCTGCTTATAATTTCAGGTTCATCGACTTTTCGTCTTTTTGCTACAACCTCCCTACTACTGGTCACATTTCTTTGTTTCCGGCCTACCACACGTTTCTCAAACAAAGGATATTGAGGCAAATGTGGCGCATACTCTCTTCTTAACCTATTGTATTCCTTAACACAATCTAGATCCGCACAAATGTTTGTGATATCACACTCAATCAAGTACAATCCCGATAAAGTTCTGACTCGTGACAATGCCACATATGCCATACCCTCCTTGAACACAGAATTGACAATGTTCACCAATGCACTGTCTACACTTAAACCTTGCGATTTATGGATTGTCACTGCATATGCCAAGCAAACAGGAAACTGCTTATGGCGAACATATAAGTCTTTTACAAGCAAAAACCTAGCAGAGCAACGACCAATTAGCTGTACTTCCTCAATGCCATCAAATTTAATTTTTAAAAATTCAATTCCATCTCTATTTCTGTATTTCTCAAAATCAACAACATTACCCATTGATCCATTTACCAGACCTCTTTCAACATGTAAATTCCTTCTCAAAATGATACGGCAATTTAAGCACACATTCAGAGTCTTTTCAAAACCAGCAGTTTTAGATATAGTCTTCTCTAATGAATCCAATTTAGATTTCAAATTCTCAGACAAAATAATTGTTGCTCCCATATGTTCTATTCTGTCAATAGCGTCCAGTTTCACAATCTCTTGGTTTTCTAAATTCAACATTTTGTTGTTGAAGATGGCACATTCTGCAAGAGTTGGCATCAAACATATTCCAGATTTCTTCTCAGTAATTTTCCGAAAAATATTCTCTGGCAGAACGTCTTCTTCTGGATACAAATTTGACAGTAATCGTGCATGTAAAGCTTCTTTCCCATGCTCGGTCACTTTTCCGATTCTAACTTCTTGTAGAATATTCTTGTAATCTTCATCCTTCGCTTGACGCATATTTTCACGCAGTTCAGCATAATTGAAGTTTAACCATATATTAACGTTGCCAATGCTCCCTAGGCACTTCCTGGTGTCTTCATGTGTAAGTAGTTTAAACACTGGTTGTCCTTTCACTGGTGTCAGCTGCAGAAGATCACCGAAAACAATGATGTGTTTGCCACCAAATAACACATCATACTCTGTTTTAAGAACTTCTTGCATTCTCAAATGCACAAAGGCAAGCATGACATTGGAAACCATGCTTACTTCGTCAATGATAAGAAGTTTCATTTTCCTCAAGACTCTTGAAACTTCACAACAAGCATCTCCAGATAACTTGTGGTATTGTAATTTGTTATCATGCTCCACTGGCAGCATCAGTAGACGATGCAAAGTAATACCTTTAATGGTATGTGCTGCCAGTCCAGTTGGAGCGGTGACAACACAAGACAGCGATGACTCAGTCCTTTTCTGCAAATAACATGAAATTGCTTTAATGAGGAAACTTTTTCCAGTTCCTGCTTCTCCACTCACGTACAGTCGGACAGGCTTCAACGACGTACATGAGCACTCTTTCTTCTCATGACTTAATCCATGATCAATTTGTTTGGTAACTTCATCATATATTTTCCTCTGCTCAACGTTGAGTTGTCTTTCCAAATCTTCTAAGTTAACCGCATCCTCCTGAGCATGTGCCATGGCTCTTTCCACTTCAATCATGGCAGTGGCAGCTTCATTTTCGATAACTGGTCCTCCTAGTGGATCCTGACTCAATGAAACAGAACTCTGACTGTCCTGAGAACTGTCTCTAGCAATCTCGGCTGCAATTGTTGCTTCCTGCTCAATTTCCGCATTCAACATTTCTAGATATTTTGGAAAAACAGGACATTCTATGGTCTCCTTGGCTGCATTGAAAGAGTCTTCGTAACAGAGGAAATCTCCAAGCAGTTCCTCTTCTGCACGCTAAGGCTTGAAAAGTTGCAAAAGAGCTAAATAGAAAAACTCTTTTCTTTCAGGAGATTCGCCACTCAATTTTCGATGATTTACCAATTGGCATTTTCTTTGCTTGACCAGACATCCCTCACTTCCAATTACAGCATACACTCCTTTATCAATATCTTCTTTGATGTTCCCCTTGAATATGTAATTTTGTAGAACCTCATACAGACAAACATTCTCGAGGTGACTGCTTCTATTTGGATAATATGTATCCAACATGTTGGTCTTCAAAATATCTCGATTACGCGTTGCAGCAAGACCAAGACTCGCCCAAATGATACTCCTAGATTTGGCATAGAGACTTGCTGAAGATAACCGGTCAGAACATTTGTAAGCTCCGATTTCTCGATGCGACAACATCTTCAGACTGAAACTGTACAACTTCTTACTGAGGCTCTTTTCATGGGAAATGTCCTCCCACATATCCTTCAATTCTGTCTTTTCTTTTTTTGTGATGTAAGATGTCACATACCGAGCCACAGCCATACAGTTATCAGCCACAAACTGTATATCCATGTTAGCATTCCACATGGACAAAATCACTGGGTTGTAGTCGTTGATGTACTTGGACTCTTCGTTTCTTTTCAAATTGTATGTATTTTTGGGTGATTTCCTCGTCACATTATGTCGCAGCGAAGACATCAAACTGTTCACTCTTCCTTTAGAAATCACCGGTCGTGGAAAGCTGAAACAACATTTTGTGTAGAACTTGTCCTTGTTTCTGAATTTACGACGACAGTACTTTCCACAACGATGGCTTTGGAAGCGTAAAACTTGTTCTCTTAGGCTTTTGTCTTCCTTTGTGTTTAGAACAGCACATGTAGAATACTGTTCTATGAAACTCATCACTAAGTCATCCGGATCTGTTCCAAATTTGGGTGCATCTTTGATCCATAGCAGCATATGTATATGAGGAGCACCTCTTGCTTGATACTCCTTTCTCCAGAAGAAATCCAACACCTCTCCAAGAGGTGGATTTTTCTTGTTCATGATGAAAGACATCATAGCTTCAAATCTATGATTGAAGTACCTGCATACATTCACTGGATCCAAAGAGCACAGTTCTCCGGGTGTCTTGAATTCGATATTTTCAATGTTTCCATTTGCCTCTCGTAGAAATTCAAGTAAGTCTTCCCAGCCATACTCGGCACAGCTGAGAGTGAGGAACCATGTGGGAGTTCCTAAGTTCCTCAGCATACATTTTAAATCACCATGACGACGGTACCAGTACTCATTAGTACCACGCTGACATGCCATGAGATTAATCAGGTGAGAATCCAAAATACTGTCTTGCACATTGACTTTATCCATAAAGTCCCTTGCCGAGATATTTTGCATCTGTACACCACTTTTCAAGATGTGGTTCACTGCATATGACACTCCAGACAGATCACTTTCAAACAGTAGATGGAACAAATAGGGAATGCATTGACGAAACCTAGGATCTTCTGCATACAATCGTAAAGTCCAGTATTCAGAAGCAGGAATTTGATCAGGTCGCTCATCATATCTTCCTCCTTGACCTGTTGGAAATAGCTGTGGGAAACACCGAGCTTCCAAACTTTCCTCCCAAACACTAATGGGACTTCCTTTGGCTTGTTTCATTTGAAACAACTCAATAGCATTCCCCATGACTTCCTTGGAATGCAAAGGATGAACACTATAATGTTCATATATTTCTTCATTTTTAGAGGCTTCTACTTTCTCAATTTGTCCAGCACACAAATCGCTGTCCTCTTCTTCACTTACTTCCTCTTCTGCAACACATACATTCTTGTAGTACTCATTGTTTTTCATCAAATAAAATGTTGCCTTTTTGACTTTCCTAACATCCACTAAATCTTGCCAGATTTTCTTACTCTTTGTCGGAACCCCATTAACTAAGATAACCAGAGGTTCCTCTTCCACTTTCTCTACTCCAATTGTATTAATGTTTTTCTTCAAATCTAGAGGCAAATAAACAACTCTTCCCTTTAATCCTCTCTGTAAATCTGATGGAGGCAATTTCCCTGTCTTTGGCTCCATTCGTACAATAGCCTGAAAGGGATGGACACTTTGAATCAAAATAGATTCATAAGTATTTAAATCCGTCAATTCAGAAGGAATGTCAACCAATTGCAGATTATTATGAACCGCTCTAGCAGGCATCCGGTTTTCATTTAATTTGTTACAACAATAAGTACACACACGTTGATCCGATCCCAAATCAAAATAATTTTCTACCATCAAGTATGTTGCAAAATCCTTCCATTCACTATTATTTTCCCTTTCACTTTTTGCATATAAATCCACTAACTTAGTCTGATTCTTATAGTAAGTGCGTCGACAACACACACAAGTGAAATTAGGCCTCTCACTTGATTTCACCTGAAACGTGGCAATTTCCTTCTGAAAATTATCTGTACTGGAAACCTGTACACTATCTTCCACATTACCTTCTTCTTCTGGGTCAATTTCAACATTCTCCTCTTTACTTGCAAAGTAACAAAACTCAATTTCTTCACAAATATTCTTCACATCTACATCAGAACCATGCAAAAGAGCACTGCTTAATTGTTTAAGCTTAATTGCTGGACTCTTTGCAACATACAACATTCTCACTAATTTCCTCACTTTATTATGATGGACTGCTAGCATCCTCAAATGATGAAAAACACTCTGGCATACTCCCCTGGAAAGACAAGCCAGTGAATGACCATGCAAACCTGTCACTTCTCTCACTCTGCATGGATCTAATTCCTGCAACAACTTCATTTTCTGTTTTAAACTTTTCTTATTAAATGTCCGTACAAAATCACAAAGCAAATTGATGGAATCCTGTCGCACACTGCAAATACTACTACACTTCCAGGTGTACACTGGACCCTTAGCACGTCTCCCTAAAACTTCATCACCTAACACCTCTTCTGCCTCTGTTGACACAAGTTTTTCTTTTTCAACCGGACAACCATCTTTCACCTCATATGCTCGACCACTGGTGTCAACTGCATGCACCAAATCATTATCCTGAAAATAACTCTCCTCATTAAAAAATGCCTCACAACTTGAACTATGCATCCATTCTCCAGAAAAAACTTCACAAAAATTACTACGATTAACTGTTCTCTTCCATCTACTATTTGATTTGAAATCATAAATTGCCTTGCTTAGTTTCCTAATTCTATTGATTATCAAAATAAATAACTTTCTCTTAATTTCGAAAGCCTGATCAATAATTTTCTCTACATTTTTTTTCTCTTATAAAAGCCACTTTCTGTTGACCTTTCTTAATATTTTTTAACAAATTGCCAATTATCCTGTTGCGGAACATTCGTCTACGAATGTCCCTAAACAGATCTTTCCTTCTACTACCATGCACAGAGTTATCTCCTGCTCTAGCAGTAACATTTTTGAGTGGCCTTTCCTTCCCATTTAAATTGGCTCTCTTCTTCTGGACTAAAACATGTTCTGTAGTGTTACTTTTTCGTCTGCAAATGTTTCTTAAAAAAGATTTTGTTGTCTTACCCGGAGTTTTTCTGGTGACTTGACAAGTTTTTATTGTAGAGGACTGCTGCAAAGGTTTACCAAGGTGGGGTGTAAGTCGCTTTGCTTCTTTTCTTTTTCTTTGCCTTGAGGGCATTTTTCAATTTTTCAAAAGATCTTCAGTTGAATCTGTGGTAAATATTTTTTAAAAAGGTATTAACCACTATTACCAAACAGTAAATCAATAACAGTCGTCAAAAAATTAACACTCTAGTTGTCAATTCTACAAACAATAATTTTTAGTGCATTGACAAATTTAAAACTCACAAATAGTAGCAAAGAAATGGAATGCTTCTACATTTGACCTGTGCTCTTTTATATGTGAATCTGAACTAATTTTATTAGCATATTTCACTATTTTATTAAAGACACTTCACACAAGCTGTTTTTGAAGTTGTATTTAATTTTAAATAAAACGGTTAACATGGTTACTTTTCATTTCCAGTAACTTTTAAAAATAAGTCTTTATAGTTCCATAGGCTCGAGCAGGTCAGCTTCCCACCCTATGTCATACAATTCTGACAAATCGGCATCCTCATCATATTCTTCATCATCCACAGGATATAAATCATCCAAGGGATCTACTTCCACTGACGTTTCAATGACAAGTTCAATGATAAGATCAAGATCAACAGATTGCTCATTATCACTCATGGTTGATGTTGTCGTTATCTTTAAAGAAAGAGAACAACAATGAGATGTTGCAGAGTAAAAGACAAATCTCAGAGACTATAATAGTAAAATTGTTTAACAAGAGTAACATTTTGCAGATATTATTTAGCCATGTCCAGCGATGCTGGGGAGGTGAGGCCTATGTCCAAGTTTTCAGTGAACAGGACTCATCTCTTCTTAACCTTGGATAAGCCTCACCGACTCTGTGTCCCCTGCTCATACTTAAATGTAAAGGGGCAGATTTATGTTAACTGGCGCATCTCCAGGGATGCACCAGTTAACGTGCGCCGCTGCTCTGCCACCCATGGTGTGCCGCATTTACAATGCGGAGCACCATGGGGCAAAAACAGCACAGATGCGTCACGCATCTGTACCGCAAAAGCGGCGCATTGCAGAAATAACGTCGCAAGCGCGACATGACTACTGCAATGCACAGTGGCAAGCCACACATTGCATGGTGCATCACTCCTTATGCCTGTTTCAAACAGGCGTAAGGATTTGATTCAGCAATGCCATAAAGCTGACTCAGGGAAATCTTGTAAATTTCACTGTGTTAGTTTTACAGGGCTTTCATGCAAGTGAACGCCCACCCTGCAACAAAACGCCCACATGAAACCTGACGCAGGTTTCATGTGGCACAGGACTTTACAACATAACGCATCTGCCTAGATGCATCAAGTTGTAAATATGTCGTAACATAGCGCTTCTTTTGCGCCGCCGCTGCATCACAAAAGTGACGCAACGGCGGCGCAAAAGAGGCGCACGGCCATCATAAATCTGCCCCTAACATTTTAAATGATTGGTTCAGGATGCCGATAAGGTGTGGCCTATTCAGAGGTTTGTTTGAGGTGAGGCCTACTCAGGGTTGCAGATGAAATTTAGGCTTGTTGAAGAGTACAGAGGAGATAATACATGTGCAGGCCTACCAATGAAGTGAGTCATGTCCACTGCACTCTTGAACAAAGGCCAGACCTCCTCTGTCTCCCTGGACAGGCCTAAACCTCATCTGCACAATGTGATTCGTAATGTTAGGAAACACAGGTGATGTAATTGAAAAACGTGCAATGTTTTTTTGCTCATTTCACAATCACATCACCTGTGTTTCCTTTGCTTAGGTATCTCATTGTGCAGATGTAGTCTAGCATATCAAAGAGTACGCAGAAGATGAGCACTGTATGCAACAACTTTGACACTTACAGAAGCCTCAGCTTCTCCATGCCCCCTACACAGTCCTAAATATATACATTTTAAGCTGACTGTATCTTGTTGCAGATGAAGTGAGGCCTATCTTGCAACATGGTGCATCTTTTGCACCGCTGCTGCGTCACAAAAGTGACGCAACGGCGGCGCAAAAGAGGCGCACGGCCATCATAAATCTGCCCCTAACATTTTAAATGATTGGTTCAGAATGCCGATAAGGTATGGCCTATTCAGAGGTTTGTTTGAGGTGAGGCCTACTCAGGGTTGCAGATGAAATTTAGGCTTGTTGAAGAGAACAGAGGAGATAATACATGTGCAGGCCTACCAACGAAGTGAGTCATGTCCACTGCACTCTTGAACAAAGGCCAGACCTCCTCTGTCTCCCTGGACAGGCCTAAACCTCATCTGCACAATGTGATTCGTAATGTTAGGAAACACAGGTGATGTAATTGAAAAACTTGCAATTTTTTTTGCTCATTCACAATCACATTACCTGTATTTCCTCAGCTTAGGTATCTCATTGTGCAGATGTAGTCTAGCATATCAAAGAGTACGCAGAAGATGAGCACTGTATGCAACAACTTTGACACTTACAGAAGCCTCAGCTTCTGCATGCCCCCTACACAGCCCTAAATATATACATTTTAAGCTGACGGTATCTTGTTGCAGATGAAGTGAGGCCTATCTTGCAACATGGTGCATCTTTTGCACCGCCGCTGCGTCACAAAAGTGACGCAACGGCGGCGCAAAAGAGGCGCACGGCCATCATAAATCTGCCCCTAACATTTTAAATGATTGGTTCAGAATGCCGATAAGGTATGGCCTATTCAGAGGTTTGTTTGAGGTGAGGCCTACTTAGGGTTGCAGATGAAATTTAGGCTTGTTGAAGAGAACAGAGGAGATAATACATGTGCAGGCCTACCAACGAAGTGAGTCATGTCCAAACAGGCGTAAGGATTTGATTCAGCAATGCCATAAAGCTGACTCAGTGAAATCTTGTAAATTTCACTGTGTTAGTTTTACAGGGCTTTCATGCAAGTGAACGCCCACCCTGCAACAAAACGCCCACATGAAACCTGACGCAGGTTTCATGTGGCACAGGACTTTACAACATAACGCATCTGCCTAGATGCATCAAGTTGTAAATATGTCGTAACATAGCGCTTCTTTTGCGCCGCCGCTGCGTCACAAAAGTGACGCAACGGCGGCGCAAAAGAGGCGCACGGCCATCCTAAATCTGCCCCTAACATTTTAAATGATTGGTTCAGGATGCCGATAAGGTGTGGCCTATTCAGAGGTTTGTTTGAGGTGAGGCCTACTCAGGGTTGCAGATGAAATTTAGGCTTGTTGAAGAGTACAGAGGAGATAATACATGTGCAGGCCTACCAATGAAGTGAGTCATGTCCACTGCACTCTTGAACAAAGGCCAGACCTCCTCTGTCTCCCTGGACAGGCCTAAACCTCATCTGCACAATGTGATTCGTAATGTTAGGAAACACAGGTGATATAATTGAAAAACGTGCAAATATTTTTGCTCATTTCACAATCACATCACCTGTATTTCCTCAGCATAGGTATCTCATTGTGCAGATGTAGTCTAGCATATCCAAGAGTACGCAGAAGATGAGGACTGTATGCAACAGAGCAATGTACATTACTCACCTCCCTTGATATTTATTTAAAGAAGCAGACACCTTTTTGTCATTGTCATAAATGTAAAAACCATTCCTTTTCTTTATGAACCATTTTCATGTCATAATTTGAAAACACAGCACAACTCCATGTACAAGTACACCTCGTCATTACTTAGATTTGCCAAGCACACATGCGGGCGTATTTACAAGAGCCTTGCACCACGGAGAAATGACTTAAATTTACCAAGCACTCATGAGGGCTTATTTACAAGGACCTTGCACCACCTTTAAAGTCACTTTTAACATGGGGAAAATAACGTGAATGTGGCTCATAAGCTTTGTAAATTTGACCCCATGTTGACTATGAAACTCTTGCAGAACATATTGTGAAACCTTAATGACTTCAAGAAACGTGTTTTTAAACCGACAAACAAGGAAATTATTCTCCCATATTCATGGTGGAAAGTGAAATATTTATTTAAAGAAGCAGACACCATTTTGACCTTCTCATAAATGTAAAAAGTATTTCTTTTTTAAAAAAAACGATTTTCTGGTCATAATTTGAAAACACAACACAGCTCCTATGTACAAGCACACCCTGTCAGTACTTAAATTTTCCAAGCACATATGGGGGCGTATTTACAAGGACCTTGCACCACGGGGAAATGACTTAAATTTGCAAAGCACTCATGAGGGCGTATTTACAAGGACCTTGCACCACCTTTAAAGTCACTTTTAACATGGGGAAAATAACGTGAACGTGGCTCAAAGGCCTTGTAAATATGGCCCATGCTGACTATGAAACTCTATCAGTACATATCAAGTAACCTAAATGATTTCAAGAAACGTTCTTAAACACATCAAGTAACCAAATTATTCACCCAGATTCATGGTGAAGTGACTTAAAATGCCCTAACAGACATGGGGGCGTATTTACTAGGCCCTTGCACCACTTTTGCGTCACTTTTAACATAGGGAAAATAACATGAAAATGGCTCAAACATGAGAGTGTATTTACAAGGCCCTTTCATCACTTTAGCGTCACCTTTAACATGGGGAAAATAACGTGAAAGTGGCTCAAAGTCCTTCTAAATATGCCCCATGCTGGCTATGAAACTCTAGCAGCACATATCAAGAAACCTAATTGACTTCAAGAAACGTTTTTAAACACATTAAGTAAGCAAATTATTCACCCAGATTCATGGGGAAGTGACTTAAAATGCCCTAACACACATCAAAGCGTATTTTTAAGGCCCTTGCACCACTTTTGCGTCACTTTTAACATGGCTATGAAACTCAAAGAAACAAAATCTATTTGTAAAACACTTGACACAAAGCAACATTTTAAATACACAACTTTCTTCATAATTTTCTCCCTAAAGCATACTATTCTCTATCTAAATTAAATGAATCTTTTCTCACCTTAGCAAATACTTTTTGAGTTTCAAAACAGTCTCAGACACACACCAATTTTTCTTTAGCAGAGCAAAGGGTATGCACTCCAGAGGCTGCAACCAACAATGGCACAGAAATGCTTTAATTCATCACACATATCTCTCATGTCACCCAATCAAAACTCTTCCCTCACTTTTTTCAAATCAACACCCTTCCCCCTCTGCCCTTTCTGCCTTTTTTCCATAGCAACCACCTCCTGAAAGACCTCTCATGTTTACAAGTTCACACAACAATGTTTCAATTGAACTCTGAACTCTCAGTACACCTGCATATCCAGTGCAATCTTTCATAAAATGATTTTTTCTTGACCACTCAAATTACATCTTTCAAAGAACTCATCCATGCACCCTAACTTTCTGTGTTCAGCAATCAAAATCCACCAATCACTGCTACTGAATCATTAGCACTGAAACTCCACAGTTTTTTCATTACAAACTCCTACTGTTTCAACTGCCATTTCATTCCCACACTTCATCTGACTGCAGCAGAACCTCCTCTCACCATGTTTTCTGTCTCGATTGTTGGACATAGTTACATCCACTGGGCTCAAAGGTATGCTGATAACAGAAATTTACACAACCTCAATTTACAAAATGTGGAAATCAACTGGATTGGCCACAGAGGATTAAGATGTCACCAATTGATACCATTGGTGAAAACCTTTTTGCATTTGCCAAACCCTGACCTGTTAATTGTGCACTGTGGAGGAAATGACTTGGGCACTTTGACTGGGGTAGGTCTGGAAATGCTTTTAAAGGACACCTTTGAGCAATTGATGGCACTTTTTCCTCAAACTGCCTTGGTTTATTCAAATATATGCCAAAGACAGAAATGGAGGTGGTCCAACCAATTTTGTCCACAAATTGAGAAACGAGGAAGCATGTAAATAAGTCTGTTTCAGCTTACATGAGAGACCATGGAATGGGCTCCATCTACAACAATAACTTGCGTTACTACATGCAAGATATCTACAGAGGAGATGGAGTTCACTTCTCAGATGAGGGGAACAGAATTTTCATCCTGAATTTAAGACTATGTATTGGTACCTACTTATAAGTACCTAGAACTTACACAGAACCCAAAAGCTCTTATCAGAGCTACCTTAACTATGATTACTCTTTTAAAATTTCAAATGTACCTTTTTTCACTAATTTTCACTTTTGTTCGCTTCCCGGTTCGCTACACGGTTCGCGTACCGGCAGCTAACCTCGCGAAAAGTTCAATTTTTTTTCTTTTTCGACAAAAATGAGCCTCCTCAGCCACCCTTAGAAAACCTAGGGGGTCAGGATACGTCTCCCGTGCCCCCTTATACCCTGTCCCAACATTCTTTATCCTCCATCTTGTGTCTAAATTCATCCGAAACACAAGATGGCGGACTCCCGTTACGCTACCGGTTAGCTACCCGGTTCGCGTACCGGGTAGCGCCTCTTTAATAGCCCCCTCATCAATCCTAGGGGGTCAGGAGGGGTCTACCTTGCCCCCTTTCATTAATTTCCCCCTTCGTTTTTCTTCACCTCTTGTCTCTCGATCCTACCGAGAGACAAGATGGCGGCCGCTCTGGACTGTTTAGAATGTTGACAGACACCGGAGAGCCAATCAGCTTCGCTTCGCGAAGTTCCGTTACGCGTCAGGTACGCGAACCGGGGCGCTAACCGGAGCGCTGTTACAGATATATATATTTTTTTGAACGTTAATTTATCAAAATCCACTGGAGCACATATATTGAGACCTAGCAAAGGCACATCGGGCAAACAATATCTACAATTTTGCCAAGTTTCGTGGAAATCCATTCAGCCGTTCGAGCTAAAAGTGAGTCCAACCGCCCTATGGAAAATTGCATGGGAAAAACGTGTTTTGGGACCCCCCTTTTTTCCCGGCCCCCCCTTGACAAAACCCCCCCAAATTTTCAGGGGCTGCTCAGAAACAAAATGTTCCATTTTCCTTAAAATCTGAAAATCCTGAAAACACATGACATATTTCCACTGAAAACGGACTCTTTTTTTGCAATGTGCTTAGCTGTGGATTTGGGCCGTAGCTCAGCTGGCATCTGGGAAACATAGCAAACCTGTAAAAAAATGTTAACTAGATACCTAGGAAAATCCAAGATGGGGTTACTTGTGTGGCTCTCTTTTTGGTTTGCTACCTAGAATCTTTTGCAGATGTCAACATTTGCAAAAACAAAACACACTTTCTGTTCATATCTGTGATGGAAATTTCTGTGGAGAGCCACAAACTTGCTTTCACCCAGCATTCCAGAAAGACTCCTCATAAAAATGGTACCTCACTTGTGTGGGTAGGACTAGTGTCCATGACAGAAATCTGCTCAAAATGCAACGTGGATACATCACGTATTTACACTTCTATTTGAAATGTACCTAGCTGTGGATTTTGGGCTGTAGCTCACTCGACATCTAGGGAAATCTAGCAAACCTGTACATTTTTTGAAAACTAAACACCTAGGGGTATCCAGGATGGGATGACTTGTCTGGCTCTCATTATGTTTCTTTACCCCGAATCCCTTGCAAACCTCAATTTTTTTTTCCAACCACATTTTCCTCAAATTTCTTCGATGGTAAGTTGTGGAATTTGTGGGGAGCCAAAGACTTCAACTCACCCAGTATTCTTCAAAGCCTCTCAATAAAAATAGTACCTCACTTGTCTGGGTAGGACAAGTACCTGTGATAGGAAACGGCGCTAAACTCAGCATGGACACATCACATTTTTCCACTGAAAACTGACCCTTTTATTTGCAGTGTGCCTATCTGTGGATTTGGACCCTAGGTCAGCCACATCTAGAGAAATCTACCAAACCTGTAAATTTTCCACAACTAGACAACCACGGAAATCCAGGATAGGGTGACTTGTATAGCTCTCACCAAGTTCTGTACCCACAATCCCTTGCAAACCTTAAACTTTGTCTAAAAACACACATTTTCTTCACATTTCTGTGATGGAAAGTTCTGGAATCTGCGGGTAGGCACACACTTCTGTGCACCCAGCATTCCCCCAAGTCTCCCAATGATAATGGTACCTCACTTGTGTGGGTAGGCCTAGAGCTCGAAACCGAAAATGCCAAAAATGCTACATGTACACATCTCATTTTTCCACTGAAAACTGACCTTTTTCTGCAATGTGCCTAACTGTGTATTTTGGGCCCTTGCTTAGCTGGCATCTAGGGAAACCAACCAAACCTGTACATTTTTTTAAACTAGACACCTATAGGAATTCAGTATGGACTGACTTGCATAGCTCTCTCCATGGTTTCGTAACCTGAATCTCTTGAACATCTCAATAGCTATAGAAAAAAATTATTTTCCTCACAATTCTGTCCTGGAAAGTTCTGGATTCTGTGAAACGTCTTCCCACCCAGCATTCCCCCACATCTCTCAATAAAAATTGGTACTTTACTTGTGTGTGTAGAACTAGTACCCGCCACAGGAAACAGCCCAAAACGTATTTTGGAGACATCACAATTATCTATCACTAAACTACCTGATTTTACAAGGTAATAACCTGGACTTTTGGTCCCAGGCTTGGCAGCCATCTAGGGAGACCTACCAAACCCAGACACTTTTGAAAACTAGACAATTGGGGAAGTCCATGGAGATGTTGCTTGTGTGGATCCCCAATGTTTTCTTACCCAGAATCCCCTGAAAATCTCAAATTTAGCTAAGAAAATTTAATTTTCGTCACATTTCTGTGTGGGATCATTTTTATCAGGAGACCAAGGGGAACGCTGGGTGGTAGGAAATTTGTGAAGCCAGACAGAAATGTGAAGAAAAAGCAATTTTTAGCAAAATTTGATGTTTGCAGTGGATTCTGGGTAAGAAAACATATGAGGATCGACACAAGCCACAACTCCCTGGACTTCTTTGGTGCCTAGTTTTCAGAAATGTCTGGGTTTGCTAGGTTTCCCTAGATGACTACCAAGCCCAGGACCAAAAACACAAGTGACCCCCTGCGAAACCAGATCATTTAGTGATGGATAATTTTGATGTCTTCACAATACATTTTGGGCACTTGGCCCACCCAAACATGTAAGGTAGCATTTTTATCGGGAGACCTGGGGGAACACTGGGTGGTAGGAACTTTGTGCCAGCCCAGTGATTTCAAAACTTCTCCGCATTGAAATGAGAGGAAAATGTGATGTTTTTAACCTAAATTTGAGTGTTGCAGGCAGTACTGGGTAGTAAAGCATTGGACTATCCTGGGTGTCTAGTTTTCAGTACTGTCTGGGTTTGGTAGGGTTACCTAGGTAGCCAACGAGCCTGGGACCAAAAATCCAGCTTGCCCCTTGCAAAACATGGTCATTTTGTGATAAATAATTTTGATGTCTCCACTATATGTTTTGGGCCCTTTCCTGTTGGGGGCACATGGCCCATTCACACAAGTGAGTTAGCATTTTTATTGGGAGACCTGGGGGAACACTGCATGGTAGGAACTTTGTGGTTTCTTTCTGATTCTGGAAGAATATGGCACAGTAATGGAAGGAAAATGTGTGACTTAATCACATTTTGAGGTTTACAGGGCACTATGGGTAAAAAACCTTGGGATCCATGAGAGGCACACCACCCTGTACTCTCCTGGGTGTTTAGTTTATGAAACTAACTAGAGTAGGGAGAATTTCCCTAGAGACAATGTATACCTTGGCAGAGAAGGAAAGAAAAGACACATTTTACTTCCCATCCATATTATCCTCAAGTACACACACATACTAGTTGGATTTGGCATGAGGGTGAGTGAAAGGTTCAAAAGGTATATTTTATTAATAAACGATTTTACAAAAATGAAATACACTGTTAATAAATGAAACGTCAAAAACGGAACCAATGACTCACAGGTCGTGAGCTGTAAAGCTGCCCCAAGGTACCAACCACTTTACATCCATTCACACCCGTTTCATACATGACACACACAAGACCATTCACACTGCCAGCTGTGGACCCAGCACATTACAACACTTACATCAATAGACAATGTAGAGACAATGTACACCCTGGCAAAGAAAGACAGAAAATATAAATATTCCTACGCATCCATCTATTCCTTAAGCACACACACATACTGGTTGGATTTGGCATGAGAGTGAGTGAAGATTCAGACCTTAAATCTTATTAACGAGAGATTTCACAAACATGAAATGCAATGCTAATAGTTGAAAGGTCTAAATACTGAACCAGTGACTAACAGTTTGTGAGCTGTAAAGTTGCATTAAGGCACCAACCGCTTTACAGACCAGTCACACACCTTTCATATGTGACACACACAAGACCATTTACACTGCCAGCCAAGAGCCCAGCACATCCAAAGCTCACATCAACAGACAGCGCCATTTAAAGGCCAATCACTTTCTTCCAACCACATGACTGACACAGCCACCACAACGTCTGGCGGCTGATGGAGTGTGCACACTGGTGTTTGGCTAGCAGTGTGTGTAGTGACCAGAAGCAAGTAATACTCACACACTGCCAGCCAAAAGGTAGTCAATGCACTCTGCCAGATAAGCACCAGTCCACGTAGACCACCAGCCCTCCAGCAGTCCACCAGCCAAACGCCAGTCCACACATACCCCCAGCTAAGCACCGGTCCATGCACACTGCCAGCCGAACACCAGTCCTCGCACACTACCAGCCAAATGCCAGTCAACGCACATCACCAGCCAAACGTCAGTCCACGCACACCACCAACCAAATTCCAGTCCAGGCACATCGCTAGCCAAACACCAGCCCACGCACACGCCTTCATATTATTTCCACAAAAAAGAAACCACAAACCTTTTGGAAGTAGATACAAAACTATAACTACAAACACAACAGCTCTTCCTAAATATATCACATTAATGCCAACTATGAAATTTGAAAAAAAAATAGAAAATGATTCAGACCAGTCAGTTTACGTTTACACTCACTGTTGCTCCCAAAAAGTCCATTGTGTGTGGTACAATGTAAAACATGTGGGCACACACAGCCCAAGGACAATCGGGCAGTACATTTGAGTCTCCTTCTGCATACCTCTGTGGGTACAGGCTCTACATCTCCTACTGGGAAAGTCTATTTCGCCGGTTGGAGGAATGTGATCAGGAAAGTGACGATCTTTCAATCTGGCCACATCTTCCACCACTGCAACTCAAGGGACTCTTGCCTGTTCCACTACAACAGGGCTGCCTAACACAGACTGCCTAAACAGGGATAGCCAACTTCTTATATCTTATACCAAACGTAAGCCCCACAAACAGCAATGTATGGATCCAAACTCTGTTCTACTCTATCTACACACCCATGTGCTTATTGCAGTCTTAAATGCACACAGGTTTGTGCGCTTCAGCAACCTGACCCCAAATAGTCACATGTGAAGTACTTTCATCATGGATGGTAGTCAGCATGTAGACATCTCCTCTTTCTGAAACGTTCACAGGTAGAAGTTCACAACTACGCTACACTGTCCCTTCTCAAGTGTTTTACAAACAAGCTCTTTTGGGTAACCTTTAAGGTTAGAGCAGATTGTGCCACAAGCAATATGTCACCTTTGAATAATTCCATGAACAATTGCACACCAGTGTAGAATTTATCCACGTATAAATGATGATCTATGTTAAAAAGTCCTCTGCCAAGTTTCCACACAATTTTCTCACTAACTCCAAAAGTGGTCCGACAACCAGGGGGTCAATACTGTAATCTTTCCCAGTGTATACCCTAAATTTATAGATATATCCAGTACTACTCTCAGACAGTGTATGCATCTTAATTCCATAACATGCCCTCTTTCTAGGAATGTACTGCCTGAAAACCAATCAGCACTTGAATAGGATCAAAGACTCATTCGCAGCTATTTTTTTCCCTGGAACATAGTGTGGTGTCCTTTACATGAAAGAAAGTTCAGGAACTAGGAAAGTAAGCCAAGAGGTATTTATTAAACCTCATCCACAGAAGACAGTCTAGTAACTGAACATAAGGGAATCCAACCAAGGCAAGATTCCAGAATCACTACAGTAAAGATTCTTGGTACATTAAAGGTACAGTATCAATAAATGAACACCTTCACATATCTCCCCCCAACAAAGAAAGAAGAACAATGAGTAAAACATATAAAACAAAATTCAAATGAAGAAGAGATTGAAAAGGTCATAATGCATAATCTCTCAAATAGGAGGGTGGTCTACGTATTCTTTGACTTCTAGAGGGAAGCATGAGTAGGTTAGAGTTATTGGCAGAATTGGAGAACATATGAGATGAAGCTTGACTATCATAAGAGGAAACAGGTATAGGTATCCTTGACTTAACAACAACAACTCTGCTTTTATTCCAAATTCTACCATCCTCTGTTTTAATGGCATTCCTAAATATTTTCACAACAGCTTTTACATCTGAGAATTTGGACCAATTTCTGCAACCAACAGGAGCTTTGATGCGAACCAAGTCACCAACAAGAACTTTTTGAGCATTTACACACTTTCTTTTATCAAAATAAATCTTTCTCTCATCTTGCTTCCTCTCCTCCCTCCTTCGCCACTCACCTATTCCATTATCAACCAGGTCTTTATCAAGATCCATCCAAGCAGGACACAGATAGGTGTTGGGAGCCCTTCCTTTAAACAAAACAAAGGGGGATCTACCAGTGGTTGTGTGGGGAGCATAGCGATAAGCATTTATTCTGTCTTGTAGGACAGATTTCCAATTTAAGCCAGATGATCTTGCTAACTGTATAGCCTCCTTCAGGGTTTTGTTAACTCTCTCAACAGCACCGTTGGTCTCTGGGTGGTATAAAGAACACTTCTTATGTACAATACCTGATTTTCCCATAAACTCTTCAAAAACCCTTGAACAGAATTGTGGACCATTATCTGACAGGAGACTATTGGGGAAACTTTCTTTTTTAAAAATGGCATCCAGAAACTTTATTACTTCTTCAGATGTGATTTCCCTTACAGCGCTCACCTCAATCCATCTGGAATAGAGATCCATAAGAACTAAAAGGTAAGGTGTATCACTTACACCTGATAACGGACCAACTATATCTATGGCTAGCTCATCCCAAGGATGTCTTGGGAGGGATCGCTTAACCATTGGCATCTGTCTAGTTTTAAGTATTTTATCACTTGCAGAACATTCTGGACAATCCCTCACTAATCTTTCTATCTCCAAATCCATCCCTGGCCACCAAAATTGCAAGCGTAATATTTCTTTGGTTTTTACAATACCAAGATGTCCAGAGTGAGCATGAGATAAAAGTTTTTTTCTAATACCCAGTGGAGGAACCATTTTTGTTCCCCTAGTTAAAAAACCAGAGTGAATAGAAAGTTCATCGGAAACCAAGGTCCAGGGTTTCTCTAAACGAGAGTTATTGCTCAAGGACAGCATAACTCTTTTTAAATCTTCATCTTTTTCAAGTTCATCTCTCCACTCTTTTTCTTCAATCGCTCCTTCTGTAATTTCACATACATTTATAGATTCATCACAACAACCTACAGCATCATCTTCATCAAAATTCTCTTGACCAACCATTCTCGAGAGACAATCAGCAGACTTGTTTGCGACACCTGGGATATATTCAACGGAGAAATCAAACTCTTGTAATGAAACAATCCATTTTCTAATTCTTGAAGAGATTGAATCTAATCCCTTCTTATCAAAAATTTCTTTTAAAGGTTTATGATCTGAATAAACTAGAATCTTGGTACCCCAAACTAGGTTTCTTAACTTTCTCAGGGCCCAATAGATGGCAAGAGATTCTTTTTCTATAACGGAATAATTTAGTTCCGAGCCCCTTAGACATCTTGAGGAGCAGCAAATCAAATTGTCCCTCCCATTTCTTTTTTGTATTAGGACAGCACCAAGTCCTTTTTCACTTGCATCAGTGAATAAAATTGTGGGAAGACCTGGTATAAATGCCTGTAGAGAGGGAGCCTTGTTCAATTCAGATTTAATCCCTACAAATTCAGATTTGCATACATCTGACCACACATACTCCACATTCCTCGATGTCAACTTTCTCATAAACTGTGTTTTGTCCGCAAAATTAGGAATAAACTTCCCATAGAACTCCACCATACCAAGGAAGGAAATTAATTCTTCCTTATTCTCTGGATCTTTTATTTTGTTGATAGTGTCAACCAGCTCTTTTTTTGGAAAGATGCCCATGTCGGTTATTCTATGGCCTAAGTAATTTACTTCCTTCACACCAAATTTACATTTGCTTTTCTTAAGTGTCATACCTGCATCTTCCAAACGTTTGAGTACAGCACAGACACGACCAAAATGTTCTTTTGAACTATTCCCATAAATAAGTAAGTCATCTTGGTAACATCTTACACCAGATATTCCTTCTAACATTCTTGCCATGATCCTTTGAAAGACGGAAGCCGCTGACACCAGTCCGAACGGCATCCTTTTATACCTAAAAGTACCCATGGGGGTGATAAAGGCAGTTAGGTCTTGGGAATGTTCATCTAATACAACCTGATGATAGGCTGAGGCAAGATCAAGTGTGGTGAAATACTTGGCTCCTTCCAGGGTGCTAACCATTTCATCAATATTGGGAAGAGGAAACTTGTCCACAACTACCTCCTTATTTAATGCTCTTAAATCAACACAGAGTCTAATCTCACCTGTAGGTTTCTTAACTATGACAACGGGGGCCAACCACTCAGTAGCCTCAACTTGTTCAATGACATCATTCTTTAACAATTTGTCTATTTCCTCTTTTACCTTATCCTGTTCCATTAATGGTATTCTTCTAACTTTCGCTATGACAGGGACAGCATTCTCTCTTAATCTAATGTGATGCTTATAACCTTGTAAACAACCTAAGTTTTCCTTAAATACTTTTGGAAATCTACTAGCTAAATCCTCTCCCAATTCCTTATTTGACTCATTTCTTTCCAGTATCTCTACCTGATGAATTTGTACTTGTGGATCTGCATTGGGATCTAAAGTTACACCAAGTTGACCTTGATGTACCCAGCCTAACAAGATATCACCCTTCTTTGCCACATATATTTTCCCTACAATAATTCTATTCCCAAGTTCAATCTCCGCCATAAAACATCCAACCATTTTAATTGGGTTATCTGAGTACCCAAGGGGCCTAATATCTGATTTCATTAGTATTACTTTTCCAGCAAAATGCTTATTAAATAATTCCTCATCAATTAGGGTGATGCGAGAACATGAATCGAATTTAAAATCTATCATTACATTTCCTACTTTTACAGGATGAATAGGATGATCTACTTCTCCACATTTTATCTCAAAAGTAACAGTTCTGACTTGTGGTTGGGACTGATTCCAACGTTTTCTAGACATGTCAGGTCTAAACATTTTTGATCTGCAACATTTACCATAATGTCCCTTTTTGCCACATACATTACATACAATTCTTAATGCAGGACATAGTGGAGAATTAGCCAAATGTCCTACTTGGCCACATCTAAAACATGTAAATTTATTACTTTGTCCTGGAAAATTATTTTGAAAACCAGGATTTGTAGAAAAATCATCTTTTCCTGAGGCAGACTGAGTTTCATTCTTGTCTTGTTTCTTGACTTGACAAATTATTTCTTCAACTTTTGTGTCTTCTTTCTTTTCAACAATAGATGTTTTATCTTTTTCTTTTCTTAATTCTCCCACGCACTTTGTCATGTGTTCTACTTGTTTAGCTATTGCTAAAACTTCTTCAAGGGGCGGTTCATCTTTTAACCAAAGTTCCTTTCTTATTTCATCATGGGAACATCTGAGGACAAATTGATCCCTAATCCTTTCATCGAGTGTTAAGCCAAAATTGCAAGAGGAAGCTAGTTTCCTTAATGAAGAAACATAGTCTTCTACAGTTTCATCTCTCTTCTGTTCCCTTAAGCCGAAGTGATATCGTTCCATGATGGTACTAATCCTTGGAAGATAGTGTTTATCCAGTTGTGCAATTGCAATTTCGTATTCATTTAAATTGCGTTGTTCCCCAGCAGATAGATCAGGGAGGTGTTCTAGGACATCTTGTCCTTCTCCTCCTAAACAATGTAAAAGGAGGGCTAGCTTTCTTTCAGCACTTAGGTTAGTTCCACAAACTCTTGCGTAGTTGGCAAAAATCTTTTTCCATTTTTTCCACTTTATATTCGGTTCTCCTGTAGTATTTAAAAAAAATGCGGGTTGAGTTACATTTTGCATTTCAAGGATTTTCTTTTAAAGTTCCAATTATATTAAATTCCCTCTTTTTTTTTTTTTTTTTTTTTTTTTTAAAGAAGAATGTTCACAACAAAGAGAGTTTATTTTCAGAATGTTTCTTTCTCTTGCTGTGTTCTTTTCCCTCTAGGCTAAATAATTGTTGAGTTAAAGAAGATTGGAATCCTCCAATAATGGTTAAATTGGAATGATCTGTCTTGCTTTCTTGTATTCAATAAGATTCTATTTGATGACACACAATGTGAGGTGATTGCGCAAGAAAACGTTCTTTTATTTCATTGTTTCGCGTTTTTTTTTTTTTTTTAAACAGGGCAGCAGAGGGCGCTGTTGTATTACAATAGCAGAACAGCGCGAGCACGACAATCCATGCGCGTGTATTGCTCGTGATGTCTATTCCATGAACGCGAGCCAGGTGATTAGCGCGAGCAAAGGAATCAAAGCGCGTGTAACGTTCGTGATGTCAGTTTCATTAACGCGAGCAGGGCAATTTGAGCACGAGCCTTGTTCAGCGCGAGAAATGTTCGTTTTGACTTCTCAATTAAAGACAGTCTTTTCTTTTAAGTAAAATAATCTCCTCGAGAAGCCTCCCGCCTTACTCCTCACCGGTTTTTTTTTTCGTAACCGCCGCTGGGAAGACTCCGCTTCCTTTTTCTTTGTATAAACTGCCGCTGGAGGAGAAGGGGAAATTCTCTTCTTTTCAGTCTCTGTGTTGAGGTGAAAGGTGATGTGGGTTCACCCGATCGTCGCCATAAAAATGTGGTGTCCTTTACATGAAAGAAAGTTCAGGAACTAGGAAAGTAAGCCAAGAGGTATTTATTAAACCTCATCCACAGAAGACAGTCTAGTAACTGAACATAAGGGAATCCAACCAAGGCAAGATTCCAGAATCACTACAGTAAAGATTCTTGGTACATTAAAGGTACAGTATCAATAAATGAACACCTTCACACATAGATCTCTGGAAATCGATCTATAAAGTGATCAAGGACAGGTCGACTCCTAAAAAGACAGTCACAATCAGTGTGATCTCCTGGAAACGCTAAAGGATTATCAACAAAATGCAGCATCTGAAGCGGAAACAAATAGCGATTATGACTCATGGTTGCAGGCAATATAGTCGTTCCCATCAAGGGACTACAAGACCAATATGAAGAAAGCGACAGCTTCCTTGTCAAGCCCTTCAAAAAAGTTAAACCGAAGAAGTTCTTAAACTCATCCAGATTTGTGGGAGTCTACCATCTAGCTCTAGAGTGGGGCTTAAGTCTGGCACTGTTGTCCCTCAAATACTGTTAAGGAAAAAAAGGGGCCTGGGCAGGGCAATAATACGTTAAGCATAGGCTGAAAAATCTAAAACATAATTCTCATTAGAGTATGTGCAGAGACAAACATGCAGAATGATACACATGAATGTTATTGGATTGTTTATTTTATCTTATTTGTGATATTTATAAAAAAAATGTTTTTCACTTTTGATATATAAAAACAGGTATATACATTAGAGTTTATAGAGTACACAAGACAATTTCTGTGTGTTGTCTAAATTTACAGTAAATACATACATATCAATACATATTTGGTCATAAGAGAAAAAATACAGTACCATTTTATATCCCTATTCCATTTTTTGAAACATCTAAATTATAGCAGTTGATAAAGATTGATTACTATTTATGCATGATAAGCAATGCAAAAGGCCGAATGTTGCAGAGAAGCTGGCAGCATGTTGACACCACGCGTGTTTTGGCAAGGCCTTCGTCAGGAATCCATCACAGTCTGAGCTATAAACAATGATGCTGCTGGAAAATGGCCTGAAGAAAAAAAGATTTTGGGGTGGATGATGATGGACCAATAGACGTCCTTGTAAGATCGAAGCTGCAGAATCGATAGTCCCCAGGCTCCAACTGGGGAGTAGGTGGAGTCGTCTGGTTCAAGGAATGTACTACAAATTATACTTCTATAATTAGCAACCCCACAAGGCTGGTAGCTATTGGTGCCCGCAAGTTTCATAGAATAGAATAGAATGTGGCTGAGGATCCCAGGGCTATATTTCCCTAGTAATTCACTTGAAGGGAGTACCCGAAGGATCTCCATAGCTGCTGGGATGTTGACATGTTGGTTAATCCATGTCTTCATGGAGATATGAATTGCTGGTTCTTTTTTATGTCTGGACCCAGTCGTCTAAAGATATATTTTAATCGATTTAATGCTCTGATCCTGAGGATGGGTCTCCAACCGCATCTCTAATACTGTTCAACATACAGATTAGAATGTTCAAAAATCTCTACAAAAAAACATCATCCATAAACAATTGAAAGAAATTGATAGGCAAAAGGTTTTCAGTATTCACTCTACACCCTGCGACACCACTAAAGGCAAGCAATGCCAGCTACACCATGTTTGGAGCAATCCAGAGTTCAGCTCTTCCAATGGGAAGCCTTTCAGCTCCAGGCTGCAATTCAGATGCCTCTTTATGCACTATCAGCACATCAGTGTCCTCTAAAAGAGGCAATTCTTCCACACTGAAAGTGACTTCATCATCAGATGATTCCTTTTGGACAGAAAATTCACTGCCAGAATCCTGGACTTTCTCCTCTGCCTCAGATGCAGAATCAGTCTCATAATCACGGTCAGAGGAAAACTTGAAAGGCATATCAACAAACTGCTGGGTGGTCATCTTGCTTCTCGCCATAATCCTTACTAAGAAGAGTACCTTGACAAACAAGTCAATACCCAACGCTGTGTAAAATAAGTAATAAACACATTGTGGCTTTATCAAACAAAAATAAAAACTACAGCCATATAGCAATTGCAAGGTAATGTCAATCAATTAAACTCACTTGCTAGACAAAGCTAGACTCACCAGCCCCTACTTTACATTACAACGCACCCACCCACGCCGCTGGCCACACGCTGGACCCCGTTTTCTCCACAGGCACCCACGTCCCACACTACCGAACTCCACTGGACCGACCACCACTGCATCCATTTCACCTTCAATAAACCAACCAGGCACCACCGCACCCAACAGCTACCTCGCCGCTGCTGGAGCAAAGTCACCGAAGACCAGCTGATCACCACTTTTGCCCAAAACCCACCCACTGACCCCAACAACTCAGACACCGCAGCCCGCAACCTCAGACAGTGGATCGGCGACTGCGCCAACACCCTCGCCCCACTCAAGAAACTCTCCAACAACCACGCCAGCAAGAGAGCCACCTGGTTCACGACGAGCTGCAGACCTCCAAATGCGCATGCCGGAAACTGGAGAAGATATGGCTCCACAAATGCACTCTGGACAACCACGCAGCCCACAAGGACGCCACCCGCAGATATCACCACCTCATTAGATTAGCCAAGAGATCCTCCTTCAAAGACCACCTAGATAACAACACACACGACAGCGAAGAGCTTTTCGGCATCGTAAAGGAACTCTCCAACCCCCGCGCCAACGGCAACAACATACTGCCCTCACAAGAACTGTGCAACTCACTGGCCTTCTTCTTCCACCGCAAGATTGCTGACATCCATGACAGCTTCAACACCATGACCGCCCCTACTAGGCCAGACCACACCTCCCCTGTGAACACCACCAATGCCAACCACCTGACCTCCTGGTCCAACGCCAACAACAATGAGACACGCAAGGTCATGAACTCCATCCTCTCAGGATCTCCGTCAGACCCGTGCCCACACCACGTATTCAACAAAGCAGACGCTGCCTTCTCACCCCAACTACGGAAGGTCATCAACATCTCCTTCGAAACAGCGACATTCTCGGAAAGCTGGAAACATGCCAAAATCAACTCCCTCCTTAAGAAGCCCAAGGCGGACCCCAAGGACCTCAAGAACTTCCGGCCCATCTCCCTGCTCCCGTTCCCGGCGAAGGTCATTGAGAAAATCGTCAACATGCAACTGGCCCGCCACCTGGAAGACAACAACATCTTGGACCTGTCCCAGTCCGCGTTCAGACGAAACCACAGCACCGAGACAGCCCACATCGCAGCCACAGACGACATCAGGCACCAACTAGACAAAGGCGAAACATCAGCCCTCATCCTTCTGGACCTGTCAGCCGCCTTCGACAGGGTCTGCCATCTCACTCTAAAGACACGCCTCCTAGAATCCGGAATCCAAGAGAAGGCCCTTGACTGGACCACGTCCTTCCTCTCCCGCAGAACCCAGAGTATCCGTCTCTCGCCCTTCCGATCCGAGGCCACCGACATCATCTGCGGCGTCCCCCAGGGCTCATCCCTCAGCCAGACGCTGTTCAACGTCTACATGGCCCCCCTCGCACAAGTGACCCGCAAACACGACCTCAATATCATCTCCTACGCTGACGACACCCAGCTCATTCTCTCCCTCACCAAGGACCCGCACACCGCCAAAACCAACCTCCACGAGGGAGTGAAGGCCATCGCCGACTGGATGAGGAACAGCCGTCTGAAACTGAACTCAGACAAGAAGAAGGTACTCATCCTCGAACCCACCCCCTCAGCCTGGAACGACTCCTGGTGGCCGACCACACTGGGAACAGCACCGACACCCACCAACCATGCATGCAACCTAGGATTCATCCTCAACTCCTCCCTCTCCATGTCTAAACAGGTCAACGCCGTCTCCTCCTCCTGCTACAACACCCTCCACATGCTCTGCAGGATCTACAAGTGGATCCCGACCGAAACAAGAAAAACTGTGACACAGGCCCTCGTCAGCCGCAGACTGGACTACGGCAACGCACTCTACGCAGGAATCCCAGCCAAACACCTACAACGACTACAACGCATCCAAAACGCCACCGCCCGACTGATCGTCAACGTCCCCCGCCGCAGCCACATCACCCCCACCTGAGATACCTACACTAGCTCCCCGTCGACAAGAGGATCACCTTCAAGCTCCTTACCCACGCACACAAAGCACTCCACAACGCCGGACCAGCCTACCTGAACAGCAGACTCAGCTTCTACACCCCCACCCGCCAGCTCTGCTCCGCCAGTCTCGCCCTCGCCGCTGTCCCCGCATCCAACAAACAACCTCCAGACGGCAGATCCTTTTCCTACCTCACCGCCAAGACCTGGAACACCCTCCCTACCCACCTACGGCAGACCCAAGACCAACTCGCCTTCAGAAGACTCCTCAAGACCTAGCTCTTCGAGCAGTAGCGGCACCCCATCCCTCATCACCTTGAGACCCTCACGGGTAAGTAGCACGCTTTACAAGTACTCTGATTGATTGATTGATTACACATAAGACAACACAATACACATTGTGCACAAATACAAGGAGAATTTCACACACAATCAAACAGAAGCTAAATATGCTATTATTATTACAGCATGCCCAAAAAAACATATTCATGCAGGGCATTAATAATCATTTGGAGTGAGTTGTACAAAAAACTGTTTCTTACCAAGCACTTGCAATTACACAAACTACAGATCTACCTGTGCTGAAACCGCAAGCATGAGTCACACGCAGGAAAACATAAGCTTCGTACTAGAATAAAAGGAGAATTAAATATTATGATCACAAATGATAACAAGAAATAAAACAGTTAACAATATAAAACACGATGAAGCTTGCAAATCACCATTAAAATGCCAGCTACAAACATAGCCAGCCTGTGCCAGTCCACGCACACTGCCAGTCATGCACCCTTTCACACACACTGCCAGCCAAGCGCTAGACAAACACACCAAGTTCATGCAGGCCATCAGCCGAACTTCATTTCATACACACACACACACACAGAAACTTTCCCTGGTGTCATTAAAATTAAGGGGACCGGGGCTATGCGGCCCCCCTTCCATGGCTGATTATGTCCTCAAGGAACCTATCTCTTGGAGCCTGGTGCTATTTTTAGGGGGAGGCACGCGGCCCCCTTAGCCAGGCCAATATGAGCCTCTGAGGTCCCCATCCACTGGGGCCCGGTGTTATTTTTATAGGAAGGGTGATAAGCAGACCCCTTTCTGGGCCATTTGTTCAGCCAAGGGGAACCCATCACACAGGGCTAGCACAGTTAAAGGTGGATGTCCTGGGTTTTAGGAGGAGGGGGCACATGGTCACCCTAATGGGTCATTTTCACCTGGTGCAGATTGCAGGGGGAGGGGTGCTTGTTGCCTCCCTCCCAGGGCTGATTTCTGCCCCAGGGGCCCCATCCACTGAACCTTTCAAGGGAAGCAGGCCTTGATAGGCTCAGGCAACCCTATCCCCCAGAGCCACTCTTTAAAATTAAGGGGACAGGGGCTATGCGGCCCCCCATCTATGGACGATTTTGTCCTCAAGGACCCAATCTCTTGGGGCCAGGCGCTATATTTAGGGGGGAGGCACACAGCCCCCTTTCCCAGACCAATTTGAGCGGCAGTGGCCCCCATCCTCTGGGGCCCAGTGTTATTTTTATAGGAAGGGTAGCATGCAGACCCCTTTCTGGGTCACTTTCTCAGCCCCGCGGACCCCATTACATAGGCCAGATACAGGTAAAGGTGGGTGCCCTGAGTTTTAGGAGGAGGGGGCACGCAGTCCCCTTAATGGGTCAATTTCACATGACACAGATTGCAGGGGGAGTGGTGCTCGTTGCCTCCCTCCCTGGGCTGATTTTGGCCCCATGGGCCCCATCCACTGCACCTTTTTCGCTTTAAAGGGAAGTGGGCCTTGATAGGCTCAGGGGCCCCCGTCCCCCAGAGCCACTCATTAAAATGAATGTGAGGAGGGCAACAAGGCATCACTGCAGGCAGGGAAGCAAATCTAAAGTCTTCTTACTGCTGGCAGGAACATTTTTGAAGCTCCCTCATCTGGGAGCGGACTTGTTGTTTGCTGCCGCTTGCAGGAGACTAAAATTCTCCTGCCAAACGTAAGCAAACACAGGATTCCCTGCCCCAGTTTTCTCATCAATAACTTAATTGCAAATGTTGCATCGATAATATCAATGATAATATAGAAGATGTCATGAGTGATGTAATATGTGGGATAAGTAGCAGTGCATAGTGAGGGAATGAGTTATAGACACCTTAGGGCACAAGTTAAAGTTACTTGAGCTAACTATAACTTGTGAATTTCTTTATTTTTCAGAATTTAAAATGTTACATTGTTACTGAGTATATCACCTAACTATAACGTTACTTTAACCTTTGCAATTTTAGGTGAATGTCTAGAGTTTTTTAACGCAAAGTAATAATTTATTAACATACGTAAATCAACTCCCTCAAAGTCCGTGCACTTTGGGGGGTTGGTTACAGGACCTTGCATGCAGCCAGTCCCTGTGCTCAACCCCCTTGCATGCAGCCATCCCCACATTGCATACCGCCATTGGCTGTGGCAGGGGGGGGGGGTTCACAAAGCCAGTCCCACAAAGGCAGCCAAACCCATGCTGCAATGGTTTTTGGTCATGTGCGGCAAGGAGTTGGCCACAGGGCCTGGCCTAAGACCAGACCCTGTGGCCAACATCTTGTAGTCAGCTAACCCTACACTGCACAAGGCCTTCAGTCATCTGCAACAGAGGGTTGAGCCTTTGACATGCGGTATAGGATTGGTCTTTGGGCTCAGGGTACCACATCCCCATGTCCAAATACAATTAAACATGGAAGGAGGTGTGCAGTCACCCTCCCTGTGTTTCTTGGGACCCAGGGACCTCTCCCCTAGGGCCAAATATAATACAAAAGGAGCGGGCCCGCTGCCCCCATACCTAAGCCTAATATGGCCCAGGGGACTCCATCTCTAGGGGTGTGCATTATTTCAAGGTGGGTCCCTTGGTGCCCAACTACAGCACCCACCATATGCAAGGTGCTACGGGAGAAGCCCTAGAGCCCCTACAGTTCAAGCCATCTCCCTACCTACTGCAGGTCCCGGCATTGCTCCCACCCACAGTCAGCAGCTATTTATGTTGCACCCTTCGGGCAGAAGCAATAGCTTGATCAGTTTCCCTGCCCGTGACAGTGCAGGCAGATAAACAGATCTCAAGTCTGATCCATGCTAGGAGGAACATTTTTAAAGCTTCCGCCCCATGGGAGCAGACTTTGCTCCCATTCAGTAGGAGATTTAAAAATGCTCCAGTCATATGGGTACAAACTGTCATTCATGCCACATTCCCGTAGTTAGCTGTGGGTGGTGAGGGTGGAGCCTCTTGGTAATACCTGCGGCATTCACTGGCAGAAAGCTGCTTGTAGTTTTAGTTGTTATGGAAGAGAAGCCTCCTGCCATCGCTTCACCTATCTCTTCCGGGTCCTTCCACATTGTTTGCGGCACTCTCTGCGGGCTCCTCATGTCAGGCAGACTCTTGTCTTGCCTTGTTGGCATTGCTTCATGGGAATTCCGGCATCTGCATTTCAGCCAATACTTCTACGTTCCTGTAAGAGAAAGAAGAAAAGAAACAAAGCATCAACTCTCATAATACTTGACTGGTGACGTGCTAGTATCTGTATTTCTGGTTTCTGCCATTTCAATAAATAACAAGATACTTACCTCAGTTATTCTTTTACAGACTAAGGGGAATCATTTTAAGGTCTTCCTTGTAAATATGCCCCCAAGTACTGTGTTAATGTTACATGTGAATTGGGCGTGGAAGGGTACAGAGACGTTTTGTAGTCTAGGAGACAGCCACCTTCCCAAGAATTATTTACTAATTGTTCTAGGAGTACGAGGCAACTTAAGTCCAGGAATTCTCATACTCAGGATCTTTATTTTAATATGCAGGGTGTGCTTCGGCAGGCTCTGAAGCCGCTTTGGTGCTAGGCAATGCCTTATTGGTTTTGTAATCAGACAGACAGTACTTATGCTGTTATAAAGTGATACACTCATAGAACTCTTGTAGTTGTATAATTACTGTGCCTAAGAGTTACTTTCATTATTTTTTTTAGGTGCACTGTAATGTTAAATAGTTTTGATTTTTAAATCTTCTCTAAGCAGATGATTATCACACTAAATAATAGTCAAATGTTGTCAGAAAAAGAAGACGTATACACTCAGTTTTTTAAAATTATCTATTAAAGCAGAAATAAATCAATAGAAACTTAACTTTAATATAATGATATAATAAACTAAACGTGAGATGGACTCCAGTGGTAGCAGCATAGGTAACCTTCAAAACAAAAATTAGACATAAGTCCTTAAAATTAGATGGATGTGATGAATGAGGTGAGAGATTACATCATTACGGAAGGCAAGATAGTTTTTTGTCACATGCACACTCAGGGTAGTGCACCCCAACCCTCCTGCAGAATCACCCTCAACAGGAGTCTGTAGGGCAGCGCTGGCCCTGGGCTTAGGCCTATCTTATGGTATGATGGTATTTAAAATGAGACAGAGATGTGACTGAATGAGGTCAACGATCACAAATGAACATAACACTTGGCAATATTGCTTATTCGCACGTGTGCAGTGTGCTTGGTACCTTCCACCTCTCTCGTAGGCCCGCGCTGAAGAGGCGTCTGTAGGGAAGTGCCTGCTGGCTCAGAACGACAGTATGGTTCAGCAGGTCTTTAAAATGATTCAGAGATGAGACAGAATGAGGTGAGAGATCAATTCATTATGCAGGACAATATCCTTTGTTCGCACCGCGTTTAATTGGAGGCCTTGTGCACCTAGGCTGCTCTGCTTACCTTCTGCAAACACTGCATCTAGCAGAGGTTACAACTTGAATTCTGGTTTGGATCTATACTGCAGACAGTGTTAAATTGAGCCTTGACTGTGAACATCAGGGTTTATAACTTGAAAAGAGAAGGAGAAACAGTGTGTGAGAGAGGAAGAGAGAGAGAGAGAAAGAGAGAAGAAAAAACATTGAAAGTGTGAGAGAGAGAGAAAGTAATAGATAGAGCAGGAGAGATAGTGTTGATTCTGGAGAAAATCTTCGCCGCTCACCTTTTTGCCACTGGTGTGTGTTAACCCTGGGCGTAGTAGGCGTAGTGGGGCTACGCGAAGCTACGCGAAGTGGACCAGAAACTGCGTCCACCTACGCACTTCGCGTAGCCCCACTACGCGCCACCCGCCTCCCTCCCGCCCTCGCTAAATACTACCCGCCTCCCTCCCTCCCTCCCTAAATACTTAAATAATGGTTTAAAAAAGAATAAACACCACTTACCTTGTCGGCTGCGTCTCCGGGGCTCCCTCTGGTAACCGCGCCGCGGCCGCGCATGCCCATTAGTATCCATCATGGCGGCGCAGTTACCAGAGGGAGCCCCGGAGACGCAGCCGACAAGATAAGTGGTGTTTATTCTTTTTTAAACCATTATTTAAGTATTTAGGGAGGGCGGGAGGGAGGCCGGTGGCGGGCAACTTCGCTACGCCCACGGAGTGGGCGTAGTGTTGCCTGCTACGCCTACTTCGCAAATGGCGAAGTAGGCAACACTACGCCGACTCCGTGGGCATAGCGAAGTACTACGCCCAGGGTTAGTGTGTGTCCAACCGTGTGCCGGGTTATATTGCACCCTCAAGTTTAGTGATCTGAAAGATAGTATACAATTAGTAATTGCAGAGTACATTCAACTGCACACGTATATTTTTGCGTTCCGCCTTTGCACTCCCAGGCTACTGTATTACATCAACTCCCACTGCAAGGAGGTGTCTTGAGCTCTTTTACTCCCAGGGTGCTATACCCCATGCATTCCCACTGCATTGCGGTGAGTTCTCATTACTGCGCACCCAGACTGCTGCACCCCATCCACTCCCAGTGTCCGGAGGTGAGTGCCCTTTCCTGCGCACCCAGAATGTTGCAACCTATACACTCCCACTGCCCGGAGGTGATTTTACATTCCTACGCTCTCAAGTTGCTGCACACTATCCAGTCTCTCCGCCCACAGGTGACTTCTCGTTGCTTCTGAAACAAGTTTCTCTGTTCACTTTGTGCCATTGGCGTGTTTCAAAGAGGGTCCACCATGTGTCGAAGCAACCTTCTTACGCGTTGTTACAATGGCCCTGCATCCTTGCAGATTCCTCAAACGTTGAGCTTTGGAGGTGTTGGGGGGAGGACGCCAATTTGTGAAACACAACCTGTCAGATAAAAAAGATGATAAGATTGGACGTTGAGAGAGGAAGTGAGAGAGTGACTCTGAAAAGAATATTCGCAGCTTACCTTTATGTCACCGGTGTGTCTTCCACCATGTGCGGGGACATAGTACACCCTGAAGCTCCACATCTAAAAGATAGTAAAAGAAAGATGTTATGATTGGTAATTGTCACTATCTTAATATGGAGTAGAATAACATCGCCCTTTCACACACCTTCCTTCCCCCATTAAAAATAGAACCCTTTGTATGGTTCCAACTTGTTTAATGGGCTTCGATTTATGAACAATTAGTAGAGTAGTAATGTTTTCCATCCAGTTATAGAAAACAAGCGGTGCGCAGTCATACACGTGGTTTCAATCATCACGCCCGTGTCTGGGCACGATAACTGAAACCTCATGTGCTAATGGAGTCCATTACGCGCAGCAAGCGTGTAATAGGTACCAATAGGCCATGGACGGAGCAATGCGCCCACCTCTGGCCAATTGCGTGCAATCTTTTAGAATAAGTCGCACGCAAAGGCCAATGGTTTAGCACGGAAGGAAACAGACAAGCACGAGCATGTGCGATTCGTAGGTTAGGTTCAGATCTCCGTTTTTTCAGATAGAAAATGTCTTGCGCTGCTTGAGCAGTGCTGTGCACTCACAATCGCGTGGACGACGCAATTATAAAACCTTCTCTGACTCCTCCTACAGCTCTGAAGGAGAATTTGAGCAGCCAGGACCTAGCCATTCCCATTCCGGACAAGATTATAATTACCAACCACGCCAACCGTCTTTTTTAGAACAGGGACAAGGACAATGGCAACCCCCCAGGAACCGAGGGAATTGGTCCAGAGGTCATCAACGTGGCCAGCAGTCGGGCAACCAGAGTTGGGAAGGAGGTCGGGGCAGACCTCCGAAGCAGGTGCGTTTCCAGTCAGAACAGCACGGCGAGATATCCACGCGCCGCAATGTCTACCGTTGGTGATTCCACCATCCAACCCGGTAGTTCACATCTCCAATTACCAACTTACGGATGATGAGCTCAGTGTACTAGGGAAAGGACTTTCCTATGTACCTACCAACCTCCCTGACCAATTCACTATTAGGACTGAACTTTTCGAATTTTTTAGAAAGGTCCGCCTCAGGTATTTTTTCCGGAACAAAGCACCTTTCCACAGCCAGTCACACACTGGGTTAAAAATTCCCTCCACGTTTGTCCCACCGGCAAGCACTATGTCACACAAAATTCTGGCATATGAGGCGGTGGTACTGCGGGACATTAACCAATCTTTGGAGCAACGTCGCTACCACCCTTTTAACATCAGTAAACAAGAAAAAAATGCGCTCCAAACCCTCGGGAAGAACAGGGAGATCATAATTAAACCAACGGACAAAGGCGGTGCCATTGTGGTCCAGGATACCACAAATTACAAAAGAGAAATCTATAAACAACTTGAAGATGGCCTCAGTTACAAAAAACTTAATACTGATCCATCTCTGGCACTTGCCTCTGATATCCTAACCCTGACTAGAACTGGTCTTGATGAAGGATTCCTCACAGAAGGGGAATATAACTATCTCAACCAGAAGACACCCAGACTACCAACTATATATACCCTCCCAAAAATTCACAAGAACTTGAATGAACCACCTGGGAGGCCCATTGTTTCTGGGTGTGGGTCAATGCTGGAACCCCTCGGTCGGTATATTGATTTCTTTTTGAAGCCATTGGCGGAGGCAACTCCTACCTACCTCCGCGACACAATGCACACTATAAATATCGTGGATGGTTTGCCTTTTGATGTTGAAAAACAGATCTTGGTTACTTGTGATATTACTTCCTTATACACAAGTATTCCGCAGCAGGAGGCTTTGACTGTCATGACACGCTATCTCAACTTGAGGGTTGCTCCAACGCCGGTACCGACAGAATTTATAATAGATCTGTTAAGACTGGCTATGATGCATAATTTTTTCATGTTTGAAGACCACTTCTATTTACAAACCAAAGGGGTGGCGATGGGGGCCACATTTGCCCCAGATCTGGCGATTCTGTTTATGGCTGCTTTTGAGGAGGATGTCATCTTTAATGACCGGAACCCATTCCGTAACCATCTTGGGTTATGGGTCCGTATATTGATGACATCCTCTGTATTTGGAATGGTGATGAAACTCAACTACTTGCTTTTCAAGCTTGGCTTGATCTGCAATCCAATGACATCAAATTCACTTTTAAATCAGACGCAGCACAGGTGGATTTCCTGGACCTTACCATTTACAACAAAGATGGCATTTTACAAACAACTTTGTTTCGCAAGCCATCTGAGCGGAACTCACTTCTTCAATATGGAAGTTATCATCCAAGGTCCCTTCGGGATAATTTACCCATTGGCCAGTTCTTGCGGCTGCGCAGAAATTGTTCCGAAAAAGCAGATTATATGGAGCAAGCCGAAGACCTAATGACCAGACTGCTACAGAGGGGGTACCCTCGACGTCTCATTAAAAAGGCCAAAAAACGTGCCTGGTATAACCCAAGGGAGTGCCTTTTACAACCTAAACAAGCCTCTGACCCACATAATAACAGGATGGTCTGTGTAACTACCTTTTCCACTGTAAGCAATAGGGTAAAGAAAATCATAAATAAGCATTGGCCACTGATATCTGATGATATCGACTATCCAGCTCTACCACTGCATGCTTTTAAGAGGGGTAAAAACATTAGGGACCATGTTGTTCGATCCTTTCTCCCCCGTGCAGAATCCAACACTGTGTTAACACTCTGGAATCTTCCACCAGTGACAGGCCACCACAGATGCACTAAGTGCAAAGCGTGTGATAATTCAATTCAGACCAAGGTCTTTGAGTATAAGGATCACAAGATCCCTTTGAAATCACACACGAATTGCAATACCTCCAATGTGATTTATGCCATCATTTGTAAATGTGATCTGATCTATGTGGGTCAGACCCAACAGAAAGCAAAAGTGAGAATTTTACAACATGCAAGTCGGATTAGGTGTGGGGTGTTGGGTGCTCCCCTTGTAGACCACTTTACTACTGAGAAACACTCACCAAATGATTTTAAGTGGGTTATCTTGGAGAAAATCATAGTGGGACCCAGGGGCGGTAACATTGCCAACATTCTCAACATTCGGGAGGCTAAATGGATGTTTCTGTTGGACTCTGTCAAGTCAGGCCTAAACGAAATAGAAAGTACCTTTGCCCAAATTGGCCAATCTATAAATCTATCATTATGTACCTTTGATTACTGTGAAATTTTGAAGGATTTATGATTATGTACATTGGGACTTTGAATATTCAGCACATTATTAATTGGGCCTTTACCATCGTACCAGATAGGTACGCCCATTATGATTTTGTATTGCACCATATATGATAATATAAATTGTGATTATATATCTCGATCTTGTGTGACGACGGTCCGGCTTTTACCATCATGTATGATAGGTACGCCGCCCTCCTCAATACTCTTGGACTTAGATATTATTTTGCCCTTTTAATTTATTATCATCATGGACATGTCTTTGTGTAAAATTTACAAATTACGGATTGCTTTTTGGAATTATTATGTTACCTTGACCGAATAATTTTCGACTAGACCAGTTTCGGGTGGCTTAATTAAAACAATTGTCTAATACTTGAGGTTAAATTCAGATCTATTCGAAGGTAGAAACAAATTTCTTTAATGAGTCTGTTTAACCATTATACGTAGCGGTACCGATTCACAGTAGATTTCTGGAGTCTGTTCTCTATTTTCATTGTCACGTGATCGGAACTAAGTAATTAACAATGCTGCTCGCCACTCTAACGGTAAATGCTGACCGAGTTGGAGCAACAGAACCCCCGTTAGAACACGCGTCTATCTGTTTAAGGTATGCCTGTTTGTACCGCACTTGTGAACTGCATTACCATGCGTGGGTCCGAATACGCTATACTTACGTGCCGTATCTGTGTTGTTACAGATTCAAACAACGGCCGTGACCTCCGTGATTTGATACATGAGGTATCCGTGAGATAGGTGATAAATTACTTTAAGGTAGGCTACCTACAAGACGTGCTGTTTTATAACAGGCTCCTTATGTGCCTATATTACAATGGAATCACTTTTTTAATTTGCAGAAAACGGGTACATCTGACAGTAACTATCTATCTATCAAGACCCCCATATTAGAGCACAGCCATCTGTACTGTGTCAGGTACGTGATATCTTCACTACCATGCATTTGTATTTAATTCATGTATGGGTCCCTTTCTTGGATGTTGTTATCAATCAACCTCTATATGTATATTCTTTTAGAACAAGACAGTTTGTTGTTACTGGTGAGACCAAGCCCATATGACCTCTCTTGTTGCTCCACCGAGATCTCCAGGTACGCTAATGAACCTATATTTACATATTTTAAGGGAACTGCTGTTCTGATACGCTACTGACTATGGTAAATCTATTTTGTATAGGATCCTGAATCACGTGTCTGATAACTCCTCATTCCCGAATACATTTCCGCACAATAAGGTAATTTACCCAAATGATTTCGTAATTTCGGGGTTGTAGGTCATCGTGGGGACCTAGACAGTGTATGTTATGAATCAGCCGATGTCTTCAACTTTGAGTGTGAGTCCAACCAATAACAGAACGTGAAATTGATATTTCCATGGGTAGGCTCTACCATACTCATTACAATGTTTCCAACCTTGATTATGAGTCCAACTAACAACAGTATTTGGATTTGACTTTTGCTTGGGTATGTTCTACCATACCTAATACACGATACATTTGAAGGATGAAACCTCATGTGATAGTGGGTATTGCCCACGTCATATTGGGCTATGTCAACACTCCTTTGTGTCTCCCAAAAGTATGTTGTTATTTTCCGATTGTCACCTACTATGTACCATTTTTCCTCTCGACCTTTTATTACTATTTTATGAGTAAGTTGGATCATTTTGACCTTATTAACATCGATTTATTAACTTTATACGCAGATTTACTGCCCCCGTCCCTGCCCTTGTTCTGATGAAGACCCTCTAGCAAGGTCTTACTCTACACCTGCACTGTTTTGGGTCGAAACGTCGACACTTCTCTGCATTCTCAGCCTTTTCTCTGATGCATTATTTGTGTTTTGAATAGGCATGACATTTTCTGAATGAATTTAGGAATTGTGATTTTTCAAATGTGTTAAACATTTATCATTTCTGTTCTATTGAGGTCTTAAGTGTCCATTTCCATATTCAGTCCATTACCCGCACTATCCAACACTACCCTTCCCTGTCCTTTCCATAGGGGCATCAAATGTGTTTTTATATGGATAAAATCTATGATTGATTCTTTATGTCATACGTTGTGAATAAAAACAATGTTGTTTATACTTTCTAAAAATTTCTCAGTCATGGTTTATTTATTGTAGTATCTGGGACCATTTTGTTTGTATCAGTGCACTTCAACGAAGGCATGAGCTGTACTGCGCACAGCAACGGAGGCGCGAGTGCTAAATGAATTGAGAAAGGAAGAGTTGTCAACATAAGATGGTACATTTTACTGTACATAGTATAAAAAAATAAATACTCATCTACTTTGCTACGCATGTGAGAGCGACGGACATTTGTCCGGCTATAAAAACTTTCCTGCTATTGGAAAAAAAAATACAAATGCAATACGATAGGGTATGTAGGACTGCGTACGCCTAAATCGCTGTGTCGCTTTTTTGTATCCAGTCTGCTGTATCGCATCTACTCCCTCCGGTGCGCACCCAGGCCTCACTGCTCACCTTTTTGCGGACAGAGCACCTTCTACATCATGCAGTCCCGCTCTGCCCCGAAGAAGTCTCACAATTGTTGCTGAGTGTTGATATCGCTATGACAAAGGACATACTCGTGCACCCATCATCATCGCAGGTTCCTCACCGCCTCAGTCCTTGTGGTACCACTAACTCATTGACCAAAGAGGCCATGCACATGGTGGTGGGCCCCCCTGTTTGGTTGTTCGGGCCTACATGAGGCATGCGAACCACCAGGACGGGCTATCACAGTGCTTGCGATAGGAGCAACTCTAAAATGGCTTAGAGCACATGCGCCTGGTCTTTTTTATTTATTGGTAGGGTCACATGTATTGTGACGCCTGTGCTGGATGGGTGTGGTGTGGGTGTATACCAGCCATGAGGGAGTGTGTGTGTGCCGTTCTGACAACTAGACCTGGAACTAGCAAATCACTACAATGAAAATCTGGGCCATGTAGCGTTGTTGTGTTTACCTGTAAGCGTAAACGGAGTGGGCTGGCCTGACGTATGCCAGTGCTGCGCGAGGCTGTGAACAATGACTCCAGAGCTATGGGCGTGGCTCCATTGTGAGCAATATCAGAAATCAACTGATTCGGGTGTATGTGTTGTAGTGCTGCCGTCACCCGGGTCTTAAATGCAAATGTGTCATTATGTCTGTGAAGTCCCACAACATGGCCTACATTGAAGGTACAGGGAATCACTGACCCTAAATTCATCCATAGTTCTACACATAAAAGATGGTGGACATGACACATTTCTGCGAATATGAATGTTTGTTGTACTTTCAGTGGAGTGTTATAGCTGTAGTAATACAGGGTTATGAAAGCTTTAGGTTGCAGTTTTTGGCACATGAAGGGCAGCTGATATATATACGTATGTGGTTATTCGGGTATACTGTCAAACTTGGTGCTGGAAATCAGTGTTCAGGCCTCGGAGTCGCATCCACATCCTGTAATTGTAAACAAATCACGTAATCCACGCGCGCCTGAAAAGGCACTGTAAATACGGTGCTCATGTAAATCGCTGACATAGTTTTGGGTCAACTTCACCCTATATAAATATGCTACAAAAAAAACTCGAGCAATAGAACACACATACATTTACAATACACTTTGATTGCAGTATTGTAATGATCCAGTTTCTACATTCGTATTTGTAGAATGAACGAGAGAAAGTTATATAAACAAAGTTTTTGTTACTGCCAGAGGTAAGATGGTTGCATATGCTGTTTACAGCACAATATAATGTGGTAGGGCACATGCGCTCGACTCCATTTTATTACGTTGCTGTTGGTAACAAGTACAATAGAAATCATCATATCATACACAGATATTGCATCATGAACGGTTTATGACTTCTGCTGTACAAAGGTAGGAGCACTACATGTGAAATAATACACAGAAGATTCTATCGTAAAGGGTTCATGAGTTGTGGTGCACTGAGGTAGGGCAGGTTTGTGTGGAGCCTGCGATGATGCGTGGTCCTGGCAGACCTCACTGGTAAGAATGTCTTTTGACGACTGAATTTTGCCTTAATAAGGCCACGTGGCAATTATTTACCGTGTACTAAGTTAGTGGTACATCTGGTGCTCAGCGAGTGCTCACCCTGCGATGATGCGGGGTCTGAAAAAGCTGCACTGGAAGCATTGTCTGTTACCTACTGGACTGTATCATCTGTAATCATGATTGTCGAAATATGTATGTTTCAGGGACATTATAGTTCAAATTGTGACCTGTGCTGTCCGCAGTGTAGACTGCTATTCAGTGTTCCTTTGCACTTGCAGGGTGAATTTTGTTATTCAACTAAACCTAGAACTGATATAAAAGAAGTTCTTGAAGGAAGGCTACTAAAGGGATATTGTGTAGGTTTGAGGGACGTTATACAAGGTTTGGTACTGGACTCTGCAAATAATGAATCAAGAGTCTATTTAATTGTGAGCTCAGTTGACCACAGTGTAGGCAGGAGGCAGCGGTTAGCAAGAGCCCACAGCTAGGTGGCGTTGAGTAGAGCTGCACAGTATTGGTAAGTTAGCGTGTCTGCAAAAAGCGATGATAAGAGCTGCACTGAGTTAGTGGAACCTGATGCATCAATATTCTGTGGAGCCTGCGATTTTGCGTGCTCCGGCCAAGCCGCATTGGTAGCAATATCTTCTGCCTACTGAATTCTGCCTTAATAAGGCTACGTTGCGATGATTTATGGTGCACTGAGTTAGTAGTACCGTTGGCGCTTAGCTTTTAAGTACCCTGCAATGATGCGTGGTTGGGGGGGCACAGTAATTGGACTGACATAAAACTGTTCACTCTTCTTTGCAATTATTTATGGTGCACTGAGTTAGTAGTATCCTTGGCGCTCTGCTTGTACGTACCCTGCTATTATGCATGGTCCAGGGGGGGCCGCATTCGGACCAATGTCTTTTGTCTGTTGAATTTTGCCTGAATACCGCCAATTGGTGATGACTTATGGTGCACCTAGTAGTACCTTTGGCACTGAGCGTGTACATAACCTGCGATGATGCGTGGTCCGGGGGGGGCCGCACTGGTAGCAATGTTTTTCGTCTAGTAAATTTTGCCTTAATAAGGCCACTTGAAGATGACTTGTGGTGCAGTGAGTTAGTGGTATCTGAAGAACTCAGCGTGTGCATACTCTGCGATGATTCGTGGTTCGGGCAGGTTGCACTGGTACAATGTCTCTTGCTTACTGGAATGTGTCATGTTCAATCACCATTCTACCTGAATCGTGAGCCTATACAATGTAGATCGAAGGCAGTAGTCAGCACAGATATTGAGGAATGCCTTTTGTCACTTATTTCAACAAAATCTGAAGAAATACAGTACAATTGTATCTGCATTAAATAAATCAAGGCTAAATTCCCTGTCCGTAGTGTAGAAGCAAAGCTGAATTCAAGTTGTGAACCCTACTGTCCGCAGTGTAGATCGAAGGCAGTAGTCGGCGCAGACATCGAGGAATGCTTTTTGTAGCATCCTTTAACAAAATCTGAAGACATATGGTACAATTGTCTCTGCATTAAATAAATCAAGGCTGATTTCAATGCTGTCCGTAGTGTAGATCCAAAGCTGAATTCAAGTTGAGAACCCTCCTGCCCGCAGTGTAGATCGAAGGCAGTAGTCAGCACAGATATGGACAAATGCTTTTTGTCACTTATTTTAACAAAATCTGAAGACATACTGTACAATTGTCTCTGCATTAAATAAATCAAGGCTGAATTCCCTACTGTCCGTAGTGTAGATGCAAAGCTGAATTCAAGTTGTGAACCCTGCTGTCCGCAGTATAGATCGAAGGCAGTAGTCGACACAAACATCGAGGAATGCTTTTTGACACATCCTTTAACCAAATCTTATGACATATAGTACAATTGTCTCTGCATTAAATAAATCAAGGATAGATTCAATGTTGTCTGTAGTGTTGATCCAAATCTGAATACAAGTAGTGAACCCTGCTGTTCGCAGTGTTGATCAAAGGCAGTAGTCGATACAGACAGAAGTCTGCAGTGCTGTGGTGCTGAGTTTGCAATGGGCCTGTGTCGAGGAAGCACGTGATCACGGCGATAGCCACGTGGCAGGCTGAGGACCTTCGCTGTGGCAGAGTCTTTTTTCTTTGCACAAGTGAACCACGCCCAAGGCGTAGCCTTATTATTTATACTCTTACGCTGGAGTTGCGTACGTTGGACCAGCCCACTCCACTTCTGCTTCAAGGGAGGGGGTGGACAACACAGCTACATGACCAAGATATTCCCCAGTGTCTGAGATAATATGGTTGCGTCCACTGTGCAGTACACTACACGTATCAATACTATATCTACACACAGAAAAGTTTTAGGTTTGCATAGTGAGTTGTGTATAGCATATCACCGGTAGTCTTGGCATTGTGTAAATTATTGTTGATGTGCGAGTTCCCTCCCTTATACATAGTTGGTTGCCACATCTCTTACCATTCAGCTGGTGTGCTGTTGAGGGGCTATATTATTTTGGGAAGGTCCATTGACCTGTTTTGCACTGCCTCTGAGGTAGTAGATGGGGAGGGGTCAGGAGGGGTGGTTGTAGTGGTGGTGGCGCTGGGTGTTGTGATTTTGTTGGGTGTCGGAAGTGCATAATTAGTATCTTTATCACATATTCGTTTTTAAATATGGGTGTGAGTTGAATGTAATTCACGCAGTACATAGTCGACGTCCTTACACTAGTTAAATGTCGATGTTAATTTGTTAGTGGTAAGTGGAACTATCGCCTGTTTTTTAGGTAGCATTGCAGATTTGGCTTGTTGTTGAAAATATGGGGAGGTGTTTTTTTTTTTTTTTTTCTACGGGAACGCCTGCTTTGTATATTATTAACATTAGTTGTGGTTCCGGTTTGTAGTGATTTTGTTGTAGGAAGGAATCAATTGAAGAGTGGTAATATTTGCAGTTTTTACTAGGTTGAGAATGGGATGATAAATAAACAAGATATGCTTAATGAACATTATAATTAGGAATTATCACTTAAAAAATCCTTTGAAATTCAATGAAAAAACCATATGTTTCAGGTATGTTATAGTTAGGAATTATCATTTAAAAAACCTTAGAAATTCACAGAAAAAAATATAGGTTTCAGGGATGTAATTATTAGCTGGACATTTCACTCATACAAAACCATTGAAATTCCCCTGTTATAGTAGGTTGTACTAACTGTAACTCGCGCGACCGCAATCCACTGCTGATGATGTCACATATTATATAATTCATGACATGGTCAGTGACATCACTGATGACATCATCCATGTCATAATCAGAAACACCTTATCATACACTAGTATAACCTTTCATCACTCACTGTAAAATACAGAGTAGTATATTTGAATCCATTGACACACCAATACAAGATTCTAAAACCCACTCAGTGATTCCTAGATCTACACAGACATCTAATCACTTACCTATAGATTCACTCATACATGCTGTCAATGATCAATAGAACACCATCAAATATACTTATACACCTATATCGACATTACACACCAGCACACATCCTATTCAGTTATGCAGTCATCCTACTCACTTATGCAAACAATGAACAATACTTACATTTACTCAGCTACACACTTATACAGACACCACTTTATTTATTCATATAGATATTAACTCGTACTTAGTGTGTTATAAAATCACTGTTACATGAGTACAGTTATCCATACAGTCACTCATAGAATCACTGAGTCTTATGTATACTTATATATATACAACAACTGTCACATACACTGCCTTTTGTATTTCTACTTAGTTGGACATGTATCATTGAGAAATCTATTTACTCATCACTACACCCTTAAAAACATTCACTCACCCAAACAACTGTTTCTACATGCAGTATTAACCTCATATACCTACGAAATCAACAGTTTACACATCTTTGGACAGTCACACACCTCCCACCCAACCACACACACAATCACTCTCCCATAAAAATACTCAGTTAACTAATCACTAAATAATATAGACTTTCACATAGCTAGTAACCAACTGGTGCAGCAGTTTGCACAACAGCTCACAAAGTGATACAGATATTCACACAGTTTAGTCACTATCAAATATATTTAGTGAGACACTATGAATAGTCAAGGAAACAGTCAATCACACTGCTACTAAATCCTCCATCCAGATATTTATATAGCCACTCATTCTTCAAAGCAGATTGCTATATATATAATACATATTTAAATAACGAACCAAATCACATTCACTGGATGATGTCATCAGTGATGTCATTTGAGATGTCATCAGTGATGTCATCAGTGCTGTCACAGACCATGTCATGAATGATGTAATATGTGACATCATCAGCAGTGGATTGCGGGGGCACGAGTTACAGTTAGTACAACTAACAATAACGGAGGAATTTCAATGATTTTTTATGAGTGAAATGTCCAACTAACTATAACACCCCTGAAACCTACGTTTTTTTCCAGTGAATATATATATATATATACATATATATATATATATATGTATATATATATATATATATACCTATATCCATGCACACACACACATATTTATAATATATATTTATTATATATATATGTATATAGAATGAGAGACGTATATTTAAATTGATAAACTTCACTGCAATACGAGAATACAATGTGATGGGATAGATGACATAGCGCATCTAACAACTTAATGTGCTGCCTGTTTTTGTCTTAATGTGTTTCTTAAGGAGCTCTAATTTTGCCTATTTATAGAAATATTCAGTCTTTTTATATAGTGGCACTATGGAAAACTAAATGTCTTTACCAACCTCCCCAATTCCCTTTGCCAGTGTTGTTTTTGCATAAATGCAGACAGAAAGTGTTTCATTAATCCGAAGACCCTATCAAACTCCGAAATATGCTAAGTATACAGAATTGTTACTCACAACCTCTGCACAGTGGCTCTAACACACACATACACAGACGCGCACACACATAAGTCACCAACTGTGCGTCCCACCTTTTATCTCATCCAAAGATTCCTCTGCTAAAAAATGTTGATTCAAACTAGTCTTTGCTTTCTGTTGTGGAGTAACAAAGTGATCTCTTGTGAGGTACTGCCTTGTTTTCTAATGTACATTCTTTCAGTGGACATTTTAGAGAGTTAGCCTTAAACTATGAAAACATTGTTTCACCAGCAGGTATATTGAAACAGAAAAAAAAATCTTTAGAAAAAAATTCTTTAGAAAGAGATACTTGTGGCTGGGGGCATCCTTTTGTCTTCTTTTTTGTGCACCATTTTTTGTATTCAAATGCAAAAACAAAACATCAATAGTGGTTAAAATATTGCAATTAACAGAATATGATAGCGGAGACCTTATATCGAATATTCAATTAACCTTTACGAGAGGTGTTGCCATGGCCTAAAAAATGTGGACTTCAATCCTGTGATTTATAAACCTCGAAAATATCTTGCTTCATAGGGAGAATAACTGAAATAGCGAGCAACATGTTATTTATATACTCGTTTGCCCATCATACTATGCTCCCACTATATTCTCACGCCGCAAATCCTCCCTTTGGTGAAACATACCTCTTAGATTTTAAATTTGGAACATATGTACATTCTAGAAAAAGCAGGAACTTGTCTAAATTTAATTGCAATTTATGAGTAGATTTTACTGCAAGGTTGCAGCGTAAAATATTGATACATCCATGTAAAAAATCGCTTATGACCTCTGGCACTTTTGGACCGCCAGAATGTCATTTTTTTTACCTTCCTGTGGCGCAGTGTGCCACTGTTATGTTTATCAGGCCACGTAAAGCCATGTTACGTGTCTTTTCATGGCCGTATGAATATGTGCCCCTTACACACAGAAAACGGTGTGAAAGGGGAGTTCCATGGTTGTTGCTGGGGACGTTCCCAGCAACACCCATGGCTTTTTGACACTGCGCTAGATTTACAAGAAATCATAAGTCTGAGGCAGCAGCAAAAACTTACGCCTCCCCAGGGGAGGTGTAAGGCAGGCACGTCAAAAAGAAATATCTGTGTTTCTCCTTGTTTTTCCTCTTTCTATGTGTGCCCAATTCTGCAGCACACATAGAAAGAGGGAAGAGCCTCTTGCGATTCTTTTTGTGCAGAAGGGATTCATTTTTGAAACACAGGCACCCTTGTGTTGGTGCATGTCCTCTCATTGTGTGCCGTTGCAGGGGAAAAGGATAGGAATGTGCCGTATCTAATACAGCACATTCCTGCCCATTTCTTTTGCCATAGGGCAGCGCCGCAGCAAGGCCTCCTGCACTGCCCTATGGCAAAAAAACCCATAAATGAGGCCCTTAGTTTTATACTCAAAGAACAGGCTGGATAGATAAATTGACAAAGGGTATTGCTTGGGAGTGTCTGTTTTATTCTTTAAATAAATGTTGTGCTCACAAGCAAAGCCGAATGCTTCCCAATTTCATGTTAACTTTTTTCGTAAATACTTGTCCAGTTTCCCAAACATAGAAGCCGACAATGTAAAAAGAGAATTGAGAAGGCCATGCGCTCAACTTTGCAAGCCACCTCAGTAGCTATCTGCTGATGTGGGAGTTACAAGCTGCTGACGATGCCTTTCCCGCTGCCCAAAGTAGTAACACAGGACTTTCTGTAGTGCGAAAAAGGGATGTATGTGGCAACCTAGCAGGAAACTATTGCTTTTCATTTCTGCCAGTCAGTAGGAAGGGCAGTCCGGAGAAACATAAGAAAGGTCTCCCACTTACCATTAAATTTGCTGCAAGAAGGAGGAGCCAAGATGGCGCGCGGGTCAGACGTGTAGACCCTCGGCTCCGGGGACCGTCTCCGCTGTCGAGCCTCTCCTGCCATATATCCTGACTTGGGACGGCTGATTCCGGAAGCGGACGCACACCGGCGACCCGCTTTGCAATCCTGACGCAATTGCTCCCCGGCATGTGGAGGAAACGCTTGGACGCAGCTGGCGGCCTGCATCGGCATGGTGACCGGGGCCTCGCGTGACTATTGTGGCCGGCCGTCGGACACGTTTTCCCGGGCTTTGTGACTGCGAGGTCTCGATCGGTGGTTACCGAGGGGCGGCGGACCCGACACTTCGGTCCCGCTGCGTTGCTGACGCTGGGACTAGCTTACCTGGCTGGAATTGCGCCGTTACGGGCAAGTGTGCTGCCATTTATTTGGTCTTTTGCCTGCACCTCGTCCCACTAATGGTGGTGGGCTCTTGGCCTGGCCAGGTACCCGGAACTAAGCGGGACGCTATATTGAATGTACTGTGCCTTTGTCCGCACCCAGATTACAACATCTGTTCCTCGCAGCACGACATGGTTTTATTCTATGGTGCGCAGCCTGCTCCGATCCGAGACTTCTTTGTCTGACGCTATGGTGGGCATATTTCGCTGTATCCTGTGACTTGTGTCTCTGTGCACATTGTGTGAGAGGACATGTTTAACGTACACTGTGCTACCACTTATGGCTATGGTGCTATCCTGGAGGCGGTTCTTTCCTTCCGCGCTATGGCACTACGTTCTGGCTGCGCCCTGCTGGATAAGTTGGAGAGCTTGCTTTGTGTATCGCCCTGTCCTAAGATGGCTGACTCGCGGGGTTCCGGCACCACTCTTTGTTCTACCTCCGCCTGTGCTAAGATGGCGGCCATTGGGGACTATGGCGCCCTCGTGACCCTCAGTCAGCCTTTGCCATTGCCTGCGGGAGGTCGGCTCCCGGATTTGTCTGCCCCTCCGGGGCTTCCGCCACGACGTGCACCTTCCCTCCTCGCCATGTTCACGGATCTTCGAGCCTCGCCCCGAGTGGTGATGATCGCACCTGTCTCCTTCCCTGTCCTGGCTGTGCTCTATGGTTCTGGGTTGGCGTACTCTGCACCCTTTGTGAGACTCCTGGTTTTCTCTGCTTTGGATACATCTAGTTGCCCGCGCCGCCGATATGTCCCTGGACTGTGTTCTGTGCCGGTATCGCCTCCGCTGATCTGTGGTGGTAAGGAAAAAACGGGACAAGGATAGACACTTCTATTATCGTCCTGGCGGATTTCTTGTTGCTGATTTTGGCGGATGGGGGAAAAGCTGCTGTTATTCTGTTTTACTGATGTTCTCATGGTGCCCTATTCCGTGCTTTTTGGACTCCTTTTTGCTATCGAACTATTGACTCCTGTTATGGCGCTGCTCTTGCGGGTGGGGCAGTTGGAGGGTTAATTTTCTTTGAATGACCGGGACATGTACTGATGATGCTAAGGAACTGTCACGGGGGCTTCCGTTTGTTATTCGTGATTTTGGGATTCCTTATGGATGTCTTGGATGGCTGGGTTGGGGGTTGTTGCCTTCTTTACACTGCGCGCTGCTGCTGTGTTTCCGGCGTCCTCGGCATGTCGGGTGTGTTCTTAATATTGGGCTTTAAGCTTTATGTGGTTACTATTCTCACTAGATAGCGGAGCCGGGAGATAGATAGCGGGCTCCTCCTCGCTTTTCTCTCTTTCATGAGTATTTTAGGTTAGGGTTTTTTATCTTTTTCTTTTCTCTCTATATTTCGGGACTCCTTTTATTGGGCGACAGGCACACTGCTAGGGGGGGTCAGGCCGTAGCCAGCTGCAGGGGTGCAGGGTGGGGGGTAACCGGGGGGCGGGGTTACTTTCTTTTGTTTTTCTTTTTGTTCTATGGGCCTTCTATTCTTTTTCCTTTTTTTTTTTTCCCTCTCTTTATTTCCTCCCTTTTTTCCTTGGGGCTTGGACGTTCTCTTCCGGGTGCCGCGCAGCGACTCTGGTTGTTTTCATCCGTTGTATGTTGGGATATCCTGCATGTCCTACACCAGTATCGATTGTTGTGCTACGATATCCTGTTTGTGTCTCTCCTATAGGAAAATCTTTAAAATTAGACCTCGGTCCTACTGTACCATATCCTTGTGCCTACACAATGTTGCAATGTATCGTATGTGTGAGCCCTCGGGCTCTTTGTTGCACTGTACTCGCCTTTTTTCTTCAATAAAGGTCTTTAAAAAAAAAAAAAAAAAAAAAAAACATTTGCTGCAAGCTGTCCATCTTGTGTGGGACATCTGGCCGAAGGGTCTGGCACAGTCATGAGAAGGCACCTGTCATCGTGAGGGAGAGGTTTCTTCCCTGTGCTTGATTTCATGGCCAAAGATTTCATGTCACCCATCTTCAGTTTGATTATTTTATTCCTTCTTTCCCAGGATCAGCAAATAAATCCAACTTCATGGAAACCAGTTGTATCACCATCAAGATGAGATAGGAGGGAGACCAGGGCACATGATAACTGGGTATGCCACTGCCTCAATTCAGGAAAATCCCCAAGACCTAGTTCTTTGACTGAACCGCAGCTCCCCTCCCCCCCCCCGGATGGGTGAGTAGTCTCGCTTTTCAGGAACTCTGATTGATTGATTGCCATGTAGGCATGCAAATGCACGAGTAGTGCACAAGTAGTGAACAGTGTTCAAATCCATTCTCACATCTCAGCATTGACGATTAACTGTAACCATAAATGTGCAATTTTCCACATCATACACACAATCTGCACCAGACTTGAGCAGGGTATTTAGTGCGGAGGAGTAACCTGTTGAGTTTATAGTCCTCGTAAGCTAGAGGTGTGGTGCATCAGACATAACAGAATGGATTTTGTTTCCTTGTGTTCCAATGTAGCCATTGCGGGCTGTGCATGGGAAACACTGTCAGGATCGGCTGGGGACCTGGTTATCTCTGAGAGTTCTCAGACTGCAGCAGTCATGGGGGACTCAATGTTCTATGAGATTCTACTGTCCTATATAGTAAGTACCCTTCGAGTTGGGTGTATCTTTTTACTGACAAACGTCCAAGTTAGAGTCTGTTTGAAGAAACTGGTTGGAGGCAATGTTGTATACAATTACATATCCCGTTGCATTTTTAATCAGGCACCATGCAAAGGTTTTGGGGAGAAGATACCTAGGGCCACATTTATAGATAAGTCACGCAGTTCAGTTCAGCAAGTCACCTTGCTGCGCTGCACTGTGTGACAGGAAAAGGGTTGACATGCGCATTATTTAGATCAATATGGCACATTCCTGCCTTTTCCACTGTGCTGTTGCCCCTTTGGCCGCCTAGTGCCAATGCTGGCACCCTTGCACAATGGTGCAGGAAGGGGCACCTCCTGCACAAAAAAATACCCAGAGGCATTCTCCTCTTTCTATGTGCGCTGCATTCTGCAGCACACATGAAAAGAGGAAAAAAGAGAGGAGAAATAAAGATATTTCTTCTTGTTACGCCTCACCTGGGGAGGTGTAGGTTTTTGGTGCATTCCTAGGTTTACCACTTTTGGAAAAATTTGGGAATATGTCAAAATCCATCAATGTTGCATGGGGACACCCACGCAGAGCCCATGGAAATGCTTGCCTGGTACAGAGAAATGCATTGCAGCAATTTGCACTGCTGTTGCATTACTCAAGATTTATGAAGCCTCTCAGGGCCATGCAAGGTGGCCTTGTGTGGCTTCATTAATCTCATTTTGAAGCTGCATTGAGCTTGCACCACATTGCGTGGTGCAAGAGCCACACAACAGGGCTTGTAAATATGGCCCCTAGTCCATACCAAGATTCTACTATAATAATGCAGCATGCACACATTTTTGTGTTGTTTTGTATACTTTGCTTTGATGCCCCTTGCACCAATCTGCACTTTTACTCGCTGGTTTATATAGCAGTTTTGCACACTTTGGGCACGTTGTGTGCTTCGTCCTTACCCACCTAGCAAGCTTCTTGCCCATTTTATTGTGAAGGGGTTTCTGAGACGTGTTCAACAGGTACAGGTGCCTTCAACATCCCAGACACCGGTGATGTATAGCATGAACAATAATCAACAGCACAAACACCAGAGACGGCGGGCTCTCACTGGGTTCTCTATGTCCCCTGCAGTTCACCCAGTGCTCTATCCTGTCACAAATGGGCTGGTCTGAAATAGCTACTAAACCCAAGCTGTATCTGGAGTTCAACCACTCCAGCTGCTGAGGCCAAGATAACAGTAAAAAAGAGGTCCACTGGGCCTCCACCATACCAAGATTCTGAGCTTAGGCATCCTGGAGAGCCACAGCAAGTTATCCACAAACAATCTTTGCACTGGTGTTTTCCATTCATGCAACACCAGTTCACCTCTGCCTGTATCGGCCGATCGCTGTAGGGCAGACCACTCTTGCTGTGCAGGCCAAAAGACCGTTTTTAGTGAGGCTTTGGGTGTTTATCAGGGCCACAGCGATGGGATTTGTTTTAACACTGTAATTGTATCTGTGATTTCTAATCTGATTGATTTTCGGTAGTGTGTATTGGAGTTCTAATGGACCTGCATCATCTGTTGAGATGAATGCCCTGCTGCCTGCATAGCTTTGGCAATATGCTTTCTGCAGAACATAATATTAATAACAATGGGCAACCCAATCTACTCCTGACGGCTTCTGCAGAACATGGCACATGGTTTTGTCGTAACAGATACAATCACCTTCCTAGACAGTGGAAGCGTATTGCCTGCAGGATGGAGACCAGATGCTGGACAGGGAAGGAATGGAGGTAGGGCTCCCTTTGGAAAAGGTTTAAGGCCCTCCTTAAGAAGGGGCTGTTAATTACTTCTTCTTCCTGTTCACTGTCGGTTTAGCAAATGGGAAATGGGAAAAGTTGGACTACAGTATCTATTGCTCAGGTGAGGACGTTTCTAATCAGGACTTCTACTTTATGTGTCTGGTTACTGCCTAAGGAAGGAGGAAAGCTCAATGACAGACAGATGCAGAACCTCACCTATGCGTGCTCTAGATTTGAAACAGCCCCACTACTGCCCTCTCTGAGAAGCACAGATCCACTAAAACTGACTGTGGTCTCTTTCATCCCACCCTGATCATAAGAGGGAAAGGGGAAGTATATCTCTAGCATGAACATTTAAAGTCCAACATTCCTACTATTTACCCACGGGTGATGGTGATGTGTTCGCACAGTGGTGTTCTCATGGCTTACAGTGATACTGCTACACATTCTAATTATGTTTTTTCTTCCTACAAGTGTTCATGCTGTCTCAAACGTCCTCATAAGATTCCTTAAACGCTGCATGAAAAGTGAATGACTTAACACTTTCAATAATTGATTCTACTTTTTCATTCAATTGACTCTCTCTTTCCTTTCAATCGTCTGCATGCCCCTGCTCTCTGAGTAAATCCTGCTCTAATTTAGGGTTCAGCGAAATATTCCGTGCCGCCAGTGGAATTGGCTGTATTTTGGCCACAATGCTAAACACTTTAATGCAGAGTTCTGGCCAAATTCTGTCAATCGCTGCGTGGAAGAATTCTTCTTCCACAAGACTCCAGAGTATGCGAGCTATTGAGTGAGATTTGGCATCCCCTAGTGTGATTGTCTAACACTGGCATTCACAAGCGTTCGCAGTGAAAGAGCAGCTGTTTGAACAGATTTGCTGCCGCTCAAGTAGAACTTTACCTCGAACTGTATCAAATTCAACTTGAATGACTTCACGCTCTTGTACGTAGAATGGTGCTAATAGTGCTGGTTTTCAGCTCTGCTTGTGCTACCAGCACTAAATTGCAGAGTGAACAGCACAAGCTGTATATTTTCCACCTATTGACGGAATTCTGTGGAATCTCGCAGAGCTTTTGTGTAATTCTGTGGAATTCCGCAGAGTGAAACACCAGGAGTTCCACCCACCTCTAATCTACATCACATGCACAAATGTTAAATTATTGAAATCCCAATTTTTGGGGCATATTTCGTCCTATTGCTTTCCTCTAATTTTGAGGGGATTAAAGAATTATGACTAATTGGTAGAGTCTTGGACAGAAAAAGGGAGCATCAATAGTTAGCAAATCAAGAGCTGCAAAGAAAACTGACTTTGTGAGAATAGGACTGAGAGTAAGAGTTGAGTGTAAGTAGTTACAGACAGGGGTTAGTCAGAAACTGAAAAGGAAGGTGCATTTTGTATGTTTTTCAGCTTCTCTCTAGAATATCAGAGTACACTGGTTTAAGTAGTAGCCAGTTACGAGTCTAGACATTTAAAGCTGATTCCACAAAACATATATTAACAGCCTGGTGTTATACCACCTCCTAGTACTGATTCTACAGCGACAACTGCTAACAGCCAATGGGACTGCATCCTTTGCTTTAACCTCAAAAGGACATCTAGTAACAACCTGCTTTACTGCATCCTTTTTTGCTGACTTTATTAGACCATCTTGTAACAACATTTGGAAAAAAAACGTGTTATTTTCACAGGAAAATATCTAAGAATGTCCTGTGACTCTGTATCCCTTCTGTTAACTTTAGGGGGACATCTGGTCTACACTTGTGGTACTGCATCAATGGATTACTGTTAATGCGAGGAGATTGACGCAAATGAGATAAGGATGTAAACATGTGTAAGGAAGTACCTCAATTTGCATGTTCACCCCCACATTTTTGAACTGATGATGCTGGTTTATCTACTCTGAGCGTGCACAGAGGCCTGCTAATCAGACCTCAGTGCCAGTGTTCTAACCCATTACAAAGTGTATGTCGAATTGACTGCCCCCAATTAGCAGAGACCGATTTACTTATAAGTTCCTGTTATATGGTACCCAGGGTAACCAGGGCATGTAAGGCAGATTGTTTATATAGGTCTGCAGCACTGTTGCAGACATGTTGTGACACAGGACAAAATGGACCCCAACCTGGCACTGCAGACTGGAAGGGCAGTGATAACATTGCTTGTTCGACTTTGCCATTCAAACTAATGGCAAAGCCCACACTTCCCATAACAATATATGTAAGTCTCCCCTAAAGAAGACATATCAAGCTATTAGGCAGGGTGCTGTACTTTATTAAGTAGGATATGTATTTTTACATGTGTCTTGGCAGCAAAACTTCCAAACTGTCGTTTTTCTGCAGGAGAGTTGACTAACACAGGGTTACTGCCTGATCCCTCACCCTGCCTAACTCCTGAATGGGACTACTCAGATGGGTAATGTAAGTTATCAAATTAATTGTGGCATTAACAACGACTTGATGCCCAAGTCGAATTTAATGTCACTATTAAAGAAATACAGCTTTTAGAAAGTTGTCACTCTGTGATCCAGTTTGTCCAGTGGCCTCACAGGGACACTGGCCACCAGACAGCTTTCTACCCTCCTGGGGAGTCTTGTGAATGACTTCCAAACTTAGGAACACTAGTAGCCTGCTATAGGGTGAGGTGTCACCTCCCATTCACAGGAAGCCACTCAGGGTGTTAGCCTAAAAGGCAATCTTCAAAGGCAAAGATACCTTTGGTGGGCAAATGGTGATCACACTTTTGAGGGGCTGCCCTTTGTTGAGGTAGACAGGCTGGAAACAGGGCGAGAGAGGGGAAACCAGTGCCCAAACTGGTTTTCTAAAAGGACGTGTAGCCCACAGGTAGCCACACCTCTAGGGTAGGCTACCAAGATCCCAACATCCAAGGAACGCTCCAAACATTTTGAGAGTGAGCAGAATAGTGCACTCTGGGGTTGCCACATGCTACACATAGCCAGAAAGTCAGTACAGAGAAGCTAGGAATATGATAGCCCATTGGCTAGTGACCCATCACCCCAGGGCACTTTCTGGGAATACATATGGCACTCCTGGCAACCTGAACCTCAGATCACATCAGAACTGGAACATAGACCAAAGAAGGACTGCCCTACTGACCCCTAGACACACTGCATCTTATGCGCCTTGGTCTAGCAAAGAGAGTACTATGCTGTGGCTCCTGGCTTGGGTAAAAGTCTTGCCCCAGACCAAAAAAGTGACTCCAAGGGTCAATTGTATGGCCCTATAAAACCAGCACCATGGTCATCAAAGGTGGAGTAGCCCAATTCGGCAAGTCAGTAGCCAATTCAGGAGACCCACCACTGACTGCCCCAAGGCAGCACAGCCATACTATATGATAAACCCAAATCCACACAACATGTGTTTCTCAATCACCATGAAAGTATTTTTTGCATTTTTCTTTGTTTGTTTGTGAGTCTTTGAACACTTCATCTTATTTCTAGACCTGGCTATAGACATTCTGCATGTTTACCTAAGCTCATGTGTAGGGCAAAAATATATACACTGATGGAGATCAGCTTCTTTTAGCTATTGACTGGTAAGAATTCATGCCTTTTTTGGACCAGTCAACAGGAACATTTACCTCTTTACTGTCATGCTATTACATCATTGGTGCATTAGGTGTATAGGAATGCGCACATTTTCTGAGCAGCTGAAGTGCTATATGATGTATTTAGTAAACAAACAATATTTCGCCCTTCACCCAAGTGCCTGTTCAGAGCATTTTCTTGCCCCCTGAACTATTATAATGCAAGTGTCCTTTTTCCACCATCTGCTTGTTTGCTCTTTTGGTACTGGAGTCAGGAGAACATGCACTATGAACAATTCTTCTGCAATTCTAGACCCTGCACACCACACTCCTCTCTGCTCCATAAATACCCCCTGTACTAAGTAGACTACTGCTTCTTTGCCCCTCTCCCCATTGACTAGACAATGCTGGGCATTATCCTTCCAGAACCCTAAAAAGTATTTTGAAAAGCAGTATCAGTTTTATTTTCTGAGGACCACCATCACTCGTCTGTCTAGTTGATGATTAACAAAAGTACATGCCTACCTCATTATTTCAGTCTCACAAAAGCATAATCACTTATGTACTACTTTTCAATGAGCATCTTATTCCTGGCACCATCACTGGATGACCATGATACAGTGAAGCAAGAAGCTACATGGTGATGTTTTAGAGCTGTCACCTTAACTGCTACTAGGCGGTACATTGATGTAAGACTGGACTACAATACTGCAGTAACACCTAGGCTTACTATATGCTATGTAAAGTTCTGCCTGGTGATATTGCTCAGCTGCAGGGGTACAATACCACATTCTGTTAATAGGTGAAGCTTTGCAGCCTACAATCATTACTACATTTCAGTCACGGCCTTACCACAGGCTTGTTACTAGTTGCCTGTCTGCAGCCTGGGCCAATTCTGGCTTTCTATAAAACATAATAAGGCTTTCTTTACACAGTAAATAGGCAAGTATTTCAGCGCTGCAAAGCATGACTTTTATATAATTTGAAAATATCATTTATACAATTAGACACTAAAGAAGGTTTAGAACTCAGTCATTATCCTGTAGTGTTTATATAGTGTGTATCTCCCTTTTTGATCGTGGCAGTATCTGTCCATTTTGTATATGTATGGGTTTTTGAGTGCTTTAAATTGATGTGCACAGTTACTTATCCTATATCATTTTGAGTCACTGCATAGTTTTTTCAAGGCAGGATTGTTTCAGTATGTCTGACACAGGGAATTCGAAAGCAAGTTTTCTCTTCTGTAAGAACACCATTGCCTTGCCTATAAATCAGGCTCAAGTCTACAGGTCTGTCTTTCCCTGCATTCAGTGACCACTTGAGCTATTCACTCATCTTTTGTCTATGTTTAGTGTATTTCTTATTTATTCTCATTAGATATCACACAAGGGCAAACTGCAGCTTTGGATCATTGCTGGCTTGCAAGATGTGTCTAGCAGGATTGACAATTAGTCACACACTCGCACATATATCAGTCCCTTGAATCTAATTCACATGTACCCACTCACCGTCTTACACAGTCACACACATTAACTGAACTATTAATGAACAAAAGATTTCACATAGAAAAGAGCCATACCTTTTTGCTTTGCCAATCCTTGTTTATGGATAGTGTGTCAGAAAATGTCATCTAGCACACCCAGTTATTTGGGGTAGAAACTGTAAAGTACTATTCTGATCTGTTGGCTGTCACAAAATCAAAATGTGAACCAACCCTTGGCTGCATTGATGAGCTGCAGAGGTCGTACAGGCACATGGGGGCAGGGTAGACTCCATTTGCCCTGTAGCTCTTCTAGAAAGTGCAGACAGCTCTCCTCTCCACCCTATCACAGATGACTCTCCCAGTTGCAACATAGCACACTTTGTTTTGTTCTTTGATGGGAATTTACCAAACTAAGAATAAAAATAGACAACCTGACAATCATAGCTTACAGTTTGTACCCTGATAGCCAAAACCCTCTGAGCTTTGTGCTTGGTGGCCATCTTAATTTGCTATGGTGGAATCACCTGTGGGTTATTGGGTTTGCCTTACAAGTGTGCACTCAGGGGAGCCCCAGTCATATACTCCCTGAGTCTTGGCCCCCTTCACCAGCTCATCACATCTCCTCACTTGACACTCACAGATCAGTATTCAGATCCAAATGCAAAAAAACTAGTACATACACCAATAACAACTCTCTCTTTTCCCATAAATCTAAGGGATATAGCTTGTAGTTCATGGGACTGTTTGAATACGATCAGCTATTATAAACCCAGGGAACAATAGGTTGACTCCAGTAGTTGATGCAAATCAAACATAATTGTAAAGAAATTATAGTCTCTTTGGATCAGTAGTACACACATTTATTTATTTATTCAATGACCTTACAACCACAACATATTAAGGTAAAAAGGAGCAAAAAAGAAGTAATAAAGACTTAACTTGATAAATTAAATAACGGAAAATGTAAGTACATTTCGGTGAGGTATTTCCCCCAAAAATATTTTGCATTGATTAAGGAATATTACATTGAACATCTTTTAGACCCTTTGACCACCAGATGGATGCCCAAAATTTCAACACATTGCAACAATAGTAAAATAGGTGAATTAAAGCCCCTGTGAAGGAAGAACAAGACCCTCATAATGGAGAGGAGTTGGGAGAGAACTTGGAGATACATTCGGGGGTAATGAGAAATGTATCCCAAGCAAGATTGGGAAGTGAGATGGATAAATCAGTTTCCCACAGTAGATCAATAGTTTTTGTTTTGATCTTTCAGGGTTAGGCGATAATAGCTTATTATATAAATATAAGATATCTGGAGGAAAACTATTGGCTGTTAAATAAGATTGAAGAGAAGACAATATTAAATTATATTCATAGAAAAATGAACTTGGCAAATTGTATTTTGTTTCAATTGGGAGAAGGGAATAACATAATTCTGTTGTACAATTTGAGAAATAAACATTATACCCTTCTCTTTCCTGTGTTTATAATAGAATGATTTAAACGAAATTTGATAAATTTGATATACCAACTAGAGGAAGCAAAGAAACTTTGATGAACATCAAAACCGGTAGATAATACTTTATGTAACAATTGTGCATATTTCAGTATAGAATTATGTGATATAAAGGTGCAATTAGACATATAAATTACATCTTCAAATGAGAAACCCTTCAATAAGGACCACTCAAACACAATCCATTGTGGTATGGGAGTATCACAGAATTCATGAGTTAAGGCAAAAAAATAGTTTAATTAAAAATGCAGAGTGATATAACTTAAAAGCAGAAAAACGGACACCATCCTCACTTTGGGGCTTTTTTAGTTATATGGGAATGTATATTATTCCAAAGAAATTTAGTGCAGATTGAATTGAGTTGAGAAAAATAAGAAATAGGTATCTTAAAAGGTAACATAGATAGTGCATATAGGACATGTGGCACAGTCATCATCTTAGAGCCCGATTCTGGTGCGGTTAGGAAGGCCTCCTAATGGCATTTGCTCTGTCTGAATCGGATCAGGGACATGTCTGTCGAATCCGAAAAGTTTCTGACCAACCAAGTACGATGCGAGTTAGGCGTTAGGAATATCCCAATCCGAACCCGACGGCATTTGAAATGACCGAGCGTACGGAGCAGAATTGTACATCTCTACGGGCTGTGTTTCCGAATGACCGATTACGATGCTGGATTCAGATAGCTTTTCCGAATCGTACCGTCCAACTTGATTCAGCTGTCAGAATCAGACTTTGGGGGCACGTAGCAGGCCCCCTACACCCAGAGCCTTCCCAATCGGGCATGTGCGGGTACCCATGGGTCCCCCTTACCATCCATGCAAGGGGCGTGCCCGCCACAGGGTGCTCGTTTTTTCCCAGCAACCTCTTTCTTCAATGGGAGCCTATGCATTCGGACGGAACATAGCAACTCATTGAAGTCAATGGGAGTCCAACCAAATCGTATCTGCAAGCATCCAAAAGCATCGTACTCAGTTGGTCAGACTCAACCGATCCGAATCAGACAGAAAACATTCCCAAACCAATTTGGTCAGAATGATTTCCTAACCACATCGGAATGAGGCCCTTCAATGTATTCACCCTATCCCACCATGATAAGTGAAGAGGAGACCATGATGAAAGTAATTACTGGATGTGAGTGTTAAAGCATTAAAAGTACAACTAATTGTGTTCAAAGTGGTGGAAGAGAACCAAATACCAAAATATATTTTGGTAGAGCACCAAGTAAAATTAGTATGAGCAAACATATATTGATAACATGAAGAGTTTAATGGTAATATTTCAGTTTTAGAAAAGTCCAATTTATATCCAGAGATGCTGGTATATAAATGAATTTGGGGTAAAAAAGGAGGTAAAGAAGAAAGGAGATTTGATATATGAACTAAAATATCATCAGCCTAAACTGATAATTTGGTTTCGGTGGAATGATATGCAAAATCTGATGTGAGTGTGTTATAGCGAATACGTTCAAGAAAAGGTTCTAAACAGAGAACAGATAGCAAAGGGGATAGAGCACAATCTTGTCGGGTACCACTATGTAACTGAAAATAATGGGAAAAAAGATTATTGACAAGAAAAACTAGCACAGGAAGCAGAGTATAATAATTTTACAAATGAAACAAAATTAGGGACAAAACCAAACAATCGGAGAGTGGTAAACATAAATTGCCAGTTATTATGGTCAAAAGCCTTTTCAGCGTCAAGAGACAATGCAGCTAGAGGAGAGTGGTATTTTTAACCAAAAGAAAAAACATTGGAAATCATTCTAGCATTGACAGCAGCCAGTTTGCCCTTAAGAAAATGAGACTGATCAGTTTTGACCAGTAAAGGAACAATTGTCTCAAGACGGGGTGCAAGGATTTTGACAAGTATTTTGCAATCCTAATTAATTTATGAAATAGGACGGCACTTTTTACATAGGGTGTGATCCTTTCTTAGAATCTGTAAGAAAAGAATAAGACAGTTCAAGTAGTTTAGGGGCAAAAATGGAAGAGTAAGAGAAGAAAAATTCAATAGAAAAGCCTTCTGGATCAGAAGCCTTGGCTTAATTTAGGGATCTGATGGTGTCTGTTATAACCTGGAGAGTTATTTCAGCTTCTAATAGATCAAATGTATCAGGCATAGATGGTGGATTAGGGAGGCCACTAAGGAACGTGTGCATATTATGATCTAAGGGGTTGGCATCATCAAAGTACAATAATTGGGAATATTCTTGCGAGGTGGTAGAGATATCAGCATCAGAAAGTGCTATTTTATTGGTATTATTCATTCAGAATTGGGGCCAATGTTTTTACGTTCAAATATGTTTTTTATTAAATTAGCCAACATTTTATCCGCTTTGTTTTGACCTCATTGATACTTAGATTTAACTTTAAGGAGGATATAACAGGTATCAAAGGTGGTAAGTTTGTTAAGAGCAGACTTTGATTAACTTGTGTAGGACAGAAGAGGATTTAGAGGAAAAATAAGGATGCTGTAATACTTGAATTGTTGTGATAATGTATTGTATGTGGCATGATTGAGTTTTTTCCTCTTTGCTAAGTAGGTTATGGTAAAGGCACAAAAAGAGACATTAATGGCATCACAATTATTAGGAAAAGATGTGTCCAAAGGCTGATTAAATAAAAAAATAAAAAAACATTAATCAAAGTAGTAGCCTCTGTCAGGAAATTATTATTGGCTAGAAGAAAATTATTAAAACAACCAGTTTTAGAATTATTCAGAGATAAATCAAAGGAAGAAAAAATAGGGGCATTGTCAGAAATAAAAATAGATCCAATCTGTGAGGAATGGATAGTGTGAAGGAAAGGTTTAGTATACAAAATGTAACCAGTTCTAGAACAGGTATTGTGAACATTGGAGAAAAAAATTAATTCAGCGGAATCATGGTTGCATTTCTTCCAAACATCAAATAATGGATGAGTGGCAATGGCATATTGAAATACTTTATGGGATTTGTCAGGATTCATTTTAAATAATGTTAGGGTTGTCAATAGGAGCCATTATAAACTCGATATTGTTCCAGAAATCTGGGTCTGATTTAATAGAACCATAACTATTATATAAAGAAATGTGTCTGTTATGGAGTACAACCTTAGCCAATACCCAACCTTCCATCATTATTACATTGAGTTGATAAAAATTGTGCATGCAACGATTTATGAAAAGAATAGCAACACCACCTTTATGGTGAATATACAACTTGGCATACCCATTGTTGTTTTAATTTATGTGATTCGACATCGTTGCAATGAGTTTCCTGCAAGAAAGTAACATGTAAAGTTAATCTCGACAAATGAGAAAGTACCTTTTGTCTTTTGACAGGATGTCCCAAACCACGAACATTCCACGAGATAATGTTAAACATATTGGGGAGTGTGATGAAAGATACAGGAAAATGGATGACACGCTGCATAGATGCTGAAGGAAACAAAAAGACACCATTTATTAATAAATATACATATACACTGTGTAAAAATGGAAAAAAACAAGGAATGAAAGAGCACATACCAAACAATATAAAAAAAGAGCGTAAAAAAAACCTAATAGGAAGGGATAAGAAAATGATAGTAGGATAAAGAATTAGACCAAGGAGAGAAATCCAAATCTAAAATGAAGAGTAGAAGAGATAAGTATAGGACTCAGCAGCACCAAGGGCAAGGAGAGCGGCAGAAGGACATAAAAGAGAAACAGCCATGTAGAATGATTGTAGAGGTAGATAGAGGACAGTAGAAGAAATGTGAGAATAGCAAGAATTAATTAGAAATATTTAAGAGCACTGGGCAGAAGTATCTGTAGAATACTGTGAAATACTTTGGAGAAAATATTTCAGTTTGAGAGGATCTTCAAAGGAGCATGTAGTGCCCTCATAAGTACATTTACATAAACAGGGATGCAAAATGATATAACAAATGTGTAATTGACTCATTTGTGGCTGGAGAGCAAGACATATTTTCCTTCTGGCATTAGTAGCATTAGAGAGATCATAAGAGATGTAAATATTGTTTCCAGACCATATAAGACAAAATTTTTCATTTGCTGCCCAGTTGGGGAAAAACATGGCGGCAGCTAGCTGAGCTGCTGTGGTACTCCGTGACGAGCTCCTACTGGGCTTACCTCTTTACCCCGTTACCAGCTATGAAGCACTTTTACGGGGCGCCGAGTCGATCCTAGCGTTTGAGGAGATGTGTGCACTACTGGTCTGGCACTGAAAATCGATTCTTGCTCTTTCTGTTCTTTTTGCCGCTTCTGCCCGTTTCTGCCCGTGATCCTGTATACCTGCGGCGGTTGAATGCCTGCTGACGTCTTTTTGGAGGTGCCGCTCTGGGGTGTCCACTTTCTGTTTCCATGCTTAGAGGCGGCTGAAGATAGACGCCGCGTCTGCACTATTCTCGCTGCTCCTGCCCGGAGTTTTTCCGACTGCTCGGGCGCTGGTTCATTAATTTTAAAGAACTTTCCGGAAAGTGCTCCACAGGGGCTGTGGCTGTGGCTGTGGTCTGACGCACTGTAGCTGAGAAGGGGTAGGAGGGCACGGAGCCTGTACAATCCGCTGCTGGTTCGGCAGTCACTGCAATACTTCCAAAAGAGCGGAGCAAGGTATCTAGTGGTCCTACAGGCAAGCTACAGGTACAGATACGCGCACAGGCTGACTTGATTGCAACAGTGGAGGGGGCAGAGGCAAGCTGCGCTACTGAATGTGGTAAGGACATTAAGGACATTCAGTCTAACTGTTCATTGCTAACATCACTGCTAATACCCACTACACCACCATTTGGGTCAGTATCCTCTGTAATACCAGCTGTAGTATCGGTTGCATTACCGGTTGTACCACCTTCCCCCTCGACCCATTACAACAAAGGCAAAAGTAAACGAGGCCGGAAAAAGAAGGAGGTAGCAGTCGAATCTGCACCTTCTGTACCTTCTGTAACTTTTGAGCGGAGCCCTGAGGTATTAGCAAGGAGCAAGCCCTCTTCATTTCTGTCCACTGAGGTAAAATCGAAACTGACAAGATCCTCTAGGGTCACTAAGAACCTTAAGGCAGTATTAACTACGGGGTCTAAAATCACTCCGTCATTACGCTCATACTTTAAGGTAGTTCCCCAGGTGTTGGACCTTTCGGTGGATTGCACAATGTCTTCTGTCGGGGTCACAGCCCCTCCATTAGACTCTGTTTCAGCATCTACACTGTCGTCTCTTACACCTATCTTTGAAGTTGAAACTGAAACCATGGCATCGTTACTGACTAACTCTGATTTGGGAGTTGTTGTGGTATCACAGAAGCATACTGATTATGTTGTCCAGGAACCCCTGGAGATTGGAGCAATACAGAACCATTTGCTTGTAGTTGATCCCTTGTCACAGTCAGATAATGCTTGGGGTATATTGGGCGCGTGTAGTAGCTCCTCTGTTGATTCCTCTAATAAGATGGAGGGGGTCACACCCGACTCAGTTGCTGTGGGAGTGGGAGCCGGAGCCGGCGTGGGAGCCGGTGCGGTCACTGAAGTAGGGGTCAATGCGGACGAATTGGGTGAACAGCATGTTGGCTCTGACACACATCCCAATACCAGTGCTGAGAATGAATTCTGTAGTACGAATGATGGTATGATCGAGGCTATGAACCTGGGCACAGATTCTGCTATTTCAGCTGCTTCCCTACTGGCTATGTTTTCTTCACTGTCCCTTGATATAAGGAAAGGGTTTAATGAATCTTCTGCGAACCAAGCTGAGATAAGAAACCACTGTGAGTCTCTGGATAATAAGATTGACGGGCTTACTTCAAGAACGGGAGTCCTGGAAGAGACAGCGGCTGTATTATCAACGCATTTGGATCAGGCTAAAGTAGACATCGACAAAGTCACTCGGGAAGACTTGGCGCTTACTGAAAGGATGGAAACATTGGAAAATAACGCCAGGCGCGGGAACATTCGCATCCTGAATGTCCCGGAAGGAACAGAGGGCTCAGACATTAAACATTTTATTACTGTTCTACTGAAGGAATCCCTAGGCTTAGATCACTCAATTGAGGCGTTGGCTATCGATATTCAGCGGGTGCATAGGGATCTCTTTAGGCCAAACCCTCAAAGGTCTAAACCACGGAATATCTTGGTAAATTTTCACACCTATACTTTGAAGGAGCAGATTCTTAACTTGGCCCTAAAACAGAAATCACTTGCCGGGAATGGGTTTACTTTTTTAATCAGGTCTGATCTGTCCAGAGTCACTTTAGAGAAGCAATGGGAGTTTGGGAGGCGCTTGAAGGCTTTTAGGAAGCTGGGTGCAACTGCCCAGCTCATGTTTCCGGCTGCCTTAAAAGTTATGCACAATAACAAGATGTTTAATATAAGATATGTGCAGGCAGCCGATGAGTTATTACTGGAGCTGGGTAATAAGAGCAATAAGGGTTCCTTAGCGTAGGTTAGGTTGGTATTACCTTGTTGTAGGCCAGTCTACTTTGCTAGCCACCATCGTAGGTAGAAAGATCACTACAGTAAGAGTATTTGTAAAAGTAAACCTAATGGGAAAAAAACATTTTCAGAAATGTATCTAAGATGGTGGAGGAAGGAAGAGATAATTATAAAAAAAAAATATATATATATTTTTGTTTTGCCCTCATAATATATTCCCTTAATCATATGAATCAGAATGTTTTTTATTGTTGAATTAATAAAAATCCTTACAATAGCAGAAGTGCAATTGACCTAAATACACACAACAAATTTCATTAAATTGGTAAAACAAGAATAATAAACAAAGTTGAAAGAGGGTTAAAACTACATCAGGTCCCATCGATAACGACATGAGGGAGTGGCCTCAAACAATATATTAAAAGATCATGCACGGACTTGTAACTGCTTTCCAATCTCAATCATGAATTTAAGACCCCTACAAGTCAGGATTGGCGATGAACCTCCCAGCCAAATTATAACGGCCTGGCGACATGTTCTTATGTTCATTTTATTTAATATGTCCCGTAAAAACTGTCTTCTGGCTACCATAAGAAATGGGCACACACAAAATAAGTGAATTAAAGATTCCTTTTGGTAACCACAGAGTCTGCATTTTGGGCAGTTGTCTTGGGATTTCCAGGAAGGTCTTAAATCCTTGGACTCGTGAAGGCCCATACGGAGGTCGATGAGAGCCTTTTTTAAGTGTTGGCTAAAGTGTGTTGCCAAGTAAGCCTGTGGCTGTTGGAGTGAATAGGAAGAAATAACGGTCCAGGCGTGGCGTCGAAGGGCCAAAGTTTGTTTGTCTTCCAATAATGACTTCTGTTTTGTATTTAAGTTGGCAATTTTGCAAAAACTAGCCTGGTCAATTTTTTTGTTCCATGCTTCAAGCCAAAGGCAGCTTTGAAGATGGATGGCCCAGCACTGGGTAGAGTCAGTATTGATTTCTTGCCAACAGAGATTATTTAATGTGTGTAAATCGGCAGCACGGAGTTTGTGGCAAAATTTGACAAACCATGATTTGGACCTGAAGATTTGATTCTGAAGGCTAAATTCAAGTCGCACCTGGGCCGGCGAGGCACTCTTCGGTAAATTGAAAACTACTTTGTAGATTTTATTTTGCAGAGAATTTAATATACCGGCCTCCCCCCACACCAGGTAACCAGACCGTAGGACAAAGCTGGTAAGATCTGAGCGGCCATTACTTTAGGAAGATGGGTGTAATTTGAGCCACCCAGTTTTTCTAGTGGACGCCTGTATCCATAAATTAACGTCTGAGCTTTAGCTTTTAGCACTGCTGAGTGTTCTTTTTTTGAGTTGTGTTTGCCTAGGGTAACCCCCAGGTACCGATAGTAGGGCTGTACCCCTATGGCAAGATGATTACATGACCAATTAAATTTGATGGACTTTCGCTCTATAAGACGTATTACTTTTGTTTTTTCTCTATTTATTTCCAAATGTTCCTCGTCCAGATAGAGATGTAGAGCGTTTATCAGCCTTTGCAATCCAATTGGGGTTCTGCTTAGGAGCACAATGTCGTCAGCAAATTGAATAATTGGCATTGGGGTGTTACCGAGCTTCGGTGCGTGGCTTACAATTTGGCCGAGCCTTTTTCCTAGATCTGCCAGGTATAGATTGAATAAACAAAGAGCCAGGACGCAGCCCTGTTTTAATCCGTCCTCGGTTGGAATTTTAGACGTGAGGCTTGAACCCTGTCCTTGTTTGACCCTAGCCCAAGTGTCTGTATAGAGGAGCATGAGAGCGTCGAGGACATTTTTTGGCAGCCCCCACTCGGTAAGTTTTGCCCTAAGTCTCCCCCTGCTGACTCGGTCAAAAGACGCTCTAATATCAATGAAGCAGCCATATAGCCGATTGTTGTTAATTTTGGCTCTTTCCATCAGGAGTGCTAGAGCTGTGAGATTAGTTGTGGTCCCTGTACCTTTTCTGAAGCCCGTATGGTAATTTGGAATTAGGTTCTTGGTATCTGCCCAATCCTGAATCTCCTCCAAAATACAAGAAGCGTATAGTTTGGCTTCCACGTCGATTAGAGATATAAGCCGATAGTTCTGTGGTAATCTCCTGTCTCCCTTCTTAAAAATTGGGTGGATGATGTTGCCTGTCCAGGAAGGGGGCTGCTGATTGCCAGAAAAAACTTGATTAAACAGGGCTGAAAGATGAAAAGCCCAAAACTCAGCGTTGTATTTGAATACTGCGTTGGGGATACCATTGGGCCCTGGTGCGCCTTCGGTTTTAAGATGGTTAATGAGCCTTTTGACTCTGTCACAGGAGAATAGGTCCGGCTGCTTCCCCAGGTTGTTGGACCTTCCTATGTCAGGGTAACTTGATGACTTATCTGACGGTTCTTGCGAGAAACTTGATGTCGTTGTGATGTTATTGGGACAATGGTGGTTTACTGGGACACAGGATTCCCTTTTTAAGTAAAGGTTTTTTACGTGGGCTTCCCAGCTTTGTTTGCTAATGCCGGGATCCTGGGATAATGCGTCAGCATGGTTTAATTTGTTAATAATGCCCCAGAAGTCCCTCGTATTTCGCTTTTTACTAGCTACTAGCAGTTTAGCCCACATCCGTTCCTTGTGGTTTGACTTGGCTTTCCACACCATTTTACGATAGTTGTTTCTCATTCTCCTAACAAGAAGATGATTTGACTTACGTGGGACCCTGGATAATGTTCCTTGATGCCTTCCGTTGCGCCCTGGCTATTTTTCTCTTTTCCTCCCTTAGATTGTTGGTAAACCAGGGTTCCCGTGGGACTAACGGGCCATGGTACGGTGCAGGGTGAACCGAGTGTTTAAAAGACCAATTTTCTAACAGATTCGTCCACGATAAAACCAAATCTTCGTTTTGGTCGTTTTTGTGTTGAGAAAAAAAAGCTGCTTGCGGGTTCAAAGATGGCTTTCATGCCACTGCCCCTCCATCGCAGTTTACGTAAATTGAACTTCTCTACCAGGTGGGAGAGAACAGTTAACTGGGCTGACTCGGGCACCCCTAAGTTGATCCAGAATATTTGTGGAAAGTGATCACTTTCTGTTCGGGTATTGATTTCATAGCCTGTTACAGAGTCGAACAAGGTGTTACTGACAAATGTAAAGTCAATAGTTGACGATAACTTTCCACTCATGTACGTCGGAGGCACTGAGGCTATACCTTCTGATACGGGATTTAGAATTGTTAGTCCCAGCAATGACAGTTGCTTAAGAGTTGATGCAATAGGTTCTACCCGGGTTTTTGTCATTGAGGTCTGTTTGTTTTGATCTTCTTGAATTAGGTTAAGATTAAAGTCGCCTGATAGTAACAGCAAACTTTGAAGGTTTGTTTTCTGAAGTGTTTTTATGAGTTTAATAAGGACAGCCAGTTTCTCATTTTTTTGGGATTGCTCGGAGTGAATGTAGATGTTTATTAATAACAATTGGAGTCCCGGTTTTGTCGAGATCTTGGTTACCTGAACCCATCGAAGTCCCACGTCCAGTGGTTCCGGCTCCCATTTTAGACTCTGCGAGATGTATGTGGATAACCCTCCACTAGGGTGCCCGAACTTGGACGTTTTCTCGGCTAGAATATGGTATTCAGTGAAGCCGGGGATGGCGGGGGGTGCCAGGTTCCATGTCTCTTGTAGTAAAAGAATGTCGTGTTTATGAAAGAACTGTTGCGTCTCGCTATCTTGATCCATACCACTGAACCCTTGAATGTTCCAGCTGCAGATGCCTATTTTGGACGTTTTAACCGTCTTCCTAAGCGCAGAGTTGGGCCGTATACTTTGGGATAGCTGTTGGTGATTTTTAGGAATACTTTTGGTTAAGGATTGACGGAATCCATGACCAATCCTGTGTAAGGGACCCACCAATGCTAGATTGCGTTAGGCATTTGTCGGGTTCACCAGCCTCTTGGACTATAGTGGACGAACGGGCGCCCTGAAGACATGAAGTTTGCTTACGGATGGAAGTGTCCTCCCTGTTTGTGTTCTGTGAACTTTTTGCAAGCGGAGAAGGATATCTCGGGCATGTGTGTTGCGTAAGGGTAATACCCCAACGTTCGAATGGGCCTCTATTTTCAAAAATCTTTTCTACTATCTCTGTAGATGCCCAAGTGGTAACGGAGACTTCGGAATTTGAGTGCTCTGATTTTGGACAGAACTCGACTGAAACTAGATCTTGTGAAGATATTTCACTGAGCTCAGGAACCAGACCAAATTGTCTTAACAAGTTTCCTCTGTTTAAGATGTCGTGCAAGCCTTTTGTTTCATATTCAGGGGTAAATGTCAGGATTGGTTCTAGTTCTGCGGTTGTAATTGCTGATGGGTCTTGTGGTCGTGGGACTAATGGGTTGAGCTTATTTGCAGAGCAAATTGTGGAGGTTTTTTGGATCACACTCCCTGTAGTGCCCTTTTCCCTGATGCCCCTTACCGGCAAAGGAGCAATTTGTGACATAAGGTTGTCTTTAGATTGTATAGCAGGGTTGTGTTGAACTGTACAATTACGATTTTGCCCGGTTTTTGTAATTATAATCAGAGAGTTGGTCATTTGTGGGTCGTTGGTTTGCGTTTTGTCTTGAGTTGTTACCGCTAGGACCTTTGTTTTTTGTTTAATGCATTGTCTATGTATCCCAGTTTTAGTTATTTTTATAGGGGACAGATCGTACGCTACCTGTGCGTGTATTTGGTCGCTGCTTCGTTGCATCCTCAACAGTGGGGTGCGTCCACTTGTGCTTATTAAAGGTGGCTGAGATGAACTGTTTATTCTAAACGAATTGTCCCCAATTGCAGATAGATTTCCTTGTGGGGGTATCGGCCCTACCTTTGAGGTAAAACGAGGACTTTTCGTAATTGATATTGTTTCTGATGGGGTGGTCGAGGCTGGTTTTATATTTGTGCGGGAATCCAGTGCCTTTGGGGACTTACTCAGACCTTCGGATGATACCTGGTCTAGATGGCCGGGTTGTATCCACGGATTTGAGTTTGCGGACGGGGTTTTTGCCTGAGGGGGGGACGACCTTCCGACGACTTAACAGCAATGTTTGAAGGAATATTTGCTAAACCAATCTCTATTGAGGGATCGATCGAAGGTTTCTCAAAGAAATTTGCAATAGTGGTCTTTTGATTACTTTTTGGTTTGGACCTGGCTTTCCTCGCTCTTTTCCTTTGTTTTTTGGTCATCTTGCCGTGGAGCAGAGGATCAGGATTTTCCATACCTTCAAGTGACCAAACATTCAAGTTTGGAGAAGCTTTGTGCTGAGCCTTTGAGTGGTGTAGCATGGCGAGGTCCCTGTCGCCTTCTGGGCTCTTGTGTGCCAAAAGGTGAGCGATTGAAATGCTTGATTTCCTCATATTAGGATTTTCTCCTGGTGGGGATAATATTGTCTTCTGATTGTTACCTTTTTTAACTGCTCCCAGAATGTCTTTCAGTATTATGGGGAGAGATGCCAGCTTCTCGATGATACTCCCACAACCACAGCTAAACAAGGGGCTTGCAGAACCTATGTTGGATTGAGGCTGTTTTAGGAGGGGAGGTCCCGTGGTTTCTTTGTTTGTCAGAAGAGTAATGATTGTATCTGTTTTGGAGCTGAGTTGAGCGATATGCTCTGCGATGACATTAATCAAGTCAATTTGGACCTCCATCTTGTCTGATTGGAAGTTGAGAGCCTTTATGGCCTGGTCCAAAGTGCTGATCAAAGTGTTCCCCCAGAAACCAGAGGGAACTTGACTGCAGTAGCTCTTTTTTTGCTCTTCCCGTTGTAAAGTTGTATTTGATGAGGAGATTGATATGTGCGACTGAGGTGATATTTTTTGTTGGTTGCTATTGTTTCCGGAGCTGTCGTCAATTAGAATTCTATGATTTGTGGCAAGTGCGACTGTTTTTTGGGGCGTAGATGCCACTGGACTCTGATTTTGCTCCACTACTATTTGGTCGTAGACCAGATTTAAATCTAGATTTAGTTCTTGTAAGGAAAGACTTGGGACCGGGAGCGATGATGCTGAGTCCGAGTTGGGTGGATGATGGCCGGACAGGGGGACAGAGTGGTCGTCCGGCCTCATTAATCTCTTGATTGACTGCACTTTTAATTTACCGGGACCATGGTCAATTTGGAAATTGTTTTGATCAAGATCATGACTGTTTGCCCACATATTCGATTTGTTAATGGAAACGTTGAAGAGTATTTCCAGTGAGTCCTGACCAGGAGATATGGGTGATAGTGGGACTGGGTTTTGCCCGTTCTGTTTTCTTTTTAGTAGGTTTGATTGCTTGCTCAGTTGTTGACGCCGGTAGGTGTTGAATGGAAGATTCTAGAATTTGAATTTGTTCCATCAGCAATTTACCACTGTGTGAAGTTCCGGAGTGGCTATGAATTGTCGTCTTGTCTGGTTGAATAGGGCTTGGTAAGCTCCTTGATTCCCTTGTTGATGACAACAGAGCTGAAACGGGGTCTTTTAAAAAGAAGAATTTGTTGATCTTTTGTTGATAGCCTGGAAAGCGACCCGGGCTGGTAGGGGGCTGAGGTAAAAATTGTAAATTGATACTTGTATAGCGCACTACTCACCCGCAAGGGTCTCAAGGCGCTTGTACGTATACCGCTGTGGAACCCATCCTGGCTTTCCCTGTGAGGTGTCCACTCCTGGGCACCCCCAAGGTGGAGGCCAGGCATCCTTAGTGTTGTGGGGGCCGTTGTGGAGATTAAGCAAGCTATTGCCCAGAGTTGCAGAGTGGGACTCCATGATTGGAATAGGCACCGAGGCGAGAATTATCAGGTCCGTGGAATTTTTGAGCCCAAGACCCGCCTAGGCGGGGAATTGAACCCTGGTCCCGGGCTAGACCTCTGCATCAGGGTCTGCCACTCTAACCATTGAACCACACTTCTCCAGTCTCCTCTGAGGGAGGCCTTCTTCCTCGCTGGACACCTCACCAACACCCCCACCTTGCTGCAGGACGACTAGGGGCAGAGTTACTTGCGCTTGCTTAGGGGCGTCTGACTTTTTGGGCTTTTTGCTGCTTGGTGCTTTGTATGACGGCGCCTGACGTTTGGTTCCAGAGCATTTTTATCCTACACAGGGGGGTAAAGTTGTGGCAGGCATGAGGGTTAGGAGGTGGTAACTGGATGGCTGCTGGGATCGGAGGGAGGCAAGGAGTGGAAAAGGAAGTATGGTGGACCTGGTCTTGCAGACGAGCGGAGCGCTTCGGAGGTGCCGCCCGCCGGATCGGACCTAGTCAGATTGGCCTAGGCTGCCCCCCGGGCTCTTGCTTGGCAGCTGCCTCTAACGGCAGCCGCGCTCGTGCTTTGACCCTAGGCCCCGCCCTGAACTCGGCTGGCCTCACTCCCTTGAGTCCCTTGAATCCCGGGGCTATATGGCAAAGGCGACAAGGATGAAGGACTATCGCCTGAGTTACACAAATGCTTTCTCGTTGCTCGTTACTTGCCTGCCCAGAGCTGGAGCTGGACGCCGGACACCGGACACCGGACACCAGTAACGAAGCGCCCTCCACGCCGCTCCTCACCGCTCCTTTGCAGCTCCAAGCTCCACGCGGCTCCGGGCTAGCAGCGGGCAGGTCCGTAGATGCAGACCGGAGCTTGAGCCAACCTTTGCCGTGTGGCCACTCGGCTAAACACCTCGACCTTGAGTTGGAAGGGAGGCCGTGGTCGGTTGGCAAAGCGGACAGGGCTCCCCTAGTCCTGGTCCTAGGGGCCCGCCCGCTACACACTGCACACTACCTCCGGTTCAACTTCGGCTCTGGCTCCAGCGCTGCTTCCGCTCTGCTCTGCTGCTCTGCAGTTCGGTACCGCGTACACGATCACCACCTTGCGGAATCAATGTGCTCAATGTGATTATGCTCATGCTATATTCCCTTAATCCATCTTTCCGCCTTCGCCCCATCTTCTATCTTCTTACTATTCCATCTTTGTAGGAGTGGCCTTACGGTTATTCTCCTTCTTGTTAGTCTACTCTGGAATTAAGTTGCCTTTCACGCCACAAAAACATAGCTTCATGACTGTGCGATGGGGGGACCTGGTGGGAGCTCGAGGAGGGGTGCTATCTACTGGACTTGTTCCGGTTAGATAATGCAAGGGTTTTTCATGGGGAGAGTGGAGGGGGGAGGGGAGGCACAGGGGTATGTTAGGTGTGGGGGGGTGGCAAAAACTTAAAAATGTCCTCATTGTCCAATTAGGTTTTATGTGGATAGGTTTATGGCAGGTAATGGTTGTCGACCAAAAGACGTATTTATGTACTCTCCATTTTTGTTGTCTCAAAGGGTTTAAGCGGGTTGGTCAAAGTCAAGTCTGGGTTTGTTGCTATAGGTAGCTTAAAGTATATCTCCTGGAACGTTAATGGCCTGCGCACCAGGCCGAGAGCTAATAGAATTATGCAATATCTACGAGATTTTGATGCGAAGGTCATTATACTCCAGGAGACTCACTTAACTCAGAATGAAATGCTTGCCCTTGTTAAGAAAAATAGGTGGATTAATTTTGCTGTATCTTCATCACAATCAATGAATAATAGAGGTGTGGTAGTTATTTTTAAGAAACAGATAAAAGCCAGGCTACTATCTCAGGCAGTTGGCCCAGGTGGCAGATGGGCCATAGCATTGGTCGTTATAGCGGGTTCACAAATTACAATCGTGGGTTATTATGGACCCAATCATGATGACCCCACAACCTTAGAGTCTATTTTTTCGCATCTGTTGTCCTTTCCTGAACCCATCATCTTGGCAGGTGATTTTAATGTTGTATTAGATCCGGTGCTCGATAAATCCGCTAACAGTCATCCCCTTGTACTATCTAAAACGAGGTCCCTTCTGTAAGTTCCATGAAACAATATGGTTATGTCGATATCTGGAGAGTTAGGTCAGGACAGCAACAGGGTATCTCCTTCTGAAACTACAAATACCATCATCAGTCTAGGATAGACTATATCTTAATTAGTCAGAGGTTAGTGGATACTGTTAAAAGTATTATATATCTCCCCTTACATCTTTCTGACCACTCTGCAGTAGTAATGGAACTGGAGGGGCCCACTAAAAGTACCCCACGGGCTTGGTCTTTCGACCGTTCTCTTCTTTCTCAGCCGGACGATATTTTGGCTCTTAAAGTTGAGGCTCATAATTTTATGAGAATTAATATTGGTTCAGCGTCCAGTGGAGTCGTTGGGACTCCTTTAAGGCCTACCTGAGAGGTCTTATCACGGGTAAAGTGTCCTATCGTAGGAAACAATATAGAGAGGAAATCCTTTCTATTGAAGCCAAGATAACTAAAAAACAACTAGACTTAGATGCTAATCTTATTTCTCCTGAGCCCATGCTAAACCAGCTTCAAAATCAACTTTTGGTGTTGAAAGGTCAACTGGCTTCCGTTCTAAATCATAGAATCCAGCAAAAATGGGAGGCTAGTAAACTAGCCCATTTTGAATACGGTGAGGGGGCAGGAAAATTATTGGCTTGGAAAACCAAAACAGACCAGGTCCGCAACAACATAGCCTCTATTACAGTGGATAATACCACTTTTTCTTCTGATGTAGATATTAGGCGGGCCTTCAGGGAATTTTTCCAAACAATCTACCATGAGGACAAAAATATCGACCCAGATTCTATTAATGGCTGGCTGAGTGAGATCCCTCTTCCTTCTCTTTCCATCGAGCAGTGTTTAATTTTGGATAGCACTATCTCTGAGGAAGAGGTTAGGTCAGCTATTAAAAAGGGTAGGAAAGGGAAAGCTGCAGGTCCCGATGGGCTTCCTGCAGAGATCTATAGAGCCCTGGAACAAGAAATAGTGGCCTTTCTTACCATCATGTTTAATCAAATCTTACTAGAGGGCCAATACCTGCCAGCATCTTGGGATAGCGCTTCAATCACCCTTATTTTGAAACCTGGGAAACCAGTGGATGCGTGCAGCTCGTATAGGCCAATATCAATCTTGAACGTGGACTATAAGATCTTTGCCACAGTTCTTGCTAATAGGCTGGCCTTGGTTGCCCCTTTTGTCTTACATCAAGATCAGAAGGGATTTGTGAAGGGGCGCCAATTGTACGAGTTAACATACGATCTGATAGGGGCCATTGATATGACATCGGCTGAGTCCCTCCCGTTACCTGCTCTTACGCTGGACGCAACCAAGGCCTTCGACAGGGTTTATTGGGCGTACCTATCGGGGGCCTTGGTCAAGTTCCATGTGGGTCAGGGTTTTCGCCATGCCGTTGGTCTTCTATATCGGAATCCATCTGAGCGTCTTCTGGTCAATGGAGAGCTATCCGACCCCTTTACCATCTCTAGGGGGACGCGGCAGGGCTGCCCTCTCTCCCCTCTTCTATTCGATTTTTATATCGAACCCTTTGCTCAACAACTCAGGGAGGATGTTAACATCAAATCTTTTGTGTATAGAGAATGGGAGAGAAAAGTAGCCCTATATGCGGACGATGTCCTTATTCTCACATCCGATGTCTGCACTGCTCTTCCTGCAGTTTTAAAAATTGCCCAAGAATTTGGGCAAGTGTCGGGCTATGAGATTAACGCTGCAAAAACTGAGATGCTGGTATGGAACGATGACGCTAGCGCCACTAGTATACAGTCCAGTTCCTCCATGCGGTATCTAGGCCTGAATATTGTGAAAAATATTAATCTAATTGCTTCAGTAAATTTTTCTGCAATAGCTAAAGACTGTCGTAAGCTGATGCAGGCATGGGTCCATCTTCCGCTTTCACTAATTGGGAGAGTAAATCTGATAAAATGTCGATTTTACCTAAAGTTTCCTTTTTATTTAATACCATCCCTCTTTATTTCAGCCATTCTTTATTATCTAAATTACAGTCGGAAATTTCATCTTTTATTTGGGCCAGGAAGCTTTCAAGAATTGCTTGGAAGAAACTCAGACGGTGCAGGGAGAAGGGAGGGTTGGCCGCCACAGACCTAAAATTATATGCATTGGCGTTTCACCTATCACACACCCGTATGTTGTTAAAAATGCCTATCGACTGCGGGGTGGGGACCATGTTTACAGCTCTGCTTAAAGGGGAGGGAGTCAGTCAGTCTGGCTTCTTATTTAAATTCGGAAGCACGAAATTTTTAAAAAAAATTAAGCTGAAGGTCTTGCAAGGGATGGCCAAAACATGGTCAGAACTAACAAAATCAATAAAGTTGAGGTACTTTTGCAATAGGACTCCTTTATGGGGCCTCCCGGAAGGAAAGCCCCGCCTGGTTAGGAGATAGCTTAGCGGTCCCTTTAAAAGTAGCTGGCCTGGAAGTGTGGAGTGACCTTTTTGTTGATGGGGACCTGCTTACATGGGGACATCTTAGGAATAAAATCGGCCCCAATTTTGCAAGATTGAAATATATGCAAATTGTTAGCTGAAATAATTTCTACAACTCCTTACCCGCTCGAGGGATAAAGTCTCCTCTTGGGGGGTATAGTCAGCTAATCTCAAGTTTAGTGGACATGGCTCCAGCAAGGAGGGAGATCTTCCTGTGGTATAAACTTATACTGGAAGAAATAGATGGAGAGTTTATGCTACTGGACTAGCTGTGGGGATCTTCTTTTACTGGTCACAATTTTCAAGAGCTGTGGTCCGCCTCATTTGGCCTTTTATGGAACATTTTTAAGCCTGCTGGGTTACGAAGAAACCATCTTTTTACCCTACACAGGGCTTATTATTCTCCCCTTAGACTTTCTAAATTCACTGAGGGAAAGTCGGTAGCTTGCGCCAAGTGTGGTTTGGTAGCTGCTTCGGATGCCCATATGTTCTTTGACTGCCCCAGTTTGTCTACCTTTTGGGATGCGATCAGTCAGGGCACAAGTCCTAAAAAAAGAGGTGGGGGGACGCTGTCACCGGAAGAGACGTCACAACAGGAAGTGACGTCACGAAAGGTGGCTTGCACCATCTGGTTCATTACCTCCCCTCGCTCACCCCTTAGATGCAATTGCAACTGCGAAGCCAGCGCGTGAGCAGTGTCCTGTAGCCAGCACATATGCAGCGTCCTGTGAGCTCCGATCTCGTTCCAGAGAGGGCAAAGAGTGGAGTCCAGCTGTTTGGCAGGGGGGATGGCGTCCACCTGTAAAATAAGTGAGGGGATGCCGTCCCCCCGCGTGGTACCCCGACTCGAGCCCTGCGATCTGTAACATTCTCACTGCATCGCTGGGCCTTCAAGTAGTTATGGAGCTCCCCCTGGTGATTTTCGGGATCCTGGATGGGGTCCAGACTGCAGCTAAAAATCTGGTGTTCTATTCTATTTTATTACCCAGAAGGGAGATCTGTAAAAAGTGGAAGGACCCTCTTCCTCCCTCTCTTAACGACTGGCAGGTATCCGTCTTGCAGGTCTCACGATTGGATCTTGCTAGGGCCGGTTATCGAAGTAGTAGGTCCTTTTGGCATCTGCTGTCATGGGAGCATTAAGTTGCCCGGGGTTTTTTTTTTTTCTCCCCGGGTCCAATTATTACGCTACTGTGGTGTGCACACCATCTGTAGAGCCTCTGTCCGGTTCTAAGCCCGGCCCGATCTGGCTGTAACTTCCACCAAATAGTACCTATTTTTAGGTACTTTGGTTTTCTGGATGCATGTTTTAGAGGGAAACGTCAGTGCTGAGGGTTGTTGGTCTCCATCTTGTTTTATCCCTTCCAGTTTTGACAAACTGTGACAGCATGTCGTGACCCCATCTGAGTGTGCATTTGTAACCATGGTGGTATATGAGGACACAAAAAAAAAAATTCATTTGCTGCTTCAACACACAGGACAGATATGTGAATCCCAAGAATAACATTATAATTCCTCTGGGTCCGCAAGAATGAGGTTGGAAATGACTAAGACAATGTGCACATTGCATGTTCAATGGTGGGTCATGCTGAAAGTCCTAAAGCTCAGGCAGGAACTTTTTCAAGAAGGTAAGGCACTCTGGGCCCTTCACATTTCCTGGAATGCCATATAAATAAATTTTGTTATGTCTGTTTTGATTTTCAAGGTCTTCAGTATGCACTTTGAGTCTTTGCATTTCTTGTTTAAAAATAGGAATCTTGGTAGTAGCATCATGTAGGTCCCTTATGCAAACAATTCCCATTCCATAGTAATCCATCTATCTTTAATGTGTTGGAGTTCTTCATTAGTAGTAGTCATGAAGGGTTTTAAACCCCTCACCTCATCAAGTATAGTGTCAAGAACAGGATTGTGCAATGGCATAATGGCTGGGGGGGGGTCATTTTTCACTCGCTTTGGTTTAGTACCAGAAGAAGAAGGCTTAGCACTGCAGTAGCTAAAATTTTGCTGCCATTTTAGCGTAGTGTAGATGGTAAGGTGTCAGCTTTAGTAATGGTCTGAGCCTTCCCATACACTGTAACAACAGCATGCAGAAATATGCAGGTGTAGAAGCAAGTATGAGTAGACTCCAAAGCGAAGATAAGATGTATGTTTGAAATTTGAGCACAGTATGAGAGATCCATAGCGAAGAAGGCACTCAAAAACAGTCAAAACCCCAGCATGAGAAAAAAAATGATAGAAAAAAAGAAAGTAACAATATCTGTGTAGAAAATGCTGTGAAACTGAAACAGCATATAAGCATGTTAAATGGCATTTATAGAAAAGCAATTCAATGAAGAAAATGCCAGAATAAGCTTTAGAATATGGAACCCAAAGAACATTGCTGAAAAAGTACATCTATATTTAGCATGTAAGGAAAAAAAATAATGCCTATACATTGCCGAGCGTTTATTTGCTGAAACGCCGGCTATTATCCTTGGGTTGCAAATGGCACATTCAGAAAATGGTGGCCGCTCGCATCTGAAGAGAAAAACTTGCTCCTGCAGCTCAGAGTGAAGGAATGCACACAAGAAAAGTCAAAGCTGCACAAAATGCTGCACTGGCAGACAAAAACATTCCGGTGCAGAGCACCCAAAGAGAAGTGAGAAGGCTGTGTAAGGACGAGAATGCTCCGCGCTTGAGCGAAGCTTAGTCGGTCGCTGCCATCTTCCTCGGAGTGCAGACCACGCCCCCAATCTTTCGACTAATAACATATTCTTCTGTTTGTTTAACCACTTTATTCAACATCGATATTTGCTCAATATACATTATCTTTCTTGTATCGTACCTGTCATTTTGTATCTCTGCAATGTTGTCAGCATCTTCCTGGTTAACAATGTAATCCAAACTGTTTCTTATGATAAAATATATATCATTCCACAGATGTCCACAGCTCAAGACTAGAAACAATGATAAAAACATATTTAGCATGTAGGCCAGAAAGAGAAACAAAGTTAAAATGCAGAAGGTCACCTGGGTGAATACAACGTTTGATGTTTAGTTACGCATATCCTGCTTAATTTCTCAGTCTTCTCCAAAGTATAAGCATTGACACTCTGATATAGAGTTCACTTAAAATCTGATGGTAATTCTACATAAACTCTCATGATTTAGTTGGTCATTTAGAGCTCTTTTTTAATTTGATAGAGTTGGACACCACACGTTTTTTTCTGCTTCGCTGCTTTACAACATTTGTGTAAATTAATGAGTTGTCTGACAACAATACCACACCATTGGTGTAAACTTTATCATATTTTCCCCAAAATTAAAGGACAGCCTTTAACGAGGAATATTCAAATTGTGGTCAAGCCACCTAGGGGCTGTGATGTTATATCAAGGGGGATGTGCAACTTAATGGCTTTCTTTCAGTTGTGTGTGTGATTTGAGAGCAAAAATATAACTTCCAGTTAAATAAATAGAGCCTAAAAAAGCTAATTCACTCATTAACTCGGAAAATCTCTGACAGATTAACTAATTGAGAACAATTAACTCATCCTAATACAAGACGAGTTATTATTGTGCTATTGCCACATATAACTGAATTAAGATTTGACCAACCCAACCATCATTAAAACTAGCATTTGGGAAAAGACGTATCTAGATGTTAACCCCTTCGATGCTGGCCCGTTTCCGCCGCTGTGCGGTAAACAAATGAACAGGGCGGGGCCGTGACGAACCCCAGCCGTCATCCGCACGCGAGCACCGCGGAGCGTGACGGCTGGGGTTCGTCACCAGCATGCAAGGGGTTAAAGATTTCATACAACAAATAAAAACGCCCAACTGCTAATCTTAGTAGTTCAACTCAGCCGTCAAATATTCAAAAGAGAAGTATTTTATTTTCAGGAGAATGCAATTTGTGGTCTGTTACGGAGGTCGTGGGTAGTGGACTCTGGACAGCATTTGCTGAATATTGTAATCACAATGCAAACGAGACATTCTGCCATGAAGGCCCTTTATGGCTCTGTCTCAGGAAGGCGAGTCTTTTCACATCGTTAACACAGTGGCTACCTCACTTCTCAGGAGTCTACTCAGAGCAGTAAAGAATAAAACCACACCATCACATTTACAGCCACTTAAACTTGATAATTGTTTGAAGATGTTCATATTCTGTGTTAAAAGTTAACACACGTATTAGTTTGGTAAAATACAGCTGCAGCCCATGCAGGCAAAAGGGGTGGGGCTGGGTGGAGGAGGGGATTTCCCCAGACAACGATGAGGGAACATTAATTATTTATTTAATTTTCCCTCGTGGTCGTCTGTCAAATCCCCCCCAACCCGGCCCCACCGCTCTTACCTGCACGGACGCGGCTGGTAAAATTCACTTTTGGAACGAACCCCTCAAATAACCTGTCAATGAATACATGGATAAATACTCCATGGGCCTCATTTATGGGAAGGGACGCATCGCTGCGTGAAAACAGCGATGCATCACTTTTCATTGCGCCCTCCTTGCGACACCAATGATGCGTCATATTTACTGTATGACGCACCATGGAGCAAGGAGTTACAGATACGTCAGTATTTCTAACGTATCTGTAGGCGCAAAAGTGACGCATTGCTGGAGTGTGTCACAAAAGTGACGCAACTCCAGCAATGTGTACCTTCACATGGGGCAAGCCCCAAGTGAAACGGCCTGCGCCAGTCTTACGCCTGCTGTGAGTCAGACGTAAGATATTGACGCATTTGCATCCTAGCAATGGCGCCGTGAAATCACATAGATTTCACTGCGTCACTTTTACGACCCTTTCTTGCTAGGGAACGCCCCCTGCATACATTATACCTGGCACAGGTATAATGTAGCGCAGGGTTTTACAACGTGACGCATCTACCTAGATGCGTCACTTTGTAAATATGGCGCAACAAGGCGCATTTTTTACGCCACTGGTGCGTCACAAAAAGTGACACACCGGCGGCGTAAAAGTGATGCAAGGGCTCATAAATAAGGCACCATGTATTTTTCAAATCCCAAGTGAGCAACTTCTCTCTGAGATAAAATTACTTGTCCATAGTGTCAGTTTGAAGTAGGTACTTGCATTTTAAAGCACGGAGCATCGGACTAGAACTCCTTTTACAGAACTGAACCATCCCACTGAGCACAAAACCCCATTTTAAAAAATAAGCTCTCACACCTAATAAGAGGAATGTGCTACGCTATTACCTTGTATTAATGAGGGTATGCAAATGAATGCAGCAAAAGCGAAATGTGCGCATAGTTTGGCAGCGCCAGGCCTCTCTGAGTGTTCCAGTTAAACTTAATGGACTAATAAACTGCTTTTAATCCGTAGGCGTGAGGCGCGCTCTTGTGTGTGCTGCTAGGTGCATACAGTTCAGTATGAACTCTAGATCATCTACAGACATAAGACATTCTGTGAACAACTCGTATAATTAATGCCGTGATAACTTTGCTGCTAAAAATAATGAGCAGATCCCAGGAAGGCTATTTTCCGAATGTCTATAGCCGTCGGGCATTCACTAAGCAGTATATGTGATCATTAGAATGAATATTTCATTTGCTTATCTGGTGAACTGCTGTGAAAGACGACTTCCGGAAGGGTGAATCCTTACCCCGTGCAATTCAAACTGGAGGATTATTTCACATTTGACATATGATTCTCTAAAGTCATAATTCTCATCTTTTTTACCCCCATAACATGGCTGTGCCACATTCCAGCTCGAGACACAATCCTGCGTCCGCTGCTCGTTTCCTGCACTTTGCGAGCTCTCCTCTGGCACTGCTCATGTCTGCTCACCTCAGTGTCAGAGGTCAGCTAGAGACTGATGCTAAATCCCGTGAGCTCAGTCTTCTTCACCTTCACCAAATGTAAAACCGCATCAGAACATGTTATTTGTTGACTTCTGTGTAGGCGCTGGAGGTATGGGTGCAGTGTCCCTGCAGCATCCCCAAAATAACCCTGCTGCAGTTCCCACGCTGAACGAGCAATACACATGCCTGCAAACTTTGTTTTCATCTTGTCACGTTTGCTGTGTGTTCAAACATAGGGGTCAAATACTAAACTATGTTTTCTGACAAACTGCTGCTTATTTTTATACATGGAAATTGTTGTCTTTTTCTCTGACTGCAAAGGGAGTGGATTTTATAAAGTGAGGCTTTATGTCAATTTTGCTCCTTTGAAAAGCTGTAGAATGCATTTTTTTTCTAACACACAACATTTAAATATAAATGTACTGTACACATATTTTAAAATACACCATCAGCAGCCACGGTCTTTGCAGGTAACATCAGTGGGGCCGCGTTGGGGGGGATTTCGAAGGACGATGCAGAGGGAAAACAAATTATTTATTTAATTTTCCCTCAGCATCGTCCCTCGAAGTCCCCCCCAACGCCGCGCCACCGCTGTTACATGCACAGACCGCGGCTGACCATCAGTTAGGAAAGCACAAAGGAAGGTCTTTTTTAAAGTGTGATGGAAACAAAGATTTAAATAGGATCAAAACAAATCAAGACACTTTGCTTGGTGCTGCGCAAATTACATATATTCAATGAAATTCGATATCCACACATTATTGTTTTTCTGCTATATATTTCGTCAGAATATCTGCATGTCTTTGCAAAATTAGTGGCCATTTAAATGAAGAACGCGTTGTCTATAAATGACAGTGTGCTACAACCCCATGCTTTAGTTAAATATTTGCGACAGTGAGCTCCAAACTGCACCACCAGCTGGTGGACAAAAGAACAAATGAAGGCAGGCCCTGCCCTCCCCTCTCCCCATGAGAGCACAAATGAGTGCCTACCCCAGCATTCCTCCCTGAATACCAAACCCAGATGAAGGCCGTGAAGACCGGGAGGGAAGGGAGGAAAGTCATGAATGGGGCGAGGACAATAGGACCAGAAGTAATGATGATTGCAGGTAAGTGATATGGTATTACCTCCCAGGTCCCTCTTGGCCTCATCCCATTCATAAAAAAGTGAGAATACCCAAGAAAACACCGGCACTCATTAGCAACAAACCACCCGGACAAAACAAACTGCCAATCAAGTGATTTATTGAAAGAAACAGGCATAGAACTTCAGGCGCCCAAGACCGCAGAACCCCAAAACCAAAATTAGCATCATCCCCCAGCAAATTATGGATCTGATAATGCTGCACAAAAGTGTTAGAGGAAGTCCAAGTAGCAGCCCTAAAGATCTCGAACAGGGACACCCCTGAACCTCTGCCCAGGAATCGTCCATCCCACGGGTAGCACACCCCTGAACACCAGCCAGAGGAGGAGCACCAGAAAGAGAGAATGCCAACACAATGACCTGCTGCATCCAGCGACCAATGGAAGAAGAAGAAGAAGCCTTCCCCCCACGAGAAGCTCCCCAAAGGAGACAGAGAATCAGACTTCCGAAATGAGCTTGTACAATCCAAATAGACATGCAGAGCCCTGCAGACATCCAGGCCAAAGAAGGTCATCAGCAGACACAGGAGCAGCGTCTAAAGCAGGCAACACCATCTCCTGGGAACGATGGAACTATGAGGAAACCTTTGGAACAAAGGCCAAATCCAACAGGAGGACCACACCATGCCCCTAAAAAGACAAAAATGGCTCCAGAACCATCAGAGCCCCCAATTTGCCCAGACACTGACCCAAAATAATGGCCACAAGGAAGACCACCTTGAAAGTCAGAAATTCAGCATCCACCTCCGCCAACGGCTCAAATGGAGGAGCCACAAGAGCCCGCAAAACCAGGGACAAATCCCAAAAAGGAAAAGATGGCTACACCACAGGGCGGGACAAGGAGAAACTCTTCAACAAGCAAGGGAGCAAATCCTCCATATCCGACAAATTCCCCCAACGGGAACGGATGGCCTTAATAGTGGCCCACTGAGCATGCAAAGTGGAAACACCCAACCAGTTCCCAAAACCTTCCCAGAGAAACTGAAGCACCCCTGGCAAAGAGTACTCTGGAGGAGACAACCCCAGAGCAGTACACCAGCATTGGAAATTGGAAATTACCCCAATGATGCCCATTGGACTTCAAGGTGGTAGGCCTGCGCGACTGCTGCAGAGTGCGTGCTAAATGCTCAGGGAAACCTTTACGTCGCCACCCCTGCCTTTCAACTTCCACACCAACAGCTGAAGCAGCTGGAGAGACAACACTGGAGCCGACCGCAGAGGGGACTGAAAGTAAGGGAGAAACCACGACTGGTGAGGCCAGAACGGCACCACCACCACCCGGGACTCCGGACAGAGGTCAGCCAAGAACCGCGGGATCTGAGCCAGAGGAGGAAATGCATACAGGTGGCAGGAAGGCCAAGGAATGGACAGATAATCCACCCCCCAAACCCCCCCCTGCCAAACCCGGGAGCGGAATCAGGGCAGTTAGCCATTGTGCCGGGAGGCAAAGATGTAGAGATAAGGAAGACCAAATACCGCACACACAAGCCGAAAAGCCGCTGGAGTCAGAGACAACTCCTGGGAAACGGGAAAAACCTGCTGAGGGTATCCGCCACACCATTGATCACCCCCCTGAATGTGAACAGCTGAGAGAGACAGATGATGTCCCTCCGCCCAATAAAACAATGGAATCACAACTGCATTCAAAGACTTGCACCTGGAACCCCCCTGAAGGTTCAGATAAGCCACTAAATCCATGTTGTCCAACTGGACCACAACATTGTGACCCAACAGCTGGATGCAGAACCCCATCACAGCCCAGACACCGCGGTCAACTCCCTCCAGTTGAAGAGCTCTGCCTCCCCTGAAGGGACCAGATTCCAAAGTCACCCCCCACCGAAGACACTGGCATTTGTGGTCAGAACCACTGGCGCAACAGCGGCCCCTGAGAAAGATTGTATGACAAAGTCCACCAGCACAGAGCAGGGAGGAAGGATGAAGCCACTGGAACTCAAAGAACCAGATTGCAGGATAACGGATTCCAGCGGTCCAACAGATACAACCACAGAGGTCGGAGATCAAACCGAGCCGAACTGTAAACACTGAAGCACGCCCTGATGAAAACCAAGTCCTGCGATGGTTCCAACTGACATTTGGGAAGATTCAGAAGAAACCCATGAGCTCGTAACACACAACTTACCACCTCCAAATACACCAGCAGTTTATACAGAGAGGGAGATCAACCAATCATCTAGATATGGGTAAATGAGGACTCCAGCAGATGTAGGGAAGCCACCAGCTGAGCCACCACCTTTGTGAACCCCGTGGGGCAGCCTTCAGTCCAAAAGGCAGCACCTGAAACTGTAAATACTGCCCCCAAAGGCAAAACCTCAAAAACTGACGAAAGCTGGGGTGAACCGGGACATGATAGTATGCGTCAAGGCAATCGAGGGTGCACAAGAAATGACCTGGGAGCACCAACGGAATCACTTACTGCAGAGTCTCCATTTGGAAGGGAAGATGAACCACAAACTTATTGAGAGCCTTCAAGTCGAGGACCAAAGGGAACCCCCGTCACCATGGGAACCAGAAACATCAGAGAGTAAAATCCCCTCCCACTTGCAGAGGAAGAATGGCCTGAATTGCCCCCTTCTGCAAGAGAAACCCAATCCCAGAGACAACTTTGATTGCTTGACCTGACAGGACGGCCAAGGGGTCGAACGAATCCCTGACTCCAGAGGAGGAGCTGAAAATTCGACTCTGTACCCCTGACGAACAATTTCCAGAAGCCACACGTGGGAATAGGACTGCAGCTGGGAGAAAGAACCGCAGCCATCCGCCTTCCAAGAATCTGGGAGCCCCTGCCATAATGTCAGGAACGCTGTTTGAGAGGGTGGATTTAGCTTTCCTATCCCTACCCCTAAGAAGAAAACCACCTGTGACCTTGGGAGAAGTGTCTATGAGAAGGAGGGTGAAAGAAAGACTTAGGTTGGAAAGAAGGAGTCACAGCGGAGGGCTGCTTGAAAGAAGAGGAGTGCTTTTTCACCTTAAACAATTTATGAAGTTTGCCCTCCAATTCTTCCTCAAACATCATTGTCTCCTGCAAAGGCAAGCGCAAGGCACATGCCTTCTGAGCGGAATCAGCCTTCCAGTCCTTTAACATCAGATAGCGGCGGGCTGACACCCCCGCCCCTCCAGAAAGGCCCAAAGCCCTCACCACATCGAACGACACATCTGACAGGAACTCGACCTGTCTCTCGATATGCTCCAACAACCCAGAGCAGTCAGACAAATCATCCATTGACTGATACAGAGCCTTAATATCAGAATCAAGGATTGAGTGACGTAAGTGCCATTGAAACCTGCCCTCAAAACCAGATGAGACCCAGAGTACACCTTACGAAGGGAAGCATCTACCTTCTTATCGCTGGATCCTTGATTACTGCATCCTCAGCGAAGGAAGTCCACCCCACAAGGCTAGCAACAAAGGAATCAATCAGAATCGAATCCGGCAATTCCTTGGACATATCCTGAAGAGGGTACATTTTTGCAATAAACCTAGGAAGCAAAATATGATCTGGATCCTTTCACTCCCTTTTTAAAACATCATGAATGAAGTAATGAACCACCACATCCACCGTAGCTGAACACCAAAACTGCCTCAACAAGGAACCACCAGAGGTGCTGGGCGCCTCAGCATCAGGAAATTCCATGTTGGATTTGAAATGTTTAAGCAAACCAGGTAACATATGCTTATCAATATATTTTTCTTTGTGCTCCACACCTCCCAACCAATCCTCCTCGGAATCCGATGAGTTAAAAGAGGGAGGAGGAAGGGGACCCTTTGAACGAGGCCCTCCCCCATTTCATGCATGTTTTCTTCTATAAGTCTAATGGGGTCATCATCCCCCTCCCTGCGGCGTTTTTACTATGCTGGAGAAGGGGAGGAAGAAGAGTCGAAAGTTGAGGAAGAGGAGCGTTCACATGCCTGCGCTTCCTCGAATTCTTCCCCATCATAACAAAGGTAAACCAAACACAAAACGATCCCTAACCAGCGGTGTAATGAACCGAGGGGAAGAAGAAGAAAGGATAGAATACCCATCGCGATCAGCGCCAACAGAGCCCCAGGCCGCTGCACAGGACTGCCTCCAAATCAGGGATTGAACACAATTGGTGTAATGGCCACCACAATGGAAATAAAAATCCAAAGAAAACTGCTATGCAGAACTCACTAATTACACCAGTCCGTAGGCAGCCTTGCCGCTGACTGGCATGGATCTGCCTGACTTCCGGACACGTCCCCCTGTCCGAAGACAGGCAACGAGACCCAGAAGCAGAGACGGGCTTGGACAGGAAAGCTGCGCCTCCCAACGTGCAGGGCAACCCAGGAGGTGCAGACAGGATTCCCTTGATCGTCAAACACAGCCACCATGGAGAGAATACACCCGACTTCCCCAAAGCCCAGCAGGGAAGAAGACGTGACACACTGCAATGCCCCCACTGCCTAGTAATAGATTACTTAAGTAAGCATGAGCTCCCCAGCTCCTATTCTTATTCCCATTCTGTCAAAGACAGAAAAAAGAACAGGAGAAATGCTGGGATTGGTACTCTTTTGTACTCTATGTGGGAGGGGGAGCGGGTGGGTTAGGGCCAGCATTCCTTTGTTCTTTTTTCTGTTGTGAGATAGTACAATCTCAATTTTTATGAATGGGATGAGGACAGGCTGGTAAGGCAGGCCCCTGATAGACATGTGGTGCAGGGAGACTCCCAGCCCATCAGTATCACCAATCCGTCAGGTGGGTTGCCATTCAGCTGCAGGCCAAATGCATATATGTGAAATACTAGGGAATTGGGGACCCCTCTTCACATTCTGCTGGGAAGGGGGCTTTATTTTGTATTACACCACAGAGGAGGCATCACCATAACTCTTTTCTCAATAATTTAGCAGTGTGTCATTGCTATCCAGCAGGACCTGGAAGTAGTAAGGTGAAGATCAGTATTAAATATGAACTATCCTTTGGTTTATAACAAAAGGTAATCACAGAAATGGTATGGTCATTAAACATAGAGTTGGAGGGATTCACTTGATGACTCCAACTCTATGTTTATTAAATATATTGTATTTACTGAGTTGTGACTGTGATACAGAACATGCACTCCCAACTCGCTTTTTGTGCTTGACCTTGTCCTAATTTTACTTCAATAAAAATAAATTGCTGCTTAAGCAATTAAGGCTGATGTTTACATAGGCTACTGTACCAACTGCTATCAGTAGGGGTCCCAGTGGGGATAATGTTTTGGAAATTATTTTTTCTTGTGCTCCTTGTATCATTCACTGGAGACAAATCTCTTTGAAACTCCCTAATGTCAAATTAAACCTCAATAACAGGCTTACTGGTAGTGCCATGCTGATAAGGCCCTTCCTGCAGTCAAGCACATCAACATATTTGATCACCAAAAACGTATATTTCTGCAGAATTACATTTGATAACAGATTGCAAGTTTATATTTCACAGAGTATCAGCGTGTGAGGGGAGCAAACACCCATATAAAGCTTATCAGTTCAGTACTGGTTTCTCCTTCACTTGAGTCAAGAAAAGCCAACCTTGCAACTGATATGGATGCTGTTGTGTGTACTTGGCACTATGTAAACTTACAACCCATATTCATTCATGCCACAATCCATGGAAAAGCAAACATTTTGTTTTGTCTAATATGCTTTAATCAGTATGATTCTGCAGAGACTCAACAAATCAGAATTGAAGTTGTAAGCATAATGGGTGGTATTTTTGCACTGACAAGGGGTTGGACAAGCCAATCCAACTATAATCAACCTTGAGGAAACAACAAAAGACACTGGCAACATGTGAGAGCTGAGATTAATCTGCTGCACATGACAACATTCCCTAATGGATAACTCAAACAAGAGGCTCCAGAGCACTGTAAAATTCTCCTGAGTGCAGAAAGTGTCCAAGACTCAACTTTTTAAAATGTGGGAAGATCCATGGCAGAAACGTCTCATTTTATATTTGTAAATAATTTAGGGATTTAGTTCATTAAAATCATTACAATATTACAGTATTCTTTAAATACACCTAAAGTGAATATAAAAAAAACAGAAAACACATTTAGGCAAAAAAAAATCTATTTGTAGAACTTGAATGTATGGGCTGCCCTCAAGATAACAACATTTAAAATTCATGTCACTCAAATCCCTAGATTCTATTCTCTCTCAACCTAAATTAACCACAAATATCTTCAATTCAGCAATCATTAATTACAAGTGATTTCTTCTGATAAGTACCTATTTAACAGATACTTTACATTTTATATCCACCATAGAACATTACTTTTCTTGTATTCACATCTATTTCAAAATCAATTAAGTGATTATATGAATTAGCTGCTTGCAATGTTCTCTTGAGGACAATGGTGGCAGTGTCTACTATTATTGTGTTACCTGAAAATGTGACAAAGCTGCATGCTGGAGCCCCCAACTTGAGAGGAACATTTCTCAACTCTTATAGCTTTGTGCCCCGGTCCACTGTAGATAGCCTAAACAGTAATGGGGCGAGCCTGCAGCCATGCTTAAACCTGATATTATTATAGCTGTTCTTTTGCCATCCCCATTTTTACATATAATGAAAGCATCAAACTACAGTTAAATATTCTGGGTTAAATTCAACATGGCAGTAAAATTTGGCCCTTGCATTTGTTAATGTGCAATTGTAAGAAATGAGGTTATTAGTTGAGAGGGGTGGAAGGCCCACTCAAATAATCAAGTTAATAATGCAATCGTTGTCAATGTGCACCAGAAAAGTCACTAAAGAAACATGTGCTTAACCCTCTGGTAGTCTGGCACAGTAGCACTCAAGCCCAGCTCACAGGCAATATATAAAGTATTTATGCAGTACTCATGCAGTATTAAAGCAAAAAAAAGTACGAGAAATATCCCAAGGCATTTTATGAAAACAGAATAAATGTTAATAAATAAAAAGGAAAGCAAAATAGTAAAAATCTTATCAGCAGAACTGGAGTTATACGTTTTTAAAGTTTCTAGTGAAAATAGCGTCAAAAAAGACAAAGTGCCAATTGTGGTTATTCGGTCCCGCTGGACTAGTGCAAAGTCACAAGTTCAGGCCAACTGCGAGGGAGCATGTGCCAGGTACAGAACCGAGGTCGACTCGCTGGGAGTTGTACCTGTTTGTGCTCTGAGCTGGGGCTCCATGGTGCTGCAATGTCAGGCCCTGCATCGGTATGTGCCACGCTGTGTCGGCTTTGATGAAGCCACCAGTCTACGAGGTGTTGTGATGCGAGGTCCTGTGTCAGTCTGCACCACAGTGCATTGGTTACAGTGAAGCCACCGGTCAGCAGGGTGCTGCAATGTGTTGTCCTGTGTCAGTCTGCGTGCTGTTGCCTCAGTTCCGATGAAACCTTCAGTGTGCAGGGAGGATTACCATCTGACTCCAGCCAAGGGTCCAGGCAGGAAGGCCTCTGGGACAATTATACCATATTTTTATAGGAAAGCACATGCACTTTACCACTGGCTAACAGGAGTAAAGTGAACAGAGTCCTAAAAGCTACCATAAACGGGTTCAACAAAGGAAAGCAAAGAAAAGCAATCATATGAAGTGACCATGCATAGAGGGCCAGGTCCAAAACCTGGCCAGGGGTATGTCTAGGGAAATGAGCAGTTTACTCCTCCTGAAACACACCAAAGTGTTTCTTGGCCTAGCTTCCCCTCCCATTGGGCTGGTGTCAAAGTCTGCTACTCTATACCCTGAGATCAAAGGGCTTCTCTTCCCTGATCTACCTTTACTCTTAACTATGAATGCGAAGGCCTCATCCATGTCCACTTCTAGTTAATGCATTTCCCGAACCCTCCCTAAATGGCCTTCCTGAGCTGAAGTGAGTCATATACTTTACACACAGGTATTACTGCCAAATGTTATAAGCCATTGTCCTGCCCGGGGAGCAATTTTCACACCTCATTAGGAGGAAAGCTCTGACAGAGGCAGATGCTGGTAGGCTAATGCTAATTAGCCTAATGGAGCTTCAGAAAGAAAAAGTCTAACATTTTAGAAGTTATCTTTCATGGCTATCAAAAATCTAAATCACCACTGAATTAGATTTGTATTAAATATTAAAAATAGTCAATGAATTGTTTCTGTAGTTTATCCAAAACCAATATTTTGACTGCACTTCCGTTTTTCTCACACAATGGGGCTAGATGCTATACCAAAATGTCAGCTTTAAATTCTTGCATGTGCTGCTTTTAAATACCAGACACACTTCTTTGTGGGCCACCATTGCGGTGATTGCTTTAATGTTTAAAAGTATGGTTTTCTCTGTGAAAAAGAGTCAATTTGAAAGATTTGCATGGCGATTGATCAGCAGTCAAACTACATAGGGAGACCTGAATCCATGTTTTCACTTGTCAGCCTAACAGATGGCACAATAGGTGCTGCAGTCCACAGGTGATGTTTCTCTCCATTGGGGTGCTTAAATATGCCAAATACAGATCAATCAATGTAATCATATTTTAGGGGTCAGAGAACATATACTGTGGTCTGGATAGCAGTACCCCTGTAAACCGAGTTAAAAAAAACAGCAATATCAGTCAGAAAGACAATTGGGGTTCCCAGGCAAAAAGGGGCTCCGCTTACCACATCTGGTAAGCGGAGTGGTATGCTCCAAAATAAATTCTCAAACACTTGGTTTCATTGTGCCATACCTTTTCCAATCTCTAACGATTAGTGACGTACCGGTTTCAGGCTTTTAATATTTCCATATGCCACAATGATTGTCAGAACAGCAAGTCATCTTAAAGGAACTTAAAGATAGTGTAAGAACCCAACATTCATTTCTCCCAAAAGTATATATGGGCTGAAGTACATATAAAAGAGAGAGCATGTTTGCAAACATGAAGACAAATACACATAAACACATCAACATTTTTTTTTGTTTTTTTATATACAGTAGCTTGGAATGTGTAGAAACATGCAGAAATATTCTAACTTCTCTATAACTACTTAAGAAATGCAAATAATAAACATATTGCCATAAATATCTCCTTTCTGATTTTTCTAGTTGACACTGTACAGCTAGATATACAGAGCATAATGTGCGAAAAGCCATTTTGCATTGTGTTCCTTAAACAGCTGCTTCAATTATGCTCCATGATCTGACCCGCCTTCCTCTTTTCTTTATAATTGGTGACTGAGTGCGTCACAAGTCGGCAATTATAACGGAAATACAGACAGGTTTTTATACTGGGATTGCAGAATCCCATGCATGATAACCAAATAATATCGGACGTACATTACTTGAAAGTGTAGTATGCAGATGCCATTAACATTCTTAAGGTATGAAACCTGCAAAATACCTACATCGCTAAAGCTGGTGTAATTTCGCATAGCATGCATGGCAAATCAGGTCTAAGAAATCAAAGTACTGTACATGCTGTGTACTGAAAATCTCAAACAAATAAAACTCAGAAGAGGACCTAGAAATTGCACAAAGTGAAAAACACAAAAAGAATGAATTGGGAGTGGACCCGGTGCAGCGCACAACAGGTTCACTCCAGTTAACATGATTACTTCATTATATTCTCTTTCTCATAGATTACATCCAGAAGCTGTCTCTGCAGACTAATTGACCCAATCATAGGGTGTTATTTTCTCTCATCTTCAAGTCAAAACCACATTCATCCGGACATGGAAGAATAGTATACACCAATTGTTCAGCAATATTGACTATTGTTTAACCTCTTGTGTCGTATAGCAATACAAATACCACTAAACATCATTACTCCAAACACACAAGAGCTTGAAGCAACTTAGCTTGTGAGATTCCTAGATGTAGGGATCTCGATTTGAAGAACAAAAGTCATAGTGCCCACACTCCCAGCGCTCACTCCCCTCTGCGCCCCTCAACTCACATACCAAGGAAACCATGAGACAATTTTAGTGGGAAAACCGTGGTGCAGGTTTATTTTGCACAACAAGTGGAAATAAGGTGGGTCATCTTACGGGCGATCCAATACGGCAGCCCCTCGCTGTCCCGCATGCCTAATGAGCCATTCTTGCACGGCGAGTCGATGCTCTGACGGTGCAGTCCCTTCTCACTTTCTTTCGTTCACTCCCGCCCCCCCTGTCAGGGCGGAGCGATGAGGCACACCCCCGGTCGGTTCAGGCCCCCCGACCGCCCGAAGGACTAACGGGGCGCCGACGCTGTTCGCTGGGACCCCCTCGGCTCCAGGTTCTTGGCTCGGGCACCCCTACTGTGCCAGGCAGAGGTATTGATTGTGTCCTTCTGCCGCAGAGGTACCCCTACTGTCCATCTGCCTCCAGATCGCCCTGTGACTCCGCCTGCAACACAAAATTAGACCGTTAACAGTTCCAAACATGCCTGCCCGCCGCTCTGCCGCTGGGTCTGGGTCAGGGGGGGAAAAGCGCAGAGCAGCCCGGAGCGACGGCAGGAAAGGCCGAGCCTTGCTGCCGCGCTGAATTTAAACCCTTCCGGGGCCGCCCCTCGCACCTGGGGCCCGCGCCCATAGGCCAAGTATGAAAGGGGGCGGACCAGTGCTGGCGTGCGCGCGGAATGTGGGACTAAGATGCTGTCTTCGCTTAGCTCCCCTTCGCGTCGCGCGGGCCAGCGGCATAGTGCCCACACTCCCAGCGCTCACTCCCCTCTGCGCCCCTCAACTCACATACCAAGGAAACCATGAGACAATTTTAGTGGGAAAACCGTGGTGCAGGTTTATTTTGCACAACAAGTGGAAATAAGGTGGGTCATCTTACGGGCGATCCAATACGGCAGCCCCTCGCTGTCCCGCATGCCTAATGAGCCATTCTTGCACGGCGAGTCGATGCTCTGATGGTGCAGTCCCTTCTCACTTTCTTTCGTTCACTCCCGCCCCCCCTGTCAGGGCGGAGCGATGAGGCACACCCCCGGTCGGTTCAGGCCCCCCGACCGCCCGAAGGACTAACGGGGCGCCGACGCTGTTCGCTGGAACCCCCTCGGCTCCAGGTTCTTGGCTCGGGCACCCCTACTGTGCCAGGCAGAGGTATTGATTGTGTCCTTCTGCCGCAGAGGTACCCCTACTGTCCATCTGCCTCCAGATCGCCCTGTACTCCGCCACAGCTCTGGAGGAGGCCCCCGTCGATGACAGAGCCCCCCACCACCTTTCCTTCTACTGTTTTCCACTTGTATCTTATTGTGCCCTGCTGCTGCCTTGGTACCTGTCAGCCAGGTCACTGGCACCCTGCTGCTGTTAGGCATTCTTCCAGGTCCAAGAGGAAGACATCCATGCCCAACCCCGACAAGTGCACCCCGTCCTTTTCATAGTAGCCCACAGTCTTTTCCTGAATCAAAGCATGCCTGATGAACCCCAGGCCCCTCCTCTCCATGAATTTCTGCATGGCCCTGTTCACCCTCTTCCTGCCCTGCTCATGGCAACTGCAGACCGCGCTCCCTTCCAAGCCCTCCGGGGAATGATCTCCGACCATATTAGTTCCGTGGCACCCAATTTGTTCGTTATCGCGATCGTGTCCCTCTGTATTGCCTCTAACAAAGCTCTCCTCCCCATTTTCGCCAGATCATTACCGCCCAAGTGGATGATGAGGATGTTGGGAGGCCCCCCCTGCGCTGTCAAACATTGATCGATCCTGCGCCTCAGCTGTAGCCATCTCATGCCCGGGCAACCCAGCCATAGAATTCGCGTCCTTGCTAAGGTCGCATCCCATTTCCGGTATGACGCCCACTGTTCGAGCCTGTTAACATACGAATGGCCCATCACCCACACGCAACAGTTGGCTGCAAGAAAAGACAACGTCGGCAATAACCTTTTATTTATAACATACACTATTACCCCAGTTTGGAATTTAACAATCAGAATTCGCTTTCTTGTTCTTATTAGAAGTTATATCTTCGCTCGCCTGAAGTCTGATTACTCAACTCTTCCTCATTCTGTACTCGAAGGATATTACTGAAAATTGACATATTTGTTGACTTTTACTTGCTCCGCTGGGTATGCCCGTTAATTGGGTAGGACAAGGGACAGACAAAGACATCTGCAATCTTACAGTGCCTGGACTTATATATAGCATGGCAAGTCACCGAGAGCATCTCTTGAGTCCCTGTGGAACATTTGCCATTTATTGCCGCATTGTCCCTGTACGGCATTTCGCCTCCAATTGTATTTCGTTTCTCTTGTACCCTGCCCCTTGTCACTTTTCCCTTCTGTAATGCACTGTTAGCTACCTCATGTATTTTGTTTACCTGTGGCGTTAGTTACCCCCGCACACCACCTTCGGGATCCATCACAGAGGCACCATTCCTCCGAACCCACCATTACCGTTGTAACGCCTTAATTTAAGCCCCTTATTCAGATGCTTAAGCCTGATAGTGACCATTGCATTTTGGGTGAGCCATTTGGTCTCTCATCCTTTACTAAGCATGTAGGTGCACTGCTAGTACAACCAGATACATTTTACATAATGCTGTTACATGACGTCTGCAGTCACTTGTTGGTATGGTGCTCGGAGTCTCCAGGTCCTTGATAGGCTGGTTTGCTGACTGTCTGGGGATTGCAGTGTCTGGGACTCCGCACTAAGGGATTGCAATACTCTGGTTGTCCAGTATAACAAGGGGACTGAACTATTTTTAGGATACAGCAGAAGATTGCACCAGGGCATGTTCACAAGCTGCATCAGGTATGGCAACTGACAGGCGAAGCTAAGCTGCAAGAAACATTTTCTGTACCTTGACATGAGAGATAGCTAACAGAAATTCTATCAGTCATATTGACTACTTTATTGTCCAATTTTGGGATTTTAAACAGTTAAATATTGTTATTACGTCCGTACATTGAGCTGGTACGACTACTCAGTGGGTGCATTTATCAGTTTTGGCCCTGTGGGTAGACGTTTGAATCCCAAGAGGGCTCTCTCCACTCCATCATTTAAAGTGCTAAATGCTGTCTTTGTGTTTCAAAAGTTGGGGGGGGGGAGGGTTGAACTAGGCACGGGGCTCTTATTGGCTGGAATGGGCCTTTTGGTCCAGTATCATAGCGAGTGTCCCTTGCATCCCCATTTTAAATAGATCACTCTGTCCTCAATGTGTAGACAGCTGTAATATTATTAGACCAGTTCTATCCCATGTTATGCTGATGACATACTCCTACCCACACCATAGTAGTTAACTACCTGCATTGGAGTAGAGTTGTAAGCTATAGTATCAAGCTATCGAAACCCGATATATGTATGATATGACGACCGGTGTCACTTACCAACTTCAAGAATTTAAAAGGTGCAAATTAAGTCATTAAACATCTATTACTAGTACAAATGTGCAGGTCATACTTGGATCTTTTCGGCAACTCGTGCTATATTCCATAAATGAAGCAGTTCCCTTTAAAGAACAGAAAACGGTGTGCAAAAATAAATATTTGCCAACCCACAGACGGGCTCTCTCAACCAGCACTTACCCCAAAACCGTCGAGGAAAGAACCCGACGCAAGACCAGTGCAGCGAGGCAGGCAGGCCAGGATGACCGTACAAGCCGGACAGCAGCCCGGAGCGACGGCAGGAAAGGCAAAAGCGCAGAGCAGCCCGGAGCGACGGCAGGAAAGGCCGAGCCTTGCTGCCGCGCTGAATTTAAACCCTTCCGGGGCCGCCCCTCGCACCTGGGGCCCGCGCCCATAGGCCAAGTATGAAAGGGGGCGGACCAGTGCTGGCGTGCGCGCGGAATGTGGGACTAAGATGCTGTCTTCGCTTAGCTCCCCTTCGCGTCGCGCGGGCCAGCGGCAAAGGCAACCCAATTGAAACACACCATTACGAAAACATCACACACAGATACAACAGGCACCTTCAATTTTCCAGTCCTGCTCAGTCAATTTCTTGATTGCTTCCAACCTTAGAATGGAAAGACTAGACAAGGGATGATTATTTGAGGTTAGTAGTTTTTATACATGCCATTAATGGGAGCGATCTATGGTGGTGAATGTTGCATCTGAAACCTATTTTTACTTTCCATCAACCATTCCGTTTATTTTCAGTTATCTCGCTAAGCTGTGTAATTTCACATAGGATGCATGGATAGGGATTCAGAGTACTGTACATGCTGTGTACTCAAAATCAACAGAGCAAGAATAAAAGTCAACGTTTATGATTAAGATTATTAATCACTGAGGAACTATGGAGTAGAGCACATTTTGGATTAGGTAGCTGCAGGTTTCGCTAATAGCGCAATGAGGACTTTGTAATCATGTTTAAATGAATGTAAATTATCAGTTCTAGAAGTGCAAAGGAAAGCGACTTTAAACTCGTGTTTTGAGTATATCCAGTTTATGCATACTTGCCGCTCAGTCACTTGTAATTACTAACGGCACATTCCAATCCATTGCCCTATTGCTCACAATACGACCCCTTAGTCAGAGACCAGCCATAAGCAAATGAGACTTGAACCTGCTTCAAGATGAACAGTCCAAAGTGTTCTACCTAAACATGCCGCGTCTGGACAGGAACACAAGCATTGCCGGAGTGAGTTCAGTATTTTTGTCCTCATCTGTGAGGTGAAGATTGCCTAAAGGCATGGTGAGCATGGCTGTAAAGTGGCATAATTTGAGATCTGAGAATTCCTGGATGGGGATGCGAATCCGCCTTTCTGCCACCTGAGTTTTAGAGTGATAATCTTCTAGGGATGGGTGTTTAGACCTTTGCAAAGATATTGTCAACATTAAATAAACAGAGCACATGACAAAAATATCCAAACTAAAAATATCGATAACTTAAATATCGTGCAAACACATAAAATTAACTTCTACAAAATGATCGTTTTTGTTAATAGGCGTTTCAGTTTTGTCTGGAAAAAGTAGGGAATGTGACCATTAAAGTTTTTTGTAGGAGGGAAATACAAGGGCCTTATTTCTGAGGCCCTGCCGGCACTATTGCACTAACGGAACGTTGCTTTCTTGACGTTCAGGGGGCGCAATGTGCCACTGGCATATTTAAAAGGTCGCGTAAAGCCACGTTACATGGCTTTTCATGGCCTTATACATATGTGCCCCTTTCACGCAGAAAACTGTGTGAAAGGGGCATTCCATGGGTGATGCTGGAGGTGTTCCCATCAACATCCATGGCTTTTTGACACTGCCCCAGATTTATGAGAAATCAAAAGTCTGAGGCAGCGCCAAAAACGTACGGAGATGTAAGGCAAACAAAACGAGGACAAATATATTTATTCCTCCTTGTTTTTCTTCCTTCTAGGTGTGCTGCATTGTGCAGCACACGTAGAAAGAGGAAAAAGTCTCTTGTGATTGTTTTTTTTGTAGGAAGGTTTCCCTTCCTGCACAAAAAATAATGAACCCCACAATGCAGGCACCCTTGCACCATGGTGCAAAGGTGCCTGCGTTGGGGTCGCACAGCAGCCAATTGTGTGCGGGCGCAGGGGAAAAGGACAGGAATGAGCCGTAACTAATAGATACAGCATATTCCTGCTCTTTTCTTTAGCCATTGGGCAGTGCAGCAGCAAGGCCTGCTGTGCTGCCCTATGGCAAAAAAAACACATAAATGAGTTCCCTAGTTTTTAGGAACTTCCAAAGACCTTAATGACACTAATCTTGAATTCGCCATTCCATTAAGTCTAGGAACTGGGCTAAAAGAGACGGAGAGAAAATATCTGGGAAGGGAACTTTCTTTCTCCTGACCTAAACTTCTGGCCTTGTTCTAAAAGGAAGAGGCTTGAAACCTGGAAACAATATCATCTTACAATTCCCTCCACAATTCAATCCATATTCTTAGAAAAAAGCAAGTGTAGAGTTTCTTCTGTCTACTATGCCAGCTTGTTTAGAAACTACAGGGAATACCCCACTTTTCCCTGTTTTACTTTTATAGCCCTGTACAAAGATGAGACTTTTTAAACACTTGTGGATTGTTGCTACTAAAAGGATCTTGTTATGAATCTGGGACGTATATTGCAGCTCCGGCCCTGTATAGATAGGCTCAATTGCAATGGTGGGCTACATCATTCTGTGGGACAGAGGTGGGGGGGGCACATAAATGTAAAGAATTTGGAAGTCCAAGAGCCTATGGGGGATATTCTCAAGAACGTGTGATAAACATGGCAAAAGTAGCTTAATGCAACCCTTCACATCGCAGCCTATCGCGGGAAAATAACGCTGCGTCAACGTTGTATTGACAACACAGCGGTATCATGAGATAGGCCCATGCCAACGCATCAAATGTTCATAATAAAGTCAACGTGACGCCTCAAAAATGCAAAACACAAACGCAAAAAAGTTGCGTTGAGGCCAATCACAATACAAAAAGCAGCGAAAACCAGCAACAGGCCTGCAATTCCAATACCTCATGCAGAAAAATGCACCATAAAAGCTGAGTAAAAAAACGGTGAGACGACAATGTACGAGCACAAACCCACATCCATGACGGAGAACAAATGACCATTTTTCCCGCATCAAATAGGCATCTCCTCACAAACAGTCACAATGTACATTGACATGCAGTCTGCATGTGAATTGTGCCAATGCGGAAACATAAATGGAACACACTGTGAAACCGCAGCTCCCCTGCACGTTGCAAAGGGTTAATCAACACCTCTTGCACACAGACGTGTCATGTCCATTTATAATCAATCAGGTAAGCACAGATGAATGTTGGGGCAGTGACTCCCACTTAGGTACATGTTACCCATGTTGTGGTACTTGAGTCACAGGGTGCATCCTTGCACCATGGTGGTACACCTCTGATCACAAAAGGAGCACTGTTGTCACTTGTAGGTCTCAAATGACAGCCAAAAGAAAAGGTCTCTTGACGACACGGACACGGAGGAGCAGGGAGGCCGAACCAATTGATACAGGCTCACGAGCAAAGGAATGGAATTGTGTCCTCTCGTAGTGGATGATTTAAAACTACTCACATCACTCAAGTGAAAACGAGTTATTGTACTGTGATTCCAAATTGATGAAGGAATCTGCTATTCCCATATGAAGACGGCCGCATAAAAAAATACGGTGGCTCCTCCGTGCCAATTTATAAGCACTGATGTTCCCATTAAGGCTTGTTCAAATCACCAGACGAAACACAGTAGCGAAAAATTTTTAAACGACTTAGAAGGTTCCAGAAACAAATCTTCTATTAAAGATTACAAGTCTATACTGTCAAATGTCCTGATGAAGGTGCAACTATTTTAATGACACCGAAATGCCGCGTCGACCTTTTATTTTGACTGTTTTTATTATGGTTTATGTATACCTTATGATGAAGATAAACCTTTTTAAGAATTTCTTTTACATTTTAGAGTGTAACCCTGAAGGGAGGTACTACAATAAATTGTGCAAATCGTTTTTAATACTTTTGTTGTATATGTTTATTGACTAATGTTTTGATTAATAGTGTCACAAGTGTACAATATCTTTCTGCCATTATAGATCAGTAAATACCTGGGACTCTCCTTAGGCTAATTTCCCCCGCACATTTCTTTTCAGTCAGCACACTGACTTTTTTCTTATATTAACCACAGGGTCTTATTTTCCGTAACACGTACAGATGAGTGACATGCACCCAGGGAATATGTCTAGGAAAGCATTTATTTGCACATGCTGTGCCTGTGGTCATTTGGTACTGTCCGATGATTGCTAAGGATTGCCACAATGTGACTTGCTCATGTGAAGAAATTGTCAATGATAGTGTTACTACAGGCTATTCCTGCTGCGGCTGCAGTGGGGTGTGGTCCACCTGCCTCATCTTCGTCATCATCGTCCGGTGCATCTGGCACTTGGATCCATGGGGCATTGCAGCGCACACATATGTTGTGCAACACACAACATGCAACTATCATATTGAGCACGATGTCTGGCCTGTACAGGAGCCTTGCACGTGACTTCAACACGCCAAATGTGCATTCCACAATGCCCCTGGTGCGTTTGTGGGCCAAATTGTACTGCCTCTGGGCCTGTATGTTCAGGGCTCGGAGTGGTGTCATCATCCAAGCGCAAAGTGAATATCCTTGATCACCTGTGACAGTGCAGAGAGAAATGAGTCAATAGTTTGTTGTGCATGATGTGTTGGCAGGCTCACTGGTACATTGGTGTGTGATTCAGTGATTCATGTATGACATGTACAGCATGTAGCAAATGTGCAACATAAATTTGTATCACATAGCCTCACTGCTGCTCCTCCCTCCCCCCGAGCCTATTCACTAGTATGCGCAGCTCGGTTGCATCACTTGCACCCCTACAGCACACCACCGTCATGCCTGTCTGCGCATCTCCACAAGCCTGACATCGACACTGTGATGTTGTGCACTGAAGGTGGGTGGCCACGTATGTGTGTGGGCTTATGGTAACGACAGGGCAGACACAGATGTAGAGTTCATGTCTGGCTTACCTCGCCATGCGTTTGAGGCTAGACCTTTGGCTGATGCTGTTGTAATAGCGTCACACACACCAGTTGGTATGTATGATCCCGGACCCCGAGCGGGTGTGCGCTCCCTCATTTACCCCTTCGGCTGAGCACGCACTCCGGGGGCATGCTACATAGCAACATTGAATATTGCGTGACGGGTGGTGCAGACACAACAACAAAGACACACACATTACTTACTTCCTTGGCAAGGCCTAAACTTAACTACGCCCAGGGCCAGGGTTGAATAACCACATCCCTACACTGTACTGCCGTATACCGGTCCACTCCGCTTACGCTCACAGGGGGTACGACACAGCTACATGTCCCAGGTCTACCCCACAGCCTGTGGTGACATGTTTGCGTCCGCGTCCGCTGTACATAGCACAATGTAATGTGGTAGGGCCTGGGGCCCTCATGCACACATAATGACTACACAGACACACCTAGATAGTTTGTGGTACTGGCTACGTGCACGTGCGCCCAGCACCTTTATTGCCAGGGTCACTTGTCCAGTGACGCCGGTGCTGGATAGGTGTGGGGTGGTGTAAGTCAGCCCTCAGGGGTCTGTTGGAGCTTGAAACAACTACAACAGTGATCAGACAATCAGAAGTTCAAAGTACAAACAGCAAGGGTCCATGACTTGTGCTGCACAGTGTTAGTCGTGCTGGATGCACTGCGGCCGGCACAGGCAAACCGCTACGGGACGGTGACATGCAATGCACTGAGGTAGGGCCACAAGAGCTGAGCGGATCTTCGTTGATGTCCAAGGAGAATGTCACAGAGTGCTATGGGGGACAGTGGAAGGTGTTCTCCAGGGCTTGAAGCAGAGGGCAGGAGCAAGCACAAACAGGCATATAGAGGAGTTGAATGCTAAAGACACCTTCTTACCACCATGTCAGTATCAGCTACATGAAGATGTAGACAACCCTCAGGCCATGGACTCAGACACAACCAGAGCTCAACCAGAGAGTGTCCATGACTTCCATGGCACAGAGTCAGTGGCACCAGAGCTGGAGGGGAATGCAGTCTGCGATGATACCTGTACATTGATATGAACTCTGCCATGAGTAGATCAAGACTCAGTTCCACCTGTGTGACCTACTCGACCGCAGTTTTTGCCGGAGGCAGCGATCAGCGCAGGTCAACTCCTGGATCTCTAACACACGACGTAGAAATGGCATGTGAAGATGATTTGTGTTTGAAAAGGTAGAGCCACCAGAGATGTGCGGGTGTGCAGCCTGCGACAATGCTGTGTCCTCCCTGGTACAGTCTGTATTGGATAGGTGTGGGGCCTGCTGGACCACTGCATAGGCTGAAGACAGATGTCTGCAAGGGCTCACAGACATCTGCGGTTGAAATGCTATGCACGGTGTTGGTGGCACCACATCGTGGGGAGTATAGTGACATCAACTCAGCCATAAAATCATGAATTCTGCCGTAGTGTAATCACGACTCAGTTCCAAATGTGTGACCTATTAGTCCGCGGTGTATGCGGGTGGAGTACATCAACGAGAAATGAATACCACAGTCCTTGCTCACGGAGGCCATGATGGTCTGAGGAGGCTGCCAAGGTCACGGGCCTCGGGTTTGGAGATTGCACCGGCACGTGATGAGCCCTCTTTGACACACACCGGTGCCGGCAGGTGAGCAGTGAGGTCTGGGTGCGCAGGGGCGGCCAAGACAGGTTCAGGGAGCAGCGGCCCACAGTGCAGCAGGCGCACAGGATCGCAGGCAACACCGCTCACGGTGACAATGTCGGCCTCATGGCAGGGTGAGGGGCGCCGCCCTGGCAGAGACGTTGGGCATTTCGGAAGAGAACCACGGCCAGAGTTACATGCTTTTTATTCACACCCCTACTCGGGCTGGACTGTTCCCATGAGGCACAGGATCTAGACTGACTTACATATGGCCAGATGTAAACTGGGGTGGCATGGTGTGCAAAAGAATGATGGATTTAACCCATATCTTTTGACTGGGGATGAATGTTTTGATTGTTCTGCATTCCGTCCATCAATTGTGTGCCTTTTGCTTGATGTATAAGGCTGGTCCAGGTTCCCACAGTAAGTTGTGCTGTTGTGTCTGGTGGGTGGGCATGTTCTTTGGCATGTTGTATGTGTTTGTAACATGTGCATCCACAGAGTTGTGAGTTGCATGATTGTGGAGTTGAGGTGGGTGGTGTGCTCATTTGGTATTTACCAACGAGCAGTGCATTTTCGTAGGTGCCATCCTGGAAGCGCTGGCTCATGATGCACAGTCGGAAGATGTAGGAATCATGCTCACTGCCTGGGTAGTTGGCAACAACATTGGTAAAGAGTCCCTGGTGGTCCACTATTGCCCGCACATTGATGGAATGAGTGTGATTTCTGTTGTGGTAATTGTGTGCAGTGTCGGCAGGGGGCACAAGTTGGACATGTGTGCAGTCTATTGCCACCAACATGTGCGAGAAGCCAGCAATGGCATAGAAGCCTTGCTTGGTCTCCAGCTGTTCCTGCACAGTGTGGGCGAAGTATAGGTAGTGGGGTACCAAGCTGATGATGGCATCCAAGACAGGTGTGAGGAACTTTGATAGGGCTGGCTGTGAGACTCCTACAACTCTGGCAGTTGTTGGTTACAAGGTACCAGAGGCAAACAGGTGCAGCACAGCCAGCAGCTTTGTCTGAGGTGGGATGTTGGTTGTCTGCTGTGTTGGTACTGTCAGCCTGTGGGCAATGATGTACAGGTTGCGGAGGATGGTTGTCCTTTTGAGCCTGTAGTTGGCAATGACATTCTCTGGTGTTAAGTCTGTGAGACTGGTGCGTTTCCTGAAGGTCCGCTGTCTTTGTCTGCGCTGCCTCTGTAGTGGTCCGGGGGGTCCTGGGGGTGGTGGCGGTGGGTGTTGTGGCCCTGTTGGTGCTCCGAGGTGCATGATCATTAGCTCCATCGCATCTGTTGTTCTTCAGGTGTGGCTCTGGGCTGGGCTCCCTTTTCAGGTGCAGGCTGTCGTCCGACTTTACACCAGGTCAGAGCAGGTGTTAATTTTCTGCTGCCAACGCGCCTTATCGCCTATTTTGGGTTCTTGTCGCCGATCTGGCTGGTCGTAGAGAATGTTGCAGAGTGGTGTTGTTGCTGCTTTTTGCACGGGAATGTCTACTCTGCTTCTCATTAGCGATACTTACCGGGGTCATCTGTGGCGATGTTTTTTGCGGCTACTATCGCAGGTAAACTGGTTATATGGTTATATGGTTATATGGGCTGCTAGCACCAGCTTGTGAATGGGGCGATAAATTTATCGCCACTTTGGCTGCGATAATGTGCCGATAACTCTGCATTAAATCCTTCAGAATATGCCCCTATATTTTTTTAAGCAATTAGTATCGCTCCTTCAGAGTACACCAACAATTTCTGTGCTAATGGACATAGGACTAATAGATATCAGTGCTTGGATAGCATTTAGTCTGACTACCTTTTCGATTAGAATTTAAAGCCTGCCCAGAATTTTACCATACTCACCTGGACCCATAAACACATACACACGTTGAACAGGTAAACCTACGCTTAACCAGTGATTTAATTGAACCTTTTTAGGACCTATACTCTGACTTACCAATCCTAGTCACTGGTTCCTAGAGTCCTAAGGATCAACGGAGTTAGCAAGAAAATAGGTAGTAAATAAACATTTGCACTCATAAAATAACCACAGACTCGGGAAATATGTAAACACTTTATCTATGTAAATGTTTCAATGTCTGAGTCCATACTAAATCAGTTAGAGCTTGATCAATTGGAAATAATAAAATCAAAGCAAGATGATGCGGAAATATCATGAAATGTTCTTTAAGCATTGAAACATAGGAAGGGTAAGAAGAGGGAAACAGCACAATGACATAGCCACGCAACATTATATTTACCTAGAATGGTGTAAAGACCAACCCTGGCCACGGGCTGGGATAAAGGACCGGACCCCGAAAGTACAGGTGCCAACAGGATAGAGCAGGTGCAGACCAGAATCAGGATAACTATGGACCAAATTGGATTAGGACAGGACCACCGCAGGTCAGGACCAGCACCCAGAGTTAAAGTGCAACAACAGCGTCACACCCCTCTCTGCAGCTAACAGTCGGACCCCGATTGGGCTGTCGAACTCCTTCCCACAGAACCCTGATTGGGTTATCGAATCTTCCCAGAACCCCGATTGGGTTATCAAATCTTCTGACAGAGTGCTCCGCCAGCACCTCTGCTCTCGATCGCCTATTGAGTGCGTTGGGTCAGTGGCAGGTCAGCTATTCGGACAAGTCAGACAATCTAACTAGCTAAGCCTACCTTAGTTATACCATTTTCCAGGGCAGTGTACTACCGCCCTATGTTGTAAATGTGTGTATTCCCTCAATTTGATTTGTTAAAGGACAAGGAGAGGTCATCAGACCATACCAGTTATGAGGTCATGCTCTTCAATAATCAGATCAATGTTCTCGCCTAATATTTTATTTTCCCATGCACTTTTATTCCACCTGGCAATGAATGTTCCAATAGTAAATACAATGTATAATTTAACATCCTCTTGGAGGTTCAGGAGGTCGAGTTCCCATGAACATCTTCTAGCAAGTCAGGAGTTGGCATGAATACAATGCCATGGCTTGTAGACTCAGGTGAATTCGGCGCATGCTCAATTTCAGGACCCAAGATGGAGCAACATTGTACTTGATTGGTCCACACAGGAGCTAATAGCAAAGTCAAAGAAACACAGTTTTTGAACAAAGAATAAATGAATGCACTGTATACCACTTATCTCTACTCTATTCCCATTACTTTATTTTAACTACAGCATTAGGGATTAAGCAGAACGAACAACTTAGGAAAAGCAGCAATGCAAGCATTAGCGCATGAGAACATAGAGCAGCCATTTTTAGTTCTAGTGCGCAGAAGCAAAGTTTTCCCACCAAAGCAGAAGGTACGTCATTGCACATGAGTATGACAGACGCATGCGCAGAAAAGATCCCGCGTTGTGGCGGCCATTTTGGGTTAATCGAGTTACGGTTAGTAAAAGTATGGGTTCCCCAGCTTATTGAAATGTCGTGTTTTGCATTGTTAATAAGACGAAACATGTTGGTTAATACATTACTTATTATTTTGAGAGGGTTGAGTCCAAGCAAGTTGCTTTACGTGCGAAACCTTGCTCCATCGCAGGACCAGCAGCTGCTTCATTCATGTCCCAGGTGGAGTCTGATTCTACAACCAATAGGACAACTGGCTTAGTGAAAAATGGGAAATGGCTACTACTGGAATAAACGTTTTGATTCACACCTGGTGGCTCTATAGTTGATTGTCTAATCATATAAGAGACAAGAGCGGTATTTTGCTTTGATTACTACACCACAGCACTGAAAATGATGGGGACATTACCCTTTACAGGGTTGACATATAAATGGAAAAAAAGGAAAGGAGAGTCTGCTAAATGCCGGTTTTGATGCAATTTAAAAGGAACAGTTGGACATTTTTCTTATTCCTATTATATGTTAAAAGTGAAAAATACTAGTTGAATCTCTTATTGCTGAGAGTCAAATAAGGACACTGAGATATGGTTTATTATAAGCAGACAGATAATAATATAGGAACTGTAGGAGTATTAAAATACATTTGAGCAGCATGGGATCGAGAGCGCAATATATGAGCCTGCGTGAGCAATTTAAAAACCCGAGATAATTCAATATTGTGGATCCAAAAGTGGTAGTTTGACTCTCAGGCGAGGTGCGCATTTACTTTCATACGAGAGAAGGAGGCGAATATTTTGAGAGATGAATTGTGTTGCAATGTAGGAGCGCTTGCACAGCTTGTGCGAATATATTCTAAAATAGTTCTTAACGATTTTTAAAACAGGAATGGTGTTTGTTAGAATTCAACCTGACATTTTGTATGCATTATTCTAAAGCACTTGATCTGCTAACATCCTGGGTAAAGCGCTAAGGAGAATACTCGCTGCAAGCAGTGATTTTAAAACTGTTGTGTCGTGATTTACTGTTTATTTTTAAAACTGTTATTCTTACCCTTTATTTCATACGCTGACTCCCCGTTCCACCGCAGCATTGTGCTGTTTGATGTGGAGGGAGGTAATCGCGTACTCACTTCCTGGTCACGCCACGCTGGGCGGCCATCTTTGGTGTGTGACGCTCTAGTCTTCGTCACTCCCTCTATCTACTTATACCTCAGTTCTTCCGCGCAGCGGTGACGCGCCGCGAAAGCGCCGAAGAGGCGCCAAAGAGAAGCCAGTCTGCGCCAGTCCGCGTCCAGACGCTTCCAGCTTTTGCTTTTCTTTGGCCGGACACCATGGTAGGAAACCGCCGCATTTATAGCTCTTCCTCCCTACACTTGTTACGTCCCCCTATTAACCCTTCGTGTCTCCATTTGATCCCCCCGCTCAATACCTGGTCGCACTGTTCTTCATGTAGCTGGAGTCTGTCGTCAGTGCACCCCGATAAACTCCAACCCCTACATAAGTGGAGAATGTTTCTCCTTAACTGCCGGTCCTTACCAAAACACCATACAGAGCTCTCTATGCTGATAGAAGAGCTACATCCTGAAGCTCTTTTCCTTACAGAAACCTGGCTTCAATTGGAAAATAACCCGTCCACGGTATGGGCGACTCCGGAAGGTTACACTATGAAACATCTAGACCGTCAGATTGGGAGAGGCGGCGGTCTCGCCATTATATACAGAGGCACTTTCAAATGCCGCATCACCCCCTCCACTATATCTAAATGTGAGGGTTTTCATTTTTCCCTAGAACTCTCGCCCACCACCACATTCTCCGGCATGCTGGCTTATCGCCCTCCTGGTGCCCTCAACAACTTTATTCCCAACTTGACAGACACGGTCGCTAGCGCCCTGCTCTCCACAGCAAATTTTACCCTATTGGGGGATTTTAATTTGCACTTGGATGACCCGTGTGATTCCTCAGCCAATAACCTTAGGCTGAACCTCCAGGCCATTGACCTTTGCCAAAAGGGCTTTCTTGCAACTCACAATAGGGGACACCTTCTGGACCACATTTACAGCAACCTGGATAATTTAAAAGTGGAGACTCCTATTCCCCTTCCATGGACAGACCACTGTTTAATACCCTTTACCTGGTCTATGAACTCCCCCCCCACCACCCATAAGCCCAATAAACACTGGGGAAGGAAATGGTCCCTCCTATCGCTCCCTGAATGGGAACGCGCCCTTACCGAACATCCCCCACAGAGGTCTACTAACCCCAGTGCTGCCACGACTAACTTTGACACCTGGATCTCCAGTACCCTCGATCAGGTTCTTCCCCGTACTCCTTTAAAATCAATAACTAGATCCAAAGTTGCCCCGTGGTACACACCAGCCCTCAGAACCATGAAGCAATCATGCCGCAGACTCGAGAGAGTGTGGAGGCAAAACCACTCTCAACAGAGGAAGGCCGACTATAGAGTTGCCATCAAACTGTATAAGGGGGAAATTGCCGCCACTCAATCCCGTTTCTATAATGTGAAAATTAATATGGCGGCTAATGCGCCTAAAGAAATTTTTAAAATTGCAAAATCTTTAATTTCTCCACCCTCTGAGCGACCATCATCCGACGGCGCACAAACTCGGTGCAATAATCTTGCTACCTTTTTCTCCCAGAAAATCCAGGCAATTTATTCCTCATTCATCACTGATGATGATAACAACAAATCTATTCCCCTCCCTGTCCCTGCCGCCCCCACCCCCTGCATACTCGAAACACTTCCACTACTTGATCTGGTATCATTAGATAAACTAATCCCTAAAATCACCTCGGGATCCCCTAATGACCATGCCCCCCCTCATGTGCTTACCAAGGTCTTAGATGTTATCCGTCCAGTCATCTTAGACGTCCTCAATGCCTCCATCGCCTCCAACACCGTCCCGCCTCCATGGAAGTGTGCAATGGTAAAAGCTTTGCTGAAAAAGCCCATGTTGGATCAGAACAACTTAGCCAACTACCGTCCCATTTCTTTACTTCCATGGATGAGCAAGCTACTTGAGAGGCATGTTAATAACATCTTAGTGGACTTTCTTGAGTCCAACTGTCTGCTCCGTTCCTCTCAAACAGGGTTCCGTCCACAGCACGGTACCGAAACCGCTCTTCTGGCGGTGACGGAAGAAGCCAGAATTGTGCTGGATCAGGGAGGGAAGGCTGCCATCATTCTACTCGACCTCAGTGCCGCGTTCGACACGGTCAACCACTCTACTCTTCTCCATCGGCTGAGTGGTTTGGGTGTGTCGGGCGTGGCCCTGAAATGGCTTTCCTCCTTCCTGGACGGCAGATTCTTCCAGGTGTTTGAGGGTGAGTCGGTTTCCCCAAAACATCCTCTCAGTTGTGGAGTACCTCAGGGTTCTTCCCTGAGCCCTACTCTTTTCAATGCCTATATGGAACCTTTGGAGAGGATAGTCCACCCCTTTGGGGTGCATATTGTCACCTACGCAGATGACACCCAACTGGTGGTCTCATTGGACCACCACGTGGGATCCTCCTCCACTCTAGGCCCTTGTCTGGAGGCTGTTGCCAGATGGATGCAATCCTCATTTCTCAAACTGAATGGGGAAAAAACAGATATAATGCTGCTGGGCAACCCCTCTCCATCTGCCCTAGCTTCCATCTGGCCCCCATCTCTGGGCCCGCCCCCTCTTCCCAAACCCCAGATCAAAAGCCTGGGAGTCTGGCTGGATAAAGCACTCGATTTCTCAGTACAGGCCACAAAAACGGCTTCTACCTGCATCGGAATGATGAAGATGCTTCGCAAGGTGTTACCCTTGCTCCCATTCCAGGCCAGGAGGATCATGGTCCAGGCCCTGATCCTCTCCCGCCTGGATTATGGGAATGCCCTTTACATGGGAGCTCCATCAGCTGTGACCCGTAGGCTTCAGGTCACACAGAACTGTGCTGCCCGCCTACTCTACAATATCCCCCGCTGGCAGTCAGCTAAGAAAGCTCTCAAGGAGCTCCATTGGCTCCCTGTAACAGCCAGAATTCAGTTCAAGGCCATGTGTATTACACACAAATCCTTTCACCGCACGGGCCCAGCAATCCTTCACACCATAGCGACCCCTTATGTTCCCGCCAGAGCCTTACGTTCCAGCTCTTTGCAACTGGTATCCACCACCAAAATTAACAAAGCCCGTTGGGGTGGCCGTTCATTTTCCCATACTGCGGCCAGGCTCTGGAACTCTCTTCCCCTCTCCCTCCGAGAAATCAACAACCATCTTTCCTTTAGAAAAGCCTTAAAAACTCACCTGTTTGTAAAGATGTGTTGATCCCCCTGAGCTTCCACCAGTAATCAGCTTAAAGCGCTACGAGGCCTCCGGGTAGATACGCGCTATACAAGTGCAATTTCAATTCAATTCAATTCAATTATTAAGGGATTTACTGGTCTGCGTTCAATAAATGGACCAATCCAAATAAACTGAGATTGACTGACTGCCATTTGCCAACTCTGACCACCTATCATCTGAGATAAGAAGAAAGAAAGGAGGCAGAGGGAAAGAGAACCACACCATGAAGAGCCATGGGTGACTTTGAGGTCTCGATTAGACCTTCCCTGGATAACCATATCGAAAACCACAGAGAGAGAAACGAAAATGAGATGGCGGCTTCTCCATTGCCCAATATGATGTACTGCCAGGAGATTGGCCAATTTCCTCCTTTGTGCTGGACTGAAGTCTTGCTTCTTGAAGAATTTCCCAATGAAGGGCAGGGCGAAAGATGGGAGGGAGTTGGCCAGGGTGTTATGGTCAGGCTTGGTTTTCTTGATGAGTGATGTCATGCGATCACATTTACATGAGGATCTGCATGAGTGGATCACTGAAACATCAACATGAATGAAATCTACTTATGCTTACATTTTAGCTGTTCGTTCTCAAAAGTTATAAAGAAGAACAATTTGTCAAGCCGCCATTCCCAATCCAATACACCAATCACTTATTATATCTGGTGTGTGAGCTTAAACTTGACACAAAATAAAAATTTGTGAGTAAATCCTCACCATATCTGTAAACCATGTGCATAACGAACTATTGAATTGTCAAATATAATATCTGATAGAGTTCGTTTATCACAGAAATATTTATCTTAGAAAAATACAAGAACAAGTATCTTTCTTATGGAAAATCAATAAAGTACTTTGAAATAAAGAAAAAAAACAAATATTAAAATAATTCTAAATATAAAAAAGCTACTTATTCCTTTAATTTGAACCACAGGCTAGACCTAAATTCACCTTTGTTTCTTCTACTTATGTTACTAATAGATTCAGTTGCTACAAATATATTAATTTCTTCATTTCCTTGAGCGCACTTGCTGCAGAAAAAGCCCAAGTCAACTGTAACCTGGTTTTTCTTTAGACTTCAAAGCTATACTTTTTTACTAACTATTCTCATGACACTTTCAAGAAAAAAGATCATACATTTGTTTAATTTAATGAACAGATCAATATACAGTATGTTGTGATTTATTTATGTGGCCCTTATAGCACTACCAGGTCTTGAATTCCATAGCATCTCCCTTTAATCTCCCTTTACGGCAGAGAACAGGACCTTAAAAAAAGGAAATGGGGGAACTACACAAGTCAGGAAGTATGCAAAGTACATCACGGCATATGACATCACTGTGTGTGACGTGTGTAGCATCATAAGAAGTGTTATCACAAACTTTGACCTCACAGAAAGTGACATCACAAGACAAGACAACAGATTAAAAACCTCACACATATGCTTAGCCTTTCTATCATGAGTACATTTGAGAGCATTTTGAGATTTAACAAATGAAAGCTGATCACTACTTAAGCCTGTGAACTGAGGTCCCTCGCTAAATTAATTATTAGCCCAGGGGCCATATTACCCAAGGTGCCCTGGGGGCGCAAGGGGCATTCGTGCCCTCTTTGCACCCCCCCGGGGCACTTTGGTATTACAAAAGGCGATCCAGACACTTCTGTAATACAGAAAGCCCTGGCGCACATACAGAGCAAGCTCTTTCTCAAGAGGGTGTCCCCTCATTTGCAGGGGGTGTGGCCCCATGCAAATGAGGGAGTCCTTTTGCCTCTGTACCGACTCCATTTTACATATGCTGGCGCAGAGGCAAAGAAGCTCTCAGGAGGCCACTAACAGTGTGCCACCTCAAAGATGGCACACTGTCAGTGTGCCACCTGATTGCAGCCCTTTGGTGGGGGGAAATGGGGTCCCATGGACCCCCCAGACATCCCCTTGCAGACAGGGGCAGTTACTGACTAGACCCGCTTGCAAGCGGATCTCTAATCTCCTTTTAAAGTGCAGGTGGGTTGCCGCCTGTACTGTGAAACACAGAGCAGCTGCTTTAAAGCTGTTCCGTATTTCACTTGAATGTGCTTCCCCCACGGCAGCACGTGTTTGCAGCTGCCCTGGGGCAGCACATTCTATGTAATATGGCGCACATTCCCTGTTTGCACCCGGCACAGTTGTTCTAAGGTACGCCGAGTGCAACAGCTGTAGACGAGTGGCAGGTGCAACTAGATGATGCACTAATTTATTGCAAGGGCTTTGCATGACCTGGTCTGTAAGGGCCTTCTGCCGTCACAGATAGGGCTTTGACAGCCTGACATCACGCCGGACCACTGGAGGATGCGTACTTCTACTCGGAGTAGCAGCCAGGGCTGAACACTACGTAGTGAGGGCTGGACACCCACTCCTTAGTACTTGGAGACACATGTGACGGTACCAGGAGGATTTGTGGGGTTTCAGGAACCATTGCTGCCAGACCTTGGAATTAGGGAAGGCTCCATCACATGCCCTGTTTTATCCAGGGCCATCCTCCCCCAATGTGTTATTGTACAGTTTGAGGGACTACTGACCATCTATTAACAGGCTCTACCAGGCCTGGATACATGCTGGGGAGAGGAGATGCATGTTAAGTGTATAGCCGGACTCGACAACGCTAAGGGCCTTTCAGTGACTATCCAATGGCACTGGCTGCTCGTGCTGCCCCAGAAGAACAAGCAGGCCAGTAGAAGCGTGATATTATTCTCTCAATGTAACCTTAGATTTATCACCTGAGATGGTGGGGGACAGGCCCCCCGCAGACCAAAATGGACCAGTACACTAGACCTACCGCTGGTGCCCAGGGAACACTGAGGCACTTCTCTCCATGAGTAATGCTGCACAACATACAGACCTAGATGTCATCTTCAAAGGCATTCAAGACTCCAGCGAAGTAGTGTAAACCATGGTAGATAAAGTCCGGATTGACATTTCCCTACAGTGCCAAGAACTTTGTTATGTGGCTGGCAGGGTGATGGAGGATGAAGCCAGGGTCTCTACAGTGGGTGAAGTAGTGACAACCCTGAAACGTTAAGTCTCAAAGCTGCCCCCACAACGGTGTCCTTGGAAGAACACGCTAAAGACGCTGAAAATCAATCCCATAGAAATAATTTATGCTTCATTGGCTTTCTGCCACAGACTGTTTGCTACTGTGCAACATTCCGTCCATCATCTTGTGTGTTTTGCTGTTCACCCTATGTGGGAAGGGTATGCCCAGATGTGGGTCCCTTGCTCACTAAGCCACGGGAGTCAAGCTATCCTGGATGAAGACGGTTGATAGCCAGAAACCGGTCCTAGGATGCTTGATTCCGGTCCAGGAAAGACATGGCTTAGCAGTTCAGGCTGGACTGTTCCCATGAGGCACAGGGTCAAGACTGATTAGCATATGGCCATGTCTGAACTGGGGTGGCTTGCTGAGCAAAATAACGATGGATTAAACCCAGATCTGTGACTGGGGGTGAATGTTTTGCCATTGTGCAACATTCCGTCCATCATCTTGTGTATCTCTGACTATGCTCCTCTCCACCTAAAGATGGAACCCCTTCATGGATCCCTAAGACCTATGTGGCACCTCAACACCTGGCACCTCGTGAATCAGGACTAAGCTGACTTTGTAGAGGAGGATATCAAGGTATTTTTTAACCTTAACTGCAATACTTTTCATTCTGCTAGCACCCTATGGGCATCCAGCCAACCCTTCCTGAGAGGCCTGATCAAGGGATACATTAGGGGTGAAGAGGCATGCCAACTGGCACAGATGACACACTTAGAATCCCAGATCCTATCTTTAGAGCAGTAAGCACGTTATCACCCCTCCGGAGATAGCGATCACCAATTGGCACTGGTGAGATATACAATAAAGCAGATTTCCCTAGTAGATGCCAAATGCCAAGCAATGTTGGTGGGCATGTACCCAGGGGTTCTATGAACATCTGACAAGTCTAATAAATGTAGTAATCAACAAGAGCTAGCTACTTGAAAAAAGTTGTATGTGTCTAATGGGTAAAAAAACTTTAGTTTTTTTAAGAAAGCCCTCACCCCCAACCTAGTTGGTGGCATGCTTCATCATTGGGCCCCACCCAGGGCACCGAGTGTGCCTCAGGTGTGCTATGATGCCTAATTAGAGCGGAGCAGGTTGTGCTAAGTGAGTGTGCAGTGAGGTGTTTTGTGTGGGGTTAAAAAAGTTGTGCTAGAGGTCGCTGTCGGTTAATTTATTAATGGGCCCTAGGCAGGGTTAAAAACAAGGCTTTTGGACGTGGTAGGAGAGACTTATGGACCCACACGTCCCGTGTGGTCAACTAGTTTCAGCCAGGCCTTGGTTAAAAACTGGCTTTCTTCAGGACCTATGTGTGAAAGGTTGAAAACAAGGGGCTGACGTGTAGTGAGCACCTTATGTGAAGCATTCGCTAAGGTGTTGTATTTGTAAGAGGGTATTTTCCTCTCAGTTTGTACCTGTGGAGAGAAAGACGGGACAAACATATAGACACATAGAGGCCTATTAGGATGGCGGATGGAAACGTGTTCCGTCCGCCATGGTCGCGGCAAAAATACTCCCGATCGCACCGCGGATAATCCGCGGTTGCGATTAGGATATTTCTGTCATCAAACACCAACCGCGGCGGACGGATCACATTAAACACCGTCCGCAGCGGACGGATCACACCAAAGACCGCCGTAAGCGGAAGGTACCACAGAAACACCCTCCGCCGCGGACGAATTGACCGCGGAAACAGGCCCAACCGCCGCCAGACCTGCGGAGGGTCCGGCCGCATGATTAGGATAACCCCGCCATCCAAACGGAACTCACCACCTCCTTCCTTGACCGCCGCAGAAAAAAAGCCTCGACAAACGGAGCATGATTGCGGAAGGACCAAACGAACATCACCCCTGCCGTCAAACCGAATCAAAAATGGCGGACGGAAGTAAATAGAAAACACCTAAAACAGGACACACACCCACATGAAACACCCACCCCCAACAACTACACGCCCCAATGATACCCCCTCAGCACAAACAAGAGCACCCAAGTCACCACACCCACAGAACACCTGACTGCCAACAACCATTGGGACACAACCACCACAAAGAGTATAAAATGAATCCCTCCCATTACCACAATCCTTTGCATCACAGCACTGCTGGAACAAAGAGGCAAAATAGCACAAACTGCAGACACACACAAACACACATAGAACCCGCACACCAACACACCCACCACACAAACCCCCACAACACCATCTCTACATACCACACACCTGCACACCCCACACCACCCCACCCCACCAACACCTTGCACATCACACAGCATGGCACCCAAGAAAAACCCCAAGTTCACAGAGTGTTAGTTGAAGATCATGGTGGATGAAATCATCCATGTCGAACCACATCTGTTCGGTACCCTAGTCCAGCAGACCACCTTGGCAACTAAAACCACCATGTGGGACAGGATAGTGACCAGAGTGAATGCTTCAGGGACAGTGCCACGCACCAAACACGAGATCCAGAGGTGGTGGCATGACCTCAAGGCAAGGGTGAAAGACATCAGGGCCAAGAACCACCTGCGGGCACAACACACTGGTGGCGGCACTCCCCCGGAGCCTATACCATTTGCCAAATGGGAGGAGAAGGTGCTGGGCATGTTGCACCCTGAGAGCCAGGAAGGAATCGAAGAGGGACTTGAGGCTGGTAAGTACAAACCAATGACCACTATCACACTGTCATGGTCTGCCTTGCACAACTGCCAAGACACATCTCCCAGGCTCCAATCCATGCATGTGGGCCACACAGTCACCCAAATGTGTAGTCCTGGGCTCAAATGCACCCACCATGACCAACCACAAATGTTGCCTCCTATGTACACAGGCGTGCATGTTGGCAAAGCCGCTCTGTCTGGGCACCTGTCCCCTTACTCGCATATAATTTGTGGAACACGCACCGCCATTTGGCGGGTCCGGGTCCCGGGGTTGGATTCCTGTGGGCGCCATCTTAGATTGGGTGAGTGACATCTTTCGCGGGCGCCATCTTGGAGCGTCCCGACGCTCGAGTTGCTCATTGAGACGCCTATTTAAAGTCGTCCTCTCCCGCGCAGTGGGACGCCGTCGTTTAGCCAGAGTCGTGCCAGAGTCCTGCCCGTCTGCGCTCGTCCGCGTCGAGGTAGCGGGTGCGGGCTAGGGACTCTGGCCACCATCCATCATATCACCATGCATAATACTACAATGATCAGGTATAATCGCGCTGATCTCCTTGCTATTAGAGACGGTCTTTCGGCGTGTGGTCATGATTCGGTGTTCCCACTCCTGGGGCCTCATGACTGTATCTGTGGTAGTTTTTCTCGGGATACCCCCCTCGGGGTGCGTTCTGTTGGAAGGACTGCCCTAAGTACTCGTACTGATAGCACTGAGCGAGTACTCAGTATTTGGAGCCTGAATGTGAGATCATTGGTCAAGCACCATCAGTCTCTACGTGACATGATCGATAGGGAGTCACCTGACCTCATCTTTCACACCGAGACTTGGCTTCAAGATGCTGACACTGCTATAATAAATCTGGCATTTCCTTCCACCTATACAGTGTTTACTCTGAACCGCACGTCTAGGGGAGGTGGCATAGCTATGGCGACAAAATCTTGCTTTCCGGCTGATTGGAAAGCTCTTGATTTACCGATGTGCAAGAGCGCCTCTTTTAAGGTCAATTTCAGTCATCAGTTCACTTTCAGTGGCCTGCTTATTTACCGTCCTCCAGGGAATGACACTGTCTTCAAGGCCGCCCTTGCTGATGTGGTTAGTTCGTTAGCTCCTAGATGTGCTAACTTTAACATCTTTGGTGACCTTAACATACATCTTGACCAGGCGTCATCCTCACCCATCAGTTCTCTGCTAGCGGACCTTGAAGCCATGCAACTGAACCAACTAGTTACCTCCCCCACCCATATAGGAGGTCATATTCTTGACCCCTTCTTCACCACTCTGGTTCGGGCTAGGGCATCTGACCCGATGGTGGTAGGTTGGACCGATCATCTGTTGGTTAAAGTGTCATTCCCTTTAGACGATCCACAATTTAAACCTGTGGACAGACTGATCCTTAAAAGAAACTGGCGTAAGCTCAAACTGGAGGAGCTTGTTAAGATCTTGGAGGCGCAGCCCTTGGGCAATTTGCCGAATGTGGAACAGGGATATGAGCAGTTTTGTAACTGGGTCCTAACCGCCCTTGACTCTCTTATACCAATGCGCTGGTCGAAATGTCACGCCAAAACGCGCAGCCCATGGTATAACGATACTCTTGCCGAGCTCAAGAGAACATGCCGACAAGCTGAGAGGGCTTGGAGGAAATCCTTTGACTCCACGTTAAAATCGTTGTATTTTGCCCAGCTTAAGATTTACCACAGGGCAATCTGCCAAACCCGGGCCGCATACTATGCTTCTGAGTTTCTTAGTAGCCCTAACCCATCTAAATTAACTTTTAAGGTTCTCAAAGACCTGATGGGAAAACGGGCAACCTCGCTAGAAATCTGCACAGACTCTCACTGTGAAAGTTTGGCATCCTTTTTCGTGGAGAAGGTGCAGATAATCTACAGAGGATTTATGTCATCTGTGCCCGGGGTTGAGCCTAGTGGTGTGAGGGCTACGGTCCACGAAACTCTCTCCTCTCTGCCTGCTATGTCTGTCGAAGTTTTTGACACTCTGAGCCTCAAAATTAAATCTGGCTCTCCCTTAGATCCGCTGAAGCCAGAGCTATTCACTCTTCTCCCGCCCCTTTGCCGTGAGCCTATATTGGAATTGATTATTCTCTCACTCACTGAGGGCGTGGTTCCTTCCTCTTGGAAGCAAGCAGTGGTCAGTCCCATTCTGAAGAAGCCTAATCTTGATCCCCTGCTACCTGAGAATTATCGTCCCATCTCCCTCCTGCCCTGGACCGCCAAGGTCACTGAGGCACACGTGAATTCCATCTTGTCTGCCCACCTCTCTCGTAATAATATTCTAGACGAGAGTCAGAATGGTTTTCGAGCACAACACAGCACCGAAACCGCTCTGCTCTTTATGACTGAGCATCTGCGTTCGGTGCTGGATGCGGGGCAGACAGCGGCGCTCCTCTTGTTAGACCTGAGCGCCGCGTTTGACACGGTGTCTCATGACATTCTGATGCGGCGTCTGGAGGAAGTGGGAATTGAGGGGACGGCTCTCCAATGGTTTCGCTCCTTCCTTTCGGACCGTTTTTTTAAAGTGGCCATTCCACCTGGTCAGTCCTCTTTCCATTCTTTGGGACTGGGAGTCCCTCAGGGCTCTGCGCTGAGCCCCACTTTGTTTAACTTATATGTGAAACCGCTGGCTGCAGTCGTTAGACAGAGTGGCTTAACCATGACATCGTATGCCGACGACACGCAGCTGGCGGTGACACTCAGTGGGGACCCTGAGGTGACTGCTCCCAGATTCCGTGCAGGACTTATAGCCGTGGCTAAATGGATGCGCATTAACTGTTTACAGCTAAATGCCAAACAAAACGAGGTCCTGATTCTAGGTAAGCAGGCGGAACTCTGGGGAGATCAGTGGTGGCCTCCAGAACTGGGGGTGACTCCCATCCCAGCTGCCGAAGTTAAGAACTTGGGGGTTTGGATGGATCCTACACTCTCCTTTACCAGCCACACAAAGAAGATTGCAGCTACCTGTTATGGTATTCTGCGAGGACTGAGACCAGTCCTCAAATTCTTCGACCCCGCTACTCGGCAACTGGTGGTCCAAGCCTCCATTCTTTCTCGGCTGGACTATGGGAGTGCACTGCTGCTTGGAGTTATTCAGGCGGAGGCTACTCGGCTGCAAAGGGTGCAGAATGCCGCAGCGCGGGCCATTGTTGGCCTTCCGAGACGTTGTTCTGTCTCCGCAGTCTTGACCTCTCTTCACTGGCTGCCGGTTAGACAGAGAATTAAATTCAAGGCCCTCTGTCTAACATTTAAGATCTTGAAACTCTCCTCTCCTCCAGCCCTTGTGGGTCTTGTTTCCCCCTATGTTCCCACGCGGGCTCTCAGGTCGGAATCTTTATATCTGGCGACTAAGACCAGGTTCAGACTGAGTAGGATGGGTGGTCGCTCTTTTCGAGTTCTGGCAGCAGGATTGTGGAATTCTCTTCCTGTCCATATATTTGCCCTGAACAGCCTGACTCTTTTCAGACGCGCCATAAAAACTCATCTGTTCGTTACTACTGACTGATCCCCTGTCTTTCCAGCATCGATCTGTTGTGTTGTGGCACTTGATCAGGCGCCAGGACGCCCCTTCGCTGGGGCAGCTGTGCGCCTAATAAAAGTTATTAACATAACATAACATAACATAACATAACATAACACAACATAACATAACATAACATCACCACAACTCCCAACAGGCCCCCATGTCCACAGGAAGGGTGGGGGTGGGTCCAGCACTACAACTCCCAACAGGCCCCCATGTCCACAGGGAGGGTGGGTGTGGGTGGGTGAGAGTCCAGCACTACAACTCCCAACAGGCCCCCATGTCCACAGGGGGGGTGGGGGTGGGTCCAGCAGTACAACTCCCAACAGGCCTCCATGTCCACAGGGAGGGTGGGGGTGGGTCCAGCACTACAACTCCCAACAGGCCCCCATGTCCACAAGGAGGGTGGGTGTGGGTGGGTGAGAGTCCAGCACTACAACTCCCAACAGGCCCCCATGTCCACAGGGAGGGTGGGGGTGGGTGGGTGAGAGTCCAGCACTACAACTCCCAACAGGCCCCCATGTCCACAGGGAGGGTGGGGGTGGGTCCAGCACTAACACTCCCAACAGGCCCCCATGTCCACAGGGAGGGTGGTCGGTGAGGGTGGTGAGAGTCCAGCACTACAACTCCCCCATGTCCACAGGGAGGGTGGGGGTAGGTGGGTGAGAGTCCAGCAGTACAACTCCCAACAGGCCCCCATGTCCACAGGGAGGGTGGGGGTGGGTCCAGCACTACAACTCCCAACAGGCCCCCATGTCCACAGGGAGGGTGGGGGTGGGTCCAGCACTACAACTCCCAACAGGCCCCCATGTCCACAGGGAGGGAGGTGATGGGTGGGTGAGAGTCCGGCACTACAACTCCCAACAGGCCCCCATGTCCACAGGGAGGGTGGGGGTGGGTCCAGCAGTACAACTCCCAACAGGCCCCCATGTCCACAGGGAGGGTGGGGGTTGGTCCAGCACTACAACTCCCAACAGACCCCCATGTCCACAGGGAGGGTGGGGCTGGGTGGGTGAGAGTCCAGCACTACAACTCCCAACAGGCCCCCATGTCCACAGGGAAGGTGGGGGTGGGTCCAGCAGTACAACTCCCAACAGGCCCCCATGTCCACAGGGAGGGTGAGGGTGGGTGGGTGAGAGTCCAGCACTACAACTCCCAACAGGCCCCCATGTCCACAGGGAGGGTGGGGGTGGGTGGGTGAGAGTCCAGCACTACAACTCCCAACAGGCCCCCATGTCCACAGGGAGGGTGGGGGTGGGTCCAGCACTAACACTCCCAACAGGCCCCCATGTCCACAGGGAGGGTGGTCGGTGAGGGTGGTGAGAGTTCAGCACTACAACTCCCCCATGTCCACAGGGAGGGTGGGGGTAGGTGGGTGAGAGTCCAGCAGTACAACTCCCAACAGGCCCCCATGTCCACAGGGAGGGTGGGGGTGGGTCCAGCACTACAACTCCCAACAGGCCCCCATGTCCACAGGGAGGGTGGGGGTGGGTCCAGCACTACAACTCCCAACAGGCCCCCATGTCCACAGGGAGGGAGGTGGTGGGTGGGTGAGAGTCCGGCACTACAACTCCCAACAGGCCCCCATGTCCACAGGGAGGGTGGGGGTGGGTCCAGCAGTACAACTCCCAACAGGCCCCCATGTCCACAGGGAGGGTGGGGGTTGGTCCAGCACTACAACTCCCAACAGACCCCCATGTCCACAGGGAGGGTGGGGCTGGGTGGGTGAGAGTCCAGCACTACAACTCCCAACAGGCCCCCATGTCCACAGGGAAGGTGGGGGTGGGTCCAGCAGTACAACTCCCAACAGGCCCCCATGTCCACAGGGAGGGTGAGGGTGGGTCCAGCAGTACAAGTTCCAATAGGCCCCCATGTCCACAGGGAGGGTGGGTGTGGGTGGGTGAGAGTCCAGCACTACAACTCCCAACAGGCCCCCATATCCACAGGGAGGGTGGGGGTGGGTCCAGCAGTACAACTCCCAACAGGCCCCCATGTCCACAGGGAGGGTGGAGGTGGGTCCAGCACTACATCTCCCAACAGGCCCCCATGTCCACAGGGAGGGTAGGGGTGGGTCCAACACTACAACTCTCAACAGGCCGCCATGTCCACAGGGAGGGTGGGTGTGGGTGGGTGAGAGTCGAGCACTACAACTCCCAACAGGCCCCCATGTCCACAGGGAGGGTGGGTGAGAGTCCAGCACTACAACTCCCAACAGGCCCCCATGTCCACAGGGAGGGTGGGGGTGGGTCCAGCAGTACAACTCCCAACAGGCCCCCATGTCCACAGGGAGGGTGGGGTTGGGTCCAGCACTACAACTTCCAACAGGCCCCCATGTCCACAGGGAGGGTGGGTGTGGGTGGGTGAGAGTCCAGCACTACAACTCCCAACAGGCCCCCATGTCCACAGGGAGGGTGGGGGTGGGTGGGTGAGAGTCCAGCACTACAACTCCCAACAGGCCCCCATGTCCACAGGGAGGGTGGGGGTGGGTCCAGCAGTGCAACTCCCAACAGGCCCCCATGTCCACAGGGACAGGGAGGGTGGGGTGGGTCCAGAACTACAACTCCCAACAGGCCCCCATGTCCACGGGGAGGGTGGGGGTGGGTAGGTGAAAGTCCAGCACTACAACTCCCAACAGGCCCCCATGTCCACAGGGAGGGTGGGTGTGGGTGGGTGAGAGTCCAGCACTACAACTCCCAACAGGCTCCCATGTCCACAGGGAGGGTGGGGATGGGTGGGTGAGAGTCCAGCACTACAACTCCCAACAGGCCCCCATGTCCACAGGGAGGGTGGGGGTGGGTCCAGCACTACAACTCCCAACAGGCCCACATGTCCCATCACAGAGCAAGATGGAGTCTGCACACCATTTGCTGAGCAGTGCATCTCCTCCTTCAAACCTACAGGTAGCTTGCCATCTTTACAGGGGCACCATCCAATAGCAAGACCGGACCACACATTTACAAGTATTGTCTCCCCACCTCCACACCACCATAATGCCCAGTACTGTCTACCACACCAACATGATGACACCAACAACCATGTCCTGATTCGCTAGAAATTTGAAATGTAAAACAACAAACCTGTCATGTCCACAGAATTGATTCTTAAATTCTTGTCCCTCAGGTGATCGCAACTTGACAGGCGAAACCAGGAACCGCCAGCACCAGTCGCCCCCCTCACAGCCAGGACTCTCCGGTGAAGATTCCATGGACACCTCGGGTGCAGAGGACGATGCTGGCCCAAGTACACTCCCAGGGCCAGCAGGCTCCCAGGACATCCCTGCCTTCACCACCTTGGCCAGTGTAACAACACCAACACCTGCCATTGTGAGCTGTGCAGCTACCACCACCACCACCACCACCACTCCTGCCAGTGCCACCCTGCCTGACCCATTGTCCGATGATGGGCCATCAACTTCTCAGGCTAGCAGGGAGAGTGGATGGAAGAGGACAAAGGTGAGGCCACAGCTCACAAACAGGAGTGCAGGTGCAAGGCGAGGTCGGGAACAAGAGCCAGCCCATCCTTGGACCGAGACCCTGGATGCCATTTCCAGAGTGGTCGCACGCACAGGCGGATTGGGCACACCAAGACTCGCTACAGACCTGCCAGCTGTTGCGGTCCATGGACACCAGCATGTGACAAATTGTTGACCTCATGGGGCAGCAAACAGCACTTTGGAGGGAGTGGTTATCCCGTGCCACACCACCTCCCCCTCCCCCAAGTTGCCAGCGGGACAGGGCACCAACACCACCGCCACCATCACCTGAGGCCACTGACAGGGAGGTGGTCCCTGAACAACCTGCCCCCACAGCTGGCTCCACTCCGGCTCCAAGACGGAGGGGCGGTCCGAGGCTGGATCCAGCAGGGAGCAGTGGCAATGCACCATCCACCCGCTCAAAGAGGGGCGGCCACTGACTTCACCCTTCCTTGAGCCTGGCATTCACTCTGCGAACTATCTTGCCCCACAATGCCAAGCATTGGCACATGTCTGTTGGACTAGGTGGGTGGGTGACCGGCCATGGCCATCCTTGCCAGGGTAACATCAATACACAGGACGGTCACCCACCGGCTGCACCCGGCGGTGGGTGACTGCCCCCACCCGGCGGAGGGTGACCGGATATGGCCATCCATGCCAGGGTAACATCAATACACAGGGCGGTCACCCACTGGCTGCACCCGGCGGTGGGTGACCGCCCGCACACGGCGGTGGGTGACCGGCCATGGCCATCCATGCCAGGGTAACATCAATACACAGGGCGGTCACCCACCGGCCGCACCCGGTGGTAGGTGACCGCCCGCACCCGGCAGAGGGTGACCGGCCATGGCCATCCATGCCAGGGTAACATCAATACACAGGGCGGTCACCCACCGGCCGCACCCGGCAGTGGGTGACCACCCGCACCCGGCAGTGGGTGACCGGCCATGGCCATCCATGCCAGGGTAACATTAATACACAGGGCGGTCACCCACCGGCCGCACCCGGTGGTGGGTGGCCGGCCATGGCTGGTGGTGGGTGACCACCCGCACCCGGTGGTGGGTGACCACCCACACCCAGTGGTGGGTGACTGGCCATGGCCATCCATGTCAGGGTAACATCAATACACAGGGTGGTCACCCACCGGCCTCACCCAGCGGTGGGTGGCCGGCCATGGCCAGCGGTGGGTGACCGCCCGCACCCGGCGGTGGGTGACTGCCCGCACCCGGTGGTGGGTGACCAGCCATGGCCATCCATGCCAGGGTAACATCAATACACAGGGCGGTCACCCGCCGGCCGCACCTGGCGGTGGGTGACCGCCCGTACCCAGCGGAGGGTGATCGGCCATGGCCATACATGCCAGGGTAACATCAATACACAGGGCGGTCACCCGCCGGCCACACCTGGCGGTGGGTGACCGCCCGCACCCGGCGGTGGGTGACCGGCCATGGCCATCTATGCCAGGGTAACATCCAATACACAGGGCAGTCACCCACCAGCCGCACCCGCCGGTGGGTGACCGGCTGCACCCGGCGGAGGGTGACCGGCCATGGCCATCCATGCCAGGGTAACATCAATACACAGGCCGGTGGTGGGTGACCGGCCGCACCCGGCGGTCTGCGGTGGGTGCTGCTGTGTGACTGAAAGGGGGGTACCAACTGCCATTTCCACTTGTATGTGTTGGCCTGCCCCGCCCCCGCGGAATGCGTGCTCCGCCATTGCAATGCCAGTGGTTGATGAGTTTCAAAAGATGCACCATCGCGGTAGCGCGCACATGCGGTTGGCGGGGTGTGACCGTGATGGTCCTTGCACATGTAGCCAATGGAAACAGGTAACGCGGGGCGCGTAAGCGATTTCAAAAATAGCGGAAGCCGTGCACCGCCACGACAGGGCCAGTCAGTGGCTCATTTTGAATGAGGCAGCCCGAGAAAACCAATTGCTGCAGACGTGGGCCACTGATATCAGCTCAGGGCCCCATAAATGTGTGAATTTCAGCTGCACACATCCACTGCTTCCAGCCACTGCTGCCTGCACCCATCACCTCTACCTGCTGCTGCTGAGCACTCCAACAACTGCTGCCTGCACCCATCACCTCTATCTGCTGCTGCTGAGCACTCCAACAACTGCTGTCTGCACCCATCACCTCTACCTGCTGCTGCTGAGCACTCCACCAACTGCTGCTGTTGTGCCACAGTCCTGGACCTTGCCATGCAGAGAGTTCGAGAGATCCGGTCTCGTCCCTTCACCGCAGCGGAGCTGGAGGTCCTTGTGGACGGTGTGCTCCGCCACTATGAACGGCACTACGGTGCCCCCGGACAGGTGGTAAGTGCCGTGGGGGACATGTTGGTGTGCATGAGGTGGTAACTGACTCCTGGCTTCTGCAATCTTGGCAGTGTGCTGTGGGACCTTCACATGTGTTGTACTGTGCATGGCTGCTGAAAGATACGTGTTGCTCCTATCTGTGGGAATGGCCAACTATCCACTGACTTGCCCCCTCTTGTCTCCCATCATGGTAGGTCAAGCTGCACCGTCGCAAGGCTGTGTGGAGTACGATAGCACGTGATGTACGGGCAGTGGGGGTGTGCAATAGGCGACACACACACACTGCCACAAGCGCCGGGACGACATCTCCTGGCTCAGCAAGAATGTGGCAGACATGACACTGGGGCTGATTCCAAGATCATCCGGGCTTGCACGACGTACCATGATCCCTCTAATGCTCCGTATCATAGCTGTGACGCATCCTGACCTGTCCGCCCGGTTGAGAGGGGAGCAGCAGCAAACTAGCGGTAAGCAGACTGAATGTGTTTGTGACTTGTGAGTGCATGAATGTATTGCTGCTCAGACACAGTAGTGACATCCGTGGTGTGTATGTTGTGCTGCAATTGCATGTTGGTGCCATTGGCAGAGTGAGCGTTAGCATCCATGTCAGCCAGGTGGACATACCAGTTGCATTGTAGTGCAGGGTCCCAGGACATGCCGTTGAGGTCTGTGGTCCATTGGCATCAAATGTGTGGTGGTCTGCATGCAATTGCCCTGTTTGTTTGATGTACATGTTTCACAGGCACCCCCGGTTCTTTGACATGAGGATGTCTGGTAGGGGTGGTTCGTGTGCAGGATGGGTGCTACATGTTGGTCAGCAGTCAAGGAAGTGTTGAATTTGTAATTTGCAGTACGTGAGTGTGGCACTTAGGTATACCTCTTTTCTCTTTCAGCTTTGGCCGAGGGCACTGACCCACAAACGACGGAGCTCAGTGGTGCCAATGCATCCGGATCGGAGATCACACACACGCAGACTAAGACTGAAGAGAGCAGCCCCGGAGAGGGGACAGAACTGTCCCTGAGAACTCACATGCCGAGACACCATCGTCCTCATCTTCAGACAGTGGTGGTGAGTCAGCACTGTTGGTAGACACAGGGAGTGGCAAATCTACACCTTCAGTCGGTACACAGCACACAGGGCCCACACTGCCACCAACTGCAACAAGTACTGCTCGTGCTCGCCAGAGTAGGGGGAGCAGAGTGGCCTTCGGTGCAGGCACCGCTGCCCCTGCCCCTGTGACACAAAGTGCCCTTTGTGCTGAGGCAGTTGATCTGCTGCGACAGCTGTGTGTAGGGCAGACCAACATGATCAATGCATTCCTAGACCACGATAGAAAGTTGGGGCAGGTGGTAGCATTCATGGAGGGGATGCATGGCGATGTTGCTGGTCTCCACAGAACAGTTCAGTCATTATCCAACACAGTGTCTGCAGCCATTCAACAGTCGCATGGACAAGGTTCTACTTCAGTTCCCCCATCCACACCACTTGATGTCTCAGGGGAGAGTGGCATTTCTGACCAGGCCTCATTTTCAGGGTATTGCACTAGAAGCAGGCACAAGCAGCAAAGCAGGGCACGGAGGCAAGAGAACCATCCCCTAGGACAGGGAAATCTTTCACAGTACACAAATTCAGCTACCCTGGAGTTGACACACAGGATCCTCAAGGGGTGTTGGGGGACAGGGATTCACATGGAACACAGGCATCCCCCTCAAAAGGTACTCCCAAGGCAAGGCCACCTCCCAAGGACAGGGACACTACAACGGACAGGGCACCTCCCATGGACAGGGACACTGCAAAGGACAGGGCCCCCTCCCAAGGGTAGGGATACTCCCAAGGACATGGCGCCTCCCAAGGCTAGGGACACTCCCAAGGACAGGGTGCCTCCCAAGGACAGGGACGCTCCCAAGGACAAGGACACTACAAAGGACAGGGCACCTCCCAAGGACAGGGACACTCCCAAGGACAGGGCGCCTCCCAAGGCCAGGGACACTCCCAAGGACAAGGACACTACAAAGGACAGGGCACCTCCCAAGGACAGGGAAACTCCCAAGGACAGGGCACCTCCCAAGGCCAGGGACACTCCCAAGGACAAGGACACTACAAAGGACAGGGCACCTCCGAAGGCCAGGGACACTCCCAAGGACAGGGACACTACAAAGGACAGGGCACCTCCCAAGGACAGGGACACTCCCAAGGACAAGGACACTACAAAGGACAGGGCACCTCCCAAGGACATGGACACTCCCAAGAACAGGGCACCTCCCAAGGACAGGGACACTCCCAAGGACAGGGACACTTCCAAGGACAGGGACACTCCCAAGGGCAGGGCACCTCCCAAGGCCAGGGACACTCCCAGGGACTGAGCACCGCCCACTGATGAGACAACTTCCAAAGACAGGACACCTCCCAGGGCCAAGGCTTCTCCCATTCACAGGACATCCACCAAGGACAGGCATACATCACCCCTGCGTTCCCTGAAGCTGGTGTTGGTGAAGGAACGTACACCCCATGTGTCAGAGGTGGATTGCCCCCATACCTCTACTCCCATCCACACCCAGATGAAGCAGAGGAAGGAGTACACTGTTGTTGCATCCCTCATTACACATGATACAGAGGGCAGAAGGCAGGGCCAGAGCAAGCGTCAAGCAGGGTCCAGCATGTCTCCAGAGAGCAGACCCCCACCAGCACATGATCCACCTTTGAGGGGTGATGTTTCAGATGAGCCCGCACCACTTACCAACCCAGTCATGTCCAGGGTGCCCTTACATATCCCTAAGAAACGGAGACACACACCAGTGACACCTGACCACCCCAATGTCGCTCCAGTACAGCTGTCCCCAGCTCCCAGAGCCACCCTGCCTCCTGGCCCACACAGCCCTGTGGCTCATCATTTCAGTGGTCCTAGTGGGTCAGCTGCAGTTCACTCTCATGTGTCAGATAGTGGCACTGTGTCTGTTGTTCGCTGTCATGCCTCATGTAGTAGCACTGTGTCAGTTGGGCCCTCTCCTGTTTCAGGTACTGCCACTGTGTGTGTCTGCCACTCTCATGTCTCAGATGCTGGCATGGTATTTGTTGGTCGCTGTCCAGGGACATGTCCTGGCAGTGTGTCTGGGTCTATGGCTCATGTGTCAGTCACTAGATCTGTGGCTGTGTCTCACACTCCTGCTTCTGGTGCTGGCAGTGTGTCTGGGTCTATGGCTCATGTGTCATTCACTAGAGCTGTGGCTGTGTCTCACACTCCTGTATCTGGTGCTGGCAGTGTTTGTGGGTCTATGGCTCATGTGTCAGTCACTACATCTGTGGCTGTGTCTCACACTCCTGTTTCTGGTGCTGACAGTGTGTCTGGGTCTCTGGCTCATGTGTCAGTCACTAGAGCTGTGGCTGTGTCTTACACTCCTGTTTCTGGTGCTGGCAGTGTGTCTGGGTCTATGGCTCATGTGTCAGTCACTAGAGCTGTGGCTGTGTCTCACACTCCTGTTTCTGGTGCAGGCAGTGTGTCTGGGTCTATGGCTCATGTGTCAGTCACTAGAGCTGTGGCTGTGTCTCACACTCCTGTTTCTGGTGCTGGCAGTGTGTCTGGGTCTATGGCTCATGTGTCAGTCACTGATACTGTGGCTGTGTCTCCCAATCCTGTATCAAATCCTGCCACTGTGTCCAAAGCTACTGGGTCAGTCAGTCCAGCTGATTCTGTGCTGTGAAGTGCAGTTCCCATCACTCACATGTCATTGTACTTGGTGTTTGGATTGTCCATTGTAACCACCCTTGCATTATTGATGTCCATAGGATGAGGCGCATGACACACGTCCTTGTGCTGCCTCTGATGTACCTGCTCTGTTGTGAACACTGCCCTGTTGCTGTTAGGATGCTGCATTGTGCCCTCTCATGTGCTGCCTCTGATGTACCTGCTTTGTGCCATGGACTGTTGATGCACTTAGCCCCTCTCATGTGCTGCCTCAGATGTACCTGCTCTGTTCTTTGTCATGGACTGTTGATGCACTTAGCCCCTCTCATGTGCTGCCTCTGATGTACCTGCTCTGTTGTGAACACTGCCCTGTTGCTGTTAGGATGCTGCATTGTGCCCTCTCATATGCTGCCTCAGATGTACCTGCTCTGCTCTGTGCCATGGACTGTTGATACTCTTTGCCTAGGTTACACTAGTGCTGATTCAGAGGAGGTGCGGGGACGCCAAAATGGCACTACTGTGTCTGCAGCACTGTATGGAGCCTGATACATGTCTCAGGGGATCTCGGCACGTTAGCTTCTGTCGGGCTAGTGAACAGCTGGCCAGGTTGGCCATGTGGCAGCAGTGGCCGGTCCACTTTTATAAAGCGGTACACTCAAGGACATGAGTGTTCAGGCGGGTTGCATGTGCAGTTGGCCTACATGACTGGGGGCTGTACACGGTCAATGTCACATTGTCTTATATAAAAAGGGCCGGTGTACAGGGAGTTTAGCGGCTAAGGCTATTCCAAGGTATGTTGTCGTTCAACCCATGGATGTGGGTTGAAAGGCGATGAATCCAGCGTTGCTCCTTTGTGAGGAGTGTTTTTTCATTGCTGTTCAGGTGGAGTGGTATTTGCTCGAAGACTGTCCAGAGCATGTCATTGGGCGGGTAGCCTACTTGTAGGTAGTGATCCATGAGCTTGCTGTTTGTCTTTTTGCAGCGGATCGTGCTCCTATGCTCCACAATTCTGGTCCGCACTTTCCTTGTGGTCATGCCAACGTATATGAGTTTACATGGGCACTCAATAAGGTATATTAAGTTGGTTGAGTTACAATTGGTATGTTTCACTTTGTGCCAAATCTTCCCAGGCTCCAGATTCAGGGTTTTGCTGTGTTCTGTAAGGTGGCAGACGCTGCAGTCACCTCAGGGATAGTGGCCGACCACATTGGGTAGGCCCCATACCATGTTTAATGTATTCCTGGGGGGAGGTGTTGGGGTTCTGGGGCGGGTTGATACTAGTTGGTCCTTCAGACTACTCGATTTTTTGTAGGCAAAAAGTGGTTGCGTCCAGTTTCTGTTGCCAGTGTTGAGGATCCTCCAGTTCCTGCGTATTATTTTGGCTACCTGGTTGGATATGCCGTTATATGTGGTGACACAGGTTACCGGGGTTGATGTCTCTGGTCGTGTAGTTTCTTCCAAGAGTGCTTCCCGATTCTGGTTGCTTGCACGTTTCCTCGTGTTTTGGATTATCTTCTCCGGGTATCCACGTTCCTGAAGATTCAGTGCCAGTTCAGCAGATTGGTTGTGGCAGTCTGCGGTGGAGCTGCAGTTGCGTCAGATGTGCAAGAACTAGCCGAAAGGGAGATTCTCCCTGAGTGGTCGTGGGGGGAAGCTTTCAAACTGTAACAGGGAGTTCCTGGCAGTGGGTTTGTGATACGTAGAGGTTTTGAGTGTGCCTTCCGCCGCTTCTATCATCAGGTCTAGAAAAGGCAGCTTCTTTTTACTTGCTGTGCTGGTGAACCGTAAGAAAGGGTCACGCTCGTTAAGCCAGTTGAGGAAGAGGGTCAGGGAATCTTGTGCACCTGTCCATATCATCAAGATGTCATCAATGTATCGATGTCATAACTGTATGTTGTCCTTATATGGGTTGGTTGATGGAAGGATGTGTGTCAGCTCGAAGTGGTACACGTAAATGCCTGCCACGCTGGGGGTGAAAACACTGCCCATTGAGGTATCATTAGTTTGTAGATAGAAGGTGCCCTCAAACTAGAGTTGTTTTCCTTGAGGGACAGTGTGGCACATTGCAGGATGAATTCTCTTGGGGTGGAGTGTTCCCAGGGGGACCTGGTGAGCATTTCTTCGAGCACTCCCAGGTTAGCATCTTGGGGTAGGCTCTTATATATGCTCTCTATGTCTAGTCCCACTAGTAGTTGTGTGGAGGGGTCAAAGCGCATGTCCTTAATCAAGGATAGTAAGTGTAATGTGTCCTTGATGTAGGTCGAGGTTTCCTGTACCAGGGGGTTTAGGAAAAAGTCACAAAATATGGAGAGTGGCTCTAGGATTGAATTGATGCCGGACACGATGGGGCGCCCGGAAGGTGGTCTTATTTCCATGTGAATTTTGGGGACCGTGTAGAAGTAAGGTGCTCTGGGATTTTTTTTCCATAAGTAGTCAGCCTCCTGTTTGGAGATGTGGTGGTGGTCCTCCGTTGTCTGGACCACATTGGTGTTGGTGTTCTGGAGGGCATCAGTCGGGTCTTTTGGGAGGTGTCTGTAGTTGCGTGCATCTCTGAGTAGTCTGTGGCATTCTGCAGTGTAATCCTAATTGTCCTGGATTACTATCCCTGCCACTTTGTCTGCGGGTTTGATGGTAAAGTTAGGGTTTTCCTGGAGGTTCCTTAGGGATCTCTTTTTTGTCTTGAGAGGTTGTTGAAAGTTTCTGGTTGTTGTATTTTTTCGACCTCATTATAGACCGCTTGTTCGAAGGTTGACACTTCAACCGGGATGCTGAAAGGTGGGGGACATAGGTGAATTTGGGTCTGAGATCAGTTTCATTCATGTTCTCTGGATTGTCAGAAGGCTGTTGTTTCTCAAAGAAGGCATTGAGCTTTAATTTGCAGAAGAATTTGGCTAGTTCCATGTGGAGGTGGAATTTGTCCACTCGTCTAGTTGGGACAAAGGAGAATCTTCTGTTCAATACCCTTTCTTCTGTCATCGTTAATGGGGTAGAGGACAGGTTGAATTCAAGGGATGTGGGTTGCTGCGGAGTTGCTAGTGGTGCCCACTCGGTCCTGGCTGTGATTCCTTCATCTTGTGCCTCGTGTTGGCGCTCACCGGGCCGTATTTGTTGTAGTGTAGCTCCTATTTTCCCAATAGGCTCTGCGCATTGGAATAGTACCTACAGCAGTAAAGGCCTAGACCAGACGTTAACTAGGTCTACTACTGTCGATACTAGACTTAATTTTTGGGTTTGCCAGCTAAGCTCAGAGTTCGCTAGAAACTTTCTCGAATGTTCAAGGAAGGAATTAACTCCCCTGATTAGACAAGAAGGGATTTAGTTTCTGACAACCATAGAACAGGACAACTTTGCTCTCCCCTAATCAAGAGTCAATCTCAAGAGTCGTGTGAGCACAAGGCAATTATTTTACTCGGTCAGTACGTGCATTCTTAGTCTCATCAGAATGTAGAGAAAAGGAAGAGACGGGCGTGTTCAATAAAAGATGTTATTTATTGATCAGTCTCTTTTCTCGTACAAGAGAAATGGATCGATATTATTGCAATACTTATAGTTAAGTAAAGTGCATACGTTAAAAGCAATAGTACAAAATAATACTGTAAAAACATTGATATGGTTTCTGAGCCATATGATGTTTAAAATGATTAAAATATATTTACATACACATATACATTTGACTAAACGCACTCAACTGGTGTTTCTAAATACGCCTACCCCGTGTACCTGACCTAAGTCTAATGCGTGGGCGGGAATAGAAAGTTACAGTTTAAGTTAAGTTTGTTTTTGCCAAGTGAATAACTAAAGAATTCTCTAGGAGGGGTTATTCAGTTCTGTACCTGGAATTTAGGATGAATGAGGAATGGTATCTCTTTCTCTGCTCTCGATATTCCAGGCTGCCTGCGAGGGCTGCCCAGAAGCGCCGGTGCTGGGTCTCTCGGCTTGAGATAGCAGCGCGTCTCTCAGCGCGTCAGGAAGGCGGGGCTGCTGCCTGCGGGGTCTGCTTCTGCTCTCTGCTTCGGCAAGTATGGCTGCTCCGTCTTGTCACCACGCGTGTGTTTGCATAGGGCAAGGTCGGCAATATTTATACCTTAAAGGTGCCGGGATTGACGTAAGGATGGACATAGGTACGTCAATAAAGATGTCATACGACTTGCTCGTTAGCACATTCTTTACTAAAATTCTCTGTGAAATCAAAACAATGGCCGCACGGATTATCCAGGTTGTCATAGGTTTGATTTGTTATGAGAACGTCGTATGCCTTATCAGGGGCTGGAGGAATGTCGCTTGTCTAATTAGATCTCAAGCGTTATGACCTAATCAGATAACACGTTCCTGTGCCGTAGTGTGACTGCGTCAGATAACGGTATCTGCATCATGGGGGATTTCTTGCCTCATGGGCTGACTGTTAGTTGACTAGCTAGGTAGTTTAACCAGAATAGGGTCAGGAATAGGGGGATCGATTCAGAACCTATAGAAATACACGACATTGTCCAACCAGTGTACTTGTTGCTGATTTCTTCTGCGGCCTCTGGATCGTCTGCCCTGGCCTAAAAAAGGTGGTCTATGGGTCTGTCCGAAGAAAACCTGGGGTGCTTGTTGGTATATTGGTGGCCAGCCAAAGTAGGGGATCTGTTGGGGATGTGCAAAGGCTGATGGTCCAAAATTCGAGGAGCCTGTTCTGGAGTCACTGGATAAGAAGGTATTGTCCCCTGATGTATCTGATGACCTATCCTGTCTCTGTAGGGCGATGTAATTTTCATCAGAGTGTGTATGGGTAGAACTTGGTGTAACTGAATTTCTTCAGGTCTTTCTGGAATTTGGAGATTTTTGTCTGTGTAAGGTGTTCCTTGTACTCCGTAAGTTCTTTGTTTGACCATTCCAGTTTCCTTTTATAGGAGGTGATGGTAGTTTTGAAACTCCTACTACTCCCTACTGGGGGATCCGAGTTCAAATACCAGAACCCCGAGATCCCCGCACAGGGTTGCCTGATCATAACCATAGAGGGGCCACCCTAATTATAGCCCGCCCTCTATGTCTCCTCCCACGTTTTTCTGGAACGATATATCGTACCTTTAATTAGACCATTCAGGCTACTTTTACCTTGTGTGTGTCTAAGTAGTGCCAAATGTTATTGTAATACACTTACACCCTTTCTTTCATATCAAGTAAAGACAGGTACCACAGACAGTATGGGCCAGATGTAGGAGACCAAATACCGGTCGGTAACGCCGATTACGGCCGTTACCGACCGGTATTTGGGTTTTGTAATGTAGGGGCCCTCGATTTACAGAATCGGTAAATTTACCGATTCGGTAAATTTACAGAATCGGTAAAATACCGAATCAGTAAATTTACCGATTCTATAAATCAATATGTAGGTGGCACAGTAAACAGTGCCACAGGCCCATAAGAATTTGTTAGCTACCATGTAATACTATTGCATGGTAAATAACGAATTCCTGTGTACATGCACTGTGTCATGTGGCACACAGACATGCCCTAAGGGCATGTATGTGTGTCACATGGCACACAAGCCAGAAACAGGGGTGCAACAGGGTGTCAAAGTGACACCCTGTCCCCCTTGGCAATTCGGTATTTTTACCGATACAGTAATTACCAAATCAGTATTTGCCATTGATTCCTATGGGCTTCAAGGCCCATAGGAATCAATGGCAAATACCGATTTCGTAATTACCGAGTCCTACCAATTCGCTATTTGTTACCGAATAATTACCTACATCAGATTTACCGATTCATGGATACCGAATCGGTAAAATTCGGTATTTATGAATCGGTAAATCTGATTTACCTACATCTAGCCCTATGAGTATGTCTTCTGTGTCTGTCTCTAGCCTTGCCTCTATATAAGCTACTTGCACTGGAAGGCACGCCCCGCCTCAACGGGATTCACCTGTGACCCGATTACACTACTTAAGCCAAACCGGCGCTCAGTCTCTTCCTCAATGGAGCGCATGGCCAGACTCAACAGGTGAAACAACGGATCCGGAGATCACACCAAGTAAGTGGGAGACTGGGAGTCCCTTGCAATGCAGTACCGCCACCAGGATACAGCCTTTGGCTTCTCCCTAGTGTTCATCACTTACCGCCTGCTGAGAGCACATTTTCCTCCATACCAGCACCTTTAACCTGATCCCTGCCAGAGGCTCATGGCATTTCTCCTCTTTAGTTAGGAAGTAAGCTCTCACTTTTTAACCCTTTGCCTTGATCACTAATGGATCTCGCAGTTCCGCCCTCAGGTACTCGCACTATTACCGCATAGTATTAGTACTAGGCATTTTATCTCACCAGCCGACACTGATCCTACATACACTGTTGATTTGATCCGCTCACCATTTAGGCACCAGGTACCACCACCATTGATCTTGTGCCCGAAATATGTGATTACAAACTATGTGTCTATATGTTTGTTCCGTCTTTCTCTCCACAGGTACAAACTGAGAGGAAAATACCCTCTCACAAATACAGCACCTTAGCAAGTGCTTCACATAAGGTACTTACTACACGTCAGCTCCTTGTTTTCACCCTTTCACACATAGTTCCTGAAGAAAGCCAGTTTTTAATACAAGTTCTGACTGTAACTAGTTGACCACATGGGACGTGGGAGTCCATAAGTCTCTTCTACCACGTCCAAAAGCCTTGTTTTTAACCCTGCCTAGGGCCCATTAATAAATTAACCGACAGCTACCTCTAGGACAGCTTTTTAACCCCACACAAAACACCTCACTGCACTCTCACTTAACACAACCTGCTCCGCTGTAATCAGGTGTCGTAGCACACCTGAGGCACACTCAGTGCCCCGTGTGAGAACCGATGATGAAGCATGCCACCAACTAGGTTGGTGGGTGAGGGCTTTCTTAAAAAACCAACAGTTTTTCCTAAACAACCAACAATTGTTTTACCCATTAGACACATACAACTTTTTTCAAGTAGCTAGCTCTTGTTGATTACTACATATCCCTTGGGGAAGCAAACTAGCTACTCTAGTTCCTCGCTCTCTACCATGATTTAAAGTAAAGTACAAGTCTAGTAAACTCCTGCACTGGCTAGTGACTAAAGATGTATCATCCAAAATTGTACCGTCCATCCGTAATGTTCATGGTGACCTCCACAAATGCACACCTGAGGTTGCCCAAGTCTTTGTGGATTACTACCGAACACTATATGCTGTGATGCCCATGACTCTGCAGGAGCTTGAGTCTCCTTTATTTGAAGAAATCCCCTTACCCTCGATCCCCCATCTTTGGCCCAGGACTTTGATCAACCGATCACAGCTTATGAAATTAGTGAAGCCAAATCAGATCTGAACATAGGTAGGACCAGCCCAGACTGATTTGTGATCGATTTTCTTAAACATTATCCCTCCCTTCTACTTCATCACCTTTTAGCACTCTACTTGAGGCAGCGAACTGCGGATCATTCTGCCAGGCCTCAATTTAGCCACCATTATAGTAATACCTAAGGCAGGCCAGCCTGCAGACAAATGCTCATTGTATAGGCCTATATCCCTCACAAACACCGATGTCAAAGTGTTTGTGAAAGTCTAACCAGCTCAGCTGAATCAGGCCCTGCCCCACTTAATCCACCCAGATCAATGTGGGTTCTTGCCAAACAGGAGTACCTGCCTTTGTTGATGGAGAGTACAATGTGCCCTATCTCAAGCCCATTGACATGGCGGCCAACTGACTTTGCTCCTCATTGATTTTGAGAAGGCCTTTTATACGGTCACATGGACGTTTTTGGAAGCTGTGCTGAAATGCAGAAGCTTTGGGCCTTTCTCTCGTAGATTCATTGACCTCTTATACACTACCCCTACCACTCGAGTCTGGTTTAACAGAGTCCTATCTCTGCCTTTCCCTATCCATAAAGGCACCTACCAGACCTGTCCCTGTTTCCATTGATTTTTGTCCTGGTGATTGAACCTTTGGTACGCCACATCAGATGTGATGCCCAAATAAGTGCTTGGTCCTGGGGAGGTAGCCCTGATGATCATGTAGCTTTCTAAAAGGATGACATATTGCTATTTTTTGGGAGATCCGCAGTCATCAGACTCTAGTCATATAGAGATCCTCCACCTTGTTGGGATCAGTCCCCTGTCCCCTTTCTATGACCATATCTTTCGCCGTCACATGACTCACCAGGGGAGGGTATTCAGTTTTGTTACACCCCTGCATTGGTGCTTGGTATCTTTCCATGTTTGGTTCCAGGTCCTGGGTTCCTGGTCGTTAGATTGGTTCCTGATTTGCGTGCTCGCGGGCCCGCGAGCACAGTCCTCTGCCTTTCTTTGCCTGTCCCCTTCCCTGCCTCTCTGTCCCGAGTTCGTGTTCCTGTTTCTTCCCTCCCTTCCGGATCGCTGTGTACTGGGATTTCCCAATTGTGCGGACTGCCAGACTCTTGGGGATACTGGGGCTCCAGTACCCTTTACTTGTTAGAGACGAGGAGTGGAGATTGCCGTTATTGACGCGCGGCTGTGCGTTCATGTTCTGTCTCCCGTCTCTACTTCCGCATATTTTGTAGTCTGTCAACATCGTTGTGCCGGTTTGGGTGTATTCAGCGTTCTCTTCACGAAAGCTGAGACAGCGGTCCTGGTGCTGTCGTTTCCCCTTCTGCCCTCTTAGTTTAGGTTTTTAGTTTAGGAATACACTGAGTAAGGGTTTTTTTCTGTCACTATTGGACTTTTTCCCCCTCATTGTTTATGGAGACGGGTTTTGGGATTACTTCACTTCGTGCTGGCCCTTTATACTTCCTCAATACATTCAAGACGCCTTCACAGGACCATCTGTGCACCAAAACCTGGTAAGGGAGTCCTTGTGTTATTTTTTATGTGAATGGCATGGTCATAGTTAAAGTAGGGATGGGTACATAGTCTGGTTTTCCCTATGTGGTAACGTTGTGCCTTATTCTTTAGGTGCAGCGACGTGGAGGTTGTTATCCGGGTCAGACGTTGTCCCTCCCCAGTTTCATTCCTTGTTATTCCCACCCTCTTCCGGTGTTCATCTGCTTGCCCAGTGTGAGGTTTCCAGTGAGCGGCAAGAGGGCAGGGGCAGCGGATTGGGCCATACTACGTTCCTGTAGTGATACGGGCTTCTGAGGTGGAATCTAACAGAATACCAAGACCACGAATTGTTGTACACTGCCCGGGCGAGTATGGAGGAGGGGTTGAATCCAACGGGTGGGGCTGCTAGTATTCCCACTATGCAGGATTTAATGGGAGCCATTAACGTATTACAAAGCCAGGTGCAGGATCTAAGACAGGAGAATGTGGGTTTAAGGCAGGAATTGGGTACGATGAAGGCCCGAGAACAATCACAGCCCAGGGGTCAAGGTTCCGTGTTGCAGCCCACGACATTCCAGTACGACAGAGGGTTTGGACAGGGTCCTAGCACCGGGGCTCCTATTGCCGTAACGGTTATGTATCCTGTCCCGGTACCTTTGGCGGCTCCATAGAGGTTCTCGGGGGACAGTGAGAAATTCAGCACATTTATGAATCAATGCCGTTTGCACTTTATGTGTAGGCCTAATGCCTTCCCAGATGACTCGGCGAAAGTTGCTTTTATCATTTCATATTTGGCTAGCACAGCTGCCCTGTGGGCTATTCCTCTCGTGGATAACGACGATCGAGTGTTTGTATAGTTACCCTGCTTTCCAGGAATTAATGCGAGGTCTGTTTGCTAAGAATGCTTTCATGCAGGCCAGTGATGCGGAACTCTTAAAGTTGTGGCAGGGCAGGCAGGATTTGTTAACGTACATTTCCACATTTAACCGACTGGTGTCTGAAACCCAGTGGCCTATGGCCAAAAGGACTTCATTGTTTTATCAGGGTTTGTGTGAGGACCTTAAAGATATAGTCTCTCAGGTGGTTGATCCTCCCGACGATTACGCTGCTTTCATAGACCTTGTGGTCAAGTTAAATCACCGGTTATCCGAGAGACGTGGAGAACGCAATCGATTCCAGGCGTCTCGTGGGGGGTATGTCAAACCTGAGGCAAAACCCGTTGTGGAGCAAAAGACAACTCCTGAACCAATGGATATAGGAGGAGTAAGAGGCCCACTGACCGTAGAAGAAAAGAAGCGAAGGAGAGATAATAATTTGTGTTTGTATTGCGGTCAGGGAGGTGATTACGCCAGGGAGTGTCCTGTAAAGCCTTCTAGTGTACCGTCTGGTAAGAGGATAGCTTGTATCCACCAGGATAGTGGTCCTGGTTTTGTGGAAGGTCTCAGGGGTACGTACGATGTCTTGGGTGCAGTAGACAGGGTGCCTAGACATTTTGTGATTGCGGCTTGTTTGCTGCTTTCTTCTAGCAATAGAGTGGCAGTTTCGATTTTATTGGATTCTGGCACCACAGGGAATTTTATGGACATCACATTGGCAGGTAAGTTGTCGATACCCTGTGTTAATAAGGAACAGCCTGAGCCTGTGCGGGCAATCGATGGGACAGAGTTGACTTCAGGTCCTATTAGGCGGCAGACGGTTCCCTTGAGTCTTTTGTGTGAAAATGGCCATTCTGAATCTGTGTGTTTGATCTAATTGACGCTACTTCCTTTGGTGTGGTGTTAGGGGTACCATGGTTACAGAAGCACAATCCCAAGATAGATTGGGTTCAACGATTGGTAACCTTGGACTCTGCGCATTATTTAAAGAACTGCTATCAGGAGGCTACGGATTGGGTGACTCCGTTAACATGTGCAGTGGGTGGTGTGGGTTCTGTCCCTTTGCACTATGCGGCTTTTCGGGGTGTTTTTGATGAGGGTCATGCTCAGGGTCTCCCTCCTCACCGACCTTTTGATTGCAAGATTGACCTGGCACTGGGTGCTACCTTGCCATGTAGTCGCATTTATGTGCTTTCGGAACCGGAGGAACTACATCTTAAGGAGTATCTGGATGAGATGCTGAGTAAGGGGTTCATTCATCCCTCATATTCGCCGGTATCCTCAGCTATCTTTTTTATTCCGAAAAAGGAGGGCACTTTGCGGGCATATGTGGACTATAGGGCCCTGAACAAAGCTACGGTGAAGAACAAGTATCCACTTCCAGTTATTCCTGTGTTATTAGATCAGTTGTGGAAAGCTACAGTGTTCACCAAATTAGACCTGCGGGGCACATACCATCTTATACGAGTTCGCCCCGGGGATGAGTGGAAGACTGCGTTCAGGACTAAGTATGGCTTGTTCGAGTATTGCGTGATGCCGTTTGGCTTGTGCAATGAGCCTGCAGCATTTCAGTTCTTCATTAATGAAGTTTTCCGAGAGTATCTGGATATCAGTGTCATTGTATATCTTGATGACATATTGATCTTTTCAGAGACTAGTGATGAACATCAAGGACATGTGATACAAGTGCTACAGAAATTAAAAGATCATCATCTATATGCCAAATTAGAGAAGTGCCAGTTTAGTACCCCAAAGGTGGAGTTTTTGGGCTTCATAATTTCAGCAGGAGGAGTACAGATGGACCTCAGAAAGATTGAGTCTATCGTAGCCTGGCCGGTACCTTCTACGGTCAAGGATATACAGGTCCTTTTGGGGTTCGCAAATTTTTATAGGCGGTTTATTGCTCACTTCTCTGATATAGTGGCACCCATGACACGCTTATTGAGGAAGGGAGTTCCCTTTGTCTGGTCCACTGAGGCACAGGAAGCATTGTGGGCGGTTACATGGGAAATTTACAAAAGCGCCAGTGTTGGTGCATCCTGATCCTGCCCTGCCATTCTTCGTTGAGACAGATGCATCGTTGTGTGCAGTGGGTGGGGTATTGTCGCAAAGAGACATCCTGACTGGAGCTATGCACCCCATTGCTTTCTTTTCAAAAACGTTGTTGCCTGCGGAGCGTAATTACACCGTGGCAGAAAGGGAGTTATTGGCGGTTAAACTGTCTTTTGAGGAGTGGAGGCATTACCTGTGGGGGGCAAGACATACCATCACTATTTACACTGATCATAAGAACCTGGAGTTCTTTCGTTCTGCTCGTGCCTTGTCACCACGCCAGATGCGGTGGGTTCTTTTTTTTAACAAATATGATTTCGTTATTACCTATAGGCATGCGGCACAGCAGGCAAAATCCGATGCTCTCTCCCGCATTTATGTGGATTCAAGGGATGCAGGGGTGACAGGAGACGTACGCCCTATGATAGCTGGTGATCGTATTGTAGGGGTAACATCGGTGGATGAATTTACAGCTTCAGTAAAGGCCCGTATGAATCAGATTGACCTGGTTCCCTGGTTGTCACTTCCTCAGGTATCGGTTCAGGATGGTCTGTTGTATCATGAGGGTCGGTTGTTTGTGCCCCCTGCATTGAGAGAATCAGTATTGCAGTGGTGTCATTCTTCTGCATTGGTAGCACACCCTGGGGTACAGAAAACTAAGGAAATGTGTCTACGGTGGTTTTGGTGGGATACCTTGGCCCGGGACATACAGGGTTATGTGGATGCCTGCCCGGTTTGTGCCATTAGTAAGCCTACACATACTAAACCGTCTGGGCTATTGCAGCCCTTGGAAGTTCCACCGGCTCCCTGGCATACGGTTAGTATGGATTTTGTGACGGACCTTCCATCTGTTTCGGGGTTTACTGCCATATTTGGAGTGGTGGACATGTTTACAAAGATGGCCCATTTTATTCCATTGCCCAAAATACCTACGGCAAAGGAGATGGCATCAGTATTCATGAATGCAGTGGTGAGGTTACATGGGTTGCCTTCGGCTGTGGTATCAGACAGGGGGGCTCAGTTTGTATCCCATTTTTGGGCAGAGCTTTGCTCTGTGCTGATGGTGAAGATTAGGCTGTCCTCAGCATATCATCCACAATCTGACGGGCAGACCGAGCGCATGAACCAAACTATGGAACAATATCTTCGGTGCCTTGTGTCTTCCTTGTCATGTAATTGGGTGACGGCTCTCCCTTTGGCAGAGTTTGCATATAACAATAGCTTGCACTCCGCTTTGGGAATGACGCCTTTCTTTTGTTCAATGGGGTTCCATCCTAGGGCCTTAGCCATACAACCTACGGGTCATGTGCCAGCCATAGATGATGTGTGTAAGACGTTGAGTACCATCTGGGATGCTGCCCGGGTCAATTTACGGGAGGCCAAGGCCAACATGAAAACACAAGCTGATAAGCATCGGGCGCCGGCTCTTGCCTACAGGGTGGGTGAAAAGGTGTGGTTGGCCACTCGTAATCTCAGAATGCAGGGGTCTCGTAAATTACATCCTAGGTACGTGGGCCCTTTTCCTATCGTTCAAGTGGTCAATCTTGTGGCTATGAAGTTGGGTTTGCCCGCTGAATACAGGATTCATCCTGTGTTCCACACGTCCCTGTTGAAGCCTTACGTGCCATCTGACCAGGTGTTGCCGCCTCCACCCCCTTTGTTGGTTGATGGTCAGGAGGAATTCGAGGTTCGTGCTATCTTGGATTCCAGACGTCGGAGGGGTCGGCTGTAATATTTAGTTGATTGGAAGGGGTATGGACCTGATGATCGGACTTGGGAGCCGGCTGGAGGGGTGCATGCTCCTAGGTTGGTCCGGGTGTTCCACAGACGCCATCCCTCTAAGCCCCGTCCGGCGGGGAGGGCCCTTGGGGGGAGGTACTGTTAGGATCAGGCCCCTGTCCCCTTTCTATGACCATGTCTTTCGCCGTCACATGACTCACCAGGGGAGGGTATTTAGTTTTGTTACACCCCTGCAGTGATGCTTGGTATCTTTCCATGTTTGGTTCCAGGTCCTGGGTTCCTGGTCGTTAGATTGGTTCCTGATTTGCGTGCTCGCGGGCCCGCGAGCACAGTCCTCTGCCTTTCTTTGCCTGTCCCCTTCCCTGCCTCTCTGTCCCAAGTTCGTGTTCCTGTTTCTTCCCTCCCTTCCGGATCGCTGTGTACTGGGATTTCCCAATGGTGCGCACTGCCAGATTCTTGGGGATACTGGGGCTCCAGTACCCCTTACTTGTTAGAGACGAGGAGTGGAGATTGCCGTTATTGACGCGCGGCTGTGCGTTCATGTTCTGTCTCCCGTCTCTACTTCCGCATATTTTGTAGTCTGTCAACATCTTTGTGCCGGTTTGGGTGTATTCAGCGTTCTCTTCATGGAAGCTGCGACAGCGGTCCTGGTGCTCTCGTTTCCCCTTCTGCCCTCTTAGTTTAGGTTTTTAGTTTAGAAATACACTGAGTAAGGGTTTTTTTTCTGTCACTATTGGACTTTTTCCCCCTCATTGTTTATGGAGACGGGTTTTGGGATTACTTCACTTCGTGCTGGCCCTTGATACTTCCTCAATACATTCAAGACGCCTTCACAGGACAATCAGTGCACCAAAACCTGGTAAGGGAGTCATCGTGTTATTTTTTATGTGAATGGCATGGTCATAGTTAAAGGAGGGATGGGTACATAGTCTGGTTTTCCCTATGTTGTAACGTTGTGCCTTATTCTTTAGGTGCAGCGGCGTGGAGGTTGTTATCCGGGTCAGACGTTGTCCCTCCCCTGTTTCATTCCTTGTTATTCCCACCCTCTCCCGGTGTTTATCTGCTTGCTCAGTGTGAGGTTTCCAGTGAGCGGCAAGTGGGCAGGGGCAGCGGATTGGGCCATACTACGTTCCTGCAGTGATACAGGCTTCTGAGGTAGAATCTAACACACCTCCATCAGGAGGCCTCAATCACTCATCAAGTGTATATAGTGATCTTGCCATGTTCAGTGATTATATTGGTCGTCTGTTGTTTTGTGGCACAACCATGTAACATGTATGTCTTTTATTATCAATCTAAACAGCGCAAAACATTGTCTTTTTATCTTATCACAGGTCCCATCGGTGAATCTAGGATCACTGGTTCAGTATTACCCAATGTTGTTTCTGTTATTTTTACACTTATTGGTTGTATTTACTCACTATTTGCAGTAGCTTTCTGTTGATCCTGATGAAGGCCATGACACTCTGAAAGGTCACAAGGCTGAAACATGTTGATAATACTTAAATGCAGCTTTCTCTAATGTCGACAGTTCCATTACCAGATATTTTGTTTTTAATCCTGTCACAAGGTAGCTGAATAAATTTTATCGGAAGCTAGCCTTGCAGCCAGTATTAAACCACATTTACTCAAGCACTCCACTCCACTTATAACACACCACGCTTGCATAGGGTTTTAGAATAACCCACTTGACCAATTTAAAACAGAGAGGGTTGTAGCCCGCGTTAAGACTAGGTTCTTGAAGCGAGGAGGCACCCCTATGATGAAGCATGACACCTCTGGTGTGTGAGGGGAACCGTCCAGAAAAGGGATCCCCCTCCCAGAGCATGGCCGATAAAGTCAACATACCCCTCAGACCCATGTTCCAGACCTGTGGGCTTGTTTTGTGATAGGTATTATGAGTGGGGAGTGTGCCCCTCTAGGTCCTTAAATCTCCTCGTAGTGTAGTGTGTTTTATCTAGGTACCTGAATCAATATTCTATTCTTTGCCCTTGTCCGGTTATAAATCAATAATATCCCTGCAACGGCATAGAAACCCTTTTTCATAATTCAGTCATAGCGCATGCTGTCACATTAAGCAAACCTATTCCTCCAGCCCCCTAGAAAGCACACCGAGTTCTTAAACAAATCCAAGCCTCCAGCAACCTGGGAAATCCCCGCTGCTATTGTTTTGATTTCGTCCGAGAACTCCTGTAAAGCACTGTAAGAACGACCAGTTCTTAGTGACATCTTTATTGACGTCTTATGTCCATCCTTACGTCAACCCCGGCACCTTTCAGGTATAAATATACCGACGCTGCCTTAAGCAAACACACGGTGGTAATCCTGGAGCAGAGCAGCTACTACTTCCGAAGAGCCCAGTTGATGCGAGAGCCCACGGACGCTGCCCCTCCCTTTTGACGCGCTGAGAAAGACGCTGTCTTTTCTCTTGCCGAGAAATCCAGCCTCCGGCGTTTCCAGCCTACCCTTGCGGGTGACTGGGATACCGAGTCCTGAGAGAGAGATACCAGCCCTCCTGCCTTCTAATACCCAGGTACTGAACTGACTAAACCCTTACAGAGAATTCTTGAGTCAGATTCTTGGCAAACCAAACTTAACTTAAACTGCTACTTACTTACTCCCTCCCATGTATTAGGCTTATGTTAGAAGCACCAGTTGAATACGATTAGTCAATGTATATATGTATGTATCTATTTTATCCATTTTAAAGTATCATATGGCTAAGAAACCATATCAATGCTTTTACAGTATTATTTCATAATCCTGCTTTTACTGTATGCACTTTACTTAACTATAGGTATTGCAATTGTAGCAATTCATTTCTCTTGTATGAGGAAAGAGACTGCTCAATAAATAACACCTTTTATTGAAAACGCCCGTCTCTCTCTTTCTCTGCAATCTGGTGAAACTAAGTACGCACCTTTGACTGAGTGAAATAGCTGTCTTTTGTTTTCACACGACTCTAGAGATATACTCTTATTCAGGGAGAGCAAAGTTGTCATGTTTTATGGTTGTCAGAAACTAAATCCCTTCTTGTCTATCCAGGGAGGTTAAACTCCTCCTCGCTTATTCGAGAAAGTTTCTAGTGAACTCTGAGCTAGCTGGCAAACACTTAAGTCTAATATAGTCAGTAGAGACCTAGTTAACCTCAGTCCTACGTCTAAACTACTGAAGATATTATTCCAATGCGCAGAGCCTATTGGGACTATAGGAACTACACTAGTTCAAAATACACTTTATTCGATTTGGTTAAAATCATAAAAGCCAATAAAAACATAGTAATATTTACAATTTAAAAAGTACATACAGATTTTCAGGATGTGCAACACTTTAGACAGTCATGAATAACGGAACAAAAATATCAACAATCAAGTTACAACGTTACCCTTTTTAAGTCTCGACTTGATTCTAAATGCAGCGACTAAAAAGCTAGCTACAGAATATGTGATGAAGATATTACCTAAAGACTGTAAGTACAACATGGCAGGTCTAACTTGTATAAAACTGGCATCCTTTAAAACAGGTACTAAATATTTATTTCTTGGCTCCCTGAAAAAACTGCAAAACATTATAAAGTGCAACGTGTCCTGTGTTGAAAATTCATCACATTTACATGGGGCTCCGGATTCTGGCGTGCTCCAAAGGTGGAAGCAGCCCAGCACGTAGGTAATCTGGTTAAATCTAAATTTAATAGGAAGATGTCTGTGTAGTGGTTTGCTAACAAAGGTAAGATAAGGTGCTATGGAAGGGGAGGATAGCAACATATAATGTGATCTTACTGATTTTTTAGTCAACTCGTCTTCCTCCCGGGCTAACCTTGCATTCTCCATAAAATATTTTTTAGCCCATTTAATATCTTCAACCCTGATAGAAGATGGCAGGTTAAAAAGGCCTGGACGTCCAAGTTTTTCAAACGCCAGGCGCACGTATTCTAACCAGGGAATTTTCCTCCTTTGATCAAGGGACATGACATCTTTCAAAATAACATGATTGAGGGATAATTCTTCATTCAACCATAACTTTAACCAACGCGTTAAGGGAGCCAATTTCAGCTTGTCAGAGATATAATCTAGACCCAACTCTGCATGCAGTGAAAAAGTCGGTGTTGATTGAGGAACAGAAAGTAATCGACGAAGGAATTTATTTTCAGCCCTTTGTAGTAGATCATTGGACAGGTACCCCCATAGGGGCGCGCCATATGTGGCTATAGCAATACATTTCGCGTTATATATTTTTAAAATGGCCTCCATTGGTCTGCCTCCCAGCCTGTTTGCAAACTCTACGAGAGCTGAGGCAGCTCTGGTCATGGCCAGCTTTTTATCATGATCTGTGGACCCCAGGTGCCCTTTTCATCAAAGGTTACGCCCAGAAAGGGGAACGATGTTACTTGGGACACAACCTCACCTTTACAATAAAGGGACATAGTTTTATGCTTCTTACGGGACACCACCATAGTATGGGACTTCTTGGTGTTGATCTTAAGGTTTAATTGGTCAATAAAGTTGCCAAATGAGTCTAGCAGGCGTTGGAGGCCCACCCCGGTTCTGGCTATCAGGACAGCATCGTCCGCGTATAGGAGAGCTGGTATTTTCCTCTCTCCTACTCGCGGAACGTCCCCCCCCACGGCCATCAGGTGTTTCTCAAGCCCGTTTATATAGATCGTAAAAAGGAGGGGGGCTAAGATGCAGCCCTGCCGAACCCCTCTTTCCGATCTAAAACAGGTGGTGCACCTACCCTCCTTTGTCACTCTCACTTTGGCGAACAGGTCCTGGTGTAGAGAGGCTATAAAATTCACCAAGGAGCCGTCCACCCCCATCTCCAGCATAACTGGCCATAGTTTTGCCCTATTGACCATATCAAAGGCCGAGGAGAGGTCCATGAATGCAAGAAACAGAGACCCCTCCTTGGCGACCGTATACTTAGAGATCAATAGTTGCAGGTTGAGGCATTGGTCCACGGTTCCCCTCTTGTCCCTGAAACCGTACTGCAGGTTTGACAGTCCCTCCCCCTTCTTGATGTTTTCTCTCAGTTGGAACAATAGGACTCTGTCCAAGATCTTAATCGCAGAGTCCAGAAGGGAGATGAGCCTGTAACAACCTGGGTCATCGCGGTGGCCCTTTTTAAAGATTTTTACGATGACCGCGGTTGCCCAACTTTTGGGAAAAATGTTCTTATTGACTGCTCTAAAGACCTGACTTAGGACACCTGCCCACAGTTTAGGATCAGACATATGAAAATCACCAGGCACCCCATCCGGGCCTGGGGCTTTCCTTTTAGAGGTCTCTAGGATAGCCCTTTCTACTTCTCCTACAGTGAAGACCAATGGGGCACATGCCAAGGGTTCCCACCTTTCAGTTTGATTGGTCATCTCACCAGAACCATAAATTGTGCCAAAGTGGGATAGCCACTTATCATCGGGAATCACACAATCCATGGGACAATTGTCTGACTCTGAGAGAAATGGTTGATTCACAGTGGCCCAGAACAATGAGCTATCCCGGACAACTACTGAAGAAGTTAAATTATCCCAGGCTGCTTCTTTGAGCGCTTTTTTCCTCCCAGTAATGGATGCTTTATATACTCTTCTTGCTTCTGAGATTTTATCCCTGTCTCTCGGGCAACATTTGAGTGCCTTCATGAGTGACCTGTGGGCTTTTGAGCACTTGTCATCAAACCACGTGTGGGGTTTAGGGGGACCATGGGTGCAATTAACAGTTAGAGCGGCTGAGACCTCCGAACAAATTAATTCGAAGCTACTCATAATAGTTTCGACAGGTGTGCCGGCCTCCTGACAGATCGCTATATGGGGCCCAATCTTTGGTGAGATTTCCTGCATGAAATTCTCAGGGACCACGTTTGCCCATTTCAATCTGCGTCCTTGATCTATAGGACGAACTGACGGTCCCGAGACAACCCCTCATGGCTTAGTGTGCAACCATTCCGCCCCCTGTGTCACAAGCAGAACAGGATTGTGGTCACTATAGGCTACAAAAAAAGCATTATATTTCTTGTCTCTAGATAAAATGCCCGGTGACACAAAGATGTAATCTACTATGGAGCCGGGGGATGTTCCCTTAAAAGTGACTGTCCTTTCACCTTTCTCCGTGATGTTTGCTTCAAGCAAGTTATACAGTGCCATTAATTCCTCAAGGGCTTCCCCCCCTTTAGAGTGTTCAAAATGTGGCACCTGGTTATAAGGTAGATCTTCCCAGTCTTCAATTCCACATAAATCATCATTGCAAAGATGTACATTAAAATCACCTAATAAAACCAACTCGAACACAGTGTGATTATTTAAACTATACAATGAGAGAAAATTATCCAGTCCAGCCAGATGTTCACTTTCAGTAGTTCTCTCCCACGCGTTATAGAAATTAATAAAAAGAATGGTGCAGGCTGGTGAAACAACCCATTCTATGGCTAGGAGATTTGGAGAATCGCAATGGATTTGCCTAAAGCTGCCCTTCAGTTTAAGGGAAAACATGGACATTAAACCCCCCTTGGCGCTGCCTGATCGACTTGGGACTGCAGGTGTAGTGAAGGTAATGAAACCGTCCACCCAGAAGTCAGGGGAGCTATCCCATGGCTCCTGGCAGGCAATAATGTCGTGTGCCCTAATAAGCTCCAACCAAGATGTGTCGGTCCTTTTAGCTCTTAGGCCTGCAATGTTCCAGCTAATAATTTTGCAGACCTCTAAAACTGTAGATATATCGGGCACAAGACTTGTATTGCGTGTAGGGGCTGGCTGTCAATCCAATTCCTCTATGTCTGAAAGAGGAGCATAACGGTTGGTCTGGGTCACTGTCATAAGGTCGTTACACAAGGGCTGTGGCGCCACAGACGGCGTGATGATGGGAGACAAAATACTCCCTGGGGTGGAATATGACCGTGTGCTGGGCCTGTGTCCGCTTGCCCAGGTATGGTTAGTCTCCCTGCGACTGGGAATGCGAGTATGCCTAGGTCCCCATGCCGGTGGAGAGGGCGGGTAAAAATACCCTAACGGTACTGGTCTCAGGGAATCCTTGCTGGTAATATTAGAACCGTCCCAGAACAGTCTATGGGCCGCATCAGGGATGTTGAAATTTACAATGACACAATCGCCCTTAATGTGTTTGTCCCTTTTCCCAATCCATCTTACCCTGCGAGCAAAAATCACATTATTAGTAATATCAGAGCCACCACTGCATGTCCCCGCACACCAAGATTTTGCTTTGTTAACGAGGGACGTTGAAGATTCCACCACCCCCTCTAATAATGGCGGAACGCCCACAAATACAGCCACAAGCGGGGCTGCTTCTGGGGGTAGGTCAGTGGTTGGGAAACCGTGCTGTCTCTCCCGATATGTGTCACTCAGGTTTGGTTTACTGTCCATTGTCTGAGGTAATTGCTTAGGGTAGGTTAAGAGTGTTCTTTTTGCTGTTTGTGTTCCAGTCCCAATCAAGTCTTTAGTGTTCCCACCACTAGTGGACAAAGGGTTCGCCGAAACTGTGGCGTCTGGTGGTCCCATGTCCCTTGGAGCAGTGCCCCCGGCCAGCTGTAGGGATATGGTCGCAAAGTCTTTCACTAGCTTATCGACTAAGGAGCATTTAGCCAGCAACCCAGATAAACAGGTATTAAGAGTTTCCACGATATCCTTGGCTATATCTACAATTAGAGGCTCAATACGTGAGGTAAACAAGGATTCCAATTGATCGCCCAGTGGGTTCTCTATCAGTAAGGGTGTAGAGGGTATACCTCCCGTTTTCTTCCTCCTATTCCTCCTATTCGCGGTATGCTTTGCGCCATTTGTTTGTACAGGGGTGGGCTTAGAAACCAAGGGGGCCGTACTGCTGATAGGTGAGGATGACTCCACAATATTCGGCGCAGTAGTGGGTTTGACAATCAACACCTCGGGGTCCAAAGGGATTGGAGGCACCGCAACTGGTGAGAAAGTATGTGGCAAAGGTGACGTTGTGGGGAGACCCAGTTCGGATTCAGCGTGTGCTATTTCTTTGGTGAGTGCCCCCACCGCTGACGAAAGGTACGATAGTATGGATTCGGAATGAGTGGTAATTTTCGCTTTCTTACCTCCCTGTTCAGAATGCGTCGTGCCTTTTCTTTTTCCCATGATGCGAGCTTAGGGGAGTGGCCCAGCCCTGCCTCCTCCTGCCCCGGACGGCCACAGACGGCCCGCCCTTGTCCCGGGCTTCTCCCGGCCCGTGCCCGCGCGCGTCCCGCGGGGCGGTGTACTGGCGAAGCCTTTATGCGCCTCCTGGCGCTGGTGAGGGCGTCACTGGGGTGGGAGGGGCCCCCGGCGGAGCCAAGCCCGGCCGGGAGCCTGGCGGAGCAAGGCCCGGCCCTTTGCTGATGGTGCTGCGCCTCTACGGGAACTGTGCCCGTCCGTGTAGATTCAACGTTTGTGTCCCCCAGAGCCTGCTGCTGGCGCTGCCTTTATGCGCCTCCTGGCGCTGGTGAGGGCATCACTGGGGTATGAGGGGCCCCCGGCGGAGCCAAGCCCGGCCGGGAACCTGGCGGAGCAAGGTCCGGCCCTTTGCTGATGGTGCTGTGCCTCTACGGGAACTGTGCCCGTCCGTGTAGATTCAGCGTTTGTGTCCTACACTACACTACATGGCGCCCAACGTTTGGTAAGGCGATAAATCTAACGCAAGACGTTAGAGTAACTCAGTCGTGCTTTTTCACACAGACCCTTTCTCCCGTAAATACTCCAAAGACGTGTGGAGTGGGTAAAAGGTTAAAATCCGCCGGAACTTAGTAGAAAGAGATTTCTTTGTATAGTTTTTGGTTTATTCAACGTTGAAGGATACAGTGTTCCAAAATATTGTGCACCTAATCTTTGTTTCCTTGAAAACTTGATCTGCAACTAAAACCTTCCTGACAGTAAAATGTCAGACGGTGAAGGAGATAGGGAGACAGCTAGAATAGCAGCTCAACTCCTAGCGGAAGACACAAGTCTCCTACAGCAAGACCCGGAGGCAATACTCATCCCGGTCAGCATAAGAAAAACTATAACTCTTAAACTAATAGAAAATGGACTAACATCGAGAGGTGGTACAGTCATATTCGTAATTGAGGCACATGAATATCGGCAGACAGAGGTATTCTATTCATGGATAAACTTTCCAGCAGCAAACGCTGTCACACATGAGTTCCACTATTACAAAATAGAGGAACCACCGGATGAGTACACCCCTTTCGAGGAGGTAGAAATCCCATTAAAATACCAAGAGCACCTGCTCTGGTTTAAAGGCGCCCTAAAACATAATAATCACATCACCAGGCTCGGTCCACTAGGTAGACCAGGAGCAACGTGGCCGGTTCTAGCCAGCTACACACCACATCCCGACATTGAAAAAATGTCAATACCAGAACTTTTGGTACAGTTAAAACAACTGATTAAAATACATAGACAATTAGTCCAATATGTAATGCGGACTTCAACAGTCCAACCAGCTATTAACATTCCACAGCTGATCCCTCATCAGGGGAACACAAACAAAATTACACCACAAAACATACAGTCATGTCTGGGTAAAGTACCCGCAAAACGGGAACAAATTCCATTCTGGCTAGCACAAAAAATAACTCAAATAGAGGCAGTATTTCCGGATACTACTAACCCTGGGTGTAGCACTTCGCTACGCCCACGGAGTGGGCGTAGTGTTGCCTACTTCGCCATTTGCGAAGTAGGCGTAGCAGGCAACACTACGCCCACTCCGTGGGTGTAGAGAAGTTGCCCGCCACCCGCCTCCCTCCCGCTCTCCCAAAATACCTAAATAATGAATTTATAAACAATAAACACCACTTACCTTGTCGGCTGCATCTCCGGGGCTCCCTCTGGTAACCGCGCCGTCATCATGGATAGTAATGCGCATGCGCGGCCGCCCGCGCATGCGCATTTCCCACGAGAAATCTAGAAGGATCATGGCCATATCCTCACCCCTGGCAGCATAGGCATTGAACAGAGCTATAGTTCGTCTTATATGATCTGTAGTGTCACGGCCTGGCACAAACCCATGCTGCCAAGGGGAGACCAACCGACCTATGATCCTTCCCAACCTTATCGCCCATAGCTTAGAGTATAATTTTGTATCAGAATTGATAAGGGAGATCGGGCGATAGGAGCCTGGATTATTTTTAGGTTTTCCTTTTTTGTGGAATACGACAATATTTGTCTCTTTCCACGTTTCGGGGATTAACCCTGAGCACACTATCCCATTAAATAAATCCAGCAATATTGGGGCGATTTTTTCCTCTAGACACTTATACAACTCCAATGGGATGCTATCAGGTCCTGCTGCTTTACCAGCAGCTAGTTCCTGTAGCGCTGCTTTTACCTCAATTAATGTCAGGTCAGATTCCAATAACTCCCTGCTTTTTTCATCTAGTTTTGGACCTTCATCTTTTAAGTTTGGATTCGGTGCCATCCCACCACCCTCTTCATCATATAGTTTTTGGTAGAAGGTCTGAAAAACTTCCAGGATCTCCTCAGGTTCAGTATAGTCAGTCCCATTTTCCTGCAAGCATTGGATGATATTTTTGGATCTCTCCTGCCTAATCCGCAGTGCTAACACTCTTCCTGCTTGTTCCCCTGTTTCGTACCGACTCGCTCTTGAAGACTGGTATTCTCTGGATTCCTTCTGTGTAACAAGCCCCTGGAGATCCGCTTTAATAGTATTAATTCTATTTAAGCTTGCCTGCCCATCGATCCGCTGACCTATATCTTTGATATGCTGTGTTTCTGCTAGGCCCAAGTTTCTAATCAAAGTTTCGACTCTCTCCCTATCCTCCTTCCTCAATCTGGCCGAACACTTTATTGTCTCCCCCCTTATAGCCGCCTTAAATGTATCCCAAACTGTATTACGAGAGGCACTATACCTGTTCATCTCATAAAATTCTTTTGCCCATTGCCTTATGTGACTCAAAAACCTATCTATCGTCTGCGAGAAGCTTTCTTTCGAAAGACCATCTCGTTTGTCGCCTTCCTGCATTTTCTACCACACATGTTAGAACCAGCGGATTGTGATCAGAGATATATTTGGGCATTTTTGTTATATTCACTTTACTCATCTTATCTGAGGAGATAAAGAAGTAATCCAGTTTGGAGTATTTTTGATGCGGGAAAGAAAAATAGGTAGAGCCCATATCTGTAGGGTGTTTCACGTTCCATACATCCTCAAGTCCGTGTGATCTCAAGAGAGAGGCAAGTGCTCTATATACTTTTGGCTTAGATCCTATATAGCTGGCTGCCCTATTCCATTCCACCGAAATATTCATATCCCCACAGAATACAATAGGAGTTGGCCAGTCTACCAATTCTTCTTCCAGAATGTCAAAGACTTCCGGGTCGTCAAAGTTTGAGCCATAGACTGTACACAAAGTATACCCCAAAGTCAGCTCTACTATTGCCCATCTTCCTGAGCTATCTGCCTTTGCTCTTTTCGCCCCACCTAAATTTTGTTTGGCTAAAATGGCCACAACTCTAACTGTTGAGGTTTGTGAAGAACAAACCAGTATCTCATAGCCCCTGATATATAGTAGATTCCTATTGGCCCAGGGCAAGTGTGTCTCCTGCAAACAAAGGATGTCCAAGTTGTTATGTCTTGCAAAGTGACTAACTCTCTGACGCTTCCTCCAATCAACTAACTCTCTGACGCTTCCTCCAATCTCAAATTACATTCCAATACATAAAAAATATACACTTGCAAGAAAGTGGGCAGTAGCCCAAGCTCCTGCATTATATAAAAACCATGTTGGATGGGATGAGGACTCTCCTCCTCACAAAATCCAGTTAAAAAATCAACCAACTGCACAGAGGCAGTACCCAATTAAGCAAGAAGCTAAAAAACAGGTCAGGGAGATCTTAGATCAACTTGAATACCAAGGGGTGATTGAAGCATGCACCTCACAAATGAACAATCCTTTGTTTCCTGTCTCCAAGCCAGACGATTCATATCGTCTAGTTTTGGACTACAGACACCTTAACTCATGTTGCAAAACCTTTGCAGTACAAAACTCACACAGTGCAGCACTAATGAATAACATCGTGCGCAAAAAATACAAAACAACATTAGACATCTCTAATGGATTCTTTTGTCAAAATATAGCACCTGAAAGCAGGTATTTGACCGCTTTCTCAATAATGGGCTCGCAGAAAAAAATTCTGTCGACTCCCACAGGGGTTCAAGAACAGCCCAGGATTATTCTCAGGAAGAGTAACAGAGTTACTACAAATGTGTGATGATGAGGCATTATCTTATGTCGATGACATCTATCTAACAGATGATGACTTGGATAATCACTTGAAAAGAGTGAACACCATAATACTTGGGTACGCAGCAGAGGGTTACAAATTCAACTTTAAAAAGTCACTAATTGCCCATCTAACTGTCCTGTTTTTAGGATATGAATTATCAAGTGAAGGCAAAAGCCTGGCAGACAATTTCTTAGAGAAATGTGCTGTAATCCAAACACCAAGAACGCTAAAAAACTTACAATCAATTCTAGGTTTCCTGAATTTCGGAAGAACTTACATTCTAAATTATGCAGAGAGGGTTAGACCTCTCTATGAACTAATAAAACCAGATTTTAAAACAATCAATTGGACTCAAAAACACACACAAATTTTGAGATCATTGCAAACAGACATGTTAGCTAAAACAAAACTGCAAACACGCGATAACACTCGCAACCTTGTAATCCGAGTCATCCCAGGAAGATGCGGATTCACATACCTGACCTCTAATGAGGGAGAAAAGGTACCAATAGCATACAAATCACATTTGTACACAGAAGCTGAAAAAACATTCAGTATTAAGGAAAACATTGTTCATGCGGTTCAAACAGCTGTAGCAAAAGAAAGAGACCAAGCTGATGGCAGACAGATTACTGTTAGAACAGCAGAATCAGCCTTTGAGGCATTAACAAGCCCATGTAATTTACCTACTGTGGCATTAAATCCAAAATGGATACAATGGGAAAATTCTCTTGCTACAGACAAAGTGAAATACTATTTTGACCCGGAAATGAAAAAATAAAAAAATCTAGAATATGAAAGAGAATATCCTCTGCCTAGCGACATTCTGCCCATACAACTTTACGCCTGCGTAATATACACAAACAGTTATGCAGAACCCTCAGTTTGGGGAAAACAAGCCTACAACGCTACATGCGAGGTTGTCAAATGCCGGTGGCGCGGACGTAAATTGATGCCACTGGTAACAATGTCACAATCTGTAAAAGACAATTCAGGTCAACAAACTGAATTAATAGCTTTAAAAATGGCGCTCGACATTGCCGATCGCGAATTCCCGACACTGATAGTGTGCGATTCGCATTCCTGCGTCAAATCATACAACGAAAACGTGCAGAAATGGGTTGAAAACGGTTACAAAGATGACACAGGTGCCACAATAAAGCAAAAAACGCTTTGGGAACAAGTAATTCTTTTAAGAAAGAACTACCAAAGACTCACGTGATACATTCATTGAGTCATGAACGTGATGGCGTTCACGTTTCAGGGAATTCATTGGCTAAGACAGCCACAGCGGAAGCAAATAAACCGGCTTCCGTAGCTACAAAAAAGCGTTCAGGAAATACGTAGACGGGAAAACGATGCTGGCGGTAAAAACGTCATCAAAAGGCAACTGTGCAGCGCTACCCGTCAACTATCCACTCAATTATACATACATAATCGATGCAAACTCCGTTCCTTTTGCTCGAATCCCTGGAGTGGGGGATAGAGTAATTCCAAACACGAACAGGAGAGGCTTCTTAATACAAGAAGCACATATGGGATTAGGACTAAGGCATCAGAAGATCAAGGAATCTCTGACAGAATTACAATCAGAATACTGGTGGCGGGAATGAGCGTGAATAATCACAAATTTGCAAAAAATTGTGAAAACTGCAACAGAGATCGCAGTGGCGAACCGGCCGACATAGTGCCAGAACACCTAATAAAAAGCATAAGGCGATCTATACGCATGATTAAACAGGAAACATGCGTCCCAATGTATATTATTTAAGACTAGCTTCACTTAAAATGTAGACCCCAGCTCTCGGCTGACGTCTGAACTGTTATAAAAGATTTGCGAGTCTATAGCGGCATAGACGCAATTGGCATGCTACATTCTGACCAGGGTCCTGCTTTTAGCTCTCAAGCTTACGAGAAGGACATGACCAGCATGGGCATTGCATTGCGGGAATCTTATCACTTCCTTCCTGAGGGAAATGGGATGGTGGAAAGAAAAAACCGAGACATAAAGCAATCTATAACGGCAAAGGTATTAGGTTCGGGTGTTGGGTGGGTCAAACATTTAATAAGTGTCCAACGTAGTCTTAATAATCTACCAAGAAATTCTCTAAAAGGTTTCAGTCCGTACGAACTATTGTTCGGGACTAGAATGCATATCCAGGACCTCGATAGTCAAACTTCAGTGGTAGAAAGAAAATGCTTTGATATCAAAGATTGTTTGGCTATTTTACAGGACTTAAATGAAACAAGAAAAGACCTGAGCAACATAAAGTTGAAACAACAGCCAACAGCCACTGAAGAGAAACCACCTGTCCCAGCAAGGCCTGTCTGGATTCCAAAGATTGGGCATCTGGTCAGAGAGAAAATCGCGGTGAAGAAGGAATTTGGGCCTTCTTACAGAAAAGCAGTACCTGTCTTAGCTGTCAACGGAACAAGATCAGTTGTACTACCGCCCCTTGCTGGTAAAAAGGAGAACCGAGTTGTATCAATCGACCTGGTTAAACCACAATCATGTGGCCAATAATAAGTAGTAGGCCAAGTGGACTCCCAAGAAGTAGCAGAACACCAAAGTTCGCTACAAATCAGGAGGTTCAAACTGAGAGACTAATAACATTTGATAAACCTACAGTGAATCAACAAGGACTATGCAACAAAGCCATGGAACCTATGCCTCTTGAAACCCAAATTACAACAATTCGTCAAGAAACACCTGTCTACAACGATGCAGCCTCAGACTATACTAATAAAACAAGGAAAAATCCAGAAGCAATTCCAATAATTGACAGAACTGCGTCAGGCTACTTCATCAACTTCGATGACTTTTCCGAGGATCCGAGCGAACCTGAGGAACAGCCAACATCAACAACAACTTTTAAAGACAAGACTAAAAAACTCTTTCATCAACTAAAGGAGACCTATCTGATTTCCCCATGGATTGAATTTTGGGTGGTGCTAGGTGTACTTTTCCTCCTGCTTTGGCTCATCATGGTGCTATGCTTGGGACCGTTCATTGAGGGAAGATATGTTACAATGGACACAGCAAGCCAGAACATCAACCTGGTCCTAAAGCCACACAAGTCTTCATACATCGAGAAAAGAGAACTTTCCTCAGTAAACTTCACAGCCAATCCATTACCCGGTGGGGTAGCATGGGACAAAACAGATTACGATATATATGGCCCGGTCGAACTCTTGAAGTATCCTCATCCATTTAAGGTTTCATTAAGTGACTTTGTAAAACCGAGTACATTCTCTGATGATTGGGACTTTGAAAGTATTAATGATATGATGTCAGACTTAGTTATGTCAGCAAAATTTACAGAACATGATTATTTACAAGGTTCATCGAATTATGATCAGATGTACTGCTACAACCACTATGGTAACCATTATTTGCATAATTCTGCTCAGCCTAGAAATGTTTTAAATTATAATCAATGGGAACATTGTGCAACTCCACCAAAAGGTAGTTCAAAAACATTCTATGAGAAATTCCCAAGTGAAGCAGAATTTTTTTATTTCAAACTGTTAAATAAGACAGTAATGAAAACCATGCTAACAAATACAAAATTAATCTATTCAGAATCGTTTTATGAAAAAATGAATACATTTGGTTTTGATTTCTGGAATAATAACATTGAAACAAAAACGATCTGGGGTACTAAAGATTGGCAAGTCCAAGGTATAGAATCGTTATTCAGAGCCTGCATGATCCCAGAACAAATTATATTTTTGAATGACACAATTCTAGTAGTAATAAGCTTTATTTCGATATAAAAAAACATATCATAAAAGCGAAACATCACAGTAAAAACAATAATCGAACAAACAACTTACAATTCATTGTACCTTTAAAAAAGATCTGTCCATTTGGACAAGAAAAACATGATAAAAAGGGGAAGACATTATTGAATCATCAGTTTTTTAGTGGTTCTTATACGCCAAGCCCATCCTAGGAATTTTGCCAAACAGATGGCAAAGAATGGACTTGTGTCTGAGAGCAGTATTCTCAAAGCTTCCAGGTGTGAACGGGTTCCTAGGCTCCTGAAAAGAGGCTTCAACCACCTTCGTCTGGGAGCCAAATAGGCTCGACACTCAAATAAAAAGTGTGCAACAGATTCTGTTTTCAGCTCACAAAATGGACAGTCAGGAACAGTTTGCAAGGGTGGTTTCCAGGTAGAAGTGAACTGGCATAAAGGTAAAACCCCAACCCTGAATTTAAAATATAAAGCCCTATCATAAGGACTGTGAATCAGGTCCATATAAGCTTCTCTGGAGGGTTTACATTTAACCATCAGGAAGTTGGCAACAGTTTTTGGATGGTTAGATTTGCCCAGTCTCTCACTATCGACCCAAGACCAATAGGCCCTCTTCAATTCCTGTTTGGGAGGTGCGGTTTTGTTTTCCCACGCAGATCCTAGACCAAGCAAGATAAGTGCCTTCTTAACCTCTCTAAGCCAGGTGATCTTGTGCCAGCCAGGGAGGGACAAAACGTCTTTTAGGGCATCCGCATAGCTGTGGAGTTCAGGAACGTTCCAAATTCTGGACCACAGCAATAAGGGACGTAATTTAGCTTGCTCGCCGATAGGGCGGGTACCTGCGTCGAGCAAGAGTGGGATTGTGGGAGTGCTCTGGGGTAACCTCATCAAGTCTTTATGAAATTTATTTTCTAGGTGGGCCAAAGTGTCCACTCTCTGGGTTCCCCAAAGTTCTGCGCCATACAATGCTGCACTCACAACCCTAGCCCTATAAATGTCAAGAAGTGCCCCGATCGGTTTTGTTGAGGAGGCGCGTTGTTCTTTAAGTAGAGCGCCAACAACCCTCTTGTGGGTTAGAAACACTTTCTGGTGGTGGGCCTTCCAGTTCATGCTATCACAGAGGCGTATGCCTAAATAGTCAAATTCTTTGACCCGTTCTAATGGAACGGAGTCTAGAGTGGGGGGTTTAACAGTTTTTTTCGGGGGGTTGAGGACAAGAAATTTGGTCTTGCCAATATTTATTGCTAAGCCCTTGGTATCACAAAAGGCCTTAAAGCTGGTAAGTAGCGCCTGTATGCCTGTGGGTGACTTCGAAATCAGAAGGGTGTCATCCGCAAACAGGAGCGTCGGGATTTTCCTTCCGGCCAGGGATGGTGCATCTGCAGGATGTTGTAAAAGATGCTCCACCACTCCATTTACGTACAACGAAAACAGAGTGGGGGCAAGCACACACCCCTGGCGGACGCCCCTGTCTACTGGGATACACGGTGTTTTTTCTCCCAGGGCACCCCATCTGATTTGAGCAAAGTTGTTTGCATGGAATTTTACCAATAAGGCCAGAAGGTAGGGAGGTAGACCTAGACCGTCAAGGACTTTCCATAATAGTGCTCGTGGGACCAGGTCGAAGGCCGTCTTTAAGTCTATAAAGACTAAGTATAAACTGCCTCCTCCTAGAACCACTACCTTCCAATAGAGCATTAAAAGGCGGAAAGTCTGCTCGACGGTGCCTGTCCCTGATCTAAAACCCGCTTGGAAATCAGATAATATCTGGTTGTCATCCACCCACTCCAGAATCCTGCCCAATACCACTTTCCCCGCCACCTTTTGGGTTGTGTCCAACAAACTGATGGGGCGGTAATTAGCTGGATCTTCCCTGTTGCCTTTCTTGAAAATGGGGACGACTTCAGCTCCCCTCCAAGAGTCAGGGAAAGATCCCCCCAACGTAACCTCATTAAGAAGTGCAGCAATTAATCTGCTCCAAAATGGGGGGTTATTTTTTATCAGGTCGCCCGGGATCCCGTCCGGGCCTGCCGCTTTGTTGGGAACAATACAACTAATTGCGTTCGCTACTTCTACAGCGGTGAATGCAACTTCGTTTGGTGGGAGGACTGTGGAACTGAACCGTAATAGCAAATCTGGCTGGGGGGACCCTGTTTGCGCTGTATACAAGTTCGAAAAATGGGCAAACCAGGCAGCACCCGGGATGTTACAAGTCAGTTGGTGATCTATGGGCTTGTCTCTTGACCTTAGCAAGTCCCAAAACCCCTTGGCATCTTTCCTTGTGCTTGCCTCCGTTAGATCACTCCAAAAGTTGAAGTCATATGACCGCTTGGCCTCAGTCACAGATTTCCTGTAGAGTTTCCTTGCAGACCTGATGGCAGCTTGATCTTTTTCTTTTACTGCGGCCACGAGATCACTCTTAGCATTTCGGCATTTCGCTGTGAACCACTTTCCGTTTGTTCTCTGGACGCCTTTTGCAGCGCTACTGGCGCTGGGTTTCGAAATGGTGAATAGCCCACTTAGTGCTGTTACTGTCTCTAAAAATAGTGATAGGAACTTCTTACTATCACTGTTTAAAGCACCAAACTTGGATTCAGCCTGTAGTAGGATGGTTTCAGCTTGTGTCATCCTAGCCTCGTCTGCTGCGACTCTTGCCCATTTGAGACGTCTCCCACAGTTCGAGGGGAGGATCTCACATGAGGATTTCCATATCTGGTTGGTGGTTTCTTGAGAGCCCTGGAACCAGGGAACAGAAATGGTTACAGCAAGAGGGTTGTGGTCGCTATCGCAGGTTTCTATAACCTCCATGTCTTGGTGGTATGACCAGAGGGTATAGTTGAGCATGACAAAGTCAATTCTGGAGGAGTGGCCCGTCCTATTATATGTGTGGGCACCCATGGGATCTGACCTAGAACGCCCGTTTGTTGCTCTCAAATTATGCTCCATACAGAGAGCGTTTATGTCGATCACCCTTTGTGTCCATTTCGGGATCGGGTCAAGGTTCAAGATGGGGATTCCCCTCCTATTATCCTCCTCGTTAGTGTCCAGAATATCTTCTTTAGCTAAAGGCTCAAAACAGCAGTTAAAATCGCCTGCCAGCAGGACGAGAGAGTCAGCGTTGCAGGCAGCCAGATTGTTGCTTAAACCTAGTGAGTTTAAAGATCCTCCATTCCTGCTGTCCCTTAAATAGATATTAAATAGTTCTAGCTTCCTTCCCCCTTTGTGATGGAGAGTTAGCCATTGGAGGTCAGGAGATTCAGTAGGTCTTTGGAGAACACTGAGGTCTAGAGCTATATTAATCCAAATAAGGAGACCGCCGGACGGGCGTCCTTTGGAACCTTGATGGTGAACAGCCGGGACGTAGAAGGTCGAGAACCCCACTCTGTGTCTAGGTTCCTGGCACCATGTTTCCTGTAACAAACAAATGTCGTAAGGTGCCAAGAAGGTGTTCCATTCCGGGTTGTCAAGGTTACGTTCAAGGCCAGCCACATTCCAGCTTAAGAACTTTAGTAAGGATTCACCGGGTGAAGAGATTTTAGGAACATGAGTGGGTAAGGAAAGGTTTCCTTCATCCGGGATAGTTGGTGTTGGGGGGATCTTAGTCTGGTAAAGTTCAATGGGGGCAGCACTATCTGGCAGTTTGATCTCCATTAGATTGAGTTGAACTGAAGGAGGTGGGGTCAGGCAATGGCTGTCAGGCCATGGTTCCATCCTTATACAATCAGGAGTAGCCATTTTAGCTAGATCCAAGACACGTGGCATGCGAGTCAGGGGCCCATTGTCGTTATTTTGTGGGCTGTAAGTTTGGTTTCCAGATATTTCTGTATCCATGGGAGACGAAGCTTTATCTAGTTGTGAGGAAGCGGGGGGCGCAAAAAGTCAATCGACCTCCTCCAGGCCTCCAAATCTGTTGTGGGTTGAAAGGCCATTCCAATGTAAAAGGGTGTCCATTAGCCTCGTGGGATGGATCTTCCATGGATGGTGCTGCACCAAGGACCAGTTATCCACTTGAGTACGTACTTGACGTGGAGGATAAAAGTAGGATAATGGCCTCGGGATGACAAGGGATTCTTCACTAGTTGGCCAAGAACAAATATGGCGTGCCGTATGCGGGTCATCAAAAGTTACAACTACGCAGTCCCCTTGCTTAGATTTCTTTGTTGGGCCCACCTAGGGTATTCTACGGACCATCATTACCCGGCTTCTCTTGCCATTAGGAGCTGGTCTGTTAACACTAAGCCAGTGCATTGTTTTGTTTGTCAATGACCAATGGTTTTCATATTGGTCAATGCCGAGGATAGGGACACCTGTCAACACAACTACATATTCATTGGCCTCTGGAGGAAGATCTATATAGCCTCCTCTAAAATTTTCTTTTGGGCGAGGGCCCTGGGTTTCAGTGGGGTGGGGTCTAGCGGGTGGTACCAGATTTGGATTTGTTTTTTGCAGCTTAGGATTCCGTACAGGAGCCTGCGGTTTGGAAGCCTGAGGTTTAGCGGTCGTGGAAATTTGGTCCACAGCCACCGTCCTCGGCTTGGGAACGGGCCTTGAAACAGCGGGTACTGGAGCGGGGTGCTGCTCAGCTTGTACAGCAGAAGATGGCAATTGTGAGTCGGATAGGGACACGCCCTGGTTTTCGAGATTTCTCAGGCCAAGAGTGGCCAGAGCAATAATGCTCTTCTCCATCTCGAGCAGATTGTTTTCTATCCTAGACAATCTTAGGTCGAGTGGTGAGAGAAGTTTTTTTAGTGTTTCCCAGACTTGGTCAATAAATTCCTTCTCATTTTGTCCCTGGTCCTGCACGTGCAACCCCTCAACCTCTGGGGTGATGGTAGCTGGGCCCTCTCCCATTTTTTGGCATACTGGCTGCGATCTTAGGGGACCCTCAGGTAAGACAGTACATGCCTGAGTATTAGCCATTGTGAAATGGTGAGTAACTGCCACTTTAGCCTTTTTGCGGGAGTAGGCTGAGCGTGATTGGCGTTTTCTTTTGGGTTGCGCGCCACTAGCACAGGAAGTAGTTGGGATTACTTGGGCAGGAGAGTTAGGGGACTGAGTATAGGGAAGTGCAGAGAAACTTAGCTCTTCTAAAGTGCGTGTTTGCTCTAAGGGCGGAGTGAGAGAGGGAGTAATCGGGGGATGGTGTAAATCAGCCTGAATCATGATGCTATTTGGGCGAACAGGGCGAGCAGGGGTGACTGCAGAGGCTATATGGCCTAAGGATGATTTTTTCGAATGGGCCATTACCTCGGACAACCTACGTGCGGTTGCCAGTTCTAGGGATACCCGAGTTTGGAGTTTGGATATTTCTTCATCAATAGCTATATTAGTGCGAGTGATGAAGTCATCCATAGGGCCACTAACTTGTGAACCGCCATTGGCGGCCTTGCTACGTGTCATCCTAGTGCTCATAATGAGGTGGGGCCCTCACACACCCTGCTAGAAAGTTGCCTCTATTAAGCTGGCCTAACCTAACACAATGAAAGAACAACAGGCGGGGTGGGGGTAGCAAGGGGAGTGGCCCAAGGCCGTCCGCTGCCGTCCTCGAACGGCCTCAAACGGCCCGCTCTTAGCCCGGTCTTCGCTCCGGGCTGCGTCCCGCGCTGCGGGAGGAGTGGCCCCAGATATAGCAAAGTCTGAGGACAGTGGGCGGGCCGGCAGGGAGAGCGGACCGGAAGTGGTCAGCGGTCTCTCAGGGACTCCTGGGAATTGGAGTCCCTGATACGCTCGCAGCCCTGCAGCCCTCCGGTGGTGTTGGTCTCCCGCTCCTCCTCTCTTGGCGACGAAGCGGCACCCGCGGAGCGGGTGCGGCGAGCTGTTCCCAAAGTCCTCCTCACGGTGACCAGCCAGAGGTGAGCGCGTCCCAGCTAAGCGCTGTGCAGTAAGGTCTCCCAGTTGATAGGACCGCTGGTGGGGCTTTAACAAACCCTCAGGTGGGCGGGGGGCGGGCCGGCAGGGAGAGCGGACCGGAAGTGGTCAGCGGTCTCTCAGGGACTCCTGGGAATTGGAGTCCCTGATACGCTCGCAGCCCTGCAGCCCTCCGGTGGTGTTGGTCTCCCGCTCCTCCTCTCTTGGCGACGAAGCGGCACAATTCAACAAACAACCTGTCTTGGCCTAGCCAAAATTAAAGACTTAAACAAACCGTCTATTCCAAAGCCATCACCTGATAGTAATAGCACTACAGATGTTGAGATAGACGTAGCCCATATTTTTAACCAAAACAGAACACATCCTAAATGGAAAAAATGGTTGATCTGGCCCACAGACACAAATAACTGTCAAGATAGATTCCTGAACAAAATACAGGGGTTCAAATTGACCAGGCCAGACCCTAGATACTCCCAGCGACAACATCCAGGGATTGTAACAACTTACAGTGTGGGTAAACTATGCCTCGAATGGCTACATACATCCACACTGGCAGAAATTAAGCAACACTTAACTTTACTTAAAGAAGGTGCTGACTTGCGTGATTTCCTTATGGGACCACGCAAACAGCGTCAAAAACGTTTCATAGCGGCCTCTATATATGCAGCTTATAACGAAGCTTGGAAAGTAACTCAAATTAAAACAGCAGAGACAATACGGGAAATTGACCGTATTAATTTGGAAAAATCACTTTCTGTTGTGGACAATGGGTTAATGACTCTGTCTTCCAGAATATATTCACTGGACAGTATTGTATCATCTGCAATCGATATAATAGAACAGGACACGCTTATGTTACAACATGGTCAGTCTCTATTGCGTTCTATTGTACAGCTTGGCTGGACGTTACAAAATCTGCATTCAGGCTACGTGCCTTGGCGTTTAATCAACACAACGTCATTATTCTCTATCTTTAACCTTACTGATATACAAATCAGCTTGGCACAAAAGGGAGCAGAATATACAATTCTGAGCATTGAAAAACTTGAGAGATTACCATTGACAATGTCAGAACGACCTGTCATTGAATGGATAATACACGGAATCATAACTATTCCGATAACAACTTTCCAATTTTGATACTGCCAAAAGTATATACAGGCAGGCCAGTATGAAAGGTTGGGTAAAGGATACATCAAGTCATCATGGAAATTACCTTACACTCACACATGTTATAGTGAAAAAGGACAGAATGTATTTCTTAGTGGTGATAATTGTGAAAAATCACTAAGTGTTATACTTCTGTGTCAGGGTATAAATCCACATGGGGCCTGTGAGGGGACTTCAAATAACCTTTCATGTCACCAGCTTGGCACACCTGGAACTCGAATAGAGCCATTCTTTAGACGGCTTTCGAACGGGAGCTACATTCTAATAGTGGACCACAGATGTTGTGGCCTGGTGCCAGGAAAAGCTTATCTCGTAAGTGTAACGTCCAGGGTCACTTGCTGTGAGCAAGTATTGTATCCCAACGACACTCCAGACAGGGAGGGAAACATTTGGCCCAGTCTGAAAATCTCTTCTATTCGAATTGATACTTTAAGCAGAATGAAGTCTGTTCTTCTACAGATGCCAGTGCACTTGACGTCATCAGAAGAAACATATGATCTCCAAGTTGCAAGGACAACGACAGAGATTCATAACCTTTTATCAACAAATTGCCCCCTACACTTCGCAGAAATGCTAAATGAAATCTTAAACATTTCTGATACGAATGGTATCGCGAGTGTATTTAAGTCAATTTTTTCGGGACTGTTGACACCTTTCAAAGCAGTCCTGGGCATCTTTCCTAATTTTGTCCATTCACTCTTTGGCGGCCTTCCACTCCTGTTGGGACTCGTAGCAGGCATTTTATTTTTGACTCTCCTGCTTCGTTATGGCAAGCCATGTCACAGACAAGACTCCAGCAACAATGGAAGAAACGATCCTAGCAATACGCTATCGGGACCGCATTACTAAAGTCCTTGCATTAGCCCGGCTAAGAGATCTGAATATGACCTGGTTTCTTTCATTCAGACCCATCTGGCAGAACTGTATCTTACCTGTGTTAAGATGTATGCTGTGCGGAGAAGAATGAGTGTTAGACGTCTGTCTTACACTACAATCAGAAGTACCATTGGATACAGATACTTTGCTGAACCCAGGAAAGGCTCACGCATCGTGTTGTCCCCAGCGGTTACCCATCCTGATGACGGCATTCGTTGAGACTTCACCACTGCGATTGAAGGGTAGTGAAGTGCAAGATGAGAGCAGCATCAACCAGGTACGACCCTCTGTGAGCACTGCTGATCCTGTCATCGATGATAGCAATCATGCTCACGAATGCACAGTTGCGGCATTTTCCAACTTGGTCGAACTTTCACCTGAAGTGGTAAACTGCTTTTTTGAAAGTCTGTCTGAAATGATGTTCTCCCCTGAACAGAAAGAATAAACTCTTAAGCAAATGAGCACTCAGCGTTCCCTGGACTCTGAATTTGGCCTTCAGCTTTGAAAAACAAAAGCTTCTGAAAATATTTGGAACTGTTTTGACTTCTTCCCTTGAAAACGAAACTATTTTTCCCCGATTCCAAAATATTTACTTTTTTTTGGCACTCATCATCTACTTAAAGTAGAACTATTCTTAGAGAACAGAGCTTCTATTTTTTAGGAACTCTAGAGACAATATATTACCTCAGCCTCTAGCATATTTACAAAAGATTGTATTTATATGTGATGGAATGGTCTTGCACTTTTCTTTTCTGTATTAAGAGCCATTTCATGTGTAAATTTTCGCAAATCATTCATGCTGATATATATATGCATCCTTTTTAATGAATGATTACACTGCTTGAAAGCGTATAGTACCTATACTCATTTTTTGTGTATTTCGCATATACCATTTCAGATGCAAAATAATGGATTTTGGGGTGGATCGGTATACACATGCACCGTTAGATATGTTTACTATTGCTTAGTTTAGTAATTATGGACATGAATTCGTGGAGTGGGTGTAGTGTGTTTTAACTAGGTACCTGAATCAATATTCTATTCTTTGCCCTTGTCCGGTTATAAATCAATAATATCCCTGCAACGGCATAGAAACCCTTTTTCATAATTCAGTCATAGCGCATGCTGTCACATTAAGCAAGCCTATTCCTCCAGCCCCCTAGAAAGCACTCCGAGTTCTTAAACAAATCCAAGCCTCCAGCAACCTGGGAAAACCCCGCTGCTATTGTTTTGATTTCGTCCGAGAACTCCTGTAAAGCACTGTAAGAACGACCAGTTCTTAGTGACAGCTTTATTGACGTCTTATGTCCATCCTAAAGTCAACCCCGGCACCTTTCAGGTATAAATATACCGACGCTGCCTTAAGCAAACACACGGTGGTAATCCTGGAGCAGAGCAGCAACTACTTCCGAAGAGCCCAGCTGATGCGAGAGCCCACGGACGCTGCTCCTCCCTTTTGACGTGCTGAGAAAGACGCTGTCTTTTCTCTTGCCGAGAAATCCAGCCTCCGGCGTTTCCAGCCTACCCTTGCGGGTGACTGGGATACCGAGTCCTGAGAGAGAGATACCAGCCCTCCTGCCTTCTAATACCCAGGTACTGAACTGACTAAACCCTTACAGAGAATTCTTGAGTCAGATTCTTGGCAAACCAAACTTAACTTAAACTGCTACTTACTTACTCCCTCCCATGCATTAGGCTTAGGTCAGGTACACCGGGGTAGGCGTAGTTAGAAGCACCAGTTGAGTACGATTAGTCAATGTATATATGTATGTATCTATTTTATCCATTTTAAAGTATCATATGGCTAAGAAACCATATCAATGCTTTTACAGTATTATTTCATAATCCTGCTTTTACTGTATGCACTGTACTTAACTATAAGTATTGCAATTGTAGCAATTCATTTCTCTTGTATGAGGAAAGAGACTGCTCAATAAATAACACCTTTTATTGAAAACGCCCGTCTCTCTCTTTCTCTGCAATCTGGTGAAACTAAGTACGCTCCTTTGACTGAGTAAAATAGCTGTCTTTTGTTTTCACACGACTCTAGAGATATACTCTTATTCAGGGAGAGCAAAGTTGTCATGTTTTATGGTTGTCAGAAACTAAATCCCTTCTTGTCTATCCAGTGAGGTTAAACTCCTCCTCGCTTATTCAAGAAAGTTTCTAGTGAACTCTGAGCTAGCTGGCAAACACTTAAGTCTAATATAGTCAGTAGAGACCTAGTTAACCTCAGTCCTACGTCTAAACTACTGAAGATATTATTCCAATGCGCAGAGCCTATTGGGACTACAGGAACTACACTACAGTAGCCCCCCTTTGTGTGTTTTCCTTTGGCTCAACATGACCAAATTTCTGTTGGTACCAACTAAAGTTGCAGGGGAGCATTCTTGGTATCCCACAATCCATGGACGTTGTCTCTCCTTTAAATATCAAGGTGTTTATATTTCCCGTCTCCCAGAGCTGGCATGGTATCTTAACTTTCCACCCCTTATTACCAGATTGACCAGGGACCTATGGAAGTGGGATCGACTACCTCTAAATCCCATGGGGTGAGTAACATTGTTTAAAATGGGTGTACAGACATAATATCAAGTTTTTGTTATCGATATACATAGATATCGAGTTTTTAATATTTTGGGAACATAATATTGATGTCAAGAATATTGTCAACACAATATCGAATGGAATATTGAATGTAAGGTAAGAAATATCGAAGTAGATAATATTGAAGTTATTAATATTGATACAAAAATATCGATGTTAATAATATCGATGTGTATATTACTATGTATTTTATATGCATGTTTTATATGTTTTTTGTTTTTAAGTAAATTATGCATTTTAGTACCATAGCGGGTTGTGGGTTCATAGGGGAATAGAGTGGGAAGTAATTTAATTATAGTTAATAAATAAAAAATTTTATGGATTATTAATTCTTTTTAATTAAATTTGGCGTTTTAGTTCTGTAGCGGGTTGTGGGTTTATAGGGGAATAGGGTGGGAAGTAATTTAATTTAAAAAAAGTAATTATTAATATTTAGTTTACTGGCATTGATAATTAATTTATTGTTAATTAATTAATAATTGGTTATTAATTTTTTATTAATTGATAATTATGTTAATTGTATTGATTAATTTTTGGAGCGGGTGTGGGTTTGTAGGGTAATAGGGTGGGAAGTAATTTAATTATAGTTAATTAAATAATATTTTTCTGGAATTATTAATTCTTTTTATTACATTTTGCGTTTTAGTTCTGTACATGTTCTGGGTTTATAGGGAAATAGGGTGGGAAGTAATTTAATTGTAATTAAGTAATTATTATTTTTTGTTAATTGGTATTGATTATCAATTGAATATTTATTAATTAATAATGGGTATTAATTTTATTCAATTGATAATTATGCTAATTGTATTAATTCATTTTGGAGGGGGATGTGGGTTTATATGGGAATACGGTGGGAAGCAATTTATTTGCAATTATTAATCATAATTTATCGGTGTAGTTAATTTATTTATTATTTATTAATTGGTAATTAATTTTGATTAAATTATACATTGATAAATATTTTAATTGTTTAAAATTGTATGTGGAGTAAGTTATATTTTTATTTGGGAATAGGGTGGGAAGAAATTTAATGTTGTAATTTATTGATAATGAATTAATCAATTATTTATTTTAATTAAAAAAAATGTAATTTATGAATATGTTATTTTTAATCCTTACTCTATCCAACATTTTCCCTATTGTTGCACTCTTTGGAGTGGGAATAGTAATTTTAACAGTTACACAATCCGAAACTTTCCCTACTGTTGCACTCTCTGGAGTGGGAATAGTAATTATTACCCCTACGCTATCCAACGCTTTCTCTTCTGTTGCACTCTCTGGAGTGGGAATAGTAGTTTTTACCCCTATGCTATCCAACGCTTTCTCCACTGTTGCACTCTCTGGAGTGAGAATAGTAATTTTAACCCCTACGCTATCCAACGCTTTCCCTACTGTTGCACTCTCTAGAGTGGGAATAGTCATTTTTACCCCTACGCTTTCCAACACTTTCCCTACTGTTGCACTCTATGGAGTGGGAATAGTAATTTCAACTCCTACGCTATCCAACACTTTCCCTACTGTTGCACTCAACCCACTGTGGTGAGAATAGTAATTTTACCTCCTACGCTATCGAACATTTTCCCTACTGTTGCACTCACTGGAGTGGGAATATTCATTTTTACCCCAAAGCTTTCCCTACTGTTGCACTCACTGGAGTGGGAATAGTAATTTTTACCCCTACGCTATCCAACGCTTTCCCTATTGTTGCACTCACTGAAGGGGGAATAGTAATTTTTACCGCTAAGCTTTCCAACCCTTTCCCTAGTGTTGCTTTTTATGGACTAACTATATACATTATATTTTAAATATATATGTTTAATTTATTTTTACTATATATGTGTTAGTTATTATTTTTAAATACTTTTAAATATTTTTTAACTAGGTTTACTTTAATTATATATATTGTTTACTATATTTTACATTAACTTTTAAACATTTTAAAATAACGATATTTTTTTCAATATTTTTTACCTTGATATATTTTTTTCAATATTTTTCTACTTACAATGTTGTAGATAGGAAGTCGATATTCTTGATGTCGATATTCCTGCGTCGATATTTTGCCAACTCAATATTTTGTCGGTCGATATTCTGTCATTGATCCTTCAAAATGATGTGCCTCCCACGCTTCTTGTATGTCTTTGTAAATTTTCCACATGGTTTGGACCTGTCTGGCACTAAAATATTCTGGGGGCAAGTAGAGCTTTCTATGGTCTTTGAACCCACATTGACTTTACCCCATGACTGTTCTGTTGGGTTTATTGGAGGAGGTTGGAGAATTGAGGATGGAGAGGATCTTTATCATGGTGGCTACATTTTCCAGTAACAGACTGTGACCGAAAGCAAGGGAGAAATACAGAAAAGGAACAAAGAAGGTGAAAGAGTGATAGGAAAACAATGATGAAGGCAGAAAAGTGGAAGAAAAAAGAACTTGCAAAAAGAAGATAAAATCAAAGCAAGTGTAATCTGGTGAAAGACAAAAGTAATGTCAACCATGGCATTCAGAAATAGGAAAATATTTGGGGGCATATTATTATTAAGACACATATTGTTGCTTTTTCGGCACATAGCGCCGAAAAACGGCGATTTTAATATCGCACAATCATCAAGGCGGCGCTAAAATGCATTAGCGCATGTTAGCTGCCGTTTTCCGAATGCCTCGCATTGCTAATTAGATGCAAAGTAGGCGTTCCTCATATAATATCCTTGTAAACCAACGCGAACACAGCATCGCGATAATTACAAGGATGCCCCAGAGTCGCGAAGTGATGATGCCCCTTAACGCTGGGTTTTTACTCCTGCTTCAATTTTTTTTTAAGTTCAAAAAGGTGTTGATTGATAAGAAATGACATCATGACATTCGATTATATAGAAACAACAAAAATATTGAAAATTAAGCTAATATAACAATTAGATTGGAAAATAAAAACACAGGATATAAAATTGTTCGAAGAAGAATTGGAGCAATAAAAACACGTTCATCAATAATCATATGGAAGAAATGAGTAAAAATAAAGTTAATGCATAATAAATCAGGACAGTGTAACATGAAAAATTACAAAGAAAGTTATATATGAACAAAAGCAAGGAAGTCATGGAGGTTTAGATACTTCTTGTTGTATAGGGAGAGTTGAGGAAAAACACCTGGCACTAGTGTCAATGAAGAGGACAACCGGTTCCCATAAATCTAATCGTTTGGATGCTAAATGTTGCGGATATACAAAGGTAGTGTCTAATCTATGGTTATATCAGATAACATACCACCAAGCTTGATAAAAGAATTTGCTATAGTCCTTCCAATTGTTTGTAATTTGTTGGAAAGCCACTGCTAGTAATAAGTAAATGATCTTAACGTTCATGTGAGTATGTTCCCAGACAGGAGATAGGCCTCCCAAAAAAAATGTAGGATAGAGAAGGAGTGGTTAGTGTGAAAAATGGAATTAAGTTGCGACCAAACCTGTTCCCAAAAAAGACGAACAAACTTGCAGGAGAACAACATGTGAAACAAGTCAGCGTTTGGTGATGAACAAGACCAACATAAGTGGGGGGTATTAGAGCAAAATGTGTGAAGGGTGGATGGAGTGAACAAAATTCTATTATAAATGAAAAAGAGAATTTGGGTAGTATTTGCAGCTCTAGACGACTTTCTACGTTTAAGCCAGATTTTATCCCAAAAATCCACATTCCAGGAAGTGTCTAGATCTTTTCCCAAGACAGTTCTACCTTAGTTTTGTCTCTCAGGGTAGCTGGGGTACGTAGAAATTTGTAAATGGTAGAAGCCCTAGAGCAACGAAGTAGTAAGGTGCGTAGATTAAATGTGTCAGTAGATACGGGAGATGTGTGTGAGGGAGACGCGATATATTTGACTTGGGCAGATTGAACGGCTTGTAGTAAATTGGAGTATTTAGGACAAAAGGAGGAGGGGAGATCCAAAACAGCACTCACTTGTGCGAAAGGCATAAGTAAGTTCTGACAATACAATTGATGAATCCATATGACTCCTCGGGAATGCCAGGACTTCCAAAAGAAGGGTTTGTTATGTATTAAAATGTGTTTGTTGTGCCAAATAGGAAGTTCATAAAAAGTGAGAAGGGAGGGTGCAGGAAGAAGCTTCGAAGTAAATTCAAGGATGGGGGTTGAGACAGATTGCGGTTTACGCGTAAAAGATAGGTTTTCTGAAAAGGAGAAAGGGGAAAGAAAGGATCTTTCAAGCGTTGTCCAAAGAGGGCAAATAGTAGAAGAGTCAGAAAGCCAGTGTGAGGATTGGTTGAGAATAAAGGATCTATGACAGAGAGAGAAATCTGGAAAATGTACCCCTCCTTCTGATTTAGGACGGGTAAGTTTACAAATAGAGATTCGTGATTTTTGGATCCCCATAAGAAGGTGGATAAAATAGAATTAATTTTTTTGAAATATTTAAGAGGGATTGGCACTGGGATGTTAGAAAGCGTGTAGAGAACAATGGGGGAGAGCATCATCTTGATGGTGCCTAAGCGTCCCCACCAGGACAAGTACAAAGGATGCCATTTTGTGTTAAGGAAGATAGTCTATCAATACATTTATCCATACAACTCATTACAGTTTTTGGAATAGAAGGGGAGAAATGCAGGCCTAAATATTTGATTGATTGGGGGCTCCAAGAAAAGCAGGTAAGGAGGTTTGGGGGTTGGAAAAAATTAAAGACCGTTATCCGCATATGCTGCCATTTTAATTGTGGAGTCGTGGAATGTAAAACCATGTATGTTTGTATTTTGACGAATTCTGAGTAAGAAGGGTTCCAAAGCAATATTAAATAGAAATGGGGATAGAGGACAGCCTTGTCGAACTCCCCGTGCAAGATTGAAATAAGATGAAATACTTCCATTAGCAGTGACAGCAGCTCTTGGACTGGAATATAATATGGAAATTAAATCAATAATTTTGGGACTAAATCCAAACCATTTAAGTGTGTTAAAAACATAAGGCCACTCATCCCTGTTGAATGCTTTTTCTGCATCCAAAGCAATAGCAGCCAAAGTATGAGAGATATGTGAGGCTTTGGAGAGGATATTGAAGAATAAACGTGTGTTGTCCGCAATAAGTCTACCCTTGACGAAGCCAGATTGTTCAGATCCCAGCAACTCCGGCAAATGAGATTCTAATCGTAACGCTAGGGCTTTCGAGAAAATGTTGTAATCCACATTGACCAGGGAAATGGGCCTATAATTTTTGAAATGTTGAGGATCCTTACCATCCTTTGGTATGAGGCAAATAAGGGCATCTGAAAAAGAACCAGTGGAGTCTTTGGATTTTAAAAAGGAGAAGAGAAGGGTATGTAATTTGGGGATCAGTAGAAATGCAAAGTGAGAAAAGAATTCTACCGTGAAGCCATCTGGGCCTAGAGCTTTATCTCTTTTGAGGATCCGGAGGGCAGAATGAAGTTCCTTTTGGGTAATATCCATTTCTAAAGAAGACATATCCAGACACGATTCGGAAGTTGGGCGAATTTCGGAAAGAAATTGAGAAATAGAAGAGTCAGATGACAAAGTTTCAGAGGAATACAATGTCTGATAAAAATGTAGAAATTCGTTTAATATATCTTTGTCTTTAAATTTTAGCGAATTGTTAGAGCCATAAATTGACTCTATAGTTAACTTGTTATGTTTGGCTTTCAGATAATTAGCCAGTAATTTCCTAGCCTTATTTTGACCACCATAAAATTTCGCACTTGATTTTAATAAATAATTAGAAGCATTATTGGTGGTACCTTGATTGAATTGGAGCTTGACTTTTAGAAGTTCAGAAAGGCATTCCTTTGATTTGGAAGAATAATATGAGTGTTCCAAAATTTTAGAATTAATTTTAGTAAAAAGAGCCTTAGTTTTTTGGCGAGCTAAGTTTTGTTTTTTAGAAACATAACGTATAATAAAATCTCTGGCTGAGGCTTTAAATGCATCCCAAATTGTGTGATAAGATAGACCATTTGTTTGATTGATAGTAAAGTACTCTGTGAAGAAAGAGGTAAAAGAGGAGGAGAAAACAGGGTCAAAAAGGAGAGCATTGTTAAAACGCCATTTACGAGGGGAATTTGGTTTATGCAATACATCAAGGGTTATGGTAACAGGGGCGTGATCCGAAATCAAAATGGAACCAATATCTGAACTAATCAGGGATTGAGATATATTATGTGAAACAAAAATATAATCTATGCGAGATTGGGTGTGATGTACTGGTGAGAAGAAGGAATATTCTCGTAGTTTAGGATTGCACAGTCTCCATGCATCAATGAGTTTAAGGTGCTTGATAGTCTGTAAAAATGATTTATGAGATTTGTGAGGGGTAAATTCACTCAAGGAATTGTCAAAACTCTTTGGCGTTTTATGGGTGAGTGTAAACCTCTGACATTCCATGAAATAACTTTTAAGGGCATAAGATAAGATTGCAACAGTCTAGCAAAATACTATGAACATAACATTTTAAATTAATTCATTAATTCGAACATATTGAACAACCAACCAATTGAATACAAAGTGAAAAAAGAGAATAAAACAGTAAGAACAATCTAATACAGAATGAAAAAAGAGAGCAAAACAAGAAGAATAAGAAAGTGAAAAGAAACCATGAAAAGAAAGCCCATGAGGAGGAGTGGAGGATAAGAAGGAGAAGATGAGTGGACGGGCAGGTATAAAAAATGAAAAGAGAAAGAAAGAAAAAAGAAAATAGAGAGTTAGATAAGAGGGGCATACATGAATATAGTGAAGTATAAAAATACAACAGAGAAGGTTTAAATGAGTACCAAGGCATAAAAAGAAGAGAGGAAGGAAAGAACTAGAAGAAGGGAAAGACGGAAAAGAAAAAGGAAGAAGGGGAAAGTGAATACAACAGATGAAGAGAACAGGATAGAGCAAAAAGGAAAAAAGAGAGAGAGGAATGAAGACTTAAATAAATTGCAGAACATACGAAGGGTGGGAGGGTGGAAGGCCATACGGAGGGATGACGGCGCCCAGAACTCACAAAGGAAAAACGGGGGGGAGAGCAGCATCAACGGACCACTGATAAACATTGGGAGAAGGAGGAGGACTGGACAAACAACCTGTCAAGAGGAAAAAACAAAGTTAAATGCGTGATGTAAGAACAAGCAACTAAAAAAACGCATCCGTTAATAAAAGGATGAGTGAGATTAAAAAGAGAAGGATGCAAGAAACGTAAGAAGAAGAAAAAGGATTAAAGAAACATGAAAACAAGAAATAGAGAACCGTAACCATATTAATACCATTCCATGAGAGTTATAATGAAGAAGTGGACACTACATCATGAATAAAATGAAACACATGTAGATACCAAAAAAGCAGAAAAAGACCACAATGGATCATTTAGAAGTATTAGCGGATGAAGTATCCATGGAGTCGGTCTGGAAGGAATAGAGGAAGCTCTTGAGTTTCAATGGTTCCTCATAAGTGGTAGTCTTATTGTTAATAGTAACTTTAAATAGACATTGGTGAAAGAGACCATATCTTGCACCAATTGAACGTAACTGGGGTCTCATTGCCAAGAATTATTTTCGTCGGTCTGCTGTTGGTTTGGCCTAATCTTGAACAAAAAACAATGTGTTCCCTGACCACGTAATGTTATTCAATGCTCTGGCTGCCGCTAAAACTTTTAAAAGGTCAGTGTTTACAAGAAAATACAGTATCATTCCCCTTGGTTTGCTCATTGAGGTGGAAGAAACATGATGCGATAGGGAACCCAGTCGATGTGCTCTCTGGATATTTAAAAAGGTGCTCTCAGGAAGGTTGAGAAGCTTAGGTAAAAAGGACTTGAAGAAGAAGATTGAATCCGATCCCTCTGTCCGCTCCGCCAAACAATATATGCGAAGATTATTGCGCCTGTTTCTGTTTTCCAAATTTTCAACTTGTTTATGTAAGCTGGATACTTGGAAACACAAGGAATCAACCTTAGAAGTAGAAGAAGTCAAGGACTCAACATTTTGTTCCAGTGTAGTGACACGGCTTTCCACACTTAACCATTTGTTAGAAAGTTCTTGAAGAGTAGAAGTAGTTTCCTGGAGAGTGGCAGTGGTTTCTTCAACAAATGGGCGTAAGGCCCTAATTTCTTCGAGCAACAGGTCCATGGTAACTGAAGAGGTTGGCGCAGGAGCAGAGGGAGGATCTTTCTTTAGCCTTTTGGTGGAAGCTTTGTTGCCAAGAGAAGTTGGAGTGTTCGTTGTTGAAGACGCAGTTTTTGGTGAGGAGGTGTTTGGATCATCCATGTCCAAACACTGATATCGCGAGCCAGTGTGAAGTAAATTTGGGATGGAGCGCCTCTTTAAGTTGTTTTCCCATATGTAAGTCACAAGAAGGAGCAAGAATCTAATAATGAAGATTGTACCACCTATAAAGTGCAAAAATTAAACATATAGCATAGAAGAATGATACATATAAAAGCATCAAATGTATACAAAGCGTATATCAATGCATGTAAAGAAAAGCAGAAACATAAACATATATCAAGTAATCATTTGATAATATGCTTCAAATAAATGTCATTCAGCTAGTAATTGAGATAGGTATTCAAATTAGGCAGACAGGAGCGATCCTCCTTGAAGGAATTGAGAATATTGTCAGGTCCATCTCTGTAACAAGTAGTATGCTGAAAAGCGAGTAAGGTTATTATGACAAGAATGCTGATAGCGCTAAAGTGTACAGGACCGGAACAGTGAAAGCCTTTTCAGGAGCATTATGCTTGTATAAGTTGACTCATGGAACCGTAGTCATATAGGAAAGCTGTTGATAAGCAAACGACGGTTGACATCCAGCCGCTTATAAGCAATAGGTGGTAATAGTGAGTTGTTCCTGTCAGCGTGATAGCAAGGTCATGACAAGAGTCGCGCAAATTGCACAGTTCTGTGGGGATGTACCAAACATTGTCTTCCAACACCAGAAGCCGCCGTCTAAAGAGTCTGCCTGTGTATGTAACTTTTGGTATAGTACCAGAGGCAGAGGGAGCTCAGCATGCAGAAAGAAAGAAAAACGTTTCTGTAAAAGGGCTAGTTGAAAGCGTTCCGAGACCTGCGATTCAAAATGGCGGCCGGGAATCGGGTGCGCTGCAAAAGCACTTTAAAACTGGTCAAAAGAGTCTCCAAGGTATAAAAATAGAAGTCTGGTATCATGACATGACAACTGGAAGCAGGGGGACACAGCGTGCAGAAGATTAAGCAAATTTGCGCGAAAAGAGCCGTTCCGTGACTAACAATACAAAATGGCGGCTGAACGAGTCACGGAGTCACGGTAGAAAGAAACAGTGAAGGCAGTCTACCTTTGGTGCACAAAGTCGGCAGGTCGTTTCAAAATGATCCCTGCATGTTTGTGGGCGCAGTCCTTCAATTTGGGCTCAGGTCATGAGGTCTGAGGGCACCGTTAATCCGTATCCGCTCCCGCTGTCCTCGGAGAGCTACGGATGTGCCGCCATCGTTATCAGGCGCAAGCCACGCCCCCCTCCTGCTAAAATTTCTACTTAGCTATCTGTGACATGGGAGGCGGATTGCAAGGCTAGGTCCACACCTGCCTATTAACAAGGATTTTGTGATCGCAGGATAATTATCGCTGCTTTTCAGACGTTAATTCAGGTTCACACCCTCTATCACTGGATTTCATATCGCCTCGGTGAAAGGCGTTGATAATACACCGGTAACCTGCTGCAGGAATCCAGCGATAGACGGAGATAATGTAAATCGCGATAAGCGCTATTTGCAATAATCACTGTATGTTCTTGGTAATATACCCCTTGGTTTTCTGCATATATTTTTGTCAACCTACACGCTGCCACCCAAAAGGTTTTGACCTCCACATTTAGCAGCAGACATACCTCATGTTCTTATCTTTGGCATAACTATATCTAACCCACCTTCACATTCACCAGTGGAACCGAAGAACAGCTCACCCTGGAATCAATACCTCCTGAATATTCACACAAAGAATGGACCATAAATTTCACTGTAAGAGGTAAACCACTCCACATCAAAATAAGTGCAGGCTGCCCTATGCCCAAGGATGAGAAGGAAATGGTGATAAAGTTAGCTCATAGGAAAAGGGCACATGCAATTCCAGTCCCAACTACCATTTTCAAGACAATATTGGCCTTTACAAGGAAATGTTGCAAATTTTTGTAGAAAAATTGTACAAGTGTGCAGATGTATGAAGTGAAAGACAACATAAACCTTTGGCAGTAATCAAAATTTACATTAAACTATGCCCACTAATACAACCTTTGCACATTGTAGACATGTTACCTGGGATGGTGGTGCACTGGAGATGGCCTACTTGTTTACATTAACACTGTCTAGTGGGCTCTCCTTTTCACTGTGACTTCATCCTGACGGTGCCAGCCCTATGTAAGAACACCTGATCTTTCATCTCATACTTAGCATCCCTTTGAATTACATCAGTTTGCCAGACTTAAGAGCATTCTAACACAAAAGCTAACCAGTGCTACGGTGTTATAATGCAGTGCATCATAAACTATGGAGCTTCGCTGCAGTTGCTAGGGATGAGAAGGGCAAAGAAGTAGGCCAGCCATTCCAAGGCAGAGAACCAACTTTGCCAAAGTTAACACGGCCATATCCAACTCTCTTCAATATATAGAGCTTTCAAGGAAAATAACTATTTAATATTTAGTGGTTGGAACTGATAAATACAACTATTATCAAATAATTCGAAATCATTTTTGTTGTGGTGTAATGGATTTGGTTACTTCTGCATAAAACTGACATATTTGGGCAATGAAGGAGCAAGCTATTCATCTCCCAGTTCCGACCCATACATTATGGTGTACCGAAGGGCTCAGAACTAAGCTACTCTCTTTAACATTTATATGGCCCCACTAGCTCCACTAGTTTAAATGTGGCTGTCCTAATATTGTGTCATATGCAGATGATATACGATTTATGTCGGCATTTCAACAGCTCAATAATATGGTGGTTAAATATTTTCATGGCTAGCTTACTGCTGTTGCTGATTGGATGTTTAACAGCTGTCTACAACTCAATTTGGTTAAAACAGAAATGTCAGTTTTTGGTTCCCCTTCCCCAGTTGCTGCTCCAGGATTAAGGCCCTTTGAGCTGGGTCATGCACCCACCCCTTCAACTGTAGTCAAGAATCCAAGGTGCTCCTGAATATGACTTTAACTTTTAAACCCTAAGTGCAGGCTACTGTCACCACCTGTGTTGGGCTTTTATAATCACTTATAATTTTTTTGAAATACCTCCGATTAGATAGTTGAAAATACACTCTATCCGGGAGTCTCTTAATACCTGCTCACTCTTCTCCAGTGCATCAAAATGCTGCAGCTTGGTTAGTCCTGAATATATCAAAACGACATTAGGCAAAACCCGAAGAAACCTAATTGGTTGTCAGTAAATCTAGAAATAACTTTAAAACGCTTATGATCACACACAGAGCATTTCACCAGGCCAGCATTAGGCTTCCAAGCCAGGCTCAAAAACATCCTCCTTCTAGCGCATTTTGTTTGGCCAATCTAACCCGTAGATTCATCAAAGTCCCCTTTTGCGAGTCTGTAATAGCGATTATTAAGGAATCGCTATTACAGACTCGCAAAACGGGATTCATGTACAAATCTCAGTTTTTTTGCGAGTCCTACAGCTTCCTTATTTGCGATTAGCTAATTGCTAATCGCAAATAAGGAATAACTCCCCATTCATCCCTATGGGCCTATAGGAATGAATGGGAAGACATATCAATGTGCGAATCGCTATTAGCGATTCGCATTTTGATATTGCGATTTCAAGGGTCCTGTTGCACCCCATAAATGATATTGGACGACTTACAAAAATGCACTTAAGTGCATTTTTCTAAGTTTCCGCTATTTACCACGAGGTTTGACTGCGCGGTAAATAGCGGCCCAAAATTGCGAAATCGCAATTTTTAAATGTTTCTTGAATTGCATTTAAGGAATCTCAAATAGAGATTCCTTAAATGCTATTCCTCGCAAAAATGCGAATTCTTTAAAAGTGATTTTTGCATTTGGGACGATGAATCCCAAATGCAAAAATTGCGCTCAAAAAGGGCCAGATTCTCAGAATCTGGCCCTTTGCGAGCCGATTTTCGTTTCATGAACCTGGCCGTAAATCTGCGGTGCGTCCCCAAAGTGCGGGAAACTGGATCTGAGGGCAGAACATTTTCTTTTCTAGTATCCGAGTTTCAGAATGCTCTACCCCTCCATCTTCTATTTATTCCGAGAGAAAGTCTGTTAAGGCCCAGCGGAAGACATTTCTGTTCCTTCAAGTGTGATTTCTGTTCTTTCTACCATCACCATCACCATCATAGCGCCAAGATGCTCTTAATGAAGCAGAAACTGCGCTTTATAAGTTTTCTTTATCCATTCAAGCAGGATTATGTGAGACAGCCCTTATTTGATGAGGAAATGCACAGCTGCAGCATACATGAGAGTAAAAACGAGCACACAATTTCTACAGATTGGCATGTTAGCGCTTCTCAATTTATGGTACTGTCCAGCAGAGAAACAATCGGTTTAAGTTGACAAGTGTTACATACAGGCAACAGTCTGTGCATTTTCACAAACATACATCAATAAGTGGAAGCTTAACCGGGGCTTAGCTATGAGAGGTGGGCAGATAAAACTTTTGAGTGGTTTAATGGACTATAATATTCTTTCATGAATAATAAGAATCTAGCCATATACAGGCTGCAGAGGACAATTGACTCACATGTGGCCGCTGTCTTCCGCCCACACTCCAACCACATGTGGCAAGAATTATACCCAAAGCATTAACCTTTGATGTGAAACAGCAGAAATAAAGAGATGTCTTACAAGTGGCTGATTTGAACAATGGCCTTGACTTAATTCCAGCTTCCACACTTGACTAAATTGTGCGATCTTGTATAATATGAATCCTTACCACATTTAGGGTGCTTATGACAACTGATTTGCCTCTTAATTCATTAAGAGCATTGTTTTCAGTGCAGGGGTGGGCATGAATGTTTCTAAGCTCACACTAAATTCAAGCTATCATTTTTAGTAAATGCCTGTCAATGTAGCGCTGTTAGCTGAAATACCATGGTGAAATGTTTCTGCGTTGTAATGAAATATACTTTTTGGATTTGTGAACCAAAGTTGCATATTTTTTGTGTGAATTATTTTTTTTCATTTTAATATTGATAAGTTAGTGGGATACTGCTTTTAACACAGAAATAATTTTATTACTTGCATTTCATAAAATACAGGGCCTCATTTATGAGGTTTTGCCGTAGGGCAGCGCAGCAGGTCTTCCTGCTGCGCTTAACTATGGAAAAGAAAAGGGAAGGAATGTGCTGTATCTGTAAGATACAGCGCATTCCTGTCCTTTTCCCCTGCGCTGGTGCACAATGGGCTGCCGCCCGCAACGCAGGCACCTTTGCACCATGGTGCAAGGGTCCCTGCGTTGAGGGGATGATTATTTTTGTACAGGAAGGGAAACCTTTCTGTACAAACTTAAATGCAAGAGGCTTTTTCCTCTTTCTATGTGTGATGCAGAATGCAGCACACATAGAACAAGCATTTGCAATGCAATAGGTCTCGCATTAGGAAAGTTTGAGCTATTGGTATTGCAAATGACACATTTTTTCTTTATGTGTTGGTTTTGAAAATAGCTAAATTAATAGCTTTGTCATTTACAATGCCAATAGTTATAACTTTTGCAAATGTGACACCTATAGCATTTGTAATGCAACATGTTTTGTATTTACGTGACGTAGATATATGGATATTACAAATAAGAATGGCTTTTAATTTTTTTAAATAATTAATGCTTAATTAAAAGTGTCAGGCTTGTACTTGTCCTTTAGTGACATAGGATAACCAATCTAGCAATGCCCAAAGCAATTGCCAATCATCTTACATGTTACATGTTACATGTTTTGTTAGTGCAGGTAAAAATGAAACATCATGCAGCAGCGCCATGCAGGCAGGGGGCATATGAAGGGCAGCTTTCAAACAGCCCCATACCTAAAGCCAGTATTTGTCAAGTTTCGTGCCGTCCCACAGATGTGCACCATATTACTGTTGGGTTCCGCGCCTCTCCAATGTCTGAAATCATTACAAAGTTTAGCCCTGCATAGTTTCTCTGGTGACCAGTGCCAGCGGCGGACAGTATTCAAAAAGCTATATTTTAGCAAGCTACACTGAACACTTTGACGTAATCTGCTAGTCTTGTTTCCCACCCTCCTTCACGCAGTGTTTCCCCCCATGTGAACGGTGTGTATGTTGGGCTGGGGAAAACACAGTGATTAATCAGGGTGGCAGATAACCTCCAGTATATGGACACAATCTGACACCTCGCCCTTGGATTGTGTTAGCCACGAAAGACAACAAGAACAAGCCTGTTGGCTTTGCCAATGCAAGTTGGGCCCGTTCATTCCTATGGGATTCCAATTATGTGGCTGTTTTCAATCATTTTAAAGAAAAGTAAGCTAATGCACATAAACAGACTATGCAGGTGTTCTAAAAGTTTGAGTGTTTGCCATTTATTGCAGTATTATCCCTGTACCTGTGTTTGGTACACTTTTGTAACTTGCACACGTCACTTCTCTCGTGTAACACACTGTTTGCTACCTCTCACATTTTGTTTGCCTTAGATACTTTCACAAGTGCCACCATTGCCTACGTAACGTTTGTTTTTGTGCTGGAGTGTTTGCCTTTTATTGCAGTATTAAACGCTTTTGTAACCTGCATACATATCACTTTTTCCTCCTGGAATGTACCGATTGCTACCTCTTGTTTTTTGGTTGCCCACTATTGTCACTTTTGATTCATGTAACTTGACGTTTGCCTTAATTTGTTCACTCGTAATTTCCTCCTCATGTATCATTACTGTTCCTATTGCTCAGCGCTCCGACACCTTCGGGTGAAGTCCGCGCTACGAGGGAGTGGGAACTGTGTGACTATATATAAACATGCATACATACAATGAAATAAATAACGATGTGCCTGCTGGACCTGGCATGGCCTGGGGCAGAGGCTGGTGTCCTACCTTTGAAGTGCCGCGTCACCGTGTCTCCTCAAGGGCTGGGGCTGGGCAATGCAGCAAGTTCACTGTGGTGTGGGGCCTGGGTGGGCGGCATCGGCCGGCGGCAGCAGTGTGAAACACGACGAGTGTCAAGTGACTTGCGAGTCCTCCTCCTGACCTCCGCCTGGCCGCAGGCACCACCACTATCACCGTCACCGCACAGACTGTCCGCCCGCTACGAAAGAGAGAGTGCTCACAGTCACACCGCGTTGTCAGGTGGTCAGCCCCCCGCATATATGGGAAGCTTGCGGGGGCTGACCAACAACTGCTGTCCAGAGCCGTCATTAATAGCCCAATCTGGCAACAACAACTTGCGCCGAGCGTGAACAGGACTTCCGGAATCAACAGGGGCTGCTGGAGGGAGGAGCAAAGTTAGGGGATCCAATAGCCTGGTACTGGGAGGACTTCGAGGGACGTCACTGCATCCGCCGAAGTAGACGCCTGGGCGCTCAGCGGGAAAATAAGTTACGGAAGGTGATGAGCTGATTCAGAGGCAAGAGAACTTTGGAATAATACCAAGAAAGCAGAGGGCGGCGGCTGCGGCGTGTGTGTCTGTGTGTGTGCAGGGGGGTGGGGGGTGGGGGGCGGCAGCGTGTGTATGTGTGCGCGCGCCTGTGTGTGTATGTGTGCATGCAGAGGGGTGGGGGCTGGCTGTGTCTGTGCGCCGTTAATGCATGCGAGAGCATGTGTGCAGGGGGGTGAGGGGGTGGGGGCGGCAGCGGCAGCGTGTGTATGTGTGCGCGCGCCTGTGTGTGTATGCAGAGGGGTGGGGGCTGGCTGTGTCTGTATGCCGCTAATGCATGCGAGAGCAGGTGTTCGTCTGCGCAAGCGCAGGTCAGACGCGCGCTCCCGAGGTCACAACTGACTAGGAATATGCGCGCGTCTGACTGTTGTCCACATTCCCGAAAACGGATCACAATAGTTGTCGAAGCCGACTGCAATCAATGCTTACGCATTAAATGCAGGTCGTGCTTCGACCTAAAAAGGAAAGACCAGGAGAAATAAATATATTTCTCCTCGTTGTGCCTCCCTTACGCAAGGCTTAAGCTTTTGGCGCTGCCTCAGATTTACGATTTCTCATAAATCTGGGGCAGTGTCAAAAGGCCATGGATTTTTATTTATTTTATTTTATTTTATTTAATGAGTTTTATATAGCACTGGTTAGACCCGTAGGTATCAGAGCGCTTTACATTAGGTTACAGCACAGCGAGTTGAAAGTTACAAGTTTAAATAAGTTACATAATGATTACATATGGAAACGCTATGAGTACAGTCAAGGAACAGAAACGTAAAAGACAGTTGGACGGAAATTAACAGGAGAGGTGGGAAAATCAAAAAGGGGGGAGAGAAGGTACAGGGGGACAAAAATTGCTGGGAACGCCCCCAGCAACACCCATTGCACGCCCCTTTAACACAAAAAAATGAGGTAAAGGGACTGATATTTATCAGGCAGCATTAAGCCAAAAAAAGTGGCTTAGTGCTGCCTGATTAATATCACGCAGGCTTCTGCGCCATGAAACTTTACAAAAAGTGGCGTTGGAGTCTCATAAATGAGGCCCACAATCTTTATAAACTTGCGCACTGAGCTATGAAGGCGGCAAGCCCCCAGGAGCCTGCAATGCTTTCTCAGGGATCTACAAGCTAGGGGCCTCATTTATGAGGCGGTGCGCCACTTTTACGCCGGCGGTGCGTCACTTTTATGTGAGGCACCAGCAGCGTAAATATTGTGCCTTGGTGCACCATATTTACAAAGTGACGCATCTAGGTAGATGCGTCACTTTGTAAACCCCTGCGCCACATTATACCTGTGCCAGGTATAATGTATGCAAGGGGGGCGTACTGACGCAAGGAAGGGTCGTAGAAGTGACGCAGTGAAATCTATGAGATTTCACTGCGTCACTTTTAGGACGCCGTTGCGTCAAAATCTTGCGCCTGCCTCACAGCAGGCGTAAGACTGACGCAGGCCCTTTCACATGGGGCTTGCCCCATGTGAAAGGGCGCATTGCTGGAGTTGCGTCATTTTTGTGACACACTCCAGTAATGCGTCACTTTTGCGCTTACAGATATGTCAAAAATACTGACGTATCTGTAGCTCCTTGCGACATGATGCGACATGCATTAAATATGACGCATCATTGGTGTCGCAAGGAGGGCGCAGTGAAAAGTGACGCATCGCTGTTTTCACGCAGCGATGCGTCACTTTTCATAAATGAGGCCCTAGGTGTCAACCATCAGAAGCATTGGCTGTCAAAAGAGCCCTTGCTCACATTCACATCACACACGGATTGCGAAATACAGGTAGGGGTGTTGAGACTGAAAAATATCAGGCCAGTCTTCTTGATGCAGCTTTATGTATGCAGCAGGGTGAGCAGCCTTATTTTGCTATGACGAAAGTGTGGCCCGAAGTGAGCTCTGGTTAGAGAGTTGACTGCTGTTGTTTAGTCAGAAAGGCAGAGAATCACTTGTTTCCTCTTCTAGGGCCGGGCATGCATCACCCACACACTTTTAGTCTGTGCCTCCATTGTGCTGTTTTGGGCCAGAGAAAGGCCAAATGCTCAGCGTCTGGGTCAACAGGCACTTTAGTAATCCTCATGGACAGTGCCCTCCAGTGACTTCCATCTTCCTCTGTGGGCTTGAGCTCAACCTGCCATCCCAAAAGTATGAGTTTGTGATATCTGGAGGAACTGGGGCCAAAGGTCAGCAGTAATTAATCAAAATGAGGTAATGATAGTCAATGACAGTGAGAAAGCTTATATTTACATTTCTTGAGTTTTATTCAATTTACTTGCTTTTTATAGCATGTTGTATTTCTGTAGTTTCTCTCATACTGCATATTAAACTTGTATTGCTCACACTGTGACATGGCTTATTGGTAGGTGTCTCTATGAGTTAAGATTTTAGATAGGTTTTTCTAATAAGTTATAATTGAGAGGATTAGAGTAGAGGCTGAATGCAGTGCAAGTTTCTCAGTGCCCATCATTGAGTCATTAAGGTGTTCAGACTACTTGAACATCGAATCCTTGGGATCTCTGCAGACTGCACGCAGGAGTGGTGGCATTTGCCAGTTGTGATTATGTTTATATGTGAAAAGGTGTGAACAAAGGTTAAAAGCTGGTACAAAGCTTCTGAAAATTGACAGGGCCAAAATGTTTATAGTTCAATGGGTGTATTCTGTTTTGTGCGTGGGAGTTAGTGAAGTGAGCGAGATGCAAGGAAGAATATGCAGGAGAGAATGGAAAGAGGGTGCAGAAGAAGAAATCGGTGAGGTGTGAAACTTGCAAATGGAGCATTTCAGAATGACATGGGGAGAAAAAGACTACATGTGCCTCACAGACAGGCTGCAGAGGAAAGCAATGCAAATAGTATACTGTTATGATGGGCACCTCTGAAGAACACTAATACTTCCACCTCAGTAACAATATTGTTTTGAGGTTGAAATGGTCCACATTTCTAGGGCATCCCTGTCTTCAAGCAATAATTTAAAGGGAGCCCTCAGAAGTCCAAAGGTTAAGAACCACTGATGTAACGTGGTCTAACATCCTACATTGGGATGAGTGATTCTATAAAAGAATTCCATAAAAAAAGTTGTGGTATTTAAATTATTTGTGTAGATATTCATGCAGACCGATACAGCTGACATTTTTTCAGTACCTGCATATCTCTTTAATACAGGCACTGCATAAATTCAAAAGCTTGCTTTCACATCGTAGTTTCTCTTAAGTACTTGTGAAGTGATAAGCTGTGATCCAATGTTTCCCCTCCATTTATCTGGCATCCAGGTGTGAGGACAATTTTAGCATATTTCACATGGGCCTAACATCTTGGCTGGGGTTACGGTGTACAACCTGTGAAAATAATAGGTGAACGCTGTCTACCTGCATGTACCCCAACTTGAACCCTCCTCTGCAGACATAGGGCCGACAACACGCATCTCAATGAAGTTATTCAACAAACAATACAGAGACACCAGAAATAATCAGATTGTGACACTATTATTTCTGGTGTCTCTGTATTGTTTGTTGAATAACCTCATTGAGATGCGCGTTGTTTATTTTCGAAGACACCTTCGGATACATGGTGCTTGCACAGCAAGGATTGTTTACTCTACATCAGAGGTTGTATCGTTACCAATCATTTCCATTGTATGAGGATTTAATAATTCCTTTTTTACACATAATTTTGTTTCTACACTATTGCAGTAGCAAGTGGTAGGTGGGTCCTGACGAAGGCACAAGACAGAACGTTGTCTGTGTGTGCTGAAACATGTTGACCACTTCATACATTTTAGACAGCTATCTGGCAAAACTGCCTTTCTGCACTGTTTTTAATTTGTATTGCGAGAGACATTAATAAATTTGGGGTCAATCGCAACTCAATTTTAACCTCACGTTTGACCTATGCACCGCACCCAGTTCCCACACACTCAACAACTCTCATCTGGCAGAATAAGGAGTTAGGACTTCTATATGAAACATCCTTGGGCTCCCCATCACTATGATAGGGTTGTAGCCCTTAGTGTCACTAGTGTGACTTTAAGAGGAGACCCAGATGATGAAGCATGTCACTAGTGTGGCGAGTGATGGGAATCCGGAAATGTATTGTATATTTTCCTCTTTCTGTGGCGAATGTCTCATTGTTGTTTTCCCTTCAGTCTTTATAGTGTCCAGGATGCGGTTGTAGACACTTGGATATTTCAGGTATGTGAATATTGTTATTTGGGGCAAGGCATCCAGGCAGGTCTCTAAATATGGCCTCTGACCCTATTTAAAGTTTTTGGGTTTTGTGACATTCTTTCTGCCTATTCGCTACTAAGTTTTCACAATAGGTTCCCTCTTTGGGATAACCCACTCTTGCCCGAGATCTTCAAGGATCAAGTGGCAAAAAGCTGGGCTATGTATGGGGTGGAGAGACTTGGTCACTTATACAACATTAATGGCTTCAAGACCTTTCAAAGTCTCCAGAACACATTCTCTCTTCCTCAACAATTCTATTACAAGTATTTGCAGATCAGAGACTTTTTCTTGAGATCACAAAGGTTTGTATCCATTTCTGCATACGTGATTCTGACACTTATCCATTAAGCACCCCGTAAACACTCAAAACATATTGCTTACCAACATTTTACACAGCTTAGAACAGATCCATGTGTACAGCTCCTAGTGAAGTGGAACCGCACCTTGGGGACAGACATCCCTGCCGTATTCATTAACACCATATTTACAGCATTGTCAGTCAATTCAAAGCTTCAACATTTTAGGATACTCTGTATGCTAGATTATACTCCTAAAAAGATAGCAAGCTGGCAGGGAAAAAGAGGCAACCAAGCCCCCAACGACATAACAAAATGTCCAAAGTGCAGAACCACTGCGGTCGACATAGTGCACATGTTTGCTACATACCCTCCGATCTGGGCTTTCTGAGAGGACGTTAGCCATGCTTGTAGAGACAGATTGGGTCTAGAACTAAGATTTACTATACAGGAGATAATGATTGGGTTTAAGTTAGACCCTAGCCCGGCACGCTGTGCACTTTTCACCATATTATTAGTTATTGCAAGGCTCACCATTGCCAGGGCTTGTATCTTCCATAAACCTAATAGCTCGGTGGAGTGGTGGATTATGTTGGTCGATATTTGTGAAAGGGAAAAATCTGTGGCAAAAACCAGAGGTATACGTGCTATGAGGAAATTCCAAACTGTTTGGTATAAGGTCCTTAAGTATTGATAATCTAAATATGATTTTCCTGTTGTATATGTTCCCGATGTACCAATTTCGTTTAACGAAGATTATGTGATTTGGCTGTTACTCTGGCTTTTTTTATTTTTTTCTTCTCTCCATTATTGTATATTTGTATACACTGTGATGATCTCCCTTTGCATTTATAATGAAAAATTATATTAAAAAAAGAGGTAAACAGGAATCAGCGGAGCTGGAATTCCGGCATTGATTGACCTCTCAGTGCCAGCAAAATGCTCCTCTTTCTAAACAAAGTATTGATGATATAGCAATAATAATATCCTCCATGTTACCATGCCAAGGCCCCAGGCAGGCTGCTATTGTTTATTCTATTGTAATAGCTCTGCTGCCAAGCGGACAAAACAAATAACAACATCTTGTTTGATGAATGAATGACTGAATGACTACTCATTTGTATAGCGCATGGTTACCCGGAGGCATCCCAGCGTTTCAGTGGTCAAATTCATCCCCGATGAATTAGGGTAATAAGAGGGTTTTCAGCATATTCCTAAACCTAAGATGGTTCTCCTCCATCCGAATAGAGTCAGGCAGGCTGTTCCAAAGTTTTGCTGACTAAACAGCAAAACGCCTGCCACCCATACAGCTTCTCCTTATTCTCGGAACTGCCAGAAGGTTCTTATTGCTGGATCTAAGGGTCCTGTTAGTTTGATAGGGACGAAACAAAGGTTGAATGAGATCAGGTCCTGTCTTGGTTAGGGCTTTGTGGACAATGGTCATGGCCTTATATTCAATCCTTTGTTGTACCGGCAGCCAGTGTAGTTGCCGGAGCGCTGGTTTGGCTGAGGTTCTACGTGAGATCTGAAGAGGCATCCGGGCTGCACAGTTGTGTACAGTCTGTAGAACCCTAAGTGTCCCCTGTGGGGCCCCTAGGTAGACTGGGTTGGAATAGTCGAGGCGCATTAAAATCAGGGCCTGAACTAGTATCCGCCTTGCTTCAAACGGGAGCAGCCCAATGATTTTTCTAAGCGATCTCATCACGGCGTAGCAAATAGCTGCTACCTTCTGGTCTTGCACTGAAAAATTAAGCGCTGGGTCCAGCCACACTCCCAGACTCTTAATTTTCTCTTTTGGGGGGGAGGCTGGCCCAGAGTATTAGACCACCAGCCGTCCACCGAGGAGGGTGCGTCATGCCCTAACATCATGATCTCCGTCTTTGCTCCGTTAAGTTTCAGGAAAGAGTCATCCATCCACTCACGGACTCTTCTAAGGCAGGAGGAAAGTTTGTCATAGGTCGACATCTGCCCAGAGAGAGTGATGATAAGCTGAGTATCATCAGCGTAAGTCACTAGTTGCACCCCCCAAGGTAACACCACCTCAGCCAATGGTCTCATATATATATTAAATAAGGTTGGGCTGAGGGATGAACCCTGGGGAACGCCACAGTGTAGGTGCATAGAAGGGGAAGAGATGTCATCCTCAAATACCGAGAAAGTCCACTCGGAGAGGAAGGATTGTAGCCACCTCAGTGCGGTCCCAGTGATACCTACATCATTCATCCTTTGGATCAGAATAGAATGGTTAACGGTGTCAAAGGCCACACTGAGATCTAATAACAATATGGCTGCACAGCTACCTCCATCAACAATCTTTTTTGCTTCCTCAACTACTGCAATAAGGGCAGTTTCAGTGCCTTGTTTGCACCTGAATCCGGTCTGGGTTGGATGTAATAAGTTGTTATTTTCTATATGGCTGGATATCAGGGAGTTTACATATTTTTCGGTAAGCTTACTGATCGTGGGCAGCAAAGAGATAGGGCGATAGTTGGCCCAATCATTAGGATTGAGATTGGGCTTCTTCAGTAACGCCTTTACTCTTGCCTGTTTCCAGTGGAGAGGGACTACCCCAGCTGACAGGGAGGTATTAATCACCTCCCGAATCACCGGGGCCACAGTGTCTGAGACCAGATTGAGAACAGTAGGAGGTGCTACATCAACTGGTGAACCTGATTTCAAGTTGCCCAAAAGCGACTGAACCTTCAGACAGTCAAGAGGGGGGAATGTCTCAAAGAGGGTCAAATCTGGACCTTGGGACAGAGGTAGTGTCACCAGGGAACCCTGGAATGTTGAATAGATATCTGCTATCTTTGAGGCAAAGACGTTTGCTAACTCCCTGCAGCGTGTGTGAGCAAGAAGAGGATCAGTAGTGGGGGTAGGAGGAGTAACTAAGGACTTAAATATTTTGAAGATTTCCCTGGAGGAGCTAGAGGCAGACGTAATTTCTTCTTGATAGTAATTGGACTGAGTAATTTTAATAGCTTTTTTATAATTACGTAGCGGAGTCCTGTAGCTATTTTTACTGGCTTCAAGGTAATCTTTCCTCCACATCCTCTCTTTCTGCTTGCAAAGCTGTTTAAGGGTTCGGAGCTCTGGAGTATACCAGGCTTTTTTATTCGCCCCACTACGATGGGAGAGTTCAGCCTTAGGTAGGACCACGTCCAATGATACCTCTAGCCAATGATTATAGCGATCATTTGCTTCTGAGGGGTCATTACTAGATTCAGGTAGAGTTTCTAAAAGGTTGAGAATCCATTTCTCCTTTGATAGTTTGGACCATGCTCGACTAACTCGTAGGGTGACTGCTAAGTGACCAGGTGACCAGAAATCAGGTGACCGGGGAGGAGCAGAGCGGAGATCGGAGATCGGAGCAAGTCACGGCGGCAAGTCACGGCGGCGAAAACAAGAGCCGGCGCGGAAAAGATCCGGGGGTTGAGTGGGGGACGTGTGGAGGACGAGCGGAGGAGCGGAGGAGGCGGCGCCCAGGACAGGGTCGAGCAGGTTGGTGCGGCTCCCCTTCCTTCCTTGCCCCCGCTTCACCCCACTCCCCCCAAGCAAACCGCAACGTGTACCTGCACCCGGCAACCCGCATCTTGCTTCTCACGCTTGAGAGAAACCCTTGAAAGGGCACAAGTCCGTTCCAGCCTGACCTCCACTCGCTCCGCCAATCCCCCTGCCGCAGAGAAGCAGGGGAGGCAGGGGAGGTAGGCAGCTTAAACAGCAGAAAAAACAAGCGTGTAACTACAGCTCCAGCTGCAGAGCATACAGCGCCTGTCAAGAGCCTGCTTAGAGAGAGAGCCAGCGCAGCGCCGCCTGACCTTCACTCGTAGAGCAGCGCCGCCCGAGGCAAAACAGGCTTGACTCGATTCGACTCTGCACGCGAGTCCTGGAGCAACAGGTTGCAGGCAGCAGGCAGGGAGAACCCAGGAGCCGCCAACCCTGCAGAGCTCCAGGAAAACGAGGATCAAGAGCAGCTGAGCAGGGGCCAGTAGTGCCATCACACAGGGGACTTAGGGGGGGGCACAGGGACTGAGAGGAAGCCCGAGGAAACCCCCATTCCCAACAAAGGACTCCCATAAGACCTTCATTTCCATAAGTGACGGTGACGGTGATTGTATTCCTTACTTTTTGTACAGCTTTGTACAGCTTTCGTACAGCATCCGCCGCACAAGAGGGAGCAACAGCAAAACCTGACTAAGAAAGTGCACACAAAGAGCGCACATACCCCACACACCCAGCAATCCATCAGCCCACTGGTCCATAACAACTTCCTATTAAAACCCGTCTTCCCCAACTGAGTTCAATAATCGTTAACGCAACGCGGCTAGCAGGTGGGGCCAAGGTGGGGCTGAGGGGCTGAGGAGGACAAAAGGGAAGGGTGCAGGACTTTTTAAAACATCAGCACTCCCTTCTCAGGATGAGATCTGGGAAAATTAGAACAGACCCCACAAACAACTGGAGAAAAAGAAACCAACAGCATAGTAATACAAGTGAAAGAAAAAACGACACCAGGGACGCAGACTCAACAAACGTTCAAGACAGCATTGTCAGGACCCCCACCCGTACGACGCAACAGCCAACCTCAGGTCTCAAAAACCACAAGATTACAGACTTTCTCATTTCACCCGCATCCCCGGCGACCTCAGTGCTGCAAGCACACCATTTACAGTCCGTCAACAGCGCCAAAAGAAAGTTCCAGTCAGTAGGCTCGTTATCAAAATCTAAGCTGCCTCGGACCGACTCATCATGTGAGATTATTCGAAGTCCACTGAAAACTTTAACCAAAATGGCTAACAAATTAACGGTGCAAGTACAAATAAACACAAGGGAAGCAGCAAATAACGACGAATGCCCGAGACAGAGACAGAACCCCTGCGCGTGAAAACACCGAACGCGTCAGAAATGCGCCGATCCTTAAGCTTGGGCTCATACTTCGGCTCGATGGCTTTCGACCACGCGGGCGAAAATGTGGCAGTCTATTTACCAGCACCAAGCATGGTTGTTAAGGACAAATCAAACAAGGACCTTGTGGCTGACAATTCGCCAGCCTCAAGAATCGACACCATGCACAAACCGGACAAGGACCCCACAGACAAAGAAACGACGAAGCTGCAACAAGGGGGACAGACAAACACCAATACCCACACACATCCGATGGGACCATCAAGCGTAGGGGCCTCCTCAAAGGATGAAATTATTTCAAAAGAGTCCGCAAAATGGCAACAAGGGGAACTGACGAAAGTGAATGCTCATAATTATTTGAAAGGATCTTTAAGCGAAGAGGCGCCATCAAAGGATGAAACTACACCTAAATGCCCATCTGGCGCAGAAACACTCGACCGCTCAAGCGAAAGCAGCCCATTATTTCTCCACGTGGCAAATAACCAACCATCGCATGGCCCGTCGGGGCTATTTCCCCTTCATTATACCATTTCTTCACCCATCAAAACAACATCCCCAAAGGACCACGACCATAGGAAAAAAATGGAAAATCAAACCCCTTTAACAGGAACCCGTCAGGGTGGAGACCTACGAGTCTCAGCTCGGACCAAACCAGGGGATAAGGCTGAGACAAGTCCCCAAACCAGCCGCTATGATACTACCAACTTTTCTCCAGCACAGGCCCCGTTGTGGTCGCCTTTCATAAGTATCATGGAAACCATCTCTTCAGCTCTAATTCAACATTCCGATAAATTGGAATCACAAATAGACCTCCTACAAATCCTTACATCTCACGTGGCGGGCATAGATAGAAAGATATCAGAGCTAAACTCCCTGATAGAACGGGTACAGAAAGACCCGCACACAATGTATCACGAATGCCAGTGCTTCGAAACAATGAACCTACTGAAAGGGCTACCGACTATCCTAACTGACATCTTGGAGGAAGTCAAAATCAACACAAAGGAGCATCAAAAAATCATTGAAACCTCCGGCATGGAAACCCCTCATGAGTACTCGATAAGCTTAGTTAATGGTGACACATCAACTAGCGAGAACACAAAAATGGACCCACTGGAAGCCACCCCAACCAATCAAACATCAATAGTCCAGATACAAACTTCTGAAAATACTATAGCCCACCACAAAGGCTCGGACGATCCAGTCATCTCCGGGAAAGAACTTTCCGGCACACCAACCAACGGGCAACAAAAACAATCTAATCACTTAACAAAACGAGAACGGAAGAGAATGAGGAAAGCCAGACAAAAAAAAATATCAAGACAAAAAAACAATAGCGTTGCACATCAGGCACCTTGAACAAGATCCCTCAACGGCCAGAAATTCAAAGACAGACTGGACCTTAGTAACAACATTGCTAGCACCATAGGACAAAGACTCAAGCTTGAAGGATCTCGAAGATAAAGAAGACTCACGACGGGATCCCACACTCGTATCCCTGGCTCAGACAGTTATAGCAACCGATCACCCTACCAGACAAACGGATAACAACTTATTTGATGGTCACACAATCAAGCAACCGGCTGCTTGCTCACAGGCACAGAAGCCACAAGCGGAACAAAAAAGCATCGTGCACTACTTCTCAAAAATGGTCAAGGTGCAAAAAGAAAATTCTTTGGCAAACGAGCTGTCACCAGGTGCTCCCTTTCAAGGCCTAGAGGGCCCAAAATGTCATCAGCTCGCAAGCAACACCAAGCCCATACCCCATCTTCTCAAAACAGGGCCACCAAGACAAGATACCCAAAAAACACTCAAACTAAGTTCTCGGACCACAAAATAAAGACAGATCCAACTTACCCTCCAGGCTCATTAAAACACAAAATCATTCCGCTCTATATCTCAAGGGGGAAGCACAACATTCTTAACCGGAGCGCTATCCTAAAATTAACCAATTTGATTGAAACATTGAGATACGTGAATTCAACCCACATAGAAAGTATTGAATTCAAGCCAATACCGAATGTTGTTGGGAGAGAAATGACAGAGATCACATGGAAGGACCCCACGACAGCCAAAGAATTCTGGCTACAAAGAGAAAAATTCGCAAAATGGGGAATTGAAATTAGACCAGTAGAGGTAGAAAAATACCCTGCCCCGTTATCGCTGATCGCAGAGGAAAGTCGTCAACCGGAGGGTGGAATTCTTCGGGGTGCAGTAGGTCGCTCAGATAGTATTAGAGGAAGATGGACCAACTTACGCATCATCCACCAAGGGTCGTCAGGAGGAGTTAGCGAGACCCGAAAAATAATATCAACAACGCCAAGCCCCCATGCTCACATGACGGAGGAAGCATGAACACCGATCTTGAAAATATGTTTAATGGTACATAAACGGACTGGGTGGCAAAACAAACGACGCAGACCTACTAGATTTCTTAAAAAAATTCGACATCATTTTACTCCAAGAAACCTGGTCGACTACATCTGATCATATAGACGGTTTCAAAGAAATCCAACAACACGCCACTAAAAGAGGCCTTTTAGGCAGGGCCGCCGGAGGCCTATCGATATATTTGAACACCAGCATCCCCTGGTCCTATGTCACCATCGACACGGGACAAACATGGATTCAGTGCATCAGAATCGAGCTACCACCAGACCTAAGTCCAGGACCACAGGGTGAGCAAGAGGCACGGACATTGATCATCTGTAACATCTACATACATCCGGACCGCAAGAACAAATCAGAGAAAATCCTGACCCTGAAAGTACTTCTTAAATCCATACAACTTATTTACCCATTGGCAGGACTGATTGTATCAGGTGACCTGAACATGTTTTTACTTCAAAAGGACAACGCACAGAACATCGTACAAAACAAAGAGACGGGCAAATCCATTCCACCACTAATAACAAACCATCGAAAAAAGGACAAGCATGGCCAGACGTGCGCTCAAATGTTCGCCCACATTGGAATGATCCCTTTGAATGGCCGATTTCTGCAAGATCAACCAGCATCCTCGACCAGAATCACCAAACACGCACAAGCGGTACTAGATTACACCATAGTGGATCTAGAGGCACTAGAATCAATCGTTGCCTTTAGTATAATCCACAAATTGGAGAGCGACCACAGCCTGCAGTCAATCGAGCTCAGCTACCAACATACAAGGGCACCAACATGCATAGCTTTGAGCGAACATCTGAGCCTCTACAATCTAAAACGACTGCAATGGAATGGAAAGAACATTGATGAAATTATGAAACATGCGAAAAAGGTGCACGAAGAAACCACGGGGATAAGCCCTTCAGAATATCAGGGCAATTGGGAAAAGATGATCTTAAGCTTAACTGAAAGCTTTGGCTACCAAACTTATAGCAATAAAAGGAACGCAAGTAAAACTCACCAGGCGCTCCTGGGCTCAATAGCGTGTAAAAAAAGGATACTAAATCCAGAAATCAGAAAGTTATTAGGAGAAGACAAGCTAAAGTGCGATGACACCAAGCGTCAAATTCACAACTTAAGGCAAAAATACAAAAAAGACGTTTGGTCAGAAAAGCTAAGACACCACACACTAATTTGGCAAAAACTACTAGAATCCAGTAAGTCGAATAATAATAGGAAATTTTGGGCAGAAATTAATAAAGTGGCAAACGGAGCGGCCCAGGCCTTCAACGCAAACATACTACAAGAAGACTGGACCCGGCACCTAGAGCAAACTCAAAAGAACAATCTCCAAGCATGGAAATCAGATCAACTATCCAACAAACAGTATGAAAGGCATGAAGCGGACCAAAACTCGGACAAAAATTGGGTCACTCCATTCCAGGTACAAATGGTCCTAAAAAAACTGAGGCCAAAAGGTGCACCAGGCCCAAACGGCTTGCCAAACGGGCTGTTCAAACACGACCAATCATTCTGGGCTGAATATCTTACCCCAGTATTCAACAATTACTTTCAAACAGGAAGCATACCTCCATCATGGAGAGGGAGCATTTTGCATCCAATCTTCAAAGCAGGGGCAAGAACTGATCCATCCAATTACAGGATGATAGCCCTCATCGACGTGGAAGCCAAAATATATGCATCAAATCTCCTGAGAGCACTGGAACACTGGGTCACCTCGAATAAGATTCTTCCAATCACCCAGACAGGTTTCTTTTCTTTTTTTTTCTTCTCTTTTTCTTTCAAAGTTCAAGGACATTACAGAATGTAACTGCACTTTTTATTTTAAAAACAGTTTGAATTCCTTTTTAATACTTGCAATATTGTAAAGGTTTTGATTAACCATACACAATAAATGTGTTTACCTGTTACCATGCTCGACTAGTTCTTTTTGAAAAACAAGCCTGGCCTGTCTGTTCCTGGCGAGTAAGGGAAAAGGACAGGAGGGTATGGTCAGACCAAGGAATTAAGGTGAATTTTATGAACTCGAGCGTGCTTAGGTTAGTGTAACAATGATCCAGCGTATGTCCTGCTTTGTGTGTAGGACCTTTGATAATTTGTTTAAGTTGGACCGTGTCTAACGCAGTCAGCAAGCTCTGACATACTGGAGTGTCGGATTTATCTAGCTGAATGTTAAAATCTCCTAATACCGTGAAATTAGGAGCATTACAGGACAGATTAATAACAGAGCTTAACAAGTCTTCACAAAATTGTTCGATCGCCCCCAGAGGCCTGTATACCAAAAGCCCCGAAAGCGAGCATATTGGGGAAAGAGTAACTGAGAACATCATACACTCCGCCCCAGCGATGATGACCTTCTCTACTCTACAGCCTACAGATTTTTTATGCACTATGGCGATCCCTCCTCCTCGTGCGTCCGTCCGATCTTGCCTCGTAATTGCATAGTTCGAGGGCAAGGCCCGGACAATATCGGGGTCGGAGCCACCGTTGGTCCATGTTTCTGTGAGGAAGAGTGCCTCAATGTCCAGTTCCTCCAAGAGCAGGGAAATCTCTAGCGCATGCTTAGGTAGGGAACAACAGCTGAGCAGAGCCAGTGAGAACGGGTGTACCTCAGGGACATTTATATCCGGGGTAAGGTAATATTGACACCCCGTGCAGGACTTATGATCCCTATGAGTAGCTAACAGGGTACAGTTCGCTCCAGTCCTACATCTTAGTTGCAGGAGTTGATTCCTGTTATATGATATCAGGGGTTTATCAGCAAGCAAAGATGCAGGGGGGCTGACCCCTGGGCCCGGCGTTGCCCGGACGGGCTCAGACGGGCTTGCCTTTGGCGCCCGCCCTCTGCGCGGACGGGATCCACCGTCCATTTTATGGGAGAGATCAGGGCGGGAGGCGGCCCGCCAGCTGGTGCGGTGAGCTCAATTCCCTCACCCAAGATGGCGTCTATCCCTGTTTTCACCGCAACAGAACCTCAGTCGTTCTGGGCGGGGACCAGGGTTCAAGCCCTGCGAGTGGCAAGTAGGTTCCTTATTATTAAAAACAACAAAGTTTTAACACAGTAAAAGCAGCTAAGAAATGTTTTTTAAAAAGAAGATTATGGAGCGCCTAACCCCCGGCTTCCGCCTCAGGGGATAAGAATATAACGCACTGATCTGTGCCACCGCGCCGAGGGCGGTTTAAATACCAAGGGCGGGAGGCGGCCCGCCAGCTGGTGCGGTGAGCTCAATTCCCTCACCCAAGATAGCGTCTATCCCTGTTTTCACCGCAACAGAACCTCAGTCGTTCTGGGCGGGGACCAGGGTTCAAGCCCTGCGAGTGGCAAGTAGGTTCCTTATTATTGAAAAACAACATAGTTTTAACACAGTAAAAGCAACTAAGAAATGTTTTTTAAAAAGAAGATTATGGAGCGCCTAACCCCCGGCTTCCCCCTCAGGGGAGATGAACTTAGCCCTGGTACAGACTGTTTTAGGTGTTTTGATATAGTGCCTACCAAGTGGTGGTGGAATAAAAACTGAGTTTGAAGAATATTATCCTGGATGTGCACGCAAATGAATGTGTGTCAAATGCCAGTGTGTTTAGGGAGAAAAGCCACCGTAAGAACGGGAGAATGTAAAAGTGCATTTCTAAACCAGGTGAAGTGTACCCACATGAAATGGGCCTTTAGAGGACTCTTTATCTTTTTCCTTAGACTGTCACACCTCTTTCCCTTGGGGGGATTACCCAACTCCTGGGGGGAACTCAAACGTATGTCCACCATGTATTGATGACGTTTTTCAGAAGTAAAGTTACTTAACAGATGCTCTTTCATAAGTAAATTATAAAGCTCTTCATAGTCTTGCACCTTACCCCCTTTTAACCAACCACCTAGTGTTTTAACTAAAGTGTACAAATTCAATCCAGGACTGACTCAAAGTATTGTGAGTCTCCCTGAGATTAATCCTGTACTTTTTAGTGGTTATTACAAAGCCCTTAATCAGGGTATATCTCATGAAGCCATAGAATTCAGCATCTTTCTCATTAAATGTCAGGATTCTATCCCTGCACTTGCCTGAGAAAAACTCCCAGAGTAGAGAGCTCCAAAACATTTGGTTGAGCTTTCTCGTTTTACAAGACCTCTCAAGGCTGTAAACCATTTTGTGATAACTTCACCCTCAACATATTTGGGGACAATCCCTTTGGGGATTTTGAGATCAAACGTTTTCCCCCTATCTTTATATACCCCATTGATTCCACCATTCATGGGTGCTAGACCCCATTTCTGCACTTTCTTTCTCTGTGGCCTGAATTTTGGCCTCCAGGGCTACTCTTTTGGCTAGTCCCTCCAGCTCCTGGTCTGGATCCTCTAGTTCTTCTTGGGGCCTGGAGTGGCTTGGCCTACCTCCAGGTACAGTTTTAGGTAAGATGTTTCTACTGTTATACTCTTCCTCTGTATTGAAAGGGGAATGATCCCCATGAGTAGTGCTAGCATACTCCTCTCACTGACATGATCATCAGCAATGTTGTCAACATCTTCTTTATTTGCCTGGGCTATATCGAACTCAGCCAGCCACTCCTGGAGTTGGGCTTTGGTTGATCCAGAGCCAGTGTAATTTTGCAAGGTGTACTGATGTCATTTAGCTTCCTCAAATTAAGTTGCAGGTAAGGGGTCAGGTAGAGTTACTCGACTCTATCCTCTGAGGTTAGCATGTTTTACTGAACTTAGGGCCTTTTTAGAAAGTATAACAAATTCTAAACATATTTTTAAGGCCTAACTACTAGTACACTTTTTACATTTCTAATACAAAAGGACTTGGAGGCTTAACCCAAGGCCTTAACAGTTGAAAGGGGACAAATATGGAAAAATTGAAAATGGAGAACAAAAAAATAACTCTTATTTTTGCTAACGTCAGTTGTGGGTTTCTACGTGAAATAACCTATTGACCAAGTGGTATCAGCAATTGCAAAGTCTTGTATCCCACTGCTAATCCACCAATGTAGGAAGCTGGCTTTTATGTAGTATACCAAAATTAGGTGTACTTTGTAGAAAGTCCAAATGACCCTTGCTGGTTTACAGGGCTTACATTAATAATCCCAAATGCACTCTTTTGTGGTAGTGTGGGCGAGCAGTTTAGACTTATCACAGGTAGGGTTAATGGGTTTGTAGAACACACAGAGTCAATAAATGAGGCACACTCAATAAGAAGCTCAAGACCAATTTTGAAAAATAACAGGTATTTTGATATATATTTTAGCGCCATGAAGTTCATAATTGGGTAATTTTTACAGGTATGAAAAATTCCATCACAAATACATATTTACGTGGTAATGCTTTTCTATGTTTCAAAAAGGCATATACTGCATACCGGTATTTGCAAACGATTTTCAGGTTCCGCTTTAGGACTTAAGGTGCTAGGGGGCGAAGGTCCAAAGTATCAACAGCAGTTCAAGTTTACCTGCCCTGGAGTGTCCGGGTGCAGAGGTGCTGGATGGGTTGGTTGCCTTGCTTGATACTCCATAGACAAAGAGGGGGGCATTTAAAAATAGGATACAGAGGGAGACTTGGGGACAAGTCCCAGAGCTCCCTACAGGGGGCTCTGTTCGTGGGGGTCCTGGGAGCAGGAGAGCTGGCAGCAGTCTTGGATCTGGTTTGGGAAGCTCCAGTGCAGAGGGTTTTCATTGGCTGATGCCTGTGCATCAAAGGCACCCATGGTTCTTGGTTGGATCAGGATTGGACTAAAACAATCTTTGGTTGCTACAAGGGGGCAGTACCCCAAGTATTGGTGAAGGGTGGCTCTGGTTAGTCCTGACAGCTTCTTACTTCGTAGGGAGATGGGTATGGCCTCCTGGAGCATGGTGACCTCCTCCTGGGTGGCTGCTGTGTTGGTGGACCTGGTAGTCAGCAGGACAGTAAACCGAATATTGCAGTCAGTGCTTGCAGGTTGCAGGAAAGTGGCTCCTACACTTCAAAAGGGATGTTGACAGCTTGCCTAAATGTTGAAGCCCCTCCAAGGCTTTTAGAGGATGCACACCTGCAGGACAAGTCAGGTTGTTGCAATTGTTGTTACAGGAGCAGGTAGTCAGGAAGGGATTGGTGCCAAAGTTCACCAGCATTCTGCAGTTCTCGCTTCTTTGCTCTTCTTTGTCCTCTTCTTTCTTCAGTCATATGAATCTGAGTTCCTAATGTCAGGGGGGCACCTAAACAATCAACTTAGGGACATTAAAGGGAATGAAGAGTAGTGGCCAATTGGCTAATTACCCTTGGGGTCACTACACCCCCTATATGACCAATTTATGTAGGGAGTGGGCACACCATGTCCCAGAATTCCCAATTCCATCAAAATCAAAGTGGTGGAACCCTTCTTTTATAGGGCACATCAGTTAGCCCACCCTAGGCGTGTGACTGGTCTGGCAGTGCACCATGCCTAATTGCATCTAATTTCCCTCCTGTACTGGTGTCAGATAGGCCTCAGGGCAGGGGGTGGCATCTACCAGGTCTGAGGGAAGCCATGATCGCATAGAAAAGGTGGAAGTGGCTTTGACGTCTCTGGTCTTGGTATGCAGATTCACTAGCCATCTTGCTGGAAAAGTTGTGTAAACACTTCCCACCAGAGCAGGCATTGTTTTTTTCACCTCTGAGAGTGTGGGCTCTCACCTCCAGGGGGTCAGAATCATGTCTGTGGTGGCAGGCTGGATGTAACCAGTCAACCAACCCACTAAGAGGCAGATAGGTTTTTATGGAGCACCTCTAATGTGCCCTCTGGGTGCATATCTTAATAAAGCTACTAATGGCATCAGTATGGAGTTATTAAAACATGGTGTTTGATATAAAGGGAACTCGTAAAATATATACTAAACGGTAATCTGTTTACCTGAATGACGCCAGTTTGTGGTTTGAAGGCGAGACATATTGATTATGAAGTACAGAAAGATGTGATTCGTGAGGGCCAGTATTTACTCGCATTTGAGGAGCATGAGCCTTGTGAGGATTTTCCACTTGTTCTTCCTTACCTGAAACCTGATTTTGTTTGGAATAATGAAGACACTTAGTCGTTAAGGTTTGATCAAGATTGTGAGGCATAGTCATAGGTTGCCATTGGAGTAGTGATAGGAGTATCTTATCACCCAATCCTGAGGAGGCCAGGTTGGTTGGAAGGCCGAAACGCGAACACGTCGACACTTTCATTCTGGAGGAGTCCTTTATGTTATCTTGTTTTGGAATTTGTTTCCATGTGACACGATCCCATTGTAGGTTCTGTATAATTTTCTCCTAGAACCGCTTGTGTCTGACTACCTCCAAGTGTATCTTCTAGATTGAATAGGAGGACACTAAAACTGTACTTTTTGTTGGGTGAACAAGACAATCCTTGTACATTGCTTTATGTATAAACCGTGGTGTGGTTTTGTATATAATTGTACATAATTGTGTATATAGGTATGTATAATTGTGTTCAGTGTGAAAAAGTTGTTTGATAAAGAAAAACAAAGTACCTACGGATAAATAACCGGTTGGTGATTACAGTAATTAAAACTTGTTATCACGTCCTCTATGTCTAGTGATGGCTTTGTTAAATAAACAGTAATAACAGTGGACTTAGGCCACCTAAATAGGAGAATTAACAGTCCCCTATTTGTCAAATATTTTGTTATTTGTTCCTCCTTTTTCCAATCTTCTTTTTTGTGCTTTACATATATTATATGCAGTGTCTGTGGGCATGGCACACCCGGTGTGTGCCTTGTTGTGTTTTCACTTTTGTCTGCACCATTTCATGCAGTATGCAATAGCAGTCTGCATGAGTTTGGTGGTGGTTTCCTTAGGGTAGCACAATACATGCTGCAGCCTTTACTGACCCTCTTTAGTACACATGCCCTAGGTACCAGGTGTACCATTTACTACAAACTTACAGGAGTACTAAAGGTCTTACCAATCGGGGAGCAATTGTAAAGTTATCTTGTTTTAGGGAAAGAGCACTGTCAATGGGGACGTGGCTAGCAGGAACCCAGTGCACTTCAGTCAAAATTGCATCAAATACCAGGCAAACACTGGGCTGACCATGTCAAAAAGGGGCACTTTCCTAAACAGACATTCAGAGTGAGACCCTTCCATCTAGCAGTCGGGAGAACCCAAAGATTCCACTGGGGTCTGTGTCACCGGTGGCTACCATGGTTACCTCTCCTATGTCTCCCTAACCTTACACAACAAGATCTGGAAGATTGATTCGAGCACCTTGACGACTCATTGAAGAGTTTTGATGTATATATGTATTTTTCATTGTTCTTTTTATTTAACAAGGGGAGTATGTAGTATTGTGTGTGTTAGAAAGCCGGACCCCTTAGGTCTCTGATAATCTCTGTCAAATAGCGACGTAAGTGATTGGGTGTGGTCAAGAAACGTCATGAGGTAACACACTCAGTTAATGGTTACACTCTGAAGAATAAAATTGTATAATACTGAGCTCCAAGTGTTGCATAATCATTTACATCTACCCGGGCTGGGGAAGATGCTACAATGTTTAATGTCATTTCAGAATTTGGCGGTGATGTAGGAGAGAAAGCATCCTGATTTGCTGCTACGGATGCTGGGTATCTGTGTGAGGTAGAGTGTGGTGAGTGCAGTTGTCTGCTGGGTTGGTGAAAGTTAAATTGTTTGTTGGTGTAGGCAGGTACGTCATTGTGGAAGGCTTTGTATGCATAGGTAACCATTCAGAATTGGCAGCGTAGCTCTTTGAGGTGGGCCTGATGTGAACACTGCAGGGGATGTTGAGGATGAGTCTGTCGGTGGGGTTCAGGATTATCTGGAGTTTTTATATGAGTTGATTTGTGATGCTGGCATACAGGGCATTTGCTATAATCTAGCCTGATGATGATGAGAGTCTGGGTGACCATGCTCCTGGTGTCAGTGGGGACCCATTTGAATATCTTGTGGAGCTTACGTAGGATGAAGAAACAAGATGAGTTAACAATGTTCCCTTTTTTGACCATCATGAGTCTGTTGTCCAAGATGATGTTGAGACTTTTAGCGTGGTCAATGGGGTTGGGCGTGGGTCCCAGGTTGGTTGACCACCAGGAGATGTCCTATTGAGATTTTGCTCATCCTGTGAACGGATCATTATGAAATTCAGGTTTTAGAGCTCCCATCAATAACTCCGCGGGGTGACACAGAGAATATGGTTTGTACTGCGTTCCCGCACATAATCAAACCTTATACTCCTCAAACAGATTAGGGAAATAGTTTTGGTAACCATAGTCCTGTCCATCTGGTTTGAAGTAATGTCTTGCTGATTCTACCTTTTATCCAGTAAAGATTATGCTGCTACATCTCTTATTGGGTACTATAAATTACATTTAAAAGCAATGATACACTTACATTGGCTGTCTGAGCTCTGTTTTATGAAAAACAAAGCAATTGTATACAATGCTAAATATGGCACCAGTGCAACAAAAAGGACAGGCATGCACTGTATTGCTTAAATATGGTGAATTCCAGCCCCTTTACTTTGATGTAGGGCAGCGCAGCAAGGTGCCTTGCTGTGCTGCCCTTCACCAAAATGCCATAAATGAGACCCCTAGAGTGCAATTATCATGCTTTATTTACAAACCTTTCTCATCCGACCGGCACATAGTGACTTTTACCAAATGTGCTCAGATGTTTGTGCTTCAGGATATAGTCCATAAAAGAGCATAGGATACAAAAATCTATGATTAATTTAAAAATGAGTGTGTAATTTATGATGAAGCAAAAGAATGACAGCTAGTTACATGTGTAAAGTCCTTTCCTACGGTATGGTGAATTGACCTGCCTGTATATATTAGCAAATGTGGCCCTAAGTGTCATCTTTTGCACTATTCTTAAGCAACACAGGGGCTTATTTACAAGATCCTTGCGCCGCCGGTGTGTCATTTTTTGTGACGCACCGGCAGTGCAGTGTGGTGCTCCATTTTTACAAGGAGATGTAAAGCACCCCTGCGTGGCTTTTTGTATCCTTGTAAATATTGGCCCTTTTCACGCAGCACTTTGCATAAAAGAGGCGTTTTATTGGTGTTGCTGAGGGTGTTCGCACACAACACCCATGGATTCTGCCGCATTTCCTGATATACAACATTTTGTAAACCTGGGAATGCATCAGAATCCTACGCCTCCCCAGAGGAGGCGTGAGGAGGCACAACGAGGAGAAATACTATTATTTCTCCTTGTTTCTTCATCAGCCCTGCAGCGTAGGTACCCTTGCACCACTAAAGTATTCAACTGTGCTCAAGCATAGGAGAGAGCTCATGGATAGGTCATATTGTTGTAAATATGATGCATTCCTTTGCTTCTGAAGTAACGCAGCGTGGCACAGCCAAATGGCTTGCTGCACCGCGCTGCGTTACTTCCTTGTAAATATCGCCCTCAGTTCTTCAAACAGGTATACGTAAGCCCATAGGTGCTCAGGAAGGACTAATAATACTCTGTCACTAGAATGTCTAATGAAAAGGACAGCATTGGCAGTTAACACATTTTTGACTTAATGTAAGGGGGTCGGAAGTCAAGTGGTTTTACGTCTATGGGTGAAGATAATACCAAACTGAACACAGATCAAAAATCCCCATGCACAGGTTTCCATGTAGATTCTTGGAAAGTTTTGTGATTTAGTTCTTGGTAGAGGAGAACTCTACATAGGGGAAATTGGATCCCCTGTGCAAATGCAAATATTTAAATTGTTTGTTTATTTTTTGTGTAGGAAAAATATTTTTCCCCATTAAGAAATCTCGTCCCTAACCCTCTCCAAATTATAAGGTGTTTCATTCCTCTTTCCAACCCATAAACGGTATTTACATCAGCACAGTGCTGGAGTAAAAATCTGACCCATCCCAGGCTTGAAAGGAGAATGATAGGAGTTTGTGAATGCCATAAATCTTTGTGTTTGTAGGAATTCACACACTTCCAATGCTAACCACGCCCTAAAATATCGTGAAACATCCACGTTCCTCCCCCTTTAGTGTTAAATATAGGTGGGTAGATTCTCCACATGTGGTTGACACTACTGCACTTGTACATTGGCTAGCAATGATTCTCTCTGTGAATTTCTGTCAGAAATAAGTAAGGTAATTCCAGTTGTAAACCTATGTTTATGCCCAAATGTTCCCTTGTCAATAGGCTTGTTGGAGATGAAACCTTAGGGATAACAGCTGAAGGATTTTCCATTATATGAAAATCTTAGTTATCTAAATGTTATCTTCAAACACCAGTTCTGACACTACAGTTAATACACCCACAAACATGGAAAATATGCGTTAACCACATCGCTGCTTAAGAGTTTCCCCTGCTGTGCTGGACAGCAACGAAAACGGGTGTGGTCATGATGAGCTCAGCTCGTCATGAGCACCTGAGAGGTATATGCCATGACGAGCTGAGCTTGTCATGAGGATGGAAGGGGTTAAATGGATAAGAACACCATTACAGCCGCTCCATAAGGTACAGAGTATGCCATTCTCAACACCACCGCCGCTTTGTAACTCTTCTTTTGTTTCTCCTACTGCTCGACTTGGCTGTTTACAGCTCACTTCTACCATCTCTATGACAGAACAAATAGTTTTAGATCTTTGGATCCTACTCTAATTCCTGCATGGGTGAGTACAATCACCTTTGGTATTGTAAGTTAGTTCACCTACAGGTCCGGCTTTAGCCCTGGTGGCAGCTGATGTGACAATCTTTATTGGCCGCCCCATCTCCCCCAAAACCTCCTTCAGCTCGAATTCCCTCTCTACCACACTCCACCAGTGCCTTACCTCCAATTCACTCACTACCACACTCCACCAGTGTCCCACATCTATCCATAGCCCCTCTCTCACATGCATTTCATTTGTTTTGAAATGCTGCTTATACCACTGTAGGGTGTCAGAGCACTTTACATCAAACACCCTATATACAGAGCCAATGAATCCTATGTGGGTAAATCAGTCTGTATGAAATGATACAATGAGGATTACATGGTGTAAAAGTCACATGTCACTGCTACTAGTAGCCGTATATTTTAAGAGTATTTGGTCTTGAGCAGCATAAACTCAGGATTCAAAATTTATCACAGTGGTTGGCTTTCTAAAAAGAATGTATTTCTACACACATTTATGCATTTTAGCAACATTAGGATAATGAAAAAATGGGGAATAACATAATGTTCCACTATATACCAGGCAGTTTATATGGAGCTCTTTGATGATGGATCATACCTCAATGTGCTATATGAGGATTTTAACATATGAACTGCAAGTACCATACGGATCTCTGTGACAAAAGCAGTTACCTTCTGAGCAATTCACATAAAAAAACAGTTCTGTGATCTGCATGGTACACTTTCTTTGCAGCAGGCATTTTACCCCTCTGTGCTACTTTATGATGTGTCAAAACTGACACTAGACAAAACTCTGATCTTTCTCCAGCAGGAACATTAATTACTAGGGTTATCTAGACATTTGTATTGTTACCTGAAAACTGCTGGACACACAAGGCACTCTGCAGCAGGTGTTTTTTAAAACTGTTATTTCTAAACACAGTGCCACCCACAAATGTCAGCGCCAGGTGTGGCTGCACTGGGCTAGGGACGGTTTGTGGATCCAAAGAAAAGTGTATTTAAACCCTATTTCTGGAGGACTCTGATGCCCAAATCTGTATTTAGACTGCTTTTCTTCTTATATTCTTTCTCTTGCCCCTTCGCCTTCCCTCTACCTGTGTAGTGGTGGTGCGGGGGTGTCAAATGTGGCTTTGCCTTAGAAGTTCTCTCAGCAAAGGCCATCTCTACGCACCGCCATTGAGCCGGCCATGCCCCCCCCCCACATATAAGATAAGAGCTTAGCATTCGTTGATTTGGGGTTTTATTGTTATTACTAAAATACGCATGAGTATTTCACGTACATCTCAATAGCATGATTTAAATTTGACAAATGTGCATTTCTCCATTGAAAGGAGGCTTCAACGCTTTTACATGTTGGCCCATCACTGTTTGTATGGGCGAAGCCATGATACATTGTCGATTTTTTTTCTCACTTTCTGCCTTGAAAGATTTTACTTTGTCCTTATCGTTTCATTATCTTACGTCTATCATTTAAAAAAATACCCTTCAACTAATCTAACCATAAATGCATCAGGAACGGTTTCCAATCACATTTTAACAAAAGCGTTTGGAAATAAAAAAACAGTGCTCAAGAGCACGACTTTAAATGTAAGTCTGTCATAGGATGCAAATATATTCAGCCATATAACAAAATACCTGCTTCCACTGAACATAATTCCCTCCTGAAATTGTAAAACTAATAGACATAAAACGTAATAAGGCAATCTGCAGCACCATTGCATCATATTAATGAAGATATGGAAGTGAATGCACTTGTGTTATGATCCTCGTTTAGCAGAACTGAGACCTCTGTGAGCGTTCCATTTAAACATAATGAACTAAATAAAATACTATTTCATCTGTAGGCGCGATGAGCGAGTCTGTGAGCTGCTGACAGGATAAACGTCCGCATAAGGTCCAGATGAAATACAGGCATAGCAACTTCTGTGAACAAATCGGATACCAAGTACTGCAGCTAAGACCTTCAAGCATATAACGGAAGGGGCTTCCCAGCAGTCTTTGCTATAATGCATGGATGTAGCTTTCAAATGTGTCCGAACTTCACTGTTGCTTTCTTACAGCCTTGCCATAACACCTCTGGTTAACGGATTTGGTACAAATAGGCTATTCTATAACACTTCCTTGCCTACCGGGAACAGGTCTGGCTTTAGCGAAGGTGGCGCCGGGTGCGAGAATCATTTTTGGCGCCCCACACCCCATGACCGCCTCTTCGAATCCCTCACTACCACCAGGCATAAGGTCCCCTCATCTCTCCAATCATAAGTTATTGCCAAACAAATGCCCCCTCCCATGAGGTTGTGGCCCCCTCCACTGGTCAGCACCCGGTGCGGCCGCACCAGTTGCACTGCCCTAAAGCCGGCCCTAACTGTGAATTTCTTGGAGTCCAGGGATCTCACGGATCAGGTATCATTTAAAGGCTGAACCACAGGCTCACTTAAAGGCTGAGCCACAATATTTGCCCATCTTTCAGTATTCCACTCCCTCCTGTAAAAGGAGCCATTGCTCTAGTGTCTCCTCAGGAATAGGAAATGAAAGTGTCCATGAGTCTATGTCGGGTGTTAAAGCTTTCTGAAGGTTTCAGAGCACATGGGGACCTACCGGGGGTGGACAGCTTTGTGGAGACCATCCTGTTCCATATGGAAATGTTCCAGGGCATTATTCCACCTGCCTCACCAGAAGTGATTTGGAGTATAGTTGATCAGGATTAAGCACACTCGCATTTAACCATCACAGATTCCCACACCTGTTTCTTCTCACTTGAGGCTCCCTTTGGCCAGTTCCAATTCTTTGTCCTGTTCTTCAGATTGAGGCCAACGCTGAGGGTTTTTAACAGTGTCTTGGCTCCATTTGTGTGTTTACCACTTGCCATGAGCTTCTTACTAAACCCCTACATAAGTAACAAGCTCGTCCACACTAGAACATTTGAGGAGGTGGAACCCAACCACTCCTTTCTCTGCAAGACTCCCTACTGTTACTGTTGTCTCTTGAATTGTTACACATTTTATCTGATTCCCAGCAATCAGATGGAATTTGTGAAACAATGTTTCGGCCATCCTGTGTCAAAGCCCTTCTTCATATTCTCCAGTTTCAATGCTTTAATCACAGCTCTAGCATTTTCTATAAAACAGTTGGATTTAACTCTTGATGGCTCCAGGTTCAGAGGGAATCAGGTGCTTGAATCAGCCTATTCTGTGTTCATTGTCTCATGAGACAACTTTCACTCGAAAAACTATACCAATCATGTCCATCTCAAATGAGAAACACAGTGCTGCAATTATGATCAACTCGTACCCCATGGATCCTCCCTCAGCCCGACACTGTTCAACATTTACATGGCCTCGCTCGCACACGTAGCCCAATAGCACAACCCCAACATAATCTCCTACGCCGACGACACTCAGCTGATCATCTCCCTCACCAAGGACCCCATCACAGCCAAAGCCAACCTCCACGAAGGAATGAAGGCCGTCACCGACTGGATGAAGACCAACCGTCTGAAGCTGAACTCGGACAAGACAGAGGTCCTCATCCTCGGCTCCAACCCTTCAGCCTAGGACGACTCCTGGTGGCCGACGGCACTGGAGGCAGCCCCGAAACCCACCGACCACGCACGCAACCTGGGAATCATCCTCGACTCAATGCTCTCAATAACCAAGCAAGTCAACGCCGTCTCCTCCTCCTGCTTCAACACCCTCCATAAGCTCCGCAAGATCTACAGATGGATCCAGACAGATACAAGTAAGACTGTCACCCAGGCCCTCGTCAGCAGCAGACTCGACTACGGAAACGCCCTCTACCTGGGAGCCCCGACCAAGCTCATCAAACGACTACAATGCATCCAAAACACCTCGGCACGTCTGATCCTCGACGTACCATGCCACGGCCACTTCACCCCCACCTGAGAAACCTGCACTGGCTCCCCGTCAAGAAGAGGATATCTTTCAAGCTTCTAACCCACTCACACAAGGCACTCCACAAGACTGGCGCAGCCTACCTCAACAGACGGCTCTCCTTCTACATCCCCAACTGCTAGCTACGCCCCGCCTACCTCTCACTCGCCACCGTCCCATGCATCCGAAGAACAACCACCGGTGGGAGATCCTTCTCCCACCTCGCCGCCAAGACATGGAACACCCTCCCAATGAGCCTACGACAGACCCAAGACCTGCTGACCTTCAGGAGGATGCTCAAGACCTGGCTGTTCGATCAGTAGCGCCCCCCAGCTCCTTGAGACCCTCGCGGGTATGTAGTGCACTTTACAAATGATTGATTGATTGCCATCAAATGTGTTATCTCCAGGGATTTGATATGGGATCTTAGTTCCTCTTATAAAGTGGAGTATGTGTCTCTTTATACTCATTCACCCTATTTTCTTATTAATGATGCCTATTATATAAAACCTTGTGTATGGAGGAAGGAGAGTCCAGATCTTTGAGTTAGCGTGCTCACAGCTACCTTTAAAGCTCCGATCACATTCATATATCATGTGAATGACATATCAGTCATTTTAAAGGTGGGAAACCAGGTGTCCTACCATGTGTAAACAAACAGTGTGGAACTAGATTCAGGGCCCAGTCTAGAATGCCCCTGCCTTTTGGTTTTGGGCAGAGAACAATATACACCTTCATTCACATCCAGATCCCTGGTGTTCTGAGCTTTAAAGTGAACACTCTGAGCAGGTATTTGTCTACTTCAATAGACTACTCACTAATTCAGCATTTTTGGGGGATATGGAATTTATTTAGAACACTGAGGAAGGAATCATTTGCTTCCAGTGCAAAGTCATTCTTTTCTTACAGCTCCAGAACTCTAGTTAGAGGCCCAGTCCATCCTTGGCTGGAAGACCATTTGTTTGCTTCAATACCTCTTCGGTGACCTTCATGGACCTCAACAGGTTCAAGGAACGGAGGGCCTGTGTAATGCTAAGTGTTCTCTGGTGGTGATGTAGATCATCGTTCCACCGGTGGGGATTAAAAGTGATTGCCCCATAGTCTGACCCTTTGCTCATATGGCTGATTACCTGGCTTCTGAGTGGATAGGACCACAACTAAAAAGTATTTAGCAGGATGTGGTTCTCCATAAAACTAAGATGCCATCTAACCTCATGCATTATGCCTGATGCCAGGGTTCCTTCTTTTCCCTGCACTTAGCAATGTGCAACACTTACAGTCTGTAATTTCTTAATAGATGGTTTCTCGTTGGATCTTTCTTTGTCCTCTCTCAGATTTTAGCTGCATGCCATAAGGGTTATCAGTACTCTTTGGTGGGTCTGGAATCCATTAAATGTTCCACACACACATTTACTTCATAATTGTGCCCAGTCCCCAGGTCTTTCCTTGGGATCTTTCACTCATATTTTAGTCAGTTCTGGTTGCTCTTTTTGAGATCCTTAAGGAGATTTCCGTGAGTGCCCTACGATTCAGGTTGTTGTATAATGCCAAAAATATCCGCATGGCGCTTTGGAAAATTGGGCCTCTGCTTTGTAAAGAAAGTTGTCTCCATTTTCAGTCAAAGGCACTTAACCCTAAGAATGTCCCCAATCATTTTTCCTAAGATTCTGTCAAATTTCTACTTTTAGTAGCTAGTGGTCCTACCTGCTGTGAACCCTGAATCCTTGATCCACAATTGAGATGTTCACCCCCTTGATGATAGCAGAGTGATTACAGTCTAGCTATCGTCCCCTACTAAGTTCAGCTAAAGTCATTCTTTGTTTTTCACTTTTGGGCACCAGCGAATGAAAACAAGTTGCTAGCTTTAACTTGAGCAATTGGGTTCTTTCTGCCATTTCCACACCATCCTCTTTAATTTAAATGTTGGTTTATCATATTTAATTCAGGGATGATTCGAGAGAGGGATTGAAGCATGGGCTTTAACCAGGAATATTCTTTTATCTGATGTTTCCTTGAGTGCCTGTGGGCTGCTCATGACACATTCATACCTAACTATAAGTTGGATGTGGTTTACTCTGGATTTCCTTTTGGTCAGACCATGCTGCTATGAGGAAATATGTTGTTTCTTTAACTGATTGCTTTCAGTAATATTGGCTGGCTACTGTATGTTTCTTTAAATTATGTGTGATGATTGATCAAAGCTATCTGACAAAGTTACATTTTGCCATTTTCTCTCTTCTAGCTATTTGCGATGGCACCATTCAGTGGCTTTACCATAAGGAATGGCATTGTCTGTGCTGCTTTTTCAATTCCTCCATGTGGAAGGATTGTGGACATTTTACAATTAGTGCCATGGAACTCAATGCATTGCATTAGACAGGGTGGGATGAAAGCCCAGTGAATTGTATTGTATTGTATTGTATTGGTGATTTGTAGAGCGCGTTGGCTACCAAGGGGCGTCCCAGCGCTAAGAAAAAGAGTGAGTTGTGCTGAAGAGGCTGGAGTGAGAAGCTGAGTGAAGAGTTAAATTGTGCTTGTACTGAAGAGCCAAGTTTTTAATAATTTACGGAAGGTGAGAAGGTTAGGTTCTTGAATTGGGAATTGGGACGGATAGTTGAGGCTGTGGACCATGTGTGGGAGGAGGTGGTGATGGGGGGACCCACAGAGGATCTAGGAGCCAGAGAGTGTTATCAAGGTGGCCTTGCAACATAAGAGGGGGAGGGGTATGGGACAAGTCACAATTGCGATAAAGATGGTGGACTGGTGTCAAGCAGTGGTGGTCCACACTTAGCTTCGCCTGCAGTGCAAATTGTTTCTTACTGCCACAAAGATTTTTCAAAAACTCCCAATCCTTTTTTCAAAGTAGGTGAGCTTCGCACTGCACAAAGCTGAAAGGAATAACATTTGCAACCTTGCACACACTTTTCTTTTAAGGAAATTAGTAATTCAACTAGCTTCCGGTTTCAGGATGATGTGTTACATGCAATGTCCAAGGACTCTAACAAGGGAGAGTAGGACTCAGATTTACACATAGGGGCATATGTAGGTAATTTCCATTTTGCGATTCCCAAATAGCGATTTTTAAGGAATCGCTATTTGAGAAAAGCAAAATGGAATGTAGGTAAAAATTCGCAATTTTTTTGCGAATTTTTAACATTACTTATTTGCGATTAGCAAATTGCGAATCGCAATTAAGGAATGAGTGTCCCATTCATTCCTATAGGATGAATGGGGATACATTCTCAAATTGCGATTTTCTGTGTAAAAATCGCAATTTGAGAATCGCAATTCCAAGGGTGCCAGGGTGTCCAAAGGACACCTGTTGCACCCCTGGAATGTGCCTGTAAGTACATGTGGCGCACATACATGCCCTAAGGGCATGTCTGTGCACCACATGGCACTTTGAAATTAAAAAAAAATGCATTTTTGAAGGAAATCGCAAAATACCATCTACTTGAAGTAGGTGGTATTTTGCGATTCCTTATGCAAAAATCGCAATTTTTGAAGCACCCCTACATAGCATTTAAGGAATCGCAAAATTGTGATTCCTTAAATGCTATAAGCAAAATAAGGAATCGCAATTTTTGCGATTCCCTATTTTGCTAAGTAGCACCTACATATCAAAAAGCAGTTTGCGATTCGCAAACGCTGAAATTCGCCGAATTTTGGCGTTTGCGAATCGCAAACGGCTACCTACATATGCCCCATAGTTCTGATGATAAATCTTGGTGTTTCTAGGCATTTGTTTTTTTTCCACCTCCTCATGTGTGTCAGTTGTTCAACGGCACTCAATTAACACATTTAGGACTTGGTGTAAGGTGCATTTGTCGAAATATTCAATCATCTTGTGCTCGATATGAACTTCATTTATTAGGGCATTTGTCTGGGACATTTTCCTACCCTAGTTGCACTCTTAAATCCAACTTTTTTACATGCACATTGAAGTTGTGAAAATGTACTGGGAATGTTAGTGAATATGAAAATAGTTCTGACATGACATTGAGAGTGTGCCCAGCATTCAAATATCTCCTTATTATACATTCACAGTGAGCCCTCTTTGCTCTCAGTTTAAACAACTTTCAGTGAACTGACACAGCTTTGGATTTGGCATTATGCAGCACACAGAGAAAGCAAGTATTTGCAATGCACTCGGTCTCGCCTTTTGGACCTAATATGTATTTAGCAATGCATCACATTAGCCTGGGTGCTGAAACATCTACTGTTCTTTAACATGGAGGGAAAGTATGCACCAAACTGCGTAACACGCCAGGTATGGGAACACATGGAGAGAAATATTGCCTTTCAGCGGGAAATGGTATAGTCCAAAGCTCTGCTTTTAATATAAAATCAGGGCCTTTGGTTGTCAACTCACTGAAAATACAAGATTTGAAAAATATTTTATTGTCTACGGGTGCTCGTGGAAGACAGTTGCTATGAACTGGAATCAAGAGAATGCTAAAGTGATTCTCGTATTTTACTGACCTCTGCTGGTCTTTTTCTATCAAGAAAGTTAAAAAAGAGGCAGTTGCCAGAAAAATAAAACAAGCATTTGTAATGCATAGGTCTCACATTTGCGAGAGCTTAAGCTATTGGCATTGTAAATGAAAATGCCTTTTATTCATCTGTTTTGATAATTAACACAGAAGTAAAAGGCATTGCCATTTACAATGCCAATAGCTCAAACTCTTATAAATGCGAGAGCTATTTAATTTCAAAGAAGCAGCCGCCATTGCCCCAGGCTGCTTGAAATGAGAAAGCATGCATGGCACGCTGAATGTTGCAGGAAAGCATCTGTTGCCTGTAGTAAGAGAAACTCATTAAAGAAAATAGTGCTTACAGACCAAATAAGACATACCGTGTAACAAACGTAGTAAAAGGGCCTGTCCTCATGGGCGGTTACAAATGAAGAGTAGGTGGTACTAAGAAGGGACTAACACGCCTAATAATGAATCAGAAGCCGGCATTTACAAAGGACAATGAAACAAGTGAATGACAAATATGGGCAAAGAGTGGGCAAGGCTTCAAGTACAAACTCCAATACAGCACGGCTCACAGCCCAGGCTCGACCTAAAAAATGACGTGTATTAAAGGCCTGGAGTATAAATAGCTTGATAACATCAAAAACTGCACTGCAGTAACATTTCACAAGGCCTACCACATCTCCATGGTTCAGACTGAACTTAATGTGAATATCAGTCTGTGGGCTACGCTGGCCCAGCACAAACAAGGCCACCAAATTACTGAGCGCTTTGTTTCATCTACTAACTTGAACCTGACTGCACCTGAGAAGTTTACTTTCAAGCTAAAAAGGAGCGCCCAGAAGAGCTGTGGGCATGGGAGCACTTTCACCTTCGTGTATAGTAAGTACTTCACCATACTATGAGGTAATCAAGTACCGATTCCTATCTTTTTGAACCTAAAAGCCAACAGGTCTCTCCAATTGGGATACTGATCTTATGATTAGAGACTACAGATTTTACTCATTCACAGATGGGGAGGAGGCAGTGGCCCAACAAGTGATAGCTGAGAAACACATTCGCTAGGATGCTCTCAATCACTCTTCGTGATGGAGAACCTGAGACAGCATTAAGAGGCTACAAATACAGCAGTATAGAGGTGTTAGGGTATTAGTCATGTTCATGGAGAGATAACATGCCAGGAAGAGGAAGGCGGTCATACGCTGAGGAACCAAGTCATCAATGTGGCTCATAGAGACCACAAAAAAATCACACAAACAAAACAATTTTTAGGTCTCGGCTAGAAGCGAGCGAAGCTCGCTCTCGCCAGAGACCTTATTGTTAACGGCTCAGCTTCCCAGGAGGACAGCACTGGCCGCGCGCGCCGATTTGTTAAGGCCACGCGCACGAGAACGCGCTCGCGGCCAGGTGCTGTCCTCCTCGAAAGCTGCCTCCCTTCCCCGTGCAGGGCGGGCCGCCGCGCTGCCTGCGGCGACCCGGAAGCATTGCCGGCCAAACAGGAAGTAGGTGCTGTCTGCACCTGGGAAAACGAGGAGACAGAAAGCATGACTGTTTTGGGTGAGCCCTAACCTGCTGGTTCTTTGGAACGGCTGCTGGGCTGCCGTTGGTGCCTCGCGCACTTGCGTGCAGTGTCCGCTCGGTGGCGCCTCCGCTCAGGCCGCTGATATTTATTTGCAAACTGCGCAAGGCGGGCGAAGCTCACCCATCGCGCCTCGGAGCTCCGTGTGCGGGCTGATGCAGACCAAGGTCTCCGGAGCGTCGGGAACTGCCTGGCGGTTCAGGCGGAGGACTCGTATGCGAGTGACTCTGCCCCCAACCCTACCACCCCCCTCTGCCCAATCCTATAAGTGTACCGCGTCTCACACACCCCCTCCCAGAGCGAGCGGAGGCCGGGGCAGTAGCTGAGCCGCTCTACCCCAGCAGGGAGCACTTCAGAGATAAGGACGTTCGAAGCTTAGGGAGTTTGTCCAACTACAACTTAATCATTTGGTAACAGCGGAGTTGCCTTACTGTGTGATCCCGTTACAGTCAATGCGTCCCACTAAGACTTATCAGTAACGAACCTGTCCCCAGGTGTGACAGTTACGGGGGGGGGAGGGCGGAGTTAGGTTGCTGTCGCCCGTTTTGACAGCGGCAGTCATGCATTTCAAAAATAACAAAAATAAAGACTACACGTCGAGCAGGGGACTTACAGTAGCTTTTTAGAACGCTACCTAAACCTCGTTCTTGTTTGTATCTAGCCCTCGTGTTTATTTTCTTTTTTTTACTTGCAGCACTATTAGTATGTGCACGGTGCAGTATGGAAACGTACATATGGAATATGTCAGTGTGCATTTTTCTAATAACGCACATTGACCTGAACCCCATTCTGGCACTGTAACCTTCTTGGCAGTGAAAGTTGACGGAATGGGGGTGCGGTGTCTAGGCGGTAAAGGAAAATCCTATTATCGCTCATTGCAGTGGCCCGCTTTTTATCAACAGAAGTGTGAAAGTCTGAGTTTTCAGATCGTGACATTCAGGCTACACACAGGTCTGAGTGGGGCGTGTTTTCAAGGTACGTGTGTTTGGGTGGAGAGGTTGGAAGATATGAATGACTACAACATCCACATAAGTACACCTGCCAAGTGTAACTTTGCGAATACCTTTCAGTTATTTATAGCCCTATGAAGCGACAGCAGTGCGGCAAGAGGCGCCATATAAAATAATAATAATAATATGCATTATGATTATTGCTATTATTGTTAGTAAGACTACTAGTAGTAGTAGTGCTAGTAGGTATAGTAGGAGTAGTACTAGTAGGAGCAGTAGCAGTAGTAGTAAGCCACTGCCTCCTATGACGTGTTCATTTGCTAGTCTAGCCTCATGTTCACTAGGACAGAGGGGAATGTTGTTCAGATTACTAAAGTTAAGGTGTCTGCGCACGCTTTAGAATACTTGAGCATGTAAATATAAGATAAACGCGGCTGTTAGTGATTACACCGCTCATGTGTGTCTGTAGCTTTCTGTCTTTGGCATTGCAAAGAGGGCCATTCAAGATCCTAAACTAAGTGGGAACGCGCGCCCTTGCTAAAACACCTACGCCGAAATAATCGATCTGCGTGTAATGAATAAGGAAAACACCATACCTTGCTGCCTGATGTTGCCTGGACTGTAATCATTAATTTGAACAAAAAATGTGACTTAAAGTAGAAAAAAATACTAAATTGGACACATTCTTGTAAACACACGAAACAAGCATTTGCAAATCAATAGGTCTCACATTTGCGAGAGTTTAATCTATTGGCATTGTAAAAAACAATGCCTTTTATTTATGTTTTTAAAATCAACACATAAATAAAAGGCAATGTCATTTACAATGGCAATAGCTCAAACTCGCGCAAATGCGAGACCTATTGCATTGCAAATGCTTGTTGAAACAGAAGTTAGAGATGTCTCTCATGGACAAAAGGCTGGGAGAAAATCTCAGCACGTCATGTCAGCCAAATTCAGATCAAATACAGCTCACCTGAACCCCTAGTGATAGCTCAACACTTGCAAGACGTACGGGAGGAGACTACAATGAATTTTGGGTTCCATGGTCAACTGACCGTCTTGAACCTGTTCTCCAGGATCTCAGAATTCAAGGCAGTGGTCAATCCCTCAGCAGACGTTGTCTTTACAGAACTCAGCAACATCTTATCCACACACAAACATACTAGCTGGAGTTGTAAAATCAGACATAGGTTTTTTTTTCAATGCACAGTAGTTAGTAACTGAAATCACTTCCATGGTCCTCCATCATTTGACAGATACTAATCTCCGCAAATATGAAATAAAATATAGAGGATGTTTCCTGGGCCCGCTTAAGACCTGCATTCAGGTAGGGCAGTTCGCTCACAAGACTAAATCCCCCCGAGGACTTGTCGAGACACCTCTCAAAATACCAAACTCCTAGAACCAAACGCGACATTATGCAACACACTCATCACTGTTAAACACTAAGGGCCAGATGTAGGTAAATTTTATTTTACCACCTCTTAAATACCGCATCATACCGACTCGGTATTTAAGAAGTGGTAAAATAAAAGTACCGAGATGTAGGTAAATACAGATGTGCATTTACCGATTCGGAAACAATCGGTATTTACCGATGCGGTAAATACCGACCGGTAAATGCCCATTCATTCCTATGGGCTTTGAAGCCCATAGGAATGATTGGGCATTTACCGGTCGGTATTTACCGCATCGGTAAATACCGATTGACACAAGGGTGCAGGGGGTGTCACTTTGACACCCTCTGGCACCCCCAAAAGAGGCTCGGGTGCCATGTGGCAGGCATACCTGCCCTAAGGGCAGGTCTGCCTGTCATATGGCATAGGTGTGCATGCACACATGTGCAAGCACACCAGAATCGGTATTTTACCATCAAATAGTATTTGATGGTAAAATACCGATTTTTTGATGCTTGTGGGACTCAGAAGAGTCCCACCTACATATCAATTTTCCCGATTCCGTAAAAATACCGACTCGGTATTTTACATAATCGGTAAATTTACCTATCGGTAAATTTACCGAGTCTGTAAAATACAGGGCCCTACATCTCAAATTGCATTTACCGGTCGGTAACGGCCGAATTCGGCCGTTACCGACCGGTAAATGCCTACCTTCATCTGGCCCTAAAAGTGCAATAACTCCACAATACTTTCTGCTAAAGCCAGAGGAGATAGAGTGGTAATATGCGTTCAATGCCTGAGACAGTGCGCAGACAGAATTCGAAAACAGAGATGCACCGGGAGCGAACAAAAGTGAAAAAGCTCCAGGAGATGCAAGTGTATCCTACTCCCTCAAAATGTATTTGTCATTCATATTTTCTAAACAATTAGCAACTAACTTAAGTATTTATTCATGATCTCGCTAACGTTAATAGTCAAGAAGCCCAGAGTCATGCATAATGCATCCAAACTACATTTTGAGAAGCAACTCTCTGCATGATGTCCATGTTCTCATTAATACAGGGGGTTGTCGGCTGTAAGAATCTAGGGGCATCATTTATGAAAAGTGACGCATCGCTGCGTGAAAACAGTGATGCGTCACTTTTCATTGCGCCCTCCTTGCGACACCAATGATGCGTCATATTTACAGTATGACGCATCATTGCGCAAGGAGTTACAGATACGTCAGTATTTCTGACGTATCTGTATGGCGGGAACATCCTTTACAACGCAACTTTCACCACGCAGTGCCTTTACAACGCAACTATTACAACGCATGTTATTACAACGCATAGCGCTGGGGGCGCTCTAGGATAGGGAATAGATTTAATTTACTATCCAACACCTTCCCTACTACAGTGGCGGCTGGTGACATTTGAAAGTGGTGAGGCGTAAAAAGATAATCACACTGTCCCTGCCATTTAACCAATGTCGGTCTACAGGTGCAACTCTAGTTAGCTCCTTACCCATCCACTTACATCTCTAAAACAGAGTAATAGGATTTTTTCCAAAAGGGATCGAGAAGAACGGTTTATCAGTTGCTTTATTACATTCTCAAAGCACAGACATAACCCATGAGCTGTTAATAATTTGAAAAATGCAAAGAGTCAGCTTAACTTGATTAATATCGCCATTCAATTTGCGAAAATAACTTATTGTAATAATTAAATAGACATTTCACCACTGGCACATTAATAGATTACTATTTACAGATCAGGAGGGTTGCACTTAATGTGCAAACATCAAATCTAAACGTTATGAATCTATTGCAATAAACTCATCAAAAGGCTTATTCCTAGGATCAGTAGCGATACAAATCAGTCTCACAAACTTCCATTCTCACCAGCCCCTACAAATATTACAAGGAAAAATGTAGCAACATATGAAAATATATCCTCTGATTTCACAGGCATATTCATTTCGAATCAGCATGCTTTAAATACACACACTTAAAATTGCCACATAAGGTATTAGTTATTACATTTAATATGCCACGACTACCGTAGGCCTGCACTGTTATGTAAAAGAAAAATAACCTTGTGTGACAGTTTAACATTGATCGATGCATGTGTCTGCCAAATGCAGGGAGATAAATAAGCAGGTGTTGTGTCGATGAATAAACAACACTTCAAGTGAAGACATTACCCGGCGACGGCGTGCATAAAACGGCGCCAGACACCTAGGAGCGGTGGGTGAGCGGTGGGTGGCCGAAGGTTAGCCATTTCATGCCCACTCAGTAAAGCACGTGCGCCAACTTTACTAAATGAGGGCCATAAAGTCACTAAAAGCAACACGCGTCTTTCATGTGCTGTGGTGCTTTCGGGTAGATGACGTCAAAAATGTAGGTTATGCCATGGCCATGCCCAAGCGGATCTTTTCACTTAATGTGCCTGCAATAGCTCCTGCAATGAGGCTGCTAATGTTTTTTAATCCCTTGATAAAATAAAAATCATCACAAATATGATCACTATAACCGTTATGTTTTCGCATGAACACGATGCAAACTGCTTACAGCAGCGCACACTCAGTGGGATTATAATCAAAGATCTTGCAGAGCTAGCACTGAGCAACTTTTGCGCGGGAAAGTTTTTATGATCTGAATATCTCTGCTAGAACAGCATTAAATGCCATTGCGTCATGTAATATGAGACCCTATATAACATATGCCAAGTGGGAATTAGAAGGAATCGCACCCATACCTGCCCCACTAATGTCGCACAAAGTAGGGTCTATGCGTGTACTTGCTGGAATCACTGCAAGTGTGTGCGCCGAATGAACAAAGGATGACGTTTGCTGCTCTAGTACTTTTTCGTTTATATTTACTGCTTAAAGAGCAGAGAGCTTCAGTATTAGTAAATTCTCCCGCCGGAATTAACTCTCCAGGCGCCAGGTCTTCTCCCCCAGGAATCATGCAGTGTGTATTTATCTAGGGCTTTGGTCCTTCCCTTAAAGCAATATTTAGTAAGGAGCATGTAATCTGGCAAGCTCTGATACAGTGGAAGGAAAAATGTCTCAAAACATAAACACCTCCAAAATTGATCACCCCAAAGTTTTACCTCGTACAGTTCTTTCACACAATAAATTGCATGTCAAGGCGCTCTCCAAAGGTCAATCAGCAGAGTAAAACAGTTGTGCCGACTGCCGAACTGAAACTCCCTCCATGAGAGGGTTAGGCCTTTCTTTAGCTTCATGTTCAATCATCTCTCATCTTCAACCTCTCCCCAGCCTCACACACCTTGCTGCGACACACAGGTACCTAGTGATGCGTCGTCGTCACGTCACAGTGTGACTGTGTACTACTGTAGTGGTCGGTCGGTGGTCAGTACTAATCACCAGTGACTCTCGTGAGTTCAGAACCTGCCTGCTCTTGCTGGGAGAAATGATTGGCTCGGAAGCTGTGAGAGGCTGCCCTGAGAAATACCGCTTGACAGCAAAGGGGCTGATTGAGATCGGAGCTCTGATAATGATGGAGCGAGGTTTGAAATTAAATTTAATTTGGACTCGCAAAATCATACTTCCATAACATTGAATAAAAATACTAATGTTGTGTGCTATATGTTAATTAACCCAATCTAGATTAAGTTTGCACCACACATGAACACGCGGGAATTAATTACATGTGCTCTTGTTGCATTTGCAAATCTGTTTTGTAACATATGATTAACATTGTTTTATTTGTCATGTCTGTCCTATTGTCTTTGTCACTATTAAAATGCAGCTGATCATTTATAGCATGTGCTTTATTATATGTGCTTATATGTTTGTTATATGTTGTGATTGTCTGTCTGTGTATCATTTAATCATCTTTTAATTCTTTCAGATACATAAAGCTGGACTATATGAAGAATGGTAGATATTTTATGTGCTGCTTTATTTGTTTGCTTCTGCTAGTTGTCATTTATTAATGGGATAATCACTAGCAGGGAAGGGTGGGGAACAGAAGGGTTTGTTTTATCTGAATGAATCACTCGTTTTGTGTTTGTTTAAATAATAGGCCTAAAAGTGATTTGAGGCCTAGCTTTGGTTCTGAATCTGAAGAGAAGTTGGTCGGCCTGTACGTGAGCAGAGTTGGAGCCAAGTGCAGTCATCTTGGAAACTTTCCATGGAGAGTTTTATTTTGCTTATTTCGTTGAAAAGACTGTGGCTCTGACATTTAAAAAAAACTGTGGTTCCTCTGACAATGGAACTTGTTCACGGACTGCTCAGGATGTTCTTTTCTCAAGGCCGAGGAAATGGCAGGGATGATTTTGCCGAGCTCTGGTGGAAGTTAAGAGAAGCAACTTTTTAATTTGTTGCAATGACACTCGGAAGCTGATGTCACTCTATGTCAATGGACAATGGCATGGTGACGCTCACACCCTGGACGTAGTGATTTTGGTGGACTGACAGACAGCAACCAATCAGAGTGCTGAACTTTTAGAAAGAATTACATTTTAGTTAGATTAGCGAGCAAATAGGGTATAAAAATTGGCCTCTTGTAGGGATCGGGGCTGACTGATTCCTTAGGGCGAAGTGCTGTTCGATTTCCCATGGACTTGTAAGCATTCAACTGTTTATTCATTTATTTTCCCTTTCAGGTCAGAAAGCTAACTTAGGGTCTAGGGCTATGTTTTCTTTAATTCATTAATTTATGCTGAGTTAAACTGTCAGTTTTTGAACCAATAATTAATGCAATAAAGCTTACTTATTAAAATTAAATGCTGATATTAATAAAAAGCTAATTGAATTTATGCAATTTTGAGAATTTTAAAATAAATCTTTAAAATGACAAGCTGGTCTTGTTTATTGAAAAGAGTTTAAAAACAACATATTAGATCCAATTGCCTCATGTTTCAGCTACTCTGTTGTTTCTTATGGGCCTGGTTTTGATTGGTAAGTGTGGTAGTAGATAGTGATGACATTTATAAAGAATTTCTATTGAAGCGCTACACCAATTTGGTAGCATTCAGACGGTTATATGTTGTTTTTGACATGCATGTTACATATATGTAGGTATAGACATAAGATAGATGTTTAACAAATGTTGAGTTTTTGATTTTGTCAGATTGTTATGTGTAGTATGTAATCTTTAAGGGTTTTTCTAGCTTTGGAAAACTCCTGGTTTGCCATGGCAAGAATAGTGTAATTAGAAAAGTTACACAAGTGCATTTGTCTGTTTCAAATTTGTGGTATAGAAAATATCACGTGTTGTGGATGTACAACACAAGTTTAGGGACATTAGATTGAATGGTTGAATGTATAGTGAGGATTGCCTATGAAATTGTAGCATTAAGCATAGGGATTTGTTGCCTGTTTTAAAACTTTCTGTGAAAAGAGTAGTAGGTTTTATTCAAGCTTGAGAGAAGGGTGAGATAGCGTCGTCTATTCTTATCAACGTTTGGACGTCTTCTGTGGTTGGTTCAAGTCCTGCCAAGAATTCGTGTGTGTATGATCAGGGTTTTCTGTCTGGAAGTGCGTGAATGATTGAGATCTGTTAGAAGGGTAGGGTAAGAATTACTCTATTAGCAAATGAAACTATTCTGTGAGAATAGCGTTGTCTATTCCACGTATTCTTGAATGTATGCATAAAACTATCTCTTTGTTAGAGAAGCAGACAAATGGTTTCCTTTATATAGTTATTAATTGCGTTCAAAAGTAATAGGAAAGCGTTTTTTAGCCCTCATGATAAAGAATGCGCTATTTTAAAATATTGTAGAGCGCTCTAAAGTCTTTAGGTGAAGTCTGTGCTGTTTAAAACATTTAAAGGTGTTTTTGCGCTAATTAAATCCATTTTTAGGCATTGCGCGCTATTTTAAATCCATTTAAAAGTGCCCCGATCGAAAATTGTGAGGGAGGGGCTGTTTTAGGAGTGAGAGCGTGTGGGGAGAGCCTGCAGCCGCAGCTGCAGCATACGTCAGAGTCCGCCGCGCTCTGATTGGTGGATAAATGGGAGTGTCAGAGCAAAGCAGCGCTCTCATTGGTTGAAGTGCGATCAATGTTTGAAATATTGTTTAATTTAAAAGTAATTCTTTTGAGTTTTGTTCGTTATCTTCTTGACAACGCGCTTGTCAATGAGCGCTCAGTTTTCAATTAAATCTGTTTCTGCATTAGCCGGCTGGTCGCTTTGTTTCTATCATTTTGTGAAGGAGGGGGGCTGTTGAGGAGCGAGTGGGAGAGCTGTCAGCTGCAGCGGCTGTCTACGTCAGCCACCGCGCTGTCATTGGTTAAACGCTCCGTCGCGTCATTCAGGGAGCCATACTCTGATTGGGCAGGGCTCTGTATGTTTTGTGAGGTGAGAGAAACTCGGTGAAAGTCACGAAGGTTACTTTCTTTTTGGGCGGATTCTAGCAAGTTTTCTGAATATTCATATGGTTTGTCAATTTAGAATTGTCCTTGCTCGACACGAAGGGGCCGCGCTGTGATTAGTTAAGGTTCCGGCGCGTCATAGAAAAGGCTGTGCACCCATTGGCTATTGACGCGCAGCGTCACACAAGGGCTGCGACCTCATTGGTTGAGGCTTCGCGAGCCGCGCTCTGATTGGGAGAAGTTTTCCCATTGCAGCTCCTGAATGTCACGGAGGAGCTGGCTGTGACGTGAACAGTCACATGTGAGGAGCCGCGACCTGATTGGTCAGAGCTTCGTGTAAATTAATTTTCTCTTCTTCTTTTTAGGGGAAGACTGGTGAGCGTAGTGGAATCGCGCTACACCAAAAGAGTTTTAAAATTTCTGATTTGTTGAAATTAACTTGTTTAATCCTCAAGAAGAGTTGTGTCCTAATTGGATAGGGACACTGCAGTGTCATATAAAGGCCGCGACCGGATTGGTTGAGGCTCCGGTAGGCAGTGTGATTGGTTGAGCACTGTGTAGCCATACGCTGATTGGCTAAAACACTCATGCTGATACACATTGTTTACTTTTTGTTGAATGTTTGATTTTCTACGACTGGTAATGCCCAGAACTTAATTTTAGTAACTGATTAACATTAAAGAGTGGAAATTTTTTATAAAGTATTAAATATTACAGCAAACAATTACTCTGATTAATTAACAATAACAATAAAGGTGATTAGAGCATAGTAAATAAAAGACAAATAATAAATAGTTACTATTTGAATTATAAATTAAATAAATTTTATAGCAGTAATAACAGTTAAAACGTCTTCAACAGCATAGTATTGTATCACAAACATGAGTTATTGGGATGATTATGAGAAGAAGTCTTCATGGTTTCAAAAGGTGGAAAATTATTTTAAGCATGACAAGAAAATTGAAACACGTGGTGGTAAATTACTTCATAAGTATAAAACACCAGCAGCCTATATGGAAGGCGAATATGGTTACCATACTGTAATTTGGTTTGATAATTGGATGCATTATACTAAAAATGATGGCGTACTAGCCTGGCCAGAAGATGGATCATTTAATTTGAAGGTTTTACAAAATTTAAGAGGAAAAATGATGGATCTTGTGCCAAAGCCAAGACCTACACAATTTGAAGCCTTAGTTGAATGGGAGGTTGAGATGATGGAACTTGAACGTGAAAGCAAATGAACAGCACCTAAATATTCAAAATATGTTGTAAATAGAGAAACACATGAAGAAAAAGTAAAACGCTGGAGAAAGGCAAACATGTATGAGGGTTTGTATCCAGTGAGAATAATGATTACTGAAGATTTACAAGGAAAAGTAGCTGGTAAAAGAATTGATGAAGAATTAGATTATGTAGTTTTAGAAGATATTTATGCAACCAAAAACAAACCGCCTCCTTATCAAGCAGGTTCACAATCTACCCCGAGAGTTTCTACAGAAACTTCTCCAAGTGCACCTCCTAGAGAAGTTGAAGAAGGTTCTCCAAGATTTTTGAAATTACCTGAAAGAATAGGATCAGTAAATAATTGTAGTACACCCAGAGAGAGCAGAGTCTCACAGGAAAATAATTTTGTAAAAATTCAAGAAAGAATACCTGTTAGCAATCCAGAAATTTCTAATTACAATAGAGCGAAGGAAGATTTAATTCAACAATTAACAAAAGGCATGGAAGCAGTGACAGTACCAGTTACTATTGGTCCTGTTGTACCAGTTTTTGATCAGGGAATATATAGACAAACAGCTTTAACAGTTCCATTAAATACAGAAATTCAAAAGGTTGCTGAGAAATTTTATTCAGAACTTTCAGAGATTCATAGAGAAAAATCTATGATGCCAAATTTAACATTAAATGAAAATTTGTCGAGTTCACAAGCTCCATCAGTGGCAGTTTCAGATTCAGGTTTGTCTGAGAAAAGTCTGAACAGAATGGAATCAACTCAGAATGGAATGAGTCCTGAAGTTCCTGATTATAAAAAACTTGATGTTGCTAAATTAAAAGCTGATTTGGAAGAATTAATCATTGGCACAATTGGTACTGACAATTTGAAATTATATCAGGATGATGAATTATTGTTCATCTGTAAAAGTATTCAGTGGAAAACAAAAAATAGGTATGAACAACTGGAAGAAATGGCTGCTGAATTAGAAATTGATTTGAGTAAACAGAAACATTTGCAAAAACATTACAGAGTGGATTTCTCTGAAAGGGACATTGACAATCTAAACACTGCAGGAAGAATGACACATATAAGAGAATTAATAAGTTTTCTCAGAAAATTAGGTGAAATAGGTAAATGGAGAATGAAATGGTCTAAGAAAGATCAGAAAAAAAATCAAGAGATAATGTTGTTTCTGAATTTCCAATGAGGGAAATAGCTGGAGGAGGGTATGTACATGTTCCTTGGTCTAGACAGGATATTCTTCTGTTTACTAATGATTTTCCAAGGTTGAGAGAGAAGCCAGTCGAGTGGTATCGACAGGTAGACAGATTTATAAAAGTATCAAAGGTTCTGTGGATTGATCTGGATGGATTCTTTGACATTGTTGTCCCATCAGATCTCTGGACAGAATGCAAGATTTCTATAGATTGGCCAAAAGAAGAACCTCCTCGAGATCCAGTTACAGGTGCACCAGCAAAGGATGTCATGGACATTTATAATAAAGTGATTTATTGGTTGAAAGGGAAAATTCCCCCAAAAGAAGTGGATTGGGTCAAAATTGATAGAACAAACCAGGAACCAAAAGAATCAGTTCATTCATTTTATGAAAGGTTACTGTTGGTCTTTAAACAGTATAGTGGTTATGAAAAATTAAGTGAAAAGGACATGAGCCACTTTATATACAGATTTGTATATGGCCTGAGACCTGAGATTGGAGACATGATTAGAAATGGAATTGTATGCTGGCAAGCACTTTCAGTTGATGACATTCTGAGAAAGGCAAAATACTGCAGTGATGAGATAGATGTGAAACAGAAAAATCTCAAGGAGAAAGCGATGTGGGCACAAGTGAAGGTAGCAGAACAGCAACAACAACAGTTAACCTCCATGCAGCAGCAGAATCAAGGGAAATTCAAAAATAATTTTAATAATAATAAGCCAAAATTTAATGTAAATGTTGAAGAACTGAAACAAAAGCTCCCATGTTTTAATTGCGATGAAATTGGACACTGGAAACGAGAGTGTAAAAACCCGTCCAGAAATTTTAAAAATAATTCATTGAATCCACAGGTGCAGTGTGAGTTAAATCCGCAGCAACAGCAACAGCTACAACAGCAATTAAATGAATTGAGTCAACAGCGACAACTACAGCGACAGGTAGCGAATCAGCATAGCCAAATACAGCAAGGCCAGTTTCAGCAGCAGAATCAGGTACAGCAAAATCAAGTTCAGCAAAGTCAGATACCTCAAGCACCTTTTCCTGGTAGAGTTAACACACAGAGATTTTCTCCTGAAACAGGTTTCTGTGGAGGTAATTTGGTCAAAGATGTGTCAAAAGTTAACATGTCAAATGTTTCTCAATTTTGGTTACAAGACAAAGGTGAGAGTGATTCTTCAGAAGATTACTCATGACGGTGCCTGAAAGAGGAAGAAGAGTGTGTGCTTGGACCCGCTCTTGAGGTAGATCAGTCTGGTCCTTTTGTGAATGGTAAAGTGAATGACAAAGATATCACTTTTCTTGTGGACACAGGTGCTACCCGTTCTACTGTTAGATCAGCAGAAATAGAAAACCTTCCTCTCTCTGGTGAATCAATTCAAGTTGTAGGTGTAGCTAATCATCAAATTAAAACAAGTTTGACAGAACCAGTGAAAGTAGAAATAGGGAATTACAAAGACAAACACAGATTTCTAGTGTGTGACAGCAGTCCTGTGAATCTGTTGGGTCGTGATATATTATGCAAGATGAATTGTAGAATATATTGCTCACCATATGGCATTGAAATACAAACAGCAGAAGAAGATGGGCTTTATAAATTAACTATGTTGATGGTTGAAGAAGAGAAAACTTCATTATTTCCTGTTTTTGATAAAAATGATTTGCCAGAAGAACTCAAAAAGCTAGTTAATCCAGCAATTTGGGATCTAACAGGAAATGAAATGGGTCTTATGAAAAATATTGATCCAGTAAAAATCACTGTTAAGCAGGGAATTGATTTTCCAAATGTTCCCCAATATAAAATGAAAGCTGAGACAATAGAGGGTGTCATTCCAGTGATTGAAAAATGTATAAGTCAAGGTGTGTTAAAAGAAATTGAGAGTAGCCCATGTAATTCACCAACTATGGGTATTAAAAAGCCAAATGGAACATATAGAATTGTTCAGGACCTGAGAAAAATCAATCAGATTGTTGTTCCTTGTTGTCCAATTGTTCCAAATCCTGCAGTAATTCTTTATCAGATTCCACATGATGCAGAATGGTATACAGTCATTGACTTGTGTAATGCCTTCTTTACTGTTCCTTTACATCCAGAAAGCCAGCAAATTTTTGCTTTCAGATTCCAAAATAAGATCCTAGCATGGTGTCGTATTCCTCAAGGGTATACTGAGAGTCCATCTATCTTTAATCAGTTATTAAAGAAATCTCTGGAAGATTTGGTGTTGCCAGGTAATTCCACATTGGTACAGTACATCGATGATTTGCTTGTGGCTGCCAAAACACGAGAAAATTGTGTTGCTGATACCATTACCCTGTTAAATCGTTTGGCAGATGAAGGACACAAAGTGTCACCTGCAAAGTTGCAGTTTTGTAAGCAAGAAGTGAAATACCTTGGTCACAGAATTGCAAAGGGAACGAGAAAAGTGACAGCTGAAAGGATCAAAATGATTTGAGCAATTCGGCCTCCAACAACTCAGAGACAGATGAGAATGTTTCTGGGAATGGTTGGATATTGTCGACAATGGATCAGTGGATTTTCAGTAATTGCAAAGCCACTGCAGAGGTTAACAAAATCAGATGTAAAAGATCCGATTGTACTGAATGACATTGAGTTAGAAGCCTTTGAAAATCTGAAAAGATGCTTGTGTGAAGCACCAGCATTAGGCATGCCAGATTATGACAAGGGTTTTGAGCTATATTGCAGTGAAAGAGAGGGATGTGCCTTGTCTGTGTTAATTCAGAGACATGGTAATTTGAGGAAACCAATTGCATATTTTTCAGCAGTTCTTGATCCAGTTGCAAAAGCATTACATGGTTGTTTAAAAGCAGTTGCAGCAACAAGTGTTAGCTTGGAACAAAGTGAAGGGATCATAATGGGATTTCCTGTGAAAGTTTATGTTCCACATTCAGTTGAAATTCTTCTTACCAGAAGTAAAACACAACACCTTACGAGCAGCAGATTAACAAAGTATGAGAAAACTATCTTAGGAGCAGATAATGTGTCAATATCAAGGTGTGTGAATTTAAATCCTTCCACACTGTTACCTGATATTAAGAATGTTGATGAAAATTTTGAAGAACATGAGTGCTTGGATGTCATGGAATATTGCACTAAGCCAAGGCAAGACATCAAAGATGTACCTTTACCTGAATCTGATTTAGTCCTTTTTGTAGATGGTTCTGTTTAAGATCAGAAGGAAGTGTATTGAAAGCTGCATATTCAGTCTGTTCAGTAGCAGAAGTTAAGGAAGCTTCATGTCTTGAAGGAATTCGTTCAGCACAGGTGGCTGAATTAATTGCTTTAATTCGTGCCTGTGAAATTTCAAAAAATTTGAGGGTTACCATTTTTACAGACAGCCAGTATGGGTACGGAGTTGTGCATGACTATGGACAGCTCTGGTCTCAGAGAGGCTATATGACATCAGCAGGTTCTCCTATTAAAAATGCAATTTTTATTAAAAGATTAATTGATGGTATACAGTTACCAAAGGAAATTGCTGTGGTAAAATGCGCAGCACATCAAAAAGGTGAAGATTTTATCACCAAAGGCAACAATTATGCAGATGAAATGGCAAAATTCTGTGGGAGGAATAATGTAGTTAAGGTGGAAGAAAACAAGGAAAGTGGTTCAAGTTCAGTGATGCTAACATCTGTTGTTGAAACATGGCAGGAAATTAGAGATTTGCAAAATGAAGCTGATGATGAAGAAAAAGATACATGGCTGAAAGCAGAGTGTAGGCCAAGAGATGAGGATGGAGTTTGGACATACAAAGATGGCAGGGTGGTCTTACCAAATTGTATGATTGCGGACATGGCCAGATTGTATCATGGTCCTGGTCATATTGGAAGAGATTCAATGATCAGACTTTTTAAGGAAACATGGTTTAATACTAAGTTCAGGACAATTGCAGAATCTCTTTGTCAGAGGTGTGCGACTTGCCAACAAATGAACCCAAACAGGAAATCTATTGTGGGAACTGGAATCATAGGTCGGGAGGGTGGTCCTTTCACCAGGTTACAGATGGATTTCATTGAAATGCCCATACACAACTGCTTGAAATACGTTCTGGTAATTGTTTGTTTATTTTCAAGATGGGTAGAAGCATTTCCTACACGTCATTGTGATTCAGTTACAGTAGCAAAGTTACTTCTTAGAGAGATAATACCAAGATACGGTTTCCCTGTCACTATTGAAAGTGATGGAGGAGGACATTTTGATAACAATCTCATGAAATTGATTTGTGAAGCACTACACATTGAGCAGAAAATACATTGTGCATACAGACCAGAAGCATCTGGGGTGGTTGAGCAGATTAATGGAACAATTAAGAACAGGATTGGTAAAATGTGTCTTGATACAGGTATGAAGTGGACATATGCTCTTCCACTTGTTCTAATGATTTTGAGAAGTATTCCTGATAAAAAGACAGGTTTGAGTCCTCATGAAATTATTATGGGTAGAGTAATGAGACAGGCTTTTGTACCAGTGGGAAAATTGTTGAGCATAAATGACAGTGCTGTTTTGGAATACTGTAAAAATTTGTCTGAAATAGTAACTTCTGTGTCTGATCAGGTGGGAACTGAGGTACAATCAAAGGACAAAGTACAGACACACGATTTGAGACCTGGAGATTGGGTTAGAACAAAAGTTCATCGGAAAAGAAACTGTTTGGTGCCGAAGTGGCAGAAACCTAGACAGGTGATACTTGTAACAACAAATGCAGTGAAGTGTAGAGGATTGAAGAGGTGGATACATCCAAGTCACACCATTCCGATACCTACACCTGATAACTCTGATGAAGAGAGTGACACTACAGATGATTCAGATTCTGAAGATGAAGCAGAAGTAATTCCAGATACTGAAGATCGACAAGGAGGTCGACATCTGGAAGAACAGACTGTGAATGGAGATTTGATCAGAAAGAATTTGGAAATCATTGAAATCAGTTCTGAAGGTGATGATGATCTGATAATTGTTGAATCTGACAAAGAAAGTAAACAAGAGAAAGAGACAATAAAAGAGTCTAATCAAGTTCAGAATAAAGACCTGGAGAGTATCGAAAGGCAGACGAACTCTAAAAGCAGGAACGAAAATTCTGGATCTGGGAAGTTGAAGGTGATTGAAGAGGAGAAGGAGAACGAATTACCAAGTACCAGTGACGGAAGGAAAAGTGATGTTCCTAATGGAGTGAAGTCGCTGACTAGAGAAGATTCCAGGTCAAAAGTTCAAGTTTCTGACAGTGACTCTGGAGATAGTGATCCAAATTCTTGGAAAGAAAAACTGAAGAGGTCGTGGAAATCGGAATGTAATGTGACTGAGCCAAAAAAAGAAAATTCTGAGAAAAGGAGATAGCTGGCCAACAGAAAATAAAGGGTTGAAGGTCAGATTAGTGAAAAAGTCAAAGGAGCAAGTAAATGAGATCTCAAGTCAAGGAGATCCTGAAGGGAAAGTAGAGAAAGGAAGGAAAATAGAAGTGGTTTCTAGAAGAACAAAGAGAGTACTGAAACCAAATCAAAAATATAAGTCACCTGAATGGACTTATATAATAGTGCCACCTATAATTGAAATAAGTAGCAGTAGTCAGGAAGAAGTAGAGGAAAACAGTGACAATGATTGAGACACTGATATAGAATCTGGAGTTTAGGGTTAAGTTTAGGTCACTGGCATAAGGCCGAAGAAATTGTGTTAGGAGACATTAGGTCGAAGATTGAAAAAAAAGTGTGACGCTAGGTCGAAGAAAACTTGTTAGAAGGGTTTAAAAAAAAAAAAAAAATTTTAAGGGGGGTGTTTAGTGACTTTTTAAGTTACTTTTTGAAAGAAAAATATTAAAAAAAATTGTTTTCCATTTTTGAAAAAAAAAAAAAAATGCCTTATGTTATGACACATAGTACTACCAAATGTTCAATCTTCAAGAGATGCTGTAAGATGACTCTGGTGTGTGTGCTCATGTTAATTCTGCTCTTATTAGTTTTAGCTGTTATTTTTCCTTTTGGAATTGATAAAGAGGGGTACAAGGTTAACATGACAAGCAAAGCTTCAGTTAGTCAAGACAAACATGGTGCAACAAACAAAGCTAACAAGATAATAGATCATAGACCTGAAATTCATCAAGATAGATCTGTTGGTGATTTTTCTAGCAATACATTTTCAAGGCTTTTGGGAGAATATGTTAAGGTTATGGGAGTCAAAGACTGCTATATTTCTGTAAAATTGCCTGCTTCTGTTTCTGAGGGAGTGACATACAATATGCTTCCTCTTACTTATGGCATAACTTGCAGTGTGATAGCTAGCTTATTTTATCAAACTGGTCGCCTGGAATATTATTATTCAAATTATGATGAAATCTTTGCTAACCTGAAAATAGAGAATGCTTTAAATAAACATAAGAAAGCTAAACAGATGAGGGAATTTTTCCTAGTTACTAATGAGCTCACCTATGAATATGCTTATAGAAATAATCTAACTTGCAAATTGAGGGCTGAAGAAAAGAATTTTCTGAACCTTGTTGAGGAGAGAAGGGCAATTTATAAAAGGAACGAGATGGTCAAACAGACTAAGTCAAAATTCTGGCAGAAAGAAGATGAGAAGTTAAATGGCAAATCTTTTGATAATGTTGCAATTCACATAGATAAACCAATTAGTGGTAAGCTTTGTATTAGAAGAGACAACACACTTTTTGATAATTATTTTGTAGGAGCTAGCATCTGTGAAGATACTTATCAGATCATGGGAGGATGGGGATTTAAAGGTGGTAAAGATCCAATTTTTCCTGGGATTTATTTTATTTGTGGAGATAAAGCCTATTATAATCTCCCAGACCACTGGTATGGGACATGTTTTGTTGGGCTTGTTTTCCCAAAGGTTTTCCATGTTGACAGAAATGCAGAGGGGTCTTTTGAAATTAGTAATCATGCAAACAGATTTAAAAGAGAAAGTTTCACAGAGATTTTGGGAGATATTTTTGAAGCAGTGATACCCATAGTTGGTATAACCCTGAATGCAGGAAGAATAAGAAAATTGTCCACAATTGTTGATAGACTGTCCACTGACACAGCAGGTGGTTTCCAGTTATTAGATGTTGAGGTTATCTCGGTTAGATCTATGGTGATGCAAAATCGCCTTGCATTAGACATACTCCTAGCAAAAGAGGGAGGGGTCTGTGGCATCTTACATGTACAGCACTGCTGTACCTACATACCAGACGAAAGTAAGAATATTGAAATGTACATTAGAAACATCACGGAGATGCATTCGGAAATAGTTCCCCTAGAAGAAAATGATTTTTCAGAACGTCTTTCAAAAAGATTTGAAGCAATCAAAACCTGGTTTCAAGAAATTGGTAGTTCAATTCTTGGCAAGATTCTAACACCTTTGATCGTAATAAATTTTGTAATAATTTTGACAAAGATCAGTTGTATGATACACAAAAGAAAGAAGCAAATGAAGGAAAAGAGAAGGATTTACAAAATAAAGAAAGAACAAGAGAAGGAAATTGAGCTTGAGGAGATGCGCAGGGCTCAATATGAGAGTTGCAAAGATTCTGCTGAAACTAGCTTTTAGAAATACTAACAGAATGACATTGAACCATTTTCTTTGAAATAAAATTTTGCTAAATTTTAGGTATAGTGTGGTGATTAGTTAATCACCAGATGAGGGAGTTGATGGAGCGAGGTTTGAAATTAAATTTAATTTGGACTCGCAAAATCATACTTCCATAACATTGAATAAAAATACTAATGTTGTGTGCTATATGTTAATTAACCCAACCTAGATTAAGTTTGCACCACACATGAACACGCGGGAATTAATTACATGTGCTCTTGTTGCATTTGCAAATCTGTTTTGTAACATATGATTAACATTGTTTTATTTGTCATGTCTGTCCTATTGTCTTTGTCACTATTAAAATGCAGCTGATCATTTATAGCATGTGCTTTATTATATGTGCTTATATGTTTGTTATATGTTGTGATTGTCTGTCTGTGTATCATTTAATCATCTTTTAATTCTTTCAGATACATAAAGCTGGACTATATGAAGAATGGTAGATATTTTATGTGCTGCTTTATTTGTTTGCTTCTGCTAGTTGTCATTTATTAATGGGATAATCACTAGCAGGGAAGGGTGGGGAACAGAAGGGTTTGTTTTATCTGAATTAATCACTCTTTTTGTGTTTGTTTAAATAATAGGCCTAAAAGTGATTTGAGGCCTAGCTTTGGTTCTGAATCTGAAGAGAAGTTGGTCGGCCTGTACGTGAGCAGAGTTGGAGCCAAGTGCAGTCATCTTGGAAACTTTCCATGGAGAGTTTTATTTTGCTTATTTCGTTGAAAAGACTGTGGCTCTGACATTTAATAAAAACTGTGGTTCCTCTGACAATGGAACTTGTTCACGGACTGCTCAGGATGTTCTTTTCTCAAGGCCGAGGAAATGGCAGGGATGATTTTGCCGAGCTCTGGTGGAAGTTAAGAGAAGCAACTTTTTAATTTGTTGCAATGACACTCGGAAGCTGATGTCACTCTATGTCAATGGACAATGGCATGGTGACGCTCACACCCTGGACGTAGTGATTTTGGTGGACTGACAGACAGCAACCAATCAGAGTGCTGAACTTTTAGAAAGAATTACATTTTAGTTAGATTAGCGAGCAAATAGGGTATAAAAATTGGCCTCTTGTAGGGATCGGGGCTGACTGATTCCTGAGGGCGAAGTGCTGTTCGATTTCCCATGGACTTGTAAGCATTCAACTGTTTATTCATTTATTTTCCCTTTCAGGTCAGAAAGCTAACTTAGGGTCTAGGGCTATGTTTTCTTTAATTCATTAATTTATGCTGAGTTAAACTGTCAGTTTTTGAACCAATAATTAATGCAATAAAGCTTACTTATTAAAAATAAATGCTGATATTAATAAAAAGCTAATTGAATTTATGCAATTTTGAGAATTTTAAAATAAATCTTTAAAATGACAAGCTGGTCTTGTTTATTGAAAAGAGTTTAAAAACAACATATTAGATCCAATTGCCTCATGTTTCAGCTACTCTGTTGTTTCTTATGGGCCTGGTTTTGATTGGTAAGTGTGGTAGTAGATAGTGATGACATTTATAAAGAATTTCTATTGAAGCGCTACACCAATAATACCCACCCAGAATGACTCTGAAGGGTGCATAACAACCAAGGACTGTACCAGCTTGTCCTCTTCGTCTTCTGCATGAAAAAAAAAGTCTATTGCAAATGGCGAGAGGGGCATAGCTGCAGAAGCCTTGTGTCAGACTCTCCATCATTAAGCATACTGAATTGTCTATCTTAGCTATTGAAACCTTAGATTGAGTAACTGCTTCTTACAGTCTCTGGAGTATACAAAAAAGTGACGGACTGCATACTTGAATTCTTCTTGGTGACGTACAATACGCCAGAGGTACTGGTCTGTCGTGTACATGCCGGTGGTACCCAAAGACTGGTTCCTAACCACGCGCTTCTAAACCCCCTCGACCCCCCGCCCTCCCCCTCCCCCTTCCTCCCAGTCTTCTAATCTCCGAGCATGGACGCAGCCTCAGGGTTGGAGTCTGGCAGACAACACACACATACACAACAGACAACACTCAAAGAAATGTATTCAATTTCACACACCCATACACATCTATTCACAACAACACTCTCCACCAAACATTCATGCATACACGCACGCTCGCACAAAACACTTTCAAATAAAAGAAAAAGACACACACGCTCTTACCTTCCATTGCTGCCGGTTCCGGTCCGCTCCACCTCTGGGCTCTGCTCTGCTCCCCTCACGGCACGTCACAGGCTCACAGCACCTCTCGGCCAATCCTGGCGCCAGGGGGGGCACAGGCCTTCTCGCCCGCAGCACGCCCATTAGGAGGCCGAAGGGCTCCTAATGTGGCATGCTGCAACCAAACAAAAACACAAGTGCGCATGCGTGGGCACGGTGCGAAAATTCGCCCTCCGTCCCCACTCATGCGCACTTGTGTTGCTGCATGCCCCTGGGCCTGGCCTGGTTACGTGACGAGATATGACAAATCTGACGGCAGACCGCCCACCCCCTTCAGGGCGGTCTGGCGTCATGCAGACAGTTGAGTTCTTCTCCGAGCCCTCGGCGTCTTTGAACTGATTCACTTCACTTCAAAGACGGGCTGAGTTGGGGGGGGGGGCAACGCCCCAACGCCCATAATGGACGGACCGCCACTGCCCTACTATCCACGGGGACTGGAGTTGGAATAGTAAATTAAACTATTCAGTATCCAGCACCCCTTAACGCTATGCGTTGTAACAGCATGCATTGTAAAAACTGTGATGTAAAGGCATGCGTGGTAAAACTATGCGTTGGAATGTCATACATCCCTGTATGGCGCAAAAGTGACGCATTGCTGGAGTTTGTCACAAAAGTGACGCAACTCCAGCAATGCGTCCTTTCACATGGGGCAAGCCCCATGTGAAAGGGCTTGCATCAGTCTTACGCCTGCTGTGAGGCAGGCGTAAGATATTGACGCATTTGCATCCTAGAAGTGGCGTAGTGAAATCTTATAGATTTCACTGCGTCACTTCTACGACACTTTCTTGCGTCAATACGCCTCCCCCTTGCATACATTATACCTGGCACAGGTATAATGTGGCGCAGAGGTTTACAAAGTGACGTATCTACCTAGATGCGTCACTTTGTAAATATGGCGCAACAAGGCGCATTTTTTACGCCACTGGTGCGTCACAAAAAGTGACGCACCGGCGGCGTAAAAGTGACGCACAGCCTCATAAATGAGGGCCTAAATGTGCTATGTTGTGCAACAGAATGCAACTCTCACCCTATGTGGCAGAGTAACTATATATTTAGGATAGCAAGATGGAAGTGGCGCGGCGAAGGACTCTACTATCCTTCTTAACTTCTTGCGTTACTTTCCACCCCTCCCCCGGCTGAGGCTGCAGCTCCGGTCCCGGTTCCGGGGGTTTAAACCTATTTCTTCTTCAGGAAAAACAAAGACATGCTGCTTTGCTCTCTGTAATGCACATGCGCAACTTACATATGCAAGTTTCTACCACAGCCTTGCCTATGTTCTACACTGTTAGAAGTAGAAACAGCAAAGAGAACAATCAGCGCGAGAGGCAAGCACGAATCTTACGACCATGTTGAACTGGTGAAACATCACATATCCCAAGTGTGGCACATCTTATTGTGATCAACAAGAAAATCAACTTCATCAAAAATGTTCCTGTAAATGTAGACTAATTAACCAATTTAAATGAAAGCTTACTAAAATTACAAAAATATGCCTGGAGAGTGACATGGATCATCTGCATAAAATATATATGCAATATATACAAGGGTTCCTTTCCCAGACTGATTTTAAATAATATAGGGGCTTTTGACACTTCAAAGAGCTAAACATTAAGTACCCTCGTTTGGTTGTTAGTTTTGTTTCTCATTCATCACTGTAAACACCTATCCAATCATGGCCACTATGTTTCTGTTTAATTTGTATCTTACATTAACGTTCCTCCAGGACCAGGTGTTTCTTGCAGCAAAGTAAACTAGAGAGGGCATGGTAACCAGGCACTAGGCCACACCCTCATTTTGACTATAGAGTACTGCTATTCATTTGACTGGCCTACGGTTGTCGTCTGGACAAACAATTCCACGTGACCTTCTGTCAACAAGGGGTTGGTTGGTGGAAAAGTAAGCGAAACGTACCCTTTGCCTTTGGGACTTGAATTACCTACCTAGTATGAGAGCTGCCTCCTCCATGTGAATCTTCATTTTGCGAGGCTTAAAAAAAGCAGAAAGCAATTCTGGTATTTTACTAACCTCTACTGGTCGTCTTCAATCAAGACAGTTAACTAGAGGTTGTTGAACATGCAGAGAGCAATTCTAGTATTTTACTGACCTCTACTGGCAGTTGAACAGAAAAAAAAGTCCCTAAACGGAAGCAGACAAGTCCTAGGCTAATCTCCAGAGCCCACAAAGTACATACACATATAAAAAAAAGTATATACAAGAGGTCTTGAATGCTCGACCTAAAAGGGAAATCGCCTGAATTGATTAATTCCCACAATGCAGGCAGGCACTCTTGCACCATGTGCACCGTCACTGGGGAAAAGGACAGGAATGCATCGAATCATGTAGATATGGCACATTCCTGCCCTTTTGTTTTGATGTAGGGCAGCACAGCAAGATTCCTTGCAGTGCTGCCGTAGGTCAAAACCTCATAAATGAGGCCCTCAGTGTAGAACGACTCAGTGGTCATCATTTAGTATCATCTTGATTAAGCTGCAACCAGCAGTCCTCACTACTCCAAGTCCTAAACCAGACCAGATTACTTTCTTACTGTGTACCCTACGGCTTACCCATTCCCTGGGACATACATTAAATAGCGAACTGTAGTAAACTCTGGCCATCCACCCAATTCTTTTCGAAATTTAAATGTTTTGTTTCATTATTTGTGCAAATTCATGGGACACTACAGTCACTGTTCTCAGTGCAATCATTCTTTCAGAGTCCATCCGGAGGACAGAAAAACAACACGCATCCCTATTTATGTGAAGTACTGTTCTGCAGTGCCTTTTTGCTTTATAAAAGAAGGGATTCTAGGTGCCTTTTGTGTGGACACAGAGTTAACCCAAAAGTGATGATTAGTTTTACAACATAGCAGGGATGCATACAATATAATATGTACACCTATGACAACAAGAAGTGTTTATGCAGGATTCATTTCTCCTGAGTGCACCATTTTTTATTTTACTCAAGCAATTTTCATCATTGTTTCAGAAGCGAGGGAGCGAAGAACATTTTGTTCGTGTGCTTCTGTTCAGAACAAATTCAACATTTTAATGTGTTACATTTTCTAGTTAATGTGCATAATTTCTTTTCTTCAGAAACCTTTGCAGCCTGTGTAGCTTTGGGATCACGTTTCTGTCAATGTGTGCTAAAATAGCACGGTAATACTGCCACAAAATGGACTGCATAATGCTGCATTACCTCTACGTCCCTCGTCCTCGACCCAGTCATCACTCATGAGGTATTCCACACGACAGGAAACAAAACAGGAAACGCTTTCTGACTCCACCCACCCTCCTCTCAGGTGCTATAATACACCCCACCACCAGAAAAAAATCCTGTTTTGTTTCCTGTCGGTTGGATGCTGATGGGTGACGCTTGGGTGAGTGCCGGGCACTTACCTGCTTCGGTTGTCCTGTGGTGTTCCTCCTTTGCTGGGCCCTGGGGGTGCTCATGGACCTACGTGGGACCTTTTTGGAGGCAGTTTGCTGGGCTTCCTGCACTTCGCTCATGGCGGGGACCCTGGGTTGCGGGGCTTCTCGGGTCCCCGTGGTTTTTGCCCCTGGATCCTGGACTCTTCCTTGTCTCCGTGCACGTTTGGGCTGTTGCCCTCGCGCCCTGACTTTGCCGGTCGCTGGGGTGTGGGCCATGTGGTGGAGCACTCGCTTTCCTGGACGGTTGGTGGCGGACTGGCTGCCCGCGTTCTCCGGTCCTTTCGGGCGGGGCGCGCTCACCTCCTGGCTCCGGTTCCGCCCCTCCCTTCGCTTGGCAGTGCGGGGGCCGTTTCTTCCTGTGATTGAAGCCGCGTTGTAGGGGCTGGACGCGGGATACCGTTCTCGTCCTCGGAGCCTCATTTTTGCTTGAGCGGGCACCCGGGTGGGCTCCGGGTTCCCTGGCTTCCCTGGCTTCCTTCCTGGATTGGCTGCTCGGATCCTTGCGATGACGTCATCGTCTCCTTTCCGCATTGGTGACTCGGGGTGTTTTTCCTTCGTCGGTGCTCCTGGATGACTCGTTTTTCTGCCGCCTCCTTCTACATCTTCGGTTTCCAAGGGGCTGCAGCTGTGGGGTGAGTGTTTTCCTCCTATTTATGGCGGGATTTCGTTTTCTTTTCTTCTGTGCCACTTGTGGAGTTGCTGTGTTGCTTTGCTGGTTTGCTGTGTATTTGCTGTTCATAATGGGGAAACACCATAGGAAGAGAAAGCATGTCTCTCCTGTTGGGTCATCCTCTTCCGACAGTGGTGATTCTGCCCCTGCTGGTCGGAGTGCTGGTCTGGGTGACTCGAAGAGGCTGAAGCTGCTGATTTTGGAGACGCTGTCCGAGCTCAAGGCTTCGAAGAAGGGTGCTGGGGGTCGCTCGGAGTCCCCTGCTCACCTTTATTCTGATATCTCCTCCTCTGCTTCCTCTGATGAGTCCGCTTTGGGTGCGGTGGATCTGCAGGGCAAGTACGTTTCAAAGGAGCTGTTGCCTGATATTCTTGGTCATGTTAGGGAGAATATGGGCTTCCCTGAGGTCTCTGTGGCCAGTACCTCCCAGGATGCTGTTCTGCCGCAGTTTCGGAGGCCTGTGTCTTCTTCCATGCCCGTCCACCCCTTTGTTATGGATGTCCTTCTTAAGGAGTGGAAAGACCCGGACCATATTTCTTTGCCCAGGTTCATGTCTAAACTGTATCCTTTGCAGGATTCGGAGGTTGCCCTGCCTGATTCGGTGCAGGTGGACTCTATTGTTGCTTCCCTGGTGGGTCGGCCTTCCATGGCTGATGATAATATCCTGAAGGATGGAGTTGATAAGAAAATTGACTCTGCACTGAAGAAGTCCTATGCTGGCTCTCACCTGGCTCTTCGGTCGGGTGTTTATGGTGCTTATGTTGCGCAGTCTTTGTTGGCTGACTTCAAGACTTTGTTTTCTACTATGCAGGAGGGGGGCACTTGTCCGGAGTTGCTGGAGTCTATGGAACGTCAATCGGAGTTCCTTTCAGACATTGCCTTTGACTCAGTCCGGGCTTCTGCTCTGTCTTGTGGTTCCTCTGTGGCTGCCCGTCGGAACTTGTTGCTGCGGGGTTGGAAGACGGATGCGGCGCAGCGTTCTATGGCCTTGCGGTTGCCATTTTCAGGTACTCTTCTTTTTGGGGACGCACTAGAGGACAAGCTCCATAAGGTTTTCAAGGAGAGGAAGCATTCTTTGTCCTTCCGTCCTGCCCCTTCTCATAAGGGATCCTCCTTTTCAAATGCGAGGTCCTTTCGCCAGCCTTCCAGGTTTCAGCAGTCCTCGTTTAGAAGCCAGCGTGGTGCTCGTGGGTCCTTTCCTCGGAGGTTCCAGAAGAAGCCCCAGCCGGATGGTGGGTCTGGCGCTCCTCGTTCCTGACTACGCCGCACCGGTGCCCGATCTCGCTGGTGGTCGGCCCGCGGTTGGTGGGAGACTGCGGCTGTTCCTACCTGCTTGGTTGTTGACGACCTCCGACCAGTGGGTACTGGATGTTGTGTCCAGGGGTTACCGGATAGAGTTCCTGTCTCCCCCACCTCCCTCGGGTGTTGTGGTGACCCCATTGCCTTCGGACCCGTCTCGTCGTCTGGGGTTGTTGGAGGGTGTTCAGGTCCTGTTCGACAAACTGGCGATTGTCCCGGCCCCCCCCCTGGAACGTGGACTGGGGACTTATTCGGTTGTCTTTGTGGTCCCGAAGATCACGGGGGGTTTCCGTGTTGTCATCAATCTTCGGGCCCTGAACTTGTTTGTGCGCAAGATCACTTTCAAAATGGATACTTTGCAGAGGGTGATCCCTTTGATCCAGGAGGGCTGGGTGTTCACCTCTCTGGATCTCCAGGATGCATACCTTCATGTTCCGATGGCGTTGGTGGATCAGCAGTTCCTGCGCTTCTGCCTGGAGGGTCGTCACTGGCAGTTTTGCGTCCTCCCCTTTGGTCTCCGGTCCGCCCCCAGGGTGTTCACCAAGGTGGCGGCTCCCTTGGTGGCTCATCTCCATCTCCTGGGGGTGTCCGTTTTTCCTTACTTGGACGACTGGCTGCTGCAGGCTCCTTCTCCAGAGGTCATGTCTCGCCACCTTTCCTTGACCATGCGTACGCTCGAGGATCATGGGTTCCTGGTCGATCTGCCGAAGAGTCACCTGGAGCCTGCCACTCGGAGGACTTTCATTGGGGCCGTGTTCGACTCAGTTCTGGGCATGGTTTTTCTCCCGGAGTCCAGGATTCTGCGTCTTCAGTTGCTGTTGAGGAGGTTGCTTTCCCGGGATTCAGCTCCTCTGCTGCAGTGGCTGGTGGTTCAGGGCCACATGTCTGCCACCGTGTTCACGGTGCCCTGGGCCAGGGCTCATCTTCGACCTCTGTTGTGGCATGTTCAGAGTTGGGTCTCCTTTCCTGTCCAGGACTTCTCGATTCCTGTGCCTGTGACTCCGGAGTTGGTGTCTGCTCTCCAGTGGTGGCTGGACTCTTCGAATCTGTCGAGGGGCATGTGGTTCCATCCTCCAGCTCCCTTGGTGTTGACGACGGATGCCAGCGCTTTCGGTTGGGGTGCGACTCTGGGCCGTTGGTCGGTGCAGGCACGTTGGCTTCCTTCGGAGTCGCACCGCTCTTCCAATTGGAGGGAGCTGTCTGCGGTGGAGAGGGCTCTCCGCCTTCTCAAGGATCATCTTCTGGGGTGCAACGTGTTGGTGAGGTCGGACAACACTGTGACTGTGGCCTACATCAACCACCAGGGCAGTACCCGCTGCCTCTCCCTGAATTTGGTGGCCTGTGCAATTGCGAGTTGGGCCGAGTGTCATCTGGTGGCTCTCTCTGCTGTGCACATTCGGGGTGTGGACAACGTGGTTGCCGATTCCTTGAGTCGGAAGTTCCCGTCCTCTCTCTCCCTGTGCCTGGCCCCTCGGATTTTCCGGTTGCTCTGCCGGAGATTCAGGACTCCGGTTCTGGACCTGTTTGCCTCCCGGTCCGATGCCTTGCTTCCCCTGTTCTGCTCCAGGACCCCGGAGTCGGGGGCTTGGGGGGTGGATGCCTTGTCTGTCCTTTGGCCTCCTTGGTTCCTCTATGCGTTCCCCCCCTTTCCTCTGATCCCTGCTTTCCTGCTGAAGGTTCGTCGGGTGGGGGCTCAGGTGGTGGCTGTTCTTCCTTATTGGCCTCGCCGCTCCTGGTTTCCTCTGCTTCTGGGTCTGGCGGTGGGCCCTCCGTGGATCCTGCCCCGCTACCCCTCTCCGCTGTGTTCCCCGTCTCCCTCCCTGTTGGTTCCTCTCACCTTGGCGGTCTGGAGGTTGAACGGTTGTCTCTTGGAGTCCGGGGTCTGCCCGACCACCTCATCACTGTGATGCAGGCATCTCGTCGGAAGTCCACTCTGTCCTCCTATTCGAGACACTGGGCTTCTTTTTCTTCTTGGTGTGTTGCCCTGGATCTGTCTCCTACCTCTTGTGGTGTTTCTTCTATTCTGCAGTTTTTTTTGGAGGGTTTTCAAAAACACTATGCTTTGTCCACTTTGAAGGGTCAGTGGGCTGCTATTCGGGCCTTTCGTGATCCGGCTTCTCTTCTTCCTTCGGACGGGTTGCTGGTTTCCCGTCTGTTTAGGAGTTTCTCTCTTTCTGCTCCTTCTGTCCGCTCACCGGTTCCTCCTTGGGATCTCTCTTTGGTTCTGGGTGCCTTGCAGTCCCCTCCCTTTGAGCCTTTGGAGTCAGTGGAGTTGAAATTCCTGTCTTTCAAAGTTGCTTTTTTGGTGGCTGTTACATCTGCTCGGAGATTGGGGGAGCTTACGGCTTTGCGTTGTTCTCCCCCCTTTTTGAGGTTTCTGGACGACGCTGTGGTCCTTTCCTTGGACCCCGGTTTTATGCCGAAAATTCGTTCCCGTTTCCATTCCTCCCAGGAGTTGGTTCTTCCTTCTCTCTGTCCTTCTCCTTCCTCTCCTTCTGATGTCTTGCTTCATTCTTTGGATGTGAGAAGGGCGTTGTCTGTTTATGTTGATCGTTCTGCTGGGTTTCGGTCTTCTGACTCCCTCTTCGTGACCTTTGGTTTGGCTGGTAGGGGTAAGGCTGCCTCTCGTCTTACTTTGGGTCGCTGGATCAAGGCTGTGATCTTGTTGGCTTACCAGGGCTCTGGTTTGCCTTGCCCGTCTGGGGTCCAGGCGAGATCTACCAGGGGTGTGTCTGCTTCCTGGGCTGCCTTCCATGGGGTTCCCCTTGAGGAGATCTGTAGGGCGGGTACCTGGGCGTCCGAGTCCACTTTTGTGCGACATTATCGATTGAATTGTGCTCTGTCTAGCCGCCCTAATTTTGGTTCTGGTGTGTTGCAAGCTGTGGGGATCCCCCCATCTGTTTGATTCTGTTTATTTCTGTTTTGTTAATAAACTGTGTCTTGCTGCACTCCTTGGTCTCTGTTCTGTTTCTGTTTGTGGTGTGCCAAAGGCCTTTGTGGGGTTGCTTTGGTATGCCTCATGAGTGATGACTGGGTCGAGGACGAGGGACGTAGAGGTAATGCTATGATTACGTACGGTAATCCCCATTACTCTGAGTCCTACTCGTCCTCGACCCAGTCATACGACCCGCCCGCCCTCCCTTTCCAGGCCTTTGGTGCTTGGTACATCAGGATTTGTTTCTGGTGGTGGGGTGTATTATAGCACCTGAGAGGAGGGTGGGTGGAGTCAGAAAGCGTTTCCTGTTTTGTTTCCTGTCGTGTGGAATACCTCATGAGTGATGACTGGGTCGAGGACGAGTAGGACTAAGAGTAATGGGGATTACCGTACGTAATCATAGCATTATTTTCCCTTGCCACATGATGTAGTCAACCCTGTCACATAATTTCGCTCTCCATTACTGTATAATCGTGTCTGGCAACATTAGTTTTAATGTTACAAATCTGTATTATGTTTCATCCAGTAGTTCTCCAATGTGTAGAGCTGGTTGTAGGGTGTACAAAAGTGCTGGGCAAGTCGGGGTAGACGGTCTTTCAGTGTGTCCCCTTCATGAGTGTCCATTTTGTCAATGAGGTTGTGAAGTGCAGGCAATGAGATGTTTTCAGAAACCTATACAGCTTTATCACAGTTCCACAAAGGGTGGAGACCTTACACTAATGGTCTTATTGTTTTACCGCAGGTTTATGCTGGGCATCCACAACCTCCATAAATGCGCAAATGATATGTGTAAAAGTGTTTCTTTAAGTGTCTTGTGTGCCAGACTCAGCAAAAGTTCAACTTATAACTTCTTCGAGGTGCATCCTATTGTGCACAGGATACAGAAGTGTTCTGCCATACTTGCCCTACAGTAGACTGCAAATTCCAGAGTACAAAAAGTAGGAAGCAGGATTAGATATGGTGAAAATGAATACAGTGGATTAAAACTCTACAATGTCACCTGGAATATACAGAAGTAAAGGCTTCTAAAATGCTATATGTTATTTGATGTAATGAGTGTTAACAAGCTGCACTGGCCTTCCCACACGAGAGTATGTTATATTTATTAAGCGTCACACAGCCGTTTACTTCCACCTGGAATGTTAACTTTATTTGTAGTGCACTCACAGGCACACTTTGCTTCTCCATGGTCAAGTCTGTCATTTGTTTCTTTTTATACTTTGATCTTCAATTTTATTTCAGCTTTGTTAAGATAATCATTCTTTTATTACTCACTTTATCACCTTGTGAAATCAAGTCATCTGCTTCCTATCGATCTCCCCAGAGCTTCCATTGACGCTCTAACCACTTGTGTCACTTACTGATCCAGGGACCTCTTACTGATCATCACCATAATGAAAATGAAATGAAAATCAGATTTATAAAGCACACTGGGCATGATGTACAAACCTTTCATTTAGCGCCTCGCAATTTGCAACTCATTGCAAGTCGCAAATTGCGAGGGGCCAAATAAAATGTACAACAGTGTTATTACACTGTTTTGCGATTCCCATTGGGGTCGCAAATTGCGAGGCTTATTAATATTAATGAGCCTCTCGCAATCTGCGAGCCCATTAAGAATGCCAGCCCTCTCAGGAATGGTGGCCTGCTGGGGTCAGCAGACCACCATGTCTGGACTGCTTTTTTATTAAAGCAGTTTTTTTTAAATGCAGCCCGTTTTCCTTAAAGGAAAATGGGACTCATTTAAAAAAGACAAATTAAACTTTTCAGTTTCATTTTTTCAGGGCAGTCAGTGGTCTCTGGGACCACTGCCTGCACTTAAAAAGTATTTTCCCACATACTCACTTTGCGAGTGGTTTACCATCTACTTGAAGTAGGTGGTAAACTGAGAGTGTTTTGCGGCCGCAAAACATTAGTACATAGCATGTTGACTCGCAATTCGGAAGGGACACGCCTTCCTAATTGCGAGAGTCGCAAATGCTATTTTGGGAGTCAGTGACTAGCAAAATAGCATTTGTACATGCTGTTACCCTTTTTTGCGGCCACAAAAGGGAGGGCCTCCCGTTTGCGGCCGCTAAAAAGGGACATACATCTGGCCCACTAAACCGAAAGGTATCAAAGCACTGAGCCAAAAAATAGCGTACTCAACAGATCCTGTCCCAGGCAGAGATTTACAAGGATAAGAGCCATGTTTCATAAACAAGCAGAAGAATTGCGCCTCGGAGATTTGGACAGGCAATGAGTTCCAGAGTTTTGCAGCTGCAATCGAGAGGGAAAGTCCTCCCCATCCAGCTTTGCGGTAATTAGGAATGGTCACCTTTCTGTCAAAGGATCATCTGAGAAGTGTTCGTGGCTGCTACCATTTAAAGAGAGAGTTTAGATGCTTATATTGCTTCTGATGTAATGCATAAAAGAAGAATGCAAATCACTTTAAAGTTGATCCACTTTGTAACTGGAAGCCAGTGGAGAGCACAAATACCCACTCTACCTGAGACATGCTTAGGAATATTCAGAATAAGGCGGTACCCCATTTTGGACCACTTAGTGTTTTTTAAGAGATGAGCTATTGCTGTTCAGATACAGTGCATTGCAGTAGTCCAATTGTGTTGTAATCAGTGCGATGACTACTGAATGACGCCATTAGGAAGTAATAAGGGGGACCATTTTTCTTAAGGTCCTAATGATATAAAAACAAGTGCTGATGGTGAGGCTAACCTGCTATGCTTTGGAGGGTGCACAATCCAGCTACGGGTATGAAACACTCTGACTTTGAAGATAGAATGTATTAAGGGGAAAGTGGGAGTAGCCTGGGGATGATAGATACCTAGTCCAGGCAAGTAGGAGAGGGTGAACTCTATGGTGCTATCAGGCAGTGGCACACGAACAGTAAGACAATCAGAAGACATATGGGCCTGCATTAAATATGGGCATTGTTGGACTTGGCCCTTTTTGCAGGGTCATCCCTGAACCTTTTGACTTCCTCTATTTTTTTCTGACCTGTTGTTGTCTGTTTTATGACTCTGGACACTTTACCAGTGCTAAAGTGCATCTGCTCTCCCTATTATAAATGGACGTATGAATTAGTGATTCCATGATTGGCTGGTTTGGTTTACCTTTCAGACCCTAGTACAGTGAACCAGGAGTGCCCGGGGCTGGTAATCCAAATGCTACTAGTGGGCTTGCAGCACTGGTTGTGCCACCCACAGAAGCAGCCTGTAAAAGTGTGACTAAGGCCTGCCATTGCAGAGCCTGTGTGCAGTCTGGTACTGCCATGCTGACTGGGCAAGTGCACCCACTTGCCAGTCCCTAAACCTTCGCTTTTCTTCATATGAGACACCCCTATGGTAGGCCCAAGGGCAGGGTAAGTATAAGGTAGGACATGTTCTGGTGTGTGTGGCATGTCCTAATAGTGAATTACAGCCATTTTCGTGTTTCACTATTGCAAGGCTACCAGTTCTCCATAGGCCATAATGGGCAGTTAGAGTATTACATTTTATAATCCTAACGGACTCAGGTAACGAGGTAGAAATTCAAATTTAGTATGCCTGAACTCAGAATGATAAAATGCATCTTTTAGTGAAGTTGGTTTTCACATTCTGTGTTTGAAAAAAACACTTTTAGAAAGTATGTATTTTCTTGTCTAACTATCCAAGCCTGCCTCTACTAGGTTGTGTATTCCTTGTCTGGAGTTTGAGTGACAGAACTGGGGGATTCCAGAGGACAGGGTGAGTCAGCCCATTAGTGAATGGAGAAATCTGCATGTAGATGGGAGGGCAGAGTTGCATCTGGAACCTGAATAGGACTGTGCCTGCCTTCCACAATGCCGGCTCCGCCCCCTGTGGTGCGTCTGATGTCTCTGCCCTGCACTGTGAAAGGAGAGAAGGAGTCATGTCAACAGAGTGCTCCAGGGCTGTGTCTTCCCTCCACAATCCTGGCTCCACCTCCTGTGGGGCGTCTGATGTTTCTGCCCTGCACTGTGAAAAAAAAGAAGGAATCATGTCAACAGAGTGCTCCAGGGCTGTGCCTTTCCTCCACAATGCTGGCTCCACCTCCTGTGGGACGTCTGATGTTTCTACACTGCACTATGAAAGGAAAGAAGGAGTCATGTAAACAGAGTGTTCTAGAACTGGTTTGGACGGACTAGGCAAAGGCCCCTCTGCCCTCAGAGGACAAAGGATTTTGGGGTATAAGTATTGGAACCCTGATCCCAAGAATTTACATCACTTTTGGACTACAAGAAGAAACCTTTGCTGAGGAGAGGAACCTGACGAAACTGAGGAGTGACTATCCCTAAGCTGAAGTGCTGCTTGGGGGATTGGCGTGCAGTTGTTGCCTGACTGCCAAAGAAAGGAGAAAGGACTTTATGGGCACTTTATTCAGCTTGTGAAGGATCTCCAAGGGCTTGAGAAAAGAGCTTGCCTCCTGCTGAAGTCTCAGGGACAACAGACGTCAACCCTCAGCTCCCCAGAGTTCTTTGGAAGTGCCTGCTGCTGTTGTGGGCCTTCTGAGGAACTGCATGTCGCAAAGAGCTGGAAGCGTGACTCAAGAGGGAGAAGCGTGTCGCCATCGCAGCTGCTGCTGCCGCATCGCGTATGTCGCCGCTGTAGCTGGCGCATTCCACCGCATATCAAGAAACGTCCCGCAACCCGGAAGAAGCGCGTCGCCGTAGCAGCCAATGCTGTTACATCTCTGAGTAAGGGTGTCGGTGCTGTAGCTGTCGCATTGCACCGCATCACGAGAAGCGTCTCGCTCTGAGGAAGAACAGTGTCGCTGTCGCAGCCGCTGCCGCCGCATCTCTGAGTAATGATGTCGCCGCTGTAGCTGTCGCATTGCACTGCATCAGAAGAAGCGCCTCGCATCCACCGAGAAGCGTGCCGCCTTTGGAGGTGTTGTCGTCGCATCACTGAACAAGGGTGTCGCCACAGCAGTTGTCACATCGAGCGGAAGCATCTCGCATCGTCGGAGAAGAGTGTCGCCGCCAAAGCCGCTGTCGGGGCATCTTTGAACAAGGGTGTCGCCTCTATAGCTGACGCATCGAGCCGAGACTTCTCACATCATCGGAGAAGCGTGTCGCATCAGGAAGAACTTGACGTCTTTAATTCTTTGCACCAGATCTTTGCCGCATTTCCATCGTTGCAACACTTTTGTTGCCCGGCGTGTCGCATCTTAAGGTACATTGACTCAAAGTGTCGCATCTTAAGAACTAAAGAGAAATAAGCGAAACCTACCATTTTGAGTACAGTATTGTGGATTATTGGCGTTTGTGGTCTTGTGCTAAGCCTATATAAAGAATACTTCTTTTTTATATAAAACCTGTGTGGTGTCCATCTGTAGTGTTGTCACTTGATTACTGTCTGTGTTCACAAATGCTTTTCACACTACCTCTGAGATAATCCTGTCTGCTCGTGCCAAGCTACCATGGGTGTGAGCAGGGGTTATTTTAGGAGTGTACCCCCTTGCCCTGACTAGAGGCAAGGATCCCTATTTGTCACAGGTACCTACCTGTGCCAACTAGAGACCCCCAAATCTAACAGGCACACTATCCCTGTGCAAGCCACAGCGCACATTTAAATAGACGTTTCCAGCGCTTACAGAGAAGTGCACCCTATTATAGTTAAAGGGCTGTTCCAGTTTAATTGCAACTCGATCCTGTCCTTGGGGCAGTGCATTAGTGAATGGTGGACAAACTGTGTAAAGTCATCTGTCACTGTACAGGGGGTAGCATAGTTTGCATTTGAAAGGGGGCAGAGATTTCCTGCAGGTGGGTGCAGGGGAATGTGCGAGTGGTCCATGGGTCCAATTCCAAGATGCGCCCTAATGGAATGCATGGACTGTGTGCCACCTCTAGGTGGTGTAGAGTCAATGTGCCTTGATAGTACCTTTGCCTCAGTGCCTGCATTTATAATTCAACTTAGACCCACATGTAGTGCGGGTGCGATCTATATTACTGAAAAGACTAAGCAAGTGTCTGTGGCATCTTCTGTAATACCAGTGCCCCGGAGGTAGAAAAAGTGGGTGGACACACCCAATGCAGCCCCTAGAACCTATTGTACTGTGGCACCACGTAGTATATTGCCAATGCTTTACCCCAGTTCCAGTCTGTTTTGTACATCAAAGAACCATGAATGAAGCCTCAATAAACACAAGTAAAGCCATCTAAGGAATGCCTTTTCCATAAGATGGTGAATTCCAGCTGAAAGTGTACAGACCTGAACTCCTTTGACTTTCTAACATGCAAACCGACTATTGCGTTGAAATACCTCCTTAGATAGAAAGGTCTGCAAGTCTCTAAATGCAAGATAGAGATACTTCCCAAGTCAGCAGGTAGCCGAACGTGGTTAGAAAATGTCCCTCCCAAACAGCAGTGGTGCACTTGAATGCAGCCACTGTTTGCCCAGTGGGCAATTGGTGACTGCTTTACAAAATTCTCAGTCTTTGACACCAATAGTTATGCTTTAGTGCTCAGGTAGAGAAGAATAGATCTACCTTAATTCATTAAGAGATGTTATCTTTCTTGATTTTTTTGATTTGTTCTTTTTACTTTTTACTCTGACATACAAAAAGGTAATTGTACTACATTCTGAAATGCCATAAATTGTGGGTTGATAGTTTAATACTCGGGAATTATCACTTGTACTCACATAATGAATAAAAAGTCATTGTTGTGAAGTGATCGACACCATGACAAAGGTGCTAGGAAGCACCAAAACGTGTTGGCAATATGTGATTCTGGACTTGGATTAAAAAACTGTTTGCAACAATACTGGAGTGCCGAGGTTTTCTGTTACCACGCAGGAGGCGTTTTGAAAAGCATTTTCAGCAGCACGCGGTGAAGCGCTGCTTACTTGGCATAACAGGCACTCAGGCAGCTGGAAGAAAGCTCGGCAAAACCAGGAGGATATATATGGGGCAATTAGCAGTGCATGTCGAGGGCATGCATTATAGTTAGCTTAGGGCACGAGTTATAGTTAATTGAGATAACTTTAAGAATAACCACTGACTTGCTATGATTTTGTGTGGGTCAAATCTGAACTTAAGTATAACATCCCTGTAATCTTTGCTTTTTTAGTCAATTTCTAAGGTTTTTTAAAATCTATTTCCTTACTATAATGTCCCTGTAACCTCTGTTATTTCCAGTGAATTTCTACTTTGTTAATGTTTTTTCCTAAATATAATATCCTTGTAACCTGAGTGTGTGAGTGGCTGTATGGTATGTGAGTGGTTGTGTGGTTGTGTGGGTGTGTGAGTGTGTGTGACTGGCTGTGTGTGTATGAGTGGTTGTGGGTGATTTTGTGGGTCTCTAAGTGGGTGTGTAAGTGGCAGAATAGGTGTGTGAGTGGGAGCATGAGTGGTTGTGTGGGTCTGTGAGGGTGTGTGAGTTCCTGTGTGGCTCAGTGAGTGGGTGTGAGTGGTTATCTGGATCCCTGAGTGTGTGTGTGCGTGGCTGTATGGTTGTGTGAGTGGGTGTGTTCTGGGTCTCTAAGTGGATGTGTGAGTGACTGTACAGATGTGTGAATGGGTGTGTGAGGGATTGTGTGGGTTTGTGAGTGAGAGGGTCTGCGAGTGGGTGTATTTTTCTTTTCAATTTGGATCTGGAGCCACTGATTTATTGCAGTTTCACACAGGGGACAGTGCTGAAGCTGCGGTTGTTCCGTAGAGCCTTGTATTCCCAAAAGAAAGCATTTTTTGATAATGTCTTGCCCATGGGAGATTCCTCACAGACTCCTGTGCATCAGTTCAATGGGGTCTGTATACCTCTATCCTAACTGCTTATATTCTATTTACAATTTATTCCATCCCCGGAACCATGCTCCAATTGAGAAAATGGCGGCTGCAACTTTTCTCTCAGGTTGCGGCCAGCCAATCGCAGCATTGCTGTTGGCATTTGGATGGATCTGTGCTTCTAGAGATACATAAATATTTTTTCTTTAAGATCTCCAAAACTACTAAACAGATTTACTCCATATTACAAAGCACCTTTTCTGGACAAACATCTAGATTTCTGCCAAATTTGGTGTAAATCTGTTCAGTGGTACGGGCTGTAGTCATGTCCAAAATCCCTATGGGAAATTGCATGGGAAAAATGTGTTTTGGGAGCCCCCCTTTTTCTCGGCCCCACACTTGACAAATCACAGAGACACTTTCCAGACAGCAGCTGAAGTGAGTGGCAAACTAGTTTTGAAAATGTCCTGCAAAATTATGCCATTGTTGGCCTAATTTACAGAAAAGCACAACAACAGTTATTTAGTAATTCAATAATCAATAAAATTACTAAGACCTGCCACCCAAGCCACTCTTATAGCTTTGGGGCCTGGAATACTCTGCACTGTCACACTTATAAGAGCGTGATGGTTAGTAGCTTTGTTGAACTGTCACACTTATAGGAGCTTGATGGTTAGTGATGCTGGTAGTGTCATTGGCAGCCCTTGCAGTGGTAATGGGTGATGCAATCTGAAGTGGCCTCCTGATGAGGGCCCTGGCACTCATATTTTTTTCTACAAATTAAGCACTGTTTATATTCTATACATCTCAGCGCCTTCATGGAAAGCTTAACATGGATCTGTCATGCAAGGATGTATGACGTTACAACGCATACTTTTACCACGCATGCCTTTACAACGCGGCATTTACAACGAATACCTTTACAACGCATAGTGCTTTTTGGCGCTGGATAGTGAATAGTTTAATTTACTATTCAAACTCCAGTCCCCGTGGATAGTAGGGAAGGTGTTGGATAGTAAATTAAATCTATTCCCTATCCTAGAGCGCCCCCCAGCACAATGCATTGTAATGGTTTGCGTTGTAAAAGTTGCGTCGTAAAGGCACTGCGTGGTAAAAGTTGCGTTGTAAAGGATGTTTACCGTCATGCAAGGCTAGGCTTAGGGCCAAAATGTTGATTTCCATAGTTAGTTCCTATCGGAAACTTTGCTCTCTGATACTGAAAATGTGAGTGAATGAAAAAATTTTATTTGAAGAAATCTCGATTTAAACTTGTAGGAGTTAAAAAATAAGTATATCAGGATAGTAGGTGCCACAAGCAGTACGCCACCAGCGTTGCCCTCTGATGAGACACCACAATCCTCTCACAGGAACGGTAGTTCAAGCTTAACCCCCATACTACCGTTCTGTGCAGCCTTCTCCAAAAGAGATCCCATGACACCAAATACAAAGATCTAACTTTTTGCCATATTTAGTATCACTCTATTTGCAGTGACTTGTGTATCACAGTGCGTGGGACCACTATGCCCCCAACGGACTCCGTAGTCTAGGGATGTAAGTGATTGGGTGTGAATAATAAAATTCATGATACAGTACGTCTCAGTAATGGTTACACTCTGAGGGATAAAGACGTTTAATATCAAGCTCCATGTGTGGCGCAATTCATTTACATGCTACCGGGCTGGGGAGGATGCTACTACTGGAGACAACATAGGGGATATGTTAACCTTGCAACCTGAAGAGTCAAGAGTGCTCTCCCAGAGAGACTTCCGAGGTCCAGCAAACTGTTCGTGCATGCCACATGCGCCTCAGTCGAAGTAAAGGATCGACAGTTGGCATATGTGGAGTCAAAGAGCAACTCTAGCTTTTACGAGACCTTCAAAGACAGTGAAGGCCCCTCAGAAAGTTTCATTTATAGTTGGTCAGAAAATTGCTAATACGACCAAGATAAGAAGTGCAATGTCACAGCTTAAAACAGAGCCCTCATTCATAGAGTAAAGTAACACTAAAGGCAGTGACCACCAGGTTCAGAAAGCACAAAAAGCTGTGACAGCCAGATGCAACAGAGCGAGGGGAGGCAGATTAATGCAAAGGAACGCTAAAAGTGGTGAAAACCAGGTACAATGCAGATGGTTGAGAGTGTTTAAGAGCAAGAGTAAGAGATAAAACTGCTACTCATCATCAAAGAAAAAGATAGTGCCTTACCACCTCAGGTTGGACATGATGGACTGAGTACAAGTCAGTGGGTTGATGCTCACAGCCGTGACACTGAGCCAGAAGATACTGTAGGTCAAGTGTGGCCTAAACAGCATACAATCCTGGCCAAAGATGCAGAAAACAGCACAAAGTATGATGCTGCCGTTTTCTTAAAATAGCTTCCTTCATTTGAAACAGCCAAACAGCAGAGTCTTGGCTCCCAATGGATACCTTGGATCGAAAACTTTGATGAGTACATTGATGTGCTAGAAATAACCAATGACAAAATGATCATCAAATATCTTAAAAACATGACAGGAGACGGAGTAAAAGAAGAAATAAAGGAAATACCACAGGTGGACAAAATATTTTATCACTATGTCAAGGTGATATTAAACCTCAAGTTCAATCCAATGCTGAACGTTGACTATGAAAGGTACATCTTCAGTCAAGAGAGACAGAGAAATGGTAAAACAATGGATGAATTTGTTGAAAAGTTGAAATTCTCATCAAACACTGTTCAACAAATTCAATAATGAAAAAATCTTTCACTTCAGAATCATAGATGATTAACGTCTGATTCCTTCAGACATTGAATGCTGGGAGAAACGCTCGGTCTGGAACGTTTGCTAATGGTGGCCAGAGCTGCATAACTTGCCAAAAAACAAGCCGCTAACATTGAGGCCTGAGGAGGTGAGACTGAAAAGCAAGAAAAAAACACAAGATAGAAGGCAACAAAGAAGCTGTGTTTTTGATGTGGATTTTCCTTTCCACATGAAGGTAAATGTCCCGTCATTGGGGAAATATACAAAGGCTGCAGGAAAGAGAACCATTTTGTAGCAGTCTTCAAAGCGAGAAAAAAGTGATTGTGCCACGTCTTCACGACAAAATGGCTGTCAGTGTGTCTCCTCGTGAAGACAAAGTGGCTGTCAGAAAGTTCTAGAGCATTCCAGTCGTGCGCTCCGAAGTAAACGCCTCTTCCTCTTCCCCGTTGACATGTATTCGTTTGTTTTTGCTTATCAAGTTTTCAGAGTACAACACAGGTAAATCACCGAACTCTTACCGATGTGGTTTTAACATTTTATGACACTTTGTCTAGAAATTGTTTTATTGTGTGTCATCAGATGTACATGAATACTACATTTCGGTTCTGTTCTAAGACACTTTGTCTAAAAATCATGTATTTAATGATGTTATTAGACTAGTGGTGCACTTGCATTTTACGCCACCAAGCTGGTGGCTTATATGAGTGTAACAACGAGATTGTATGTTGTACTGTGAAAATATATACTGCGTTTATCTGAATTAATATCGATTTACAAACGTAATTCATATACAATCTATGTTCAGTGAATTTACCATTCGAAGATGGCCACCATTTTGAGTTTCGGATAGGATCTACGTTTGTAGTCCTTCTTTGATTCCTGTGTATTGCTTAAATATTCTGTGTACACTTGCACCAATTTGTTTTGATAAAGGCAGCAGGACTGCCAAAACACGTCATGGTTGCATTTATGAAGTAATAAATCCTACTTTTGGTACCGTAATTGCCTGGCTGTTTTCCTGAGTGAGCGTTCAACGTTGTTGGCTTTCGGATAAATATATATAACTCACCTTGGCATTAAATTCATAATTTCTTAAGCAAAAGTAACTTCCCTAATTGGGATGTCTACAATTAAAGTTATAACAGCTTATTGTATGTTTATTCACCTCAAGATACATTTAAAATGCCATTATTTCAACAAAACATAACTTAAAGATCCCTTAAATTTGCCAGCTATGGTTAGGTCTGCACTATATAATGTAGTTATAGTTAGGCAGAGGTTTCCATTGAAGGTTTGTTTTGCAGTTTGAGGAATCTGTATTAATCTTACCCAAAAATGTATCCAGTTTCATATCAGCACAGCAAGTTTTGTACTGCTCTGTTTCTGGAGTGGTAAAATAAATGTGTGTGTGGGGCAACAAAAGAAGTGTTTCACATTTTAACTCCCATAAAAATCTTCACTTTTTACAACAGAAAAAATGTTGCAGAGAATGACACCAAACTTGACATGAAATGAGATCTTTACTCAGAGGAGTGTTTCCCTTGCTTTAGTGTAAATCCATTTGGTAGTTGTTGATACATTTGCGTTAGAAAAATGTGTTGAGATGTCTTTGACAGGGTTAGGGAGATAATTTGACAGCTGAAAATACATCCTTTGATTTGCCTATGTCTTAGTGCCATTTGAAGAATTTGCACACAATTTGACAGACGCTTACCATGTTTAACTTCCTTTATACATTTTTAAGTGTGTGCACATCTGTCAAGGGAAGGCAGGGTTAAAAAAGGAGTTCAAAAAGTGCTCACTTGCTAATAACCGTGGTATTGTTTAATAAATCCACATGCAATTTAGCTTTCATTGAGCATACCTTCTCTTGTAAGAGACCAGTACGTTTTGGAGAGATTCAGCAAGGGGTAGGGGCAAAGATAAAAGAGAGGGCAAAAACATTTTCATGTGTTAATAACTTTGCTTTTTTAATGAATCTGCATAACATTTGGCAGGCAGTAAAACAGTTAAGCTAAGTGCAGGTCTCACACAAGTGTCAATTGATGGTAACCTTGGCACGGTTTAATGAATCTGCAGACAGTTAGTCCCGGTGTAGGGATTTCAGGTTGCAATGAGATCTGATAAGAGGAAAAACTTAAAAGGGCGTGACAGCAATCTTGGATTCGGAAGTAATCGTATTAAAGTTTTATAGATCTGCATGTAATTTGGTAGACACTTGGCATGTTTAACATACTTCTGATATGTTGAGCTTCATGTAGATCCATCAAAGGTGGCATGGTACGGGGTGGGACAAAATATTAATTTTCGAATAACCTTGTAACACTTTGAGAATTCTCTACATAAATAATAGGTAGATGACATGATTAGTTTTCTATTGGTATGTTAAGTTAAGCCCAGAGCAGGGATCTTAGTTTTCATGCACATCAACAAGTGGGGAAAAGTGAAAGAAAGTGATCTAAAAAGCTTTGAGTTGGTAGTCACATTAGTACCATTTAATGGATTTGCTTCAAAGAATTGGGTTTAACTAGTAAACTGCATGTGCAATTGGCCTTTGGCTACTACTTGTTTTGCACAGGAAAGTATCCCACAAGTAAGGCAATGTACTGCTACTCTCTGCTTTGCATTACTTAGGATCAAGGGGACACACCTCCTTTGATGCACTGTTGTACTAACATTTGTTGACAAGGCTGTGCACTAAAAACGAATGCCTCTTTAAAGCTGGCATTAACTTGGACACAGGTTTTTATTCCTCCAAACATTTGAAACTTTGCATTTGTGCTGAAATGTACAGCAAACATACAGAATGGGAAAAGTGTTAAACTATCTATAAGCATAGTATTTCCTACTAGAAGGGTTCCCTTCTACTAAAAAACCTGTGCTTTATATCAGATATTCACCCTTGCACTGTGTGTGGATTGATGCAGGGCAGCCTAAAATAAGGCACAGCATGGAGGGAAAAACATCTCCATGTCTTAGTAGATGAGGTTAAGTTCTGCTCTCTCCCTTTCGAGTAATGCAGCACAGTAACTCTGGTCTGTCCCTCTGTTTTATAATTCCAAAAAAGGTAACGCTGTAATGAACATAATGTGAGTAGGGAAAACTGGTAAGGTATGGGGAAACAACCAGGAAACCACTTGATATTATAATCTAATTCTTGCAAAGATACACAAGCATTTTTTCAATAAATTTGCCTACATTTGTCTGCCGCTGCCTTTTCTTTTCGCTTTTGCATTCACTTTCTCAACATTAAGCTCCCATCTGCTGTTTAGCAGGAGACCTCTCTGTTATGCAAGCTCTCTATGTCTCCCTGCATGGAGAGCAACGGAGCTCAAATGGCACCTCAGAACACTACTTAGAGGGAACAGTGTCAATAACATCTTAATATATGTTTTTAAAAACTCTGAAATTGACTTAAAAAGACCACAGTTAAAGATCTGTTATGGTTACAAAATAAATCTGGATACTCAATGTGCTTGTGCACTTGCAGGGCGAACCATAACTCAGAGTTCACATGCAATGCTTAACACCTCATAATATTCATAAAAATGAATAAGAGAGCTTTACAATACATATTTAAATTATGATGAAATGTTTTTTATTTATTTATAACACACTTTCTGAGACCTTTACTTCTTTAGCCCTCCCATCTCGGGGCTGCCAAACCTTCACCTTATTTACATATATAAGAAAAAGCAGTGACCATTTTGGTGATGTAATTCCAAATATTTTTGGGTACTCAGGGCAGATTAATTCCCTGAATTCAGCTGACAAGTATTCCACGAAGGATACAAGGCCATCTCAAATTACCCCTCACATTGTACTATAGATGCAGATTTTTTTCTATTGCCAAGAGTTCCCAAACCCTATTAAGCCAGTCTCTCACTGTGGGAATTGTATCCTTTCCCTAAAGGCACACTATAGGTTGGATCGCTGCCACCATTGCCAGGGCAATGTGTTTATCAGAAAGTAGCTTATAATATCAGTTCCTCTGTATGGCGGCCTAGAAAAATATTCCATCGGTATCATGGGATGCAGTGCTGTATTGAGTCAGCATTGTATGCCTTTCTTATATTTGGCCAGTTTTTACATTTCCATGGCATATATATCAGCAAGCCTTCTTCACCGTAGTTTCTGCAGCATTTGGAAAATCTCTAGTCTCATTTATGTATCTTCTCAAGGGTATGGTACCAATGTACATGGTCTCCCTTTCATTCACACATCGTATGGCCACTCTGGCTCTATTACAGACGTTTCCCCTGTCTCTGTCAAATATCTCCTTGGCCACTGTAGTGTCCTATCTCTGTAAGAACCTGTGTTGGGATGGCTCTTTATCTTGCAGAGTGTGGTGATGAGGTACTTTCATTCTTTGGTAGACCAAATGCACTTTTTTAAGTCTACAAAGGATTTTGCAACTCCTGCATTTTGGAGCAATCTGTCTTTGGCCTTATGGGTCCCACTGGAGTACTGCAGGGACGATAAGGCCTCACAAGAAAAATGAAAGCAACCATTTGATTGACCACTCAAGAAACACTCCTAAAGAAATAAGCCACTGTCTTTAGCAACAGTCACAAATGATTTTCCTCACCACGATTGGTGTTTTAGAAAGATAGCTTGATGTATATGGAATCACAGTCCATGGTGTTCTCAGACAAAACTGGAGAACTCTGAGGCAGCAACCACCAGGCCTATCATAAGCCCAACATCAGAAAACGGCAACAATATTGCCACTCATTCAACTTCTTTAACTATAGGAACTAAGGCCGACTGAACAAATTGGTGGTGTGGCAGTACTTTCAACTTCCACCAGGCAGAAAAAACAAAGGGGTCGATTAGGATCGCGGACGGACTTGAGTCCGTCGGCGACCCCTGAGGAGGAGGGAACGTCCGCATGGGCTGCGGCGTTCCCTCCGATCTGATTAGGATGTGACCGCCAGGGTGGCGGTCACATCCTCTATCTCTAACATTGCGGCGGGTGCAGCTTCAAGCTGCACCCGCCCCAATGTAAAAAATGCATGCACAGCATTTGCGTGCACAAAGCGGCAGGCACCGCGCGGTGCCTGCTGCATTGTGCACGCAAATGCAGGGGGGTACCATAGGTACCCCCCATGTGCACCCCCCACCACCCCTTCACCCAGGGGCCCGCAACGGGACCCCGAAGTGAAGGTCCGTATGCTTTTTCACGGCGGAAAAGCCGCCGTGGAAAAGCATAGAATTGCAGACATCCTAATATGCCTGGCGGTGTCTGATAGACACCACCAGACATGTTAGTGCTTTTCCGCCGCGGTCGCCTTCCGACCGCGGCGGAAAAGCTGCGGACAGATTATCAGACCCACCAGCCATCCTAATTTGGTGGTGGGTCTGTGGAGGCTCCGCTGCGGTTTTCCCGCATCCTCCGGGCCGGCGGTGGCTTCCGCCGGCCCGGAGGATGCGGGAATTCCGCAATCATAATGAACCCCTAAGTGTGGACTTTGTGCAAACAGGAGCTCCATAGAAGAAAAGCTAGACAGTATTCCAGAGGAGCCAGAAGAGTTGTGGAGGCACATAAAGACTATGAATCCCAACAGCAAAGCTCGTGATGAGGTACAGTATAGTTGAGTGGCTGAAGGACAACAGACTGCTAGAGGAAGTGCTATATCAACACCGAGAGGAAGGTGACAAGAAGATGCAGCATTTTGCAACTGTTGCAGGCCCTAATTCAAAGTTATGGCCTCTGGGGAAACTAATAAAATAACATTTTACAAGGCCGAGGAAGAGTACACAGAAAAAACTAAATTAATAAAACACAATGTCAACACTAAGAGGTCCATTAGGATGGAGGACGGACTTAGTCCGTCCGCCATCCTGTCTGAGGACAGGAACGTCCGCCACAGGTGCGGAGGTCCCGTCCATGGAATTAGGATGCACCCGCCACAGTGGCGGGTGCATCCCGCATTTTTAACATTGCGGCCGGTGGTGCTGAAAGCACCGCCCGCCGCAGTGTTAAAAATGCATGTTGTGCGTTTCAAAGCACAACATGACAGGCACCGCGCGGTGCCTGCCATGTTGTATTTTGAAATGCACAGAGGTACCATAGGTACCCCCCATGTGCATCCCCCACCCCCCCTTCACCCTGGGGGCCCACAACGGGCCCCCAAAGCAAGGACAGTATGCCTTTTCGTGGCAGCATTGCCGCCACGGAAAGGCATAGCCCCAGCACATCCTAATATGGCTTACGGTGTCTGATAGACACCGCCACCATATTAGAGCGCGGCGGAAAAGCGGCGGACCATCTTCCCGCCCGCCATGGTCCCCCCTCCATTGTAATATGGCGGACGGGGGAATAGGTGGCAGACGGGCAAGGATGGCGGACGGATCGCCACTGCCTGCATGGCGTTGGCGATCCGTCCGCCATCCTAATTGACCCCCATATTAGAGCTTTTCAGCCACCGCGGCGGAAAAGAAGCGGACGGTCTTCCCGTCCGCAACGGTCCCCCCGCCATTGTAATATGGCGGGGGGCAAGGATGGCGGATGGATCGCCACCGCCTGCATGGCGGTGGCGATCGGTCCGCCATACTAATTGACCCCTAAGTTAAGAAATACTAAGTTTAAAAAAGTCGTTCAAAACTGTAAAAAAAAGTATAAATTACTAAAAAAAACAACCAAATCATTTCTATAAAAGAAAGAACAAAAAACACACATAAAATACCTGAGGCAAAACTATGCATCTACTGTCTTCTACACACAACTAGAGGTGTGTGTAGATGGGATACGGGTAGAGGATTTCACAAAGTTGGGCATAACATTTAGTCAGAGTCTACGGGCCAGATGTAGAAGCCAAAATACCAGTCGGTAACGGCCGATTTCGGCCGTTACCGACCGGTATTTAGGATTTGGCATGTAGGGGGCATGTCATTTACAGAATCGGTAAATTTACCGATTCGGTAAATATACAGAATCGGTAAAATACCGAATCTGTAAATTTACCGATTCTGTAAATGAGATGTAGGTGGCACTTCAGAAAGTGCCACAGGCCCTTAAGAGTTGGTAATTTACCACCCAATCCTATTGGGTGGTAAAATACTGAATACAGGTGTGCATGCACATCTGTGCATGCACACCTGTGCAATGTGACACACAGACATGCCCTTAGGGCATGTATGTGTGCCACATATTAGACGTGCCTGTATTTGGGGTGCTGGAGGGTGTCAAAGTGACACCCCCTGCACCCTTGCAGAAATCGGTATTTACCGAATCGGTAAATACCGATTCGGTATCGCCCATTGATTCCTATGGGCTTCAAGGCCGATAGGAATCAATGGGCAATACCGAATCGGTATTTACTGATTCGGTAAATACCGATTTTTACAGATTCGGTAAATCAAATAAAGATTTTACCTACATCTCCCTCCTTCTATTTTACCGATTCATAAATACCGAATCGGTAAAATTCGGTATTTATGAGTCGGTAAAATAGAATTACCTACATCTAGCCCCAGGTCTTTTACCTAATCCTCTACTGCATATGGCCGTGCTCCAGCTACACAGGGTCTCCTCACTTGAAGAAGGAGTTCCACATCCTAAGTGTATAATATGATAAAACAGCAATTCACAAAGGTTAAAGTGACGTTATAGTTTGGTGGCTAAGTCATACAAGAAGTAATATTTAAAAAACACCACTAAAATTTGCCAGTTATAGTTAAATGAAATATTTATTATTCGCATCGTCATGCTCTGCTTATGACTTCACATAACATATCACTAATAGCATGTTAAATGCCATCAATGGTGACAGTTCAAATGACATCATTGATGACATCATCCAAGCTACTGCAATTTAAATCACTTTGTGAAACTTTAAACCATTTTAAAAACAAAGTTGATAGTAAAGAACTACAATCTTATACAGCACAGAATTACTATATGTACATGTGAGAATGTGTAGAAGTGTTACATGTGGCTCAGACAGACCTTTCAGGCAGGATCAGACACTGCCCCAACTCTGAATATTCTGTTGAGCTCAGATGAGTTATCCTTGCCCTTTAGGTCAACCTGTTGTGTAGTTCTTGGGATGAATTTCATTCAGGGCAGAGGACAGGCTAGGAGTTGGCAGAGGTTAATGCTACTTAGCCTTCTGAAAGCTCAGGCAGGTAAAGGGTAACTTTCTAAAACTTACTTTTCCTTAATATTTATTCAACGTTTAACTTTAATGTTAACATTGTTTTTTAAATACGTATTAAAATAGTGGTTCAATTATTTTTCTACTTGGTCCCATTTGCAAGTTAACTATATTAGTATTTTAATATGTACATGGTTTTCTACACAGGGCAGCTAGGCCTATCACAGTTAAAACTGCTTTTTGGGCCTTGTAACTGTAAATACATGGCAATATTATATTTCTACCTGCCTTACTTTTAATTGCCATGCACCCTAAATAGTGGCTATGAGGCATACATACTAATATGTAAAAGGTAAGTCTTTAGTTGTTGCAATGAGCAATTTGGCAGGTTGCAGTGCAGGTTTCAGACTGTACCAGTCAGGCTATAAATAATAGGCCTGTAGCCATGTTTTCACTGCTTTCATGGTGGATGGCACAATAGGTTTTACAGTCTACACGTGGCATTTAACTTCTAGGCACTAGTTGCACTTTTGATACTATATTGTAGGGATTTAAACTCATTTTAAATGTGGCAGTCATGAATAAGACAATTCAACTATGCCTAACGGTGGAGTACAGACACTTTACCCCTATTTAGGAGGAGGAAAGTGCACAGAGCCCTAAATCCAGCAAAGCAAACAAGGCAAAAATTAAAGGGTGACGTTATGAAAAATATGAATATTTCGTACAGAAAGCTACAAACAAAAATAACAAATTAATCAGAATCTTCCAATTATGATAATACCAACACAATTAATAGCTAATTGAAATTTCAACCAATGAAATTCAAAGCAAAAAGGGAATTAGGAAAGAGTACTCAAAGAATACAAATATTGAGTGAGCAAAAAAGCTCACAAACTGCTGCACAGCTTGCTCACCCCAAAGGAGACTGCCTCTCCCCCCAAAGGCAAGGCCTCCAGCACCTTGAAACCTCCCGCTATATGAGAAAAGGAGGTGTATCCAGCACCTATAAATCAGCTTAATTTGAAACAACAAAATAGGCACAAGACATAATTATTAAAAGCATTTTCTTTTTTAAATATAGTTATAAAAATGGGGGATTATTTGGGGAGGATGGAAGTCCTTCACAACAAATGTTGTCTGTTCCAACACTCAAGTTCAGTAAATAAACCTGAGCTCAAACCCTGGTAGCTAGGGCACAGAGCAAACAAGTTTAACTTAAGGAAAGGTTTGCAAAGTATGTAGCAGTAAAAAACAAAAATAAAGAAGTCAAGACAAAATACAATAAAAATCCCACAACCAATTAGTAAAAATAAATAGAAATATAATTAGAAACGTGGCACAAAAATGATTAAAATCCACTTAGGGGGCACCAGAGATATGAATTGTTAAAGTTGTATGCCAAAGAGCATCAAGAAAAAGTAAGGTACCAATCAGAAGTCACCGCTTGCAGTTAACCAGAATGTAGGTGCAATTTCAGCCTGACTGCAGTGGAGAGGAGGTTGGATACTCTTAGCGTGTTGTCCCTGCGGAAGAATTTACCTTTTGGCTTAGTCCCTGAAATGGAATTTAAAATCTTCTAGTGGGGCAAGGTTGAAGGCTATATCCGGTGAAGTCCTATCAAAGTTGGATAGCCATTGGATGAGATCCTGCTGCTACCACTGATTTTAGAGGAAAAAGCTCAGAGCAGGAAACTTCTAATTTTGTTTTTGTCTAAGTCTTCTCGCAGGTGGATAATTTTTTAACTTTCAGCTGGTCAAGATTTCTACATCCTGACTTATGGCCTGATTTAGAGTTCAGCCTACAAGTTACTCCATCACAAACAGCGACAGATATCCCATCCACCATATAAGAAGTGCCATTGGGTATAATGTTTGTGACAAGCAAACCTGTTCACCATAGTCTAAGTAAATCAGACCCATAGTCTCTTTTGTGGAGCTTAAAATCCTACAGCGAGTCAAGCCTGGAAGATGTGTGTCTTCTCCTAATTTGGACACCTTTGTCATGTTGTGGAGGTCTTTGAGTGCCAACAACCTCTGGTGCAGTTCCTATTAGCCTCTTCCTAGGCTTCTAAGACCTCAGGAAGAGGACTTAGTGCCCAGGAAACACTCCAGTCGAGGCCAACAGCAGGATCCAGTACAAGTCCTGTTGCTCCTGGACAGCTGGCCGCATCAGGAAAAATCTCTTTTGGAGGTCCAAGGGGCATCATTCCTTGTATAAATAAATGAGAGCATGGCCATCCATCTGGTGTCCACACAGGTCTCAGACAGCAGGTATAATCTGCATTTATTCTTCCACAGATCCAGATGTGTTCTGGTTTGTTGTGGATAAGGTACCACTTTTGTAAGGACCACAACATTCATTAGCCATTAGATGGGGTGACTCCTAGACACTCTCTAATCAGGGAAAAAAGGTTCCTAGGTGCTGTTCTTCCCTTTTTGAATGCATCATTTTCACCTTTCTACAAATGATCCCTGTGAGAAACTGGGTATTTGTTGCAGGACCCTCCCTCCACTTTTTGCCTGGCTTTTTATGCAACTTTGACTGGGGTATACCGGGTCCCTGCTAACCAGGTTACTAGTAGCACTGTTCTTTCCCTAAAACTATATCAAAATTAGCACAGCTTCAGTTACCTCTATGGCTTGGGTATTGAAGAGGGTCCTCTGGGGATGAAGTACTGGTTGTGTCACCGCAGGGGCCCCTCACCGAGGCTATCCACTCTGCCATTGCGAGCTGCATGTCTTTTGTGCAGAGAAATCTGAAGAGTTGACATGACATACAGCCCTGTGTACCATGACACCCGTACACAGCATAAGATGTAGGTAAATCACTTATTCCCCTTGATGTTGTAAGTGAACAGGGAAGCCAAAAAAGAGTACATGGATTGGATACTTGTCAACATAAGATTCCTAGCTCCATGATGGCTTCACTGATTCCTAAGATGTTTGGTGCCAAACATCTTGACTTAATAAATCCTAACTGATGCCAGTGTTTGATTTAAGATTACATTGACACAGGAGACCCTATTTAGAGGACCCCCTGAAACTTAACCAAATGCTAGTGGGGTCTCTGGCAGGTTTTCACCAGCCTGCACCACCAGATATGTTTCTGACCTAATGGGGCGGGAGACAGTTCTCTCAGAAGATAGAAAAAATACCTTCTCTGGGCAGGGGTGTTTCACACCTCCTCGGGGACTGGATGGCCTTCCTGGGCAGGAAACTTCAAAGGCAATGCCGCCTTTGAAATCCAACCCAGGAATCACCAGATAGTGGGGGAGGCCAAGACCCCTTCACTGCTCAACTTTTGGCAGGAAGAAAAACAGGAAAATTAGTTAGATGAGAAGAAGGGTCCCCCCTCAGCCTGCACCAATCCCCGGTGGGGGCAGGTGAGATGAACTCCGCTCCAGAAATTCTACCATCTTGAGATGGTGGGAAAACCTACAATCAGGGCTAGGGTAGTGCCTCTTTCCACAGGAAGTTGTCACTAGAGGGTGTAAACACACTAAATGTAGATAGCCTATTGACTATTACCTGTGTCCCCTTTCAACTCCCCTAAATTGAGAATTTAGGTAGCTCCTGGAGACCTGAATCTGAGATTCATTGGACCAAAGAAGGCCAGGACTAAGAAGACCCACTACACGAGAACTTAAGCCCTGCAGCAGAAGAAAAAGGCACCATACCCTTCCAGCTGCTCCAGGGACTCAACCGTCGCTGTCTGCTGTGTCAATCCGAGCCTGTTAGTACGCCAAGAAAATCAGGGTACCTACAACCTTCAAGAATACACTGAGAAGCTCCCTTGGAGTGAAGGTAACACTCCCCTGCACACTGTAGACATTGCTCCTGTAAAGAACGGTTTATCAAGTTGCTGCTCCCCGATGACCTTGATGCAGCACCAAAGCAAGAAGAAGTACAACAGCTCCAGAGAGTCAGATCTGCCTCTCCACCAAGTTTGGAGGCACCAGGACCTACCAGAGACGCTGCACACCAATACCCGGGGTACCTGACCCCTAATGTTAAAACCGAGAAGAAAGGTCCATTCTGAACTCCTGAAGCCCCAGAAGCCAGCACCCATCAAGAGGCATTGAGACACCTGAGACACTTCCTGAGTGGCTCAGCTGTCCCGAGATTGCCTCTCCAAACCGCCTGCCCCTGACCACGAGGACCCTAAAGATGCACAACGCACGGCTGACCTGTTCGCTCAACATCCGGCCCCAGCACCAACTAATGAGCTCTGCTTCTGTGGTCCCCAGGCCCTTGTGACCTCCTCTCTCTACGGAGATCCACTGAACTTGCCTTTAAGTCCATCTGTGCAATGCCTTTTCAAGTAGCCACCTTCGTCTGTGAGCTCCAGTTTTCAAGGCCCTAAGCACCCTGATCCGGGACCTTGCCGAACTTCTCCTGTTCGAACTTTAGACCTCATCCCAACATCGACCTAAAACGAGAAGGTGAACTTCAAGAAAGCATTACCTGATTTTATGTGTTTTGTCCTCTTTTGCCCTATTGTTTCCGATGGTGCATAATTGAGAACAAAAGTGATATATTTTCCGACCTGAAAAATCGTAACTCTGAAAGTACTTATCTTAGAAATGTGATCTTGGTCTTAAAAAATACATACAAATCTGCTTTGTGTTTATAAATCGATCTCGGATTTATTCTTGAGTGTGTATCTCATTTATTACCACTGTGAGTACAACAAAATATTTAGCACTATACTGTGATGAGCCTAATTGCTCGCCCACACTACCACAAAAAGAGCATTAGAATTATCTGCTTTCACCTCTGTGTACCATTTGGGATTCTCTGGAGTCTCTGCACAGTGTACTTCTTTTTAAAACACTATATAGAGAGCCAACTTCATACAATCCCAAAGTGCAGTAATAGCCACAGGAAAGTTCTCTTCTGCCCCTGAAGAGTCCAAGCCAGGATGTGTTTAGGCAAATACCTAGTCCACCCCTCCTCAACCCCATCAAACTGGTTCTGGGACCATTCCTCACACAAGGGTTATTTTGTTCTTGACAATGTCACCTACTGGTTTAACAGTTGCAACAGTGAGTCTAAACAGGTGTTTTCATTGTCAGCCTAGTGGATAGCACAATATGGGCTGCAGTTCACAGATCACATTTAACTTTCCATGCCATTGACATATTTTCCACTAACACATACTGTAGCCTAACTGAAAAATATATATTCCAGTAGAGGATTAGCCAATTTTACCATGTTATTGGGTCGGATAATATACACTTGGGTCTGTACAGCAAATGAGGGGTGATCAAGAAAAATAAGGGATTTTATCACACTATATTTTTTCAATACAGAACAAGAAGTGAAAGCACTGAAAAAAAGTAAAAAAAAGCAAACACAATGGTGAAGTACCGTGAATTAGTGCACAAAGAGCACACCAGAAGACAAGAAGAATGAATATAAGTATGAAATGCAAAATGTTGTAAGTGCAGTATATATTATTCTAACGGCTGTTATGACCAGGTAACTACCATAACTGACCTGTAGAGAATGTGAGAGAACACATCCATCTTCATAATATAGCTGAAGTACAAATTCTTAATGTAGTGCAGGACAAGAAGGAAATAATTACTAACTCTTCAGCACCAACAAGAGCAATTCTAACAGACCAAGGGCCTGATGTACAACAAAGTACATTTGGACGATATTCATTTATGATTTGGATTTTTAAAGAAATTGCTATTTTGAAATTGCTAAATAGTATGCATCAGGGGCAACCATTTTGAAATAACAATTTCTTCGTATTCTCTGTTTCTAAATAACAAATTTCGAATTGCCATTTTGTTTTCATCGCAAATAGCTAATTGTGAGGGTGGAGCCGGGAGCTTGGAAAGGTGGTTGCTGCTCCTGAGACCCCAGTTGTGGCCCACACAACCAAGTCCAATATAAAATATTTAATCCAGTAAGTGACACACAAGAAAGATGGAAGGAGAACAGTGGGTATGCCAAACAGTGAGCCAGGTGGAACGGGATACATATGACAGCCAACAGCCATAAGAGAGAGGAGAAGGTAGGGCCCGGTACCATGGAGGCCTGTCCTGAGATTATGCCAGAAGAGAGAAAGGCAGACTATAAAGGAGAAAAGAGGACTCACACCGTGTCCAAACTCACACACAGCAACAGCCCCTGGAAGAAATAGATGGTAGAGCCTGACACATCAAAGCCAGGACCAGAGATGAGATTAACAGGTTGATGCACCGGATGTGAAGGAGTGGAAGGAAAAGCTATGCCTCAAGTGATGCACAACACTAATAATGTGAATGGGAAGAAAGGGAGAAGCTCGGTCAGTGGAGTCTAAATGAGGGACTGAGGCTGGAACACAAATGGGTAATCTGAGGAAGGGAGCAGTGGCCATGCCCAAGTGGAACAATCGTGACCATATTGGTGAAGAGAAGGTGGAGCTCAAGACAGTAGAGCCCAGATCAGTGATCAGGTAGGACGACAGATGAGAGAGAAAGACATAGCGACCACACCCGAGGGGCAAAGTAAAGAGACGTGTAAAATCAACTCGATAGGACTAGACTATAGGCCAACATCTAGATTAAGGCTGAGTAGCAGGGGATACAAATGACCTCCCAGTGGGACACAATCTAAACAATGGCTTGGAGATACCCATACTGTGACTGAGACGACGTTCAGGTGGCAGCCTAAGAGCATTAACAATATCATTGCAGTGTTCACATTGTGTTTGCTCTCACTTGGCGGGAGCTTTGAAATTGCTTGCACCAAGTGACAGCAAACACATGTTTCCTGTCTATTCCAGTGTGGACAGGGAAACTGCTATGTCCTCGAGGTAGGCACCCTAGCACATAGCAAGAGCCAGCCCTGGGGAATGGGTCCCCCAGGGCCATTAATGGCTCCAAAAGGGGGACCATACAGCCCCCCTCCTCTTTCTAATTGTGGGCAGGCCCTGGGGATGGGGTCACTGGAGCCAAAATAGACCTGGGAGGAGGGCTTTGTGCCCCCCTTGTAACCTATGGCCAGGACCCAGAGGATGACGTCCTCGGAACCAAAATTGACCTGTGGACGGGGAGCCACACAGCCCCCTCCCCCCTTTTAATATTAGCCATTCCCAATTGGTTGGAGTCCAGAGGCCAAAATTGGCCTGCGAATGGGGGCTACAAGCACCTGCCTCCCCCAAAATATATGCATTTCCTCCCCCAGGGCCTTATTCACCCAGGGGGGTTTAAAAAAGCATGACAGGAAAACGTGCTTTTTTTTTTAGGTTTACGTGGGGTCTCTGTGGTATGGTCCTATTACCTCTTCCAATTCATTCACTTCTGTGCCTTGGCCCCAAGAGCTAGCGATCAGATTGTGACGCAGACAGGCGCCATTCACTGATGCTGGGTATCACTATAGGGCCCTTTTTGCTCTACCCCCAGGCCTTACTTCACCTGCGTTTTAATTATACCTCAGTTCCCCAGTTGATTTTACTGGTTCCTTTAGGGAAGGGTTTCTGGGTCTGTTCATGGTCAGTACCCGCTTTCCTTGTGAGACGTTTTGTCAGCACATACAGGTCCAAGGCCTCTCCCTCTTATGAGTTATTGTGCGATATGCAGTGCTGAAGCTGTTTCTACCTTGCAATGTTTCAAAATGCTCCTGCCAGCTGGGAGCGGACTTCAGATTTGTTTCCCTGCCTGGAGTCATGCGTGCAGGGAAACATCAGAATATTGCTCCCGTCCACAGGAAGCAGTATTTTTAGCTGCACCCTATGGGCGGGAGCAATGCCTGCTTCTGCTGGATGAAGGGAGCTGGCTGGGACTCTGGCGGCCTTGGGGCCATCGAAGATGCAGTGGGTGCCTGGGTGAGCTTCAGTGTTAAAGATTGCAGGAATCGCTGTTAGCATGAGCTGAAAGGCATTTTGTACTTGGTAGCCATTTTAGTTAGCCATGTGCTCGCCATGTGCTTTCTCCCTCTTCCAAAGCCTTGCACATGCTCAGAAAGGCCTAACTGGTAGAATGCACCTGCTTCTAGTGTAGAACTGTCAGGGTTTTCTTACTGATGTAAGCAGTTTAGTCTCACCTCCCACTTTGTTGAGCAAGCACATTTTGTATACCCTTATTAGTCCATAAGCATGCTTGTATGTGCCAGGACCTCCCCTTAGTTTTATGCTATGTAATAAATGCATATATAAGCCCCTGTTCTCTGTACTCCTCAGACTGGCTCCTACCGTGACCTGAGGGTACTGTATGATGCAGTCTCCCTCATGTGAAGTTAAAAAATGCATTGTTTTTATATTACAGCTTCTGTGCCAATCTCTTCTTTGTTGGTTTTAAGGACCAGGTGTATCAGTCGCCAAACTTTTTTAGCCAGGCCCCTGGGAATGAGGAAACCCGGTGCAAAGCTGGCCCAGGGAGGGGGGGCTACATTCCCCCTCCCCTTTATAACATGACTGGGCCCTGGGAGATGCGGTCTCTGCAGTCAAAATTGACCTGGGGAGGGGGGATGTGTGCCCCCACCCCCATAAACCCAGGTGTGGATTCCAGGGGATGGTGTCCCCAGCACAAAAAAATGGCCCAGGGAGGGGGCCATGGACCTCTTGTCCCCTAAACAATTTCACTAGGCCCCGGAGGATGGGGTCGCTGGGGCAAAAGCAGCCCAGGGTGGGTGGCTCATGTCCCCCTCCCCACAAAATGTACAATGCCCCAGCGTATGGGGTTACAGGGGACAGAGGCTATGCTCAGTGGCAGTTGGATTAACATATAGTATTTAAATATTGCTTTAGGTTAAAGAAACCCTAGAAATTCACTAGAAAAAACAAATGTTACAGGGACGTTATATTTAGGAAATAGATTTTTTTTAAACTTAGAAATTCACAAAAAAATCAAATATTACAGGGATGTTATAGTTAGGTTCATGTTAATCACAGAAATTCAGCAGTTATAGCTATCTCAAGTAACTCTAACTTGTGCCCTAAGGTAACTATAACTCATGCCCTCACCATGCGCTGCTAATTATGCTAACCATGCTCAGCTGCTTGTCAGTTCTATTGGCTCAATGTCCTCACCGAATATCAGTCCAATACAGGATGACTTTCAAGCTGAGAAGTTCCCTCAAGCCCTACAGACTTCCCCTGAAACAGATGATGTCCCCTTCCCCATCCCTTTAACTTCGCCACATATGAGATTACAGTCTGGGCATCGATCCCCCGCACAGGCTTCAACAGGCTTACTTGCAAGACCCCCAGTCGCAGCTCACTTTCCCCCCCCTTCTTCCTCCCTTAGCCCAACACTCAGACTTTGCTGCGCGCCTTGATGATATGTCTCTACAGTAACACCTTCTCTCTTCTGAGCTACATGAACTGAAAGCCCTCTCAAATGATCTTTTCCCCATGTTCAGCTCTCTCCTCACCTCTACGAATTGGCCTAGAGCATCCACTAGGGATATTGATCACATGGATCAGCCTTTAGCTCCCTCCACCCTGAAATCCATTCTAGTACCCAACGCCCCCGCCAGCCACAGAGGATCTGAGTCCCACCCTGCGACCATTGACCCACATGACTCCCACAACTCTAGCTCTACCTTGTCCAAATCTAACATCAACCCAGAGATAAATTCTTTCTATCCTTTCTAACCCAATTCTGACAACCTCACCCGTGTGAACGTCACCCAGACTCCTTTCCCCCCAAATCCACCTCGACTTAAGTGTGTACTACTTAATTGCAGATCAGCCAGTAAACACGCATCTGATATCTTTGACCTCATCCAACACAATGATTTAAACATTATCATCCTCACTGAATCTTGGAGGCTAAATCCGGCTTCCACTCCTATCTTAGACCTCCTAGTACCTCCCACTCATGACATAATTAGGCTCGACAGAGCTCTGAAGTTGGGCGGTGGCATAGCCTGTATCCACAGGAACACACTCTCGATTTCTCACTCAGATTCCTTGACACCCTCCTCCTGTGAATACCTCTGTCTCAGCATATCAAGTATGAACCTACCGGTTTGTAAATTTCACACCTTTTACCAACCCCCGGGAGACAATCTCCCTTTCACTGAGCAGCTAATGGAAATCATCTCTAGCAACATTGACTCAGCCGTGTCCCAAATCTTCATTGGTGATTTCAACCTTCTTTCGTCTAACCCCAACGACCCGCTGTATCTTGCATTAAATCTTTCTTAAATGATCAAGAACTGTCTCAGCACTGTGACCAACCAACTCATATTAAAGGTGAAACCTTAGACCTCATCATCTCTGAAGGGCAGACTATCACCATAGATTCCATTACCCCGTGTGACTGGTCCGACCACCACAGTATCCTCTTTTATATTAACAGGGACGTGTTGATCAGGAAGGCACAACCTATTGAAGTCAAAGATATGGAAAAGGGACCTCAGAGCTATAAACTCTGATGAACTAGCTGCCCATCGTAAATCTGCCCTCTCCTCCCAAGTTGACATGGTTGAGGTGCAATCACTCACCGACGTCTACAATTTAACCATCTCCAAAATCATGAATAATATTGCTCCACTCAAACAAAAAAAAGCTTCAACAAAAATATCCACCATGGTGTAACGAAAACTTAAACTCGGAATGCCGCAACCTTAGGTCAGTTGAACGGTCCTGGCGAGCCAACCCCTCCTCGGATCAATTAAAACTCCTTAGAGATGCCAGGAGCCTCTACAACAAACAAATCAAGAATGCTAAGGCGGCCTACTTCAGACACCAACTGGATTAAGCAGCAAACTGCCCCAAGAAACTTTTCGAATTGGTCAAGCAACAATCAGTCCTTGGTCCTAACCACTCGGATCCTGGTGGCAACCCACCCTCTTGTGATGAGCTTGCCACTTTCTTCACTGAGAAGGCAAGTCTCATCTCCATTGGCCTCTCCGCTAAGAAGACTCTACTACATTCCTCCAGTCCTCCCCCACCCATTGTCTCCTCTGAGAAACCTAAATCGACCTCCACGAACTCCAAGAACAATTAATCATGGGGCACCTTTACCCCATTTAGTGAAAAGGACATCACCAAGATTCTTCAGAATATCAACTCTTCCAACCACTTCAGCGACCCGTTGCCCCCTCCATCTTCAAAGAAATCAAGAATGCACTCATCCCCACCTGGACAAGGATTGTAAATGCGTCTCTATCTCAAGGCACGATCTCAGACTGTCTAAAAGCAGCTCAGGTAACACCTCTACTAAAAAAAACTAACACTGACAAATCTGATCTCAATAACTTCTGCCCCATTTCTAACATCCCTACCTTAGCGAAACTCCTAGAAAAATGTGTGCAATCCCAACTTTGTGCTCACATAGAGAATTACCAACTCTTAGACCAGCATCAATCCGGCTTTAGGAAGGGGCACAGCACCGAATCGGCTCTCACTCACGTTATGGATGACATTTTAAAAATGCTTGACCAAAACGAATCCTGACTCCTGATCCTCCTTGATCTTTCCTCCGCATTTGACACGGTTAATCATGACAACCTCCTATCCATCCTGCAAAACAGAATGGGTTTTTCTGATCAGGTGTTAGAATGTTTTTCATCCTTCCTTCATCACAGAACACAAAGAGTCAAGGCAAACCACTCTCTCTCCCAGCCGCTCATGTACTCATGGGGGTCGCCCAATGGTCGGTCTTATCTCCAATCCTCTTCAACCTTTTCTTGGAACCTCTTGCAAACTCTCTAAATGCCATGGACATTCTCTTCCACTTATATGCAGTTGACACACAACTATATCTGAAAGTCTCATCCCCGGAAAACATCATCTCACTCAATACTACCCTAATGTTTACCCAAAACTGGTTAACGGAGATCCATCTCCTGCTCAACACTTTCAAAATAGAATTCCTGCTCATCTCCTCTCCAAATCACATCCCTAAGCTAGACCTCTGGCCGAGTCACCTCAATGCTTTCAACTGCACTCCTCTCATCGTAGATTCAGCCAAACCCCTCGGTATCACCATGGACCAGCACCTGAACATGAAGAATCATATCAACAATGTATGCAAAGGAGCAAAACACTTGATGAGGTGACTCAGAAATATCAAACCTTTCCTTCCTCTAAATGACTTCAAGCAGGTGGTCCAAGCGCTTGTCTTGCCATGGCTAGACTACGGCATTGCTACCCTCTGTGGCCTTCCCAAACACGCCCTGGCTCTGCTAAGAGGCTCACTGAACGCTGCTGCTAGACTGGTTACAGGCACCAAACGAAAAGAGCATATATCCCCAGTCTTAAAATCCATCAATTGGCTGCCCTATGAAGCGCAAATTCACTTAAAGATTGCTGTTCTTACACACAATGCTCCTCACTTGAACACTCTACCTACCGTGATAAAAACAAAATGACCCTCTGGTGTAAGAGCCTCAAGAAGCGCCTCTACCTTCCTCTTGAAACCACTCATCCTTAACAAAAAGAGCTGTCACCGAGCCTTCTCAGGCGCTGCCCCTAAGATATGAAACTCTCTTCCACCGGAAGTACGTAGAATCTCCTCATCTACGGCGTTCAAAGTGGAAGCCAAAAGGTTCCTAATGAACAAATTCTTACCCTAATAGGGATAGACTCAAGTGCCTGTTGACATTGCTCCTACTACTATTGTACTTCCATCTGATTTGGCCCCCCTACTGCATACTGTAAATCCCCCTTACTGCTCGCCTACACCTGTCTATTACATTACACTCCTGCATGCATTTGTACTGTAATATGTGACCTATCCTGTTTTTTTTTCTCCCTCCTAGGTGATATGAATATTGCTTTTGTACTTCCTCCCATTATACTGTTAAGCGCTCTGATATCCCTCTGTATCTTGTTCGTGCTATATAAAACTTCATACATAAATCAATAAATAAATTACCCACTATATTAAATTACTCATGACATCTTCTATGACATCATTGATAATGTCACTGCAACATATGCTGTAAAATTATTGATGAGAAAACTGCATGGTGGGTGCACGAGTTGTAGTTACCTTAGGGCACAAGTTATAGTTACTTGAGATAACTATAACTGCTGAATTTCTATAGTTTTGTGAGTGTAAAACCTGAACCTAATTTCAACGACCCTGTAACCTTTGTTTTTTAGTGAATATGTATACACACACACACACAGACGAATATATACATCATTTTCTTGTTTATCGCCAATAAGCCATGCTAACATAACGTGTGCAAACCAGGCCTAGCCCACATTACAGTTCTACCAACAACAGCAATAACTGAATACTTCTGGTTTCTTCCATGAGATAAAAACACTTTTCAATATCAAACAGGCATTGTGCTTTTCCGCATTCAAAGCATCACATTCAGGGAGGTCTGCTCTCTTCATAATTCTTTTCATAGCTTGAGATTGTGGAGGCAGTGTTGGATTCCTGTAAGACTGCTAGTAAGGACCTACAGTCCTGAAGCATGGTTCAGTAAGCACGTGTGGGTGACGTGAGCGAGACATCTAGTAAAACCTTCCACAACTGCAGATTTGTGAAAGACTTTTCAATCAGTTGTTTCTGAGTCCACAAGGACATGTACGAACACCTTATGACACTGCAGCTTTATGAAAATATTTTCAGTCACTTGCACTTTTCGCAAGAGGGTCATATACTAATGGTTTTGGTACTGCAGTTTTGTGAAAGACTTTGTAAACAGTTTTCTCTATTGAGAGGGACATCTTGCAAAACTGCAGCTGTGTAAAATGCTAGTTCTATAAACTTTACTGGTGCCTGTTATTATTAGATAATCTCCAATAACTTTCCACTATCCATGAAATATGTCTCGAATAAGTCTGCTTGAAAAGATGGAAGATGTACAGGCCTTGCTCCATAGTGGAAAACAGAACAGGGTGGGGTACTTTTCAAAAGTTCTTTGTCATTTTGTTAGTTTACGTCTATTGCAACAATGCCTATCTTCATCTCTTCGTACTAAAGGATACAGGGCTTTTCCTTTCCCGGGGCTTTGGGTTCGGTATATATGGGTGGTTAGCAAGTTATGTTATGTTATGGTTGTTTGTATTTGTAGAGTGCACTATCACTCACGAGGGTATCCTGACGCTAAGCAGATGTGTGTGCCTATCCATACCTGGAGTAGATTAGTTAATTGGCAAGCCAGGGAATGCCCCTCTTCTTATTCTGGTTTTGTTTATGCGTGGGATATGTGTGCAAGTCTTTGTTGCTTGGCCTGGTTGCAGGTGCCATGTTAGCAATGGTGAGCTAGAAGTTTCCTTTTTCTAGTAAGGGCATAAGGGATTTTTTAGCAGAACAAAGGCTGGGCAATCTTCTGCTGTGATGAAAGCTATTGCCATATTCATTGCACTTGCATATTGTTATTAAGTACAATTGGTTATAAAATATAGTGTGGCCTTCATGTAGAGTGTTCCATGATCTCTTTTTTAATTTTCATTCTCTGTTTCTTTCTTTCTAGATAGGTTGTTAATACCATTTAATTATTTTCCCAAAAACAATTCGGAATTTAAATGATCAAGAAAGTTTCAGAATAAAAGGGCGACTTAATTTGAAGTTGCTGTGTTATTTAAGAGCACCTGTCTCCAGGGTTTGACTTCACATTTGTTCTCATAATGTTAATTTGCAAGTGTACCAGAAGAGATGCACATGACGCCATATTTACTAGGTTATTATATGTTGTTGCCGGTTTTACGACTTCTCTTGCTATTGCTGCAACCTTTTAGAGTGTAATTCATCTAGTTCTGCTCTTTTACCAGGTATAACACTCGTAATTGCCTAATTACCTGCATCAGCACAATCATAACGCTGTTTAACATTCTGCCCCACTCTGGAAAATACACACACCTCTTAGAGGTGCTCCGATCCATTTCATTCTGGTTCCGGTGAAAAAGAATTCGTTTGGACCAACCAAGGATTTGCCACTAAATGCTGACTTATTCCTTTCACTGCATTCATTATACTACAGCCTTTCTCCTTTGATATTCCTGGGTTATTGATATTAACTGGAGAGGTCGAAATCAGCCTGCCAGTAAGTGACTGAGACTAATCTATCTGTCTGTCTTAAAATAAAAGTAAACCACCATTAAGAAAGCACATTTTGACTGATCTTGTATTTCACAGGCAGCTGAATATTCACCTACAGATCATTTACAGAGATTAGTTTTATTGTGGCAGGAGAATCATGAATATGAGGTGTTTTGTGTAGAACAGTATAGTGTGTGGGGCCCAGTGAGATTGTGATGCAGAAACTAGGTATGATTGACAAGCGAGGTTCAATCAAGTAATTGGCACTTTTCTCCTCAGCCTACGACTTAATAAATGAAGTGCCTTCTCTTCCATCCAGGTACCACGTGGCCCAGCTAAAGCCAATCAGTAAAGACCCCGCCCCGTATCCTAAGACCCTCCTGTTGTCCTTGCAATGAAGAGGGAGGCGTCCTACAACACCACCTGTTCTTTTTGTTTGCATCTGTAGACAGTCATCACAACAAGATTCAGTATTGAAAGAATAAAACATGCAGAGCTTGTGGACTTACTCAGCTCGCTGGAGTGAGTTCCAGGCTTTCTCTGTTGCCACAAGATAAGTATGACAGTTTGCTGGGCTTACAAACAAGGGAAAAACAAGGAGATTACTCTGTGGTTCCATTTTACGAAGCAGGGCTCCTTATTAATAGACTCTTGTAGAGTTGATCTTATTAGAGCTTTGGGGAGGGCCCCATGTTGCTTTAAGCGTTTAATTAGGATGACCCATTTCTCTGCGGCATCATGCTTATTTTCAAAAGAAAGCTTGGCATCTGCTTGAGACCGTGAGATTTTGAATGTTCTCTGGGCCCTGGATTAAAAATGTTGCTCCCTCAGCCCTGATTCAATTACTGTCCTGATATAAATTGAGATGCAGCTGCAGTATCCTTTCAACGGTTTCCTTTTGGGAACCCTCCTTCCTGGTGGGCCTATACAGAATGCCACACATTTCATCTCTGTGTTTGTAGAAGTTGCATGTGACATTGATACATAAAAGAAACGAAGGGGCCTATTTATGAGGTTGTTTGGTTTGCTCTTGCACCACGCAACAAGGTGCAAAAGCGACGCAAACTTGAAGACACATTTTTGAAGCCACGCAAAGCCACTTTATGTGGCTCTGAGGGGCTCCAAACCCCTGGAGTAGCGCAGGGCAAATAACTGAGTTGCATTACTCTGCCCTCAGAATGCATTTCATGGGCATTGCGTGGATGTTCCAGTGCAACTCCAGGGATTTCGATGCATCCTCAGCTGCGGATGTGCAAAAATCTTATACCTTCTTAGGGGAGGCGTAAAAAGGAGAAATATATCTATTTCTGCTTGTTTCTTCCTCTTTCTGTGTGTGCTGCCATCTGCAGCACACATAAAAAGAGGAATGTGCCTACCAGGATTGTTTTTGCGCTGGAAGCTGTCCCTTCCTGCACAAAAACATTCCTGCATGCAATGCAGGCACCCTTGCACTATGGTGGAAGGGTGCCTGCGTTTGCGCTAGGCAGTCAAAAGGGTACCAGCACAGGGAAAAGGACAGGAATGTGCCTACTTCGAAACTATGCTTTTCGGGTCTAAAGGCTTGCATTAAAGCTCAGCAAAGGGGATTAAAGCAAGGGTACATACCAAAGGTTGACAGAAACCTCAATTTTCCCATTGGCATTAATGCTAGCTCACTGGTAAGCATTTAATTGCCCACTAGATGGTTTTAAAGGGTCCACTCTCATAGGGGCCTACATCAGGCATACCAAGACATGCCTACTTGCTACTCTATACTACCAACTGTTCTGAGACACATTTGTCTCAAAAGGAATGACTCCAAGCATACAGGGACACATCTTTTTGTTCAACAAGACCGTAGGTTTTCTAGAGATCCCAATTCTTTAAAAGCTTGGCCTGAAATACATGTTTTCAATCAATTTTGTACTTGTAACTACAGGCATGTAGTGTTTTCTATGCAAGAGAATTGAAGTGTTAGTGCCTAACCAAACAAACATGATGACCGCTTAAATGTTTGGAGAAAATATCTATATGAACGTAATGTTGTTGTAGGGTGCTCTATATAGGAGCTGTTCTCCACCTAAACTTAGGAACTACCCAGAATTCTCTGTTTTATTTTCCCATAATTTATGCAGCAATCTAAGCCTCAAAGGGTATTGTGTTGAATTATACTGGGTGCTCCTTTATGTCTGAACTTAGCTAAACTTCTCTGAAGAGCTGTGAGTGATGACAGTGAAACATATGTCTGGGGTTGCTTTTATTCATTCTAGATTAACTTGTATGGCACTTTACCAATCCAAAGCTGCAATACTGTGCCTGGAGCGGTAAAAGGATTTTGTCATTTTAAAGCTTGGCATGGACGGCACTGTTCTAATCCTATGCTTAAAAACTTTGCTAGAAAAGCAGACATTTTAGGTAAGCAGATTTTAGAGAGTTGCTGGTGTTGTAGAGTGCTCTCTATAGAAGCTGCTCTCCACCTGAACTACCCAGATTTCTCTGCTTTATTTTTACATAATTGAAATAAAAATACATATTTCAAGTGTGATGATTTTTGTATAAACAACTTTAAAGAAGTAGTAAATTATTAACAATATTATTTAACAGATCCATGAGAAAAGTGTACTGACTAGATAATTGATAAATTTATGTGTATTGTGTGAAAGGATTGATGCAGACTTATAGGGAGGAGGCAGTAGGTGATGAACCTACGGTATATTTGACTACTGTGTGTGTGTATTCTGATTACTAGCTCATCGGGAACAAGAGGAGAGGAGGAGGGAGAGACAGAAGGAATGGGCTCGTGAGGAGAAACTGTGAGATAGGGAGGATAAACAGAAAGAAAGGGAGGAGAAACAGAGTGAGCGGGAGGAGAAAAAGAAGTAAAAGGAAAGAGAACTGGAGATGGAAAGGAAAGCCCTTGAGAAAGAGTACCTTAGGATGACAGTAATGACAATTCCAACTGGAAACAGTGACTCTACATCTAGTTCAGGCCAGGTTGTAGCCAAAGTTTCAAAAGATATTTTCCATGTTTTTGTGGAAGGTCAGGCTATTTTGGAATCGTTTGCGAGTGTTGAGGTCGCTTGTAAAGCACAAAACGTAAATGAGTTGTCTAAGGCAGCTGACTTTACGGGCCATATGCCATTGGAAGGAATAGCCCTCATTGGGAGAATGCTTGTGATAGACCAGATGATCTATGAGTGAATGAAGAAAGCGCCTATTAGGAGGTTTGGGCTAAAGCCTACTCAGTACATTCAGAGAATCCATGACTGCAAGAGTGTGCATGGTGTTCCGTTTGAAACTTTGAGTCATGATGTATTGTGTGATTCGAATGAGTAGGTAAGTTTGATGGAGACCAAGGAGTTTCCGTCCCTTAACAAGCTGATGGTGTCAGAGCGACTCAAAGAGGAGTGCTCTACCCCACTTAGGCAATACCTGTCTGATTTGACAGGGAGGGTTCCAGAGAAAGTTGCAGTGTTGACTGACAAGTAGTTAGCTAACAGGATTCACAAAGGGCTAGCGAATCGCAGTTCTAAGCAAAAGGGGAGAAGAACACTCCTCAAATTGCTTCCAAACCAAAGGGTAAGAGCCATGGTAATTCTCAAGGGCACATGGGAGTAGAGATGGTGTGTCTGAGAAGGAGCATCAAGAGACAGGAGTGCAGAAGAGTTCTACCAATTCCAAGGAGTTGACTTGCTTCAAGCGCCACTAGGTAGGGCACAGTAAGAGAAATTGTCAGGGGAAATATCCTGACCGTGCAGTACCCATGTTACCAAGCATGTTACAGGTGGGTGTAGGGAGCCAAGAGGCCCAGTTGCACTCAACTTAGTATCTGTGGTCATTTGGGAGAGGGACCCAGATGCTCTGAAGCACATTCCCCATAGCACGTTGAGGTTTGTGCAGGAAGTTAGCATCAATGGGAGGTAAGTGCCTGCCCTGAGGGATACTGGGGCCTTCCCCACTATGGTTCAGACCTGGAACCAAGGATACAGATTTGGTAGCCAGTGGAGAGGGCAAAGAGCATCCGCTTGCCAGGGTTGAGATTCAGCTCAATGGCAGGGCGGCGATGATTGACATTGAGGTATGGGAAAAGCAAGGTGCATGATGTCTTCTGGGCAATGATTTAGTGCCAGGACCAGAAGCCTTTATGACTTGGACATTGTTAGCTGTGTTAACCAAAGCAAAGGCTGCACATCAGTCTCAGAGTGGGGCTGGGATCGTTTTTGATTTGCAGGGACCCAAAAAACATAGTATGCAAGAAAGGACAGACTCCAGTACAGCAATGGCCATGAAGGTCAATGCTTCTGCTCCAGAGGGAGACAGAATGTGTCTCCAGAAGCAAACCAGTTGCTGGAGTCTGGGTCCCTTCTAGAGCTGCATGAGTTGCTAGATACTAGGGGCCTATCCAGGAAGATTTTTGCAAAGCACAGGAGAAGTGCCCTTTGTTTGAGGGACTTTGGAAGGAAACTCACAGCTACAGGTCAGCCAAGGAGTGATCAGGGAACCCCATATTGGTTGGGAGGATGTCCTACTTTATTGTGAGCCAGGGACTTGCAAGAGGCTAGTAGCTCCTTTAGTGCACAGGAACTTCCTGTTGTAACTGGTCCATGAAGTGCCCTTAGCAGGACACTTAGGGATTATAATAACCCAGGAGATGATTGGCCCTCTCCTCTATGGCTAGGGATGTGCCTTTACACAGAGTGGTTCTGTAGAATCCCTCCCACTTGCCAGAGGAGTGGTAAGACAGGAGAGAGGACTAAGGCACTGTTAGTATCTCTGCCAGTCGTAGGTGTTCCATTTGAGTGGTTTGGAATAGACATAGCTGGTTCATTTGACCCCTCCCCTTACAGTAAGGCAACAAGTATATCTTGGTTGTGGTGAATCTCACCACAAGGTATCTAGAAATTATGCCTCTGGGCATGACTACATAGGTGGGAGCAAGAACTTTTCCGAGGATATTTTGTAGGGTCGGCTTTCCAAGGACAGTCATTTTTGACTGGGGAATAAACTTTATATCTTCTTACATGAGAGAGATGTGTGAGCAAGCTGATGTGACATACCACTTCTCCAAAGCATACCACCCTCAAGCCAATGATTTGGTGGAGCAGTTTAACAATACACTGAAGAGCACGAAGGGGACTCTGCAGAATCTCAGGAGGAAGTGGATCTTCTCAAGTCATGTCTCTTGTTTGCGTACTGTGAGATTCCTCAGAAAGGAGATACAGTCAGTCCCTTTGAGCTTTTGTATGGACATCCGGTGCGGGGTCCATAGACCACATTTATAGAAGGGTGGGAAGGAACCTTAGAGTCACCACAGAAGGATGTGGTGGGCTATATGATTGGCCTCAGACAAGTTGATGGCACAGAACATGAATCCGGCAAAGGAAAGTTTTCAGGACAATCAAGAGCTGATGAAAGAGTGGTACGACCAGAAAGCTACACTGACTGGGTATCAGGAAGGTCAGGAGGTTTTGGTGCTAAAGCCTATTTTCACCCCAGGTCTGTGGAGGACATATAGTGTGGGCCATACAAGGTAGTTCAGAAGGTTTCTGTGATAAACTAATTTGTGGTCACAGGTGCAACAAGAGAACCCAAGAGGGTGCTCCATGTGAACAGGCTGAAGCCTTACCTCCAAAGAGATTACACAGTGAATCTTCACGTTCAAGTTCAGTAATTTGTATAGCGCACTACTCACCCAGGGGGTCTCAAGGCGCTTAAGGGAGGGTGGGTGCATTACTTATCGAAAAGCCAGGTTTTGAGTTGCTTTCTGAAGGAGAGGTGGTTCTGTGTAAGGCGGAGGTGATTGGGGAGGGAATTTCAATGTCATAGCTATGACAGAGGAAGTAGGGGAAGCAGACTCTTCCTGACTTGCTGCATAGTGACATGAAGGATGGAACTGTGGATGGGATTTTGTTAGCTTATGGGTTAATGCCTGTGCATCAGAAGGAATATAGGAAGGTGTTAGAGCAGTTTGCCAACCTCTTCTCACTGTCTCCAAAGTTGATACCTGTCTGTGTGCACAACATAGACACAGATGACAGTCTGGCGGTAAATGGCAGAATGTACAGAATTTGTGACCTGATTCAATGGTGCATTGAGGCAGAAGTTGCCAAAATGATGGACATGGAGGTCATTGATAGATCTTGAAGTCCTTGGTCTAGCTCTGTGATTTTAGTACCAAATCAAATGACTACTGACTTGCGATTTTGTTTCAACAATCAAGCCCTCAATGAGGTAACCAAGATCAATGCCCATCCAATCCCAAGAGCAGATGAGCTTGTGTATCAGTTAGGTGCTGCAATGTACTTGAGCATCTTGGATCTGACCTGTGGATATTGGCAGATCACTTTGACACCAAATGCCAAAGAGAAGATATAACTATCTACGCCAGAGGGGCTGTATCATTTCAAAATGATGCCTTTTGGGTTGAAGAATGCTCCTGTCACTTTTCAGTGCCTGGTGAACCATGTTCCTGCAGGGATGGAAGATTTCTGAATGGCTTACCTGTATGGCATTGCAGTGTTTGGTAATTTATTGCAGGACCTTCTGAGACACCTAGGAGAGGTGTTGGCAAGGGCACAGGAGGTGAAACTGACCATCAAGTCCACTAAGTGTCAGGTGGGGAAGTCTTCTGTTGTCTACCTTGGGCATGAGTGGGGAACTGGAAGATTGGTCCTATCAGAACCCCATTCAGAGGGCCTCAGGAAATGCAAGGGCCACTGGGCCCAACCATGGTGGTTGAAACTTTTTACTTCTGATGTTCAAGGGCCGACCTACCATAGGCTCCTCTCAACTTTTAAACGGATTTTAATTGATTTGCAAATTGGAATTCTTAATATTGTGTTATAATTGAAAACGAATTGTAATACACACATGTACTGTACTGTGCTTAAATACGCTCTTCACAACGCTGCCAGGGGCTTTCTAAACTTTAACAAACACTCAGTGCTCTGTCATACAGCCTGCCCGCCCCGGTCCGACTCGGTAACCAATACCGTTGAGCGGAGGGCGGGACAGGTACGAGCCTGAGCAATACACTTCCTGCTCCCTGCTGTTGACTCGAGCGGTTAGCGCTCTAGCCTTTAGGTCACAGGGGCTACTTAGCCACTCGTCGGACAAAGCGCGCAGCAGTTGCGCGCAGGGGGGCGCCTTCAGACGCGCCGAAGACAAGCCAAAGACCTGCCCGTCTGCGCCCGTCCGCGCCAGAACGGGCCTAGGGCCATGGCTGATCCTGGTATATTATCTCAAAATCTTATTCCAGGACACATAACATACTCCTCCAAAATACTGCGCAGCTTAAATAATCCACTACCATTAGGCGCCGCCTGCATTTGTCAGCTACAGGTTGAGGGTTCTTTCTCATGCCGCTTCTGTCAATCCCAATTCTCTACCGAACTGACTATGACTTCCAACATGTATGACCCCCGCACTATGACAATTACGCCTATGCCAGTTACTGATATTCCCCCGCTGGGGAGGAAAAATATCTTATGTAACGTCAGGTCCCTCTCCAAACACACTACGGAGGTTTGTGATATTATTTCTTCTCACCAACCGGAAGTGTGTTATCTGACAGAAACGTGGCTTAAACCACATTGCACTCCGGATATAACTCTTGCTATCCCTTGCAATTATAAAATACTGAGATTGGACCGCCCGGTGAAAACTGGTGGTGGAATCGCGGTGGTTTACAAAGATGATTTGAGAGTCACTATTTTAGAGGAACTTAGTTCCGCAGATATTGAAATTATGGTTTTTAAAATTCAGATATCTCCTAAAGGACATTATAGAGGCGCTTTAGTCTATAGGCCTCCAGGTCCCTATAGGAATTTTACTAACACTCTACTCGAACTACTTGCTCCTTATATCATTAATGACAGGGAGTTCACATTAGTTGGAGATTTTAACGTCCACACTGAAAACCCAGACTGTAATGAGGCACAAACGTTATTAACAGATTTATCCTCTCTGGGTTTAACATTGAGAAACAGTGGACCTACCCATCGAGCAGGCCACACTTTAGATCTAGTCTTCTCTAATGTCCAGCCTGTATCGTGCCCGCCTGCTACTCAGGTGAACTGGACTGACCACTTCATTGTGGAATTTACCACTCCTTTTCAGGCACCAAACCTCTCATATCCCAGCACCTTGCCCTGTATCCGGAGACAGTGGCACAAAGTCACCCACTCTACCTTTAGAGAAAAGTTTATCCCTCCTATTTTACTACCTTCGGATGATATTGAGACTGCCCTCGCTAAATTTGAAGGAGAAACTAGGAAAGTCATTGACAAAATTGCTCCTCTAAAGCTTTTTAAATCTAGGCCTGCAAAAAAACAAGAAGTTTGGTTCTCCGATCACTTGAGAACTCTGAAACAAGGGGCTAGAAAATTAGAAAAGAGATGGAGAACCTCTCATCTTTTGGAGGATAAGAAAAAATATTGCTGTGCACTGTCCTCGTATCATAAAGAAATTCGTGGTGCTAGGAAATCATACATTGCATCCCAAATACAAGAGGCTGGAAACTCTCCGAGAGTTCTTTTTCAAATTTTACAGACTTTTGTTAAACCCCCAGCATGTGAAGCCCCTGACATGGCATCTCAACAGTTGTGTGAAGATATTTCCTGTTTTTTCACCAATAAGATCGATAAAATTTATGAAAAAATAATTCTGACAAATCAGGCCCCATTGACTAATACAGAATCCTTCCCTGATCCTACAGAATGCATACCTGTTGTACATTCGCTGGACGCTTTCCCTCCCATATCTTTGCAAGAAACATCTAATCTTTTAAAACTAATTAAAAGCGGGAGCCCAGAGGATGCAATCCCTGCCAGACTAATGCCCACACTCGATGAACATCTGTGTCCAACGATCAGTGAACTAGTAAATATTTCACTTACCTCAGGTGCTGTCCCCAAAGAATGGAAAAGGGCTCTTGTCAGACCCATAAGGAAGAACACCGCCTTATCGTGGTCTGACTTGACGAATCTTAGGCCCATCTCCCTGCTACCTTTTGTGGGAAAAATCATTGAAAAGCATGTTAACCATCATCTATCTGCACATGTGGAACTGGTAAAGGCCTTGGATGAATCCCAATCGGGATTCCGCCCCAAATACAGTACAGAATCCACTCTTTTGTCTGTTACTGATGATCTCCATGCCTACCAGGACAAGGGCCTCTCAGTCATCTTGGTTCTATTAGATCTATCAGCAGCGTTCGACACCGTGTCTCATACCATCCTGACGCAACGGTTGTCGAACGCTGGCATTCAGAACAAAGCTCTTGACTGGCTAAAGAGTTTCCTGACTGACCGCACCCAGAGAGTCACCATGGGTGCATATCGCTCGGTGGAAATAGAAATTTCTAAAGGGGTGCCACAGGGCTCATGTTTGAGCCCTACTCTTTTTAATATCTACGTGGCACCCCTGGCAGGAGTTCTGCGTAGATATGGCTTTATCCCCATATCATACGCAGATGATACACAGCTCCTCTTCCCCTTTAAAACTCTCACCACGGAGGTCAGAAACTCTGTTTCGACAGGCATGAAAGAAGTGGCAAAATGGATTGCTACCAACTATCTCCAATGTAATGTCACCAAAACAGAGATCATGCTATTTGGAGAGGCTAAAATACTCTGGACCCCTGAATGGTGGCCACCAGAGCTTGGAGCAGTCCCTGAACCCAAACAGGTTGTGAAGAATCTGGGAGTCAGGTTTGATCACGACCTGTCATTTAAACAGCATACCAGCTACATATCGGGGATCTGCTTCCACACCATTGGACTCCTCCGTAAGGTCTTTCCACTTCTACCTGACTCAGTAAGGAAAACGCTTGTTCAAGCGTTGATCCTCAGCCGGATTGACTACTGTAACGGTTTGTTACTATCAGCCAATGAAGGAGTGCTGGATAAACTGCAGGTGATCCAGAACACGGCGGCTCGCTTGGTTCTGAATGCCCCTCCGAGAACCGCTTCTAAACCTCTCCTGAATCGCCTACATTGGCTTCCAATCCGACAGAGGGTCAAATTTAAAATATGCTGCCTGATCCACAAATGTCTGAATACACAGGGACCAATTTATCTAGAACGGAAATTCATTCCCTATGTTCCAGTACGATCTCTTAGATCTAGTAATAATCTCCTTCTTGTGGTCCCTCACATAAAAAAAGTAAGACACGGAGGCAGAGCCTTGTCTACTACTGGCCCTAAGCTATGGAATAAGTTACCTCTGGCCTTAAGACAATGTAAAGAACACCTGACATTTCGTAAACTTTTAAAAACCGTTCTTTTTAAAAATGAAGTCTAGGTCATCCCCGCATTATCAATATGTTGCTGATTTCTGGTCAAAAAGCGCAGGGATACTCCTGTTGGAGTGATTCAAGCGCTATACAAACTCACAAATAAATAAAAAAATAAATAAATAAACTGGGCAGAGTACCCATTCTGCACTTGACTCTTAGTGGTAGTTGTGGTCGAGAAGTTGAGGCTCCCTCTAAACTATGGTCGAGCAGTCAAGGCTCCTTTTGGGGAGGGGGGATGTAGACACAGCTTAATAGACATGACTCATAGTTCAAAGTGCAAACAGTAAGAAAAGTAAATCAATATCCAGCCAAATACTTGCTTTTATTAGAAAAAGTAGTATTTTATTTCTTACTCTACACATGCAAATAGATGCAATATTCAAATGCAATAACACCAATCCCCTTTGAGGTCAGGCCTCTAGTAGTTATCAGGCGAATGCCTGTTCCACTCTACTTCGTACAACATGTTCAGGGTTATTCCCCATTCACTGGTGGCCACATCAGGGAATGCAAAAAATAAGGTTGTACCCAATAGTTCCCTTTTGACTCTTCAGTCTGATTCTTGGCTTCAAACACTTAGTTGCCTGATGGGCAGTTTCCCTCCTGTATCCTTGCCAACACCTGTTCAAGGTGACTCAGGTGGTCCTTCCATGAATTGCTAAACTCTGCAATATCATTCAAGTAGGCCACACAGAACTCCTCCAACCCTGCACAAACAGGGTTCATGAGGTGTTGAAAGTGGCAGGAGCATTCCTCAACCCACAGGGTATCATTTTAAATGGATACAACCCCTCTAGCACAGATAATTCAGACTTCTCCTTCGCATTTGATGTGAAAGCGACCTGACAGTAACCAATGGTCAGATCCAGGGTGCTTGAATCTTTAGCTGAACTTAACCGATCTACAAGCTCATTCGTTCTCGGTATTGGATGGGCATCAATTTTGGTTACCTCATTGAGGGCTTTGTAGTTCACACAGAACTGCAATTCACTAAACCCTTGCTTTAGTACTAGAACCACAGGACTAGACCAAAGACTATAAAGATCTCTCAATGACTCCAGGGGCAACTTTTTGGCAACTTCCGCCTTAATGCATCCTTGAATAGGTCAGACGTTCTGTACATTCTGCCTTTCACTGTCAAACTGTCACCGTTGTCTATGTTATGCACACAGACAGGTGTCTACCGTGGAGTTAGCGAGAAGATCTTGAACTCTTTTTACTCTCTCTGCAGCTCAGGAATTAACTCAGGGGCTCGCTAAATGGGGAACAACCTTTACAACGAAGGTTTTACAACGCAGTACTGTTACCACGCAACTTTTACAACGCAAGTCGTTACAACGACTTGCGCTGGGGGGCACTCCAGGATAGTAAATAGTTTAATTTACTATCCAACTCCTTCACTACTATCCACGGGGACTAGAGTTGGAATAGTAAATTAAAATATTTACTATCCAGCGCCCCCCAACGCAAGTCGTTGTAACGACTTGCGTTGTAAAAGTTGCATAGTAACGGCACGCGTTGTAAAAGTACGCGTTGTAACGTCGTACATCCTCACTAAATACCTTTTGCAGTGCCATCCTTCTTGTCACTATGCAGTAAGTAAGAAAGAGGTTCACTGTCTTCCTCAATCTCCTCTAGCATATCTGTGACATTTACATTGCAGTCCCTCTGGAGATGAGGCTTCAGCTTGGTCACATGGAACACCACCTTAGGTTTCATTGAGACACCCGTGTCCACCAAGTTGTTTATCTCAGACACTTTCTGAACTACTTTTGTATGACCTACACCAATCGGCCTCCAAAGCCCTGTGACAAATAGGCATTAGCAACAACAAACAAATCCTGACCTTCTTGATACTCAGTTAGCAGAGCATTTCTTTATCAGCACTTGACTTGCCTGAAAGTGTTCCACTCACTGACCCTCATATTGCACCATCAACATCCTGAGGCCAATCACATAACAGTCCAGCACATCCTTCTTTGAAGATTCTGAGGTTCCTTCCCAAGCTTCTCTTACTAAGGTGAGTGGACCCCTCACTGGGTGTCCGAACAGAAGTTCAAAGGGACTGAACCCTAGTCCCATCTGTGGAATCTCTTGGTAGGCAAGCAAGAGACATGGCAGGAGAAGATCCCACGTCCTGCTGAAATTCTCTGGCAGAGGTTCTATTATGCTCTTCAGTGTCTTCCTACCCAGGAACTTTGTAACTCTCTTAACTTGTTTTTCACGGACAAAATCAATATTATAAAACAGAGTATTCTGAACTCCCCGTCATCTGTCCCTATGGATGATATCTATTTCAACCCTATTACACTTGACACCTTTTTCCCTATTGACACTAAAACCCTTACTAATCTTTCGAACCGTGTTAAATCTGGGTCACCCTATGATGTCTGTCCTCCTTACATCATTAGAGAAGTGATCCAAGCTATCCCACAGGGCATTCTTTCCTTACTAAACGAATCACTTTCTAAGGGCAAGGTGCCTGGCAACTTCAAGAATGCACTACTCATCCCGTTAATAAAAAAACAAGGAGCAGACCCTCATAACCTGGTCAATTACAGACCCATCTCCTTACTCCCCTATCTCTCCAAATTACTGGAAGCCCATGTTGCCAACTGCATGTCTAAGTTTATCGAAGACTCGATTACTTAGAGCCTAACCAAGCCGGTTTCCGTCCCTGTCACTCGACAGAATCCGTGATTTTGGCCGTCCAAAATACTATGCAATCCAACGCGGACAAAGGTACACATCAGGCGTTGGTGCTTCTTGATTTATCGGCGGCGTTCAACACGGTTGACTATTCGATTCTGATCAACCGTGTCGAACAGGCCAGTCTAAGAGGCCCCGCACTAAGTTGGATTGCTTCCTTTATCTCTGGACGCACACAAGCAGTTAGGCTTGGCTCCTTTACAGCACCTACAACTTCATCTACTTGTGGGGTCCCACAGGGATCCTCACTATCACCTTTATTATTTAATCTTTATCTCCGCCCTCTTCTACACTCCTTAAAACAATTTAATGTTATTATTTACAATTACGCAGACGACCTTCAACTCGTGTTTACGCTTAACACCTCAGACTCTGTTGCGCAATTTCAGAACACCATGCAACACATTCAGAGGTGGATGAGTCTTAACCATCTCAAACTCAACCCAGGCAAGACAGAACTGATCTTGCCTGGGAAAAGCGAGTTGAGTTGGGGTCCACACTTCTGGCCACCTGATCTGGGAAACTCACCAACGAAATCCACTTCTGTCAAGAGTCTGGGCGTTACTCTTAGCGCCAATCTCTCACTGAAAGGACAAGTGGGTGCTGTTGTTTCTGCCAGCTTTTACCAACTGAGAAAAATTTAAAAAATCTCTCAATTTCTAACTCATACCGCACTCATTCAGGTTATAATAGCCCTTGTCCTTTCCCGGTTGGACTTTTCTAATAGTCTTTACCTAGGACTCCCAGTTGGTTTGCTGAAAAGACTCCAACTTGTTCAAAACCAAGCAGCCAGACTGATCCTCAAACAGCCGAAATGGCAGTCTATTAGACCCGGCATAGAACATCTTCACTGGCTGCCGGTGGAACAGAGAGTCTTATTTAAAACTGGCTGCATCATTCATAAAACCCTACACAACACTGGTCCCAAATTTATTGCACAACTTGTGTCCAGATACAGCCCCTCATTAAACCTCCGCTCTGCTAAAAAAGAGCTTTTAATTATCCCGTCTTTTAAGAAAAAACGGCTGGGCGGCAGCTCCTTTCACCATCTAGCAGCCACCCTTTGGAATTCTCTCCCATTATCTTTGAGACAATGCCCAGACCTCCTCACATTTAGGCACTCTTTTAAGACATGGCTTTTTAGACTAGCTTATTATTAGCTTCACTACCTTGTGTTATGTTCCTCTTTTGATAGCGCCATGAAGCCCAAGGGCGTACGAGCGCTGAATAAATACATTTTAACATAACATAACATAACATAACTTGTTAAACTGCTCCACCATGCCATTGATTTGTGGGTGGTATGCAGTGAAGAAGTGATACGTCACACCAGCTTGCCCACATCGCTCTCATATAGGAAGAGATGAATTTGGCTCCCTGGTCAGCAATCGCTACCACCTATGTAGTCATGCTCCTCAGAGGTAAATGGACCAACAATGGCTATTCCACCTATTCAAATGGAACACCTACAACTGGTAGAGACACTAACTGTGCCTCTGTTTTTCCTCCTGTCTTACCACTCATATGGCAAGCTGAACAGGTTCCACAGAGCCTCTCTGTGTCTCTTCGCATCCCTGGCCAGTGCAACAGAGGGTCCAACCTATCTTGATTTTTTCCAATCCCTGAGTGTCCTGCTAAGGGCACTTCATGGGCAATTGACAACAGGAAGTTCCTGTGGTTTACTGGAATCACCATCCTCTTACTGGTACTTGGGTCAGGATTTACTAGTCCACTATATATTAGATCATCACAGTGATTCCCAACCACAATAAAACAATCACCCTTGAGGTTGGGCTCAAGTAGTTGTCCCACTCTCCTTCGTATAACATGTTTGGGGTAAGTCCCTATTCAATAGTGACTGCATCAGGGAATACAAACTATTAGGGTTCCCTTTTGATTCTTCAGGATGTCTGTCAAAAGTGTCTTTGTTGCTGCAGCACCTTCAACAGTGAATCACTTGGGTGCCCTAAGGCCCTAATTCAAATCTTACTCACCCCTACAGCACAGAAGCATTTGGCATTACATAAGGTGCCCTCAGTGCAGACACTCACGAGTTTAGATCCTGCTCAGAGAAGTTGGGCCACTTATGGCAAATGCTGCAGCATCAACGCGCACATGCTCACTCTCCAGATTGGCCAGTACACTCTCTCAAGCGATCGGAGCAGCTTCCAGCTCACAACAAAAGCTATGTGGGCAGTCAAGTTCTCTCTGGCAGGGAGAATTCAGTACTTTAGCTCCCAACTAGAGTCCTGCAAGGATGCATTGTCCTCCTCGGCATTCTCTTGGTCCACAGGGGGTCGGTCAGGGCAGATCCTTCAGTATGGCTAGACCCCAGTTCACTGCCTCACTTCAGTCCCAGTCAATGGCAAAAGACTTCAATGATTTAGTCCTGGCAGCTACCACCTCAGCACCTGGGTTTGCCATGGTACCTTTCAGGCACAACATAGACTCCTCAGATGCAGTCACCAACACCAATGCAACCTCTCTTGGCACATGGAGTAGCTAGTCGGGCATTCATAAATCTTGCCACGGTGGTCACATAACTGCTTCAACTGTGCCCCCCTCTGGCATACAGGGTCACACAACGAGGCTGTGTTGGGTTGGCACTCTCCACAATACTGAGCAAACTCAATGGCACCCTTCTCCTGGCATATGGGGTCGCAGGAAACAGTCTTGCACAGGGCTAAGGCCCGATCGGTGCACAGCCAAATACTCACACCCCACACAGGGAGTCCTCACAGTAGGGCTTCCCACCGACATTCCTCCTTCCAATGTTCACCTCTCCCTCACAGGGCACACTTGTCTTGGCAAGCAGGCAGGCACTGGTGCTCCAGGTTCCAGGGCAGGTGGTCTTGTTTTCCTTGGGTGATGTCACCTCACCCAGCCAGGAGACTAGCAGGCGTTGGCCCCAGTCCTGGTCAGAGGTAAAAGTCTTGCAGAGCTTCCCCTCCTCACATAGCCTGCCTGGCTACTTGGCAGGTAACAATTGTTTGGGTCTCAACCTCCATTTCTTATAGTCCAGTTTCAGAAACCAAATGTGATTTATGGTCTGGATTTTGAAGTTTTATGTTTGGGTTTTATTCTTTTGAAGTGCATGCTCCTCTGTTTCCTCTTCCTCTTGAAGGGGTGGATTTAACACTGATAGTCTCACAACACAGGTCATGGGAATTACTCTAGTTCTCACGTGTATATCAGCCACAGTGATATGTGAATCAAAAGGTTATCTCAGGGCTTCCTGTCTGGCTCTTTATAATGGTTTAATCACAGATAAAAAGGCCAAATCTGGGCAGTGTGAGCAGGTTATTTACCCTACTGCAACCAAACAAATGACGACTTGGAGTGAAGATGGAGCAGAGGGTGCAATAGAGGGGACATCAACACTCCTTACTGAACACCAGCAGAGGACAGTAAGACCTATAAATTGTGAGGGAAGGGATAGGGGGTATAGTACCCAACCCCCACAAATTGAGAGACAAAGGGAATTAGCAAAGCTCATACCAGTTCCCCATTTTCCACAGGGGCAAGGTAATTTAGGTACAGTCGGTATGTCAGTATGGGTAAATGACAAAAGGGATGGGGCAGTTGATTGGGGGATGAGGCAGCAGGGAGTGTGTTCTCAAAGGAGAGTTGAGGCAAAGAGGAAACAAAAGTTAGACCTACCCCCAGCAGCATGTCCATATGTTCTAATCCGGGTGAAGGTCCTGAGTTGAGAGGGGGGCAGGCAGAGTTAACAGAGCAGCTCATGGCAAAAGTCCAACATAGGATGACAAGATTTGAAAGGAAGGATTGTGCATTTAGCCATATTATAATGGCAAGGAGAGTGGATTGGGTGGATTTTGCATCCAAATCAATAGGAGGAGATTGCATTGGGGTCAATTTTGATGACCACAGTTAGGTGGGAGACCTACTGGGAATACTGCCCAATACATCTTCAATCGACACTCAGATCTACCTTGGCTTTGTGCTTTTTTATAGATCACCAAAAAATATAGTCCTGGACATTGGTGGGGTGACATGCTTCTTAACAATCCTTCCCCTTACAAAATATTGAGCCCGCTAGATTTGAAGAAAGTACCAATAATTGGTTTGCCCTTACAGAGGGCATGGAGTCATGTGACTGTCTGGGCACCGAACCCGTGGGTCTCCAAGAAATTAATCAACCTGCTCCTAGGAGTCAATGAAAAGCAAATAAGATGGACGAGAATATATTTTGGTTGAAACTTATTACATAGAATGTCATAGGGTTGAGGTAGAAGTTGGGTAATCCTGATTGGGTGAACCTAGAGATGAACCATTGCATTTTATGTTTTTAGGAGACATGGGAAATAGGTTGTAGGACTTGGCCTTTTTGGATAAAGTTCCCTAAACCTTTTGCTTTCCCCCTAGACCGTTTTCCTGACATAGAGTTGCCAATTTAGATGGTTTGGGTACTTTGCCACTGTTGATAAGTGTCAAAGTACAAGTGTTGCCTATGTAAAGTGTAATGGTAATTGGTTGGCCATGATTGGTATGTTTGCCTTACTAGTAAAATCCCTAGTGAGGTGCACTGTGTGTGCCAGGGTGAGTAATGCAAAGGTGCGAGGAGAAGGGAACTCAGGCCTGCAGTGTTGGGCCTGCACGCAGTTTGCTACGTTGACACGTTGTCCTGAAAAGTGCAACCACTTGTCAGGCCTTACTTTTCCTTTTTTTATACACATTAGGCACCCCTGTGATAGGTCCTGGGTAACCACTGGGCAGGGTGCAGTGTAAGTAAAAAGCAGGACATACACTGAGGTGTGTGCTATGTCCTGACAGCGAAAAACACTCCATTTCAGTTGCCCTGGTTAAAGGCCTTCCAGCTAATAGGACAGAATGAGTGGGGCTGAGTATTGTGTTTTGGTAGCCTGGTTTACTATAAGTTTATAATGGAAAGGTGACGTTTAGTATGTATGAACTCACAGTGTCATAACACATCTTTATATGAAAGTGGTTTTGTCACTGTGTGTTCAGAAACCACTCTTTTAGAAAGTGGCTGAGTTTTGGGCTTTAAGCATTTCTGTGTATCTCTTCTGAATGTGGATTGACTGTCTGGATCTGAGAGGTGTGAGGAGCTGGGGGAGGTCTTGACCCAAGGGAGGGATTGAGATGGCACCAGGCGTACCTGCATGTGGAGAGTAGGCGAGGAGAAGCCCCGGGAGGTGAAATGGCCTGGGTTGCTGCTATAAAACAATTGACCCGTCTCCTGCTGAGTGGTTAAGGATCCAGACCCCCAGTATCAAAGGGAGAAAGGAGACACTGGGAGGGAGACACCCAGAACTGATTTAGGCCGGGGTCAGGGACCCCTGAGCACGACAAACTTTAAAGGAATTTAGGGGTATAACTATGAAAGGTGAGACCCCTGAATGTTGGAAAGGAACAGCAATTGATTGAGACTGAAAAGGCTTGGACCCATTTTGTGGTATACTTGTATAGAGGGAGTATATGTCCAGCGTCACTAAGAATTGAGTATTGGTATTAAAAAATTATCCCTCTAAAAGTTGGATGATGTCCATAGAATCGCTTACATATGATTTGGTCTGGACTACCCATGGTTGTAGGAATTCGTCAATATACTTGTTCAGAGGTTCTAAGACCGATCCACAACCCGTAACTACACTACCCTTACACTATGTCTCATCTATTTCAGCCTATTCTCCTGTCCTGATGAAGACCCGCCGGGACACATCAGTTATGTGTTGCTAGGGTTGAAATGTCAACATTTAACTTGGATCAGTTTTAGAGATCTCTGGGTCCCGTTTTTGTGCTATTTGGCCATTACCAGAGAGATTTCCACAATCGTTGTCCTGACCATTCTTGAGAATTGTATATATCTGTACATAGGCTCACAATTGTATATATGCACTTCGTCACCTGCACTGAGCACTGATGTCACTCTGAAACACTTGTCACTTTCGTATTTTGTCCTATTTTGACAGCCTGAACATATGTATATTCATGTTATCTGATGAAAATATTGAAAATGTAATAATAATAATTTTCTTGCAAGTACTTTTGAGTCCTTACCTTTTCATTGGTGTTCTGATACTTGTTTTTACTTTGTTGTGGGCATTGATTTGTCTTACTTACTGGATTCTTTAAGTGAGCATTAGTTTCCATATTTCTAAATATTTCTAATGATTTGTTTTTTCAACAAAGCAATTGTTGCTCTCCGTCAGAGCCATTGTAGTTCACTATATACTTACCCAGGCTCTGAGGGACACTGGATTACCCCATTGTGTTTACCTTATCAACGTGTGCATCGGAAGTGGAGTGAATCTCGGATGTGCAGGGTGTGTGTCAGGGTGCACCGGAGGCGTTGGTGAAGAGTGCCTTGTCTTCAAGTGTTCCAGAGGAGAAGTGAGGCTCGTACATGGTGAGTGTGTTGTGGTGCGGCCAAAGGCATTGGTGAAGAGCGCCTGGGTATCGGGGCACCGGAGTTGGAGTAAGTCTTAGTAAAGCAGTGTACGTGCTTTGGTGCAGCCTGGGACTGTGGAGGTGATTGGCTGATCATCGCGTGCACCGGAAGAAAGTATGTCTCTGCAGCATGGCATGCATGTCTTGGTGCCAACTGAGACCACAGGAAGGACTGCCTGGTGAGTGTGCACTCGAGTCGATGTGGAGTCCCATCAGCGTTGTGTCTGGCTTCGTGCCAGAGGCGGCCCGGAGGGTGCTGTGGTAAGTTAATCTCAGGGGCGTGGGGTATGTGTGCCCTGCAGCTGCCTGAGCCCTTCCTAACAGTCGCGGCCCAGACCGTCAGCCCCGGAGGAGCTGAGATGCTAGGCCGAGCCGCTGAGGTCCATTGAGAAAGTCCTGCACGCAAGGCCCAGTTCGCTGAAGGAGGAGAAGAGAGTGGGGTCGCACCCCCAGGTAATCTGGATCACTACCTGGGCGGGGTGTGGGCTCGGAGGGACACTCTCTCGGCCGCTCAGTCCTTCTGACGATGTGAGCCTTTGATTTGGCTCAGATTGGGGCCCGTACTGACGAAAGGATTGGCAGTACTGGGGCCAGAGTAAGAAGCTGTACTTTATGTCATCATTGATACGTGTGGGGGGCAGCTGTAATCGAAGAGGCTGATTGTCATAATTCACATTGCCAATATTGCTGCTAACAAACTGCCGGACTGTCTTATGACGCTTGACATTATTTCTGCATAACGAAGTACACGATTGTAGTGCTACACATTGCATTATTTCTCCATTGCAAAGTGCATGATTGTAGTGACGCATTGCATTATTCCTTAATTGCAAATGACATGATTGTAGTTGCCCGCATTGCATTATTTCTTCATTGCAAAGTACGTGATTGGGTTGTGACACATCGCGTTATTCCTTCATTGCGCAGTACATGATGGTAGCGGTATGCATTGCATTATTTCTCACACTGCAAGGTAACGGGGTGTATCGTTACACGTTGTATTATTTCTCCTTTGCCCAGCACAGGATTGTATTGTTAAGCGGTGCACTATTGTTTGTCCATTGCAACATTTGTGATTCTAACATTACGACCAGCATAGCATTTTGAAAGCAGTGGTTGGGATTTGAACATACAATCCCTCCGGAACGAATATTACCCTTTATTATATTTTGGCTTTTGTATCGTTTGGTCTGATCGTATATCTTTTTATGTAAAGTTTATTCTCGTTTTTATTAAACTCATATGTAGTCCATTTGTGGTGCCACCATAGGGTTGCTGTGGGTGTGGTTGCACATACTGTACACTTGTGTATTGGAGATAGGCCTGGCTGCTCGTGCCAAGCTACTAAGGGGGTGAGCAGGGCTGTCTCAAACGGTGTCCTTACTTGGGGGTCTCGGGTCTCGCATTTGGTTACTGTGGTGTTTGGAAGGAGACTCCGGATTCCAACATAGGTCCTATTTTCTTTAGACAGTTATTGTTTGTTTCAAACTCCAGCAACCCCTTCTAAGGCAGGTAGAGCGAGAGGAGGTATCTCAACTCTGATAGCTAACATGCTCAAAATAAAGGTCCTAAAATTTCAGAATAAACCCTCTCATTTCCATATTCTGTTATGTGAAGGTCTTAATGATTGAGACTGGATTTTAATGGATTTTTATAATATAAACCTTGAAGGTAATATTCCATAGGTGATCGGTCTATTGGAAAAGAAGATAGATTTAATTTGTGCAGTACACTCCAACCATCTTAATGTTTTATAGGTAGGCAATTACAACGGGCATGGTTATAAAAATCTTTTTGGCCTGTGTGTTGGTTAGTTGATAGTGAGGGGGGAAGTAGCTCCTCATTTTACCCATAATGAATATGGCAATGCACTTAACAGATTACTTATAACTAAGAATTTAACCATAATTAATACAATAGACATGCATACAAGACAATTAACAAAGACGTTTGGAGCTTAGAGAGCGGTTTATCAATTGATTATATCCTGGCGTCTGAAGTTCTTTGTGGCCAGGTTCTACAAGTAGAAGTGAAGCCTCTGAGTTTCAGTGATCATGCTGCCTTATTCTTCTAAATAAAATGGTACGATAAGTATAAGTTTCTAGGGCAAAAGGCCCCAAAGCTAGTGAAAGCAAGGAGAAATGGATTTATTCTTAAATGGTAATGGTTAAGAAGGAAATGTTTTTTCCATTGATACTTGCCCATGCGCAGACAGGGATCTTGACATGTTTAGAGATCAATCTGGATTTGGTAGGATCGATGAGAGCTTGTGAGGATATCTTGGGTTATGTCAAAAGAAGCGTAATGAGGCCTTGTTCCCACAACCAGACACCAAGTGTGCGCTGGTTTGATGCCATCTGCTCGATGCCCCAAAGAACCTTCACACTGCTCTTAGGATGCTCCCTAGAAACAAGGGCTTAGTGCTGAGCCTGCACATACAATATAACAATGCTCGGAGCGTTCAATTAAGGTTTCTGAGGGAGGAAGCATGAGAGAGTTTGTGAATGGCAGGAGTCAGGAAAAACAGTCTGGATTTTTTAAAGTGATTAATACCCCTTTTCGTAAAGAAGTATGGGTGGCACACTTCAGGACAATATTTGAGGCGTCTGGTAAGGTGGAGGATTCCTTAAATAGTCTGCAGATGGCTGAACCAAGGTGTAGCTTGGTATTCGATCTAGCAGAGGTGAGGTGTGGGATGGAGCAGAGTAGCCCTGATAAGGTGGCTGGCCCAGATGGGGTTTCTTTAGACTTCTTCTTAGAGCATCTAAAGCTTTGGTATCCATTACTGACCCACATATTTAATGCTATAGGCAAGGTGAGCCCCCGAGATTCCTGGAAACAAATAGTTATTATCCCCATATATAAAAAAGGAGATACGGCTCTTCCTTTAAATTATAGACCTATATCACTAATGGATGGCACAGTCAAATTGATTGGGCAGTTATTGTTAAATGGGTAAGAGGATTGGGTCAGGGAACTGAATATTTTGATAACAACGTAGTATGGCTTCAAAAAGGGAAAAGGGACCATAAATCAATATTCAAATTTGAGCCAGATAATTGATAAATATACGGCGGTAAAGAGTGGCTAAATATATATGGCCTTTATGGATCTTTCAGCCTCATTTCATTGTGTCACCCACTTTAAACTATGGTCCATTATGGATGCCATGGGTATATATGAGACCATCATAGCCTTTATTTGTCAGATGTAGTCACCGGCATCTGCCTTGTGTGTGATATGGAAGGAATAGGGGAATGCACAAAATCATTTGAGCTTAAGAGGGGCATCAGACAGGGATGCATCCTGGCCCCTTCATATTTTCAATGTATACCAATGGGGAGTAGGCCACACTGATTGGATCTACTCCTGACCTCCCTTATATCAATGTTGTCCCCCCTCCAACATTACTTTATGCAGACGATGCTGTGCTAATTGCAAAATCTGGCAAAATTATATCATGCTAAAGCTATAGCTATTGCCACATACGGGGCAGGGGTCTGGGGTATGGTGGCAATTTACTCCTTGCAGAGAATAGAGGATGGCTTCTATGAAAGGCTGTTAGCTCTTCCTAGTAGCTGCTCAAATTTTAACTTTCTTACTGAGCTTGCCCTCCACAGATATAATCCGTCTAAAGTCCATTTTGTTCTGGCATTTGATCTGGAGAAGGGAGACAGTAAATTTGAATCAGAGTATCATTAGGGATTGTTTGAAATGTTTTTGCACAAAATAAGGTGGTTGTTATATGTAAACTACTCATTGAGGTGACTGGTCTTATTGCAGTCATATGAGAACTCACACTGTTGCGCTCCAATCTCAAAGTCGAGAATTAAGGACATCTTTTTAGTAAAGGTGGAGATAGAGAGAAGGGAGGCTATTTTTATGACGCCATCTGTGATGCTATATCAAGTATGTCCTCCCACTACACAGGATGTGAATTCTTACCGAGCAATAGTATTGAAAAGTATCTAACCTGCAGCATCGTTTCATCTTAGTGACATTCTGTTTGCATTTCATCCCACTGATGTTGGGCTATCCAAGTAATGTCCATTCTGTAGGAGATTTGACATTATACCCCTGTGACAGCCTATCATCTCAAACAGTTTTGCATATTTTTTTTTTGTAGATTCTCCCATGTGTAGAGGAAAATATTCATTTTACCCCTTTTGCCCCTTTTGCATAAATACAACTTTAGACAATGCAGGGTAGCTTGGTCATTCAACAGCTTGCTGATCCTTTTGTTGTTACTCCCTTGCGGCATTTTTATGGTCATCCCTGATGAGAAGAAGATTACAACTTAACATATACAATTTTGTTGGTTTAGGAATTATTGTTATAAAGATTTTTACTGAGATAGACTAATGGTATTTGAAATGTATTTTTAACGTGGTAGGATTTTAGAGATTATGTTTATTAGATTTGTTTTATGGATAATAATATAAAATGACGTATAAAGTTTATGTACTTTATATGTTATAGAAATATAGTGAAATAAAGATTTTTTGATTGATTATTTACTTTGTTTTCTTATAAAGTGTAAAGTATTGATTGTGCCACCCACACAAGAAACCTTTCAAACCTGTCTCAGGCTTGTGATTGCAGGTCCTGTGTGTCCAGTTTACTGTCACTTCAACTTGCCAAGCCTTAAACTCCCCTTTTATTAAACAAAAGTCAACCCTAAGGTAGGCTCATGGTTGCCCTAAAAGCAGGGTGGTGTTTAAGTTAAAGGTAAATTATGTCCTCTTGAGTTTTACATGTCATGTCAGTGACATTAGTTTTACACTACTGTGAGGAATACTCCTCTCGTAGGATAACATTGGGAATTATTTAATACACTTTTAAGCTGTAATTCCTGATCAGGAAGGAATAGCTGCATCATGTTTTATATCTTCAGAATAGTAATGATAAATCCTCTTTAATGGTAAAGTTGGATTTAGCATTATTATTTTAGACATTCCTCCTATATAAAGTTGGCATTTCTGTGCTCTTAATGCTCTTTGTGCCTTGCAGCTTGGCTCTAATATACGTCTTGGGTGGGTGCATTCCCTCTAGACAGCCACAAACACAGGAAGGGTGGGTGTGACAGAAAACACATCTGGATTCATATGCATTCTGCTAGCTCTTGATGAGCAGGAAGCGAGAGGGGGGCTGATATTAACACTTCAAAAGGTAGTGTCCTGTTTCCCACACAAAGGGCTGATTATCCTCTACTGATAGACTGGAGCCAGGGCTGGGCAGAAAGGACCTCTGTGCACTTCAAAGACCCTTCTTTGAAGTCACCCCCACTGCAAAGGCACAACTGGGTATAAGTATTGGGGCTCTGACCCTACCAAGACAGCAAACTACAGGACTAGTGAAGAACTCTATCAGGAGTAAAGACTGCTGTACTACAAGATTTGCCACTCTACTTGAATGCTGCTCTCCTTTGCTGTGCTGCATTGCTGCCTGTTCATCTCTGTCCTGCTGAGGACAAGCACTGGACCCATCTCACTTGAACCCAGAGTGACTCCACAGGCTTGCTGGCTTGCTCCTGTTCTGAACTCTTAGGGTCATCAAAGACTTACAATGCAGTGTCCAAAGGAGCTTAGTATATTGTTGTTAACTTGATGCATGTTTTATATGTTTCCCACTCACTAGAGCATGTTTTTCACTTTTTTGTGAGCACTGGATCCTAATAAATGTTCATATAAATGTTAGAAAAAAATCCATGCAATTAATACATTAATGGCATTAGAAAACTACAATATTGTCCTGCCTTATACTTGCCTATGATATTTATTGGCTACTGCTGGGTCCCAAAGTAAAATATATAGGACCTACTGACGTTTTCTCTTAAAAACATTCCTGAGACCTAATGGTCCTAATGAACCACTGTTTTTTGCAACATTATCTACTACCCCAGGGTCTTGTAAATTGTGGAGTTCCTTGTTTCTGAAAATGCATGCCAGTGCAAGGAGGCACCACAAATATGCCATATGGCACATTTCTGATGTCTCTCTTTCTCACAATGCAGCGCAGCAAGTTGCTTTGCTGAACTGTGTTGTGTGAAATGTTAATAAACCTGCCCCATAGTGAATACTAGCTGAATGCAACTGATAGTCCTGTAGTGTTTCAGTTAATTATAAACCACCCCTCTCACACAGTAGCGAGCAGGTATAGGAATTATAATAGAGTAAAGAAGAAGAGACTATGCTGTGGTTGCAATGGAAGCTGATGTTATACTGGAGTCCCGCGAAGGTACTCTAGCCAGTGAAATGGATGTGGAAGGACATGGTAAAGAGACGGCACTGGGCAAATTCACTGCTATCCTTCAAATTCTGGCAATGGCACCTTCAATAGTCCTGCAAATGACTATCTCAGATACAATGCAGCATTTTAATCTACCAGGTTGTGTAGTCTGTCACCAATAAGCGGTGTGGATTTCTTAGCCAGGTTTGAGGTATCCTACATCACTAGAGCCATGGATGAATCCAAACCACAAAAGAGGAACAACCAACCACCATATATATGTGAATTGCCATAGTTGACGTGTTATCACTGCCAGCTGATCAGCAACTCTAATTTACTGTCCCCAAATCTTCCCACAGTTCCAACATGTTAAACAACTGCTGGATGCATTGTAGGCTGCACATTGTGGCCATTCATGGGTCCAGGTTTGCTGTTTTATGTCAGACAAGTAAAAACAAACAATTGTTTCTTCCAGTATAATGAGTCTCAATACAATATAATCAGTTCTAGAAAGTTATTTTGAGTCATGTACTCCTAGGCCATACGAAAAATGTAATGTGACATTTGGAAAATATTCAAAGCTTTTTCTAATTTCATTATTTACATTAAGAGAAGAAAAGCTGAAAATATGCGGTGCTCAAGTGGTCACACATGAATGTAAATGGCAAAAAAACAAGAAGATTATATAAATATTTAGACAATGGACCATGTAAGATCATCTATAATAGTACAGGATTATCCCATCCTAACAAAGATATGGAGGAAATTTAATTGGCCCAATTGATGTCTGCGTCAATGCCATTTTGACCCGCTTTTCCTTAATGGGGCATCATCAGGAAAATTGCTTAATGTGCAAATATGAGAGCAATCCTACAACTAAGAGGTCAGAATAAGCTTGCAAAAGCATATAATTCTCAACTGGAGATGATATCATAATGCAAGGGCCTGCTATTCACAAAGTATGTGGGAGGGAAACTGTTTAGCCTTAGAAAGTGACACACCTGCAGTACGCGTTCGCAGGTGGTGTAAGCATATGCCTGTATGGCATGACTAACTGGAGGTTACCTGCATTAAATACAATCACTGCATTATAACTTGGTAGTGGCACTGGGTTTCTTATATTTCCTGTATTTTAAAGTGTTGATGGCAGGTAAACTTAATCCCATCTTTTAAGATGGCCACGACATCGGCAGGATCCTCTGGCAATCTTAGGTGAGATTACCCACACAATCTGTGTTCACCAGATGGGCATTAAAATCCTTGGCCACTTGTATGCGAAGCAGGCCGCCAGTCCTGTATCTATAAAAACTGTAAATACATTTCTAAAGTTGCCTCATTCATTTAAATATGCTTCACCAATATGTCTCATTTAGTTTTAAACTGACAAAAATATTCCTTCGATTTTTCATTTTTTCCCAAGATGTGCTTCACAATTTTTGTGGACAAAACTGCCACATAAGCCTTTCTTCAAGCTTTCACTGTTCTGACTCGACTGGAATAAACATTTAAGTTACAAACAATCATTCCCCTCTTTCTTTTTTGATTACAAAGTTCAATGAAGAGCGGTGTAACTGTGTAACTGTTCCAGACTGAAACGGAATGAAAAATTAAATTCAGACAAATACTACAGGGTAATGAGTTTTATATAAACAAGACAATATGTCAAGGCAAAGCATGACTGTTGTGCATCGTATTCTGAATGCTAAAAGAACTGGTTTAAATAACATGATATTCAAGTTCCGCCAAATGTCAGCACAAAGGCATTTTGATAACTTGTGACAGGATGCGACTTCCAGTGTCTTCTACTCAAGAACTCTTGTCTAGACAGTACTCAGAATTAGAGCTTGTGTGTGCAGAATGAGAAAAAGATAACTAGAGATTCTGACTATTCTTCATGCCTGCCAGACAATTGCATGACATTGCTACTCGTTGCCTTTACCACACAAGTATTTACTACCCATGTACCTCTCTACATTGCATGCCTTTACAGCAAAATGCTAAGTATATAACAGGTAAGTGAAACGCAAATACATATATACCCATTATCACACCCTAAACTCGCCCACCCGTAAACCTTAAAAACACCCCTACCACCCAATACCCTTATCCACCCCTAAACATTTAAGACACCCTTACCACCCAATACTCTAACCACCCCTAAACCATAAATACACCCTTACCAACCAATACCCTTACCCTTACTGACCCCCAAACCCTAAAAACACCCAATACCCTGCTCACCCCTAAACCCTAAAATACCCTTACCACCCACTGCCCATGCACACCCCATAACCCTGAAAAGGCCCATACCCTAATACTACACTTATGGCATTTTTAGGGTTGCCAGTAGATAGTTATCGTTTCAATAGGGAAACCTTTTTCTGACTTGCCTATATCTTTGGTCCAGTTGACGTATCTTCGCAAAATTTTCCCAAAAAAGTGCCCCAGTGAATCTTGTTGGACATGGAAAGTTCCGGGGCGATCCATCAAGCGGGGCCCAAGAAAAGGGGGGGGGGGATGAGGGTCATAAAAAGTGTGTTTCCTCTGCTAATTCCCATTGGAGATTTGAACACAACTACAGCCCGAACTGCTGGACAGAATTACACAGAATTTGGCAGAAAGGTAGCTTTTGGATCCCAGATGACCTAGCAATGATATGTATATATACAAATGCAAAGTCTTTGTGAATAATGATGAGCTTGTGCTGTCAGGAGCCCGAAAAACCTTCATGGGAGCCGAATGGCGATATTTCCCTACGCCCCTCTCAATCCGCTCTGCCAATCGATAACACAAGTTGGCAGGTGGGCACCAAGGGGGGAAAGGAGAAGGCGATAAGAAGAGACTGCCATATGTGTATGGTTACATACCCGGGGTGAATCAGGAAAGTGTCCCTCTTCTGTGATAGTATATGTATTTCTTAGACCTTTGTAAGCTAAGTAGAAAAATCTTTTTTTTTCTTTAATTTAAGGAATTAAGGAAAAGAACAAACTCAAGGAGAGATTTCTATCTAGAGCAAGGTAAGTCACTTCTTATTGCTATGTTGTTCTTTGAAATTAGTGAGTCATTTAAAAACAAAGGAAAGGACAAAGGAAGTTTTTTCATAATTTCCTAAGGAGGCTGAGCCAACTACACCCTTTACCTTTTCTTCCCTCTTTTGTTCTCTGAGTTCTCTAAAATTACTCAAACAATTTGTACTGTATTTTCCAACTTAAAAAGTTAGACTTAACTTGTAGTAAGAAGCTTTAGAAACGATGCAGCACTAGGGAGTTTTGAAGACTGGAAACACTGCTCTTTTTGGTATCACGAAGAGCTCAGGATGCACTGGAACACCTTCTCTCATTGACAGCTGCGGAACGGAGACACTAATTTCCATTCAGGAATACCTGCTCTCTTCTTTTTTGACAGATGCAAAGCGGAGACACTAATCTCCATTCAAGGTACAGTGGGAATTTTTTTAACACCTTCACTGCGGCGGCTATTCCCCCGCAGTGCTAAGGGTGTGGGGCGGCCGCGCGGCGGCCGCATGCTGGTGACGGAACCGCTCCGTCACCAGCGTCGGTTGAGCTGTGCTCGTGACGGAGCGGTTCCGTCACGGCCCGCCCCGCTCAATAGAACCCTCAGCGCAGGCGCGGAATTCGCGCCGCGCATGAGCGTTCTATCGAGCTGGGCGGGCCATGACGGAACCGCTCCGTCATCAGCACAGCGCGACCGCGGCTGATGACGGAGCGGTTCCGTCATCAGCACCGAAGGGGTTAACTAAACACTTCAGTGAACTGGCAACTAAACCACCGTAAAAAAAATTGTAAAAATAGGCAGGAGCCTTTTAGAAACAGAAACTTAGCTCAAGATTACCAAGCAGTCTGTGGCCCGAATGCGCAAAGCATCCCAATTTTTAGTATTTGCTTGGCATTTCACTAACCAGTTGCAGCCTATTATGGTATTTAATTCAACCAATGGATTCACATGATTATTTAAGTTTTAATATGAGTTATTGATATTAAAATCATTCACAAAGTGGGATATGTTTCCATTCACAGAATGTCCCAAATACGCTTAAAAGTGGAAGCACAAGCCATTTGTCTCTGAGACATTAGGGCTTTCTGTAATCAGCACTTCACATCCCTTTTTCCACAAGAGCAGTTCAAACCTAAATGGCAAAATATCCTAGTTTGCATGTGTTTTCTATATAATTATTGCTCTGTCATATTTGCCACAAAATACATCATCTGCTGCATAATCTGTACATTTTAACTAATAATTTGTTTGTAGCTTTACTGGATCAAATGTTACTAAAAATGTGACTTGTGTTGCTGCAAAGTGGATGGCCTTTTGCAAAGGTTGACTGATCATCTTTCTCACTGCTGCATTTTATTGTTACACTTGTACTAATAAGGCAAATTCCTTGCAGAGACTGTTAGCATGTGTAAAAATGTCAAAATAATAAAGTATTAGAAAATATACTGCATTAAGCTGCAGCCTGGTTTTTGCTACATAATTTAGTCAACACTGCGGCATAAATTTGCCCTCCTTTTCTGCATAATTCCAGTGCCCCCATAGCAGGCAGAACATGTAAAAAGTGCTTGTGGATGAAGCAGAGAGACTGTGAAGTTTGTGAACTTAGTTGGGTGTGCGTGCAAATCCTACCGATCCCTGGTGAGTTTCAGCTCCTACTGTGAATCAAGCCCAACCAATGGGTAAGGTGGACTGGCCTCAAGGACAGGGCCGGTTTTAGCATTGGTTGCGCCCTGTGCAACACTGTTTGTTGGTGCCCCCCCCATGACCACCTCAGTCACGGATTCTCTCACAACCACCCTTTAACAGCACCCCTCAAGTCTCCATAACCACACTCTGGATGCATTTAGTTTAATTTACAGCACTACTCATACCAGTGTGAGGTGTCAGAGCACTTTACACCACACACCTTACACAGAGACAATCAATCATATGTTTGTAAATTGCGATTCTCCTATTATCATGCCTAGAGAATCTACATTTCATTAAAGACACGGAGGCTCACATTATGCAATGACTTTTAATTGCAGATCCAAGCCAGCCGCATCACAATACAAAGGTTCCAATAAGAACACTGAGATAAAGTAAGGCATTACACATAGCAACCATCAGCCTCTTTTAAATCTGGCGAAAGTAGATCCAGTAGATTCCAGGAGATTCGAAGTAAATAGAAGTAAAATTGAAGAAGAAGACAATCAATCAACCTCCTGATGACGAAAAAGTCCAAAGTAGATTAAGTAGAAGGGTTATCTGAAAGAAAGAGGACAATGAGAATTGTATCCTAGAAACAAAGAAATCCGACTCATATCCAGATAAACAATTGAACAATAATTAATAAACATTTCAAATACATAACATCAAGCTGATAAATAACATCATGTTAAGAAATACCCAATACCATGGGAAGGGTTGGGTGGGATAATGTGAGCCTCCGTGTCTTTAATGAAATCTAGATTCTCTAGGCATGATAATAGGAGAATCGCAATTTCATTACAAGAACGGAGGCTACATTATGCATGTTGGTAGCCCTGTAAAACTACATTAGACATGTGTTCAATTGGTTTACAATAATGCCTTGCAAATGTACTTGCATTAGACCAGTCAGCAGCTTTAAGGATATCATCCATCTTACCTCCAGACCAAAGAGACTTACTTGCCATGGCACCTCTAAGAGAATGAGCTTGAAATTTTGAAATATCAATACCAGCTAGAGACATAGCAGACTTAACCCATCTGGCAATGGAAGTGGAGGAAATAGCCTTATGAGGCTTAACAAAGGAAATGAGAAGCTGATTCTCATGAAGCGGTCGAAGATTAGACATTGTCATATCATACGCTTTCATACATTCTACTACACAAAGTTTCGGAGAAGAATCGAAACGAGGATAGAAGATTGAATCAGACATGGTCTTGGTTCTTCTATAGAGCTCAAATTTAACTCCAAAAAAATTATAAGACCTATTAGAGATCTCCAGAGCTTTAACATCAGAAACTCTACGACAGGAGATAAGGCAAAGAAGAGTTGCGAGTTTAATAGAAAGAAACTTTCTACTCAAAAAAGAATTATCCGGCCAGAAAGTGAAAAGATCTGGAATTAAATTCACATTCCAGAGAGAATCATATTTTGGCCTCGGGGGTCTTTTTAGACGAATGCTCTTCATAACCCTACAAACAATAACATTTTTACCAATTGACTTGCCGTTAATAAGGACATGACCAGCAGAGATCGCCGATCTATAACAGTTGATTTATCTATAACTCAATCCTTTGTCGAAGAGTTCAGCGAGAAAATTCACTATATCAACGATAGGTGCTTGAGTGGGATCCAAATCCCTCTCCATGCACCAATGAAACCAGCATTTCCAGATATTGTTGTATCTGTAGTGAGTTCCCGGTGCCCATGACTCTCTGAAGAGATTAGAAGCTGATGATGAAAGTCCTGAGACTTCGTTAGATCGCCTGACACTCTCCAGGCAAGAAGGTTTAAACTCCTGGATAGGGTCATTAGGTGAGGATCTCCGTTTACATCCGTAAGGAGATCTTTCAGGGAAGGAATGAGGAATGGAATTTCGATGGTCAGTTCCAGGACAGTGGGGAACCACGCCTGTGATGGCCAGAAGGGAGTTATTGGGACTAGAGAGCATCGGTCCTGCCTCACTTTCTGCAAGACTCTCTGGATCATTGTGAATGGGGGAAAGGCATAAGCATTGATCCCTGACCAGGGTTGGAGAAAAGCATTCACTGCCTGTGCGCCGGGATCCGGCATCCGGCTGAAGTAACGCTCTAGTTGAGAGGTGAGACGGGTCGCAAATAGGTCTATTTCGAATGGACCCCAATAAAAATTTAGTGAGTCGAAGACAGCAACGTTCAGTTTCCAATCGCTGTAGTCCGTAAGGAATCTGGAATTCCAATCGGCCGAAACGTTCGACTTCCCTGGGAAATATTCCGCTCTGAGGGTAATTTTGAGTTCTAAAGAGAACATCCAGAGTTTCCTTGCTAGGTTCGAAAGGTCGGCAGACTTCGTACCTCCCAACCGATTGATGTAGGCTACTGCCGAGACATTGTCCATTTTCAGAACAACCGAACTCCCCTGTATTGAGTGCTTGAAACTCATAAGGGCGTAAAGGCCGGCAGTAAGTTCTAGGACATTTATATGCTGAGTTGACTCCTCCTGAGACCAAACGCCACCCGTATTCCGGTCTAGGAAACATGCACCCCAACCATGAAGGGAAGCATCTGATTCCAAAACAAAGTCCGGTTCCGATCCGAAAATTGCTTTCCCATTCCAAGCCTCCAGGTTTTCCAACCACCAATTTAGCTCTGTTTTGGGCTCCGAATCTAGAGTGATTCGGTCTTCGTACCAATGACCGGATCTCAACGCCCTTCCTTTTATTCTTTGCAAGGCTCGGTAATTCAGAGGTCCTGGAAATATCGCTTGAATGGAAGAAGATAAGAGACCGAGCAGTCTTGCCAGTTCCCTTAGAGGGATGTCTTGCTGTCTCAAAACATGACGAATCTCTTTCTTGATCTTCGAGATCTTGGAAGGAGGTAAAAGTAGGACACATTTGGAAGTGTCTAGAGTGAAACCCAGAAATTCTAGAGATTTGGAGGGGGTTAGAATAGACTTCAATTTGTTGACAATGAAACCTAGACTTTCCAGCAGATTCATAACCGTTTCCAGGCGAATCTGAGGCAGGTCCTGGGACATTATTAAGATGTCGTCGAGGTAAATAATAAGACGAACACCCCGTTCTCTTAGGAAGGAAGCTACTGCTCTCATTACCTTCGTAAAACACCAAGGGGCGGACGAAAGCCCAAAGGGGAGAGCCTCGAACTGATAAAGATGATTTTTCCAAAGAAATTGTAGGTAAGGATGATGTATTTCCGCCATCGGGATAGTGAAGTAGGCGTCCTTCAAATCTAGTTTGACTAACCAGTCTTCTTTTTGAAGAAGGTCTCTTAGAAGATGTATTCCTTCCATTTTGAAATGCCTGTAAACGAGAAATTTGTTCAGGCCAGTCAAATTTATAACCGGTCTCCAACCTTTTCCTTTTTTCTCGACAAGAAACAAAGAGCTTACAAAGGTTAGGGAATCCATGGGAACTTCTAATATCGCTCCTTTTTGGAGCATAGAGGATATCTCTTCCTTTACTATTTTCTCCTTCTCTACTGAGAAGGGAATATCCCTCGGGAATGAGGTTTGAAACGGAGTTTGAACAAAATCTATCATAAAGCCTATTACTGTGGACAGTACCCACGGATCTTGAGTTATTTCCTCCCATTTTTTTGAAAACAGTTTCAGTCTGCCTCCCACTTTTGGAGGGGTAGAAGGAGAAAGTAAATGAAGGGAACTTACTTGGAGGGTTTGATGAGAAAGATGATCGAGATCTTCCACCTCTTGCTCGATTTCCTCTTCCACGGTTGGAGGTGTTGTAGTAATTATTCTGGTATGAGCCTCTTCCGAAGGGGCGTGATCTCTGGTAGGGCCTTTGGTTATACCGGCTGGAAGGAAGGCCCCTTCTTCCGGCCCTTCCAAAAACATTATTGCTGAATACTCTCTTCATATTCTTTTGGGCCTTATCAAGAGCAGTAAAAGTTGAGACGTACTTTCCCAAAGATCTTATAAGCTCTTCACCAAAGAGCAGGCCTTTTGGATTCGAGGAAGGTTCCTTCTCAGCCATATCTGTGAGTTTAGGGTCTAGTTTAAAAAGGATGAGCCTACGCCTTTCAGCGTTAATGCTAGTATTAGCATTACCTAGGAGAATGAGGGCTCTTTGACTCCAACCTCTTAGTAGATCTGTATCAAGCTGGGTACCTTTAAGGTAACATTCCTCAGCGGAGTCAAGAATTCTGCTCAATGGACCAAGCACTTCCAATAGGCGATCTTGGCAACCTTTAAAGGCTTTTTCGAGATTTTTCCTAGGGTCGCGCTCAAGTCTAAAAAGGTACTTAATTAATTCTGGGTGCATATTAGGGGCATAACAAGCTTTCTCATCGATTGAGGGTCTTGAACACTCAGCCCTTAGAATATTCCTTGTCCCTCTTTCAAGAGGGAAACAAATCCATTTTTTAATAAATTTAGAGACATGGTCCTGGGGAGACCATTGTGAGGAACGGGGATGTTTTAGATTTAGGGGAGAGAACATCTCCTCTCCCAGGGGGTTTAGAATACTATCTTTGGAAGTAGAAGGGGTTTCATCCTCCTCTTCAAAAATTCCTACGTCCCCATCATCTAAATCCAGAATGTATTCGTCTGGATCTATATCCTCGTCCTCATCTGAACCTTCATGGTAATCCTGAGCACTTTGAAGCAATGAGCCGCTAGGGGCATCCAAGGTATTTGGGCCGCAAGGGGCACCCGAATGATGTGTGTCATAAAAGACATCTCTATTATTTGAGGTGCGAAGACCATCCAAAGAATTTGTGGTGTTAAGACCACCAATAATATCAGAGGTGCTAGGACCTCCCGTGCTCACATGCGTCCTGGTAGCAGTGTGGTTGCTTTTCCTGGTACGTTTAGCTCCAACTTTATCATGAATAAAAACATCAGACACATCTTCTTGAGAAGGAAGTGGTCTTTTATAAGGAGCAAACTGAGCAAAGGTCTCCCTAAAACAGGATTTCATTTCTTTCTGCATCATAATGCGAAAATCCTCCTTATTAAAATTAGGGAGTGTAGCATTGTTTATATCTGAAACTGAGTCAGAATCATTTTCCATATTGCCCTTCTTTTTTTATTTTTTTATTTAGGTAAAAGAAATGCTAAAAAGTTAATCGCCCTATGTATATTCTCTCACTTTAAAATTATGTTAATATAAGTGATAGTTTTCCCCTCTAGGGCAAATTATAAGGGGCTGAATATAATATGGCTAGGGTTAAGGGGTCCTTTTGCTATTTGCCAAAAACAGATTTTAGAATTAAATTGTATAATGTATACAGTGCTCGCTCGCTAAATTATAGTGTATGCAGTGCTCGTTCGATAAATCCTCACAAACGCGGTCAAACAGCTGATGTTCAACTGTCAGAGAGTGAGGAAAGCTCCTAGGCGAGACCTGCACGAAGCGTGGCTCTCGCCAAGGAACTTTCCTCTAATGCGTGACGTATCATTTCCTTGAGGACAGAGACTGCGGTCAAAATGGGGGAGAGGCTCAAATAACTCGGAGCAACGCTTGTCCGACCTTCTTTTCAAAAGATGGAAGGTGAGCGTGGGATCACTCGGTGGGAGCGCGAGGAGGGTAGCGCTTGTCCTAAGCACGCAAAAGCGTTATAAAACCGATAGATTAAGAGCGGAGTTTCAGGCTGAAACAGCGTGAGTAGACCAACGCTCGTTTAATCTACATAAACGCCAGTTCGTTGTGAGAGCTGACGGTATGAAGAATACAGCGTTTGATATCTATACATTATCCAAACAAGGTTTTGGGCAAAAAAACGGCAAAGAACAGCGGGATGTACAATGAAATAAGGAAAGTAAAGTAAACTACCTGAGCTAAGGCACACTGAACGATATCACTGTGAGCAAATGCACATTATTAAACAAAAACCTGGTAAATAGAGGTTATCCAAACAGAGGGAGGGGATGATCTCCATAAATTGCAGATCATGAAGGGGGCGGGGGGGAAGGGAGGGGATAAAGCCACCCTTCACATAAACCCCAATATAAATCCAAATTGTAAACAAAAACACAATATTAGAGAAAGTAGGTTTAGAGAAGATAATGAGCTACTTATCTGCTTGGAGCCGCATTTAAAAGAGGCTGATGGTTGCTATGTGTAATGCCTTACTTTATCTCAGTGTTCTTATTGGAACCTTTGTATTTTGATGCGGCTGGCTTGGATCTGCAATTAAAAGTCATTGCATAATGTGAGCCTCCGTTCTTGTAATGAAATTACTGTATAGGAAATGTTACATAAGAGAAAAGGAGTACAAGGTGTAGGAGTCCCATGACAACCATACTAGTAGGAAGTATAGTTTAATAGTGATTGGCCTGGAGAAACACAAAGTCAAAATTTAATACGTAATACCATGTTTGGGGGTTCTCTTTAATAATCTATTCAAATGAACAATTTCTGCAAAATTAGGCTAATCAAAGACTGGGGAAAAACACACAATGTTCTAATTTATATCTTGCAGTTTGCATGCAACTCTTAGATGTCAGTTAATAGCTCACTGTTCTATGTTAGAATTGTAACTTATAAATTGCAAGTAAAAAAGGATCCCTCTGACAAAAGCAGGAACCCACTGACCTATTTACATTATGTGCACTTTGTGATCAGCATGATACATGTTCTTTGCAAGATGTACATTAACCCTTTGCACTACTTTTCCATGAGTTAAAACTTCCACTAGACAAAACTCCGATCTCTTGCTAGGAAGAGCACTAATCACCTGAGTTATCATTACATTTTTATTGTTGCCAAAAAGTGCTGGCATTAATCACCTGAGTTATCATTACATTTTTATTGTTGCCAAAAAGTGCTGGCTGCCAGGAAGGATTCAGAAAAGGGGGTGGTGATGAACAGAGTGTCTGAATTAAGCAGACCACTCTTACCCAGTCCAAAGATCAGGGCTTGATCCATCACCGTTATTTAGCTCACTGCCCCATCCCAGCTCAGAACCTGGCTATATGCAAATTAGTCTGTCCCTGGCCCAGTGCATCATGGGAACAGGGCAGACCAAACTACCAAGCCAATTCTTCACCAGAAAGGAGACAAGCTACCGGGGACCGGTTTCTGGCATTTCAGCCTCGTCGGCCCGGCTTGCTTGAATCCTGATGGAGCAGTGAGCAAGGGACTCATGTCTGAGTATACCCTGCCACACCTATAGTGGCCAAAAACGATTCAGAAAAGGGGGTGGTGATGAACAGAGTGTCTGAATTAAGCAGACCACTCTTACCCAGTCCAAAGATCAGGGCTTGATCCATCACCGTTATTTAGCTCACTGCCCCATCCCAGCTCAGAACCTGGCTATATGCAAATTAGTCTGTCCCTGGCCCAGTGCATCATGGGAACAGGGCAGACCAAACTACCAAGCCAATTCTTCACCAGAAAGGAGACAAGCTACCGGGGACCGGTTTCTGGCATTTCAGCCTCGTCGGCCCACCCTATGCGTGGAAGGGTATACTCAGATGTGAGTCCCTTGCTCATTGCACCATCAGGATTCAAGCAAGCCGGGCCGAAGACGGCTGAAATGCCAGAAACCGGTCCCCGGAAGCTTGTTTCCTTCCCAGTGTAAGAATTGGCTTTTGTAGTCTGGTCTGCCCTGTTCCCATGATGCACTGGGCCAGGGACAGACTAATTTGCATACAGCCAGGTTCTGAAACTGGGATGGTGCAATGAGCTAAAAAACGGTGTTGGATTTAGCCCTGATCTCTTGACTGGGTGAGAGTATTCTGCTTAATTCAGAGACTCTGTCCATCACCACCCCTTGTTGTAAATATGGCTGCCAGGAAGGAGGCAGCAAGTGTATTTTAAACCATAATATAGTTGGAAACATGACACCCCCACCCAAAGTCAGCACCCGCTGAGGTCACACCGGTAACACTAGTCACAACACTCTAGAGCCGGCCCTTCTCAAGGGTCCTGTGACCACAGTGACAGGGGCACTGTTGCACCAGGGTGTGCTGCTTCATAGGCCTACCCGCAAGACTGGAGGTGAACTTCAGTATGGATTGTGGTGGCCAGGCATTCAAGGTTAACCCGCACTTGCCGCCTCTAGGGTCCAATTGCAGGGGCTAAGACACCATTCTTCTAAGGTTTTGCGGGACCTTCTGAGGTCATGCATGGGAATACGCTCCATCAGGATAGTGGACTGGGGAACTGGTCGTGAAGGCTGAACCTGGTTCCCCAGTTTCAAGTTCGGCAGCTCTGACCATAGTCCTGAATCACTGATAGAATATCGAGGAGCTTAATATCGACCTACAAAAATATCGGTGACAAAATATCGACTACCAGAATATCGAATTCCTATCTACAAACAGGGAAGTACAAAAATATCGAATCCTAAATATCGTTGTAAATAATATAGTTTGATAAAAAATCGACTTTTTTAAATGTCTTAAAAGTAATGTGAAATTAATGAAATAATAAATATAATTAAGTAAAACATACTTAAAAACACTTAAATAACCTTACATTTAATAAATAATAAATATAGTAAAAATTACTATTTCCACTTTAATGAGTGCAATAGTAGGGAAAGCGTTGGATAGCCGGAGGGTAAAAATTACTATTCCTACTCCCGTGAGTGCAACAGTAGGGAAAGCGTTGGATACCGGGAGGGTAAAAATTACTATTCCCACTCCAGCGAGTGCAACAGTAGGGAAAGCGATGGATAGCGGGAGGGTAAACATTACTATTCCCACTCCAGTGAGTGCAACAGTAGGGAAAGCGTTGGATAGTGGGTGGGTAAACATTACTATTCCCACTCCAGTGAGTGCAACAGTACAGAAAGTGTTGGATAGTGTAGGGGAAAAATGTAATATACCCACACCTGCAATTTAATTAACATTAATAAACAATTCATAATTAAAAAAAAAATTACCTCCCACCATTTCACCCTATACTGTAGTGTAGTTCCTATTATCCCAATAGGCTCTGCGCATTGGAATAATACCTTCAATAGTATAGGCCTAGACCAGACGTTAACTAGGTCTACTACTGTCGATATTAGACTTAAAGTTTTTGGGTTTGCCAGCTAGCTCAGAGTTCACTAGAAACTTTCTCGAATAGGCAAGGAGGAGTTGAACCTCCCTGGATAGACAAGAAGGGATTTAGTTTCTGACAACCATAGAACATGACAACTTTGCTCTCCCCTAATCAAGAGTGTATCTCTAGAGTCGTGTGAAAACAAAAGGCAATTTATTTTACTCAGTCAGTACGTGCATTCTTAGTCTCATCAGATTGTAGAGAAAAGGAAGAGACGGGCGTGTTCAATAAAAGATGTTATTTATTGATCAGTCTCTTTTCTCGTACAAGAGAAATGGATCGATATTATTGCAATACTTATGATTAAGTAAAGTGCATACATTAAAAGCAGAAGTATAAAATAATACTGTAAAAACATTGATATGGTTTCTAAGCCATATGAGGGTTTAAAATGAATAAAATATATTACATACACATATACATTTGACTAATCGTACTCAACTGGTGTTTCTAGCTACGCCTACCCCGTGTACCTGACCTAAGTCTAATGCGTGGGCGGGAATAGAAAGTTACAGTTTAAGTTAAGTTTGTTTTGCCAAGTGACTGACTAAAGAATTCTCTGTGAGGGGTTATTCAGTTCTGTACCTGGAATCTAGGATGGATGAGGGATGGTATCTCTCGTCTCTGGTCTCGATATTCCAGGCTGCCTGCGAGGGCTACCCGGAAGCGCCGGAGCTGGATTTCTCGGCAGGAGAAAAACGGCTTCTCGTTCTCAGCGCGTCAGGAAGGCGGGGCTGCGCCAGCGGGGTCTGCTCTGCTCTGGGCTTCTGCAAGTCTGGCTGCTCCGTCCTCGTCACCACCGCGTGTGTTTGCATAGGGCAATATCGGTAATATTTATACCTTTAAGGTGCCGAGATTGACGTAAGGATGGACATAGATACGTCAATAAGGATGTCATACGCCCAGGTCGTTAGCACATTCTTTTGCTGAAGTTCTCGGTGAAATCAAAACAATGGCCGCAGTGTTTTTCCCAAGGTGTCATAGGTTTGATTTGTTATGAGAACTCCGTATGCCTTATCAGGGGCTGGAGGAATATCGCTTGTCTAATTAGATGGCAAGCGTTATGACCTAATCAGATAACACGCTCCTGTGCCGTAGTGTGGCTTTATCAGATAACGGTTCCTGCATCATGGGGGGTTTCTGCCTCATGGGATGGCTGCTAGTTAACTTGTTAGTTTGTTAACCAGAATAGGGTCAGGAATAGGGGGATCGATACAGAACCTATAGGAATACATCACACCCACTCCACGCTAACTATGGACATATTTACTAATCTATGCATAGTAAAACATACTGTAGAGTATCGTGTATACCTTACCACCCCAAAATACATAAATGCATTTTGAATTTATCAAATATACGGGAAAAAAAGAATTTACATGTATTGTATGCACTCAAGCTGTGAAATAATGCTAAAGTAATCACGCATTTGTATACATTATTGCTAAATGGTATATGAGAATTTACACATGAAATGGCTCTTAATACAGAAAAAAGTTTCGAGACCATTCCATCACAGAATACAATAATTACGAACATACCAGCGGGCAGCTAATGTCTATAAGCTATCTAAAAGGTGAAATCTTAGTTCTCTAAGAATAGTCATTACTTTAAGCAGAAGATAGTGTCCCGAAAAATATGCAAAAATATTTTGGGGCTGCTGAAAAAATTTGCTGTCCGTGAACTGGAGGGAAAATTGTTCATGGTATTTTGCTATTCTAGTTGAAGGTCAAATTCAGGGAACGCCATGTACGAGCTTGCTCAAAAGTCTCTATTTCTGCTCTGGTGAGAACATCATATCATTTAGACTCTCGAAAAAGTTGTCCACAGCTTCCTGGGAGAGTTCCACTAACTCGGAAATAGGTGTACCCATGCATTCGTGCGCATGATTGTCTCCATTGACATTTTGATTAGGATTGCTGACAGAAGGTCGTACCTGATCGATGCTGCTTTCATTTTGAACCTCACTACCCCTTAATCGTAGTGGTGAAGCTTCCACGAATGCCGTCATCAGGATTGGTAGCCGTTGAGGGCAGCACAAAGCATGAGCCTTTGTTGGACTCAACAATGTTTCTGCATCCATTGGCGCATCCGATTGTAGCGTCAGACAGGTGTCTAACACGCATTCTTCTCCGCATAGCAGGCACCTTAATACAGGTAAAACACATCGTTGCCACATTGGTCGAAATGATAGAAACCAAGTCATGTTCAGGTCTCTAAGCCGGGATAGTCCCAGGATTTTTGATATCCGGTCCCGGTATCCAATGGCTAGGATTGTTTCTTCCCTTGTCGCAGGTGTTTTGTCTGTGACATGGTTTGCCATAACGAAATATGAGGACTAAGAATAGGATTCCTGCAATTAGTCCCAAAATGAGGGGAAGTCCGCCAAAAATCGAGTGGACGAAATCTGGAAAAATACCCAGTATGGCTTTGAATGGTGTTAATGCCATCGAAAATACTGTCTTAAATACTTTTGAGACTCCACTGGTATCAGAAATATTTAAGATTTCATTCAGGATTTCTGCGAAATGTATGGGGGAATTAGTCGATAACAATGAATGTATCTCTGCAGTCGTCCTTGCGACTAGGAGATCATACGTTTCTTTTGATGACGTGAGTCTGGTCGGCGTCTGAAGAAGCACTGTTTTCATTCTGCTTAAAGTATCTATTCGAATAGAAGTAATTTTCAAGTTAGGCCATGCCCTTGCCTCCCTGTCTGGAAAGGAGCTGGGGAACAAAAGGCGTCCACAGCACTTGACCTTCGCAGTCGTAGTTACGAGATAAGGAGTCCCGGGCATAAGACTACAGCATCTGCGGTCCACAATTAGAATGTAACTCCCATTGTAGAGTCTTTGAAAGAATGGTTCTATCTCTGTAGCAGGTGTGCCTAGCTGGTGACATGAAAGGTTATTTGAGTTCCCTTCACAGGCTCCATGCAAACTAATTCCGTTACACAGAAGTGTACCGCTTAGTGACATCGCACAATTATTGCCACAAAGAAACACTTTCTGTCCTTTATTACTGACACATGCATGTGAATAGGGCAGGTTCCATGTTGTTTTAATGTACCCTTTTCCCAATTTTTCGTACATGCCAGCCTGTATATATTTCTGGCAGTATTGAAACCTGAAGGTTGAGATTGGAATATTAATTATCCCATGTATTATCCATTCACTGACAGGTCGTTCTGACATTGTCACTGGTAATCTTTCGAGTTTCTCAATGCTCAGGATTGTATAATCAGCACCCTTCTGGGCCATACTGATTTGTTTATCAGTAAGGTTAAAGATATTGAAAAGTGACGTTGTGTTGATTAAACGCCAAGGCACATAGCCTGAACGCAGATTTTGTAACGTCCAGCCAAGCTGTACAATAGAACGCAATTGAGACTGACCGTGTTGTAACAACAGTAAGTCTTGCGATATTATGTCGATTGCTGAAGACACAATGCTGTCCAGAGAAAAAATTCTGGAGGACAGAGTCATTAACCCATTGTCCACTACAGAAAGTGATTTTTCCAAATTAATACGGTCAATTTCCCGTATTCTTTCTGCTGTCTCAATTTGAGTAACCTTCCAGGCCTCGTTATATGCTGCATATACAGAGGCTGCTATGAAACGTTTCTGACGCTGTTTGCGCGGTCCCATAATGAAATCACGCAAGTCAGCACCATCAGTAAGTAAAGTAAGGTGTTGCTTAATTTCTGCCAGTGTGGAAGTCTGTAGCCACTGAAGGCATAATTTTCCCACACTGTAGGTGGTAATTATTCCTGGGTGTTGTCTTTGGGAATATCTAGGGTCTGGCCTGGTCATTTTGAACCCCTGTGTTTTGTTCAGGAATCTGTCTTGACAGTTATTAGTATCTGTGGGCCAGATCAACCACTGTTTCCAATCAGGATGTGTTCTGTTTTGGTTTAGTACATAATTTACGTCTATCTCTTCATCTGTGGAGCTATTGCTGTTCAATGCTGGTTTTGGAATAGACGGTTTATTTAACTCTTTGATTTTGGCTAGGCCAAGACAGGTAGTTTGTTGAACAGTGTCATTTAAAAATATAATTTGTTCTGGGATCATGCAGGCTCTAAACAAAGATTCTATACCCTGTACTTGCCATTCTTTTGTGCCCCAAACACTTTTCAATTCAACATTTTTGTCCCAATAATCAAAACCAAAAGTATTCATTTGTTCAAAGAATGAGTCTGAATATATCAATTTTGTGTTGGTTATCATGGTCTTTGTCCCTGTCTTATTTGACAATTTGAAATAAAATGTTTCAGCATTACTTGTGTTAAAACCTGAAAAGTATGAATATTTGTCATAAATGGTTCTTGAGCTTCCTTTTGGAGGGGTTGCACAATGTTCCCATTGATTATAATTTAAAAAATTTCTAGGTTGTGCAGATCTGTGTAAAAAATGGTTACCATAGTGGTTATAACAGTACATACTATCATAATTTGTCGAACCCTGCAAATAATCATGTTTGGTAAATTTAGCAGACATCACTAAGTCAGACATCATATTGTTTATACTTTCAAAGTCCCAATCATCAGCAAATGTGCTTGGTTTTACGAAGTCACTCAATGAGATTTTAATTTGGTGTGGATATTTCAGGATTTCAACCGGACCATAGATTTCGTAGTCAGTGTTGTCCCATGCTACCCCACCCGGTATAGGATTGGCTGTGAAGTTGACTGAAGAAAGTTCTCTTTTCTCGACGTGTGAAGATGTGTGTGGTTTGAGGATCAAGTTGATTTTCTGACTTGCTGTGTCCATTTTAGCATATTTTCCCTCAATGAAGCGTCCCAATGTTAGTATCATGATGAGCCAAAGTATGAGGATAAATGCACCAAAACCCACCCAAAATTCAATCCATGGAGAAATTAGGTATGTTTCTTTCAGTTGTTTCAAAAGTACTTTAACTTTATCTTTAAAGGTTTTTGTTGATGGCTGTGTCTTTGATTCAGTGAAGCCTTCAGAGGAATCATCGAAGTTTATGAAGTAGCCGGATGCAGTTCTGTCTATTGTTCCAATTGTTTCAGGATTACTGTTTCTTGCATAGTCGTTTGTTACTTCATTATAGATTGGTGTGTCTCTGCTAAATGTTTTTATTTGGGTTTTCAGAGGTCTAAGTTCCATTGCATTGTTGCATAGTCCTTGTTGTTCTTCTGTTATGTTATGTTATGTTATGTTATTTATTGTTTTGTATAGCGCAACGGTTACTCAAAAAGAGTGTCCCGGCGCTTTAGGTAAGGGGAAATAATGTAGGATAACACAACACAGTTCAAAAGAACATAAACAACCAACAGAGAAAAGAAGAACTACCTGGAGGCCTACTGGGAGAACAGCCAGGTTTTGAGCCCTTTCCTAAACTCAAGAAGAGTAGTAGCCCCCCGAAGTGGGAGCGGCAACGAATTCCACATCTGTGGGGCCAATAGACTAAAAGAACGGCCACCCAGTCGGGCCCTCTTAACACGAGGGACCGCCGCCAAGAGTAAGGATTCCGACCTCAACGAACGAGCCGGATGGTAAAAGGCCAGTCTCTTTTGGAGATACTGCGCCCCCACCGCGTGGAGCGCCTTATAGGCCAAGGTCATAGCCTTGAAGGCGATCCGTTTGCGAATGGGTAACCAATGCAGCGTCGGCAGTAGCCCAGAGACGCTAGTACGTCTATTTAGACCAAAAATGGCCCTGGCCGCCGCATTCTGCGCAACTTGAAGCCGCTGTAGCAGGTACTCTGGTAGGCCCAGGTAAAGAATGTTGGCATAATCCAACCTGGAGCCTATCAGGGCCTGCACAGTCAGCCTCCTATGCTCCTCTGACAGAAGAGGCAAAAACCTCCGCAGCATTTTTAATAGGCCAAAGCAGGTGCCGGTCACCCCAAGGATCTGGGCTTTCAACGTCAACCCCTTGTCCATCTTAACCCCCAGGTTTTTAGCCATAGGGGAAGAGCTGGATGGTGGAAACATGTTGACGGGCCACCATGCCTGCCAGCTAGGCTCTGCATCGCACCCGAAGAAGAGTACCTCCGATTTGTCGGAATTGCACTTGAGGCTGTTCAGTTGGAACCATGTGAACACCGCCCCAAGGCAATTCCGGATACTCTCCCCGTCAAAGTCAGCCCCTCTCTCGCAAGAGAAAAGGAGCTGGGTGTCGTCGGCATACGACACGATCCGGGCACCAAATGACTCCGCCACCGCCGCCAAAGGGGTCATAAAGATGTTAAAAAGGGTCGGGCTCAAAATAGAGCCCTGAGGGACCCCGACTCCCAATGGCGGCATCACGGCAGAGTCAGGTGGTGTCCAGACCGTCTGCCGGCGGCCGGCTAAGAAGGACGAAAACCATTTGAGCACCGTCCCCCGAAGACCAATCTCAAAGAGTCTTGCGAGAAGGCCATCATGGGGGACGGTGTCAAAAGCCGCCGACAGATCCAACAACACCAACATGACTTTGCCCCCGGTATCCAACACCCCTTTGATGGTTTCAAAAACCTCAAGGAGCGCGGTCTCGGTGCTACGATTAGAGCGAAAGCCTGACTGGGAGTCATGCAGAATCTCGTGGGACTCCAAAAAATTGGAGAGCACCGACTGAACGTGCTTCTCCAGGATTTTTACACAAGCCGGCAGCAACGAAATCGGCCTATAATTAGCTGGGACCTTTGGGTCAAGGCTAGGTTTTTTAAGTAGCGGGATAACCATGGCCTTCTTCCACTCTGACGGAACCACTCCCAAACTCAACGAAAGGTTGAGAAGAGGGTTCGCCAGTGGGTTGATCACCTCCGCCAATTTACCCAAGAGCTTAGCTGGGCAAGGGTCCAACGGAGACCCAGATTTTAAATTGCCCATAAGCGCTAGAGAGGCGGGGGCTGACAAAGATGGAAACTCGGTCAGCATGGCGCCCTGCGCAACAGATGAAAACATACCATCCTCGGGCACCGGCGGCCTGACAGGTACTACAGATGAAAAAGAGTCCTGTATAAGTTTTATCTTGCTAGTAAAAAAACAGGCAAGATCCGCCGCCCAGGAACCTAAGGGCACCTCTTCCGATGTAGTGGTCCGAGGGGAAATGAATTCTCTTACGATGGTAAAAATCTCCTTGCTGGAGTTCCCGGCCGCTTCAATTCTCCCCGCCAGATAGGCCTTCTTTGCGAGGCGGATGTCCCGGTGGTAAACCTTAACCGCAGCCTTATAGGCAGACCTGTCCATGCTGTCATAGTGAGCCCGCCAGGCCCTTTCGGCTACCTTGCACTGCTGCCGCGTAGCCCACAGTGCAGAAGTAAGCCAAGGGGCCGACACCCGCTTAGATGTCAAGCGGGGGGGCTGCATCGGGGCCAGGTCATTAAGCCTCTCCGTAAGCCAGTCTTGCAAGGACTCCAAGTCACTCTCCAGCTCACCCGAGAGAGGACAGGGGTGATTCAAAGCAGCCTGAGCCAGCATCTCAGGGGTTACTCTACTAAATGCTCTGAAAGCTCGTCCCCGTTGCTGTGGGACAGGGGTGGATGACCTGGCAGTGCCACTGATCATAAATTTGGCAAGCCAGTGATCCGACCACAAGACCGGGAGAATCTCTTTCACCACCAGAGGCGATGTAGAGAAAACCTGGTCAAGAGTATGCCCCTTAGCATGAGTCGGCCCCTGCAGATGAGGTATAAGGCCCAGTGGATTCATGGCTTCAGAAAGCTTTATGGCAGCAGGGTCAGACGGATCATCCATCCGGATGTTAAAGTCCCCTGCCACTAAGCAGTGTTCTGCTCTCAGAGCCAGACCCAACAGCACCGAATCAAGGTCGACAAAGAAAGTTCCGAGCGGGCCAGGGGGTCGATAGACCAACAGACCCTTCACTGACTGGTGCGGCGCTAGCGTGAGTGAAAAAGCCAGCGATTCCGATCCACGGATATCCTCCGTGGGCAAGACGGTGCACAACGTGCCCTTCCTCACCACCAGAGCGACCCCACCGCCCCTACCCTTCGCTCTATCCTTCCTGAAAATGTTATACTCAGGCGGGATTGCCATTGCCACATCGGGGTTGGAGGATTCTCCCCACCAAGTCTCCGTCAACATTAAACAGAGTGGCTTCTCTGTCTCGAGAAGCTCAAAGATGTCTTGCGCATGACTGCACGCTGATCTGGTGTTTAGCAGCATGCATGCGTACTCTGCGCCCGCTATAATAATAGACGGGGCTGAAGACAAAACCCGGGTAGGACGCCAACCACAACCCGGGCATCGAAACTTACCCCTATGGCGGCCCGGAAAGACAGACTGGCAGCCAAGCTCCCTATGATTCAGAGAGAGCAACTCCTCACATGTGTACCGCACCAAAAGTGCGCCAGATTTACACATTCTTAAAATGTAGAGCCCCACCCGCCGCCCGCAACGCCTCCGGGACGCTGACGGGCGCAGACGGGCAGGACTCTGGCTTGACTCAGGCGCGAGTCAGGCGCCACCGCTGCGCGTCCCCGCTGCGCGGAGGTAGCGAGCTTTAAATACAGCCTCCTCGTTCTCCCCTCGGAGAACTAGAGCGCTGAGTGGAGTGGCGCGCTGCAAGGCAGCAGCCCCAATATGGCGGCCCTACTTCCTGTCCAACAACAGTAATGCCAGATGACAGCGCTCCGCTTCTGCAAGCGGTGGGGGGCACAATTATGGTGCAGGAATGAGGGCGCTACCGCGCTATTAAAAACAGGTAAGAACCTGATTAAAAACACACATTTGTCACCACAAACAAAAACGAATAAAAATGCCAATTTTAAAGCGCTGCGCGCCTGCAGCAGCGTGATGAGAAGGCGCCAGAGCGAGGAAAGGTATCCCCTTACCGTAAAGGTCGAGCAGCTCCCACCAGCTCGCCTTAAATACAGCCTCCTCGTTCTCCCCTCGGAGAACTAGAGCGCTGAGTGGAGTGGCGCACTGCAAGGCAGCAGCCCCAATATGGCGGCCCTACTTCCTGTCCAACAACAGTAATGCCAGATGACAGCGCTCCGCTTCTGCAAGCGGTGGGGGGCACAATTATGGTGCAGGAATGAGGGCGCTACCGCGCTATTAAAAACAGGTAAGAACCTGATTAAAAACACACATTTGTCACCACAAACAAAAACGAATAAAAATGCCAATTTTAAAGCGCTGCGCGCCTGCAGCAGCGTGATGAGAGGCGCCAGAGCGAGGAAAGGTATCCCCTTACCGTAAAAGCGTAGGCGTTTCGAATGTGATTAGCCTCTTTGTTAGGACCTCTGTACTGGTAGCAAACCTCGGTGTTCTGCTACTCATGGGGAGTCCACTTGGCCTACTGTTTGTTATTGGCCACATGATTGTGGTTTTACCAGGTCGATAGATACAACTCGGTTCTCCTTTTTACCAGCAAGCGGCGGTAGTACAACTGATCTTGTCCCGTTGATAGACAAGACAGGAACTGCTTTTCTGTAAGAAGGCCCAAATTCCTTCTTTACCGTGATCTTTTCTCTGACTAGATCCCCGACTTTTGGAATCCAGACAGGTCTTGCTGGGACAGGTGGTGGTTCTTCAGTGGTTGTTGGCTGTTGTTTCAACTTTATGTTGCTCAGGTCTTTTCTTGTTTCGTTTAAGTCCTGTAAAATAGCCAAACGATCTTTGATATCAAAGCTTTTTTCCTTTACCACTGAAGTCTGACTGTCAAGGTCAGAGATTAACATCCTAGTTCCAAATAATAATTCGTACGGACTGAATCCCTTCAGAGAATTTCTTGGCAAGTTATTTAGACTACGTTGGACACTTATTAGATGTTTGACCCACCCAGCTCCCGAACCTAATATCCTTTCCATTATAGATTGCTTTATGCCTTGGTTTTTTCTTTACACCATCCCGTATCCCTCAGGAAGGAAGTGAGAAGATTCCCGCTGTGCTATGCTCATTTGGCCATGTTTCCCCTCAGGCTGGAGGGCTTGAGTGAAAACAATGGTCAAACGTAGCATGCTCTTAGCGTATATGCCATTTAGACTCGCAAATCTTTGTATAACAGTCCAGACGTCAGCCGAGTGCTGGTGATCTACATTATAAGTGGAAACTAGCCTGTATATGTTAATCGGACGCTTTGCTTTTTACTGTTGATCTTTTCTGGAGTGAAGCGACACGGTATTACACCGTTTCTCTCACCACTGCGATTCCTGTTGCAGTTTGGGCACTTTTTTACAAACATGGTGTGATGCAGGCTCATGCCTGGCCACCAATACCTTGATTGTAATTCTTCCAGAGAATCTTTTAGTTTGAGGTGTCTGAGACCCTCGCCCATATGTGCGTCTGCGATTAACAAGTTTCTCCTGTCCATGTTTGGAATCACTCTATCCCCCACTCCAGGGATTCGAGCAAAAGGGACAGAGTTTCCATCGATTATGTATGTATAATTGAGTGGATAGTTGATCGGTAGCGCTGAGCAGTCGCCTTTTGATGACGTTTTCACCGCCAGCACTGTTTCACCGTCAATATACTTAACTGTACGCTTTTTTCGAACTACGGAAGCCGATTTATTTGCTACCGCTGTGGCTGTTCCAGCCAATGAATTCCCTGCAACGTGAACGCCATCACGCTGATGACTCAGTGAGTGTGTCACGTGAGTCTTTGGTAGTTCTTTTTGTAAAAGAGCTATTTGTTCCCAGAGCAGTTTCTGCTTTATTGTTGCACCTGTGTCATCTTTGTAACCGTTTTGAATCCATGTCTGCAAATCCTTGTTATATGATTTGACGCAGTAATATGAATCGGACACTATAAGTGTCGGGAATTCGCGATCCGCATTATCTAGCGCCATTTTCAATGCTATTATTTCAGTCTGTTGTTCTGAATTAGTTTCTACTGAGTGTGTTTTTGTTAATAGAGGTCTTAGCTTACCTCCGCGCCACACTTCTTTTGTAATCTCACATGTGGGGTTGTATGCTTGTTCTCCCCAAACGGAGGGTTGGGCATGTCCGTCTGTATAGATTACACAAGCGTATTGTCGTAAGGGCAGAATGTCGATTGGCAGAGGGAATGTTATTTCATATTCTAGATTTTTCAATTCCTTTAGTTCTGGATCAAAGTAGTAGTATACTTTGTCCGTTGTAATTAAATTCACCCATTGTATCCATTCCGGATTCAATGTTGTTGTTGGTAAATTACCCGGGGTTGTTAATGCCTCAAAGGCTGATTCTGCTGTTCTGACTGTGATATGTCTACCGTCCGCTTGATCTTTTTCTCTAGCTATTGCGGTTTGAACTGCATGAACAATGTTTTCTTTAATGCTGAATTTCTTTTCAGCCTCTGTGTACAAGTGTAATTTGAATGCAATTGGTACCTTTTCTCCCTCATTAGAGGTCAGCTATGTGAATCCGCATCTTCCTGGGATGACTCGAATCACAAGATTGCGTGTGTTATCACGTGTTTCTAATTTTGTTTTAATTAGCATGTCTGTTTGTAAGGATCTCAGAATTTCTGTGTGTATTTGAGTCCAATTGGTTCTTTTAAAATCTGGTTTTATTAGATCATAAAGGGGTTTGACCCTTTCTGCGTAATTTGCAATGTATGTTCTTCCGAAATTTAGGAAGCCTAGAATTGACTGTAGGTTTTTTAGTGTTCTAGGTGCTTGGAGTACGGCACATTTCTCTAGGAAATTGTCAGCCAGGCTTTTGCCTTCACTTGATAATTCGTATCCTAAGAACAGGACTGTTAGATGGGCAATTCTGGATTTTTTAAAGTTGAATTTGTAACCCTCTGCTGCGAACCCAAGTATTATGGTGTTCACTCTCTTCAAGTGAGTCTCCAAGTCATCATCTGTTAAGTATATGTCGTCGACATACGATAATGCTTCGTCATCATATGTTTGTAGTAATTCTGTTACTCTCGCTGAGAATACCCCTGGGCTATTCTTGTACCCCTGGGCTAACCAACAGAATTGTTTCTGAGTGCCATTTATTGAGAATGCAGACAAATATCTGCTCTCTGGTGCTATGTTTTGACAAAAGAATCCATTAGAGATGTCTAATGTTGTTTTGTATTTTTTGCGCACTATGTTATTCATTAGTGCAGCACTATGCGAGTTTTGTACTGCAAAAGTTTTGCAACATGAGTTAAGGTGTCGGTAATCCAAAACTAGACGATATGAATTGTCTGGTTTGGAGACCGGAAACAAAGGGTTGTTCATTTGTGAGGTGAAAGTTTCAATCACCCCCTGGTATTCTAGCTGATCTAGGATTTCTTTTACCTGTTTTTTAGCTTCTTGCTTAATTGGGTACTGCCTTTGTGCAGTAGGTTGAGATTTTAACTGGATTTTGTGAGGAGGAGAGTCCTCATCCCATCCTACGTGATTTTTATATAAAGCAGGAGCTAGGGCTACTGCCCACTTTCTAGCAAGTGTGTATTTTTTATGAATTGGGATGTGATTTGAGAAGGCAGGCATAATTATTTCTTTGCCATGAGAGCACTCCCTGACAAACTCTGGTGGCCAGTCTTTTTCAGCTAGAAGGATGTCATAACCCTTGGAGAGATTATCCCAAAATAGTCCCCTTATTTTTCTAGTCTTATCCCCCTCTATACGTAAAGTTATTTCATATATTTTGTGAGGTTTGCTAACTCTGGTGTCTGCAGTTTCCACTTGAAGATATTCATTCGTGTCCACTGTCTCCAGATGATTCATAAGGACTTTGCGAGCTATGCTCACTTCTGCTGCGCTGTCTAGCATTGTCTGAGCCCATTCTCCGTTTTTCAGTTGTGTCCTCAGTATTCTCGGCATTGTTGACTACCTTGATACTAGCTACCTTCTTTTTTGGAAATTGTAATTTCTTTTTTAGCTGAGCAGGTTCCTTGTCTTTGGACTTGGCGTGCTCTTCTCTTTGTTCTGATCGTCCTCTTCTTTCCGATTTCTGCGAGGAAGTCTGAAAAGATTGAGAGGGACGTGTATCAATGTCTTGATATCTATCAGGCTTCTTTATATTATCCCTATTTCTAAGGTTATATCTTTTCCCAGAGGGGTCACTCTGGGGTGACCTGTGTCTTTGGTTCGGAGATTTTTCTCTCCGCCGAGGAGACCTTCCTCTGGACTGGAATTTCTTTTCTTTAGGATTGGATTGTTTGTTTCCATCCCAGCTCTTTTTTTGTGATGTTGAATTATTATTAAAAAATATTTTTTCAGGACATTCAATCAGTTGTGGTTTTACTGGTATTCCACCTAAACTATCTCTACCTAGTTCCTCATAGGATTTTTCTATGATTCTGGCAATTTCAGCTGGTTGGTCTGCTATATATGTCTCTTTTAACCTCTGGCGGATCGCCACGTTTGCTGCTTCTCCCTTTATGTTGGCTAATAATATAGCCGAGACCTGCTTGAAGTCTTTTAGTAATTTCATACCAAGAGTTAAAGCGGGCTCTGGACCATATTCGTCTTGAATTTGTTTTAGCACATCTGGTATTATCGAAATGGATGGAACACCGTGCGTTTTTGTGTAGATGGAAGCAAAGACTGTACCCCAAGTGTCACAGTCCTCAATGTGTGGTGCGATTCCCATTGGAAGACAGATAGTCAGAATCCTGTGTTTTTCTAACGGGGTGGTGTCTGGAAACACAGCCTCTATTTGGGTGATTTTTTGTGCTAACCAGAATGGTATTTGTTCCCATTTAGCTGGTACTTTACCTAGGCAGGATTGTATGTTCTGTGGTGTAATTTTATTTGTGTTCCCCTGGTGAGGGGTCAGTTGTGGAATTTTAATTGCTGGTTGAATTGTTGAAGTCCGCATCACATATTGGACTAATTGTCTATGTAGTTTTATTAATTGTTTTAGCTGTGTTAAAAGCTCTGCTTGAGACATCCCATTGATGTCTGGATGTGGTGTGTATCCGGCTAGGACCGGCCACGTTGCTCCTGGTCTCCCTAAGGGACCGAGCCTGGTGATGTGATTATTATGTTTTAGGGCGCCATTAAATAAGAGCAAATGCTCTTGAAATTTAAGTGGTACTTCTACCTCCTCGAAAGGAGTGTACTCTCCAGGAGGTTCCTCTGTTTTGTAATAGTGGAAGTACTTTGTTACAGCATTTGCTGCTGGAAAATGTATCCATGAATAGTATACCTCTGTCTGCCGATATTCGTGTGCCTCAATTACGAATATGACTGTACCACCTCTAGGTGTCAGTCCATTTTCTATAAGTTTTAAGGTTATAGATTTCCTTTTAATGACCGGGATGAGTATTATATCCTGGTCTGCGTCTAGCAGTGCAGCATCAGCTGCTGCGAGTTCAGTTGCTAATCTAACTGCCTCTCTTTCATCATCACTGTCTACCATTTTACCGACAGGATGGTTACTTTGTTTGTTTGCAGATCAGGTTTCTTATGGAAACAAAGATTAGATGCACAATATTTTGGAACGGTGTATCCTTCAACGTTGACTAAACCAAGTACCATACATAGGAGTTTCCTCCTGCGAGGTTTGGCGGATATTACCTTTTACCCACTCCAGACGTCTTTGGAGTATTATGGGAGAAAGGGGTCTGAGTGAGAAAGCACGACTGAGTTACTCTAAATGTCTTACGTTAGTTTTATCGCCCTTCCAAACGCGTTGGGCGCCATGTAGTGTAGTTCCTATTATCCCAATAGGCTCTGCGCATTGGAATAATACCTTCAATAGTATAGGCCTAGACCAGACGTTAACTAGGTCTACTACTGTCGATATTAGACTTAAAGTTTTTGGGTTTGCCAGCTAGCTCAGAGTTCACTAGAAACTTTCTCGAATAGGCAAGGAGGAGTTAAACCTCCCTGGATAGACAAGAAGGGATTTAGTTTCTGACAACCATAGAACATGACAACTTTGCTCTCCCCTAATCAAGAGTGTATCTGTCAGGATCAGCACTCTGCAGGATTCATTCGCAGCAATAAGCTCCACCTCCGGACCTCCCAAACACCCTGACTGAAATGCACAGGGTGTTCGGGTGATACGGTGAGGGAAAAACCCCGTAAACGGGGAAAACCCAAGGAAGGAAAGGAGGGGGCAGCAGGGAAAGGAAGCTGTAAAACAAAAGAACAGGTTAGCACATTTCCTTATGACTACTCTCATTAAAGTCTCGCTAGAAGAACTAATCACCTGCATCAAACATGAATCATTCTCCGCTCGACGGCCTTCATCCCTTTCCTCCAATCCCTATGCAACACAAGGAACACAGTTAACATATACAGGATGAGCACACCAGGTACATCAGCTATTAATGGTATGTTAATTCCACACACCCTCAGAGTGGTAACACTCTTCCTCAATATATTTCTAAAGCCAAGAAAGATCTGCACGATAATCAGTTCCTGCTATCCAGCAGATCAAGTTATGCAAGCCACAATGGGTTATACTGCAGAGGCCTGTTTCCACAAAGTGCGATATCAATTACTTCATTGAAATCCTTGCTTGGAACATGTGACCTCCCTTTAGGCAAACCCAACCAAACACGGTGAAGTGTAGCACACTGCCACTGCTTTCCGCTTTGGGAATTGTAATCCGAATACGAGGAATAAACACACCTCAGGAATTCATGACGGCAATGAGGAGAAATCTCCCCCCTTCATTCCGCCACTTGACGCACCATATTCAAGAAAGAAACAAAGAACGTAAAAGAGACACGCCGTTTCCACAGACGTTGTGACAGCACCAGCTCTAAGAGTTGCAGAGCCTGTCCGAGGTAAAAGTTTGGCTCGCTTACGAATAGAAGGAGCCAGCAAACAAAGGAACAAAATCAAGAACGAATACCTAGCCAGGAAAAGTCTTCCGCGCTGACACGCAAACGCAGACCTCGCTCCTGGGACGAAGCACCGGAACGGAGAGCAGCCGCTCCCGCTGGGGAATCCAGAATCACTAGCTCCGAGCAAGCCGCTCGGCAACGCTATATCGCGAGGGCAGCAAAGGATCATGGGAATTGTAGTTCTTGGCCCGCAATCCCTGGGAAATGCAGTTCGCAATGCAGGCGCGAAGGCTAGGACCTGACAGTATCTCTAGAGTCGTGTGAAAACAAAAGGCAATTTATTTTACTCAGTCAGTACGTGCATTCTTAGTCTCATCAGATTGTAGAGAAAAGGAAGAGACGGGCGTGTTCAATAAAAGATGTTATTTATTGATCAGTCTCTTTTCTCGTACAAGAGAAATGGATCGATATTATTGCAATACTTATGATTAAGTAAAGTGCATACATTAAAAGCAGAAGTATAAAATAATACTGTAAAAACATTGATATGGTTTCTAAGCCATATGAGGGTTTAAAATGAATAAAATATATTACATACACATATACATTTGACTAATCGTACTCAACTGGTGTTTCTAGCTACGCCTACCCCGTGTACCTGACCTAAGTCTAATGCGTGGGCGGAAATAGAAAGTTACAGTTTAAGTTAAGTTTGTTTTGCCAAGTGACTGACTAAAGAATTCTCTGTGAGGGGTTATTCAGTTCTGTACCTGGAATCTAGGATGGATGAGGGATGGTATCTCTCGTCTCTGGTCTCGATATTCCAGGCTGCCTGCGAGGGCTACCCGGAAGCGCCGGAGCTGGATTTCTCGGCAGGAGAAAAACGGCTTCTCGTTCTCAGCGCGTCAGGAAGGCGGGGCTGCGCCAGCGGGGTCTGCTCTGCTCTGGGCTTCGGCAAGTCTGGCTGCTCCGTCCTCGTCACCACCGCGTGTGTTTGCATAGGGCAATATCGGTAATATTTATACCTTTAAGGTGCCGAGATTGACGTAAGGATGGACATAGATACGTCAATAAGGATGTCATACGCCCAGGTCGTTAGCACATTCTTTTGCTGAAGTTCTCGGTGAAATCAAAACAATGGCCGCAGGGTTTTTCCCAAGGTGTCATAGGTTTGATTTGTTATGAGAACTCCGTATGCCTTATCAGGGGCTGGAGGAATATCGCTTGTCTAATTAGATGGCAAGCGTTATGACCTAATCAGATAACACGCTCCTGTGCCGTAGTGTGGCTTTATCAGATAACGGTTCCTGCATCATGGGGGTTTTCTGCCTCATGGGATGGCTGCTAGTTAACTTGTTAGTTTGTTAACCAGAATAGGGTCAGGAATAGGGGGATCGATACAGAACCTATAGGAATACATCACAATACACATTACCTACAATATTGTAACATATTAATAAATTAACATAATTAATTACCAATTAATTAATTAACTAATTATAATTAATAATATAATTAATAACAATCAAATCTCAATTATTTCACACAATTAACACTATAATATAACTTTACAGAATTATAATATAACAAATAATAAAAATTACATTGAATATAAATTACTCCCTACCCTACTCCCTTATCAACCCTCAACCCACTGATAAAAAAGTACAATATTAACATATTTACAAATTCATTGTTAATAATTAATAGCAAATTAATTAATAATTAATGAAAACTATTACACAATTAATATAATTATCAATTAATTCTTCATTGTTATTAATCAATGTATAATTAATTAGTAATACATTAATTAGATGGATTATCAATATAAATTATTAAATATTAAATTAAGTAATACAATAATAAATTAATACATTTCTATTAAATTACTTCCCACACCATTCTCCTATAAATCCACAACCCGCTACAGACTTAAATTACGCAAAAAATATTTTACATATAATTATAATTAAATTACTATCCACCCAATTCATCTATAAACCCACAACCTGCTACGGAATTAAATTACACAAAAATTAATTAACATAAAATTCATTACATTTACAAAATTCAAACATACATTAGAAAAATAATACAAACTTTTAACACATATACTAACACTTAAAACACTAAAAAACATTGATATTACTAACTTCGATATTGTGGAAATCAATATTTTTTACCTGCATTTCGATATTCTGCACCACTATATATTTACAATTCGATATTCTGTCCATTCTAAATAAAAAACTTGATATTCTGTCCTGTCGATATTTTTTTTCTCGATATTATGACTAGTTACCCATAGTGGCACATCCTCTCCCCCACTGAACACCATACTTCCCACTGAGATGGACTAACACTGCCTTCAAGTACAACCCAATTGTGCCCCGTTATAAACTCTTGGATGCAACTCAATTCAAATTTCAATGTCCATTGCTTATATCCTTACACAACGTAAGCAGGATGGGATAAAAAGACCACATCTGTGAACACAGAGCCGGGGTACACATTTTGTTTTCCAATCCGCCCATGAATGAATGAATGAATGAAGGATTATTTATAATGCACGAACTTAGCCCAAAGGGCATCAAGGCACAGACTAAAACATAAGGTATATATAAAATACATAAACAGAAAAAAATAGAGTTAATAATAAGCCTGAGAGAAAAGCCAAGTCTTCAAAAGCTTCCGGAAAGTAATCAAAGAAGGTTGGTTTGAAAGCTCGGGGGGGGAGGTTATTCCACAATTTGGGGGCCAGAGTGGAAAAGGCTCTTCCTCCCCATTTCACCTTTTTAAATCTGGGGACCGCAAGCAGATTTCTTGAAGATGAGCGAAGGGTTCTCTTGGGAGAATAGGTACTGACCAGAGTCTTTATACCATCAGGGCCAGAGCCGAACACGGCCCTGTGGGCCAGGCATATGAGCTTAAAGGAAATCCTGACATGTATGGGTAGCCAATGGAGATCCTTTCTGGCATGAGTTGCGGATGATAGCCTTGGAAGGTTTAGGACCATCCTAGCAGCAGAGTTTCGAAACATCTGAAGACGATGGAGGGCTTTCTTGTTTATGCCCCCATACAGCGCATTGCAATAGTCAAGCCTGGAAGATACCAGAGCAATAGTTGACTGCTTGCGAGCATCAGTTGATCAGTAGGGGCAATCTTTTTTAGCATGCGGATGGTATTACAGCAGGTGGATACAGTTCTATTTACCTGAAGGTCAAAGGAGAGGGCTGAGTCAAAGAGAACGCCAAGGTTCCTGGCCGAATTGGAGGGTTGGGGACAATCTCCCAAAGAGGGAGGCCACCAGTCTTTGGACCAGATGTCATGGTTTCCTCCAAAGACTAGGACCTCCGTCTTCTCGCCGTTGAGCTTCAGGTAATTGCGCACCATCCACTGAGAGACCGCTTCCATACAAGTTCGAAAATTGGAAGCGGCCTCCATGGTCGGTGAGGTAGTAGAGATGAAAATTTGGGTATCGCGTGCATAAGACAATATTTGATACCCAAAAGATCTTATCACCTTGGCAAGTGGGGTTACATAGATGTTGAATAACAGGGGACTCAGGGCAGAGCCCTGAGGAACCCCACATTGCACATCTTGGAAAGAAGACAGAAAGCCACCGAGCTGAACCCTTTGCTGTCTCTGAGAAAGAAAAGAAGACAGGAGACTCAGGGCACTTCCCCTCACCCCTATCCCCTTCAGCCGGTAGAGCAGGATAGAAGGGGATAGGGTATCAAAAGCTGCTGTAAGATCGAGGAGCACCAGTCAAGTTGTCCGCCCTCTGTCCACCTCAGTGCGGATGTTATTAGCCACGACAGTGAGGGCGGACTCCTGTCTATGAGCAGCACGGAACCCATGCTGGGAAATGTCAAGAAGACCCATTTTTTCTAAATATATGGTCAGATGAGAATTAAGGTGGGCCTCGAGCATCTTTGCCTGGGCTGGAAGTAGAGATATTGGCCGGAAGTTTTTTAAGACTTCTGGATTAAGAGAAGGTTTCTTTAGGAGGGGCTTTACAACTGCCGATTTCCAAGGAATTGGAAAGGATCCCTCATCAATGGCCATATTCATAACCTGCAGGAGGGGAGGGAGAACGGTCTCTTTGCAGGCCTTCAAGATTTTTAGCGGACAGGGATCAAGAGGCGAACAAGATTTAGTGACATCAAGAAAGCGATTTAGTTCCTCATGCGACAGGTGAGCGAAATTGGGGAAATTTGGCAGGGAATCAGAATCAGTGGTTTCCGTATATGAGGGGGGAGAAGGGGAGGGCAAGGATGTACTGTTGGCGTCTAGTGAGGTATTAAGGGATTTGAGAGAGATGTAAATATCCAAGATTTTAGAGTGGAAGATTCCTGCGATATCGTCGCAGAGCTCTTGCGACTCATTCACTGATTCAATTGTTTTAGGTGTGGCCAAGGTGTCAATAATTTTAAAAAGTTCCATAGAGGATTTCAGTGAGATGGTAATTTTATTGAAGTAGTTCTTTTTTTCTTCATCTATAGCTTTTTTGTACTCTCTCAGGGCGGACTTGTGTAAGTTTTTCCTCAGGGGGTCAGGACGGGCATACCAGGCTCTTTCCTTCTGTCTACATTTCTGCCGTAGTGATCTTAGATGTTCCGAGAACCAGGGTGACGAGGGGCTTTTCCTGGCCGAGTAGTGTTTTTTAAGGGGTGCTAGTGAGTCCAGGGCATTAGTAAGAGCGGCCGAAAGAGCCTCGTTTGCATCAGGCAGAGAGAGGGGATGAATGTCTATCAGGAAAGGGGCGAGTGTAGTATTAGAAATGTTATTGTAGTTCCTCCTAGTCTCCCATCCTTTTTTATTGGTTAGATCAGAACCAGGGGGAGTAATAGTGAAATAGAAAGGAATTGCCGAGTGGTCAGACCAGGACAGGGGGATCGGAATACTGATCCCCAGTCTGGTATCGTTGGAAAAAATGCCATCTAGGGTGTGTCCAGCCCATCAATCAGGCATTGCAGTATCTCCAGGATTGGTGCACTTCCCCACCAGAAAGAAAATGCTGTTCAAAGAACTACAAGAAAACAAAAGTCGTTCCTCACTCGTAAACTCTGGACAGTGACACTAATGTGTTTGGGTGAGAATAAATCAATGTGGCCACTTTATGACCACTCTGTCTTGCTTTATTTAGTTATTTATTTATTTTTCATTAAATGAACCTTTTATTCCAGAAGTTGCACTTTGGAATAGAAAAATGTCAGTAAAAGATGACATTTTCAGCTATTGTTTTTCGTATTTGGATCCATGTTACAAGGGAACAAATAAATAAAATGAGGAAAGAGAGGGTGAGAATCATTTGTTGAAGTCATGATTTTCACTAAGTGAGTAGGAGCGAGACTGCAAGAGAGGGAATAAGAGGAGGAAAGAGAGAGGGGAGCAGCTGCCATTGGCAGAGCAGAAGTGGGCACTGTCCTTGTCTTCTCAGTGCAAGGAGGAAAAGACAGAGTCCTTTTACTTATCTGCCCACCCGCCGGCCCGCAAACGGCCAGGAACGCCAAGCCTTATCTGTAGGCTTTGGCTATTTCTGCTTTCCAGGTACACCTGTTCCAAATTAAAAAGTAGGGGGATGGAATTTAGTGAATTAAAGAAGTAGGGGCACAGCACACACACTTCGACCACTGACTTTTAAACTCAATATTTCCCCGAAGAGGGAGAGCTATTAGAGTTTGGCAGCTGCTGAGTTGAGACACTAATCTCAACTCAGACACTGCCCAGTTACCTCAAGGAACACTACATAGAATGGATGGGGAATTGGGAACTGCCCACAACCAATCAAAGAGACTCCCTAAAAGCACATTAGTCTCCTGCAGCACAACAGAAATAATCTCAGGACACGAAGGAAACTAAAACAACGCCCACACATGAAGTTTCTACCCTCACTAAACTAACTAACACAACAGAGCTTAAAAGAACACTTCCTACCAGGTAAATTACCTCAGTGAAGTGCACAGAGTGGAATTCTTGCATCACAAACAGTCCACTCTGAGCTTCAGAGGGAAACCCTTAAAACACTAGACTGGGGTTCTTCAATGTGCATTTTGGCAGCCATGTTGGAGTTCCTCTCACTCCACTTTACTCTCCAGTTATTTGATTTAACCTCTTTTGTAGGCTCACGGATGATTTTCTGAAGTTTAAGGATCTACCGATCCGCAAACTTTATTTGGACATCATCTCGAAACCTTTCGATAGGGCCCTTTATTTCAGATTCAGGGTTGGGGCTCTCCCTGTACGAGCTTTTACAGCTCGCTGGAAACCCCCAGCCCAGACAACAGTATTTTGCCCCATCTGCCCAACCAGGCCAGAAACTATAGCGCATTTTATGTTTGAATGCCCGGAGTACAGGCTCCCAAGAGATAGGTGGCTTAAACCACTGTGTCGGCTGTTAGGCACTAGGTCTCATAATGAGGCGCTGCGCATCTTAATAGCAGATTCACAGCCAGTCTATGCTTGTGGTCTATCTAAATTTTTAGCATGGGCATGGCAAATTAGAAGCAAAAGGCTTAAATGAAATGTTTAATTGGATTTTAAATCTATTGCCCTTAATGATTTGTATTTTGTAAATAATGAATTCAAAATTGGTGTAAATAGATTATCTTTTGTTTTTATTTTAAATTGTCTCTATTTAAATGTGAAGTTTTTATGATATGTTTTTATCGAAATAAAGCCTTTTGACTTGACTTGATTTAACCTCTTTTGTAGTGTAAGGAGTTCTCTGAAAAAATGGTTGCATTAACTGCTTTAGCCCTAAGTCTTATGGGCATATTTACAATCAAGTGGCGGAGCATGTCGTTAGCCTCCTAAGCTTAATGACACGCTCCGCCACTTCGGAAACGCAAGGCCGAACCATATTTACAAGAATGTGGTGCAGCCTTGTGTTTCCCCTGTTTAACAACTTAGCGCCAATGCAGGCACCCTTGCACCAGAGTGCAGGGGTGTTTGTGTGTAGGGGAGGATTGTTTATGTGTAGGAAGGTGTCCCTTCCTGCACATAAACAATCCTAAAATGCCATTTCGTAACTTCCATGTGTGCTGCTTCGTGCAGCACACATGAAAGTTTCAAAATGGCATTTTTTTAAAAGGTTTGTTCATATACAGGAAGGGACACCTTCCTGTACATAAACAAGCCATGGCATTTTGCTTTTTCCATGTGTGCTGCACAAGGCAGCACACTTGGAAAAAGCAAAATGAGGTGAAATAATTAATTTCTCCTCATTTCGCCAGCTTAAGACCAGGATTTTCCTGATCTTAACTTTGGCGCTGCCTCTTATGTACGCCAGCCTTGTACATAGGGGACAGCGTGAAATCCAATGGGTGTTGCGGTGGAGCGCCCACCACAACACCCACTGCCCGCCCCTTTCACGCTAAGTTAGCGTGAAAGGGTGCCTTATGTACAAGGCAGCGTTAAGCAACGTTAAGTGGCTTAACACTGCCTTGTACGTTAGGCAAGGCCCCTATCACCACGGGAACGTCACAAAAAGTGACGTTCTAGTAGCGATAGGGGCTTGTAAATATGCCCCTTAGTGTCTTGTGACTAGCGTGCAGAGATCTGCAGAGCTCTGATTGGCTGCCAACAGTTCAGCCAGGAAGTGTTGGCATCCATCTTGGGGCTCGGCTGAACAAACTTCAAAAAAAGGGGACAGTGTAGGAATACCCTGACCCCCAAGTCTTGGTCTTGGGTTCCTAGAGGGACCTCGCCATGGCAAAAAAGCACTTCTTTGTAAAAGAAATTCCACAAAATCATGATATTTCTCAGTAAAAAATGGAAAGCATGGTCTCTCACACTTGTTTATACTACATTCTCTGGGTAGGCCAGGTCCCTGGGGCATGTACACATATCAAAATAACAATGGGGGGCAAGGGGCCGACCTACTAGGGCATTTTCTTATAAAGCCTCCCTTTCTTATAAAGCCCCCCCCTAATAGCGCATTTTTTTATAAACCCTTAGGAGGGGGGTCTCGTGCACCCCCTCCTTTTGTTTAAATAAGCCCAAGGAGGTGGTGGAACCCATGCTTATGTTTGAATTCTTGCAGGGGGGCCAGGCGGACCCCTGGGCCCACCACATCCATGGGGATTTAATTTGAAATATTGCATGGGGGCCACATAGACCCCCTGGGGACCAACCCTTTCTGGGGCTATAGTTTAAACATAGAGAGGGGGACGCATGGCCCACAAGGAGGCCACCACCTCCTCAGAGCTACATTAAAATTAATGGGAGGACTCGTGGACCCTTGGAGACCACCCACCACCTCACCAGGGCAAATAACTTTAAAAAGGGGCTGCCCTGCCACTATCCCAGGCCTTATACGGCCCAAAGACCATCACCTCCCCAGGGCCGGCCCATGAAAAGCAAAGGAAGGTGGCCATGTGGCCCACCTCCTGGAGCCATTAATGTCCCTGGGGACTGACACCCCCAAGGACCGGCTCCTGCTATGCCCCAGGGTGCCCAGTCCTGAGACATGGCTGTCTGCTTTTACTTGGCGGGAGCTGTCAAAAGGCACCCACCAGCTGAGAGCAGAGTTTTCATCTCTTTTCCGGCCCACAGACATGGGGGCAGGTAAATAAATTAAACCATTGCTCTTGCACACAGGAAGCTGCATTTCCAGCAGCTCCCTGTGTGCAATAGCAATGCTGGCTCCCGCAGGAGGCGGGGATCCAACTGGGACTGCAGTGGCCTTGAGGCTCCCTCCATGGTCCCACAGCACATTAGGTGCCCTGGGTAGGCTCCAGGGCACCCAGGGAAACATGGCCAGACCCCAGGGCTAGGGAATGCAGGGCTGAAATAGGTACGGGAAGAGGGAGCAACCAGTCCGCCTCCCCCACTGAAATTACGGCAGCCCTGTCCTCATTTTAGAGGGAGAAATATAAACAAAGAAATGCAAAACACAGGGCAGAAAAACAAGCAGAAAAGGCAAAACAGAGAGCAGAAAAACGAGCAGGAAAGGCAAAACAATGGGCAAAATAGAGCAAAAAAGGGTAAAACAGACAGCACTCAGACACTTACACACCCAGTCACAGACCCACTCAGAGACTCACGTACCCACTTACACAACCAATGAGACTCTCATGCACCCACTCAAAACCCTACTCAGAGTCTCATGCACCTACAAATAGACCCACTGAGACATTCATGCACCTACCTACAGATCCATTTAGACACTAACACACCCACTCACAGACCCACTCAAAGACTCATATACCCACTCACAGACACACTCCCACTCACAGACCCACTTAGACACTCATGAACTCACTCACAGACCTACAAAGTACTCTTGCACCCACTCACAGAATCACACAGACAGTCACAGATCCATTTTCATAGCCACACAAGCGCTCATACATCCAAGCAATTTTTGCTGACTGGTTTTGCTGGTGGTAACAGACTCTAACGTAACCTGGGCCCTGCCTAACCAAGTCCAGGGCCAGTGCTAAGATGAAAACACAATTAGAATACAGTGAAACACCTACATACACTAGAGTACACTATGGGTTAGGATACCCCCATGATTGATATGACCTTCCCTATAAGGCCCTAGTACATAATAGTACAGGGAAATCAACACTACCTTTATGTCACTTGTATGTAATAGGGGATGGCAGTTTAGAGGCCAGAAGACCTTTCTGCACTTGCATGTGTGCACTGCTGAGGCCTGTGGTCAGTTTAAAAGCAGCCCTGTTTTAAAATTAATAAACTACAATATTATGGCATATTAGACACCTCCAGAGTACCCCTCCACCCAGGTGTCACAGTGGTGGTGGGTCAGGTACTTACAATGAAGAACCATATAAAATAGTTTTTATTTGTCTTGGGTTTAGTAAAATTGCACATTTCACTTTCCACATTGCAGTAAAGTGCTTCCCAAAATCAACGTTTGTGCTAGGAACACCGTGGAGTGAGGATCTGCAATGTGTTTACATATTCAGAACCCCTAAAATCTCCCCTAGGTGTTCGAGGGTTGGGGGTCCTGTAGCTATAGGCAGGGGCCTTATAAAAGATGTGTTATGAGCCCTGGTGTTAGAAAAATTGCCCAGTTCAATTTCCCCTCTGCAGATTCTCAGCCACAGAAGCTAACATGGCAAGAAGTTGTTAATTAATAACTCCCGCCAGGAAACACAGAAAATATAATTCAATGACTCAGTAGAATGGTATTGATAAATCCAACAATATGCTGTTGTTAGGCATCATTCAGCCTTCCATTAATCTGGCTGGATTGGTCAGAGTTAAGTGGATTAAACAGACTTTTTTGATGAGCTGATAAGTAGCCCCTGGAGTGACGAGCAATTCTAGGAAGAGGGGGGTCTGCTGCTTCTGAATGCCAGAGCAAGGGGGAGAGGTACTAAACCATGATCTTTAAAAGAACGGCTGGCAGGCAGAGGCCAGTTTCATTTACACCCCTACTCATTGAACCCAGCCTGATGGCAGGCTTAAGGAAGGAATGTGTAGATGCCAGAGGGAAGGAGAATATGGAGATGAGTCATCCTGGAGGTTGGTTTAGTCAGCTCTTGCCTCTCTGCTGAGACTTCAACCATATTCAATTTTGGAGAAATAGTGCTTTCTGGGGGAGCATTGTGTCACACTTTGGAGGAAATGGTCATTCTACACCTCATTGGATAGGAGCACCCCCCTTTGTGACCCCGGAGAACACTGAATAAGTATCTGAGCGGGCCAGAGCCTCTCAGATCTGCTGCTTGAACCTAGAGGAAGAAGAAGGGTCCATGCTGAGAAGTGTGATTTGCACCAACCAGACCTTGCACTCTGACTGACTGCCCCTGCTGTACAACCTGGAAATACAGCCCTGTAGACCTAACTTGCTTAAAAAGGACTAAAGAGTGGACTTTGTGCAAGCTACATTGTTAACAGAGATCACCTGGACCATCATCACCAAGAATCCCCAGCCTGGAGTGCTATAAATGGGTTTGTATGGGTTTTGTCCAAGTGGATTGTGGGAATTGAAGTCCCAAACTTTTATGGACCATTTTGGTGCTTTCAGACCCTTGGAGTATGTTGTGTACACTTTGTGACCCTCAAAGGGACATCAGGGAGAAGTTCCAGAAGTTTGAAGAGGTATGGAGCAACTTTGGAAAAATGCTCCATAAGTGGACTGAATCGACCCAGCCAGCGAAGCCGGTAACCCTCAACCATAAGCCAGCCTGCCCTCCAGGTTTGTCCAGCTGAAAAACTCCAGAGATCTGACTTCCAGACAGGGACACTGCTGAAACCTACTGGCTGCTTTCTGTGAGGAGGTCTTTCTATCCTGCTTGCTGCCCGTCAAACACCGCTACAACTCGCCGGACCCGCTCCGCGGGTCCCGCATCGTGGGCAGAAAAACTTACTGTTACTGTCACATTGGGGAAAGGCGAGGGCTTACAGGGCTGCGAGCGTTGTAATCCACAGGGACTCAGTTTCCCAGGAGCCCCTGTGGTAATCACCATCTCCACCTGGTCCGCTCTCCCTGTCAGCCTGACCCGCCCCCGACCACGAACAAGGATTTAAGTCAGCCGTGCAGAGAATCCGTGGGACACTGCTGAAACCTACTGGCTGCATTCTGTGAGGAGGTCTTTCTATCCTGCTTGCTGCCCGTCAAACACCGCTACAACTCGCCAGACCCGCTCCGCGGGTCCCGCATCGTGGGCAGAGGAACTTACTGTTACTGTCACATTGGGGAAAGGCGAGGGCTTACAGGGCTGCGAGCGTTGTAATCCACAGGGACTCAGTTTCCCAGGAGCCCCTGTGGTAATCACCATCTCCACCTGGTCTGCTCTCCCTGTCAGCCTGACCCGCCCCCGACCACGAACAAGGATTTAAGTCAGCCGTGCAGAGAATCCGTGGGACACTGCTGAAACCTACTGGCTGCTTTCTGTGAGGAGGTCTTTCTATCCTGCTTGCGGCCCGTCAAACACCGCTACAACTCGCCGGACCCGCTCCGCGGGTCCCGCATCGTGGGCAGAGGAACTTACTGTTACTGTCACATTGGGGAAAGGCGAGGGCTTACAGGGCTGCGAGCGTTGTAATCCACAGGGACTCAGTTTCCCAGGAGCCCCTGTGGTAATCACCATCTCCACCTGGTCCGCTCTCCCTGTCAGCCTGACCCGCCCCCGACCACGAACAAGGATTTAAGTCAGCCGTGCAGAGAATCCGTGGGACACTGCTGAAACCTACTGGCTGCTTTCTGTGAGGAGGTCTTTCTATCCTGCTTGCTGCCCGTCAAACACCGCTACAACTCGCCAGACCCGCTCCGCGGGTCCCGCATCGTGGGCAGAGGAACTTACTGTTACTGTCACATTGGGGAAAGGCGAGGGCTTACAGGGCTGCGAGCGTTGTAATCCACAGGGACTCAGTTTCCCAGGAGCCCCTGTGGTAATCACCATCTCCACCTGGTCCGCTCTCCCTGTCAGCCTGACCCGCCCCCGACCATATCCTTCCTCTCCCTCTTCTATTTAGCGAGTAGTACGTCCCGCTGCGCGGGAGCGCGCGGGTGTGCGCCGGGAGAAGCCCGGGACAAGGGCGGGACCGTCTGTGGCCGTCAGAGGCCGGAAGAGACTGGACTTGGCGATTTTATTGTGCGTACTAATTCTTTAATTAACCAAGGCATTGTACTTATGGAAATGAGTTCTTCCCAGGAATTGGCAATTGCTAGAAGATCGTCTTTGGGTCTCATTGGCTCTGCCCGTACCCCTGATACCTCATTACTTATACCCAATTCAGTACAAGTCCTCGCTGATATCCATGAGAAAGACCGTAGTCAACCGAGTACATTAGACCCACCACCCCTTGACCCTCAGGTTGATACTCACGATCTTACAGAGACCAGTTCGGAGCATAACCAGCTTAATCCCCAGGTCGACCATTTGGTACTGTCTATCGATGAACAAAGGAGGGGTAAGAGGGAGGGGGCGATCCCTAAACGTAAGCAAACTAATACTAACATCATTGGAGCTAAGAAAGCTCGTGTTGACTCTCCAAGGACAAAAAACAGTAATGATGCAAAAGGGAAGGGAGGATCTGCAGAGACGGGAATCTTGGATATTGAACCCACTGGGGAGAATACAGGGGCAGTAGTGGCTCACCCAGAGGTTGCTAGCCTACCCCTTGCTATTATAGATGATACGATCTTGGATGATTCTATGGTGGACATCCTCGAAGACAGCACCACTGCTGATACGTCAAGGGAGGGCGCAATTGGGATGGTTAATGGGGAGGAGGAGCCCATAGGTTGCACTATAACTAAAATCATTAAAACTTTACTTGTACCTTTAGAGGCGAGGCTTCATGGCATGGAAAAAGTCCTCCATGACATACATAAGGACATAAGGTTCCATGATAGTAGCCTTGCTAACAGGGTCACTTCTAACATCGCTCCAGCCAATAAATCTTGACCCGCGGCTAAACCCACAGCCGGGGTAAAAAACAAGACACCAAAGATTTTGACATTAAACCCCCCAAACCAACCGATTAATAAAGTTAGCACCCAAACCCCAACAGTCAACAAGCCTAGTGACCAAGCTAAACCGAACAACCCTGCCATCCCTACTCCCAAAATTGGTCTTGCACTAACCCAAAAGAACCTGACACGGAGAAACATTCATCTACCGCCAGATGCCTCTTCTTATGTGATTATCCTGACGGGGATCACTGAACTGGTACCATCAAATAAAGAAACATTTCAGGGGCTTAAAAACAAGGTATGCCACTGGTTAACGAATAATCACCCTTTACCACCAAACCTTCGTGGTAATATTCTAATGGTGGAGAGAACGCCCTGGGTAGGACATAATAAGAAAAGAATCCAGGGAGACTGTATCGTTGTGACCTTTGAGGATCCCCGTGTGGCGGAGTATATCTGTCGGGGGAATCCTCGTAATGATAATAAAGGTAACTCGGTTATAGCCAGGCCCCTGTCTTATTTTTATATGCCCAACGAACAGCAGGATGGTAGATGGAGTTGGCTTAAAGACACAAACTACCGTAGAGGAGAAATAAGCCAAGAGAGACCTAGGGAACGGAACACCTATAATTCGGATAGGGGTGGCGAGGAGAGGTGGATCCTAGCTCAGAGACGAGGAGGCAGACATAGTCGAAATAATAGCTATCATGTAGACAGGTTTAGGGACAGTCGGATGAATGTTGGTTACGCTCACAACCAGGCTCACATCCCCTATCCCTCAGATAATCTTTATAACATCCCAATGTCTAATCAGTACGATTGCCTGTCCGATTTGGGCTGGGTCGATTGACAAGAGGCAGGAATAGCACTGGGAACCGCCGAAGGAAATAAGACCAACCCCGATTCCCCCGGAAACTCAGGCTTGGATATAAGGGTACTGCCTAATGTCGCTTGTGAGCTTGGGAATTGTAAAGATTTAGAAAATAGCCCAATGGGTAGGGATGTCCCCAGAGATCTCAGATATATCAAGATAGGAACTTGGAACATCGCAGGGTTAAGAAATAAAGCAGATGACCCGATCTGGAGAGAATTTTTGGGAACGGCAGATATCATCGCCTTGCAGGAGACGTGGGACACAAACAACACATTTTGTATGGATGGATACACCACCTATTCTCTCCCCGCTGTCCCTACAACCAGAGGTAGGGCGAGGGGAGGGTTGGTAACACTAGTGGCAGCTAACATTTTAGGAAAGCACACGATGATTGATTCTGGTTCCCCCTATTGTTTGGCAGTTAAAATCGCATGCAAAGGGGCTCAAAATGTTTTGATTGTTAATTTTTATAATTCATTCGACAGAGCTACTACCACTAGTAACTTGACAGCTTTACATTCCTTTTTAGTAGACTATAGGGAGCTGTCTGAAAATGAATGTCATATAATACTTTTGGGGGATTTCAACATTCATAGATGCCCAGATAAATGCCCGCCCAATGATCCCTTTGCTCCCATTGAACAGGCTGACTCACATTTTGAGCACACGGAGCAGGGGACCTTATTGGAATATATCTTAGCTGAAAATGGCCTAATGTTACCCATGGGGGATGAGGTGAATATACCAACTTTTAAGGGAAATGGTGGAGGGTCTACCATTGATTTTATCTTTACAAGCCTAACATTGGGGAACAACCTGGTAGATTATTTCCCTGTCTGGTCTCATTTTAGCGACCATAATCCTGTTTTTTTGCGTGTTGGAGGTATTTTCAGTAGATCCGGGACGCAACTAAACGGGGTTGATAAGCAAGATATTAGGGCCTCAGATCAGGCACGGAGAATTAGATGGTGTAAAATCATCCCTGAGGATTTTCAAGGCAATCTTTTACATAGTAGGGGGGTTGAGCTGCATACATGTATGGATAAGGAAGCTGGAGATAGTGAGGTAATGGAGGCATTCCAAAAGGTCTGCCAGCAAATATTGCCTGATTTAACGCATCAAGGAAAATTGAAAGAAGCAGGGCCAGTTGGCTGGTTCAATCATAATTGCTCAGTAGCCAACCGCAAACTGAAGGAGGCCTTGAAATGCAAGCCTGTTGACAGAAAATGTGTGGCGCTTTTAAGAAAAGCTTATAAAGCAGCAGTGGAACAGAGGTGGCAGGAGATTAGGGAAGATGCTTGGGCAGAATTGACCTCCATTGATGTTATAAAAAACAGCGCTAAATTTTGGGCAGTAATAAATCAACCCTACTTTGTAGATACAAGCAATAATGTTTTAGACTGTGGTATACAGGAGGATAAGTGGTTCTCTCATTTTAAGTCAGTTTACGAACATGTGTCCATAGGGGTTGATGATTTAACCTTAGGGGTTACTCATCAATATACCTTACTAGTTACCGAGGCTGAGGTAGCAGAAGCCATCTGTAAAATGACAAGTAATAAGGCCCCTGGCCCCGATGGCATACCAGCCGATCTATTTAAGTCTAACTTAGCAATATGGTCTAAAGTTTTATCCAATGTTTTTAATAGAATTTCTAAAACTGGTATCCCAACAACCTGGTCACAGTCGGTAATTGTACCAATCTTCAAAAAAGGGAATCGGGGCGAGCCAAGTAATTACCGGCCAATCTCCCTTATAGATTCTGCAGGGAAGGTCCTGGGCAGAGTGGTCCTATGTAAATTATCTAATTGGTTGGAGGAAACGAACACTCTATCGGCATTACAGTATGGGTTCCGAAAGGGGCGCAGCACTACTGATCAGTGCCTCAATCTCCAATTATTGATTGGCAAGTATACCCTAGTGAAGCAAGGCTGTTTGTACATAGCATTTATGGACCTGTCCTCGGCTTTCGACCGGGTAAACAGGTCCAAGCTATGGAGTCAACTTTTAAAGATGAGCCTTGATGAAAATATAGTATATTTTCTAGCAGATCTTCATAGGGACCTCACAGCCACGGTAAGATATGACCGTAAGGGGAATTGCACGGGGAAGATTGGTATAACTAATGGGGTCAGACAAGGCTGCATTCTAGCCCCCATATTATTCACACTATATATTAATGGGCTAGCTAGTGTTCTGGGTGCAGCTTGTAAGGATATCCCAAAGGCGGGTAAGTTCTGTCTCCCCGCATTATTATACGCGGACGATGCCGCACTTATAGCGCGTACACCAGTTGGTCTACAAAGTCTGTTAAACGCTTTTTGGATGAGTTTATGTTTTCCCTGGATCTTAGTGTGAATTATACTAAATCACACATCATGGCTGTGGGCACAAAGGGCGGGCATAGGAAGCTCATGTCACTCCATTGTAATGGGAACAAGTTAACTAGGGTAAGCAAATTCCCATACCTTGGGGTTGTCTTTGATAAAAGTTCCACCTGGCTTCCTCAACTGTCCGAGAAAAGAAATGCGTTTGTACGGTCCATCTCTGCTGTTTTGTGCTTTTCCCGCAAATTGGGGGTAAAACCGTTACAAGCAGTGTTAAAGGTTTATGACGCAAAATGTGTGTCCATAGCTATGTATGGTGCAGATCTATGGGGTTTTAAAAATGTTAAGCAGTTACAGGTCGCTGAGGACAAATTTTTAAAGTCTATTCTGTCTGTACCTCAATCGACTGCAGGCTTTATAGTTCACCAAGAATGTGGGGTGGGATATTTAGAGGATCGGATTGCCATCGCCCCTCTATTAAAGTGGATTACGGTCTGGCTAAATCCAGAAGTGGATGTGAACCATGAGATTCTGGCGGATTGTCTTAAACTAGAACATTGGCAGTCCATTCCCTGGTTAAGCAATGTTAGAAAGGTTGCAGTTTTACTGGGGCAGGCAGAAATATTTGAGGAACCATCTAAACTGGTCAAAGGAGATATAAAGTGGGTTAAGTCAGCCTTTAAACGGCGCAGAGAGATGGACAGAGAGGGCTTTGAATTGAATAAGCCTACTGTGAGAACCCACCAGTTGATTGTAACATCAGACAATGACCTAGAGTTATATCTGAAGATTGTTAACAATGCAAACCACAGATACTTGCTAACCAAGTTCAGATTAAATAAAATTCATCTACTTATTTTGGGCTGCCCATGCTGGACTAAGGCCACAGATCTGAAAATATGCACTTGCAATGGTTTTTCTATAATGGACACTGCCCACTTCATGTTCTTTTGTGGCTTCTTTAAGGATATACGGACAAAATTTATTGTACCCCTTTTGAAGGATAAAGGGTTTAAACAAGGGAAACCTGCACTATTATATCTCCAACTGTTGACCTATACGTGAGAAATCTTTAATGTTGCTACTTTTTTAAATATAGTAATGAGACTGAGGAAAAATTTAGTTAGTCTCAGATAACATTCTTTTTATAGTACCAATTTCTGAATTTTTAAATTGAGATGAAATGTGCAGGTTTTTAAACTTATTCATGAAATTGTTATTTAGATCACAATGTCTGTGTTACATTTCTTTGTTTATTTGATGTGTTGTTTTCTTTGTTAACCATATTGCATCTGAATGTTCTTTCCCTTTTTGGACCCATGTATACTTTTGTGGTTTTTGTTATGAACCGAATAAAGTATTTTGACTGACTGACTGACTTCCAGAGGTTGACCAGGAGCAGGTCAAAACCCAAGCATTTGAATCCTCACCGAATCTGGCCTCGTGAAGAGCATCGAGGGACCCCGGGAGAAAAATATTTGAAAAAGTTTCTAGGTCCAAAAGTAGAAAAGGTGATTAGCACCAACCACAAGAGTTTAGCCACCAACCTTCAACTGCAAGCCGGCTTGGATCTCTGGTTTGTCCCGCTTGAATGCTTCTGATGTTTGGCTTCCATAGGTTTGACTGGGAACTCGTTGCAAGCAAGCCAGTAAAACCTCACTGAATCTAAACTGGCTAAGAGCTTCAAGGGACCCTGAATGAATGAATGAATGACACAACTTATAAAGTGCACAAATACCCAGAGGCGTCTTTCTGCTATGCAGAGCAAAAAGGAGCAAACTAGAACTAGGTAATATCAGCAAGGATCATTTATCAAATAACCAGGTTTTGAGGCTCTTTCTAAAAACTGAGAGCGAAGGCGCTGTTTTCAGTTCCAGTGGTAAACGGTTCCAATGAAGAGACCCGTAATTTTGAAAAAACGTCTTCCCCCTAGGTGGCACGTTCGAAGGAAGCAACCCTCAAAAGAATAGCTGAGCATGAGCGCAATATTCTTCTTGGAATGTACCGCACAACATTTTTCTTGAGGTAGCCTGGGGCTTTTCCATGGAGTGTTTTATGGGCTAAACAAAGAGGCTTGAAGATAATGCAATGGCAGACAGGAAGCCAGTACAATCGTATGAAGGAGGCCCTGACTGAGTGAAATTTAGAGATTCTTAGGAGAAATCGTGCAGCTGCATTTGAATAGTCCATTAGAGTTAATGGGGTGACCCTGTGTCCCTCAGAACCTGGGTATTATTGAAATAGCAAACAATTGGTTCTGTTGGGTGGTACTGTAGCTGTGTTAATGTATATTTAATATCAAAACAACCAGATTACTCGAATTATTACCAATTAATTAAGAGAATATTTTTAGAAAACACAGTAACACACCAAGGAAGAAAGATTTGCAAAAAGCAGAGTTTTTACTCATTTGTTATTCACAAAAAAGAGAAGTCTGTCAAAAAGCATAAACAAATTATGGCGAACAAGGGTGACTTATGTCTTATCTATGTAATTGTTCACATTTTGATAGTCAGGATCAAGGAGACTGAATGGACATGGATAGCGTTAACACTATCCATGTCCACACAGTCTCCTTGACCTTGACTATCAAAATTATCATTTGGTTTAGGATTAATATGAACAATTACATAGATAGTACAGGAATATTGTACCTTGTAAATTTGTGCCACTTACATATGTCCTGTATATATTTCACCATTGACTTCACTTGTCACTTCTTTTCACTTCTTTTCACTTAACTTCACATAGGTCACCCTTGTTCCGCCGTAATTCGTTTATACTTTTTGACAGCCTTCTCTTTTTTATATTTTTTCTGCTAATTTAGCCGGATAGGGAAGTCTTGCTATGGGTCGATAGATGTTGGGATCCTTTTTTCTTTATAAGAGGAACACTGACACTGCTTTCCAGGTGGTGGGGAAAAAGCCAGTCTTGAACATAGTGTACAAAATAACGGAAAGATGATGTGCTATGACTTCTGAGACCTGGTAAATAATCTTAAGGGGACACAGGTCGTAGTGAGATCCTGCTTTGATCTTTGGAATAAGTTCAGCGATCTGTGCCTCTGAAGGGGCAATACAAAGTTCAAAGCTGGTTGGCTTAGGGCCTGAATTTGTTGATCTATTAAACAAACTACTGTTAGTAAAATTGTTAAAAATATCCAAATCTTTTCCTGGAAACTACTGGCTAGGGAGTTGCAAAAATCTGGATTAATGATTGCCATGTCCGATCCAACAGGGGTAATTGTTTCTTTTAAAGTTTGAAAAAGAGTTTCAGAAACATTGTCAGCTGTTTTTATTTGTAATGTGTAATATTTGGTTTTAGCATCCAGGATTGATTTTTTGTAACTACCTAGACAGTATTTGTACTTATTTCTCTCCTCTCCTTTATATTCAGATCGCCATTTGCACTCTTGTCTTTGGCATTCCTGTTTGATTATTCTAAGAGAGTGATTAAACAAGGGCTGATATATTTTTCTATTATTCATTTTCGTACCTCTAACAGGAGCAACTTCGTTAAGGGCTGAACTGTTCAAGTTATAATAGTTCTCAGACATCTGATCTGGACTAGTCTCCTTGATGATAAGTGATTGAGAGAGTCGAGAATCCGGTCAGAGATTTCAATTTTGTGCCATGCACGATTCGCCTGATGATGTTTCCAAGCCCTGGGAAGGGAGCTATTATGTAATTTTAAATTCTACATAATGGCAAAATAATCTTTCCAGATTAATGGTAGAGTATGAATAAAGTTAATGTTGGGGTTCTTAGTAAAAATCCAATCGAACAGATAGCCCTCAATATGAGTGGGCCCCTCCATTATCGGGGCTAGACCAAAGCCTAACTGTGTGTCTAAAAGATGTTCTGTTTCAGTGCCGGACTGATTTTCCAAATGGAATTTAAAGTCCCCCGTGACTGTAAAATCAGTTTTCAGAAGAAATGTTTCCAATACTTGGCTGATTTTTTCCACAAACAATGCTTTTATCCCAGGTGGGTGATAAATTAGCAGGCCAATGAGTGATTGGGTCTTTGAGACTTCGATATTAAAAGTCACTGACTCTATGCCTTCGATGATGACTGGAGTGAACAAGGCTTGCATATGTTCTTTATAAAATACCGCAAGCCCCCCACCCCTTTTAATAGGTCTATCAGGTCAGAACATGGTGTATCCAGCAGGTGTCGCCACAATGATTTCAGGGCCTGAAAGGTCATCTGCCCACGTTTCTGTCACAAATAGCAAATCTAGGTACTGATTAGAAATAAAATCAGATACCTCCACTTGGTCCTTAACTAGCGACCTGGAATTAATAAGGGCATAGAGAAGAGTTGAGCGATCATCTAAAGGGTCAAGGCTCTTAGCAGACGTTTTAAAAATAGGGCCCAACCTAGGTGAGTGCACCGTTTGGAAGATTTTGTTACAAGTAATGCAGAAGATAAATGCTGATTCTGACCAGTCTGAAAAGCTTAGTGGAAGACATGTAGATTCATTCACGTTATTTAGGTTAAGAAAAACGTTTCGTGAATAACTGAGCTGCTGAGGAAAATCTGGACGAGAACAACCAGGGGGACTGGAAGTGGGCGTGGTCTAGGCGCGGACGGGCGCTGACAGGCTTGCCTTTGGTGCGTCCACTGTGCGTCAACACTATAGTCCAGTTTTATCCAGACAGGAAGTAGGTCAAAATAAAAACTTTACCGCTGCGCTCCCAAATAGGCATCTCCACTCGATCAGCAGGCGAGTTCTGTGGTGGACTGGAGAGAAATGGAGACAAGTTGCTCTCTCAGACAGTCGGCAATGCAGGTAAGGCGAAATAGCCATGTGCTTATTATATTCATTCTCTGAAGATGCAAACAACATCACTGTAATAAAAATGAGGCATACGTATTTTAAAAGTAAATTAAACAGTAAATTAAAAAAGATCATGTTAAAAGTCACCTCGTCTGCAGCTCCTACCCTGGGAAGAAAAGCTCCAGAAAGGTTTCCAAGTCAAAGGGTAAAAACTTTGACCAAGAATTTCTGCGAGGGGTATCCGCGCAGGGCTCCATCGTGGTCGACCTGAATCTTTGACATTGTCGAGTGTTACCAGATGTCCCAATAGGTGGTATACGTTACTATGCTTACTTACGTAAACTTAGTAGTCGTAAATCCATTCTGTGAATACCAAAAGTAGTAAGTGCATTCTGTGAATACCAAAAGTAGTAAGTTTAGGATTTTGTCTTAAGTTTTTTCGGTGAATCAGGCCCTACATTAGGTAAACCCAAGTCCCTGTCATTGCCACTCTTTCTAGCACTCTTTCTAGCTGAAAACACGAAACTATTGCTCACAATCCACACTCGAACCATTTTGTAGGCAACCTGGAGTAGCACACAGGAGAGGGATGTGGCTCAATGGTTAGAGCGGCAGACCCTGATGCAGAGGTCTAGCCCGGGACCAGGGTTCGATTCTCCGCCTCGGCGGGACTTGAGCTCAAAAATTCCACGGACCTGATAATTCTCGCCTTGGTGACTATTCCAATCATGGAGTGCAACTCTGGGCAATAGCTTGCTTAATCTCCACAACGGCCCCCATAACGCTAAGGATGCCTGGCCTCCACCTTGGGGGTGCCCAGGAGTGGACACCTCACAGGGAAAGCTAGGATGGGTTCCACAGCAGTATTCGTACAAGCGCCTTGAGACCCTTACGGGTGAGTAGTGCGCTATACAAGTATCAATTTACAATTTTACAATGAGACAGTTTCTGGCTGAAAACACGAAACTATTGCTCACAATCCACACTCGAACCATTTTGGAGGCAACCTGGAGTAGCACACAGGAGAGGGATGTGGCTCAATGGTTAGAGCGGCAGACCCTGATGCAGAGGTCTAGCCCGGGACCAGGGTTCGATTCCCCGCCTCGGCGGGACTTGAGCTCAAAAATTCCACGGACCTGATAATTCTCGCCTTGGTGACTATTCCAATCATGGAGTGCAACTCTGGGCAATAGCTTGCTTAATCACCACAACGGCCCCCATAACGCTAAGGATGCCTGGCCTCCACCTTGGGGGTGCCCAGGAGTGGACACCTCACAGGGAAAGCTAGGATAGGTTCCACAGCAGTATTCGTACAAGCGCCTTGAGACCCTTGCGGGTGAGTAGTGCGCTATACAAGTATCAATTTACAATTTTACAATGAGACAGTTTTCTAAATGAAAATCAGTTTAATTGAAGGTCGGCACCTAGATTAAAATAAAAACCATTTTATTGGATGCTGTTAATTTGCAGGTAGCTATAAGTAGGTAGTGATTTTGCGGAAAAAAAAGTAATTGCATCTGTGATTGGCTCTGGAAAAATAAAATAAAAGTTACTCTGTTTGACATATGCTTAATATTCCAAACAGTCAACCACACCTGCTACAGTTCAATTTGAAGGTAGTATGGTGCTGGCAGAAATTGTTGTGAACTTTTGACCTGCAGATCGTAGTGAGTGTTATAAACATTGTTCCTATGGAACCAGAACTAAAAGAGTGTGGGAGTTGGGAAATAAAAAGACTATACTGTTACACTTAAAACAAGAGTGGTGTAGACACACTGCTTAATGTGGACTGTTTGCCTTCATAATCACTAGTTTCTTAGAAAGTGAAATGTACATGCAAACCATGAACAGTACATTGATAAATGCATATACAGGCTTCCATTTTGAATTACAGATCCGCCACATATTTTCACAGGGGCTGCACTGAGCGCTGTGGCGGATCCGCGATTCTGACCAAAACACTACCAAATATGCTTCTTGACAAGAATCTAAACAAGCATTAGCATAGCCAATAGGTCTTGCCTTTGGGACAATATAAGTTCCTAAAAACAAGCAGAGGATTGCCAGTAATAATGAAATTCTGTAATGTTACGTGACATGCTGATACCAGGATTTGTATAATCAAGTGATTTGAATTTTTCATCAAAACTAGCAGCAATGTTGCAACCAAGATCAACCAAAGCATAGTTGCTAAGATTTCAGTTTGTGTGACAATTTTATATTTCCTCTGCCATTATGTGTGACATTTCAGTGCCTTGCGTGTGAGATTTTATCATGAGTGGATGAAGGGAGATTAATGCTGAGGCTCTTTTTACTCCATACAAATCCAGGCCCAATCAGAATGACTGCTAATCTGATGGCCTGGCGAAAGGGCACCCACCGACCAAAAAGGACTGTTATGTGCCTCAATTGAAACCTACACCTCACACACTGCTTCTCTTGTAGCAGATCCCTCTTCTGCCAAATCAACCCTGCATCTGTTCCAGTAAGACAGCGCCATCCACTTTGACCCATAACCAGCAATGCATTTCGAATGGGGACCAGTACCATTTTAAAGATGTGTAAAATCTTAGAAAGTTGTCAGTCTAGGTAGAGACACACATGGGCAGCCGAGGTGACAGCAGCAATACTGACGGCAGGGCAAATGCGCCAGCACTGTGGCCAACACGACAGCAGTGGAAGCTGGGGATGCTCACCTCTGCGTGCTTAGTCAAAGGAAAACTTCTCTTTAGCACGACTACACTTCTGTTGTTTGAATGCTAGGTGGCATGGCTCCCCTTGAAAATGCTCAAATCAGAAATGAAGTGATCTGACTGGAAAAGAAGCAAAGATGATATTGCATCCTATTGTAACATAAACCATGTTTTAAGTTTGTGTGTGCTTTAAGTGGCTCACACGCATTTCGGTGCGATTGTGATCTGTTATTTTTTAAATATATGCAACCATTGACCAAATAAATGGATGTTTAGGAGGATTCCAACATCATAAGCTGCGACAGTGGTGGCACAATTTAGACGACAGATAGCATTTGTGGAGAGAGAATGTGTGAGCGAGAGTATCTGTGTGTCAGTGAAAGTGTGCCTGTGTGAGTTAGTATGTGTGAGAGAGAGCACGAGTCAGAATGGCGCGTGCCAGAAGATAACAAGCTTGGCAAACGGAGAAATAAGTTGGTGCCAGGAGGAGGGAGTGATTTAGGTGAGGAAGTGGTTATGAGAGAGAGGGAGAGCAGGAACTGAGCCTGCGAGTGGTGCGCGCAGTCACTTGGGAGAGCAGTCTTCAGTTTTCAAGCACTGCACTCGTACTTGTGGCACGCCGCTGCTCGCTCCCTCAAGGTGGATGCCGCCACACTCACGAGTGGAGTGCTTGAAAAGTGAAGACCGATGGCTAAAGGCCCTCCTAAAGGAGCGTATGGGCGCTGCCTAGGCAAGACCTAAAAATTACTGGCATCTCTGTGCACACAATATGATTTGTTTTCCATGTGATGGTTTAACAAATGTGCACTTTTATTCGTTGTTCTGACAGTGTCCATGTTGGAAAAGGAGCGTATTTTCCTCAACACTTCACCCCCACATACTATTTTTTGTGACGAAAATGGAGTGTGGAAATCCTCCACACACCATATAAACTGAAGGCTAGCAGTGGCGTCATCAGTGGCAGCTCTCACAGGTAACATTGTGGGGTGGTGAGGCTGGGTGGGGGGGTAGTGGAGTGTGACCTACGCAGGGAAAGCATAGAGGAAATAAATAAATCAATAAAAGCACTTACTTTGCGCTTGAAGCATCGCCGACTGATTTCTTTCTTTATACACACATACATATGTATATACATAAATGTACTATTTACTGAATATTAAAATCTTCGCCTTTATCTTAAATCTAGGTACTGATGACGAGAAATACACCCTATCTATTACTCTTTTTTAATTGTAATGTTAAGCTCAGTTTTATATCACACTTTTTCTGAGATTTATCCTGTTTCTAAGAGCTCCACATTCTGCAAATTAGCAAACTGAGGCACAGGGAATTAAAGGGATGTGAACTAGATAGCATAATTTGTTAAAGTGGAGAAGACAAGATTTGAACTTTGGTCTCCTGGCCCCACACATCAAAATTAAGTTAACAAAGTATATCACATGTCTATTACCAAAGGTAAGAGACCTCTGTGACCAGCACACAGTAATGCCTAATGCGTCATTAGACATTCTGATGGGTGGTCCCTCAGAATAATCTTTGTTTCTACACAGTTTTACATATATTTTGTATCATGGTGTTTTAAACAAACAATGTAGCTTAAAAAAAGCAGTAGGACGATTTCATGAACCAGTTGGTACTGAAGGGTCTCTTTTTCTAGCATACGAGTGCCCATGTGTTCCTATACCAAGATGGGGGAGGGCTACTATCACGACAGTACAATTGTGACTGCTGGGATCTCTGCCATAGATTAAATAAATGGTTTAGATGAAGCACATGTATAGATGGTAGAGAGTAAAGACCTATTAGACAGCATAGAAGAGTTGGAGAAAATGTATACGGAAGATTTGGGGGAGGAGGTACCCCACCCAAGTAAAACTGCCGAGCTCAATAATACACATTCAATGTAAAATATCTTCAATTCTCTTTCAACAGTATTTTCTTTTAAACCAAGCCACGCTGTTATTCGTATGATGTGTATGTAACATGTATCCCATATTTATGTGCAGATGTACACCTTCAGGTATGAAGAGGCCCTATTGAGCTTTAGCCGATTGCAGGTGACGGTTGACATACAGCGACCGCAAGGAACTAAAGAAGACCCATAGTTAAGTCCAGTGCATGGGTGGCCACAGGTATGCCAGCAGGTGACCACAATAAGATTTGAGTGCTGGATATTCACAGCAGTGTGTGGCAAGACAAAACCCCCAGCCCTGAAGAAGTTGCCAACCAAGTAAGACAGGCAACGAAACATATTGGCATCTTATAGATTAAAACGAAGCTCAACTGTAGAGTATAGGTTTTAATAGGAATACATACCCAGCAAGAATAAAGAGTATCATTGAGCTAGGGATATCCAACCCATTTTTAACAGGGTAGAGCACTGTATAGCGGTTCTCTTACCCCGGGGGTCGGGTTAATATAGATGTAGGTAGGCAACACACTTTTGTGTTCTTTAAATATCATTTACACTTTCTACACCACTTTCTTGTTTTGGTTGGAAGGAGCCAATGATGATAAGAGGAACAAACTGATGAGTACCAGTCAGTAGTTCCCTGGTGGTTGCTCCCGTGAGGTTCCTTCCTTCCCCACGCACCTTTTTCACAGACACTTAGTATGGTGTCTGGATGGCAGCTATGCAGACATAGGAAGACACACAACGGTTTTTAGCAAAACGACAAGGAGGCACACCCTGTCTATGAAAATAATGTGTTTGGTAGATTTAAGTATATCCACACACAATAGCAGATAGGTGATGGGATAACAAATACCTCTAAGAATCAGGATCAGGTTTTTTTGTTGAATACACTTTGAGTGGAGGGTAACCTGGGTCCTTTGTTTTTTTCCCTCTATGCTCCTAATTGTGAGGAATAAAAAGGCTCCTCCCTTATAAAGCAGTTGTCTGTCTGACCATAGATTGGTAAAGAGAGACACACTTGGCTTTACTCTACCACATGGTTTAGTTTCCCCATACACCAGGCCAACCCCACCGTCTGCCTCCCTAAAGGGAGACCAACTGACTCCGCTTTATATGAGAGACTGAAGGGCAGGCCTTACCTGTCCAGAGGTTTCCCGCCATGACAGCCCAGTCAAAGGCACCTTTGTGAGCATGCTCTGGAAGCGGGCCAATCCGATGATCTTCTTGTCTGTCTCCGAAGAAAATGTGCACCCTGTCCGCGAGCCGAGGCCGGCTCCTGCAGACAGAGCGCCCGCAGTTGTCTCTGTCTCAGCTGACTGCGCGGCAACACACTGAAGAGAACATTTCTCACTTTGCTCCAGCGCAGCCTGCTTTTTCAAACACACAGGCACCTTTGCAATTCCTGTTAAAAGTTAAGGCCTCTCTGATACCGTGCTAAAGCAAACTCAATAGAGGTGTGTATTAGTCTCAAACGTGGCATCTTTTTACAACACAGAAAAGGATGGCATTATTAAAAGCAAAATAATGAATCTTGCACTCCAAGAGCAACTCTCACACGACTACTGTTGACCCAGTTTTGGATATTCTAAGTAGCTACCGGGTAAACTTCTAGAAACTAGTTAATTTTCATAATCAACTCCTTTCTCAATTTTATCTGATTAAAGCAATCTTGTGCTTTTAGAAATGCAACCCAAGTCTGTTACAGTGGCTAAAATAAACCATCATGTTTTAAACTTTAGGCAACAGTGCTACAAAAAAGCATCACATGCAATCTCACAAATCACTGTTGGGCACAGTGGTGAAAAAATTATTATATCCAAAACCTCTTCTGAAAAATTCCAAACCTCAAATGCACCGGAGCGAAGTGCCAAAAAGCAGTACTCACATGGCGGTGTGAATGGGCATTGGGCAGCAGCTACGGGAAAGATTTGGGCTGCTGCGTCCTCCGTCCCGCCTGCCTGCTATTAATTCGACTTAGGATGTGTGAGACACAATACTCCCACTGCTCTTCCAGTGCAGCAGGGAGAACTGTAACTGCTCCTGTGGCCGCTGTAACTCTAAAAAAACGTACCTCTAGTGGCCAGCCCGCGGATGCAATACTCGGATGCAGTGCTCCTCTCCACGGCCCCATCTGGTTTGGCCATCTTCTCAGAATCCGGGCCCTCGCCAACGATTTCTGGGATGGCTGTGTTTTTCCCAAGGCAAGATGGTCTCCACCATTGTAGACTCAACAGGTGTGTTCCTAAGCCAATGTGTAGAAGTCATTGCAACTTGCTTTTTCAAGCCTATTAAAAGGGGAGTAATTTTACTAACCTTTGTGTCGCAACACTTCCAGTTCAGAGCATCTCTTGACCCTAGTGGACAGCAAGATAATTTTCCACTGGATCTAAAGATATTTTCTCAGCTTGGTTGCAATTCCCGAAGTCAAAGAAATACATTTACAAATTTCCAGGTGAACAGATTCTAAACTAGAAGCGTACCTTATTTTCCATAAGCAATCCACAATTTGAACTACATGACAGAGAGTAGTGTCTCAAGAGATAGCGTTTTAAGGCTTTGGGGCACTAAACGTGGTTGGTTGGGTAGTCCAAGAACCCCTTGGAATACCGGGGTTGAGATTTTCCACTGAATCTGGTAGGTCCAGTGAGATCAGTGGCAGATGCTCGGGTAACTCAAAAGAACCTGTAAAATGTATTCATGACCAAAAGTGACAGATTTCACTGTGACTTTACTGATCAGACACTGTTCATAAGTACACTATAAAGATTTCATGGTTTGTTCCTTCCTGCCCTTAGGACAGCTCTGTGGCTGGCCATGGTGCTGAAATCACAGGGGACAACACTTCCCAATCTTGTCCTAGAAGAAAAGAATATATAAATGACATGGAATGTAAACAAACAGTGATTTCAAAAAATGCATTGCTTGTGAACCTTAGCTGAACTTATAACTGAACAGTTTATGTCTTCCAATTTTCACTGTATGGCAATGTTAACGTGTTATTAAATTCTGGTTCTTTTTCAGTCAGAGATCAAGTGCCCTATGCCATGGTGAGTGGGGAACACAAGCTGGCTCACCATTAATACTGCTAGGTGGGCCGTACACTTCACGGGTCTTGGTGAAAGTAGTGTGAGGACACCTGCAATATCGAACCTGGGATTGAGGAATAGTTGTTACATCAGCTGCTGAGGGGTTTTCCACATTCTCTGCAAGTGGCTTCTACGTATCATAAATAAACGTGTATAGAATAAGTCTTGGATTCTCAACTCCACCTCAGGGGATTTCTGCAATTTACTCTGTTGTGCCAGTTCTAGATTCGTCCCGAGCAGAGGGTACAATAAATTGCTTGGAATGACCTACCGACCCCTTTCATTTCCTAAGGGCAAGTTGTTGTTATCATGAAATGCAGATGTTCTTATGCGAGTGGGCATGCAGAGAAGTGAGTTCTGTACAATCCTCCATGTTTTTACTGGAGTGAATGATTTAGATTTAGTTCAGTTTAAACTACAAACTCTCCACAGCATTAATGCGGAAAATTGGAATTCATATTGCCAGTTCATTTGAAGGCAGCAGAACATACAAAGCCATCGAAATATTTGACTGCTGAAAATACATTGTCAAACAAGTATGGGTCACAGAAATGCCAAATCTTTCAGAAAGAATTCAGTAAAATATATTTTCTTCTCTGGAACTAGGTCAAAAAGCGTGCTACCGACATTTGACGTGGAATGGAAATATTGGCCAACAATGCAGGAGCATTTGTGGATTTAAGGGCTACAAAACCCGGACGAAGCCCCTCCATATGGTTGGACTCCCGCCACTGCAGCTTGTACCACTAACCACTCTGGTTTGGCAGTCACAAAGAAAGGAAGGAGCAGACCGACTACCATGCCTTGATGCTGGCGTAGTATTGACCAATAGTAGAGTAACAGTAGAGTAGTGGGTGATCAAGAGTAGCAATCACCGCACAGGTAACACCTGACTACTACCTACTGGGACTCTTCTGCAACAGAAAATCTGCATAAATGGAGATGGCAAATTAAGCATAAATGGATATTCAAATCTCTCAGTCAAGCCATGCATCCTCCAGGAGGAAGCCTCCAGAGAGTAGTGCTTGCACAACAGATGTTCTGCAAATCTCTGGCAGGACCGAGACAGGGTAGGTTACAGGTGCCAAGCTGGGTCTGGTAGAACGGGCTTGGACATTGATAGAAGAGCTTCCCAATGTACAGCGCAACATAATATTACAACTACTTGCTGATTTTAAGCACTGTTATTCTTAAGTGTTAATACTGCTTAATTTAATAGCCCTCCAGTTATCGGCTTCAGAGCATGAACGGTTGAGTTGGCCCAGTCAGGAAATACATTCGGGAAATGCAAATCGTATCATGTGGCATGAGTATTTAGTTCTTAACTCACTCTGACTGTAGGGTTATATGTTGCAGACTTGTCTTTAGCTGAGCCACTGTAGGCATTACACTGCTTGTCACTACAGCACTGTATGGGTGCGGAAAAAAACTGCTAGAAACAACTCTTTGAAATAAATTTCAGACAATAAAGTTTGAGTGGAAATGTGCACAGGTTAAAAGTATTTTCAAACCTAAGCTGAGCTTCTACATCAAGTAAAGTAGTAAAGTAAGTATACTTGTAAAGCGCACTGTTACTCCATCTCGGAGTGTCCTGGCGCTGTATACCGCTGGGGAACCCGTTCTGGCTTTCCCTGTGAGATGGTCCCTCCTGGGCACCTCCAAGGTGAAACCAGGCATCCCCGGCGTTGATGGGGCAGTTGTGGCGATTAAGCAAGCTATTGCCCAGAGTTACAGAGTGGGACCCATGGTTAGCGTAGGCACCTCTGCGAGAATTATCGATTCCGCGGACATTGACCCAAGACCCTGCCGCGTCGGGAATTGAACCCTGGTCCCGGGACGATCTCTGCTTCAGGGTCTGCCGCTTCTAACCAGTGAGCCACACTTCTCCAGACCAGTGAGCCACACTTCTCCAGACCAGAGGAGATCAAGACCGTGGAGTCTGATCTCCTCTTTGGCGGAGTAAATGGATCCAAGGATTTATTGCTGAAGGTCACAATTACCATAGTCTGAGTCTGCTTGTACAACTCATTTTAAAAAGAGATGATGAGAAAGTTCACAAGTGCCTGTAACAGGTAGAAGGAAAAAAATATCTTCGAAAACTGCTGTTAAAAAATGCGGCAAACCCGTGGTGAATAAAGGTGTACTTCAAAATATTTGGTCACGTGACCGGTAAGAAAATGACAACTGGCTTAGAGAGAATCCAGAGGTGGCTTTTATTCTCGTAGCTATTTCTGCATTCATTCAGGCCCTTCTTCTCGTCTTATTTCTCTCCGTGGCTAAGAACGGCTAAGTATAACTATTGCATTAAATAGTACCACACTGCAAGCCTCGTTCTAATGATGTGAGGGAGAAGTGAATTGTAAACCAGAAACCACAAATCTCACACCGCAGGTCATACTAAAAAGCAATGAAGCAAGACATCACACCAAGTTCCTCTTTTCTCAGAAACTATGCGACTCATGACTCCTTTGCTGGTCCTTCTTTGGGTGCGATGAGGCGCCAGTCAGTCTTGTCTCATGGGAGCCGGCAGGCAGTTTTGCTGTGTCATGGGTGTTGCTGTACTTTTGTCAGCAGTTCTTAACACACACTGGCGAAGGTGAATTGCTACGTTTGCATGGGCCTGTTACAGAGATCTCTGGTGCTTACTACAGACGTTCAGCAGCCTTGGTTGGTATCCGCTTGTCAATGCTCACACAGTGCCCCACTCATATTATGTTATGGTGATTTTATGAGGTGCTGCAATGTCCCCTGAGCTACATCTCGAGGTACACAGTTCATAGTCTCTGAAAGAAACACCATTTTGGGTCCTGAAGCAGCTTTTCTCGAACCATTGTTGGTTCAGAAGCAGACCAAACTCAAACCTGTACAGCAGAAATCCAAAAAGGGTTCCTTTGGTGAAAATGCAAGCACATCAGATGACTGACACCCTTTTGGAGAACATACCTGCCGAACACCATGCTCGTAATATCGACCCACTCGTGACAAATGCAGACTTGTGAACTTGTCATGGCCCATTGAGACTGTACAGAGTTAGACCCTGGAAAAAGCGTGAAATGTACTTCGTAAAACATCAACCCCCACATGCATCAATCTAGGATTTTGCATTTCTTAAATAGCGAAAATTAAGGAATCGCTATTTAGGAAATGCAAAATCCTATGCATCAAGAAATCCTAAAAGTTTTTAGGATTTCTTAATTTTCGGAAATTGCGATTCCTTAATTGCGAATCGCAATTAAGGAATGGCATTACATTGATTCCTATGGGCCTAGAGGCCCATAGGAATCAATGCCGTTTTGCATTTTTTTTTTTTGAACTCGCAATTTGTTGATGCATTGCAAGGGTGCAGAGGGGGGTCCAAAGGACCCCCCCCCTACATCCCTGAAATGTATTTTCAAGTGCATGTTTCACACACACATGTCCTAAGGACATGTGTGTCTGTAACATGCAAGTTTAAAAAATGCATTTTTTTGCTTTTTTAAAATTTTTCGCAAATTAACACGAGGGTCAACATCGTGTTAATTTGCACTTCCAATTTCAAAATTCGCAATTTTTAAAAAAATGATGCATTGCATTTAAGGAATCGCACAAATGCGATTCCTTAATTGCATTTGCATTTTTAAGAAATAGCGAATTTTGACACTCTGTTTGATGCATCCCAAAAACGTATTTAGGAAGTGCAAACGGCCGAATTTACCGATTCGCACCGTTTGCACTTCCTAAATAGGTTGATGCATGTGGGGGCAAGATCTTTGAACTGCCTGGATGTATGAGAAGGAAGGTCCAAGAACCCCATGTCAATGAGGTGGTCCGAAAAAGAGGGACTCTTAAAAGTAATGATGGGAACAGTTGTCTCTTGGGACCTCGAAAAACAGAGCTCTTTTGGGCACTGGCAGAATAAGTGATTGTTACGGACAGCTCATGTACCAGTAACGAACATCCCATGAAAATAAAGGAAGCGATTGGTTTTAGGAGTATTTTGCTGGGTGTGCCCCTGCGGAAAGTATTTTTCTTTTTACGTATTGTGGCATTCTAGAGCCGCAATCATTGCAGTGCTTGTCATTCCTGATCAAGTGACTGAAGGCCCTGCTGTGCAACGCACTGTGAGCATGCGTGTACTAACCAATCTATGGCAGTCTTGGAAATACGTAGTTTCTGTGTGTCAGTGACGTTTGGCCGTTGCTTTCCAGTTTATGGGTGTGTTGTTTCCAAGCCCCTGCTGTGCATTTAAAGCAATAAAGAAGATTTAATTATATACAGCACGCAAGGCGCTCGTTCTTAAAAAAATTAAAAAAACAAAGAAAACAAACTCATGCACGCTACTTTCAAGAAGGAGGCACCAGGGGGAGTAGAGACAGGAGGGGCCCTGCACCTGTTTCTCTTCCGGCAACGAGCAGGGGCACCATATGTTTGCTCGCTCCCGAAAGGAAATCGCCTCAAGTGCATGTGTTGCCATTGAAGGCAATGGAATGCATGCACGTTATTGGCAGCAAAGCTGAAGCGATGGCTTAAGGTCCTTTCCTATGCAGCGCATGTGCGCTGCTAGGCAATACCTAAAAAGGGTTAATAAAGACTGACCAATTAGAAGTGATATAACAAAATTAAATAGGAAAGGAAGGTTACGATTCGCTAACTACATCAGTATCACTGAGAGAAGAGTGGAAAGGGTTGACTTTATTGGTTCTTCTCTCCTCCGAGTGGTATACCATTCTTGTACTGCTTGCTTGAGATTTTCATTGAGACGCGATTCTAAGTGAAACTGAGAAACAAATTGGAGAGCAGCAAATAAATCTCACAGGTATGTCAGTAAGGGTGTTCATTTAAAATAGTATATGTATATAGTAAGTTATAGAGTGTGTAGAAGGTAAAAGAATGTAAGTAGCTTGCACACAACAATAAAAGGAAAAATGTAAGGGAGGGTAGATGACGATAAGGAGAATTATAATGAGTAGCAAAGGGGTATTTTATGAAGGTACTGACAAAGAATGTGTTTGAAAGAAGATGTGAGTGATTGATTGTAATAGGTAAGTTAATATTAGACAATTTGGAGGAGGAGCCAAGATGGCGACCGGAGCGGACGTGTAGGCTCCCGGCTCCGCCACCCCTTGAGCCCCGTCGAGCTATCCTGCCTACCATCCTGCCCGACCCATCGACTGCTCCGACGGGGGCGAAGTGCTGCTATCGCCCGTGTTCCTCCGGACTCTCAGCTCGTCCGGAAGGCTTAGATAACCTGGTGCCCGTCCCGACGCCATTGCCCCAGCGCTCCTCGCCGCTCAATACTGGACCTCGGCATAGCGGGGACGAGCAACCTGCCTGCAGAGCGCCCGCACCCTGACAGAGGCAGCTCTCCCTGGAACGTGGTCAACGGCGTCCCGAGTGCCGCGGAGCGCTACACATTGCGATCGGCACGCGACTGCAGGGACGACCAATGGCACTCCGGCTCCTTTGTTTCGTGCTGAGAGGGGACGACTCGACTCCATTGCGGGACTCACCCGAATCTGGCTGACCGCCCGTTTGCCCTAACTGCCTGAACCTGCTGACGGGGGCTCCTCACTGGCGACGCTATATTTTAACTCGCAGCGGTGGGAGACGGAGCAACTGCGGCCCCGTGTCGCACCCCCCAGGCTCCTGTGACTGGCTTGTGGTGCGCCATGGATGTCCCCGCTGACCCGTGGGACGGGGATGGCCATCCGCCATTGCCCCTTGCTTGTGATACCGTTGCTGTGCCGGGGATCGCCTTGCCTGCACCCACCGGTGTTGTGGGCGGTGGGGGCGCGCTGCCTACTCTGTCCTATGGAGATGTCCTGTTGGCCCTGTGTGAACTGCGGGCGACGCTACTGCGAGACTCCCAGGGGCTAAGTGACACGCTCGACGACATTGCCTTGGACCTGGCGCAGATTCGGAAGGGCTGCTCTCGTCAACCACTGATCGCTCCCCTGATGGTTCCTGCTAATGACACTGTGTTGCCGAGTATTTCCAGTTGGACTGAGTTTCGTTCTGCCATGACTGGCGTTTGCGGACGATCGCACACCGACTCTGCCTGTGATACATTGTTCCCACATTCGGCTGCGGTTTCATCACCTTCGCTGTTATTCCCGGAGATGGGACTGCTGTCTATTCTACTCCTGGCCCCCTCGAAAACTATTTCATCAGAGCCTCCGCCTTTCCCCCTGTTGTATCTGGTTTCTCTGAGTAATTTTGTGACTCTTTTTATTGTGACCGATACATTCGTGGATGTGTGGCGCCGTCCATTTTGTATTCGTGAGTCTACCCCCTCCTTTTTCTTTCCATCTTGTTCCTTTGTTGTGGAGGGGATCGACACTCATGGAGGGTTGTGTACTGGAGGGCGTCCGAAATCAGGCCAGGGTTAGGCAGTCTCTTTGCTGTACTGTTCTCTTACCTGATGGGGGTTGGGTTTGGGATGTTGTGTGGGGGCTGTATGACCGCACGCAGAGCGCGACTTGATTTTCCAGCTGGTTGGATGTTATTGGTTATGGCTCAGCTCTCGCTCACGGTGCATCCATTCTACCATAGCACTCTTGTCTACGGCGTAGTCGGCGCTACAACAGGCTATCCTGGTACCTAGTGAGCCGCCGGCTCTGTTGACTTTGTTTTGGGTGCCTGACTTGCCAGCACTGTTCGGTGAGGCGGGGGGTTGCCTGTAAAGGGTGGCGTCCATTTTATTTCTCTTTGTCTCTGCACTGCCTGGGGCGGCCATCTTAGTCTTTGTTCTGGCTGGGGCGGGTTTCGGGCGGGTACCATGGTGTAGTGACCGTTTGCGACTTATGTAGAGCTAAGGGGTTCCGGGTGTTAACTTGCATTGGCCTATTTGCTGTGGTTCATAACTGTGGCGCCTTTTTGGCGCGTATCAACGCTTCAGCTCCTCACATCTATTTTGCTTCTTGTCTATCCTGACACCTTCGACTGTGATTTGGAGCTGCTCATATCCTGTTGTCTACTCTACACGTGGGGTGGTGATTTATGGGTCCGATTCACGCTCTTGGTATACCGCATTTGTTCCCCCCTTGTTTTTTTTTTGGCCTTTGTCTTTTTAGATTCTAATGGCGTAGGGGTCCCTATTGGCTGGGTGTCCGGGAGATCTGTTATTGTATTGGCTCCTCCCCACCTTCTTTAATGGGAGATCTGGGACTGTCCTTCCTTGCTCCCTTTATCACCTGTGAAGGTTTTTCTTTGCCTTTTCTCCTCTTCATGAGGGAGAACCTTTATTTCTTTTCGTTTCCTTTCTTTCTCTTCTCTATATTTCGGGTTCTTTAAAGGGCGACAGGCACTTTACCGGGGGGGGGTAGGCCGTAGCCTCCGGATTGTTGTAGGGTGGGGGGGTGGATTTAGTTTTTCTTCTTAGTTTCTATGGGCCTTGTTTTTTCTACCATTTCTGCGCTTTCTTGTTCTTTTTCTGCTCTGGGTCTGACATGGGATTAGTGGGGAGTGGGTGGCACTGTAGGTGATGCGTAAATGTGTACTGATACTCCTGCTGTTTTGCATTATACTGCCATACTGTGGGGTGTTTATCTCTATTGTTGTTCTTAATTATGCTGCCTACCCATGTTGTGAAGCTAATGTATGGACTCAGCTCTTCTCGAATCTATTCTTTACTGACTTCTATTTAGATCAAATTTAAAAAAACTTAAACCTCATTGCTCCTTTCCATGGCGACATATTCCCATATAGTGTAACTGCTACTAATTGATGCTATATTGTCTGATGCCGCTGTGGAACCGCATTGCTTACATTTGTGCCTACAGTATCGTGGCCGGCCTGCTGGTTGTAGGCCCGTATTTGTTCTCCTTCTCAAGCACAATAAAGGTTTTTAAAAAAAAAAATTACAAAAAAAATATTAGACAATTTGTACCCAGCCACAGAGACAGGCAACCACTGATACACGGAGTCTGAAAAATGCACTTATGAATCCAACACAGATGTAGCCAGACAGTAACTGACATACTGAGAAAGACACTAATTTAAATAATTCAGATGCCCATTTACTCACCTATAGATACACTGCCATAGTCATACCCGCTCCCATGCAGGCACTGAGATATTCCCTGAGACACATATACAGCCATTCATGTATCCAGCAAACACTCTGTTACAGACAGATGTACACAGTCATATACTGAGTCATACACCTAGTCACCCACCCATACAGGCACTGACATACCTATTCACAAAACCATAGAGCCAGTCACACATCCAGTGAGATGGCAACAGAGGTATTTACACATCCAGTCACTCATCTGCACAAAAGCTATGTATCCAGCAGTAACAGAGCCAGTTGCACACACAGTTGCCTACCCCATCACCCGCTAACACAGCCAACCAGTCACTCATCCATACCCTAACTCAGGAATGCACTTATTCATCCAAAGTGACAGAGTTACACTGCCTATTACACACTGATATAACTTCTTATGTAGCTATTTAATTGCTTATAGTATGTAATTTAATAGCTTGTTATGTAAACGTAACCGTTTTGTAAGTGAGACAGATCACCCTCTACAGGCTCAGCCACATTTCCCAAATTGCATTTTCAATTTCCATATGAAATTTTAAATTTGTAATTGTAAAATATTGTATTCCCCAATATAATAATTGTATAGCCAAATCTACTGGCATTCCAAGGCAATTATGTTGTGAGCCAATTTTATATTTGCTTCAAGTGTGTGTGTGTTTGTTCAATCAACCTTTAAAATGTGAACGTTTACCACTGTGAACCTGCATTAATTTCATTGAACACATTTCCTAAACTTTTTTTAAACAAAGGTTTCCTAGGTCACAAAAAATGTTGCAAACAAGAGGTGTTTGGGCTTGGAACTAAATTGCTTCACAGGCGAGCAACAAGGAACACTTGATTTGCTAACATTGATTGCAAGATTGTATTGGATTTTTATGCTTCTGGGCTCTAGCCTTCAAATGAAAGCCAGCTACATAAAGATGCCAAGAATGGGGAAATTAGTTGTTAGCAGTGGCTTCAGGGAGTAAAGGAGTTCTTGTTTTATGTTACTGGCACTACAAAAGTTGATTGCTCTTGCCTTGCTCACTTAGTGCGTAGGTATCTGAGGGTTGAAAATTGTCCATTTCCCACAGATCTGAGAAGAACATGCTGTGCCCAGCTCCTTTTAATTTTGCCAGTTGCTAATTATCAGCTATTGGCTACACTTCCACTGGACACTTTTCGAGTTGGCAGGCAGCGTGGTATGAAGACAGCAGGAAGGAAGTACAATGCCTGTAATAAAATGTTTTGCTTACAGTTGGGTGCATCCAGGATTTAGGAAAAACAGACAGGAAGAATTTTATTTTTCAAGAAATGGTATTTCCAATTTCTCTCTGATATGTACTTGATTTAATACCCTTTGTTAGTTCACACATACTGTGTCAAAGTAGGAATATGGTGGATAGAAAGAAAATGTCCTTTTTTCAAGAAATGTTACTTCCATTTTTCTTTCTAACATGCTCTTGATTTCTTTCGCTTTGGTAGCACGCATAAACGTGTCACAGTAGAAATATGGCGTAAGTGATGAATGTGTCAGTAGTAAACTCAGAAGATCTGAGTTCTAATTCTAGATACTCCACCATATAGTGCACTCCTTAACATCTTATTTTAAAAATAAATTCACAAAGATGTAGTCTACAATTAAATGACTTGCGTAAACATTTTACAGTGATTTACGACTTTAATGCATTAAACATTGTACTCAGGCCTATCCATAGTAATGCACGCACATCAAGAGTTACCTGCATACATTTTCCTCTTTGGCGAATATTTATGTAGATTTTAGGCAAACAATATGTGTAAGAAAATGCATTGGTGATCTGCATTTGCACAGCAGTTTGTTTTTGCCCTCCCCAAAAAACACCTGTCATTAAACCCCCTTCCACATGTCATCGTGTAAACAAGCTTATTTCTCACTCTCAGGGACAATTTTATGTTTTTTTCGCGGTGGAAACCACTCTGCAAATGTTTTCCAATGCAGCAAACCTACAAGATATTGTCTGGCTAGTATTCAGACACACAACTACTTTGATCTTAATCTTTAATTTGGTAAGTAGAAAAGCCACTAAAATTCTATCTGCTAAAGGTCTAGGTAAGGCTATAAATCTCCTTAGTTACTGCTTTTTTAATTTAAGTCCAAATGTATGAAACCATATTGCAGTTGCAAACTCTGCGAGTCACAAAATCACAGGATATTTGGGAATGTATTTAACCTCTTTGCGATTCAATAATACATGTCTTGATCGCAAAACAACTCAATGTATATCACAAATGTTAGGTAGCCTGAAAGTGACTTTCCCTTCTAACTTTGATTTACACTGAGACATATAATGGTTTGTAATCGATACGGTGGTCATAAACCATTGAAATATTACTAACACCTCAAACCAGGAGCCATATTATACAAAGTGCCCCGGAAGAGCAACGGGCATCTGTGCCTGCTTTATGTGCCTCCGGGGCACTTTGGTATTACAGAAAGGGCCACAGTCGCTGGCGCACCTTTTCTATAGTACAGATAGAGCTGATGCACATATAGCGCCAGCGCTATCTCCAGAGGTCGTGCCCTCATTTTCACGGGGGTGTGGCCCCATGTAAATGAAGGAATCCCTTTGCTTCTCCACCCGCGCCGTAATGTAGACATGGGTGCAGATGCAAAGATATTGTCAGAAGTCACACTGACAGTGCACCACCTTAAAGGTGGTGCACTGTCAGTGCACCCCCTAATGGCAGCTCTGGAGAGGAGTTAGGGGGTTCCTAAGGACGCCACAGACATACTCTTCCAGCTGGGTGCAGTTGCTCACTGCTCTCTCCTGCAAGGGGATCTGTAATCCCCCTTAAAAGTTCAGGTGGGTTGCCGCCTGCATAGTGAAGCATGGAGTGGCTCCTTCAGAGCACTGGGGGCAGCGTATTCAATTTAATACGGTGCACTCTCCTCGTAAGCGTTGACCGGGAAACATCCTTTACGATGCAACTTTTACCACGCAGTGCCTTTACAACGCAGGTTTTTCAACGCAAGTCATTACAACGAATTGCGCTGGGGGGTGCTCTAGGATAGGTAATAGTTTAATTTACTATCCAACACCTTCCCTACTATCCACGGGGATTGGAGTTGGAATAGTAAATTAAACTATTCACTATCCAGCACCCCCAACGCAAATCGTTGTAACGACTTGCGTTGAAAAACCTGCGTTGTAAAGGCATGCGTAGTAAAAGCATGTGTTGTAACAACGTACATCCCGCTGAGCACACCTTTTTCAAAGATGCACCCGGTGCTAACAAGTAAATTGCACCGCATTCTGTAATACGCCCCCAGATGATTAAGGTATTCACAATAGGGAAGCTGCCCACATTTGACAACTTCCTCTGTTGCAGTGATGTCAGAGAGTCCTGAAGAAAGCAGTCAGTGATGCCGGGGATTACTTCTTGCTGCCCTCATCGTCTTCTCACGCTGGATTCTTTTGACAGCAGAACTAGTTCCTTTAAGGAACATGGGCTGCTGTAAAAATAAAGTTTGGGAGTTCAATCAAAGAGATGGTGGTCTGCTGTTCTCTGCAGGCCACCATTCCTGTGTTTGTCTCAAAATGTTAGCTGCCCAATGAATAGTCATTATGCAGGTTGTTCTGCAACCACTGTGATTGGAGATTTTTCAATGCGACTTATTAGTGCATAGGGCACATCACAAAATAAAAGGTTGGTCACAAAAAGTTGGTGATCAATTTGTGATCACTTTTTGCGCTTATTCGGTTTGTATAGCTGTACCTTGCACTTAACGCCTATACCCCCGCCTGTGCCTCAGTTTTCTGATTAAATGTTTGAGTGGTAAGAATAAGATGATTAAGCAATGCCAACAACTTGAGCTTTTAGATTTAATAAAAAAATTCCAAAGTCAGATTGCACACCATTCCTAAACATTCTTTCCATTGTCACAAGCACAGTGCAACAACAAGCTGAAAAAGCAAGAAAGGACAACTGCTTCTTTTCTTTGGGAATGCAAAGTGAACTGGCACATAGGTACGTTTTTTTAGGTAATATATTTGTCATGATTACAAATCCTTTTTAGGCTACGATCAAAGCATCACTTCTGAAAACGTTTTGGCAGAAAACGTCATAAAAGATGATGGCTAAAATTGTTGAGGTCATTCCAGTATTTGGAAGTATTATAAATTCGTTTGCACTTAAACTTTTGGGTGACAATGGGCTGTTATAAAAAAAGAAATAAAAGTTAGTTAAAGTCAATTGTTATTGAAACTCCGCCGTCTTTTTGAGTTTCAAATTTGAAAACAAAATTGAAACCACAGCAGGCATTGGCTAGCAGGCACTGGCATTTGAAAGAAATCGAAGTAGGGGCTGTAAGGAAAGGAATAAACCAAAGGTCCACAACTATAGGGGATAATTTAAGCACACATCATTCTCAGTTTTTTGTGCATCCTACTTTCTGTGTTTTTTTGATTTTCTCTACTAATATTGATTCTAAGGGCTTAACTGACGATTTGTTACATGTGAGATCTGGTTAGTTGCATCAAAGTGAAGAAGGGCTTAGGCGCACAGCGTCAAGTTGAGGAAGGAGTTACTGGAGAAGCTGATGGTGGGTTAGAGTGTGTATAAAGGTGCTCCAACAGGCGACGCAACTGGCCAAATGCGTCCACTGATGCTTAAGATGAGTGTGTTACGTGATACGTAAGCACATCCCTGTATAGTGGGCACACTTATGGAGTTCAGAATAGCTGACTCAAAAGAAAGTTCAATGATGAGAATAACTGGAGAGTCCACACGAAAGTGTCATCATAGGGTTAATTTATGATAGTTCATAAGTTCTTATGTTGGGAGCGTTACATCACGCAAAATAATTGAATGCAATCAAACGAAGTATCTCAAAATGTGCTCCAATGCATTTCGGACTATGGAAAGTCCTTTGTCAAGGAGCGGTTAACGCACTCGGCAGAAGGCTCACATCAGTGTGTGGAGAGGTTCACGAGGTGGACCGAGTATCACGAACTTCGCGGAGTTACTGCGGAGAGGTAACTCCGCGAAGTTCGTGATACTCGGTCCACCTCGTGAACCTCTCCACACACTGATGTGAGCCTTCTGCCGAGTGCGTTAACCGCTCCTTGACAAAGGACTTTCCATAGTCCGAAATGCATTGGAGCACATTTTGAGATACTTCGTTTGATTGCATTCAATTATTTTGCGTGATGTAACGCTCCCAACATAAGAACTTATGAACTATCATAAATTAACCCTATGATGACACTTTCGTGTGGACTCTCCAGTTATTCTCATCATTGAACTTTCTTTTGAGTCAGCTATTCTGAACTCCATAAGTGTGCCCACTATACAGGGATGTGCTTACGTATCACGTAACACACTCATCTTAAGCATCTGGTTAGTTGCACTCATGGCACTGTTAAACTAGTTGTTGAGTTAACTGGTGTTATGCAATACATTAACATTTATTGCCTGTGAACAGAATGTCAAATCTGCAACAAAACTCGAAGACACAGCTGCACTTGAAAATAGATATGGTGTTGAAACCCATGGTTATCCAACTGCTTACACTGGAATGTTATTCATATGTGTAGTATAGTAAGCCTTTCAGTTGTATTATGTTATGCAACAATATTTTATTTTATATTATGTAGATTTGCAGAGCGCACTACCACCCGGGAGGACATCTTGGTGCTGAGCAATTGTGAGCCTAGCCAAAGCTAGGGCCTGGTTGGATTACTCAAACAGCCATGTTTTCAGCTTCAGGCTTAATTCAAGAAGTGAGGATTAGACTCTTATGTGTATTGAAAGTTGTTCTATGCTTTAGGAGCGATGTAGGAGACGATTCGACTGCTGGGTGCGTTTTTTCTGTATGTGTGAGATGTATGCAAGTAGGACTCTGGAACAGTGGAGGTGTCATGAAGGTTTCTCAAAGCAGATGCGATTGTTGAGGTATGCTTGACCAGTGTTATTTTGTTTCTTGAAAGTGTGGGTGAGGAGTTTAAATTATGCTCGTTTGTGTATGGGGAGACAATGTACCTCCTTTAGGTGTGGTGTGATGTGCGTGCAGTGTAGGAGGTTGAGAGTGATTCTGGCCACCAAGTTCTGAATGATTTGCAGACTTCTGGTGATTTTTGTTTGATCTTGACATAGAGTGATTTCCCATAGTTCAGCTTGATCCCAACAGAGAGGGTGGTCCTCATTCCAGCTTGCTTGTGACTAGCGTGGACGTGACAATTTTCTGGATGCTTATTGGAAGCCAATTGAAAATATTCCTCAACATCTTTAGCTTATATAAGTATGAGGCAGTGATGGCTCTGACTTTGTTGGCCATGTCATGTTTGAGGGTCTTAGTGTGGGTGTCAGAGGTGGGTTTCAGTCCTAGTTATGTGGCCACCATGTGGAGTCCCAGGGTGAAGTTCTTTTCCTGAAGGCCATGTTTTCGGTCTTGTTGGTGTTCCGCTTTAGAAAGTTGGTATTCATCCAGTGGGCAAATTCAGAAATGCAGGCAGTGAACCCGATCCGGGTATTCCGAGTCTCATCCTTAAGGTAGAGAATGAGTTCCATGTCATCAGGGTAGGAGAGGATTATGCTGTCTAGAAGGATCATGTATGCATGAAGAGGATCAGGCTCTGTGAGGATCCTTGTGGAACTCCGCAGATAAGGTTGCAGCTGTCCAAGGTGCACAGTGCAATCCTGACTGACTAGGACCTTCCAGTCAGCAAAGAGCAGATCCACTGGAGGACATGTTCTTGGATTCTGATGCCCTGTAGGCGTTGAATGAGAGTGGGGAGGGAGACCATATCAAAAGCTGTGGAGAGGTCCAGGAGGGTGAGGGCAGCTGTGTCTCCTCTTTCCAGAGCTATACAGGAGTCATCTGGGACACCGATGAGAGCAGTTTCCGTGCTGTGTTTAGGTTAAAAAAGTAGACTGAGTGGTGTTGAGGAGTTGATGGTTGTTTTGGTATTCAGTAAGGCATCTGTTGATGATTTTCTATAATGGCCTATTTATGATCCGATGGACTGCCGTACCCACGGAGGTGGTGCGGGCATCGACGCACCGGCGGTCGAACCACCCTATTACAAGTTCGGCAGTTGGACCTCCATAGGACTGCTGCAACCAGTCTTGCAGCAGTCTGCGGCCTGTAATATGCTGGCAGTGCCGCCAACCATATTGCGAGTTTCCTCACTGCCTCAGTTTTCATGGCGGTGAGCCTGCCATTAAAAGTATGGTGGTAATGAAACTCAGGGGAGCACAAGTCATGCCCTCCTTTCTACATGAACCCCTAGCTCCTGCATGGCATGGACCTACCGTGTAGGAAAAGGCTTTGGAGATCTCTTGGTGAGGGTTTTCTAAGGCTCACTTATGAGCCTTAGAACTACACTGCTGAGAGACTGCCAAAGGACTACCAGCCAGACCAGGAGAAACCTCTTAATCTGCAGGTGGTCGCCGGTTGATTTTGGCGGTATGGGAGAAGCGCACTGACCTGGCAGCCTGCTCCCATACCGCTGATCTCGGAAATAGGCCCTAAAACCTTGGCTTGAATGTCAGCAGGGTGATTAGCCTTTAGCTGACAAACGTTGAAATGTCAGTGGAAAGTTTCTTCAGCATTGAGATTACAGTTGCATGCTTTCAACCATCTTGGAAGGTCACTGCAGAGGTGGAGGCATTCAGAATGGGTGTGAGGCTGGCACTGATAAGTTGCAGTCCACTGGAGAAGTCATGGTTGGGGCAGGGGTCCATTTGGGCTCTTGAGTGGATGAATGTCTGGGGTGATGATGAGCCATGTGGTTGGTATTGTGTTTTGGATAAGATCGGGAGGCACTTGGCTAGGTCTGTCGGGTCTAGTTGCACGTTGAAGTTGCTGCGAATAGCGGTGATTTTGGCACTGAGAATCGAGAGAGATCTTTGCATGTGTCCTGTGAGGGTATGATCGAGTTGGAGGTGGCCTCTGGTGAGGTGAAATCCTTCAGAATGGTGAAGATTTCTTTGCTTCTGTTGCTACTGGCTTTAATACAATCTGCTAGAGCGACGTTTTTGGTGGTCCAGATGATATGGTAGTAGCGTCTCACGATGGACTTGAAAATGCTTCTATCTATGTTGTCCTGGCTCCTTCTCCATTTGCACTCCAGGTGTTTGCAGTAGTTTTTCATCAGTCTGAGTTACTCCATTTACCAACTGGCCTGAGGTCTAGATATTGTTGTGTTGTCATGTTTGAGGGGAGGTTAGGGAGTCGGAGCAAGAGGTGATCCAATTGCTGAAATTATCAATGGCTTTCAGGAGGCTGTTGCTGTGTTTGGGTTGTTAGGTGTTGAGAGCAGTGTTCAAGCTCTTTTCTGTGGTGCTATTACAGTTTCTGGTGGCAGTGTATGTGTTTTGGACTTGGAGAGGAATGCTGAACTTGACCAAGGCATGGTCTGTCTCAAAGATTGGTGTGGGCTTGTCAACTCTGATGTTGTTGAAGGTAGTGTAACTAGGGTCCAGGAGGTGTCTGATGACATTCTTAGGTCCCTTTACTCATTGGATAAGGCCCAGCAGTGGGCCTGTCTGGAATTTTAGGGAACTAGTTATGTTCATGTTAGTAGTCTAGCCTTCTTTGAAAAGAAAGAGGGGACCGACAACAATCAAGAGGAGATCCCCAACGAAACGGGTCTTAGACTAAAGTCCAACTTCGTCCCACCACCTGCTAGCATCCCAGTAGAGATTGCTGCGTTCGAACAGGCGGTATATACGGAGGTAGAAAACATACAAGAGAAGGACACCTTCAACAACCTGTCCCATCAGGAACGCGAAACGATCAAACGCCTGCAGAATAACCCATCGCTTGTCATCAAACCTGCAGACAAAGGTGGGGGCATTGTCCTAATGGATAAAACGGACTATGATAACGAATGTCGCAGACTCCTGAGCGACACCAGGAATTACAGGTGTATCAAGAAAGACCCCACCGAGGAGCTACGCAACAGAATTCATACTCTGGTAAAGAACGCCCGAGATGCAGAACATATCTCCAAACAAGAGGCTGACTATCTATGCACCAGAAATGCTAGAACCCCATATTTCTACACAGTCCCCAAGATTCACAAAGGGGTAACCCCCCCACCGGGCAGACCGATTGTGTCTGGAATCCAATCACTCTTAGAGCCACTGTCCCGCTTCTGTGATTTCTTTCTGAACCCCCTAGTTCAACAGACACCATCATATATAAAGGACACAAAACACCTCCTCAATGTGATCAAAGAAACAAACTTCGATCCAACAACTCAGCTCCTTGTCGGACTAGACATTGAGAGCTTATACACCAGCTTGCCGCAAGATGCCACACTGGAAGTACTACACGAGGTCCTCATGGGTACCATCTGGAACTACCAGACCCCCCGCAGCTTCATCATGGAGTGTGCAACCCTTGCACTTAAGGACAACTACTTCGAATATGAAGGCAAATTGTACTTACAGACCAATGGGACCAGCATGTAGAGCGTTTTCGCTCCCAGCATAGCGGGCCTTTACGTAGCTCACTTTGAGAAGACCCATATACAAACGCTCACCAACCCCTACACAGCCAACATCAAATTATGGCGTCGCTACATCGACGACATCCTCATCATCTGGGAAGGGAATCAGGAAACCCTAGACAATTTCCTCATGTGGATCAATAGTCGTGACAACTACCTAAGATTCACAAGCACCAGCAGTCCATCCGAACTGGCCTTCCTGGACCTCAACATAAAAGCAGACCAGAATGGCCTAACAACCACAACTTTTTACAAACCGACATCGAGAAATTCCCTCCTGAGGTTTGATAGCTTCCACCCTAGACCTCTAAGGGAAAACCTCCCTTATGGTCAGTTTTTGCGCCTCAGACGCAATTGCAGTCAGATCCGGGATTTCAGACAACAATCAACCACCTTAATCCACAAACTGGAAGACAGAGGATACCCCACCAGGATGTTGAATACCACCTGCAAAAGGGCGCGGAATCAAAATAGAGAGGCACTCCTTGAAACAACCACGAGACCGCCTGGAGAACCCACCCTCACCTGTGTTACCACATATAACACTGTATCAAATCAGGTCTCTAACATCATCAACAGAAATTGGAGGATTATAAACTCAGGCACTAGAAATTGGGAAAAACCAAGGTTTGCCTACAAAAGAGCAAAAAACATAAAAGACTCACTAGTCCACACAAGACCCCGACCTGACAATGCTCCCAGAGACAACACAATCCTCAACGCGTGGGGCTTACCAAAACTTACAGGACACCAACCGTGCAACAACTGCAGCGTATGCCATCTAACATCTCCATCCAAAACCCTGGACCTGGAACCAGGCAAAACATGGACGCAACGTCAGTTCACCAATTGCAATTCTTCCAACCTGGTATACCTAATGACTTGCAGATGTGGATTGCGATACGTTGGGATGACTACCCGTAAGGTAAAAACCAGAATGACAGAACACAGAAGCACCATCCGGTGTGGTAAAAACATTAGTAAATTAACAGACCATTTTTTGTCCCACAACCACACTCCCAATGATTTTACTTGGACTGTCATAGAACAATTTGAAACAACAGAAAACAATGACAGGCACCTCCTCCAAAAGGAACAACGCTGGATATACAGGTTGTCCACCCATATTGGAGGCCTGAATGATTCCATACCTTGGAATTCACTAACAAACTGAACTGAGATTTACTCTAACCAATCTGTTCCTTTTCTCTTTTTCACCCAGTCCATACCTCGCATTTCTGTGCTTAATGTGTAACCGCTCTCATTAACTTTTTTTAAAAAAAACCTCAATTGGGAATGTCCCCCAATTCATATCTAAAAACTGGTCCACAAACTCCGAATATGCCCTCACAACAAGCGCAGCAAAGACGCGCTATCATAACGAGCTAATTCTTCAACATCATAACCTCTGTCCACACCCCCGCGCATGAGCACACCTACGTGCGCCCTCAGCGCTTCTTCGCACATGCGCGGAAACCATTAAACTATTGCGCATGCGCCCAGCAAGAGCCACTGCACCCATGCGCATGCGCTCGGCGGCAATGACATGGCGTTTCGCGCGACTGCACCCCTCCTTTATCTCTACACTTACACAGGTGAAAATTATAAACGAAGCTATTTAAACGCGATCGGCAAAGCCCTCCTTTCTCATTCGGGCGCCGCAGAAGGAACCAGACCGGCAATTCCGTGAGTAAATGGACTGCGCACTACAGCAACTACTGGGGTAAGGTGTTGAGGTCTTTTTCCCTACAGGTCGGATACAATTCAAAACTGTCAAAACCTTCTTTCAGGGTCTTTTTCTCTGCCAGGTGACCCAAGGAAGCTTTGTACAGAAAAAAGACTGTGTGAGGATTATGTTATTTTACTTACCTGAACCTCACATTGAAAAAAACTCGTTTTTAGCCCACCACTACAACCGGCTTCTAGATAAAAACCACACAGGTCCTGTCACTGACATGACCACACTTTAGCCAAACATAGTTCGATCACTCACCTTATAAGACGGCTGAATGATGCTTAACTTGCAAAATCATGCTAATGTGACTCTACTTTGTACGTCTGTCTGTCCTCTTTATGTTATGTGTAGCAAAGCGAGAGGAACCCCCCTCTCACCCATACAGCACCTTAGAGAGTGCTACACATAGAGAAAAAATAACACAACCGCTATAATTTATTTTATTTTATTTAATTTACACCTTTCACATATACTCACTTGGTCCTGAGGAAAGCATGTTTCAAATTAAAAAAGGCCAGGCTGAAACATGTAGACCACACAGGACGCTGGAGGTCATAATCCATACTCCAACACATCCGTCTGCCTTTTAAATAACCAACAGGGGCCCAGTAAATTAAAATTAAAATATTGTTTTACCCTCGGGTACTGGGACCTACAGTATGGTTTTTTAACTTTCACCATCTCACTCACTACACTGCACACTCAGCAAGTATACCAGCTCCGCAGTAATCTGGCGTTGAAGCACACCCGGGACACATTAGGTGTCACTGTGGTGTGCCCGATGATGAAGCATGCCACCAACTAGGTTGGTGGGTGAGGGCTTTTTGAAAAAACCTACTGGTTTGCCGACACACGTACTCCATTGAGTCCCTTTCTCTTGTAACTTAGCTGGTCCTCTTTTGATTTTTGACAGTAGTCTGGCAAGAACAGCTAGTGCAGTAATGATGCCCTATACTTCTGTAAACCCTCGGACACAAGCTGCATGAATGATTTAGCTATAACATTAGGATAGAGGCAAGATGGCGGCTGCGTGAACACTGTGAAAAGTCGCTCTCTTCGCCGCGGTGAAATCTAATAACAATTGAAACCTTAATGGATTAAAAGGGGCATTATAGCATCGGATAATCATCTAAATTCAAGGGAAAAGTATTCCTAATACATCCTAAGAGGCATACAAATACAGGATGAGACCAGAGTAGAGAATCGGAGCTCTGATAGCCCAGAAGGTAAAATAACTTTTTCACAGCGCTCTTAGACTAAAGAGGAAAGCGTATCTGTGGCCCCGGAATGCTCTGCTGTCTGTGACTGTCATACGGAGGAACGTGCAAACCCAAAGCATATTAATATGCCCCCAAAAGTGAATCCGCCACCGAAGGAAGGCACAGCTGCTGCTGCTCGTGTGAAGGGGACCCCGGCAATCGTGTAGACAGCTGTGGAAAAGAGTGGAGACGCTGGTCACGCGATTGGCCGGGAGGGGGAGGAGATAGACGGTAGGATGCCCAGCAGAGAGAATCGTCCTGTCGACCCGGCAACCAGGTCTAAACAGCAAACAATTCCCGGGATGTTCTCCAGCCGTGGGATTAGCAGAGCACAGGCAAAACCATCAAACAAAGGTAAAACCAATGTCAAGACACTGAAAGGCATTAAAGACCTAGAAAATATTGAAGGGGCATGTCTGGCAAACCAGTAATAGCAGTAAACCCGCCCCATGGGATAACATTAACAGAAATACCTTTAACAAACTTCTCTAACACAAGCATTACTATTATTGAGCTAAATACTGACACTGAGATAAGGAGGGAGGGTAAGAACTTCCTCCAATTAAGTACTACTATGTCAGAAGTACAAAGCGAGATATGCCCCCTTGATCCCAAAACTGCTGTTATCGGCCATATGTGTGGCAAGACCACAGGGACTCCAAATGGAGACAAATTTTATTCTCTGACGGATGAGTCTGAACTTACCAACATCTGCCCGACTCAAGGTCATCTGTAAGGGCACAACCAGGGTATTCACCTCAGAGAAACAAGCCCAGGAGTATATACAGGAACTTTCACATGGAGAACAATATAAGGACTAATATTTTCGATTTCTTTATGTCTTCTGTATACAGGATATTTGGGGGAACACATGAATTATTAGGATTATCTCTTCCTTTTATTGGGGGGGGTTCTTTTCTTCCTTTTTTCGTTAAACAGGCGGGGAGCGGCTAGGGGCACAGTGAAATGCAGGCAGCATCACAAGGGTCTATGGACCTTTTTTGCCTTTTTGAGTGGGTTTGGGAGGGTGGGGAGAGAGGGATCTAAAAGAAATTATATACACAAGCTTTTGTTATAAGTGTGGGAAGTATATGTAAATTGGTATGGATATGCCACATGGTGATCGAACCTCACTCATCTACTAATGAGTAAGCTCAGAATAGCTTCAAGGAACATCTGTGGATTAAGTAACCCACAAAAGAGAAAGAGAGTCAGCTTGGATGTCCAATTTTTGAAGGCTGATATTATCTGCCTTCAAAAAACACATATTGAAGCCAGTAGACTGGATTTTGAAGAGTTGGCAGGTTACCAATTGATTCCCAGCACTATGCAGGACACAAGGACAAGAGGGATGGCAGTAATGGCACAGAAAGGACTGGCTAGGTTTTCACGATCTAGCTCCGATAAAATGGGAAGATGGGTAATCACTCAATGTTGTCTAGATAATAACGTGTTTACACTATGCTCGAACTACGGCTCGGTTCATGATGATCCAGCAATGTTCGAATGGCTGAATGTGGAATTAGTTGGGTGGCCCCTTTCACTTATCATCGGCGGGATTTCAATATCAATATGAGCTGTCAAACTTCTAATCAAATGGGGGTAGTGTATCCCAAGTCTCAAGTCTTTGACATAGTTAAGGCTTCTTCATGGGCTGTCGGATGTCTGAGCAAAGAAAGAATCTAACAACCCGGGTTTTACGTATTTTTCTGCTCCAAACCAAATACACGCAAGATTGGACTATTTTTTTGTGTCACAGGAGCTGCTGCAGGGATGTAGAATATATAAATACCTTAGAGTTATGTCAGGTCACAATCCTCCTTTGGTGCTGGAAATAAATATCCAGATTAAATCTCTACCCCAATGCTAGACATTCAATAGGGCTTTAGAGGCTATGTACAGCACATGGAGATGTGGATTCCCACGTTTATTGAAGAGAACCTAGGGAGCACCAGCACTCATGTAGTCTGGGATACTCTTAAGGCTGGCATCAGAGGGAAACACTAAGTATGGCTGAGAGAGTCAAAAGAGAGAAGAAGTTGTTACACACACTATATGATGAGCTAGGAGGGCGAAAACACATTTGTTATATGTTATTTCTAAGGGGAGAGATTCCAAGTCAGCCCAATCTTGAATTTTACCTGTGAGATCGGCAGTTACAGAGATCTCAATCAAAAAAGCTGCAGGCAGGGATATGGTTTGGCACACCAGGGCATATGAGAGTAATGAAAGGATAGGTCTTATGCTTGCAGTCCGCAGTAGAGAAAAGGTGGTACACGGTCTAAATGTTGAAGTTAGAGACCTAGTACTGGTTTGGTCATTGAGCCAGCAGCTATTCTTTCTGTCTTCCAAAACTTTTACCAGAAGTTATACACAGAGGACCTCCATATAGAGGATAGAGAAATAGAGGAATACTTGAATGGACAAGCCTTGGAAAAGCTTTCTCCTGCAGAGAGAGAAATCTTAGACACACCTATAAATGCTGAAGAGATTAAAAAAAAGGCAATTGAAACTTTACCATCAGGTAAAGCTGTTGGTACTGATCTGATACCGGGGGAATTCTATAAAAAGTTAATGGTACAACTATTGAAAATTATGCAAGAGATATTTTTACAGGCACAATCAGGTGAGGAGGCCCCCGAATCCTGGAAACTGGCCAATATAGCTGTGTTCCCAAAAAAAGGAAAACCTATCAGGGAATTGGGCTTATACCGACCAATTACATTGGTCAATAGCGACACAAAGATAATCTCAAATTCTTGCTAATAGGCTAGCCTCAGTTATTAAGACACTAGTCTCTCCCTACCAACATTGGATTTGTCCCAGGCGAGGGCATGATAGATCATATTCGACGGACAATTGCCCTATTTTATTCCACCAAGGTTACAGGAGACCCTATGGATCTAATACTATTAGATGCAGAAAAAGCTTTCGATAGCGTCTCCTGGCCTTTCCTATTGGCAATTATGGAAAGATAGGGGCTGGGCAAGGGGCTATTCAGATTATGTATCAGAAGCCTACTGCCAGAAAAGCTATGATTAAGATTACACCAGGTACACAACAGGGATGTCCTTGTTCTCCTCTAATGTTTTCCCTTTACATCAATCCTTTAATTAGGAAAATAGATGAGAAGGAAAAGATCCAGGCTATACGCACTAAAGGAGGAGATACTAAGCCATAACATTAGTATATGTTGGTGACTACAGTCCGGTGCACTACAAAGTGAACACCAGTCAACAAAGCAAGCTAGGTTATGATGAACATAGGTCAGATATAACAGTTTTAACCTTTGTCTCATTCCTTTACCTGGATAAATTCTGCCTGCACTGCACAGGCGAAATGTGTGCAGGAAAATTCCTGAAACTTACAGCTTTACCGCAAAACTCTTAATTTTGACTGGGGAGTGGAAAGTACTGTTTCCTTCCTAATCTGGATTACCTCTACTCATGTAATGAGGTCTTTAAAAACATTGATTACCAATTGAATATGTGAGAGTCGTAGCTTCTACCTATGCATTACTTGGTATGCTGTTAGCAAACTGCTGCCTTTTCTCCTCTGGTAAATTCAACATCATCACATCTCCGCCCATGAATTTTGTGTCACAAACACAAAGGAAGAGGACATGGTTGAATTATGGCCATCAGCAGTAGCCTAAAGACACACAACATCAGACTTCACCAGATCATGACCGAGCCTATGCACTCAGCAGGACACACCCTTGACCCCCTCTTCACAACAGGAAACTCAATCACCTTCAGCCACACTACTGAACTCCATGGACTGACCACTGTTGCATACACTTCACCTTCAGAACACCCATCATCCACAGACACCAGCACCCACTCCCACAACAAAACTGGACCAGAATCCCCAATGACCAGCTTACCTCTTCACTCAGCAACTCCACCCCAACCATCAAGGAAAACAATGACCCCAACACAGCAGCCCGAACCCTGCACAGATGGATCGCCGACAGCACCAACAGCATAGCCCCCCTCAAGAAAAACAACAACACCCACGCCAAAAAAGCCAGAAAAACAACAACACCCACGCCAAAAAAGCCAGATGTCTCACCTTCGAACTTCGGGAGTCCAGACGCACCCGCCACCGCCTCGAAAAGACCTGGAAGAACACCAAATTCACAGAAGCACACAACTTCATGGCCGCTACCAACGCCCACAACCAAATCATCAGAGAAACAAGGAAAAAAGCAATTGGAGAAAGAATCTCCACACACGCACACAACAGCAAAGAGCTCTTCAACATCATCAAGGAGTTTGTCCAACCCACCAGCGAGTCAACTGACATCCCTCCCTCACAAGACCTCTGCGACAAACTCAGCATCTTCTTTCACCACAAAATCAAGGACATCTACGTCAACTTGGACGAAGACGAAAAACTCACGAAACCCCCACCAACAACCCCCGACAGCCTGAAACCAATGATAGACAGCTGGACAGCCCTCACCACAGAAGACACACTGAAGACGATGAAGTCAATTCACTCCGGGCCCCCATGGACCCCTGCCCCTACCACATCTTCAACAAAGCCACCAACAGCATTGCACTCATGCAAGCCACACCATCAACCACTCCCTGGTGACCACCTTGTTTCCCGATGACTGGAAACACGCCAAGGTCAACCCCCTCCTGAAGAAACCCTCGGCGGACCCCACCAACCTCAAACACTATGGACCCATCTCCCTGCCCCTGTTCCCTGCAAAAGTTATCGAGAAAGCCATCAACAGCCAACTCGCCACATTCTTCAAAGAGCACAACATCCTCAACTCCTCCCAATCCAGCTTCAGGAAAAACCACAGTATGGAAACCGCCCTCCTCGTCGCAACAGACGACATCTGCACCCTACTGGACAAAGGAGAAAAAGTAGCACTCATCCTCCTCAACCTCTCAGCGGCATGCAACACAGTCTCCCACCGCACCCTATTACGCAGACTTCACATTGCAGAGATCCAGGACAAGGCTCTTGACTGGATCAGCTCCTTCGTCTCCGGCAGAACGCAGTGGGTCAGACTTACCCCTTTCCTCTCAGACCCTACGCCAACCACCTGCGCAGTCCCCCAGGGATCCTTCCTTAGCCCGAAGCTATTCAATGTCTACATGGCTCCGCTTGACCCCATCGTCAGAACCTACGGACTCAACATTGTGTCATTCGCAAATGACACCCAACTCAGACAGGGAGAGCCTGAGGTGGAGAGGCATTGCGTTCCAGGATTTGGCAGTAAGGTAGGAGAAGGATCTATCTCCTGTCCTGGTTTTGCAGATCCAAGGGACGGTGGCAAGGGCCAGTTGCGCAGAGCAGAGGTGTCTGGTGGGTACGTGGAATGAGAGGCTGAGGTTCAGGTATGCTGGTCCGGCATTGTGGCGGGCTTCGTAGGCATGTGTGAGGAGCTTAAAGGTGACTTTTTTGTTGACCTTGGAGCCAATGGAGCTCTCATAGGTGGACAGAGATGTGGCTGTGACAGGGGTGTGAGGACCATTCTGGCTGTGGCATTCTGCATGTTCTGATGTTTCCTGAGGAGTTTCTGTGTGGCCCCTGCATTGAGTGCGTTGCCGCAGTTGAGCTTGCTGTGTGAGTGTCAGAGTGTCACACTGGGTTCAGTGAGGATCCATCTACAGGATTTCCAAAGCAGGCAAAGAGTGTGAAAGCATGATGAGGTAACATCATTGATCTGGTGGTTCATGGTGAGTGGGGAGTCCAGTATAATGCCGAGATTTTGTGCGTGTCAGAGGGTGTGGTGGGGTTACTAGCTTGACGGGCCACCATAAGGCTTCCCAGGATGAGTACTTCAGTATTGTCCAAGTTGAGCTTGAGGCAGCTGTCTGTCATCCAGGTGGCGATGGCCTTCACCCCATTGTAGAAGTTGTTTCCGTCAATGGTGGGCTCGTTAATGAGGGAGAGAATCAGCTGGGTGTTCTTCGGCGCAGGATACGATGTTGGGTCTGTGGCTCCTGACAATGGTTGCCAGTGGGGCCATCATGAAGATGTTGACAAGCGTGGGTCTCAAACCCTGAGGCACTCCACAGCTGATCTCTGTGGGTTCCAAGAGGAACAGAGGAAATCTGGCTCGCTGTGTTCTACCAGTGAGGAAGGAACAGATCTAATCCAGGGCTTTGTCATATATGCTAGCGCTGTGGAGTCTCGTGATTAGGGTACGGTGGGAGATGGTGTTGAAGGCAGCCGAGAGGTCACGGAGGATGATTGCTGCTCTTTCTCCACAGTTGAAGAGGGAGTGGATGTTGTTGGTGGGGGAGATGAGGGCAGTCTTGGTGTTGCTGTTTCTGCGGAAGTCCTGTTGAGAGTAGTCCAGGACGTGGTTAGCTTTGTTGAATTCAGAGAGTTGGATGTTGATGACCTTCTCGATGACCTTGACTGGGAAGGGGAGCAGGGAGATGGGTCTGAAGTTCTTGAGGTCTGTCGGGTCGGCTGGCGGTTTCTTCAGCAGGGGCTTGATCATACCGTGTGTCCAGTCAATGAGGAAGGTGGTGCTTTCGATGGAGCAGTTGATTGTGTGGCGTAGTTTGGGGACAATGGTGGTGGCAGCTCAGTGGAAGATGTGGTGTGGGTAGGTGTCTGAGAGGGCTCCGAGGTGAATGCTCTTCATGGTCTTGAGGGTTTTGTCTGTAGTGAGTGGGGTCCAGTTCAGCAGGATCTGTTGAGGGTCATTGTCATCACATGAGCTGGTGGCGGGTGTTGTAGGTGGGTCTTGGGTGTCAAAGCTGTTCTAGATCTGCTTGATCCTGTGGTGGAAGTAGGTACCAAATTTGCTGCAGAGGTCTTGGGGGGGTGAGACTTCTGTGGTCCTGCTGTGGGTTTGGTGATCTCCTTGACAATGGTGAAGAGTTATTTGCTGTTGAGTGTGTTGGTGTTGTTTCTGACTTGAAGGGCCATTGTCTTTGCTGTTTTAAGGAGGGCGTGGTGTGTGGAGAAGGCATCTTTGAAGGTTTTGAACCTACTGGACTCATTAGACTTTCAAAGTTGTGATTTTCATGGAAGAGTGCAAGTCTCTGCAGCTGTTAATTAACCCATGGGCCTATTTACTAGCCATATCATGGAAGGTCTTTGTTTTTAACCATTTGTCAAACTTCACTGCCTTATAGTATGTCATCTACATGGCATTGATGAAAACTCACATTACATTTACATCACATGGATGAGTCTCTAATGCAGTGAGAGTGCCTTTGAATGCCAATCATATTTGGAATCCACCTGTATCAATTTACCCCTTTTCATCTGCTGATTTACTTTTTACCTAAATCACCTTCAGCTGCTCACTCAAGCCAGCTTAGGTTAGCAGAACACCCAGAACTCCAATGCAGGAGGAAAACTATTCTCTCTAGTTGGTTATTCATCTCCCTATATGTTTCTGCAGTACTGGCCAAATGTTTAACGTATTTTACAGGTCAGAAGTCAATGATCTGTACCAGTTGGTTTGTTATTTGCTTTACTTGTCTGTCTTCTTTTGGAACTTAATGCTCAGGCCCCCCTTTCTCAAATCTATTTTATAACATGCTTGCTCACTTCATGCTACTAAATAAAGAACAGTTATGATATTGCATTTGGTTGCGAGTCCTGGTTCTCTCCATTACAGCCATCGTCATAACCCTGGTCTAGTGTCACTATTCTGTAAATCTTTCTGTACTGTATCTTTGGAGGGACATCTCAGATTAGAACCCAGAGGCAAATGCTTTTTTTTTTTATCACAGGGCATTTATTTGGTAGCATTCGATTATTTAGAAAGCCATTCCCCCGGGGCTTCTCCTCGTTGGGGTTTTGTCAATGTCCCATCTAAAATTCACACTGCTCTGAACTCTCCACTGATTTCTTGACCCCCCTGAACCTTTCCAGATACTGTCAGATTTCCAGCCTGCCTCTTCTAACTGATGAACAGAATGGTAATGGGGCAACTGCACTTTAAGTTTAAAGCACTTTAATAGCAACCCAGAGGCAATGAACGAGCTATTGTGACAGTTTCAAATGACTGTAAAAGAAGGTAAATCATGGAAACACTACTGCAGTAATGCTTCTCAGCTGTTCATATGCGTATTAATTCCATTTTAATGGGTAGGTTATTATCGATGAGCTTCAAGGGTAACATATTGCAGAGGTGAGAGTCTTTCGTAACACTCCCTTTAGCCATATTTCCTACAAACAGTATGTATTTCGTACCTACCGTCCACGTTTTAATCTATCTTTCTTACATTGCCCAACTGCCTTGACTCCAATTCCAATCCAGACTCCACCTCAAAATGTGATGCTTGATTAAAAAGGCATTTCGTTTGGTAAACTCGCCCACCTTGCCTCTAGGCTCAACGCACGTGCACTTCTAGTAGCAAATCCCCATACAGACTGGATATTCTAAAGAGTCAAAAACAATGCCCAAACCAGCAGACTTTCTAAAAATAGGGACACAGAGGGGCATATTTACATGAAAATGGAGAAGTGCCGCACTGCAAGCAATTTTGCATGCCTCTTTGCCTCAAAAAACTTCATTGCAGAGGGTCATATTTAGAAGGATGTGTTAAGCCACTCAAAGTGGCTTAGCACAGCCTTGTTAATATGGGCTTGCATGGAGTGCCACAAGAGCGTCAAAAAAAGTCACCATCCGGCCGCTCTAGGGGCTTGTAAATATGCCCCAGACTCTCAAACAAACCTTTCACCTCAGAATTGCTCCTTTAATGGGGCACTTTAGGAATCTTCTCAAAACTCACCTCTTCACAGTCTTCCTAATAGCCTAAACTGTATGCCTTACTTCGTCCACTTTACCCCACTGTGACACTGTTTATTCTGTATTTTACGCATTTCTTGTACTGGATTCTCATTTAACCTGTAAAACGCTCTTTTCTCACATGTTTGCTCTGTGCCCCGCCTCTGTACATACCTCTCTGAGCCTAGGTTTATGCTTTATAAAAACATAAAAGACATTTTTATAACACTGGGTTGGACAATTCTATGGTGAGCTGCAAAAATACCCACAAAATACCTTTGCAATATTGTAAAATGGTATATGCATAACGTATGGAATAGAAAAGGTCTGGACAGATAATGCAGATTATTTTCTGAAGGTTGGTAGCCATCTATGCTCCTACCAAAGATTAATTGATAGACAGGTATTACGCATGGTAATAGGACTTAGAACTGATTTATATGTTGGCTGTGAGGATAATTTGTCACTGCTGTGACAGCGTACCCTTACGGTCAGCATAATGATCCATCCATCAAAACTTAAATCGGGCCTTCAGGCATGATTTAAGTTTTGGCAGGCGGAGTATTCTCCGTTGGCCTGGCGGATATAAAGACCTCCACCCATCAAATTTAGAAAGGACCGCCAAGCTGGTGGTCATTTCAAAAACGTCGGCTGGAAGTTTAACACACAGCTCTGTCAATACGACAGAGATATCATCAAATTTTTATTTTACTTTGCAAAAGAAAATCCTGGAAAGGGATTTCTAAAAAAATGTTCCCCTCGCAATGGGAGTTCTCTTGCATAGTGAGAGAAGAACTGAGCATGTTTCACTGCCCTTTACCACCAGGGTTTTCCTGATCTGTATATCAGCCCATCAAAATTTGGTTGGTGGTCATAGAGGTCAACCTCTGCTGGCCCGTATTCCGTTGGGCTATTGGAGAGGTGTAATGATGGTGGATACGGAGTAGACCGAGTAGTATCTGCTATGGTTACACCAAAAGTCCAGCAGCATCTAAATCTGGCAGGCAGACCATTATGTTGCGGGTAAGGAAGCTCTGACGTGATTGAGACGGAGTTTCCTTACTGCCAACATATACATCCAGCCCTTAGTCAGGCTATTTGTTGTGAGCTTGCACTTTGTTCTGCTAATGCCATGACCTTGCACTTCTCATTAAACCTCCTTCATGATATAACTCCCGCTCCTCCAGACGTCTTGTTTGGTTTGTATAACAATGATGTTTGAAGTTTTAAAATCCTCACTCTTGGGGAGCATTGGCTGGAGTGATTTTCATTGACCAATGTTTTGGAAGATGATGTCTGACTGAAGAATGCTTCCAACAGTCAGTCAATAAAAAATCACTGAGTGATTAAATGATGTTAATGGCCCATATGCAAAGAACAAACACTACAATGTGAATTATTTGAATTTGGATCCACTGACCCTTGTACATTCTTACTGTTAAGGGGATTTAAAATCCAAACTAAGGCATGAGAAGATGATGTCCACATTAGATTGCCTTTCCTGATTTCATTGCATAATCATGATATTAAAACTAGAGCATCTTCTATTATGTGGCTCAATGTGCCATGATGAGAGAACCAGTGGATTTGTCTAATATTATTAAAGCGGTAAGGAGGGACTTATAGGGAGGAAATGCTTTTTCACAGACTCCTACTGCAACAATTTTATTCTTCTATTGCAATCCGTTTAATAATACCTCTTTTGAAATTGTATGGTTGATGGTTTTTACAAAACAAAACTCATAGTTTAGTAAAGCATGACTCTTTAGGAAAGCAGTCAGATGGGGGCATATTTACATGAAAATGGTGCAGTGCGGCGCCGCAAGCAATTTTGCAGTGCCGTGCTGCGCCATTTCTAAAACGCAGGGATGCACTGTATTAACAAGAATGTGGCACAACCCTGTGCTCACCCCTGTGCTGTTGCTTAAAACGCTGCCTAGCACCAAGTTAGGAGTGCAAGGGTGCCGGCGTTGCAGGGATGATTGTGTTTGTGCAGGAAGGGACACCTTCCTGCACAAAAGCAACTATTAAGGGCTTTTTGCTCCTTCTCCTTGGAAAAAACAAGAAGAAATAAAAGTATTTCTCCTTGCTGCTCCACATTAACACCTTCTTTTGAAAGGTGTTAGCTTTGGGCGCTGCGTCAGATTTACAGATCCTTGTAAATCTGGAGCTGTGTCAAAAAGCTATGGGTGTTGCTTGGAGCACCCACAGCAACATCCATTGAATACCCATTTGCCACAGACACGGTGTTACAGAGGGCCATATTTACAAGGCTGTGTTAAGCAAAGCAAAGTGGCTTAGCACGATCTTGTAAATAGGGGCTTTCGCAGAGCGCCACGGGAGCCACTAAAACAGTTAAGCTCTGGTGGAGCTAGGGGCATATAAATATGCCCCCTAGTGCTTTCCTGTTGAGGTATTTAAACCCCTTGGATAAATAGGTGATATTGTATATTTGTTTGAAGTCAGACATTATTACATTATTACATCTTTTCATATCTGTCTAGTTTGGGCCTCGTCCAACCCATGTTTCTTCCTTCCTTCTTTGCCTTTTTTTCGGTGATTTTACTGTCGGGACTGTGCTGTGTTGATTTAGTCAGCTACCTCGATCTGTTTGGCTAATTTGCTCACTATACATCTCTGTTTATAAAGCGTTGGTAATTGACATTCTTTTTATTTGTGACATGATAAAAGCAGCATAGACTCTACCTATTAAGCTCTAATTGTAATACATGATAGGCATTTAGTCCTCATGTTATGTTTCTTTGTTTTGCTTTTTCATAGGTTTATATACAACTGATTAAACGGAAACGTTTTACGTCAGTGGGCATTTCAAAGGGTGTGCCAGGAGAGTGGCAAGGAAAATCTCATGGAAAATGCAAGAATGTTTGGTGGCTCCGAGGTACGAATGGCAGTGTAAAAATTGGCCCTACTTTTGAAGTTACAAAAGTATTTACAGAGAAGGTGCAGCAGAGCAGACGACGGTTTGTGCTAATGTTGAAGATTGACTCAGAAATGATTACACACTATGACTTGCCTCAGGGCAGCAAGGTGGGACAGCTAAGTGGAAATACATGCCAGCCTTTGAGAATGACTCGGCCCTTTATGGAGAAATAAGTGTTTGAAGTAGCTGCGCATAAAGGTCATCACAATGTTTTGTAGTTATATTGCCCCAAATCGTCTATTCACAGAACAGGGAGAGGTTTTCATATCCTGCCAGCGAGTGTTATTCTAAAGTACAGTAAGGGTCTGATTTAATAAAAAATTGTACAATGCAGCTGAGTAACCAAGCCATGGGGCAGATCTACAAGGAAGTGCCACAAAGTGGCACCGCAAGCCCTTTGGCTGCGCCACGCTGCAGCACTTTCGAAGCACAGGGATGCGACATATTTACAAGAATATGTTGCATCTCTGTGCTTCCCCCTGCGCTGGTGCACAAACTGCAGCCATGCGCTGTCGCAGATACCCTTGCACCATGTTGCAAGGATGCATGCGTCGGGAGATTGTTTTTGTGCAGGAAGGAGCACCTTCATTCACAAAAACAATCACTACAGGCATTTTCCTCTTTCAATGTGTGCTGTAGAATGTAGCACACATTGAAAGAGGAATAAAACAAGGAGAAAACAAACATTTCTCCTCGTTGCGCCTTGCTACGCCAGGGTGGCGTAGCATTCAGACGCGTCTCCAGATTTACGATTTCTCATTAATCTGGAGATGTGTCTTGTTCCATGGGTGTTGCGTGGGAACACCCACAGCAACACCCATGGAACGCCCCTTCAACGGAAAGTGCTGCGTGTGAAGGGGTCGTATTTACAAGGGGAGGAAAAGTCACACAGGGTGGCTTTTCCCGTCCTTGTAAATATGAAGGAGCCCCCTGCGCCACCAGTATGTCACAAAAGTGACGTACTGGTGGCGCAGGGGGCTTGTAAATCTGCCCCCATGTGTGTAAGTAAGGGTACTGAAGAGAACAAGTAGTGAGGAAAAATAATGGGGCTCCGAAGAGGAGAATGAGAAAAAGAGAGTCATTATCAAAATAATTCTGTTTAACGCTCTATCAGCTATTCGTGCAGGTAGTAGTAAGAGTAATTTCATTATGTGAAGGGCGACTAGAATTGAACGGTAAGAGACAATCCCATTATGTGGCATAGTTTACTAAATTATGCAGCATGGAAAGTCAAATGAATGAAATTGTACGGTTTCTGGTTTTTACAGAACAAAACGCTCATAGTATAGTATGGCTCTAGCAAAGCAGTCGGGGGGGCTTATTTACATGACTGCAAAAGATTATGTGGCATAGTTTACTAAATTATGCAGCACAGAAAGGCAAATGATGGCATGTTATGTTTTAAAATATGTTGATAGTAAACTGTTAAAGCAAAGGTTTTACCTTGTTGCTACCAATTGAATACCAGAATACAGCAATCGCTAGGTGAAAGGTGACCAGTTAACATTTGCCAGTGGTCTGGCACTGCGGGATTCAACCTGAGGCACCTTTTAAGTAACTTTTGATCTGTTTGAGGTAGCAATAGGTCTTTTATTGAAATCTGCAAATTATGCATCACATGGTTGGCTAAGCGGCAAGTACAATAAATCAATAACTATGCATAGAAAGCAAAGGTCACAGAATCGCATACTGCCAATGATCACATAATTCCAGTGCCTGCCAGGAAAAGCATTAGCAAATTTCAGAGTATAAAATGTGCCTGAAGCAACATTGCTAACCCTGTAACAGAACAGCCAAGATGGTCATGTAAAAATGATTTCAATAAAATATGTGAAATTAACACAAGTCTCACCTAAGGAATCTATTGGCTTTGCCAAAGGTTTTACACATGTAGCACAGCATCTCAACGCTGAGCCACATGGTTAAAGAATAAAATAAAAACGTATACTAAAAAAAAGTATTTGATGCAGTCAGCAGCGTTGTTTTGTTTTGTAGATGCACAAACCATATATGCGCAAGCCTCCCAAAAAGATGTGGATGATTTTATTTTTTTAGTTACCAACCCGAGTACGATCTGTAAAACAAAACACATAAAAACACTCTTTTTAAAAAAAAAAAAAAGCAGTAAAGGAAAGCAACATTGGAGAAGCAACATAGCAAGCATAAGTGGGGGGATTTTTAAAGTAGGCAGTGGAAGCAACATGGGGAGCAGAATCATCAAAGGGCACGGTGGGGCAGAAGCAACATGGGGCAAAGGGTTGAAAGCAACAAAGGGCGTGTGTGAGGGGACACAAGATGGGGGACAAGTGGGGGATGAAATGGGCAACGAGAGCAATGTGGAGCTGGTGGGGAGAAAGCACATGAGCGAGAAGGCAATGTGGGGGCCGCAGGAGAGAAGCACATGGGCAAGAGAGAAAGTCACAAAGTGAGGCAGGGAGAGAAGCATGTAGGGAAACAGCAGTGCTGAAACACGGGGTTCAGTCTGCCACTTACTAATCCGCAAAACCCCGAGTGAATCTCTCAGGCCGATGGATCTTTGTTGTCAGCTGAGATGTTGAAGTAAAATCTCAGAAAAAATCATTAACATTTAAAAATTCTTTAGTTCTGTCAACAAAGCGAGTTAAGTTTGAGTTAAAGGTTTTTATTTTAAACCTTTTTGTATACATTCTTTTTATTAGGCCATTATTCTCCAAAGGTTACCAATACAGTTTAACAATCAATCAATATTTGATAATGAATCACGTTATTGAATCAAATATTTACATGTAATTCAATAAAAGTAACAAGTGTGTTCCATAAAGAAACATACCTACTCAATGCACAGTCAAGATAATTGCAAAAAGGGGTAAAGGTGTCAGTACAGATTCCCATGAAGGGTTTCTTTTGAGAGAATTGAGCATATGCATAAAACTTTAGCAAACTAATCTGGCAAGTATTCTCAGCTCAAATAACAGCAGATCATATAATAACTGAGACTTCTCTTAACGAGATACCCAGAAAAACAGTACAGATTCTCCTCTTAGAGAGTCAGGCAAAAGGGAATTAGTCTGCTCTGCATTAAAGGGTGGAAGAATCCCATCTCATTTCATCTGCTCATCTGATCTGCTCATCTGCCTTAATCTGCCTAACTAGCTAGGAATGTGCACTAATAAAAACACAATTTCTCAATTGAAACACACAATTTCTCAATTTCTGTTCTTTCTTCCTCATGTCGACCAATAGGATTTCAGCACGCTCCAGGGAACAGGTCAACTCCCCATCTTCTCACCACTTGAATGTTGCTGGCACATCCTTTCTTGTTTCTCATATAGTTTTCCCATGAATCAACTTTCCTGTTGTCTACATGTTATATGGTGGTCTAATACAACAACATATATTCATTACGAATAAACAGTAGCTTTCAAAGTTGCAACATCTACAGCAAAGAGAAGAAAAACAACTTGCGCAATTTGTTGGTTAAAGTGAAAAATTAGCATTTCAGTATTAATGGGCTGTAGGACTTGGCCTTTTTGGTTAAAGTTCCCTAAATATTTTGCTTTCCCCCTAGTCCGTTTTTCTGTCCTAGATATGCCAAGTTAGATGCTTTGGGTACTTCACCACTGCTGATCAGTGTCAAAGTACAAGAGTTCCCTATGTAAAATGTAATGGTGATTGGTTGGTCATGATTGGTATGTTGCCTTACTAGTAAATGTCCCTAGTGATGTGCACTGTGTGTGCAAGGGCTAGTAACGCAAGGGCGGGCAGAGAAGGGAACTCAGTCCTTCAGTGTAGGGCCTGCGTGCAGAATGCTAAGTTAGCATGTAGTCCTGACAAGTGCAACCACTTGTCAGGTCTGATTTTCCCTTTACATACACAATGGACACCCCTGTGGTAGGTACCAGGTAACCCCTGGGCAGGGTGCAGTGTAGGTAAAAGGCAGAACATAAACGGTGTGTGTGTGAGGTTCTGACAGTAAAAAACTCTCCAGTTCTTTTTTCACTGCTGAAAGGCCATTCTGCCCATAGGACAGAATGGGGGAGGGTGGGTGTTGTGTTTGTTAGCCTAATTTCCTGTCCATTTTTAATTGAGAGATGAAGGTTAATATGTATGGACTCACAGTGTCATAATGCATCTTTCTGTGAAGGTGGTCTTGTCACTGTGTGTTTATAAACCACTGTTTTAGAAAGAGGCTGAGTTTTGTGCTCTGAGCATTTCTGTGTATCTCTGAAATGTGGATTGTCTTTCTGGAACTGAAAGGTGATAGGAGCTGGGAGAGGTCTTGACCCAGGGAGGTGTTGAGAGGGCACCAGGCTGCCCTGCATCTGGAGAGTAGGGGGAAGAGAAGCCCAGGAGGTGAAAAGGCCTAGGCTGGTGCTATAAACCAATCAACCCATCCTCCCGCTGAGAGATTAAGGAGCCGGACCCCCAGCATCAAAGGGAGAGAGGTCACACTGAGAGGGAGACACCCAGAACTGATTTAGGGAGGGGTCAGGGACCCCATAGCACATACAAAGTTAAAAGACATTAACGGGTGTAACTATGAGAGCTGAAACCCCTAAACATTGGAATGAAACAGATATGGATTGAGACTCAAAAGGCTTGGACCCATTCTGTGGTCAAGAGGAACCTCTGCTAAAGAAGGAGCTACTGAAGAGACTGCTGTGGATAGACCAATCCTTGCTTCGTGAATTGGGGCTGGTCTGCAGTTTGCTGTTCTAACTAAGGAAGAGGCTGTTGGGACTGTGCTTGGAGACGCTGGGTCCCCCTGTTTGAAGAAGACTGTGCTTTGTGCTGTGTCTTGAAACCCCAAGGGCCCGAGGTGAGCTGGCTCCCTGTTTTGGAAACACAGGAATATAAAAGTTTCCAGAGAAGACTCTCAGATACACCGTGGGTGCATATGCTCTGTGGAGCCTGAGAACTTCGCAAATTGTGCCTAGTGATCTTGGGCACCTGGAGATTCAGAGAAACTCAGACGTGCAAGAGTGCGTGTCGTGGTGCAACCTGGGTGTTGGTGAAGAGCACCTGGGCCTGGCATACACCAAAGGAAGAAGCGATACTTGGACGTGCAGTGTGAGTGTCGTGGTGCAGCCAGGGCATTGGTGATGAGCGCCTGGACATTGTGTGCACCAACGGAGGAAGTGAGTCTCAGATTCGCTGGGTACGTGTTGTGGTGCAGCCCAAGTGTTGGTGATGAGCGCTGGGGCCTCTTAGGCACCAAAAGAAAAAGTGAGGCTCCAACGTGCAAGAGTGTGTGTGCAGCCAGGGCATTGGTGAAGAGCGTCTGGACATTATGTGCACCGGGAGAAGAGGAGAGGCTTGAACGCGCAGGAAGAGTTTTGAGGTGCAAGCGGAGCATTGGTGAAGTGTGCCGGATTGTTGTGAGCACCAAATTAGAGGAGAGTCTCAGAAGCGCGCTGTGCATTTTGAAGTGCAACCTGAAGGTGCTGGTGAGGAGTGCCGGGTTCGGATGTGCACCGAATTGAAGGAAAGTCTCCACAGTGCTGATGGTGGTTCTTGGTGTGGACTGAGACCGCCAGAGTAAGGGCCAAGTAATTGGAGCCCTCGGCGTCAATAGGCAGCGGCCCGGACCGGCAGCCACAGAAGATCTGAGCTGCCGGCCTGAGTCTGCCGCAACCCGTGACAGAGTTTTAGATCAAGACCCAAGTTGCTGACGTCGGGGAGGAGAGTGGGATCGCAGCCCCCCAGGTAACGTGGATCAACACCAGGGGTGCGGTGTGGGCCCGGACGGACACTCTCTCAACCTCCTGCTACAGTCAGCTGCGCGAGCCGTTGCTTGGGATCGAATCCTGGCCCGTGCCTACTCAAGACTGGGCAGTACTGGGGCCAGAGTGGAAGCAATTCTATTTGTGTCATCATTTGATCCATAACGGGGGCACTGTTAATGGAGCACTTAAAACTGTCATATTACACTTTGCATTTTTGCTGCTAACAAACTATTGAACTGTTGCATGACGCCTGACCTCATTTGTGGCTGACAAACTTTATGCTTGGTGCGCTACGCACTTCGTTATGTCTCCCTTGCACATGACCTGATTGTAACGTGGCACATTGCATTATTTCTTGAGTGCACAGTATCTGAGTATAACGTGGCACAGTGTATTATTTTTTTATTGCACCGTACGCACATTGCTTTGTTTCTTCTTGGTACAGGGCATGCTGGTGGTGATACACATTGCATTATTCCCTAAATAGCAAGTACATGACTGTGGCGCTAGTTATGGCATTGTTTCTCTGTTGCACACTTTAAGAAAATATTGTTACGCATTGCATTATTGTTCCTTTTGCAACATTTGTGATTCTAGCAATACAACTTGATTAACCTTTTGGGAAATGGTTAGAAGTGAGCTTAACTGTTGGTTAGGAGTGGTGATTGGGATTAGAACCGACCAACCCACCGGAAAGAATACTACCCATTCTTATATGTTGATTTTGTATTGAGTGGTCGTATAGTATAATTGGTTATATAAATATTATACTAATTTTATCAATACTCATGTGAAGTCTATTTGTGATGACATCATGGGGGTTACTGTGAGTGTGGTTGCACATACTGAACCCTCGTGCCTTGGAGATAAGCCTGGTTGCTCGTGCCAAGCTACTAAGGGGGTGAGCAGGGCTATCTCAGACGATGTTCTTACTTAGCCTAACGTTACAGCGAGGGGTCGGGGACGCACGCGTCCAGCATTGGGTGACGACAGTAAGCGACAGGGACCTCCACTTCCAACATGGGCCTTCATGTTAAAACGTGTCCTTTTACATATGTCAATGCAAAAGAAAATCCAGGATTTATTATTAGGCTACAGGGCTAATAGTTCTATGTGTGTTTAACTACTACAAATTGTGGGTTAAACACACACACATATATATATATATATATATATTACCTACTGGCGGTCGCCAGTAGGTATATATAGTTAGGATTTTTTCTCTATGGGATTTTTGAAAATTCTATGTCTAATAACTTTGGCGTTTGTGGACGGAATTGGCTGAAATTTTCAGGAAAATGGAACATTTTGTTTCCGAGCAGCCACTGAAAATTTGGGGGGGGTTCGTCAAGGGGGGGCTGAATGGATTTGCACGAAACTTGGCAAAATTGTAGGGACTGGTAGCCCGATGTGCCTTTGCTAGATCTCAATATATGTGCTCCAGTGGATTTTGATAAATTAACCTTCAAAAAAATATATATATCTGTAAGCGCTCTCCGGCAGCGCCCCGGTTCGCGTACCTGACGCGTAACGGAACTTCGCGAAGCGAAGCTGATTGGCTCTCTGGTGTCTGTCAACATTCTAAACAGTCCGGAGAGGCCGCCATCTTGTCTCTCGGTAGGATCGAGAGACAAGAGGAGGCCAAAACAAAGGGGGAAATGACCATAATGGGGCATAGTAGATCCTCCCTGACCCCCTAGGTTTGATGTGGAGGCTTTAAAAGGGCCCAGCGGGGCAAAAAAAAAATAATTTTTTTTGGTTTTTTTGCGTGGGGAGCGCCCAGGGAGCGTACTATAAGGAAAAAAGAATGATAGACTATGATATTTTGAAATATTGTATGTTTATTGATTGTTCTTTTTGTTGTTTTTTTTTTTTTTTAAATTAAGTAGCAGTATTAATGATTATTAAATATAAATGTATTTTTGGAATTGTGCACAGTATACTATAAGTCTGACTTTACATTATAATCAATTTGGTACTAGTTTATGAATTACATATAAAAATGATTAAAGACTCAAACAATTTTTCAATATTAAATATAATTTTATTTTTCTGATTCTTTTTCAAAATTTAATAGAACGTCTAACATTTGACTGTCCGATATGTCCTCTTGTTGAGTGAACATAACTTCCCACATTTGACCGTCATCATAATGAAGTAAATAATCCACAGATTCTAGACATTGTAGAAGTTCATGGTCTCGTGATTCATCCATGAATTCCAAGTCAATGGGTTCAATGATTTCCTCATTGTTCATGTCTAGGACAATTTCAAAGGAAACGTTCTGTTCTCCTTGCATTTTTGTGCTGAAATTTGAATAAAAAATAAATATATCAGTAGAGATAGGGCACTGTTGGGTTTAAGTTCTGACAGGTACTTTTGAGGCATGAAGTAGTACTATTAAAAAGTGCCTGTGAAAAAGCCTATGTAAATTCATAATTATACCACAGAAACCTAAATCAATCCATAATTATAATAAACAAGCCTTTCTCAATGTCTAGCTCTTACAGAGGGATAGTATATAACTATCTGAAAATGTTTTCAAATTTATAAAATAACATCTTACCTTTTAAAAACAAGTTTAAGTTGTGAGTGTAAATGATTTTGCAATGTAGTTCAGGAAGTAGTAGTCAAAATGGCTGTGTTTCTCTCTCTTTCTTTATATATATTCAGGTACATAACCAATCAAATGTCAGGTAAAAAAAGTAGAAAATGAAAGTAACATTTTAATTGGTTGTCAATTCCAACACTTCAGATGTGTTTTGTGAAGTAATTTACCTCAGGGTATTTAGAGAGGTCTACAGGCTAAATGGCTAAATGGAATTTCAATCAAATTTGTGAAAATGGTAGGGATTGGTATGTAGTATGAGCTAATCTATATTTGGGGAAAGTGTCTCCAGTGGTTTTTCTGTATATTACTTTTCCACCTTTTTTTGAGCGAGCGCTTCCCGGTGCGCGCCCCGGTACGCGAACCAGCAGCGTTACGGGAGTCCTCCATTTTGTGTTTCGGTATAATTGAGATACAAGATGGAGGGCAAATAATGATCAGAATGGGTAGAAGGGGGCAAGGTACACGTATCCTGACCCCCTAGGTTCTCTGAGGGTGGTTGAGGAGGCCCATATGTGCGAAAAAAACCCTTTTTTTAAAAAAAAAATTGCGTGGTTAGGGTCCCCGTACCGGGTAGCGCTCCGGGGAGCGTACTTTGGTGAAAATTAGTGAAAAAAGTTAGAGTAAAATAATAATTGTGAGTGATCAGATGTAGGGTAGCTCTGAAAAGAGCTTTTGGGTCCTGTGGCTGATTTAGGTACCTACAAGTAGGTACCAATGCACAGTCTTAAATTCAGGATGAAAATTCTGTTCCCCTCATCTGAGAAGTGAACTCCATCTGCTCTGTAGATATCTTGCATGTAGTAACGCAAGTTATTGTTGTACATGGAGCCCATTCCATGGTCTCTCATGTAAGCTGAAACAGACTTATTTACATGCTTCCTCGATTTCTCAATTTGTGGACAAAATTGGTTCGACCACCTCCATTTCTGTCTTTGGCATATATTTGAATATACCAAGGCAGTTTGAGGAAAAAGTGCCATCAATTTGTCAAAGGTGTCCTTTAAAAGCATTTCCAGACCTACCCCAGTCAAAGTGCCCAAGTCATTTCCTCCACAGTGCACAATTAACAGGTCAGGTTTTGGCAAATGCATAAAGGTTTTCACCAATGGTATCAATTGGTGACATTTTAATCCTATGTGGCTAATCCACTTAATTTCCACATTTTGTAAATTGAGGTTAGGTAAATTTCTGTTATCAGTATACCTTTGAGCCCAGTAGATGTAACTAGGTCCAACAATCCAGACAGAAAACATGGTGAGAGGAGGTTCTGCTGCAGTCAGATGAAGTGTGGCAATGAAATGGCAGTTGAAAAAATAAGAGTTTAACATGAAAAAAACTGTGGAATTTCTGTGTTAATGAAGCAGTAGCAGTGATTGGTGGATTTTGATTGCTGAAAACAGAAAGTTAGGGTGCATGGATGAGTTCTTTGAAAGATGTAATTTCAATGGTCAAGAAAAAATCATTTTATGAAAGATTGCACTGGATATGCAGGTGTACTGAGAGTTCAGAGTTCAATTGAAACATTGTTGTGGGAACTTGCAAACATCAGAGGTCTTTCAGGAGGTGGTTGCTATGCAAAAAGGCAGAAAGGGCAGAGGGGGGAAGGGTGTTGATTTGAAAAAAGTGAGGGAAGAGTTTTGATTGGGTGACATGAGAGATATGTGTTATGAATTACAGCTTTTCTGTGCTTTTTATGGCTGCAGACTCTGGAGTGCATACCTTTTGCTCTGCTAAAGACAAATTGGTGTGTTTCTGAGACTGTTTTGAAACTCATAAAGTATTTGCTAAGGTGAGAAAAGATTCATTTAATTTAGATAGAGAATAGTATGGTTTAGGGAGAAAATCATGAAGAAAGTTGTGTATTTAAAATGTTGCTTTGTGTCAAGTGTTTTACAAATAGATTTTGTTTCTTTGTGTTACATAGCCATGTTAAAAGTGACGCAAAAATAGTGCACGGGTCTTACAAAAATGCTTTCATGTGTATTAGGGTATTTTAACTCACTTCCCCATGAATGTATGAATATAATTTCTTTACAAGATGTGTTTAAAAACGTTTTTTGAAATCAATTAGGTTTCTTGATATGTACTGCTAGAGTTTCATAGGTTGCTTGGGGCATATTTTCAAGGCTTTTGAGTTCCTTTGATGTAATTTTTCCCATTTTAATTTAAGACCTTTCCCCGTGGTGCAAGGTCCTTGTAAATATGCTCCCATCTGTGCTTGGCAAATTTAGATTTTAATTCTTTGACTAACATAGCCATGTTAAAAGTGACCCAAAAATGTTGCAAGGGCCTTAAAAAAATGCTTTCATGTGTCTTAGGCCATTTTAAGTCATTTCCCCTTGAATGTAGGTATATAATTGATTTAGATGATGTGTTTAAAAACGATTTTTGAAAACAATTAGGTTTCTTGATATGTACTGCTAGAGCTTCATAGGTTGCTTGGGGCATATTTATAAGGCCTTTGAGTCTCTCTGATGTTATTTTTCCCATTTTAATTGAAGAGCTTTCCCCGTGGTGCAAGGTCCTTGTAAATACGCCCCCATCTGTGCTTGGCAAATTTAGATCTTGATTATTTGACTTACATAGCTATGTTAAAAGTGATCCAAAAATGGAGCAAGGGTCTTACAAAAATGCTTTCATGTGTCTTAGGGTATTTTAACTCACTTTTTTGTATTTTTGTATTTGTATTTGTACTGGGTTTTATATCGCGCCAACTCACCGACAGGTCTCAAAGCGCTACTAACCAAGTGCAGCAACAAGAAGCAAAATGACTATAGGGAGATTCTAGAATACCAGATACTAGGAAGTAAATGCGTCTTTGAAGAGTAGAGTCTTCAAAGACTTCCTGAAGTGGAGGAGGTTGGGCTCTCTACGAAGCACCTCCGGTAGCTTATTCCAGATGATCGGAGCCTGAACTGAGAAAGATCTGCCTCCTTTAGTTGCCAGCTTAAAGCGTGGACAGGACAGCAGAAAGGAACCGGAGGATCGAAGGGCGCGCTTGGGTTTGTATAATTCAAGTCTCTCTTTTATATAGGCTGGCGCCTGTCCATGGATTGCTTTGTGACAAATGCACATGCTCTTAAACTCAACTCTTTGCACCACAGGCAACCAATGAAGCCTGTAGAGCAAGGGGGAGGCATGAGTCCGCCTTGGCACACCAAATATCAGGCGTGCTGCGTCATTCAGAGTAACCTGAAGGCGGTTGGATAGATTTTTTGGGAGGCCAAGATATAGCGCATTGCCATAATCGATTCTCGACACTATTGTAGCTGAGACAATGGTTCGCAGCATATTCCATGAGAGTAAGGGAACGAGCTTCCGCAGTTTCCTGATTAGGTTGGTACAAGAACCAACTACCGTGGACACTTGGTTAGCCATCGAGAGTTCCTGATCAATCTTCATGCCGAGGCTCTTAACGCTAGGACACGGTCTTGGAGTGGGTCCGAGTTCTTGTGGCCAAAACAGATCGTTCCAGGGGGAGGTCAAGGTTGAATCTACGAGAACCTCTGTTTTGTCTGGGTTGATTTTCAATAAATTGGACGACATCCAGTTTACTGTAAATCGTAATATGTCTTGGGCCGTGGACTGAGCCGATGATGTATTGTCGATACTCAGCAACAACTGAGTATCGTCGGCATAATTAAAAACTTTACAGTTCATGTTTGCCAGGGACTCTATCAATGGCTGCAAGTACAAATTGAATAGGAGTGGAGAGAGCGCTGAGCCCTGCGGGACTCCGCAAGATAAAACACCCTCACCGGAGACCTGGTCTGCTACCTGGATTCTCTGCGTCCTCCCAGATAAGAAGGCTGTTAGCCATTCGAGGGCTCGCTCTCCTATCCCGAACCGAGCCAGTCTGCCCAGGAGCAATGCATGGCTGACAGTATCAAACGCCGCTGAAAGATCTAGTAAAATCAGGGCGCTTGGCTTTTTACTGTCAGCCATGCATCTGAGCTCATCCAGTACAGACAGCATTACCAATTCTGTGCTATGGTGGGCACGAAAGCCAGCCTGCCGCTCCTGGAGAAGATGGTGAGATTCCAGGAGGGATGACAAAGATTTTAACACGTGCTGTTCCAACACTTTTGACAGAAATGGCAACTGAGAAATAGGTCTGTAGTTCTTCAGGCTGGATGGATCTGCCCCGGGCTTTTTTAACAGGGGTCTGACGCGTGCCTCTTTAAAGGAGGTCGGTAATGCTCCAGTAGCTAGTGAGGTGTTTAGAAGGTGTAAGATCTGATCCTCTAGGATCGGGATTGCTAGTCGGAGGATATCGGGTGGGCACGGGTCAGCAGGTGAGCCTGACTTGATGGATGCTACAAGTTGTCTCAGAATGGTAGGGTCAATTTCAGGGAAGCTGGTAAAAATAAGGTTTGGGGAATTTAAAGGGGGCAGTTGTTCAATGTGTGAGACTGGATTGTCCTTCTTAATATCGGACAAGATAATCGCAACTTTTTCGAGGAAATATCCTTGAAAGGTATCACAGTTGATCGAGATGTCGTTCTTTTCCTCCTTCACACTTAGCTCTTTCAGGATTTGAAAGGTTTCTCTCTGGATATTTGTGGCATTGTTTATGCGTGTCTCATAGTAGTCCTTTTTAGCTAAGACGATAAACTTTTTGTATGTTTGAAGCGACATTCTATATAGTTCCCTATCAGTGTCCTTTTTGGATTTCCTCCAGCATCTTTCGAGGCAACGGAGTTTTCTTTTGTGTTCACGTAGACTTTGGGTGAACCAGGGGGCTCCTTTCTCTACACCCTTTACTCTTTGTACCTTTTCAGGGGCTAACTCATCGATTGATTTCCTGAGAGTAGTCGTAATCGCATCATACATTGAGTCGAGGTCAGAGACACCTTGAGAGACTATGGAAGTCTGTTTGTATTTGGGCAGAGTTTTAGCCAAGGTGTCAGAGTTTACTTTTTTCCATTGGCGTACTTTTTTGGTTTTTAAAGGGAGTTTAACCTGGAAATTAATTAGCGGAACGTCGTACAGTATTAGGTGGTGATCCGACCAAATACAGGGTGTAATACTTGCAATGGCCACCTTTGGCATGGAGGACCAAATAAGATCAAGGGTGTGGCCTTTTTTGTGGGTTGGAGCTTCCACAAGTTGTACTAAACCAAGAGAGGTCATGGTAGTCTGTAATTTCTGGGCTAGCGGATCTTGATCGCTTTTATCCCAGTGGATATTGAAATCACCAGTTACCAGGATGTTTTTATAGCGTGTGCATAAATCTGATAGTATAGGGAGAAAGAGGTCATTGAATTTTGAGGTACTTTGGGGTGGGCAATACACTGTTAAGATGGTAAAACAGGAGTTGTTCATGGTGGTTTTTATCCCTAAGATGTCGACGGTGCTTATGGTCTCCGATAAGATTTTAGTTACCGTAAACTGCTTTTTAAAGATCGTTGCTACACCCCCACCTCGGGCCCCCTCTGGTCGGTTATGCCAGATCATATCATATCCACTAGGAAGGGCGGCGATGATATCCGGGGAAGAGGCATCGCTCAGCCAGGTTTCAGTGAGTGTCAGGAAGTCAATGGTCTCGTCTTGTAAAAGAGTGTAGATTTCTAGGTGATGTTTCTGCAATGACCTGGTATTGAGGGTAGCTACCTTAAGGGGGGGTGAAGGATTAGAATTCTTACCGCTGGGTATGTGCAAGATGTTAAGTTCCTCTAAGGTGGCATATATAGCAGGTGATAGTGTAGCTGTATAGCTTCCCCATGAATGTATGAATATAATTGCTTTACAAGATGTGTTTAAAAACGTTTTTTGAAATCAATTAGGTTTCTTGATATGTACTGCTAGAGTTTCATAGGTTGCTTGGGGCATATTTTCAAGGCTTTTGAGTTCCTTTGATGTAATTTTTCCCATTTTAATTTAAGACCTTTCCCCGTGGTGCAAGGTCCTTGTAAATATGCCCCCATCTGTGCTTGGCAAATTTAGATTTTAATTCTTTGACTAACATAGCCATGTTAAAAGTGACCCAAAAATGTTGCAAGGGCCTTAAAAAAACGCTTTCATGTGTCTTAGGCCATTTTAAGCCATTTCCCCTTGAATGTAGGTATATAATTGATTTAGATGATGTGTTTAAAAACGATTTTTGAAATCAATTAGGTTTCTTGATATGTAGTGCTAGAGTTTCATAGGTTGCTTGGGGTATATTTAAAAGGCATTTGAGTCCCTTTGATGTTATTTTTCCCATTTTAATTAAAGACATTTCCCCGTGGTGGAAGGTCCTTGTAAATACACCCCCATGTGTGCTTGGCAAATTTAGATTTTGATTATTTGACTTACATAGCCATGTTCCATACAGTTCTCACCTTCTGTGTAGTCTTTGATATGCTACACTCCATCTGCACAATGAGATACCTAAGCAAAGGAAACACAGGTGATGTGATTGTGAACTGAGGAAAAGAAATTCCACATTTTTCAATTACATCACCTGTGTTTCCTAAGTTTACGAATGACATTGTGCAGATGAGGTTTAGGCCTGTCCACGGACACAGAAGAGGTCTGGCATTTGTTCAAGAGTGAAGTGGACATGACTTACTTCATTGGTAGGCCTTCACATGTATTATCTCCTCTGTACTCTTCAACAAGCGTAAATTTCATCTGCAACCCTGAGTAGGCCTCACCTTAAACAAACCTCTGGATAGGCCACACTTTATCGTCATCCTGAATCAATCATTTAAAATGTTAGGGACAGATTTATGATAGGTGTGTGTCTCTTTTGCGTCACTGTGCGTCACTTTTGTGACGCAGCGGCGGTGCAAAAGATTTGCTATGTGGTGACATATTTACAACTTGATGCATCTAGGCAGATGTGTCATGCTGTAAAGTCCCGTGCCACATGAAACCGATGCAGCAGTGATGCAAAAGATGCACCATGTTGCAAGACAGGCCTCACTTCATCTCCAACAAGATAAGAAGCTGAATCTTCTGTAAATGTCAAAATTGTTGTATACACTGCTGAACTTCTGTGTACTCTTTGATATGCTAGACTCCATCTGCACTATGAGATACCTAAGCAAAGGAAACACAGGTGATGTGATTGTGAAATGAGGAAAAGAAACTCCACATTTTTCAATTACATCACCTGTGTTTCCTAAGTTTACGAATTACATTGTGCAGATGAGGTTTAGGCCTGTCCACGGACACAGAAGAGGTCTGGCCTTTGTTCAAGAGTGAAGTGGACATGACTTACTTCATTGGTAGGCCTTGACATGTATTATCTCCTCTGTACTCTTCAACAAGCGTAAATTTCATCTGCAACCCTGAGTAGGCCTCACCTTAAACAAACCTCTGGATAGGCCACAACCTTATCGTCATCCTGAATCAATCATTTAAAGTGTTAGGGACAGATTTATGATAGGTGTGTGCCTCTTTTGCGTCACTGTGCGTCACTTTTGTGACGCAGCGGCGGTGCAAAAGATTTGCTATGTGGTGCCATATTTACAACTTGATGCATCTAGGCAGATGTGTCATGCTGTAAAGTCCCGTGCCACATGAAACCGATGCAGCAGTGATGCAAAAGATGCACCATGTTGCAAGACAGGCCTCACTTCATCTCCAACAAGATAAGAAGCTGAATCTTCTGTAAATGTCAAAATTGTTGTATACACTGCTGAACTTCTGTGCACTCTTTGATATGCTAGACTCCATCTGCACTATGAGATACCTAAGCAAAGGAAACACAGGTGATGTGATTGTGAAATGAGGAAAAGAAACTCCACATTTTTCAATTACATCACCTGTGTTTCCTAAGTTTACGAATGACATTGTGCAGATGAGGTTTAGGCCTGTCCACGGACACAGAAGAGGTCTGGCCTTTGTTCAAGAGTGAAGTGGACATGACTTACTTCATTGGTAGGCCTTCACATGTATTATCTCCTCTGTACTCTTCAACAAGCGTAAATTTCATCTGCAACCCTGAGTAGGCCTCACCTTAAACAAACCTCTAGATAGGCCACACCTTATCGTCATCCTGAATCAATCATTTAAAATGTTAGGGACAGATTTATGATAGGTGTGTGCCTCTTTTGCGTCACTGTGCGTCACTTTTGTGACGCAGTGGCGGTGCAAAAGATTTGCTATGTGGTGACATATTTACAACTTGATGCATCTAGGCAGATGTGTCATGCTGTAAAGTCCCGTGCCACATGAAACCGATGCAGCAGTGATGCAAAAGATGCACCATGTTGCAAGACAGGCCTCACTTCATCTCCAACAAGATAAGAAGCTGAATCTTCTGTAAATGTCAAAATTGTTGTATACACTGCTGAACTTCTGTGTACTCTTTGATATGCTAGACTCCATCTGCACTATGAGATACCTAAGCAAAGGAAACACAGGTGATGTGATTGTGAAATGAGGAAAAGAAACTCCACATTTTTCAATTACATCACCTGTGTTTCCTAAGTTTACGAATGACATTGTGCAGATGAGGTTTAGGCCTGTCCACGGACACAGAAGAGGTCTGGCCTTTGTTCAAGAGTGAAGTGGACATGACTTACTTCATTGGTAGGCCTTCACATGTATTATCTCCTCTGTACTCTTCAACAAGCGTAAATTTCATCTGCAACCCTGAGTAGGCCTCACCTTAAACAAACCTCTGGATAGGCCACACCTTATCGTCATCCTGAATCAATCATTTAAAATGTTAGGGACAGATTTATGATAGGTGTATGCCTCTTTTGCGTCACTGTGCGTCACTTTTGTGACGCAGCGGCAGTGCAAAAGATTTGCTATGTGGTGACATATTTACAACTTGATGCATCTAGGCAGATGTGTCATGCTGTAAAGTCCCGTGCCACATGAAACCGATGCAGCAGTGATGCAAAAGATGCACCATGTTGCAAGACAGGCCTCACTTCATCTCCAACAAGATAAGAAGCTGAATCTTCTGTAAATGTCAAAATTGTTGTATAATACAGATCAAAGAGAGAGAGAGGACTAGGTAAGTTAGCCCGTATCCCCTGTGTTTATATGTAAGTATCAATGGGGGCTAGCTAGCTTTAAAGGGAAGGTAAAGGGTGACTCAGGTACGTCAGACAATACTAGGAAAAAAGCAATATTTTCCTTTGAAAGCCCTCACCCACCGACCTAGTCGGTGGCATGCTTCATCATCGGGCCCACCACAGTGGCACCGAATGTGCCCCGGGTGTGCTGCAACGCCAGGAGACTGCGGAGCTGGTATATTGCTGCGTGTGCAGTGAAGGAGTGAGATGTGAAAGATTAAAAAGCTATACAAGAGGTCCCAGCACCCGAGGGTTAACAAGTATTTAATAAACTGGGCCTCCGTTAGCTGTTTAAAAAGGCGAATGGCAAAGTGGAGTGATTAATGATCTCCCATGTCCAGTGTGGTCTACATGTTTCTGCCAGTGCCTTTTCTATTATAAGCTGGCTTTCCTCAGGACCAAAGAGTTAAGTGAAAGAGTGCAATTAAATAATAAATAAATAAACTATATTAAGTGATTGTGTTGTTTGTTGGCTATGTGTCGCGCTCGCTAAGGCGCTGTAGCTGTTAGAGGGGGATTCCCTCAAGCTTTTCTACATAAAACACATAGGACAAAGACAGGACGTACAGGGGAGAGTCATATTAGGTTGGCATTTTTTAGAACTCATGGTGGCCGGCTCATAGGGTGGTGTACGACTTAAAACCGGCTAGGGTGAGCTCATAGCGATTGTATGAGACTGGTGAGAGTATAAAAAACAACCGTAGGTGGGTAGTGGTGGGCTAGAAAACGAAATCACAAGGTGAGGTACAGGAAAGTACTAGTTCTGGGTCCTCACTCTGTTATTTCTTTGTAAAAAGCCTCATGGGTCGCCTGGCAGAGAAAGAGACCCTGTGGAGATAAATGAGGTTCACAAGGCTATCTAACCTGTAAGGAAAGAAGAGTTTTTGGCTTACCCCATGTTGTTGGACAAGCGGTTTTACTCGCGAGTAGTTCGGTCAGGTTCCTCCTTGGACCTATTCGTCCTTCTGCGGCGCCCGGTGTGAGCTGAGTGGGCCGCCTCGCTCTCTATTTATATGGTTTGGTAGACTCGGTGCACCTGTTCAGGTTAGAAAGAGGGAGGGGTGCGCGGAAAACGCTGTCTCATGTAGAGTCTGCATGCGCATGTGCGGAGGAGTAGTGCGCATTGGTAGCGCATGCGCGGTAGGCTGCTGTAGCGGTCTGGGGCTTGCGCATGCGCGGTAGTGAAAATTCTTTCGAACTGATTCTAAGGTTTGCCGATGCTCTGAAATGGCAATGTTTAGCTATATTAGCTTCGTTCAAGTGGCTGGGTCAGCAAAAGTACGTTACTGCCGCATGGGACAGTCTTCATAGGAGAAGAGTGGGCTAGGGAGGGGGACGTTCATGTAGGAGCACGGTGGCACTGGTACCTCATGAGTTTGACAAGAATGTCTATGTGGCCAGACTGTTCCACGGGATGGAATCATTAAGGCCTATGGTATGGGTGGAAAGACGGTAAATCCAGCGTTGTTCTTTCTGTAATAGGAGTTTCTCATCCCTGAGGTTGTCGAATTTCTCAATGACGGTCCATGTGAAGTCATTGGGTGTGTGGTTGTGGGTCAGAAAGTGGTCAGTGAGCTTACTGATGTTTTTCCCACATCGTATGGTGCTTCTGTGTTTCGGGCATTTACCACCCCCATACTTCGGATACCCACAGATGTACCCTCAAGGCAACATGCCCTTCTTTCAAGGAAACCAACAGCAGCAATACCCTTTTTTATCCCAGGGCAGGAGAGGCAGGGGCAAGAGACGGAACCCAGGCCAAGTGCAATGGGCACCCGAAGCAGAACCGGTGAGCTCCAACACGAGAAACAAAACCAAGGAACAAGCGGGAACCAGCAAGTGACACCACCCACCCCCCTCGTGTTCAACCTGTCCGACACACAACTCACACCAGACGAAATGGGAGTACTGAACAAAGGCCTCTCATTTGTCCCAACGCCAAGACTGGACATGTTTAAATTACATGTAGAATTGGCTGAATTCTTTAGAAAGCTCAAGTTAAAGGCCTTCTTCGAGAAAAAGGACAACACCACCACACAAGCGGAAGGAACACCCAATGAGACGGGAATGAGGACAAAATCTACCTTCACCCCCCCACCAGGTAGCATCCCGGTAGAAATCCTGACCTTCGAACAGGCAGTCTACACGGAAGTAGAACAACTCCAACAGAGAGACACTTTCAACAACCTGTCCAACAAAGACAGAAGCACCATCCAACGTCTCCAACATGACCCCAAACTAGTCACTAAAAGATTTTCTAATATAGCTAAACATTGCCATTTCAGAGCATCGGCAAACCTTAGAATCAGTTCGAAAGAATTTTCACTACCGCGCATGCGCACGCCCCAGACCGCTACAGCAGCCTACCGCGCATGCGCTACCAATGCGCACTACTCCTCCGCACATGCGCATGCAGACTCTACATGAGACAGCGTTTTCCGCGCACCCCTCTCTCTTTCTAACCTGAACAGGTGCACCGAGTCTACCAAACCATATAAATAGAGAGCGAGGCGGCCCACTCAGCTCACACCGGGCGCCGCAGAAGGACGAATAGGTCCAAGGAGGAACCTGACCGAACTACTCGTGAGTAAAACCGCTTGTCCAACAACATGGGGTAAGCCAAAAACTCTTCTTTCCTTACAGGTTAGATAGCCTTGTGAACCTCATTTATCTCCACAGGGTCTCTTTCTCTGCCAGGCGACCCATGAGGCTTTTTACAAAGAAATAACAGAGTGAGGACCCAGAACTAGTACTTTCCTGTACCTCACCTTGTGATTTCGTTTTCTAGCCCACCACTACCCACCTACGGTTGTTTTTTATACTCTCACCAGTCTCATACAATCGCTATGAGCTCACCCTAGCCAGTTTTAAGTCGTACACCACCCTATGAGCCGGCCACCATGAGTTCTAAAAAATGCCAACCTAATATGACTCTCCCCTGTACGTCCTGTCTTTGTCCTATGTGTTTTATGTAGAAAAGCTTGAGGGAATCCCCCTCTAACAGCTACAGCGCCTTAGCGAGCGCGACACATAGCCAACAAACAACACAATCACTTAATATAGTGTATTTATTTATTATTTAATTGCACTCTTTCACTTAACTCTTTGGTCCTGAGGAAAGCCAGCTTATAATAGAAAAGGCACTGGCAGAAACATGTAGACCACACTGGACATGGGAGATCATTAATCACTCCACTTTGTCCATTCGCCTTTTTAAACAGCTAACGGAGGCCCAGTTTATTAAATACTTGTTAACCCTCGGGTGCTGGGACCTCTTGTATAGCTTTTTAATCTTTCACATCTCACTCCTTCACTGCACACGCAGCAATATACCAGCTCCGCAGACTCCTGGCGTTGCAGCACACCCGGGGCACATTCGGTGCCACTGTGGTGGGCCCGATGATGAAGCATGCCACCGACTAGGTCGGTGGGTGAGGGCTTTCAAAGGAAAATATTGCTTTTTTCCTAGTATTGTCTGACGTACCTGAGTCTAAAATTGTTGTATACACTGCTGAACTTCTGTGTACTCTTTGATATTCTAGACTCCATCTGCACTATGAGATACCTAAGCAAAGGAAACACAGGTGATGTGATTGTGAAATGAGGAAAAGAAACTCCACATTTTTCAATTACATCACCTGTGTTTTCTAACTTTACGAATGACATTGTGCAGATGAGCTTTAGGCCTGTCCACAGACACAGAAGAGGTCTGGCCTTTGTTCAAGAGTGAAGTGGACATGACTCACTTCATTGGTAGGCCTGGACATGTATTATCTCCTCTGTATTCTTCAACAAGCCTAAATTTCATCTGCAACCCTGAGTAGGCCTCACCTCAAACAAACCTCTGGATAGGCCACACCTTATCGTCATCCTAAATCAATCATTTAAAATGTTAGGGACAGATTTATGATAGGTGTGTGCCTCTTTTGCGCCACTGTGCGTCACTTTTGTGACGCAGCGGCGGTGCAAAAGATTTGCTATGTTGTGACATATTTACAACTTGATGCATCTAGGCAGATGTGTCATGCTGTAAAGTCCTGTGCCACATGAAACCTGCGTCAGGTTTCATATAGGTGTTTTGTTGCAGGGTGGGCATTCATTTGCATGAAAGCCCTGTAAAACTAACACAGTGAAATTTAGAAGATTTCACTGAGTCAGCTTTATAGCATTGCTGAATCAAATCCTTACGCCTGTTTGAAACAGGCATAAGGAGTGATGCACCATGCAATGTGAGGCTTCCTCCTGTGCATTGCAGTAGACATGTCGCGCTTACGACGTGATTTCTGCATTGTGCTGCTTTTGCGGCACAGATGCATGACGCATCTGTGCTGTTTTTGCTCAATGGTGCTCCACATTGTAAATGAGGCACATCATGGGTGGCAGAGCAGCGGTGCACGTTAACTGGTGCATCCCCGGGGATGTGCCAGTTAACATAAATCTGCCCCTTTACATTTAAGTATGAGCAGGGTAAAAAGAGTTGGTGAGGCTTATAGAAGGTTAAGAAGAGATGAGTCCTGTTCACTGAAAACTTGGACATAGGCCTCACCTCCTCAGCATCGCTGGACATGGCTAAATAATAATTGCAAAATGTTACTCTTGTTAAACAATTTTAATATTATAGTCTCTGAGATTTATCTCTTACTCCGCAACATCTCATTGTTGTTCTCTTTCTTTAAAGATAACGACAACATCAACCACGAGTGATAATGAGCAATCCGTTGATCTCGATATTATCATTGAAATTGTGATTGAAACGTCAGTGGAAGTAGATCCCTTGGATGATTTAAATCCTGAGGATGATGAAGAACATGATGAGGATGCCGATTTGTCAGAATTGTATGACATAGGGTGGGAAGCTGACCTGCTTGAGCCTATGGAACTATAAACATTTATTTTTAAAAGTTACTGGAAATGAAAAATGAAAAATAAAAATGTAAACCGTTTCATTTAAAATTAAACAAAAGTTCAAAAATAGGTTGTGTGTAGTGTCTTTAATAAAATATTCAAATATGCTCATAAAATTAGTTCAGATTCACATATAAAACTGCACAGGTCAAATGTAGAAGCATTCAATTTCTTTGCTACTATTGTGAATACTAAATTTGCCAATGCACTAAAAATGACAAGTAGTGTGTTAAATTTTTGATGACTGTTATTGATTTACTGTTTGCTAATATTGGTTAATAACATGTTTTATTATATTTTACCACAGATTCAACTGCAGATCATTTCAAAATTAAAGAATGCCTTCGAAGGACAGAAGGCGAAAGGCTACCAAACATCAAAGACAGCAGCTTAAAAAATTATTGCAGCAGACCTCTACAATAAAAACTCGTCAAGTCACCAAGAAAGGTCCGGGTAAGATAAAGAAATCATTCATAAGAAATATTTGTAGAAAAAAAAGTAGTACTACAGAAAATGTTTTAGTCCAGAAAAAGAGAAGCAATTTAAACGGAAAGGGAAGGCCAATCAAAAATGTTACTGCTAGAGCAGGAGATAACTCTGTGCATGGTAGTAGAAGGAAAAATCAGTTTAGGGACATTCGTAGACGAATGTTCCGCAACAGGATAATTGGCAATTTGTTAAAAAATATTAAGAAAGGTCAGCAGAAAGTGGTTTTTTATAAGAGAAAAAAAAAATGAGAAAGTTATTGATCAGGCATTTGAAATTAAGCGAAAGTTATTTATTTTGATAATCAATAGAATTAGGAAGCTAAACAAGGCAATTTATGATTTCAAAAGAAATAGTAGATGGAAGAGAACAGTTAATCGTAGTAATTTTTGTGAAGTTTTTTCAGGAGAATGGATGCATAGTTCAAGTTGTGAGGCATTTTTTAATGAGGAGAGTTATTTCCAGGATAATGATTTGGTGCATGCAGTTGACATCAGTGGTCGAGCTTATGAGGTGAAAGATGGTTGTCCAGTTGAAAAAGAAAAACTTGTGACAACAGAGGCAGAAGAGGTGTTAGGTAATGAGGTTTTAGGAAGACGTCCTAAGGGACCTGTGTACACCTGGAAGTGTAGTAGTATTTGCAGTGTGCGACAGGATTCCATCAATTTGCTTTGTGATTTTGTACGGACATTTAATAAGAAAAGTTTGAAGCAGAAAATGAAGTTGTTGCAAGAATTAGATCCTTGCAGAGTGAGAGAAGTGACAGGTTTGCATGGTCATTCACTGGCTTGTCTTTCCAGGAGAGTATGCCAGAGTGTTTTTCATCATTTCAGGATGCTAGCAGTGCATCATAATAAAGTGAGGAAATTAGTTAGAATGTTGTATTATGCTAAGAGTCCAGCAGTTATGCTTAAACAATTATGCACTGCTCTTTTGCATGGTTCTGAAATAGATGTGAAGAATATTTGTGAAGAAATTGAGTTTTGTTACTTTGGAAGTAAAGAGGAGAATGTTGAAATTGACCCAGAAGAAGAGGGTAATGTGGAAGATAGTGTACAGGTTTCCAGTACAGATAATTTTCAGAAGGAAATTGCCACGTTTCAGGTGAAATCAAGTGAGAGGCCTAATTTCACTTGTGTGTGTTGTCGACGCACTTATTATAAGAATCAGACTAAGTTAGTGGATTTATATGCAAAAAGTGAAAGGGAAAATAATAGTGAATGGAAGGATTTTGCAACATACTTGATGGTAGAAAATTGTTTTGATTTGGGATTGGATCAACGTGTGTGTACTTATTGTTGTAACAAATTAAATCAAAACCAGATGCCTGCTAGAGCGGTTCATAATAATCTGGAATTGGTTGAGATTCCTTCTGAATTAAAGGATTTAAATACTTATGAATCTATTTTGATTCAAAGTATCCATCCCTTTCAGGCTATTGTAAGAATGGAGCCAAAGACAGGGAAATTGCCTCCATCAGATTTACAGAGAGTATTAAAGGGAAGAGTTGTTTATTTGCCTCTAGATTTGAAGAAAAACATTAATACAATTGGAGTAGAAAAAGTGGAAGAGGAACCTCTGGTTATCTTAGTTAATGGGGTTCCGACAAAGAGTAAGAAAATATGGCAAGATTTAGTGGATGTTAGGAAAGTCAAAAAGGCAACATTGTATTTGAAAAAAAACAATAAGTACTATAAGAATGTATATGTTGCAGAAAAGGAAGTAAGTGAAGAAGAGGATAGCGATTTGTGTGCTGGTCAAATTGAGAAAGTAGAACCCTCTAAAAGTGAAGAAATATATGAACATTATAGTGTTCATCCTTTGCATTCCAAGGAAGTCATGGGGAATGCTATTGAGTTGTTTCAAATGAAACAAGCCAAAGGGAGTCCCATTAGTGTTTGGGAGGAAAGTTTGGAAGGTCGGTGTTTCCCACAGCTATTTCCAACAGGTCAAGGAGGAAGATATGATGAGCGAACTCATCAAATTCCTGCTTCTGAATACCGGACTTTACGATTGTATGCAGAAGATCCTAGGTTTCGACAATGCATTCCCTATTTGTTTCATCTCCTGTTTGAAAGCGATCTGTCTGGACTGTCATATGCAGTGAACCACATCTTGAAAAGTGGTGTACAGCTGCAAAATATCTCGGCAAGTGACTTTATGGATAAAGTCAATGTGCAAGACAGTATTTTGGATTCTCACCTGATTAATCTCATGGCGTGTCAGCGTGGTACTAATGAGTACTGGTACCGTCATCATGGTGATTTAAAATGTATGCTGAGGAACTTAGGAACTCCCACATGGTTCCTCACTCTCAGCTGTGCCGAGTATGGCTGGGAAGACTTACTTGAATTTCTACGAGAGGCAAATGGAAACATTGAAAATATCGAATTCAAGACACCCGGAGAACTGTGCTCTTTGGATCCAGTGAATGTATGCAGGTACTTCAATCATAGATTTGAAGCTATGATGTCTTTCATCATGAACAAGAGAAATCCACGTCTTGGAGAGGTGTTGGATTTCTTCTGGAGAAAGGAGTACCAAGCAAGAGGTGCTCCTCATATACATATGCTGCTGTGGATCAAGGATGCACCTAAATTTGGAACAGATCCAGAAGACTTAGTGATGAGTTTCATAGAACAGTATTCTACATGTGCTGTTCCAAATGCAAAGGAGGACAAAAGCCTAAGAGAACAAGTTCTACGCTTCCAAAGCCATCGTTGCGGAAAGTATTGTCGTCGTAAATTCAGAAACAAGGACAAGTTCTACACCAAATGTCGTTTCGCCTTCCCACGACCGGTGATTTCTAAAGGAAGAGTGAACAGTTTGATGTCTTCGCTGCGACATAATGTGATGAAGATATCACCTAAAAACACATACAATTTGAAAAGGAACGAAGAGTCCAAGTATATCAACGACTACAACCCAGTGATTTTGTCCATGTGGAATGCTAACATGGATATACAGTTCGTGGCTGATAACTGTATGGCTGTGGCTCGGTATGTGACATCTTACATCACCAAAAAAGAAAAGACAGAATTGAAGGATATGTGGGAGGACATTTCCCATGAAAAGAGCCTCAGTAAGAAGTTGTACAGTTTCAGTCTGAAGATGTTGTCACATCGAGAAATCGGAGCTTACGAATGTTCTGACCGGTTGTCTTCAGCAAGTCTCTATGCCAAATCCAGGAGTATCGTTTGGGCGAGTCTTGGTCTTGCTGCAACGCGTAATCGAGTTCTGAAACCTGTGCGGGAAATTGAGTATTTGGCGGAAAAGGAGCCAAACAGTACTGATATTTTGAAGACCAACATGTTGGATACATATTATCCAAATACAAGCAGACACCTCGAGAATGTTTGTCTGTATGAGGTTCTACAAAATTACATATTCAAGAGGAACATCAAAGAAGATATTGATAAAGGAGTGTATGCTGTAATTGGAAGTGAGGGATGTCTCGTCAAGCAAAGAAAATGCCACTTGGTAAACCATCGAAAATTGAGTGGCGAATCTCCTTAAAAAAAAGAGTTTTTCTATTTAGCACTTTTGCAACTTTTCAAGCCTTGTCGTGCAGAAGAGGAACTGCTTGGAGATTTCCTCTGTTACGAAGACTCTTTCAATGCCGCCAAGGAGACCATAGAATGTCCTGTTTTTCTCAAATATCTAGAAATGTTGAATGCGGAAATCGAGCAGGAAGCAACGATTGCAGCCGAGATTGCTAGAGACAGTTCTCAGGACAGTCAGAGTTCTGTTTCATTGAGTCAGGATCCACTAGGAGGACCAGTTATCGAAAATGAAGCTGCCACTGCCATGATTGAAGTGGAAAGAGCCATGGCACATGCTCAGGAGGATGCGGTTAACTTAGAAGACTTGGAAAGAAAACTCAACGTTGAGCAGAGGAAAATATATGACGAAGTTACCAACCAAATTGATCATGGATTAAGTCATGAGAAGAAAGAGTGCTCATGTATGTCATTGAAACCTGTCCGACTGTACTTGAGTGGAGAAGCGGGAACTGGAAAAAGTTTCCTCATTAAAGCAATTTCATGTTATTTGCAGAAAAGGACTGAGTCATCGCTGTCTTGTGTTGTCACCGCTCCAACTGGACTGGCAGCACATAACATTAAAGGTATTACTTTGCATCGTCTACTGATGCTGCCAGTGGAGCATGATAACAAATTACAATACCACAAGTTATCTGGAGATGCTTGTTGTGAAGTTTCAAGAGTCTTGAAGAAAATGAAACGAAGTAAGCATGGTTTCCAATGTCATGCTTGCCTTTGTGCATTTGAGAATGCAAGAAGTTCTCAAAACAGAGTATGATGTGTTATTTGGTGGCAAACACATCATTGTTTTCGGTGATCTTCTGCAGCTGACACCAGTGAAAGGACAACCTGTGTTCAAAATGCTCACGCATGAAGATACCAGGAAGTGCCTAGGGAGCATTGGCAACGTTAATATATGGTTAAACTTCAATTATGCTGAACTGCATGAAAATATGCGTCAGGCGAAGGATGAAGATTACAAGAATATTCTACAAGATGTTAGAATCGGAAAAGTGACCGAGCATGGGAAAGAAGCTTTACATGCACGATTACTGTCAAATTTGTATCCAGAACAAGACGTTGTGCCTGAGAATATTTTTCAGAAAATTACTGAGAAGAAATCTGGAATATGTTTGATGCCAACTCTTGCAGAATGTGCCATCTTCAACAACAAAATGCTGTATTTAGAAAACCAAGATATTGTGAAACTGGAAGCTATTGACAGAGTAGAGCATATGGGATCAACAATTATTTTGTCTGAGAATTTGAAATCAAAATTGGATTCATTAGAGAAGAGTATATCTAAAACTGCGGGTTTTGAAAAGACTCTGTATGTGTGCTTAAATTGCCGTATAATTTTAAGAAGGAATTTACATGTTGAAAGAGGTCTGGTAAATGGATCAATGGGTAATGTTGTTGATTTTGTGAAATACAGAAATAGGGATGAAATTGAATTTTTTAAAATTAAATTTGATGGCATTGACGAAGTACAGCTAATTGGTCGTTGCTCTGCTAGGTTTTTGCTTGTGAAAGACTTATATGTTCGCCGTAAGCAGTTTCCTATTTGCTTGGCATATGCGGTGACAATCCATAAATCGCAAGGTTTAAGTGTAGACAGTGCATTGGTGAATATTGGCAGTTCTGTGTTCAAGGAGGGTATGGCATATGTGGCATTGTCACGAGTCAGAACTTTATCGGGATTGTACTTGATTGAGTGTGATGTCACAAACATTTGTGCGGATCTAGACTGTGTTAAGGAATACAATAGGTTAAGAAGAGAGTATGCGCCACATTTGCCTCAATATCCTTTGTTTGAGAAACGTGTGGTAGGCCGGAAACGAAGAAATGTGACCAATAGTAGGGAGGTTGTAGCAAAAAGACGAAAAGTCGATGAACCAGAAATTATAAGCAGAAAGGAAAAGGATTTTGTTGAAGATGTTGTTGGTTTTCAATTTGAAAACAGTTCTGGTGTCAACTGCTATGCTAATGTAGTGGTTAATGTTTTGTTTTCTCTAGAAACTTTAAAACAAGAGATTGTGGTCAATTCGGATCAGAGATTTTGCAGTTTGTTGAATTCTGTGTTAGAGAAATGTAGCACTGATGGAACAAAAATAGAAAGTGTGTCTGAAATTCGAAATCTGTTAGACAGATGTTCAGGTCAAACACAATTCTCTCAAAATATTCAGCAAGATTGTCAGGAGTTTTTAATGTATATGCTTGATGTATTGCATGATGAAGGTGTAGATGTAGATCACCTGTTTGGGCTTTCTTATCAATGGCAGCATGACTGCGAGAACTGTAGGGTATCAAGTACTACTAGTGTAGACTCAGAAAAATGCATATATTTAACTTTGCCAGACAGTAAATCAGTGTCCTTTAATAAGCTAGTAAAAGCAGCTGATCACAACATGGAGTGTAGCCAATGTAAGTCTGAAATGTTGTCAACATTATTTATACGAACATATGGCCAGTATGTTATTTTAATGTTCCAACGATGTAGGCCTGATGGAACAAAATTGACAACTTTGATGAAAAATGTTGTGGCTTCACAGTTGTCAATATCAGGAAGGACTTTTGTAACTGCAGCAATTATATATCATGACGGTCCTTCAATAACATCAGGACATTACACAGCTTATTTAAAGTCTAGAAATGGCTGGTGATTCTGCAATGATTCTGTTTTAACTTTTAAAAAAAAATTGCCTTTTGACCTTAAAAATTCTTACCTGGTGTTTTTAAAACCAAAATGTTAGGGAAGGAATCTCAGGATTTGCTCTGAGGAATTTCAAGAGGTTCTAATGGCTCCTACACAATTTGGCCTTGAGGATAAGTGTAGTACAGAGTCAAAAGTTATTTTTGAGTTTTAAATAGTTCCTGGAAAAAAAGAAGGTTTTCTTACAGAAAGTGGTGGGCACGGATTAGTTAAAGGACAACAGAGTATTTCCCAAAGCAAACGGTGTTCTTACCATAACACTTGACGTCATGGAAAAATAGCTGCACTTTGAATGAGTTCAGAAAAACTGTTTCTTTTTATAAGCTAATTCAAGCAGCCAATAAAAACATGGAGTAGAGGTAATGTAATTCTGCAATGCTGTCTAGATTATTTGACCAAACTTTTGGTTATAATGTCATTTTAAAATTCCAACTATATAAACCTGATGAAAGTAAGTCTTCAACTTTAATTACAAATGTTGTGGCTACACAGTCGTTTATTTTAGGAAGAACATTTTTAACTGCAGCTATTATATGACATGATGGTCCTTTGACAAGATCCGCTTATTACACAGCTTATTGAAAATGTAAAAAAAGCTGCTGTTTCGTAAATGATTCCTATTTGACTACGATACAATGTTGCCTTTTTACTTAAAAATATTCTTACTTTCTGTTTTCAGAAAAGAGAATTTAGGGTAGGTAACTGGTCTATAATGATTCTAGGGGTTGATATAATTTTATCTACTGTTTTAAATTGCTTTGTGATTAAAAGTGATGTAGAGAATTAAATATTTGTAGTAGTGATAGAGGTAGTGTAAGTCTGCTTCATAGTAAGCAGTATCAGTGTCATAGGAAATGTGGAACATGAGTGAGCAAGAAGGGTAAGATATTACTAGTCCAGGATTGTGAAAGTGATCTTGAACGTTTTCTTTCTCAAAGTTGCGGAAATACAAAATGACGGGATTTGCTTAGAAGAATTCCAAGAGTTATAAATGGCTCTTACACGATTTGGCCTTGTGGAAACGTGTGGTAGAGAGCGAGAAGTCATTTATTGTATGTAACATATTTTTCAAAACGATGGAGGTTTTCTTTCAGAAAGTGGCGGGCTGAAAATAATAGCAGCACAACAGAGTGTAAGCTGTTCATAGGACATCATTCGACGTCATGGAAAGTAAGTTAATTTTAAGGAGTTCTGATTTCTGATTTGTCATGTTGTATGGGTTTTTTAAACACAATCATTTTGATTGTGTTTTTTTTTCCCCGCTGTTATATGATGAATACCTTCAAGTCACTGTTTTTAGTGAAATTTGATAAATTCTGAGAACAGCAAAAATAAACCATTTAACATGTATAATTAATTCTGTACTTTTTGTATTTATGATATACATTTAGAAATGTGTAGTAGACATGAAGAAGCTGAGGCTCCTGTAAGTGTCAAAGTTGTTGCATACAGTGCTCACATTCTACGTAGTCTTTCATATGATAGACACCATTTCCACAATGAGATACCTAAGCAAAGGAAACACAGGTGATGTGATTGTGAAATGAGGAACAGAAACTCCACATTTTTCAATTACATTACCTGTGTTTCCTAACATTACGAATCACATTGTGCAGATGAGGTTTAGGCCTGTCCAGAGAGATAGAGGAGGTCTGGCCTTTGTTCAAGAGTGCAGTGGACATGACTCACTTCGTTGGTAGGCCTGCACTTGTATTATCTCCTCTGTACTTTTCAAGAAGCTAAATTTCATCTGCAAAACTGAGTAGGACTCACCTGAAAGAAATCTGTGGATAGGCTACACCTTATCAGCATCTAGAAACAATCATTTAAAATGTTAAGGGCAGTTTTATGAAGGCTGTGTGCCTCTTTTGCGCCGCTGTTCCGTCACTTTTGTGTAAAAGATGCACCATGTTGCAAGATAGGCCTCAGTTCATTTCCAGCAAGATACCGTCACTTTAAAATGTATATAATTAGTACTGTGTAGGGGGCATGCAGAAGCTGAGGCTTCAGTAAGTGTCAAAGCTGTTGCATGCAGTGCGTACTCTTTCATATGCTGGACTACATCTGCACAATGAGATACCTAACCAAAGGAAACACAAGTGATGTGATTGTGAAATGAGCAAAAGAAATTGCACGTTTTTCAAATACATTACCTGTGTTTCCTAACATTACGAATCACATTGTGCAGATGAAGTTTAGGCTTGTCCAGGGAAACAGAGGAGGTCTGAACTTTATTGGTAGGCCTGCACATGTATTATCTCCTCTGTACTCTTCAACAAGCCTAAATTTCATCTGCAACCCTGAGTAGGCCTCACCTGAAACAAACGTCTGGATAGGACACACCTTATTGCCATCCTGAAATAATCATTTAAAATGTTAGGAACAGTTTTATGATGATTGTGCACCTCTTTTGCGCTGCCATTGCGTCATTTTTGTGAGACAACAGCAGTGCAAAAGATGCACCATGTTCCAAGATAGGCCTCACTTCATCTGCATCAAGATACTGTTAGTTTAAAATGTATATCTTTAGGACTGTGTAGGGGGCCTGGAGAAGCAGAGGCTTCTGTAAGTGTCAAAGTTGTTGAAAAACTGTTTGTCCTTCAATCTTTTCCCTTGTCTTTTCTAATTTTTAAATACATGTTTTAATATTTTTCAAATGTTTGTTCTCTCTTTCACAGATTGAAAGTATAAAAATAACAAGTGACTAAGTTAACGACAATTATAAGGTAAATGTTTTGTACTCTTTTCGTTACATTTCTATCACATTTAACTACTATTAGTTCCACTGCTTCATTTCTTTAACCCTCACTTTCCTGCCTTTGCTACTTCCCTCATTCCTTTCTCTATTACTTACTTACTCTACTCCTTCCACTCCTTTTCTCAGTCCCTCTCTTCTCATAGTTCCTCACTCTTGTTCACTCACTCCGTCTCTATTACTCTTAGTGTCTCTGACTGATCACTCTTTCACTACTTGTTCATTATGCTTTCTCTGTGTAGTTGAAGCACACTAAGGGGCATATTATGAACACAGCCAATAAAATTATTGCTGCTTTTATCGGCAGAACTCTGCTGCAAAAGCGGCTTTAGCGGCAGTTTTCTGCCGCAAAAGCGGCTTTAGCGACACATTTCTGCCAACAAAAGCTGCGAAACTTTTATTGCCTATGTTGATAATATGCCCCTATGTTATTTACATTTCTTTGCTGTTTCAATTATTCCTTTTCTGTTACTTCTTCTTTTCTGCTTTCTGTTTTTTCTCTCTGTTATTCCACATGTTTTAATCTTATTTTGAACATTCACTCACATTCTCTAAGAAACTCTTCTTTGTTATTCTTCTACTCTCCTTTTTTTCTTTCACTTCCTTATCTATTTTGTTTTTCACAATTATACCCTCTTCCATCTTTTCTTCGGTAAATAGATCTATTAAACAGTATCTCTGGTTTAGTCCCTATAGCTGTCTTTCTTTTAACATTACTCTCTGTTTACTTCCCTTATACTTACTCTTCTTTTTAAAAAAAAAAAATTTTTGGTTCGCTCCCGGTTCGCGTACCGGGGAGCGAACCGGGAAGCGAACCAAAAGAAATAGAGGTTGCCAGAGTGCTAAACATTCTAGCAATTTTTTTATAAAGGGGAGGTAGTTCTGAAAAGAACTTTTTTTTATGTTTTTGTTGTTTTATATATATTTTTTTTTTCTGAACATTTTTTGTTTTTTCTGTATTTTTTGAACAATTTTATGTTTTTTTTGTTTTTTTTGGGGGAAACAACGAAAAACAGGCATTAGAAAGGGCTCAACAGGAGCAAAAAAATTATTCATTTTTTTGGGGCGTTGTGAGCACTTGTGGTTTTCATATGCTCTGTTTATCAAATTGATACTCATATTTGCACATGAGAGTAAGTTACCACAATAAAGACACACTATCTTCATGTGCACAAAATGTTCTTGAATGTTTGGCACTGTTTCCCGTGCCTCTGGCCCCGACAGAGTTACCTGTGCCGATGTACTGGCCACAGGAGTTGGTGGGTTGTCTTGGAGGTCACGCATCTCTGCCATGCTGTAATTCAGTGGATGCCACCTCTGCATATGACGGTGCATAGTATAGTTGCCGAAACTATACTTTTTATTTGTGCCTCTAGATAAATCTTCTTTGCATATGAGGCATGTCACATAGCGAGCATTCACTTTTTTTTGTCCTTGAGGAAAAGAAAAAAACTGCCAAATAAAACTATTTTTGTGGTGAGATATCCGGGGCTCCTCACGTAAAAACTGTCTTGTTTGTACTTCCTCTTCCTCTTCTTCATCCTCTTCCTCCTCTGTGTTGGGAAGGAACTGTGGAGGTGGTCCTCTCTTCCTTGGTGGTGGTGGTGGTGGTGGGGGTGCACCAGCTGCAGCTACTACTGAAGCCATTTTCTACTAAGCAAAATAGGTCTTCCTTTCACAAAGTTGAAAGTCAGAGTGAGAAAAAAGGTGGGGGCTTTCATCATTTTGGAAAAAAAATAGTTCTAAACCAATGAAAAGTGTTATTTTTAGGTCACATGACCTAGCCTTACATCATTAGGAAACCAAAAGTGAAATGAACCAATGAAAAGTTTTATTAACAAGTCACATGACCTGTTACGCTTACGTTACGCGCTGCGGGCCGCGCCCCGGATCGCTTCCGGGGAGCTGCGCTTCGCGCCTCGGTTCGCGTACCGGAGCACTTCCGGGTATGCTAACGCGGCGCGTCATAAGACGCGTTACGCGACAACGCGATACGTCGCGCTTCCGCGAGGCGTCACGATGTTGATTTCGAACGCGGCAGTTGCGCGAACGGAACGTTTACCGGTTCGCGTACCGAGTCGCGGCACCAAATTGAGCTAACGGGAAGCTACCCGGTTCGCGGACCGGGAGCGAACCAAAACATAATAATAATTTTTTTTTTATTAGTAAACATATAAAATATATTTTTTGATTTAAAGAAGAATACATTTTAAAGCTTTTGATATTTGCTATTAAAAAACCATTGAAATTCACAGAAAAACCATAGGTTATAGACCATATATAGTTAGGAATTAGCATTTACAAAACCTTGAAAATTCACGAAAAAACCCATAGGTTATAGACCATATATAGTTAGGAATTAGCATTTAAAAAACCTTTTTTTTACTCACACAAAACCATTGAAATTCCATATATAGTTAGTTGTACTAACTATATATCGCGCACCCGCAATCCACTGCTGATCATGTCACATATTACATCATTCATGACATGGTCAGTGACATCACTGATGACATCACTGATGACATCTCAAATGACATCACTGATGACATCACTGATGACATCTCAAATGACATCACTGATGACATCACTGATGACAACATCCAGTGACTGTATGTTTCTGTAAAGTTAAAATATGTCTTACATATTGAAGAATGAGTGGATTTATAAGTGTCTGGATGAAGGATTTATTAGGTGCATGACTGACTGTATGAGTGACTGATTAAATGTGTCTCACTGAGTGCATGGGTTAGTGACTAAACTGTTTTAATTTGTGCATCATTATGTCTGTTGTTCTGTAAACTGCTGCATGTGTTGATCAGTAGCTATATGAGTAACTATATGTGTTATTGGTTGATTGCCTAAGTATTTGTATGGGAGACTGAGTGTGTGTGTGGGTGGCTGGGAGGTGTATAACTCTGTGCATAGATGTGTGAGCAGTTGATTGACTAGATGTTTGGGTTCAAACGTGCATGTGGAAACAGCTGCATGGGCGGTTGACTGTGTGCATGAGTGTATTGGTGAGTGAATGGATATCTAAGTGCTACATGTCAAAGTAAGTACATATGTAAAACACAGTACATGTGAGAGTTGACATATATACATAACTATGCATAAGAGCCAGTGAATGTGTGAGTGGCTGTATGGATCATTGTGAACTTGTATCAGGGATTGTATAAGAGAGTAAATATGTGTTAGTATATGTTTGAATAAGTAAGGTGTGTATAACTGTATAGTTGAGGAAATGGAGGTGAGATTGATTCTTTGCATGACTGACTAGGTGTGTGAGTAACTCCATGGATGAGTGACAGTCTGTGAGTGTCTGTTTACACTGAGTGTATCTAAGTTTTTATTAGAGTCTGAAGAGATTCATCGTATTATCACATGACTAATATCATCAGTGATGTCATCAGTGATGTCTTTTGAGATGTGATCAGTGATGTCATCAGTGATGTCATCGGTGATGTCATTTGAGATGTCATCAATGATGTCATCAGTGATGTCATCAGTGATATCATCAATGATGTCATTTAAGATGTCATCAGTGATGTCATTTGAGATGTCATCAGTGATGTCATCAGTGATGTCATTTGAGATGTCATCAGTGATGTCACTGACCATGTCATGAATGATGTAATATGTGACATGATCAGCAGTGGATTGCGGGTGCGCGATATATAGTTAGTACAACTAACTATATATGGAATTTCAATGGTTTTGTGTGAGTAAAAAAAAGGTTTTTTAAATGCTAATTCCTAACTATATATGGTCTATAACCTATGTTTTTTTCAGTGAATATATATATATGTATATATATATATATATATATATATATATATATATATATTATTTCCACGAAACTTGGCAAAATTGTAGATATTGTTTGCCCGATGTGCCTTTGCTAGGTCTCAAGATATGTGGTCCTGTGAATTTTGAGTAAATTAGGTTTAAAAAAAGATATATATCTAGAGCCGCGCCCGGTACGCGTACCGGGGAGCGCTTCGGGCGCGCCACGCGACTTGCGCACGGCAAGCTGATTGGTTCTCGGGTGTCTGTAAACATTCAAAACAGTCCGCAGCGGCCACCATCTTGTGTCTCGGTAGGATTGAGACACAAGAGGTGGCAAAAATCAAAGGGGGGAAATGAGCAAAAGAGGGCAGGGTACACCCCCCTGACCCCCTAGTTTTGATGTGGGGGCCATAAAAGGCTCCCGCGGGTAAAAAAAAAAAATTAAAAAAATTCGATTTTCACGGGGGGGAGCGCCCGGTACGCGCACCGGGGAGCTTACTGGGGAGCGTACCAGGACTTTTTTTTTAGAAAAAAACCATTTTTTTATAAATTGGAGGTAGTTCTGAAAAGAACTTTTTTTTGATTTTGTTGTTTTATATATTTTTTGTTTTTTGTTTTTGTTGTTTTATATTTTTTTAGACTTTTTTAAACAATTATATATTTTTTTGGGATTTTTGTCAAGGGAAAAACAAAAACAGGGATTCCAAAACTGCTCAACAGGAGCAAAAAAATGTGAAAATTTAGGGACTGGCAGAGCAGCGGTGTTGCTGTTTCTTTAGGGCAATGAGTTCAACACTCTGCTCCCCATAGCAGAGCAGTTCGTCACACTCCGTGCAGAGAAATTTGATGCCTGCAAACACCGGCTGAATGTTAGGGACCATTCTTCCACGGGGTGGTCCCGAAGGTGTTGCTCCACCAGTGGAGGTGCTGCCGCCATCTGTGGGTAAATTCCGTGCCAGCTCTCTGACACTCTCCCTGGCAAAGTTGTTAGGGTGTCTTCTTTTCACATGCCTGATTAAATTAGCATTTCCAAAACTATATTTTTTCAGAGGATTGCCTCTGGATAAACTACTCCCACATATTTTGCAGGTTACTTTGGGAGCGTTGACTTTTTTTTGTCCTTCAGGGATGTCATAAAATTTCCAGATGAAATGGGTTTTTTTCTTCTGCTGAGGAGGGTCCTCATCTAAAAATCCCTCTGAATCACTGCTGGATGACTCTCTTGCAGCCATTGCTGTAGATCAGAAAAGTAGGAGATAAACACAGTACACAGAACAGCTCTTGCTCTCTCCAAGTACAAAGCAATAGTGAGAGAAATGGGTGGGTTTCACACAATTTGGAAAAAAAAAAGTTCTGAACCAATGAAAAGTGTTATTTTAAAGTCACATGGTTTGACGCGCTTACGCTACGCGCCCCGGGGCGCGTCCCGGGACGTGTATCGTAAGCGCATCGGGGCGCTTACGTTGAGCGATCGTATGCGCTTCCGGGTGCGCTTACGCGGTGCGTCATAAGACGCATCTCGCGGCTACGCGATACGTGTCTTATGACGCAAGGCGTGGCGGCTACGCGATACGTCACGATGTTGTTTTCGTTCGCGGCAATAGCGCTCTCGGTACGCTCATCAGTACGCGCCCCGGGGCGCGCCGCAAGATTGCGCTTACCCGTGCGTTCACCTCTCCGCGCCCCGGGAGCGCACCAAAAAGAATAAAAAAAAAAAATGACAGAACTATAAAATATAAAATTCGATTTAAAATGTATTATTTTTATAAAGATTTGCTATTTAAAAACCTATGAAATTCACTGAAAAAACCATAGGTTATAGACCATATATAGTTAGGAATTAGCATTAACAAAACCATGAAAATTCACGGAAAAAACCATAGGTTATAGACCATATATAGTTAGGAATTAGCATTTAAAAAACCTTCTTTTACTCACACAAAACCATTGAAATTCCATATATAGTTAGTTGCACTAACTATATATCGCGCACCCGCAATCCACTGCTGATGATGTCACATATTACATCATTCATGACATGGTCAGTGACATCACTGATGACATCACTGATGACATCTCAAATGACATCACTGATGACATCACTGATGACATCATTCATGTGATGATACGATGAACCTCTTCAGACTCTAATATAACCTTAGATACACTCAGTGTAAACAGACACTCACAGACTGTCACTCATCCATGGAGTTACTCACACACCTAGTCAGTCTTGCAAAGAATCAATCACACCTCCATTTCTTCAACTATATAGTTATACACACCTTACTTATTGAAACATATAATAACACATATTTACTCTGTTATACAATCCCTGATACAAGTTCACAATAATCCATACAGCCACTCACACATTCACTGGCTCTTATGCACAGTTATTTATATATGTCAACTATCACATGTACTGTGTTTTACATATGTACTTACTTTGACATGTAGCACTGAGATATCCATTCACTCACCAATACACTCATGCACACAGTCAACCGCCCATACAGCTGTTTCCACATGCACTTTTGAACCCATACTTCTAGTGAATCAACTGCTCACACATCTATGCACAGAGTCATACACCTCCCAGACACCCACACACACACTCAGTCTCCCATACAAATACTTGGCCAACTAATCAATAACCCATATAGTTAGTCATATAGCTAATGATCAACACATGCATCAGATTACAAAACAACAGACACAATGATGCACAATTTAAAACAGTTTAGTCATTAACCCATGCACTCAGTGAGACACATTTAATCACTCACTTATACAGTCAGTCATGCACCTACTAAATCCTTCATCCAGACACTTATACATCCACTCATTCTTCAATATGTAAGACATATTTTAACTTTACAGAAACATACAGTCACTGGATGTTGTCATCAGTGATGTCATCAGTGATGTCATTTGAGATGTCATCAGTGATGTCATCAGTGATGTCACTGACCATGTCATGAATGATGTAATATGTGACATCATCAGCAGTGGATTGCGGGTGCGCGATATATAGTTAGTGCAACTAACTATATAAGGAATTTCAATGGTTTTGTGTGAGTAAAATAAGGTTTTTTAAATGCTAATTCCCAACTATATATGGTCTATAACCTATGGTTTTTTCAGTGAATTTTCATGGTTTTGTAAATGCTAATTCCTAACTATATATGGTCTATAACCTATGGTTTTTTCAGTGAATATATATATATTACCTACTGGCGGTCGCCAGTAGGTATATATAGTTAGGATTTTTTCTCTATGGGTTTTTTGAAAATTCTATGTCTAATAACTTTGGCGTTTGTGGACGGAATTGGCTGAAATTTTCAGGAAAATGGCACATTTTGTTTCTGAGCAGCCCCTGAAAATCTTGGGGGGGTTCGTCAAGGGGGGGCCGAGAAAAAAGGGGGGTCCCAAAACGCGTTTTTCCCATGTTAATTTCCATAGGGCGGTTGGCCTCACTTTTAGCCCGAACGGCTGAATGGATTTGCACGAAACTTGGCAAAATTGTAGGGACTGGTAGCCCGATGTGCCTTTTGTAGGTCTCAATATATGTGCTTCAGTGGATTTTGAGAAATTAATGTTCAAAAAAAGATATATATCTGTAGCAGCGGACTGGGCAGCGCTCCGCTACGCGTACTTTTCGCGCAACGGAGCTTTGTGAAGCGAAGCTGATTGGTTCTCCGGCGTCTGTCAACATTCCAAACAGTCCGTAGCGGCCGCCATCTTGTCTCTCGGTAGGATCGAGAGACAAGAGGAGGCCAAAGCGAAGGGGCAAATGACCATAAGGGGGCATAGTACATTGTCGCTCACCCCCTAGGTTTGATGTGGAGGTTTTAAAAGGGCCCCGCGGGGCAAAAAAAAATAAACATAATAATAATCGAACAGCTGAATGGATTTGCACGAAACTTGGCAAAATTGTAGGGACTGGTAGCCCGATGTGCCTTTGCTAGATCTCAATATATGTGCTTCAGTGGATTTTGAGAAATTAATGTTCAAAAAAAGGTATATATCTGTAACAGCGGACTGGGCAGCGCTCCGCTACGCGTACTTTTCGCGCAACGGAGCTTTGTGAAGCGAAGCTGATTGGTTCTCCGGCGTCTGTCAACATTCCAAACAGTCCGTAGCGGCCGCCATCTTGTCTCTCGGTAGGATCGAGAGACAAGAGGAGGCCAAAGCGAAGGGGCAAATGACCATAAGGGGGCATAGTACATTGTCGCTCACCCCCTAGGTTTGATGTGGAGGTTTTAAAAGGGCCCCGCGGGGCAAAAAAAAATAAAAATAATAATAATCGAACAGCTGAATGGATTTGCACGAAACTTGGCAAAATTGTAGGGACTGGTAGCCCGATGTGCCTTTGCTAGATCTCAATATATGTGCTCCAGTGGATTTTGAGAAATTAACGTTCAAAAAAAGGTATATATCTGTAACAGCGCACCGCTTCGCGTACTTTTCGCGTTACGGAGCTTTGCGAAGCGAAGCTGATTGGCTCTCCGGTGTCTGTAAACATTCCAAACAGTCCGTAGCGGCCGCCATCTTGTCTCTCGGTAGGATCGAACAGCTGAATGGATTTGCACGAAACTTGGCAAAATTGTAGGGACTGGTAGCCCGATGTGCCTTTGCTAGGTCTCAATATATGTGCTTCAGTGCATTTTGAGAAATTAACGTTCAGAAACAAGATATATATCTGTAACAGCGCTCCGCTTCGCGGAGATAAAATTATATGTGTATTACCTAGCTGTTGCTAACACCAGTTAGCGACGGCTAGTAGAAGATAGCGACCATCTTGGGCCCCACTTTGCATGTGAGTGATATTTATCACTAATGACATGCAAAGTGGGCATGCCAAGATGTTAGCGACTGGAAACAGTCGCTAACATCGCTATCTCCTATTATCAACTTTTGGAAATATTCGAGATAAGGGCGAATATCTCCAAAAGCTACCACCTGCCCTGAGCAGTTCTTAGCCATGTTATCCAATGGGAGGTGGATAACATGGCTAAGAGCATTAGCTCGGTAATGCATGAATATCGCTGAGTTTTCAGCGATATTAATGCATTGCGGTCGTTTTTTATCGTATTTCCGATAAACCTTGATAATAGCAAGGTTTATCTGCGATAATTTCTGACGGTAAAAAAATCGTTGCTAAGCATCGTTAGGGATAAATATCGCTTAACTTTGGTAATATGCCCCAACGTCTGTTAACGTTCGATTCGAAGGAAATCAGGAAGTGTTGAAAAACATTGTCTGCGCCATCTTGTCTTTTTTCAAATGCCACACTTTTGTCGTGCACGGCAGCCATTTTAGATGCCTTGACCAGACCCACTCTGTGCACGCTGTCGATCCTTAGCATGGCTCCCCACCCTCGCAAGCATCTCCCCCAGGCAGTGGTCACCCCCGCTCTCTGTCTTATGCATGGGTAATAAACCTCCCCCATCTGCGCTGCTGTTCCCTGAGAATCACACCCTGTGCCCGCCCGACACCTCCCTTTCGCCCTATTCACTACCGCACCCTCTGACACTCCTTTTCCTCTGTGTCCGATTGTCCAGGCTGGTCCTAGGGTATCAGCTAGCCCTGCAGATGTAGTTTATGGCCACAGCTGTAAAGAATCACCCCTCTTCAAAGGAGTTATAGTAGATCAAGGCCCACACTCGATGAGATCCGTCACAGCAGAAGCGTTGCTATTATCTGAAAACCATCCTGTATTGTGATTGGGGAGGGGACCGAGCCTGAAGCGGAAGATTCCAGGGATGACTGTTTGTACATCAAAGTTTTTACAATTATGTGTCACATTAAAAATATATAGCACTCCGACAAAGTAGTAAGATTATAAAACTTTAATAATTTATAAATATATACAAGAAAACAAAAATAGTAATAACATATAAACATTTTTAGGGAAAAACAACGAAGTAGCGGTCGGCTGTGCGAATAGTCCCAACGCAGCACAACGTCCAGATTTCCGGCGTGGGGCGTCGCGGGGGGTGGGTCATCAGTAGCAAACTGTTGTGCGAATAGTTCCAAGGCAGCAGAACGCGCCGAAATCTAGATGACACGAAAGTGATGTCTAGTAAGTTGCCACCCAGCAAATAACGGCATGGGGCGTCGCGGGGGGTGGGTCATCAGTAGCAAACTGTTGCGCGAATAGTTCCAAGGCAGCAGAACGATGGCACCAAGGTGATGTCCAGTAAGTTGCCGCACTGGTTTTGGTATCCTACAATGCTGCTCCGAATAACGGCGTGGAGCGCCCCGGGGGAGGCGGCGTGAACGGGCCTCTCCAGGTGGAGTGTCATCTGTTGTAGTGGGGCGCCCCTTTACCGTTTCAGTTGCCATTCCGTCCGTTTTTGGTCCACTGTGTCAAAAGCCGCAATTCAGCTGAGTTGCGCCCACTCTTGCGGTGCAGCGATAGGCGGCTGTCACAGGACTCTCAAAATGGCGGCAGGCTGTTTCCTTTTTGGGCCTGGTCCACTGAAATGGCCCTGGGACACCTTGGAAATCGGACGCTTGTCTGCTAGGTCTTGGACCCCATTCTCGAAAGCGTCCCCTCCGCCTTGAGAATTCATCAAAAGTTTTGGGGGCTCCGACTCCTGCAGGCTTCTGGTGGGGAGCGGCTGCCATGATTGCTCGCGGAATGACCACGACGGAGCCACGAGATGGTGGTGCTTTCATGCTGACGCCAGCTTCAGTCTGAAACATCCAGAAACAAGGTGGGGCTTTCATCGTTTGGGAAAAAAATAAAGTTTTCATCCTATGAAAAGTGTTGTTTTTAGGTCACATGATCATGCCTTCCATCATTAGGAAACCAAAAGTAAAATGAACCAATGAAAAGTTTTATAAACAAGTCACATGACCTGTTATGCGGCATAGGGTATAAAATGCGGAGAAAATACGTTGGCACGTGAGGCGGCGTCAGTAGCGGACCGATGTGCGAATAGGCCGAAGGCAACACAACGCGCCAAGATCCGGATGGCACCGAGGTGGTGTCCAGCAAGTTGCAGCACTGGTGTGGCCATCCTACAATGCTGAAAGTCGGCGTGGGGCGCCCCGTTGGCCTGTGAGTTTGCGTCAGTAGCGGACCGATGTGCGAATAGGCCGAAGGCAGCACAACGCGCCAAGATCCGGATGGCACCGAGGTGGTGTCTAGTAAGTTGCCGCACTGGTGTGGCTATCCAACAATGCTGAAAGTCGGCGTGGGGCGCCCCGTTGGCCTGTGAGTTTGCGTCAGTAGCGGACCGATGTGCGAATAGGCCGAAGGCAGCACAACGCGCCAAGATCCGGATGGCACCGAGGTGGTGTCTAGTAAGTTGCCGCACTGGTGTGGCCATCCTACAATGCTGAAAGTCGGCGTGGGGCGCCCCGTTGGCCTGTGAGATGGCGTCAGTAGCGGACCGATGTGCGAATGGGGCCAAAGGCAGCGCAACAATATTTTCTGATTTGAAGACACCACAAGGCGCTGAGATGCCAAGATCCGGATGGCACCGAGGTGGTGTCTAGCAAGTTGTGGCACTGGTGTGGCCATCGTACAATGGTAAAAGTCGGCGTGGGGTGCCCTGTTGGCCTGTGAGATGGTGTCAGTAGCGGACTGATGTGTGAATGGGGCCAAAGGCAGCGCAACAATATTTTCTACTATATTTTCGGAGTAGAAGACACCACAAGGCGCTGAGATGCCAAGATCCGGATGGCACCGAGGTGATGTGTAAGTTGCGGACCGATGTGCGAATGGGGCCAAAGGCAGCTCAACAATATTTTCTGAAGAGAATACACCACAAGGCGCTGAGATGCCAAGATCCGGATGGCACCGAGGTGATGTCTAAGTTGCGGACCGATGTGCGAATGGGGCCAAAGGTAGCGTAACAAGATTTTCTGTATGGAAGATACCACTAGGCGTTGAGATGCCAAGATTCGGATGGCACCGAGGTGATGTCTAGCAAGTTGTGCCACTGGTGTGGCCATCGTACAATGGTAAAAGTCGGCGTGGGGCGCCCTATTGGCCTGTGAGATGGTGTCAGTAGCGGACTGATGTGCGAATGGGGCCAAAGGCAGCGCAACAATATTTTCTGACTGACACCACAAGGCGCTGAGATGCCAAGATCCGGATGGCATCGAGGTGATGTCTAAGTTGCGGACTGATGTGCGAATGGGGCCAAAGGCAGCGTAACAATATTTTCTGTATGGAAGATACCACTAGGCGTTGAGATGCCAAGATTCGGATGGCACCGAGGTGATGTCTAGCAAGTTGGTGTGGTCATCCTACAATGCTGAAATTCGGCGTGGGTCACCCCATTAGCCTGTGAGATGGCGTCAGTAGCGGACCGATGTGCGAATAGGCCGAAGGCAGCACAACGCGCCAAGATCCGGATGTCACCGTGGTGGTTTCATAGTTGAGAGGCACTTCATCTGCAGTGGGGCGCCGAGATCCGGATGGCACCGAGGTGATGTCTAGCAAGTTGCTGTACTTGTGTGGTCATCCTACAATGCTGAAACTCGGCGTGGGTCGCCCCATTAGCCTGTGAGATAGCTGTTCTTTGGATTTGGGCCTCGTCCACTAAAATGGCCCTGGGACACCTAAGAACTCGAACGCTCGATTTTTTTTTCCTTTCCTGTACATGCAAAAAAAGGTAAATGCCCGGTATGTTACACGCTTCATCTGCCACGATGAACTCTCCAGAGGAACCGAAAAAATATATAGTTGTGGTAACTATACCATGCATCGTCATATGGAGAGGTGGCACCAATTAATTATAGTGCTGCATAAAAGAGAGATTTGGAGGAGAACCCCTGACCTGCTAGTACATTCATCAAAGAAGTGGCACTGAGAGCTTCAGAGGCAAGGGAAACGGTCCCAAATATTTAGAAGAACTTTGGAAAGATTAAAATGACATGTTTAGATTGTGGTAAATTAATTTCATGTGGGCAGATGAGTGTTACTCTAATAAATACAGCATATGAACATCATCATAGTCGATGGTTGGTAGAGACATTTTGACTATATCCTGGACCTGCCCGTCCTCGCCCAAAATGGCGCCGGAATAAATGGGACTCGTAACTCCTTGTTGTGTACTGCTTGCAGAACCTTGAAATCACGAGATACGTATGCAGTTTTGAAGCACATGGCGGGCGGGGACGAGAATTGATTGAATATTTCGACATCCCTATTGATATTAAGTTCTGATGTGTTATTGATTACTGTACTGTTGAAAATTCGAATTAACGTCACCCATGGTACTTGCCCGCAAATGTATATCTAGATAATTTTATTGTAACTGGCCCTGTCGTATTTTAATTATAAAATGTACGTCCACCGATTCCGTAACTGTTAGACACCTTAGTTTTTGCAACCTAATGGCCCGCCCGTTACGTTCCTCTACAGTGTAAATGTCTATTCATCATATACGATTACAGTTTGCTCCGTGGCAGGCCCACGTGGTTATAGGCTCGTATTTGTATAATGAAATTTTCACAATAAAGGTTTTTAAAAGAAAACATGGTAGTAGTGTATACATTGGTAAAGTTTTTAATAATAGTCACTGTTTTAGAATCATTAAAAGGCAAGTGAAATAAAGCAGACCAATTACATGAAGGGTAAAAGGTATAATACGAAGGAACGCAGTAAAGATAAATGGTCAAGGGCTGTTGTGTTTTCTATTCCTGCAACATAAAGTGATCGATAAGAATCTCATATTCAGGCGTATCGGCGACTAAGACAGCAGGTCGACCCTCTTTTGCTCAACGGCTCCGTCATGGGACGAAGAAACGCTCTTTTTCTCGAAAAAAGAATATATTTTACTTGCAGGACAGTTGTAAAATTTCCGGGAAAGTACATTAGCCTGGAACATTATAACATATATTTAAGAGAAAATAATGTTCGGAAGTAATTAAAAGCGTAATTTTTAGGTGATATGACCAAGGCTTTCATCATTAGAATAAGAAAAGTAAAATGAACCAATGAAAAGTTTTATTAACAAGTCACATGACTTGTTATGCTTACGTTACGCGCTGCGCGCCCCGGATGACTTCCGGATGCGCTAACGCGGCGCGTCATATGACGCATTACGCGACAACGCAGGTCCAGAATATAGTCAAAATGTCTCCACCAACCAGCGGTCGAAACACAACCCCTTTCAGCAGGCTAAATAGTTCTGTTAAATGACAACAGAAGGGACAGGCAACAAGAACCATCAGTCAAAGAGGGGAGGGCTAGTTCTTCTCTACCGGGTTACATTGGGGCGCTACCGGAACTGATCGAATTGGTAGTCTACAGTGTTTCTGGATGTTTCAGACCGAAGCTGGGGTTAGCATGAGAGCAGCACCATTTCGTAGCTCCGTTGTGGCCATTCCGCAACCAATCATGGCAGCCGCTCTTTATCGTTATTTTGGGCGGGGTGGGTGGCGGAGCCGAGCTGTTTTGCAGCCATCATTGTGTGGAGTTCAGTTCATCTCACTAGTTTTGTATTTGTCATGAGGGGTTGTTCCTAATGTTTCTATTTTAGCGAGGTCAAAAAGAGATCCCATTAGTGGCCTACTGATTTTGCTCGATTCCTTTTCTTTTTTTTTACACGATTTTTCGTTATCTGCAAAGACTAAACAGAGTATTGCGACTCTGTGTTTGTTTGTAAATAGAGAATGAACCAAAGAGAACTAATTCTAAAACAGTAAATACTTGGATAACAATCAATCAAATGGAGAGAGAAGCAGGCACGACGGATTACAACGGGGGCAAAGGCCAGCGTTAACTACCTTTCACTATCTGCAAAGAGAGAGTACTCCTAATAGAAATGAGGGGGGGGGGCACCATTCAAAGCAGATCAGTGTGCATAAACACGAAAATGTTTTCACTTACCACGTACTTGACATTCGACAGCTTATGATATTTGCTATTAAAAAACCATTGAAATTCACTGAAAAAACCATAGGTTATAGACCATATATAGTTAGGAATTAGCATTTACAAAACCTTGAAAATTCACTGAAAAAACCATAGGTTATAGACCATATATAGTTAGGAATTAGCATTTACAAAACCTTGAAAATTCACTGAAAAAACCATAGGTTATAGACCATATATAGTTAGGAATTAGCATTTAAAAAACCTTATTTTACTCACACAAAACCATTGAAATTCCATATATAGTTAGTTGCACTAACTATATATTGCGCACCCGCAATCCACTGCTGATCATGTCACATATTACATCATTCATGACATGGTCAGTGACATCACTGATGACATCACTGATGACATCTCAAATGACATCACTGATGACATCACTGATGACATCTCATTTGACATCAATGACCACATCACTGATGATATCATTCATGTGACAATACAATGCATCTCCTCACATTTTAATATAACCTCTGTTTCACCCAGTGTTAAATACAGAGTATAATTTTTGAAACCATTGACACACCAATACTAGTTACTACATACGTACTCACTGATTCCTACGTCTACACACACATTCACTCATTCACCCATACAATCATTCATACATACAATCACTCATCTTTACAACACTATCATATGCACTCATACACCTATACAGACACTCACACTCTGCCACTCATCCATGGAGTTACTCACACACCTAGTCAGTCCTGTAAAGAATCAATCACACTTCCATTTTCTTGTCTATACAGTTAAACATAGAGCACCTTACATTTTCAAACATATAGTAACACATACTTACTTTCTTATACAATCATTGATACAAGTACACATTGATCTGCACACCTCCCAGCCAGCCACACACACACTCAGTCTCCCATACAAATACTTGGACAATCAATCAATAACCCATATAGTTAATCATATAGCTACTGATCAACACATGCAGTAGTTTACAGAACAACAGACATAATGATGCACAAATTAAGACAGTTTAGTCACTAACCCATGCACTCAGTGAGACACATTTAATCACTCACTCATACATTCAGTCATGCACCTACTAAATCCTTCGTCCAGACAGTTATACATCTACTCATTCTTCAATATCTAAAACATATTTAAACTTTACAGAAACACACAGTCACTGGATGATGTCATCAGTGATGTCATCAGTGATGTCATTTGAGATGTCATCAGTGATGTCATCAGTGATGTCACTGACCATGTCATGAATGATGATCAGCAGTGGATTGCGGGTGCGCAATATATAGTTAGTGCAACTAACTATATATGGAATTTCAATGGTTTTGTGTGAGTAAAATAAGGTTTTTTAAATGCTAATTCCTAACTATATATGGTCTATAACCTATGGTTTTTTCAGTGAATTTTCAAGGTTTTGTAAATGCTAATTCCTAACTATATATGGTCTATAACCTATGGTTTTTTCAGTGAATTTTCAAGGTTTTGTAAATGCTAATTCCTAACTATATATGGTCTATAACCTATGGTTTTTTCAGTGAATATATAGATAGATAGATAGATAGATAGATAGATAGATAGATAGATAGATAGATAGATAGATAGATAGATAGATAGATAGATAGATAGATAGATATGGGGTTTACAATTTGCACTTTCAAGTTATGGCATCGTACTGCAATGACCATAATGCTCCTTTGCCGACGCCCATGTGGGCAGAACTTGTAGATTTAATTAAATTATGTGTGAGGAAATCAGTGCCTTCTGTTATCCATGGTGAGCCAGTGATCAAGTGCGGGATGACGCCGAAACACGGTATATATGAATATATATATATATATATATATATATATATATATTCACTGAAAAAACCATAGGTTATAGACCATATATAGTTAGGAATTAGCATTTACAAAACCATTGAAATTCCATATATAGTTAGTTGCACTAACTATATATCGTGCACCCGCAATCCACTGCTGATGATGTCACAAATTACATCATTCATGACATGGTCAGTGACATCACTGATGACATCACTGATGACATCTCAAATGACATCACTGATGACATCATCTAGTGTCTGTGTGTTTTTGTAAAGTTTAAATACGTTTTACATATTGAAGAATGACTGGATGGATGGAAGACTGAGTGTGTGTGTGGCTGGCTGGGAGGTGTGTGACTCTGTGCATATCAATGTGTACTTGTATCAGTGATTGTATAAGAGAGTAAGTATGTGTTAGTATATGTGTGAAAAGTATGGTGTTCTGTGTTTAACTATAGATGAGGAAATCGAAGTGTGATTGATTCTTCACAGGACTGACTAGGTGTATGAGTGCATATGATAGTGTTCTAATAATAACTGACTGTATGTATGAGTAATTGTATGGGTGAATGAGTGAATGTGTGTGTAGACGTACGAATCAGTGAGTGCGTATGTAATAACTGGTATTGGTGTGTCATGATGTCATCAGTGATGTCATTTGAGATGTCATCAGTGATGTCATTTCAGATGTCATTAGTGATGTCATCAGTGATGTCACTGAAGTATGGTGTTCTGTGTTTAACTGTATAGATGAAGAAATGGAAGTGTGATTGATTCTTTACAGGACTGACTTGGTGTGTGAGTAACTCCATGGATGAGTGGCAGTGTGTGACTGTCTGCATAGGTGTATGACTGCATATGATAGTGTTGTAATAATGAGTGACTGTATGTATGAGTGATTGTATGGGTGAATGAGTGAATGTGTGTAGACGTAGGAATCAGTGAGTGCGTATGTAGTAACTGGTATTGGTGTGTCATGATGTCATCAGTGATGTCATTTGAGATGTCATCAGTGATGTCATCAGTGATGTCATTTGAGATGTCATCAGTGATGTCATCAGTGATGTCACTGACCATGTCGAGAATGATGTAATATGTGACATCATCAGCAGTGGATTGCGGGTGCGCAATATATAGTTAGTGCAACTAACTATATATGGAATTTCAATGGTTTTGTGTGAGTAAAATAAGGTTTTCTAAATGCTAATTCCTAACTATATATGGTCTATAACCTATGGTTTTTTCAGTGAATTTTCAAGGTTTTGTAAATGCTAATTCCTAACTATATATGGTCTATAACCTATGGTTTTTTCAGTGAATTTCATTGGTTTTTTAACAGCTAATATCTGTAGCTGTAAAATGTATTCTTCTTTAAATCCAAAAATATATTTTATATGTTTATTAATAATTTTTTTTTTTAATATTTTTTTTTCTTCGTTCCCGCTTCGCGAATCGGGAAGCTTCCCGTTAGCTGACCTTGATGTCGCGAAATGGACCGCGAGCCGGTAAACGTTTCTTTACCGCAACTGCCGCGTTAGAAAACAACATCGTGACGCCTCCCGTCCGCATGACGTTTCGCGTTGTCGCGTGATACGTCATATGACGTGCTACGTTAGCGAACTGGTACGCTTACCGAGTCGCAAAGCACAGGTTTCTGGAAGCAAACCCTGCAAAGCGCTTAACGTAAACACAGCAGGTCATGTGACTTGGTAATAACACTTTTCATTGGTTCATTTCACTTTTGGTTTCCTAATGATGTAAGACTAGGTCATATAATCTAAAATGAACACTTTTCATTGGTTGAGAACTATTGTTTTTCCCAAATGATGAAAATCCCTCCTTCTTTCCTCACTCTGACTTTCATCATTGTGAGAGAAAGACCCTTTGTTACCAGTGAGCAATGGCTTCTTTAGTAGCTTCAGCTGGTGCTTCCCCACCACCTCCACCACATCCAAGGAAGAGTGGACCACCTGCTGAAGTTATAATACAGCAAGAAGAGGAAGAAGAGGAACAGGACGACGAGCACGAAGAGAGGCACTTTTTGCCTGAGGAGCCCAGGACGTCTCACCGGAAAGAAAACTTCATTTGGCAATTTTTTAAAATTCCCAAAGGTCAGAAAAAAGTAAATGCAAGATATGTAACTTGCCTTATATGTCAAGATAGACTGTCCAGAGGGACCGACAAAAAATACAGTTTCGGAAACTACACAATGCATCGCCATATGACTAGGTGGCATCCTAACAACTACAGTGCTGCACAGTTTCGTAACGACCTAGATAATCTCCCTATTATGGCCAGAAGATCTGTTGTACCGGAAGTAACGGGACCAGAGGGCAGGGAGATGGTGCCAAATATACAAACGAGATTTCGTGAAGTAAAACAAGTCTGCGTACATTGCAGTGGATTCATTTGCTACGGAGAAAGAAGCATCACTCTGATCAACAGAGCTATTGACAATCATGCTCATGTTTGCCCGAAACGCCCCAAACAATAAATTTTTTTTTTTTTGTTGCTCCTGTTGAGCCCTTTACAATGAATCGTTTTCATTGCCCCCTCCAAGAAAAACCCAAAAAAATATAAAACTGTTCAGAAAAATTCAAAAAAAGTAAAAAAATGTTCAGAAAAATAATAAAAAAAATATAAAACAACAAAAACAATTAAAAAAAAAGTTCTTTTCAGAACTACCTCCCCGTTATTAAAAAATTGGTACAATATTTGGAACTGTGCCAACCTCTATTTCTCGTAGTTCGCTTCCCAGTTCGCTCGCCGGTACGCGAACCGGAAGTGAACCAAAAACCGTCCACATATAAAGTTGCAATATGCTCTCATGAGATGGCACTTCTATTATCTTATTCAGTTCGTTTCCGGATCATGGGGAGGTGTCATCTAGGTCCTGGATATCTTTACACCGTGTTAAGTTAGCATGGGCTCATTACCGGTTTAAACGCCATTTTTCCTTTTTTGCAACTTCTGCACACGACACTTAGTTGTTGATTTAGCTTTCAACCTAGTAGTTCATCGTGGTTTACATGAGAATAATATGTTATTGCTCTACTATCTGCTTTGCTTGTTAAACTATATCTGTACAGCGAGTGCTGAAGTTTCAAGAACAACACGATACAGAATTGTTATGAGGTCTGATCTCCATGACTTCATACTCATAACATAAGTGCAGCTTCTGCCAATTCTGGGCATGAGGCGGGTTTTATATTGCTTTGCCGAACACACATACACAACAGTTGATGCGGTTCACATGAAGAGAGAGCTGGTGTATGCTGATGTGATTCCTTCAAATCTAAGACACTAAAGTATGGGCACGCCCTAAACCAACACAAACAGACCTTCTTAGCAAATAATATAATATGTGTATTAGGGAGGGTGAGATATAAGCAGCCGCGGGCCGTGGAGGGAGTTACGGTGGGGCAGGGAGGCGGGGAGGGGGAGGGGCAGAGTGGAGCCCTCTCCACCCTGCCCCTCCCCCTCCCCGCCTCCCTGCCCCACCGTAACTCCCTCCACGGCCCGTGGCTGCTTATAAGTGTTGCTAACTCTTATTCATTTACAGCATGTTAACATACTGTCACCATTCGCTTTTTATGTACTAGTAACTATGCTGGTAATTTTGCTACTGATAATATGTGTACTTGTATTATCTAAGATACTACGCCTGAGAAGACGGCATTAGTAAATAAACATTTCAAATACACATGTGTTCTTCTTAACTCCATGTTCTGGTTTCTAAGAAATATATAACGACCGACTGTTCATGAGTTCCACGTATCCTGAGGTACTATAAGTTCATATTCTGGATTGTCTAAACATTGAGAGTTTGTTATATCCAATGTGACACTGTACCTAGCTTGCTAAGGGGTTTTTGATTACTAAGGTGAGTTTTGGGGCACCCTAATTCGCCGAGGTTCCAATCCTCTGTCCACAGTTCTGTGTGAGAACAGAAACCCTGCGACAGGGGCACCCCCGACCCTTGCTGGAGCTTCATCACACTTGCGATACAACTCCAGCAATGCGCCACCTTTACGGCACAGATACATCACGCATCTGTGCTGTTTTTGCCCCATGATGCGCCGCATTGTAAATGCAGCACACCATAGGTGACGGAACAGCGGCACAGAATGACTAACACATCCCTGGTGATGCGCCAGTCATCATAAATCTATCCCTATGCTTCTTATCTTGTTAGAGATGAACCGCCATATGTATCATCAAAGTTTTTTGCATTTCCTAAATAGCGAACTTTAAGGAATAAATAGCGATTCTTTACCATTCCTAGTTTGCGATGAGCTATTTGCTAATTACAAATTACCCATTCATTTCCTTCATTTCCATAGGGCGGTTGGACTCACTTTTAGCTCGAACGGCTGAATGGATTTCCACGAAACTTGGCAAAATTGTAGGGACTGGTAGCCCGATGTGCCTTTGCTATGTCTCAAGATATATGCTCCAGTGGTTTTTACGAAAATTAACTTTGAAAAATTTATATTGGGCTACATTGGCCTATATATATGTTGGAGCCCAAATGTAGCCCAATGTAGCCCAATGAAGCCCAATGAAGCCCAATGTAGCCCAATGTAGCCCAAAGATGGCCGCCAGAGACAAAAAAAACAAATGTAGCCCAAATATCAGCCAGATGTAGCCCAACTATAGCCCAGTGACAGAATGACCAATCAGCTTCGCAAACCTCCGTTACGCGAAGCGGAGCGCTGTTACAGATATATATCTTTTTTTGAACGTTAATTTCTCAAAATCCACTGGAGCACATATATTGAGACCTAGCAAAGGCACATCGGGCTACCAGTCCCTAATATTTTACCAAGTTTCGTGCAAATCCATTCAGCCGTTCGATTATTATTATTATTTTTTTTTTTTGCCCCGCGGGGCCCTTTTAAAACCTCCACATCAAACCTAGGGGGTCAGCGAGGATCTACTACGCCCCCTTATGGTCATTTGCCCCTTCGCTTTGGCCTCCTCTTGTCTCTCGATCCTACCGAGAGACAAGATGGCGGCCGCTACGGACTGTTTGGAATGTTGACAGACGCCGGAGAACCAATCAGCTTCGCTTCACAAAGCTCCGTTGCGCGAAAAGTCCTCGTACTGGAGCGCTGCCCGGTCCGCTGTTACAGATATATATCTTTTTTTAAACGTTAATTTCTCAAAATCCACTGGAGCACATATATTGAGACCTACAAAAGGCACATCGGGCTACCAGTCCCTACAATTTTGCCAAGTTTCGTGCAAATCCATTCAGCCGTTCGGGCTAAAAGTGAGGCCAACCGCCCTATGGAAAACTCAATGTTAAAAACACGTTTTGGAACCCCCCTTTTTTCTCGGCCCCCCCTTGATGAAACCCCCCCAAATTTTCAGGGGCTGCTCAGAAACACAATGTTCCATTTTCCTGAAACTTTCAGCCAATTCCGTCCACAAACGCCAAAGTTATTAGACATAGAATTTTCAAAAATCCCATAGAGAAAAAATCCTAACTATATATACCTACTGGCGACCGCCAGTAGGTAATATATATATATATATATATATATATATATATATATATATATATATATATATATCCAACAAAGAGATTAGCCCTAAGTGGAAGAAGCCACAAGAATGGTAAGATTTGGATCCATTTCTTTAAGGAGCGGCTGCAACAGGAGACGCAGGGAGAACAGTCACCATCTGTTCGTGTACAGCCAGACCGGTTTCGGAATCTATCCCTTCTTCAATGGCTCCTGCTTGGCAATGATGATGCAGTATGCACTCGTGATTATTAAAGCCTGCCTTCAAGGGTGTGGTCAGATGAAATGGCCTTCTGGGTCTTGTAGTGCATACACCATTTACCTTGTGTGAGTTCATCATTGTGGCAGTTAATAAATGTACGATTAAAACCCATGTGGGCTGGTGACCATGTGGCTCTGGGTGTCCTCTTGTCTGTGGTCAGCTGCTTCTGAACACCACTCCCCCGCACACTGATCGCACCGTTGGGCGCCATCACGGGTCCGCAGCAAGCGGCAGGCTTTACTTCCGCGACTGGGCTCAGCCGCAAAAAATCCAACAAAGAGTTTAGCCCTCAGTGGAAGAAGCCACAAGAATGGTAAAATTTGGATCCATTTCTTTAAGGAGCAGCTGCAACAGGAGACGCAGGGAGATGTACAGCCAGACCGGTTTCGGGAGTTTATCCCTTCTTCAATGGCTCCTGCTTAGCAATGATGATGCAGTATGCACTCGTGATTATTAAAGCCTGCCTTCAAGGGCGTGGTCAGATGAAATGGCCTTCTGGGTCTTGTAGTGCATACACCATTTACCTCATGTGAGTTCATCATTGTGGCAGTTAATAAATGTACGATTAAAACCCATGTGGGCTGGTGAGCATGTGGCACATGAGGCGAAAGGGTATGCACTACAAGACCCAGAAATCTAGTTTATTTGACCACGCCCTGGAGGCAGGCGTTATAATTAGAGAGTGCATACTGCATCAGCATTGTCGAGCAGAAGCCATTGAAGAAGGGATAGACTCCCGAAACCGGTCTGGCTGAACATGAACTGAAGGTGACTGTCTTCTCTGCGTCTCCTGTTTGCAGCTGCTCCTTAAAGAAATGGATTCAAATTTTATCAATCCTGTGGCTTCTTCCACCGAGGGCTTAAACTTTGTGTTGGTATAGTAGCGGCTGAAGCCCAGCCGCGGAAGGAGAGCCTGCCGCTTGCTGCGGACCCGTGATTGCGCTCAACGGTGTGATCAGTGGACGGGGGATTGATGTCCAGGAGCAGTTGACCACTTACAAGCGGACACCCAGAACAGCATTTTCACCTGCCCACCTGGGTTTTACTCATTTATTCACTAACTGCCACAATGTTGAACTCACATGAGGCGAAAGGGTATGCACTACAAGACCCAGAAATCTAGTTTATTTGACCACGCCCTGGAGGCAGGCGTTATAATTCAAGAGTGCATACTGCATCAGCATTGTCGAGCAGAAGCCATTGAAGAAGGGATAGACTCCCGAAACCGGTCTGGCTGAACATGAACTGAAGGTGATTGTCTTCTCTGCGTCTCCTGTTTGCAGCTGCTCCTTAAAGAAATGGATTCAAATGTTATCAATCCTGTGGCTTCTTTCACCGAGGGCTTAAACCTTGTGTTGGTATAGTAGCGGCTGAAGCCCAGCCGCGGAAGGAGAGCCTGCCGCTTGCTGCGGACCCGTGATTGCGCTTAACGGTGTGATCAGTGGACGGGGGATTGATGTCCAGGAGCAGTTGACCACTTACAAGCGGACACCCAGAACAGCATTTTCACCTGCCCACCTGGGTTTTACTCATTTATTCACTAACTGCCACAATGTTGAACTCACATGAGGCGAAAGGGTATGCACTACAAGACCCAGAAATCTAGTTTATTTGACCACGCCCTGGAGGCAGGCGTTATAATTCAAGAGTGCATACTGCATCAGCATTGTCGAGCAGAAGCCATTGAAGAAGGGATAGACTCCCGAAACCGGTCTGGTTGAACATGAACTGAAGGTGACTGTCTTCTCTGTGTCTCCTGTTTGCAGCTGCTCCTTAAAGAAATGGATTCAAATTTGATCAATCCTGGGGCTTCTTCCACAGAGGGCTTAAACTTTGTGTTGTGTTGGTATATATATATATATATATATATATATATATATATATATATATATATATATATATATATATATATATATATATATATATATCCAACAAAGCAGGAACCCAATTTGAAGGACGTCTCTGGACACAAAATTACCGTTGTGCAAGTTTATTGGCAGCAGGCAAGCAGGAGAATCCTCAATAACTCACATCAGTCTATTGTTAAGCCATACGCGTTTCGGGGCTCTTGCTGACCCCTCATCAGTGGCTCGCAGTTCAAAGTAAATGAAAGCGTCATGCTTCGCGCACTAAATAATGTTACCGGCATCCGCCTAAGTGGGCGTGGCCAATCGCATGGCCTTCTGGATGCTGGAGTGCGCAGCGTTTTCCTCAGTGGGTGCGCTCCATTCACAAATGCAACATAGTCAAATAAAACATAGTCTCTCCCAAGTGGGTAGAAGTGGGTTACTGTATTCCCCTGCACCGCGTTGTTGCTGTCATATCGGCAAAGCAGGCACCCCCCTGCAGAAGCGCATCCTTTTCGTCCTTCCTACTATTTCAAACACCATCCAGGCGCTTGATAGGACCCGCAATGCAGCGGTGGACCTCTCCTCACGACCTGAGGCAGCCGTTTAAAATCCAACAAAGCAGGAACCCAATTTGAAGGAGGTCTCTGGACACAAAATTACCGTTGTGCAAGTTTATTGGCAGCAGGCAAGCAGGAGAATCCTCAATAACTCACATCAGTCAATTGTTAAGCCATACGCGTTTCGGGGCTCTTGCTGACCCCTCATCAGTGGCTCGCAGTTCAAAGTAAATGAAAGCGTCATGCTTCGCGCACTAAATAATGTTACCGGCATCCGCCTAAGTGGGCGTGGCCAATCGCATGGCCTTCTGGATGCTGGAGTGCGCAGCGTTTTCCTCAGTGGGTGCGCTCCATTCACAAATGCAACATAGTCAAATAAAACATAGTCTCTCCCAAGTGGGTAGAAGTGGGTTACTGTATTCCCCTGCACCGCGTTGTTGCTGTCATATCGGCAAAGCAGGCACCCCCCTGCAGAAGCGCATCCTTTTCGTCCTTCCTACTATTTCAAACACCATCCAGGCGCTTGATAGGACCCGCAATGCAGCGGTGGACCTCTCCTCACGACCTGAGGCAGCCGTTTAAAATCCAACAACGCAGGAACCCAATTTAAAGGAGGTCTCTGGACACAAAATTACAGTTGTGCAAGTTTATTGGCAGCAGGCAAGCAGGAGAATCCTCAATAACTCACATCAGTCAATTGTTAAGCCATACGCGTTTCGGGGCTCTTGCTGACCCCTCATCAGTGGCTCGCAGTTCAAAGTAAATGAAAGCGTCATGCTTCGCGCACTAAATAATGTTACCGGCATCCGCCTAAGTGGGCGTGGCCAATCGCATGGCCTTCTGGATGCTGGAGTGCGCAGCGTTTTCCTCAGTGGGTGCGCTCCATTCACAAATGCAACATAGTCAAATAAAACATAGTCTCTCCCAAGTGGGTAGAAGTGGGTTACTGTATTCCCCTGCACCGCGTTGTTGCTGTCATATCGGCAAAGCAGGCACCCCCCTGCAGAAGCGCATCCTTTTCGTCCTTCCTACTATTTCAAACACCATCCAGGCGCTTGATAGGACCCGCAATGCAGCGGTGGACCTCTCCTCACGACCTGAGGCAGCCGTTTAAAATCCAACAAAGCAGGAACCCAATTTGAAGGAGGTCTCTGGACACAAAATTACCGTTGTGCAAGTTTATTGGCAGCAGGCAAGCAGGAGAATCCTCAATAACTCACATCAGTCAATTGTTAAGCCATACGCGTTTCGGGGCTCTTGCTGACCCCTCATCAGTGGCTCGCAGTTCAAAGTAAATGAAAGCGTCATGCTTCGCGCACTAAATAATGTTACCGGCATCCGCCTAAGTGGGCGTGGCCAATCGCATGGCCTTCTGGATGCTGGAGTGCGCAGCGTTTTCCTCAGTGGGTGCGCTCCATTCACAAATGCAACATAGTCAAATAAAACATAGTCTCTCCCAAGTGGGTAGAAGTGGGTTACTGTATTCCCCTGCACGGCGTTGTTGCATTTGTGAATGGAGCGCACCCACTGAGGAAAACGCTGCGCACTCCAGCATCCAGAAGGCCATGCGATTGGCCACGCCCACTTAGGCGGATGCCGGTAACATTATTTAGTGCGCGAAGCATGACGCTTTCATTTACTTTGAACTGCGAGCCACTGATGAGGGGTCAGCAAGAGCCCCGAAACGCGTATGGCTTAACAATTGACTGATGTGAGTTATTGAGGATTCTCCTGCTTGCCTGCTGCCAATAAACTTGCACAACGGTAATTTTGTGTCCAGAGACCTCCTTCAAATTGGGTTCCTGCTTTGTTGGATTTTAAACGGCTGCCTCAGGTCGTGAGGAGAGGTCCACCGCTGCATTGCGGGTCCTATCAAGCGCCTGGATGGTGTTTGAAATAGTAGGAAGGACGAAAAGGATGCGCTTCTGCAGGGGGGTGCCTGCTTTGCCGATATGACAGCAACAACGCGGTGCAGGGGAATACAGTAACCCACTTCTACCCACTTGGGAGAGACTATGTTTTATTTGACTATGTTGCATTTGTGAATGGAGCGCACCCACTGAGGAAAACGCTGCGCACTCCAGCATCCAGAAGGCCATGCGATTGGCCACGCCCACTTAGGCGGATGCCGGTAACATTATTTAGTGCGCGAAGCATGACGCTTTCATTTACTTTGAACTGCGAGCCACTGATGAGGGGTCAGCAAGAGCCCCGAAACGCGTATGGCTTAACAATTGACTGATATGAGTTATTGAGGATTCTCCTGCTTGCCTGCTGCCAATAAACTTGCACAACGGTAATTTTGTGTCCAGAGACCTCCTTCAAATTGGGTTCCTGCTTCGTTGGATTTTAAACGGCTGCCTCAGGTCGTGAGGAGAGGTCCACCGCTGCATTGCGGGTCCTATCAAGCGCCTGGATGGTGTTTGAAATAGTAGGAAGGACGAAAAGGATGCGCTTCTTCAGGGGGGTGCCTGCTTTGCCGATATGACAGCAACAACGCGGTGCAGGGGAATACAGTAACCCACTTCTACCCACTTGGGAGAGACTATGTTTTATTTGACTATGTTGCATTTGTGAATGGAGCGCACCCACTGAGGAAAACGCTGCGCACTCCAGCATCCAGAAGGCCATGCGATTGGCCACGCCCACTTAGGCGGATGCCGGTAACATTATTTAGTGCGCGAAGCATGACGCTTTCATTTACTTTGAACTGCGAGCCACTGATGAGGGGTCAGCAAGAGCCCCGAAACGCGTATGGCTTAACAATTGACTGATGTGAGTTATTGAGGATTCTCCTGCTTGCCTGCTGCCAATAAACTTGCACAACGGTAATTTTGTGTCCAGAGACCTCCTTCAAATTGGGTTCCTGCTTTGTTGGATATATATATATATATATATATATATATATATATATATATATATATATATATATACTGCGCACAGTCCATGAGGAAGGGGCGTTTGTGGCCCCGAAACGCGTCGGACCCAATTTTAATTCAAGGGAACCTGTGAACATTGCAGAGGAGCCTAATACAGACCGGAGGGTCGGATGAAGCGGTGAGCTCTCCCAAAGCGCTTGCGCAATTTGCTCTTCTATATTCAGGCGGCCAGCCTTGGTCGCGGAAGGAGCTCCACTCTGATGGCGGAACATGTATCCTGTCCTAAGAGACTGAGGCGAGATCAAGCACACTCGCCTGTCAGCGCAACATCCATTTGAATAAAACGTGATGCCCGCAGCTTCCCTCCCATCCTACTTAAGGATTTTAATGACAGTAATGAAAGTGCAGACACGCCAGCCTACTTAAGGTTACTATTTTGTTTCACTTCACAGGACTACGTTGACCAAGAGTCCCGGTGTTGCCAGACTCCACCCACTCAGGGAGGACGACGCCAGCTGTTCAAACTAAAACGCGTTTGACCAGCGTGAAGAGAACTTGGTGTTGAACTGCGCACAGTCCATGAGGAAGGGGTGTTTGTGGGCCCGAAACGCGTCGGACCCAATTTTAATTCAATGGAACCTGTGAACATTGCAGATGAGCCTAATACAGACCGGAGGGTCGGATGAAGCGGTGAGCCCTCCCGAAGCGCTTGCGCAATTTGCTCTACTATATTCAGGCGGCCAGCCTTGGTCGCGGAAGGAGCTCCACTCTGATGGCGGAACATGTATCCTGTCCTAAGAGACTGAGGCGAGATCAAGCACACTCGCCTGTCAGCGCAACATCCATTTGAATAAAACGTGATGCCCGCAGCTTCCCTCCCATCCTACTTAAGGATTTTAATGACAGTAATGAAAGTGCAGACACGCCAGCCTACTTAAGGTTACTATTTTGTTTCACTTCACAGGACTACGTTGACCAAGAGTCCCGGTGTTGCCAGACTCCACCCACTCAGGGAGGACGACGCCAGCTTTTCAAACTAAAACGCGTTTGACCAGCGTGAAGAGAACTTGGTGTTGAACTGCGCACAGTCCATGAGGAAGGGGCGTTTGTGGCCCCGAAACGCGGCGGACCCAATTTTAATTCAAGGGAACCTGTGAACATTGCAGAGGAGCCTAATACATACCGGAGGGTCGGATGAAGCGGTGAGCCCTCCCGAAGCGCTTGCGCAATTTGCTCTACTATATATATATATATATGCACAGCTAACGAAGAAGAAGGCAGCACATGAGAATGACAATGAAGCAAACCATTGGTATGCAAAGGGTGGGCCCTAAGCCCATTCAAAGATAACATAAGATAGCAATATGTCTTCCACTGGACAGCACATGCACTGTCTTAGATGAGAACTAAAAACAAGCAACCATGTTACATTATTTTGAAGTATTCAATAAAAAAGAGAAATAAATATTATCTGTAGTAACATCTGTACAGTGTGTTATTCAAGTTACATGTTCTTCTCACGCCACCTGCTCCTTCCTTAACATCATAAACTAGTATGATAAGAAATGCATAGATAATATGATGGTAATGTCAGCAGTGGCTTTAGCATTGTGGGCAGCTACTAACAATGTATTTACTTTTGAACATAAACATTGGGGCATAAATAGAAGTAAAATATATACTCTAAACAACATATTAGCAGGTGCTCTCCCAAGATATGTTGGGTGACATTGATTGAATTCTGAGGTCATTAACAAGGGGTGTGGTGTTGCCATCATTCCTCACAGTAATCACCACAACATTGAAAGTAATGTGGAGCCTAAAAAGTGCCTGTCATTGTAGATGGATAATCTACACTGCGGTCACTTTGCCTGTTTGTTCTTACAGAAATAGCCACTGGAGTAGGATCCTTTTGTGAATAAACTTAACGGTGTAAATTACATCATCATCAAAGGTGGAAAATGCACATGACTGATCTGGTGAATTAGGCCTATTATGCATTGACTGCAGTACATATTGTTGAACATGCCGCTCATGCCCATTAAACGTGTGACATATGCAGTGAAATTTCACATCATTACTTAGTTTCATGTAGCTGCTTCTATTTGATTAATCAAAGGTATGCATGTCTTTGATAATATATTTTGCACATTTACCATCCTAATACTTACTTACTTGACACTCATATGTGTCTACTATTTCTGCATGCCACTCTCAGTACGTTAGATGAGGCAATGATTGTTACATTTCATCATCTGTTGTGCTTATTTGCTTCAATTGCTGGAAGAGGCATTCATTTATAGTAGGGCTCACAGTCATCAGCACCTTCCATTGCTTGGAATAACTGACTATTCCAGACCTGGCCTTGGTTGTCATGTAGCCATTTACTTCTTGATCCCAAATCTAGAGCTCCTCTTCATCCTAATTTTCCTTTATTTCAAGAGACATTTTTGCTTTGCTGGCACTGCCTATGAGTATCAGACATTAATTTAGTGGATTTGAATGTCCCCCAGGCCATGCCACTAAGATCTTCACTTACTCTCAAATGAATTTTTCTGGTCAAATGCATTACTTGTACTCCTTTCTTGATTATACCAAGGGAGTAGCTGTGTGCAAAGAAATGCATGTTATTTTCTGATGCTTGTAAATGTTTGTATTTGTTGAATGTTATGTTTGCTCTTATTCTATATTTCGAAATAAAGGGCAATTAGGCTTTTACAAATGTAAAATAGAGTTACAAAGGGGTGTATAGTTCCACAGTACACTTGGTAAACAACAATAAGAGACAGTTAGACTTGTCATCCCTATGGTGGTCTTGCTCCAAATCATTTTCCAGCATACCTCCATATTTTTGCTGTATCATATTGTTGGCCTTAGGACTCTGAGCATTTTACCATTGCTGACCAGTTCTAAAGTGCATGTGCTTCCCCATCAACAAGGTGGCATTGGTATATGTACAATTGGCATATTTACTTTACTTGTAGGTCCCTTGTAAAGTGGTATGCCAGGTACCCAAGTTCTGTAAAATAAATGCTACTAGTGGACCTACAACACTGATTGTGCCACCTACACAAGTAGCCTTTCAAATCTGTCTCAGGCCTGCAACTGGCAAGGCCTGTGTGTGCAGTTCATTGCCATATCGACTTGCCATTTTAAACCCTTTGCCAAGCTTTAAGCTTCCCCTTTATTACTCCTAAGTCACCCTTAAGGTGCGCCCTAAGTAGCCCATAGGGCGGAGTGCTGTGTAAGTAACAGAAAGGACATGTACTTTTAAGTTCTGCATGTCCTGGTAGTGGCAAACCCCCCAATTCGTTTTTCACTACTGTGAGACCTATTCTGATTATAGGTTAACATTGGGAATTCCTTAATACACTTTCAAGCTGTTATTCCTGATTAGAAAGGTGTAGGTGTATTATGTTTTATATCATTGTAATTGTAATGATAAATCCTCTTTACTATTAAAGTTGGATTTCACATTACTATTTTAGAAATGCCACTTTTATAAAGTGGACATTTCTCTGCTCCTACTGCTATGTGTGCCTGCAGCCTGTCTTCAATAAAGATATGTGGTGGGTGACAGCTTCACTTTGTGCATTCCCTCTAGATATCCACAAACACAAGAAGGTTAGGTGTGTCTGAGCAGTCCTCTGCATTCTGATGGCCCTTCCTGGGTAGGAAGGGAGAGAGGAGCTGCCTACCTTGTCCCCACACAATGGGCTGATTATCCCCTACTGATAGTCTGGAGCCAGGGCTGGGAAGAAAGGACCATTGTGCACTTCAAATACTCTACTTTGAAGTCACCCACACTTCAAAGGCACAACTGGGTATAAGTATTGGGTCTCTGACCCCACCAGGACAGTACCCTACTGGACCTGTAGATCTATGCCAAGAAGAAGGGCTGTTGTGCTGCTACAAGGACTAGCACTCTGCTGGACTGCTGCTCTGAAGAACTGCTTTTCTGCTCTGCCTAATGCCTGCTACTTGCTACCCTCTGCCCTGCTGGGGAAAGAACTGGACCCACCTCACTTGAACTCAGAGTGACTACATGGGTTTGCTGACTTGCCCCTGTTCTGAAGTCTCAGGGAATCAAAGTATTCCTAGAACCCTGCAACAGCACCTGGACTTTGCCATCTGTGAGTCCTGTCTTGCCCAGTGGTGGCAATCCAGTCCGGGGCTTCTCGGAAGTGACTTTTCTGTGCTGACACAGCATAGTCCACGCATCAACTGCTTTGCGCTGTTTGAAGCTGACGCATCTCCTTCGACGCCAATGCAGTTGCTGCTCGACAACATCACTTCGACAGACTGCACGGCTCGACGATAATGGACTGCTTTGCTCAATGATGATGCATTGCCTACATTGCAAAGGGGTACGTGGATGGAGTATCACTGACTGGTCTAACGGAATCAACGCATCACCTCCTCTGCTCTTCACATTAGGTCTGTAGCCGGCCTGTGCTCCATCGTGGTCAGCCTGAACTTTGAATTTATCCCAATCTGGTGTGACCAGATGTCCCCTGTTGCTGCTTTATGACTCTAAGCACTATATTTAAATGTAATCTTTAAAAATTAATAACTCTAATTCTACTTATTGGATTTTTGACTTTTTGGTCTTGTTTTACTCATGGAAATATTATCTATTTGTCTAACCCTCTGTGGAGTATTTTTGTGTTTGTTTTCATTGTGTTACTATGTGTGTTTGTGTGTGTTGCACAAATGCTTTACACATTGCCTCTTTAGATAAGCCTGACTGCTCTGTGCCAAGCTACCAGAGGATGAGCACAGGGTATCTCTTGGTGTGCATCTAGCTTGCCCTGACTAGAGTGGTGGCCACTACTTTGATAAGTTGTATACCTCTGCCAACTGGGAACATAATTTCTATTAGAGACGTTATGACTAACACTTGCGTTATCAGAACCCCTAATCTCGCTAGCTATAATAATCTTCTCCCATTACAGTCTCGCAGCAGCAACACCCTCAGATACTTCCTATTAAGGATCCAAGCCCTCATCTGCTAAGGATCTCCATATTTATATGTATGTAGTGTTTTCCAAATCAAGAACATAGTTGAAAGCAGAGAGTGCTGTGCAGGGTCAAAAATGGATATGAAGATGTTATTCCAGATCCTGGGTGTAGGGGGGTAGATGGAAAAGGTTGTTATTGATTTATTTTTCTTATGTCTTCATCCTGGTGCGTTATGAGCCACTGTAAATGGTAAATTTGCCTGTCAGGTATGCAGGGGTACTAGTTGTGATGGCTTTATAGATGATGCTCTTGGTTTTGTAGATGGTACAGACCAGCAAGAGGAGCCGGAGGAGTTCCATCAGGGTGTAGATGATGTAGTCAAATTTTCCTTAGCTCTTGATGAAGCCTGCTGTTGTATGTGGGATCCCCTTTAAGGGATTAGTCTGTAGTCTGGGAGGCCATTAGCGGAGTACAGTCACCTTCTAGATTCAAATGAATGATGGATGTAACAGCATCGCTGGAGTTGTTTTCTGGCAAGAATGGCTTGATGTTCTTGAGTAGATAGAGCTGGCACCAACGGCTTGGCTTTATTGGTGATGCGCTCCTGGTCGGTGCGTTTTGTGTACAGGGAGAATCTCAGTGGTTTGACATTGAATGTAAGTTGGGTCTGAACTCATCTAGATTAATGTAGTTAAGTCCCTATTGACATCTCTTTATCACAGAACTCCCAATACCTAACAGAGCTTCTACTCCCTCCCTCCTTATATCGGCCAGGACCATCATTCCCCACTTTATAGAACTGTCTCTCATCTAGACCCATACACTTCTTTCATTGCCATTCCATGGCATACTCTCATCTACCTATGGCATCAGAATTCTTGAATTCCTTAATGCGACTTTACACCAGGGCTATTTTCCACTTCACTCATTGGAGGCATCTCTCAGTTCTTTAAATAATACATTGCCTACGTCTGTTTCTCCAAGTAGCCATCCTATCTCTGTTGTGAATATCCACTCCCCTCCATTGGGAGCTTCGACATAATTAAATGGACCTTAGTCCCTTCCCTGTAAGGATTCGTTATCGCCTCCAAATACACCACACACCCAACATTACCCCTGTGTTATTTCTCTCAGTTTCCACTTTTCATATATTCAGTCCCTCAGAAGCACCCTGCCCCTACAACCTTTCAAGATCCCATCATTTGGCATTTGCCTTCCCTTTCTTTCTTGTATCTCCTCACACTCTGAAGTGTATGCTTCCTCCCCTTCTGCTCTCCCCTACAAACTCAACGTATCCCTGCTCTGTTAAGAATTGGGAGAAGCACCAGGTTTGCAATGGCAAGGTGTAAGCCTCTCACTTAGTGGGCCTTCTCTCTAAGGTAGACAGTCACAATGACACTTGTCCAATCCTATTGCATCCTAGTGCCTGTCACTCATTGCCCTTGCCGCTGTCCAACATGCAATGCATTGTGGATATAAGCAAGGAAATGCAGAATGTTATAGCGAGAACACTCCCTGAACACCAAGGCTGTTCGTGTTTTGTTTCGATTAAATAAACACCCATTTCGAAACTTGAAAAAAAAGTTGCTGAGCAGGTGCTTTAAACAGACACCAACTCGGCAAACCAGCCGTGCAGTGAATAGATATGTGTCTATTAGTTTGAAATGATCTACCATCAGATGTAAAACAAACTAGCAAGCTGATGAACCTGGCTGATTGAGCAGAAACATCTTACAAACGTAATGTTAGCTGTGTTGGTAGTATGAGCATAATCCCACCTTCAAAGCCTATTCAGTGGATGTCCAGTGCTTGAGAGAATACATCCGTGTTTCTGAATTTTGGGATCTGTCCTCTACATCTTGAAGCATTCAAGGAAGGGCATCTGCAGAAAAGCTGAACATCTCGAAATTGGTAAGAAATGAAATGTATACAAAGTAAGTCTTTGACACAAAGTGACACTGAATGTAAATTGTGAAAAACAAAATGAAAACATATGATTTAAAAGAGTGCATGTAACAAAATATACATGTGTCTCCCAGGGACCAAAAGCTGCTTATTGCATCCATTGAAGCTTCCATATCTGCGAGCTTCAACATTCTCTTCATCCATCCAGTAGCAATGTGGAAGCAGCCTGAGCGAGACCAAGGCCTAAAGTGAAGACTCTAGAAGTTCTTTCCTTCCCAAATGCCCCTTCCAGAACTTAGAAAAGCCTTGTCAGAAGCCTCATATATGTTGGACCATCCTTCGGTTGATAATAATATCTTTGAGGGCAGTCCTTGATACTCAAGGGAACCTTCATCCAACAGAAAAACCAGGGATCCCTCAGAGTAAGCACCACCGTTCTGAATTTTATGTGGAGCCACCACCATGACCTGACCTAGGGACCATATCAGTTGCGGCCGTTGCTGGTAAGAGCGGTGGGGCAGTGGGGCTGGCTGTGTGGAATTTCTAGAGACGACCATGAGGGAAAAATTAAGTATTTATTTAATTATCCCCTGCAGCAGCCGCGGCTGGACCATATACAGGCCTTGAACTGTCCTCCCTGTCCGCCCCCCATAGTGAACAATGTTTATTTATTTATTGATATATATACATTATCAAGGCCAGTGCACTCAGGCAACGGGACAGGGCAAGTTGTGTCCAGAGAACTATGAATGAGAGGAAAGTGTAGTGGTAAAATGTTGTCTCAGTCACAACCTGTCAGCAGCACATTTGGCAAAACAGTTGAAGCGCTGCCAGTGATGATCTCCTTCATGCTGCTGTTGTCAGTGCAACAGTCGGAGACGTAGTGAGGTGGTATCTGGCCTTTGCGTTCCTACGTCAGGTTCTCCAGGGGTATTGTAAAATAGGGGTGCTCAAAGAATATCACGAGTCCCTTTAACCCCACTACACTTTGTGAGTGTGTAGCGTACCCCCTTCACTGCAGTGTTCCTTTCTTTATATCGAGTCACACTCCTCTTCCACTGCTTTGTTTGCTGCTCCTCCTAAAAGACCACCAACGTTATGCTCACCCTAACATACAACCCCTTCCTATGTTTCATCACCAGCATAAGCAACCTTCGCTTTGGCAAGCACTCCCAAGGCCATCTCTTATTCCTTGTGCACATTCACCATAGCCCCCCATAGACTTGAACAGGAAAGATGAGCTGATCTCTATCCTTCTCCCTGTGAGAGTCTCTATGCACCTCCCTAGGCATAACATGGCTGCTGTAGATTGTAAAACCCAAGATTTCATCATGAAACTCCACACCTATGTAGAACATTTCATACTAAACTGCAGGTTTACAAACTCCACCGGCAGCATCTGAACCCAGAGTGAGATTTCTAGGTGTTGAGGGGCCAAACATTCTTGTGTGGCAAGTCGAATTCGTGACAGAAGCTTTCAGGATAAAAAACGTTACTTCATCCGGAGCTAAAAGTCAGGGTCTCTGTGATTTTAGACTGATTTTTAGATAGCGAATTGTGTGCCATATTATCAAGGACAGGCGATACATTATCGCCGCTTTTATCGGCAGGAAACTGCCTATAAAGCGGCGATAATGGGCTTGATAATAGGCTCTATGTAATTTCAATCGAAGCCCATGTTAGATGTGAATACATCTAACATGGGCTTCGATTGGAATTTATAGAGCATAATATCAAGCCCATTATCGCCACTTTATGGGCAGTTTCCTGCGATTAAAGCGGCAATAATGTATCGCCTGTCCTTGATAATATGCCCCTTTGTTTTTAGATGTTGATATTGCATAGCTTTATTTTAGTCTGTCCTTATTTTAGAAGATCTCTCCGAGAGTTAGTACACAGAATAAGTAACACAATTCACTTCTCTAATAATCAATCCTTCTTCTGGGTCTAAATTCCCGGCCTTTGCAAATATTAGTAAAAAACCAGTACAGTTCAGAGTATTGCAACAAAGCAAAAGTAAGGATCCAAGGAAGCACAATAAAGCATTTTTCTGTTGTATCCTTTTTGGTTTACACAATGGCACAATTATTATTTAAAGAACTTCCAGTCATAAGGAAGCACGCAAGAGCCTCATACTTAACTGTCTGTCAATATAATGGAAATCAGAAAAAACTTCCTCTTTGTAGAGAACAGCATATTCAGTTTTATACAAACCAATTAATCTCCTTTGAATATCTATATACGGTTTTCTCCAGAGGAGCTAACGTCTGACCTTTAGAATACAATACAATACAACACAATGCAGAAGAAAGCAATAGTGCTTCTGCAAAACTAATGACATCCAAGGCTGAGATACACAGATTAATGCAGAAAAATATTGAAGACATTGCAAGGCTAAGTGAATGAGCAGAGGAGGCATCAGTTTAATTTGTGTGTATATATATATATATATATATATATATATATATATATATATATATATATATATAATATACATGTATATATTCACTGAAAAAACCATAGGTTTTAGGGGTGTTATAGTTAGCTGGACATTTCACTCATACAAAACCATTGAAATTCCTCCGTTATAGTTAGTTGTACTAACTGTAACTCTCGCGCCCACAATCCACTGGTGATGAGGTCACATGTTACATCTTTCATGACATGGTCAGTGACATCACTGATGCCATCTCAAATGACATCACTGATGACATCATCCAGTGAGTGTGGTTTGGTTCGATATTTAAATAAGTATTATATATATAGCAATCTGCATTGAAGATTGAGTGGATGTATAAGTGTCTGGATGGAGGATATAGTAGCAGTGTGATTGACTGTCTAAGGGCCATATGTATCAAGCAAATTCACATTCGCAAAGGCCGAAATGCGAATTTGCTAAATGGTATGTAAGTACGAAAATGTTGGTGCAAAACAAGGAATCACATAAAATGCGATTCCTTATTTTGCGAGAATGAAAAATGTGCGAATTTCCTGCGATTACCTATTTTATCGATCTCTTTGTTTGCGATATTCGGAAAAGGGAAAAACGCAAAATAAGAAATCGCAATGGTATGTATGAAAAAATCGCAAATAGCCATTTTTGAAAATTAGCAATTTACAGAATCGCAATTACCACCAAGTAGGAGCAGGTGATAACCAGGTGCAACCTATTTAAGCAGTACCAGAATGCAACAGACTTTTTACCACAATGGCGGGGCTTTACCTGATAGCCAAGAGGATGCGACTGAGAGCTGCTGCACAGAGGAGGAGACGCCAGGATATTCCGTGCGCGCATCACCATCTACCAGCGCACTGAGGAGGACATCTACACTCACTACAGACTGGATGAAGACAGTATTCATGATTTAATTGAAGAACTCAGACCCTTCCTAGAACACCCCACACGCAGGACACAAGCCATCCCCACTCACATCCAGGTCCTGTGTTCACTAGACCTGTTGGCCTCAGGTAATTTTCAGGGTGTGATAGCCTCAGCAGGAAGGGTGTCACAAAGTGCCCTTTCGCGCTTTTTCCATGCGTTCCTTGATGCCATGGTACAGAGGATGCAACACCACATTTATTTCCCCAGCACCCCACAGGCACTAGACCAGACCAAGCAGGACTTTTTACCAAATTGCCCAATTTCCCCATGTGATAGGATGCATAGATGGGACGCATGTTGCAATATCCCCCCCTCAAACAATGAGTACATCTTCAGGAACCGGAAATGCTACCATTCACTAAACATACAGGTGGTGTGTGATGCCAAACACATCATAACGGACATAGTATCAAAGTATCCAGGCAGCACACATGACGCAATCATCTTCCGTCACAGTGGGCTACACCGTAGACTCTCAAGAGGGGAGTTTGACGAGGGATATCTACTAGGTAAATGCATTTAAACATAGGGCACATTTGTACTGACTACCATGTACAGTTTAGTGACTAATCATTAACATTTCAACCCACAGGTGACAGTGCATATGCTGTCCGGGATTTCATCATGACGCCCTACCTCAATCCTGCCAATGCTAGGGAGCGCAGATACAACAGGGCACACATAGCAACCAGAGGCACAATCGAACAGACATTCAGGATACTGAAGAGCAGATTCCGCTGCCTCCATAAAAGTGGAGGTGCACTCCAATACAGCCTACAAACATGTTGCAAGATAGTGGTAGCATGTGCCATGCTGCATAACATTGCCACCAGGAAAGGCACACCAGTGGAGCTGAGTGAATCAGAATCCTCTGACGTGGAGGGGACTGGACCAGGACGTATGGTAGCTGGTGTAGCTGGTGCAGCAGCTGGGTGCCAGAGGTGTGATGAGATTACGCGCAACTATTTCTAGGTAAGAAAAAATGACACAATGGCTTATCTTATGCGTGTGACTGTGTTTTTATTCCTTAATTGCAGGAGAAATAATGTCACACGTCCTTAATGGCAACTAGTCACACTCCATTTGTCATGCACATGTTTTACTCACAGTGCTATATGGAAAACAGGAGTGAGTGTTAAGTCAAGTCTGTAGACCACCTCTCCCAGTGGTATCAAAGTAAACACCTCATGTGCGTCGCAGCCAAGCTGAGGCCCCTGTTGGATGATGCACAGCATTATTCTAATTGGACGTTGTAGGCCTGTTGTTCCTGCCACTACGGCGCCTCTCCATGATGGGTGGTGGGGTGTTGCTGCTCTGCCCTGACTGTGCGTCCTCTTCACTGGGAGTTAGTACTCCAGGCCCTGTAGTACGAACTGCCCGCAGCTCGTCAACAGCAGATGTTACCTGCACAAGTGCAGTAGCTATATCCTGGCTACCAAGTGCAAACTGCCGCTGCATGTCTATGCTGCGCCTGGTCTGGATGTTTGTGGCAGAGGCCAAGCGGTTAATGGCCCGTGTATATCTATCCAGGCGCTGCTGCTCTCGGCGCCTAGCAGCACGGTCTGCGCGCATTTCTTCACAAAGCGCCTGCATAGCACCCCTCAGTTCTCTTGTTATTCCCCTGAAGCCTGCCCTCACCTCTCTTTGTAATGCTTTTATGTTTTTCGCTTGCAGGCGCTGCACCTGCAACATATTCATTTCCAGGTCGGCAAACACAGATTCGTCACCCCGACCTTCATTATTGCTGGTTGTGCGACGTCTGCGCCTGGCTGTGCCTTGTGGGACTTGGTGGTCTTGTGCACGGACCTCTTGCTGCGCTGTGTGTTATTAGAGTGCACATTTTCATCACTATCCTCTGCCTCGCCCTCCATTGGTGGTAGTGGTCTCACTATGTGTCTCCTTATTTTCTTTTCAGGGTTGACAGGGCTGCTCTCCATCCATGTGTTCCTCATGCTCTGCGTCTACTGAGTTTGGATGTTTATTCACAGTCCACTGCCTGTAGGTTGTGTTGTTGATGGTGCTGTGGACAGAACAGCACACAATTATTAACTGTACTCACTTGCACTGTGTAAATAAATTAATTTGACCGTTTGTGATTACATTTGTTAGTTATTTCCCTTTCCTGACCTGCACATGCTATTTTTGAATTGCTTGGCTGAAAATGCACAACTTTGAATGTCATGTGACTACATCTCCCATAATGCATTGCTGTGTCTGCCTGTGTACCTGCTCTGGAGCACAAATCTATTTCCCTGCCCCTAGGTCGCTGCTGGGGGGTGTTTGGGGGGTGTTAGGGGTGTGATGGCATGCTTCTTACCTGGTCCAGATGCTGGTTGATCGGAGATGTCCAAATCAGTCACGCCCCTCACGCTTTCTGGTTTTAGGGTATCCTCCACCAGTTCCTCCAGAGGTGTGGAGTCCGACACTGTAGAGTCCCTTCACCGGTGTGCCTGGACTGCTCCAGCCTGGCAGCTAACTTCTCTTTGGAGTGCTGGCGCAGGTCATACCAGCGCTTTTGTAGTTCATTCACACTCCGGTGTGTCACCCCCAGCCAGTGCATTCACTTTATGCTGTATGTAGGCCCAAATGCGCCCTTTACGGGTCTCTGGCACCTTCAGAGATTTCTTGCCAAACAGTAATTCATGATTTGGCACAATTTCCTGGATTAATGCCTGCAGTTCTGCCTCAGAGAATTTCTACTTCCTCTTCCTTGCACTTTCTCCCTCCTGCTGCTGCTGCTGCTACTATCACTCTATCTCTTGTTGTGTAAACTACTACATAAGTTGGCTACTAGCTATGTGAAAGGCTATATTAGTTATTAAATACTTAAGTGAGTATCTGTATGGGATAGTGAATGTGTGTGTGATTGGGTGGGAGGTGTGTGACTGTCCAAAGATGTGTAAATAGTTGATTTAGTAGGTATATGACATTACGACTGTATGTGTAAACAATTATTTGGGTGAGTGAATCTCTTTATGGGAGTGATGATGAGTAAATATATTTCTCAATGATACATGTCCAACAAAGTAGAAATATAAAAGGCATTATATGTGACAGTTGCTGTATATAAATAAGTATACATAAGACTCAGTGATTGTATGAGTGACTGTATTGAAAACTGTATACTTGTAATAGTGATTTTATAACACACTAAGGGGTCGATTCCGATCCCGTAAAAAGCGCTCCAAATCGTCGTACGGAGCATTTTTTTCCGTACGAATCGTACCCGTCCCCGTACGGACGACGTAGTACGATCCACACCCAATGCAGCTATCCGTACGAATCGTACCAGGGATCGTACGAATAGAATTTCCGTACGAATCGCCCTTGGAACCCGCAGTACACGAGGTTTGTACGGTTCTCGGCTGCTTTTTACGACCCGACAAGTACGATCCGTGTTGGATACGCTCCCTACGACCCTTTTTCTACGGGAGATGGAAACTGCCGTAAAATCAGGGTTCGCCCCGAAACAGTTACGGAACGCCCCCCCCGGGTACGGCGCGTACACCCCATGATCGCAGGGGTGCGTGCCGTACCCCTGCGATCATGGGGGTACGTGCCGTACACCCAGCGTACATGGGGTACGGGCTGTAGGGAAAGCGTTGGATAGCGTAGGGGTTAAAATTACTATTCCCACTCCAGAGGGTGCAACAGTAGGGAAAGCGTTGGATAGCGTAGGGGTAAAAATTACTATTCCCACACCAAAGGGTGCAACAGTAGGGAAAGCGCTGGATAGCGTAGGGGTAAAAATTACTATTCCCACTCCAAAGAGTGTAACAGTAGGGAAAGCGTTGGATAGCGTAGGGGTAAAAATTACTATTCCCACTCCAGTGAGTGCAACAGTAGGGAAAGCATTGGATAGCGTAGGAGTAAAAATTACTTTTCCCACTCCAGAGAGTGCAACAGTAGGGAAAGCATTGGATAGCGTAGGGGTAGAAATTACTATTCCCACTCCAGACAGTGCAACAGTAGGGAAAGCGCTGGATAGCGTAGGGGTAAAAATTACTATTCCTACTCCAGAGGATGCAACAGTAGAGAAAGCATTGGATAGCGTAGGGGTAAAAATTACTATTCCCACTCCAAAGGGTGCAACAGTAGGGAAAGCGTTGGATAGCGTAGGGGTAAAAATTACTATTCCCACTCCAGAGAGTGCAACGGTATGGAAAGCGTTGGATACCGTAGGGGTAAAAATTACTATTCCCACTCCAGAGAGTCTAACAGTAGGGAAAACGTTGGATAGTGTAGGGGTAAAAATTACTATTCCCACTCCAGAGAGTGCAACAGTAGGGAAAGCGTTGGATAGCGTAGGGGTGAAAATTACTATTCCCACTCCAGAGAGTGCAACAGTAGGGAAAGCGTTGGATAGCGTAGGGATGAAAATTACTATTCCCACTCCAGAGAGTGCAACAGTAGAGAAAGTGTTGGATAGCGTAGGGGTGAAAATTACTATTCCCACTCCAGAGAGTGCAACAGTAGGGAAAGCATTGGATAGCGTTGGGATGAAAATTACTATTCCCACTCCAGAGAGTGCAACAGTAGAGAAAGCTTTGGATAGCGTAGGGGTGAAAATTACTATACCCACTCCAGAGAGTGCAACAGTAGGGAAAGCGTTGGATAGCGTAGGGGTAAAAATTACTATTCCCACTCCAGTGAGTACAATAGTAAGGAAAGCGCTGGAACACAAAACAATAAAAAAACTATCAACATTTTTTTTTAATTTAATTTCCAATATAAACATAATTAATATATACATTTAAATATATTATTATTAACAAAGATAATAAAAATTATTTAATTACACATTATTTAAAACTATAATATCCACCACACACCTAAAATTAATTACACGATTACATTTAATATTTACTAATTAATTAATGAAAATTAATGTATTTATTATTTAATTAATTAATTAATTACCAGCTTTCACACCATATACACTTAAAAACACAACAACACACACCTAAAATTAATTACACATTTACAATTAATAATTACGAATTAATTAATGGTCATTAATTTAAAAATTATTTATTAATTATTCAATAATTAATTAATTAGTTATCACCCTTCACACCATTTACACGTATGAACTCCCCAACACACACCTAAAATTAATTAAACAATTAACATAATTAATTATTAATTGACTAATTGAAATTAATTAACAACGAATTATTAAACTATTATTAATTAATTAACACATTAATTAATCAATTAATGTTATATAATTAAATTACTTCCCACCCTATTCCCCTATAAACCCACAACCCGCTACGGAAGTAATAACACAAAATTAAACATAAAAAACATTAATAACTAATACAATTCCAAAACATATAATAAAATAACAAACAATTCTCATTTAAAACATTAAAATACATAACATTAGTAATAAATCGATATTTTTGTAAACTATATTTTTGTAAACGATATTCATTACAACTATATTATTGTTATCGATATTATTTACCTGTCAATCGATATTCTGGTCAAACTATATATTTGTTCCACTCGATATTTCTGCAGAGATATTAATGTCAGACGATATTTCTACGTCGATATTAATACTCTGCACCGGTTTCAAATATGGTACTCCATATTTAATAATGAGTGTTGAAAGGTTACACTAGTGTATGATGAGTTGTATCAGATTGTCACATGGATGATGTCATCAGTGATGTCATCAGTGATGTCATTTGAGATGGCATCAGTGATGTCATCATTGATGTCACTGACCATGTCATGAATGATGTAATATGTGACATCATCACCTGAGGATTGTGGGCACGAGAGTTACAGTTAGTACAACTAACTATAACGGAGGAATTTCAATGGTTTTGTATGAGTGAAATGTCCAGCTAACTATAACACCCCTAAAACCTATGTATTTTTCAGTGAATTTCTAAGGTTTTTTAAATGCTAATTCCTATCTATAACCTGCCTGAAACCTATGGTTTTTTCAGTGAATTTCGAAAGGTTTTTTAAATGACAAGTCCTGCTTATAATGTTGACCACTTCCCCATATTTTCAACAATAGTTCCACTTACCACTAACAAATTAACATCAATATTTAAGTAATGTAAGAACGTCGAATATGTTCTGCGTGAATTACATTCAACTCACACCCATGTTTTAAGAGCAATATGGGATCGAGTTTCTAATTATACTTTGCACGCCCAACAAAATCACAATACTCAGCGCTACAATCACCACAACCATCCCCACGGACCCATCCCTCCTACTACCTCAGAGGCAGCGCAAAACAGTACTACGGACCTTTCCAAAATAATATATCTTCTCAATAGTACACTACCTTAATCTACAGAGATGTGGCAACCAGGTATGTATGAGGGAAAGAACTCGAACATCAACTCGAACATCGACAATAATGTATACAACGCTAAGACTACCGGTGAAGTACTATACAAAATTCACTATAGAAATCAAAAATGTATCAGTGTGTACATATACCATTGATGCGTGTAGTGTACTGAACAGTGGATGCAACCATATTATCTCAGACAGTGGGTAATATTTTGCTCATGTAGCTCTGTTCACCCCTCCCCCTTTGAAACCGAAGTGGAGTGGGCTACTCCAATATACACAATGTCAACGTAAGACTATAAATAATTAGGTTACGCCTTGGGCGTGATTCACTTCTGAAAAGAGAAGAGACCCTGCCACAGCAAAGGTCCGCACCCTGCCATGTGGCTGCCGGCATGACTGCGTACTTCCTCGATACAGGCCCATTGCGAACTCAGTGCCACACCACCACAGACCTATGTCTGTATCGACTTCTGCCTTCGATCTACACTGCGGACAGCAGGGTTCACAACTTAAATTCAGATTTGCAACTGTACTACGGACAGCGTTGAGTCCAGCCTTGCTTTATTTAAGGTAGACCCAAATGGATTCTATGTCTTCCGATTTTGTAAGAGAATGTGACAAAAAGCATCCATCTATACCTGGGCTCACTACAGTCTTCAATCTACCCTGCGGACAGCAGGGTTCTCAACTTAAATTCAGATTTGCATCTGTACTATGGACAGAGTTGAATCCAGCCTTGCTTTATTTAAGGCAGAGACAATTGTACTATGTCCTCAGATTCTGTTAACTGTGACAAAATACCATTCATCGATCTTTGTGTCGACTGCTGATTTCAATCTACACTGCGTACAACAGGGTTCACAACTTGAATTCAGCTTTCCATCTACACCATGGACAGCATTCAAAATATCCTTGATTTATTTAAGGTAGACCCAAATGGATTCTATGTCTTCCGATTTTGTAAGAAAATGTGACAAAAAGCATTCATCTATACCTGGGCTCACTATAGTCTTCAATCTACACTGCGGACAGCAGGGTTCTCAACTTAAATTCAGATTTTCATCTGTACTATGGACAGAGTTGAATCCAGCCTTGCTTTATTTAAGGCAGAGACAATTGTACTATGTCCTCAGATTCTGTTAACTGTGACAAAATACCATTCATCGATCTTTGTGTCGACTGCTGATTTCAATCTACACTGCGTACAACAGGGTTCACAACTTGAATTCAGCTTCCATCTACACTACGGACAGCATTCAAAATATCCTTGATTTATGTAAGGCAGAGACAATGTTGTTAATAAATGCCACAAAAAACATTCCTCAATGTCTGTACTAAGTACTGCCTTCACATGTACACTGCGGACAGCAGGGTTCACAACTTGATACCAGAAGCGGAGAAGCACTACAAACAACATTTAATTCACTCTCGATGTATTTAAGGCAGAGACAATTGTACTGTGTCCTCAGATTCTGTTAACTGTGACAAAATAGCATTCATCCATCTTTGTGTCGACTACTGCCTCAAATCTACACTGCGTACAACAGGGTTCACAACTTGAATTTAGCTTTCCATCCACACTAGGGACAGCATTCAAAATATCCTTGATTTATGTAAGGCAGAGACAATTTTGTTAATGAATGAATGCCAGAAAAAACATTCCTCAATGTCTGTACTAAGTACTGCCTTCAAATGTACACTGCGGACAGCAGGGTTCACAACTTGATACCAGAAGCGGTTAAGCACTACAGACAACATTGAATTCATTCTTGATTTATTTAAGGCAGAGACAATTCTACTGTGTGGTCAGATTTTGTTACCATATGTGACAAAAAAGCATTTGTCGATGTTTCTGTGGACTACTGCCATAAATGTACTCAGCGGAGAGCAGGGTTCACAACTAGAATTCAGTTTTCCATCTACACTACGGACAGCATTCAAATTATCCTTGATTTATGTAAGGCAAATACTATTTTATAAAAGGATGCCACAAAAAAATAGTGAGCTCTCAATTTATTTAAGGGACAAAAATACTACTGTGTTGTCAGTTTTATGTCAGCAATGAGGCATACTATCACTTTTAAGTGGAATTCATGCAGAATCCCATCGACAAAAGATATTACTTCAATTACTTTCCCTCCCTCACACCACGCATCATCGCAGAATATGTACACGCTAAGAACCAAAGATACTAGGAACTCAGTGGACTAAAAATGATTATCACGTGCCCTTACTAAGGCACCATTCACAACACAAAAAACATTACTATCAATACAGCCTGCTTGGACTATGCATCATTGCAGGCTCCACAGAACCTTCCTGTTTTACATACCACTAACTCAGTGTAAACCAAAATAAGTATAACACCTATCAAACCCTACACAATATCCCTTTATTATGCTTCCTTAAAAAACTTAGTTTATATTACTTATAGATTTAGTTCAATAATAAAATGCATGCTGCATACATATTCTAACTTTCACTTCAATCATAATTGCAGATGATGCACTCAAACCTAAGATGTACACTGCGGACAGCAGGGTTTATAATGTACAAATGGGGGTGGGCCAGGTATAGTACCACTCAGGCGCGTAGGTGCGGGATCCCAGGCTCGTCAGCCCGCTGCTCAAGGGAGCTTTAAAGTTACAAATGGGGGTGGGGTCGCACACTACTCACACACCGGCGGTGTCGCCCCCAAGGACTCTGGTCAATGTAGTAAAGTGTTCGCGATGCATCATCTTTCGATCTTCTGCTATCTTCGCTGTCTTCGCCATCCCTGGACACGTGTTTTGGGGTATTACCCCTCATCAGCAGGGATAGGCCGTGTACTGGGGTTGCAGATGGCTGCCAATATCTGGCAGGTATAGTACCACTCAGGCGCGTAGGTGCGGGATCCCAGGCTCGTCAGCCCGCTGCTCAAGGGAGCTTTAAAGTTACAAATGGGGGTGGGGTCGCACACTACTCACACATCGGCGGTGTCGCCCCTAAGGACTCTGGTCAATGTAGTAAAGTGTTCGCGATGCATCATCTTTCGATCTTCTGCTATCTTCGCTGTCTTCGCCATCCCTGGACACGTGTTTCGGGGTATTACCCCTCATCAGCAGGGATAGGCCGTGTACTGGGGTTGCCGATGGCTGCCAATATCTGCCAGGTATAGTACCACTCAGGCGCGTAGGTGCGGGATCCCAGGCTCGTCAGCCCGCTGCTCAAGGGAGCTTTAAAGTTACAAATGGGGGTGGGGTCGCACACTACTCACACACCGGCGGTGTCGCCCCTAAGGACTCTGGTCAATGTAGTAAAGTGTTCGCGATGCATCATCTTTCGATCTTCTGCTATCTTCGCTGTCTTCGCCATCCCTGGACACGTGTTTTGGGGTATTACCCCTCATCAGCAGGGATAGGCCGTGTACTGGGGTTGCCGATGGCTGCCAATATCTGCCAGGTATAGTACCACTCAGGCGCGTAGGTGCGGGATCCCAGGCTCGTCAGCCCGCTGCTCAAGGGAGCTTTAAAGTTACAAATGGGGGTGGGGTCGCACACTACTCACACACCGGCGGTGTCGCCCCTAAGGACTCTGGTCAATGTAGTAAAGTGTTCGCGATGCATCATCTTTCGATCTTCTGCTATCTTCGCTGTCTACGCCATCCCTGGACACGTGTTTCGGGGTATTACCCCTCATCAGCAGGGATAGGCCGTGTACTGGGGTTGCCGATGGCTGCCAATATCTGCCAGGTATAGTACCACTCAGGCGCGTAGGTGCGGGATCCCAGGCTCATCAGCCCGCTGCTCAAGGGAGCTTTAAAGTTACAAATGGGGGTGGGGTCGCACACTACTCACACACCGGCGGTGTCGCCCCTAAGGACTCTGGTCAATGTAGTAAAGTGTTCGCGATGCATCATCTTTCGATCTTCTGCTATCTTCGCTGTCTTCGCATCCCTGGACACGTGTTTCGGGGTATTACCCCTCATCAGCAGGGATAGGCCGTGTACTGGGGTTGCCGATGGCTGCCAATATCTGCCAGGTATAGTACCACTCAGGCGCGTAGGTGCGGGATCCCAGTCTCGTCAGCCCGCTGCTCAAGGGAGCTTTAAAGTTACAAATGGGGGTGGGGTCGCACACTACTCACACACCGGCGGTGTCGCCCCTAAGGACTCTGGTCAATGTAGTAAAGTGTTTGCGATGCATCATCTTTCGATCTTCTGCTATCTTCGCTGTCTTCGCCCTCCCTGGACACGTGTTTCGGGGTATTACCCCTCATCAGCAGGGATAGGCCGTGTACTGGGGTTGCCGATGGCTGCCAATATCTGCCAGGTATAGTACCACTCAGGCGCGTAGGTGCGGGATCCCAGGCTCGTCAGCCCGCTGCTCAAGGGAGCTTTAAAGTTACAAATGGGGGTGGGGTCGCACACTACTCACACACCGGCGGTGTCGCCCCTAAGGACTCTGGTCAATGTAGTAAAGTGTTCGCGATGCATCATCTTTCAATCTTCTGCTATCTTCGCTGTCTTCGCCATCCCTGGACACGTGTTTCGGGGTATTACCCCTCATCAGCAGGGATAGGCCGTGTACTGGGGTTGCCGATGGCTGCCAATATCTGCCAGGTATAGTACCACTCAGGCGCGTAGGTGCGGGATCCCAGGCTCGTCAGCCTGCTGCTCAAGGGAGCTTTAAAGTTACAAATGGGGGTGGGGTCGCACACTACTCACACACCGGCGGTGTCGCCCCTAAGGACTCTGGTCAATGTAGTAAAGTGTTCGCGATGCATCATCTTTCGATCTTCTGCTATCTTCGCTGTCTTCGCCATCCCTGGACACGTGTTTCGGGGTATTACCCCTCATCAGCAGGGATAGGCCGTGTACTGGGGTTGCCGATGGCTGCCAATATCTGCCAGGTATAGTACCACTCAGGCGCGTAGGTGCGGGATCCCAGGCTCGTCAGCCCGCTGCTCAAAGGAGCTTTAAAGTTACAAATGGGGGTGGGGTCGCACACTACTCACACACTGGCGGTGTCGCCCCTAAGGACTCTGGTCAATGTAGTAAAGTGTTCGCGATGCATCATCTTTCGATCTTCTGCTATCTTCGCTGTCTTCGCCATCCCTGGACACGTGTTTCGGGGTATTACCCCTCATCAGCAGGGATAGGCCGTGTACTGGGGTTGCCGATGGCTGCCAAAATCTGCCAGGTATAGTACCCTCAGGCGCGTAGGTGCGGGATCCCAGGCTCGTCAGCCCGCTGCTCAAGGGAGCTTTAAAGTTACAAATGGGGGTGGGGTCGCACACTACTCACACACCGGCGGTGTCGCCCCTAAGGACTCTGGTCAATGTAGTAAAGTGTTTGCGATGCATCATCTTTCGATCTTCTGCTATCTTCGCTGTCTTCGCCGTCCCTGGACACGTGTTTCGGGGTATTACCCCTCATCAGCAGGGATAGGCCGTGTACTGGGGTTGCCGATTGCTGCCAATATCTGCCAGGTATAGTACCACTCAGGCGCGTAGGTGCGGGATCCCAGGCTCGTCAGCCCGCTGCTCAAGGGAGCTTTAAAGTTACAAATGGGGGTGGGGTCGCACACTACTCACACACCGGCGGTGTCGCCCCTAAGGACTCTGGTCAATGTACCTGGCAGATATTGGCAGCCATCGGCAACCCCAGTACACGGCAGCACTGGCATACGTCAGGCCAGCCAACTCTGCTTACGCTACCAGGAACAAACAAAAACACAGCATTGCCCAGATTTCCATTGTAGTGATTTCTTAGTTCCAGGTCTAGTTGTCAAAACCGCACATACACACTCCCTCATGGCTGGTATACACCCACACCAATCCAGCACATGCGTCACTACACACGTGATCCTACCAACAAAAAAGACCGGGCGGACTTGCTCTACGCCATTTTGGAGTTGCTCCCATCCCAAGAACTGTGATGGGCCGTCCTACTGGTTCAAACGCCTCATGTAGGCCCGAACCACCAAACAGGGGGGCCCACTACCATGTGCGTGGCGTCTTTGGTCACTGAGTTAGTGGTATCGGAAGTACTGAGCGGGTGAAGAACCTGCGATGATGATGATGGGAGCACAAGTATGTCGTTATCCATTGAGATATCAAGACTCAGCACAATATGTGAGACTTCTTAGTGGCAGATCGGGGCTACATGATGTAGAAGGTGTCCTGTCCACAAAAAGGTGAGCAATGAGGCCTGGGTGCGCATCGGAGGGAGTCGATGGGGTGCAGCAGACTGGATACAAAAAAAGCGACACAACTATTTAGACAAACGCAGTCCTATATAGTGTATCAAATTACATGTATATATATTTTTCTCCAATAGCAGGAACGTTTTTATAATCGGTCCAACGTGCAGAATATAAATTATACAAATAGTTCTTTTAAATTTGAGAGGGAATGTGGGTGAAAGGTCGATGTTATTCAACTCCACATTTAGTAACAATTACCAATCATAAGATCTTTCTTTTATTATCTTTTAGATGTAGAGCTTCAGGGTGCATTATGTCCCGGCACATGGTGAAATACACACACTGGTGACAGAGAGGTGAGCTGCGAATATTCTTTACAGTCACTTTCTCACTTCCTCTCTCCTTTGATAAAAAAATTACACGCAATGTTAACTTCCTTTTTATCTTACAGGTTGTGTTTCACAAATTGACATCCCCCAACACCTCTAAAACTCAACATTCAAGGATTCTGCGATGATGCGTGGACATCGTAACAACTTCTGAGAAAGCTGCTTCGACACGTAGTGCGCCCTCTTTGAATCGGGCCAATGGCACAAGGTGAGCAAAAAAGCTTGTTTCCGAAACGACAAGTCATCAGTAAAATGAGAAATGGGTAGTGTGCAGTAGCTACACTGTGTAGGAATGTACAATTACCTTCGGCCAGTGAGAATAGATAAGTTACAACAGTTTGAACGGCAGGTGTACGAGCCCCTTGCGCCACTTTTTTGTCACTTTTAACATGGGAAAAGTGGCGCAAGGAGCTTCTAAATCTGCCTCTGACTTCCCAAGAAAAACCTTCCCCTCGGTACTCTGCGAGTCAATGGGGTGCAACAGTCTAGATACCCAATATTGAGAACTCACCGCTATGCAGGGGGAATGCAGGGGATATAGTACTTTGGAAAAAAACAGGGCACAGACATCTCCTTACAGTGCAACTTGTAATATGGTATCCTGAGTGTACAAAAATATAAACCAAAAATGTACGTGTGCATTTGTATATACTATGCTATTACTAACTCTATAAACTATCTTTCAGATCACTAAAATGGAGGGTGCACTATGAAGCAACACGTCCTTGGACACACAACGGAGTCAAAAGGTGAGCTACGAGTATTTTCTCCAGTATTTACTGCTCCATCTATAACTTTTTCTCTCTCCCATGTTTCAATGTTGTTTTTTCTCTCTTTCTCACTCTCTATCACATAATTTCTCTTTCTCTTTTAAAGTTATGGACGCTGCTGTCCACTTTGCCGTGTACAACCTTAGCTGACTACAAGTTGTGAATTCTGTTGGCCATAGTGTTTACAAAAGGTAAGCAGAGCGGCCTAGATGTACAATACATCAGATTAAATACATTAGAACTAAAGGAGCCCATTTGCAAGCCCCTTGCGCCATTGTCGCGCCACTTTCAACATGAGAAAAGTAACACAAAAGTGGCGCAACACTCTTCTAAATAAGCCCTAAAGAATATTGTCCTGCATAATGACTTGATCTGTCACCTAATTCTGTCTCATCTTTGAATAATTTTAAAGACCTGTTGATCTGTAATATAAATCTGACGCAGTAGGCACTCCCATACAGACACCGCTCGAACGCAGGCCTATAAGACAATTGAAATGTATCAGGCACACTGCACACGTAAAAATAAGGAAATATTACCTAGTGTTACCTTGACTTGTAATATTTGACCTCATTTGGTCACATCGATCTAATTTTAAACACTAATTTTCTTTTTTGTTTTGCAGATTACCTACCGTACTTCTATTGGAGTCCATATCACATTTTGTTTATTATATTATTTTGGTAAATTTCTGCTCCTAATTATTTATTATATTGTTACGTTTAAGTTACGTTTCCAGTTATTTATTGTTGTTTTAATAAAAAGTTAATAAAAACAAATATATACAACTTTTTTGGGAGGGGATAGCAGTCCCCAATAGAAATAATATTTATAATTTGAAGTATAATTCTGAGGCTAACTCTTTACCGGATCTTTACTAGAGTCTATAGCTACAACTAACGGTTCCTATGGAAAAGTTTTAAAACTCCAGCACAATAACTTTTTCCATTAGCAACATAGTGTGGTGAACTTCTAACCTCTGTGCTTACGTAAATGTTCCATGAACTGTCACTATGGTAACAGGCAGAAAGCCGTTTGGGGGTAGGATTGAAAGGTACAAAAACCGTTATATTTACCCTGGATCCTCTACAAGACAAAAAGGAAAGCAAAGTAAAACAAAACACTGTGTACCAGATTTACAACCCCCTTGCACCACTTTCACGTCCAAGGCCCCCCGCTGCAAGTGTGGGGGCCTCAATGACCTCCCTCAAGTCCCGGGAACCACCATCCCCGGGGAATAGTATATTGTGGGAGGCAGGCTGCGTGGCCCTCTGACTGGTGCCCTCGAGGGCCCTGGGGAGCGCCACGCCCAGGGCCGGTTCCTGCAGTGTCCCCGGGTACCTACTCCCAGGACACTGCTGTTTGCTTTGAGAGGGTGTGAGTCTCACGGCTCCCGTCCTCCCATAACAAACTTAATTTGCATTTTGAAAGACAGAGCAGTGAAATCTGTTCTCACTTTCAAAATCCAAAGCAGACTGCTTTTCCACATGCACGTTAGCATCTCCCCTTGCGGAAAAGCAATGGCGGCTCCCGAACAACGCGGGCATTTTGGCTCCCCCCACGGTCCCCGACATTTTTTATAAGACCCGGGGGATAGGGTCCCCGAGAATATTAGAAATTACTGATAGGGGCTAGTTTTTTCACAATAAAAGTTAAAGTTGCGCACCCAGCACAGCGCTCAGTGCGACGCCCTGGATGCACGACTCATAATCTGTAGGGCCTTTGCTGCACAACTTCTAAGCGTTTAGGAGCCGGCATTACTTTTCCACATCAGGAGCTACTAACATGCAGCTCCCCATGTGGAAAAGCAATCTCATTTAGATTTTGAAAGAGAGAACAGATTTCCTTTCTATGAGAGGGCGGGATGGGCATCCAGGGACACTGCAAAAAGCTGCCCTCCAACAATACATACAGCCCCGGGGAGTGGTAGTCCTCAGGGCTTTGGAGACATTACTGCCACCCCTCCCCAGTCATGATTTTTTTTGTAACCCCGGGGGGTAACGGGCCCTCAAGTGCTCCAGGAGGGGGGCTACGTAGTCCCCCTCCCACAATACATAAACCCCCGAGGGGTAATGGTCCCCGCGGCTTTGAGGACCTTCGACTCCTCCCCCCACAATTTTTCTTTTTGGCCGGGGGGGGGCAAGATCCCCAAGGCTGGGGGGCCCCTTTGGGCCCCACATAAAATGTAATAATTTTGCCCACGGTAATTAACCCCCCGGAGACAAATTATTAAAAAAACTTTTATTTATTTTACGGCACAGTCCACGCACCCTACACGCACCTGCCGGTTTAAAAAAAAAAGTGGTCCCTCGTGGTCCTTATGGGACCCCCCTAAGCAGGTCTAGAGGGTAAAAAAATTTCTACCCTGCCCCCTTTCTCCGTTTTGAACCCATATTCCACTGACTTCCTCAGCCTCGCTTCTACCGAGGCACAGAATGGCTGCCAACAGTTCCTGGTTTCGAATGTTTACAACCGCTTGACAGCCAATTAGCATTGAGTGCATGATTGGGACGGTGCGCTTATGGTACGATGCCAATCCTTGCACAATCAGCGGATCCATAGGTATATAAATGAATTTAACCATCATTTTCTCAAGAACTTCTGAACATATTAACACCATTTAAGCAAAAGGCACAAGTCTGAGGACTACCTCTTTGCCAAATTTGATGTAATTTCGATCAGCCGTTCGGGCTGTAGCCGTGGCTTAAGGTCCTATGGGAAATTGGGATTGCATGGGGAAAACACATTCTGGGACCCCCTTTTTTCTCGGCCCCCACTTTTTATGAATCACCCCCAATCTTTCAGGGATGGAGCGGAACTGAACTGGCCAAAAGTTTGGAAAATTTTGAGAACATTCATCAATCGGCGCCAAAGTTATTGGCAATAGAATTTTGTGCATTTCCTATGCATAATAGGTCCTAACTATAACTACCTACTGGCGACCGTCAGTAGGTAATATGTATATATATTGTTAGCGCTTTGAAGCAGTTCTATATAGTAATCAAGATAGTTAACACTTTTCAAATGTGAAAACGCAACATAGTAACTTGCAGTTTCACATACAAGAATGCGTGTAGTAGAGCGGTAGATACCCAGGCACTGGTGGTGGATGTGCGTGCCTATGTGTGCGTGCCCGTGTGGGCGTGCATGTTCGAACCCCTTCAGGACTCTGGAGAGCCGAGCACTGGTTTGATGGGCATTCCTGAAAAGCCGCTGCACTGAGAGTGTAACACTAAATGTGTGTCTATGTGGAGCAGTGAGCCCTGATGGTGTGTGTGTTGTATGTACACACCAGTAGCATGGCCTCTGGCTGTTAGCGTCACATACAAAGCCACAGCATCGCTGGACTGGAAACTAGAATCTATAATAAAATAAATAAAAGTTTGAAAACTGAGGTGAGGGGTCTCTAGAGGCTCCCAGGATCTTGAAAGAGCCCTCTCCCCCCTCCCCTAATCCGAACCAGAACCAGAGCCTCCTTCACTCTTCTGCTGTCCAGAACAGATTGGAAGACCCCTCTCTTCACAGGACACCAGCTTGCTAATGCATGCAGCTTTGTACAGCGCCAAGAGGCAGCGGAGCGCTGTACAGGCCCAAAACACTTAAAATTATGACTATTCCAGTGCTTCATTGCTCTCTAGCCAGGTTTGCTTTATATAAACCCACATACACATGCTCAAAGCAGTCTGGGCACTGACGTGTGCACAGAAACACATGTAGGCAGCAGAGCGCCGTTATTTTGTTTGTGTGTGCACACAAGCATCTGCAGCCTAGCTCTGATGGTGTGTTGTTCATGCACTGATGTGTCTGTAGCAGTAAGAGCAATTACTGTGTGTGTGCACACATGTTTGCAGCCTAACTATGATGGTGTGTGTTTACAGGCGGGTCTGTAGCAGTCGATGCACTGTTTGTGTGTGTCAACACACATCTGCAGCAGTAAGAGCAGTTATTGTGTGCACACACTTGTCTGAAGGAGAGCCCTGGTGGTGTGCGTGCACAGACACGTGTAGTGCAGTCCATGCACTGTGTGAACACACACATGTCTGCAGCTGTGAGATCATGTATTGTGTACTCACACTTGTGTGCAGCAGTCCGTGCACTGTGTGAACACACTTGTGGGCAGCAGTCCATGCACTGTGTCAATACATACACACCTGCAGCTGTGAGATCACGCATTGTGAGATCAAGTATTATGTATGTGTGTGTGTTGACACACTTGTGTGTATTCGTCCACACCCAGGCAGTGTGTCTGTGCACTCTAGGCCCCTCCTACCACATGTCCCCTTCAGCAGTCACAGACGGTCTCGGCCTGTCTCTCGAGGTGGAGGCAAAGATGGGGAATTATCTCGAATGGAGGGAGGCTCGGGGGGGTCTGCTCTGAGCCGATCAAACCCCGGCCCATCTGCACATCTCTGAACACCTACGATGGAGGCTGGGCTGGAAATACAGAGGAAGACGGCCTGGACGGACAAGATGGAAGAGGGAATGGAGCAGTAATACTCACAGTACGGCCCGGGGGCCGTTTACAGCCCTCTTTACCGTTAAATGAGCCCCCCGTGAATGGCCGCACGAGCTGCTGTTTATTTGCTAGCCTACACCGCGTGGTCATCGCTAGCGGGTGCCCACCCCGGGTGCCAGCCTAATTAGAAACCCAGCGGGTGCCCACCCGGTGGGTTTACTGCCAGTGGAAGCGGGTGCCCACCCCAAATGCCGGCACCTTGAAAATCGGGAGCGGGAGCCTACCCCGCGTGTGCCCTGGAGGAGCAGGTGCCTACCCCGCAATTGTCCTTAACTGAAGGCAGGAGCCCACCCCGCCATTGCCGGGAGCCACTGGGAGCACTGTCTGGCCTCCCCGATGACGACAGGAGAACGTCATCAGGGTCGGGCCGGACCAGGAAGACGCCGCGCCTGCAGGCTGCAGGGAAGACTCCAGAGTCTCGCGCAGGACCTCCATTTGAGTCTTGGGTCCCAGCAGGGGGCCAGGTTGAAGCCAGATGAGGCGTTGTCGGTGGCCGGGCTCACGTGAGCAGGGGAGAGCCTTGCCTGCTGAGCCCGCGGGAAGGAGACGCTGAGGGAGAAGACCGGAGCCTCGCAGGCCCCTGGTGACGACCCCAAGGACTGCCGGTGAGTGGGGCTTTGTGTTGAGTTAAAAAGGGGTACGGCTGTTGCCTCTTCTCAGCCCCGAGTAGCCCCGCTGGCCACAGAGACAACGGAGGGCAACACCGGCTGGGGATTTCCCCACCCAGCCCCCAAGGAGTGGTGACTGGGGCTGGGGCTGGGCTCCGACTGTTGAGAGGTGGGGCCACTCTTGTTTAGAGTCCCAGAGGGGGACTCTCCTAACCCTGCAGGGTCCACTTGGTCTGTCCCTACCTTGGCTGCACTACAGAAGTGGGAAGCGGCCACGTGGGCAGTTCTGTTGTGGAAAATCCCAGAAAGAGAGGGGCTCTTGCTTGGTCAGTGACTTGGGCTCCCTTCATTATTGCAACGGATTGGGCATTACTGAACTTGAGAGCCCCAGGAGAGGGGACTCCAACGTGACCGGAACTAGTGTTACTCATACTTTTACCCTAATGCACATGTTTATGCCGAATGCTAATTATGGTTTATGCCCCATTCTATCAGGAGTGTGCCAAATGTATACATGCTGGTGCTTGCTAAATGTTACCTAGGCCCCACATTAGTTATATACTGTGTACCCACCCCGCAGAGGAGGCCTACCCATTCATATTTTAGGCCCCGTTCAAATTAGGGTACATACAATGTAAGTTAGGGTTGGAGATATTGCATTCAGGCTCAGGTGATGTCCCATAACTGGCACGCTCTAATACCTACACTGATGGTTTTGGGCAGAATGTGCTTCCATGCCAAGGAAGTTTACGCTACTGCTGATGGCCCCTGTCCATGGTTTGGGCCTCTACGCGCACATGTTATGCCGTTAAGAAGCAGATGGTCTAGGCCTGAGGTTGATACCTAATGTTCTGCCCCTAATGTGTACAGTGGTGGTGTTCTGCATACTATGCCTAATGCTAATGGTTTCTTTTCCCCTGAGACTACAAGGCTGGTGTTCTGCATATTTTGCCTAACCTGATGTTTCCATTTCAGGCTACGGCAACAGTGATTTAAGCCTAATGTCAGGTGATTATGCTAAGTCTTTCATGCTAATACGGTTACATATAACGTTCTCTTGTTACCATATGGAGAAGCCTGAGATGATGCATTCATGCCATTAATGTTTTTTCTGGTATTGACGTTTTCATGCTATGATGCGTCATGTTTATGCTTTATGCCTATTGCGAGGACGCTAAGTGAATGATTTAGCCAGTAGCGACTGGCTGTTACCCGTCTAAAGTTGATGGACTTCACCTTTATTCTTTACACTTACATTTATCCTAACTGTACGAGCGATGGTTCTGATAGCGGCCCGATTGGTGCTGCCCTGTAAATAGTCCCCGTGTTAACTGCTACCCCGTGCCAATTAGCACATTGTATATGCAACTGTGATTACATTCTAATGTGTTTATTCTACAATACACAAACTGTTTTTCACCTAACCTGGTGTGGAGTCTCTTTTTTGTAGTGTGCCTTGTGTGCCGCCTGTGTGTGCTGCGTGGATGCTTTACACATTTCCTCCAGAGTTTGGCCCGCCCACTCTGCACCACGCTACCCCGTTTCTAACAGCGGCTATGAAGCAACTGTTGCCCTGCAGCCTTTTGACCCCTTGCCTGGGGAAGAACCTTCAACTTCATCTTAAACCCAGGACCCCAGAGAGAGTCCAAGGGCTAGTCTGGTGGCCTCCTGATCTGAACCTCAGGGACAGAATAGGCTCCCAAATATCCTAAACAAGCTCTGGATATAGGTCCAGCCAGTTTCTAACCCCCAAGTGGTGCATCTCAGGTCCTGAACCCTTTGTTGGCTCACCGGCACTGAAATCAAGCTTCTAGGCTGTTCACGAATGGGCCTTTCAACGCGTGGAGATCCAGCAAGGCCCCCCAGGACCCCGCTGTATCCTCGTGCTTCACTGACAGCATAATGCAACACTCTCACTGCTACTCAAGGCCCTTTGCAGTGTGAATGGGACTCTTGGATAGAACTTGAGAAGGTAAACCTAGCTGGACTACTATGGCACTGTATCAAGTTGCACTCCATCGTGGTCAGCCTGACCTTTGAATTTGACCTGGCCCAGCACGACCAGATATCCCAAGTTGGTGCTTTGTATTTTTTGGTGCTATTTTCATTATATACTTTAAATATTCATATCACTGGTTCTATTGATTAGATTTTTTAATGATTTTGTCTTATGGTATTGATAACATTTAGCTCTATTTGTCTAACTGGTCGTGGGATCTTTTTGTGTGTTTTTTGCATAGGTTTACTGTTTAAAGTATTGCACAAACAGTTTGGACATTGCCTCTCAGTTAAGCCTGACTGCTCTGTGCCAGACTACCAGGGGGTTGAAAACAGGTTAATTTGGGGTTTGCTTGTGCCTTACCCCGACAAGGATTGAGGTTGCTGTTTGACCACACCCCAGTCAACCAGTAACCCAATTTCTCACAACAGTATTTACATTACTATCGGTATTCCATAGTTACACATCCATTACTGTTTGTTGGAAGCCTGATCAGGTGAAATGTACCTGTGTATACAGATATCTATCAAAACGGTTTGGTCGGTAGCTCTCAACAATAAATGTGGATTATTTTGTTGTTCTTTTTATAAAGGGAGCAGTTTTCACAAAGATGGCAAAATAAACCTAAAGAGTCGTGTGCAGTCGTAAGACAATGTTTGCAAAAGCAGAGTAACTGGTGGTATAATTGGAATACAGTACCAGCATTGGCATAGCCAATAGTTCAAGCTTTTGGGACCTTATAAGTACTTAGTTATGCAGCACAAATATCCTTGGTGCAACAGCATCAACTGTTGCATGGCTAAACACTTATAAGGTCCCAAAAGCAAGATATATTGGCTGCACCAATGTTTGAATGCTTTAAACCTGATTATAAGTGTTAGGAGAGAGCGGGGGGCAGGAGGATAAGCACAGCGAGATTTAAACCTGATGATAAGTGTTAGGACAGAGCTGGGGGCAGGGGGATAAGCATGGCGAGCTTTGAACCTGATAATCAGTGTTAGGACAGAGCGGGGGAAGCACGGCGAGCTTTGAACTTGATGATAAGTGTTAGGACAGAGCGGGGCAAGCACGGCGAGCTTTAAACCTGATGATAAGTGTTAGGCCAGAGCGGGCGCAGGGGGGTAAGCACGGCAATCTTTGAACCTGATAAGTGTTAGGACAGAGCAGGTGCAGGGGTTAAGCACAGTGAGCTTTGAACCTGATGATAAGTGTTAGGACAGAGCAGGGGCAAGCACGGCGAGCTTTGAACCTGATGATAAGTGTTAGAACAGAGTGGGGCAGGGGGATAATCACGGTGAGCTTTGAAATAGATGATAAGTGTTGGGATTGAGTGGGGGAGGGGGTAAGCATGGCAAGCTTTGAACCTAATAAGTGTTAGGACAGAGCGGGGGCAGGGGGTAAGCACCGCAAGCTTTGAACCTGATAATAAGTGTTAGGACAGAGCGGGGGCAAGCACGGCGAGCTTTGAACCTGATGATGAGTGTTAGGACAGAGCGGGGGGCAGGGGGTAAGCATGGTGAGCTTTGAACCTGATAATAAGTGTTAGGACAGAGCGGGGTCAGGGGGGTAAGCACGGCGAGATTTGAACCTGATGATAAGTGTTAGGACAGAGCGGGGGCAAGCACGGCGAGCTTTGAACCTAATGATCAGTGTTAGGACAGAGCGGGGGCAAGGGGGTAAGCACAGCCAGCTTTAAACCTGATGATAAGTGTTAGGACGGATCGGGGGCAGGTGGATAAGCACGGTGAACTTTGAACCTGATGACCAGTGTTAGGACAGAGCAGGAGGCAGGGGGGTAAGTACGGCGAGCTTTGAACCTGATGATAAATGTTAGGACAGAGTAGGTGCAGGGGGTAAGCATGGCAAGCTTTGAACCTGATTATAAATGTGTTAGGACAGAGCGGGGCGAACAAGGCGAGCTTTGAACCTGATGATCAGTGTTAGGACAGAGCGAGGGTAGGGGGATAAGTATGGCGAGCTTTGAACCTGATGATCAGTTTTAGGACAGAGTGGGGGCAAGGGGGTAAGCACAGCAAGCTTTGAACCTGATGATCAGTGTTAGGACAGAGCGGGGTCAGAGGGGTAAGCACGGCAAGCTTTGAACCTGATGATAAGTGTTAGGACAGAGCGGGGCAGGGGGTAAGCATGGTGAGCTTTGAACCTGTTAATCAGTGTTAGGACAGAGCGAGCGGCAGGGGGTAAGCACGACGAGCTTTGAACCTGATGATAAGTGTTAGGACAGAACGGGGGCAGGGGGGTAAGCACGGCCAGCTTTGAACCTGATGATAAGTGTTAGGACAGAGCGGGGGCAGAGGGGGTTAGCACAGCGAGCTTTGAACCTGATGATAAGTGTTAGGACAGAGCAGGGGCAAGCGCGGCGAGCTTTGAACCCGATGATCAGTGTTAGGACAGAGCGGGGGCAAGCATGGCAAGCTTTGAACCTGATGATCAGTTTTAGGACAGAGTGGGGGCAGGGGGGTAAGCAGGGTGAGCTTTGAACCTGATGATCAGTGTTAGGACAGAGTGGGGCAGGGGGTAAGCACGGTGAGCTTTGAGCCTGATGATCAGTGTAAAGACTTAACTAGTTCCTGAGAAACACAACAGAAGCAGCAGTAAACATAAGGCATGAGTATGAATCTCTCCCAGGCAGTGACACAGTAAATTACCTTTTATTAACTATGCTTGAAGCGCACCCTCCGTGAATCCTGTGCTTCAGAGATGTAAAAGTGAAAGCGCTTCACCCAAAGAAGATGGGAGGTGTGGGGGGATGATCAATTATCTTTGGCTATGTTGTCAGCTGAGGCACGCAATGCTTAATGAGCCTTGACAGAAACCCACATGGCGGCTGCGCTCGTGTACTCGCACGTGCATGCAAGCTTGAGGCCAGCAAAAGCCTCTGGTAGCACTTTGAAAACTCCCTTACTAAAAGTCGAGCAAACAGCACATGTGCTGCTCTAGGTTCGACCTAAAAAACCATGAAGATCTAAAAAGAAGGAAAGGAGAATATGTGCTGTAGTAGCAACATAGTTAGTTGTGAAGCAATAAGACTTTTGTTCTAAATGAGCTTTCCAATTTGTCCAGTGTGGTCTTGGTCAGTTCCGTTAATACCTCTTATACACAGAGCTCTAACCTGCTTAAAGTGCAAGGACTCAAGAACTTGAAATCTCACTTCATTGTGTTTTAAGAAAGCATCAGAAACTCACCTATGTCTTCCTGAGAGAGAGCTCAGGCATAGATGCTAGATCTTCAGTTTCTTTTTGAGTGACATTTCTAGGTTTTCAAGGCACTTAACTGTGACATTTTTAGGTATTACGTGTGACACTTTCAGTGACACATTTTAGTGACAGAACAAAGTAGGAATTTCAGAAATTATCGATGTTTTGGTTTGTAACGGTCTTAAACCAGCTGAAGAACCATTTGAAGTATTGGCTAAAAAGCCACGACTGGCTAAACACGTCAGCAAAACAAGATAGGACCACCTGGTACTGAGGTCCTCGACTTACGACTCTCCCATCCTTCCCTCATAATGGGTGATGGGAGACAGACCCACGAGTACGGTTGCCATTTGAACAATTTTATCACCGACCTGACCTGTCTTTTTAAGTCCAGGCCGGTAGCATGATTGGAAAAAGCATCAGCACCATCTGGTACCTTTTCTCTTCTGAAATATAAAAGAAGCAAATACATGAATAAATGAATTAATCAAAAGTATTTGGGAGCTGTCTAGGCCCTCTCTGTAATTATTGGAGCACAAAGAGGGAAATTTGTCAAAAAAGATTCCTGGCAATTTTACACAAATCCCTTTTCATCTTGCCAATTCTTGCCTGTTCTAAAACAGTAAACCACAGACAAATTGTCGGTATTTTTTTCTAAGAAAGAGATTTTCCCAAAAACATTATAGTTCTTTTTAAAACTGGTGGGGATTTGAAGGCAACCAATTACAAAAGAGTACTTAAGAACCCGAGATTCAGGTCAAACCTGCCTTTTGATCATCACCTCCCTTACTCTTCAAAAAGTGCATTGCTCACTTAAAATTTACATGTGACGGAAGTGTTTTAAATCTTCATGTAAAGCGATAGAGGCAAGAAAAAACATTCATGAAAAGAGTATAGCTTAACTTTTAAAAATGCTTATAAAAACAGCATTCTGATATGGAAGTATGCCTATCTTTACGACGTTCACTGACCTCCTAACAAATCTCTCATCTCTCGGAATCATAAAAGTTCGTTATTATAGCTGTTTGTTTAAAAATTGGTTGTATAAACACACTGACAACTGGAGCGGAAGTGTTCTAAACCGCTAGTAAGTAGTATTTCTCTGGTGTTCCCTGGGAAAGTAGTGGTTTTTGCAGCGGCATAAGTCAGGGGTTTCTACGTTCAGAGTTCAGAAGCCAGAGGTCAGATGTTATTCTTTTGTGGTCGGGAGAGGTTAAGGTGGGGCTATGGACTGTGGGTCCTAACTTTACCTGTCTCTCCTCGGCGCGTTCTAGCTTCAGGAGTAACAGCCACAGGGGGGTAGGCAACACGGAGTCTGCGCAGCACATGTGGGTGCCAGTAAATAACAAATTAGTTAATTGCAAGGAAAGGGAGGGACACTAGCCAAGTTTCCAGGGCAACAGTTCTCTCCAATGGGGCAGAGAGTTAGTCAAATGTATCCAAAAGTCATCGGACAGTCGTGTGAAAGTCGCTGAGGAAGAACGAACAGAGCTGTATTTGTTCATCTCTTTTACACATGTGCGTGATAATGTCCAGCCCTTTTGGGGAAATAGGGATACATTTAGTAAGATGCATTAGGCTGGGTGTTTACGCGGTCTTCTCAGGATTGTTTCTGTCACTGGTGCACTATGTGCTGTGTCTCTTGGCCTCAGGGTGTGAGGGACCGAAGAATACACCTTAAATATGGCAGTATTTGCTACATAACCTGTAGCAAAAACATTTTCTTTACATGCATTAGAGGGCATAGAACCCTTGCTGTACCACTTTCAGAGTTTGATTTAGCAAACTAAACTCTGCTGTTTTAAGTTTCAAATACTCAATGCTCGATGGACGGTGCAACGCCCGTAATGTTCTGGAAAAGTCTACATGTTACAAGTCTCCTAATTTGATATTTTAATGGACATCAAAGAGCACACTTAGTAAACGCTCCCTCGGTAACATAATAACTGATGAAGGTGTCACAATATTTTGATAGAGTCCTGCCCCAGCCTAGCTGGTGGGCTGGTACACATTTCAACCTGATGACTGTGCATCCCCGCAGGGCAGAATAGGCGAAAGGGAGGGGCTCTGTCAACGCAAATCCTCTGGCTCACATAGCTAAGAAAATAAATAGGGCTTCAATTTGTTGAATCTGTCTTTTGTCCTAACTTTATCAAAATAAATAAAATACTGGCGTCCCTTATTTTGATACATTTGCAAAATGGAATGTCTTAGAAAAATGACCAGGGGCTCAAAATAAATGCACAAGATCTCTCCAAAGTATTTGCTAAAATATGAACTCGGTAAATGTAATACATTCTTTGAATTTAATATATAATCTTTGAATGACGTTTATACGCGCACACGTCCATATATGTACGTTTATCAGCTGACGTCTCGACCAAATCCGTGCGATTTCATAAATATTAAAAATAGAATACTGACTGTAGTTGGCCTTTAAACGCAGTAATGCTGGACGTTTGCATCACCATGAACATTCTACTGTTGTGCCTAAAGACCGTTTAATTAGTTATATGTGCTTTAAAATTGTGTTCACCAGATTTCAACCTAAAGAAAGACTTCGCATAAATGGCTCGAAGGAGCCTTATACTTCAAAGGCCTTATTCATAGCGTAAAGATTAGCATATTGATCTTTGCCGAAACTTTACAGATCGAGTAAGAGCTATGAGCAAGAACATGTTTTTTTCCTGCTTTAGTGTTACAATAATGAAGCTTTGGGATCTGAGTCCGATGCTCTGTGGGCGGCAATCAACTATCTTCCCCAGGGTCGACAGGGACCCGAGAGTGGTGGTGGAATGAAGAAGTCACACTACCTCCTCCAACTGCCGTCTCCATATCAGCTGTAGGTCCCTGCAGACCCAAGCTTCTAGGTTTAGTGACCGGCTGGTCACGTTCTAGTGTTGAACAGTGTGTTTCCACCAGCCACTCCTGGAGGGCTGGCTTCCACACTCACCCCAGACTCATCCAACACAGGTGTGCCAGGACATGTGACCCTGCCAATAAAAGAGGACGGACGCACGTTCCCTTGGCCAGTTCCTGATAGTGTACCATAGCGCCTTGAGACCCTCTGGGTGAGTAGTGCGCTTTATAAATGCCTGAACTTGAACTTGTCTGTGTGATCATTATTAGTGCATGGGGGCCTAGGGCCACGACTCATCATATGGGTGACGAGTGGGACCTGCTTCGCATGCAATCTGGGAGCTGTCTCGTGGTCCTGGTGGGGGAGATGTTTAGCTTGGTGATTACGCTAAATTTAAACCTTGCCTTACCTTCCAAATTTGGTACTGATGGTCTTTTATTTGCCTGCTGAAGGTTGTCGAGGGAATAAACACTTCAAGATTATACTTACAACTAGCAGCCCGTCCCGACGTTGTCTGGGTAGGCTTTGCAAGGTGAAAGGTATTCACCAGCATCGCGCACCCCGGACACGGTCTGCCTGTGGAACTCAGATACTGACGGCTTCCTTAAAAGGCGCAAAGCCGTGCTAAGTGTCATCAGGATCGGCCACGGCTGCCATTTTGCTGCAAAAGGATTATTTGAAATCATGTTATTGCCTTGAGCCGTGTGTCTGTGGAAGCGGTGGGTAGTGATACCAGCACTCTGCGTCTCCCCGCTCGGGCCCTCCCTCCATCCCGGAGATCAGAATCACTCCCCCGTATCTTAATGGTTTGAGTGGCTGTGCCTGGTTTTCGCCTAGAAGAGTGTGCCTTTTGCATCTAGCGCATAAATACCCACAGTCTTGTTTAAAGGGGTTTCTTCTACTGCGGGCTTACGTGTTTTACTCTTCATGCCTGCTTTCACTTTCAAACACGGCATAACTTTACTTTAGCGGGCATAACTGTAACTTTCGGGGCCACGGCTTGCTCCTAAGTGCCTTAGCGCCCCTGGCCACGGTGCCTCTCAGAACCTTCTCCTCCCCGCGCTCCTGGCAGCTCTTACCTATGGGCAGGTCCCATGTCCTGAAGCCATTGGCCACACGCCTCCGTGGGGTGTCGGTTCCATGCTCCTGGCCGCGTTGTATACAGACGCCCATGACGCCGTGTTTACCTAATGCCACGCCCACACGCCAAGCCGCGTTCTATCACTGTATGCATAAGCCCGGACTACTTTTCCCCTAACGTTCTTCCCCCCCCTAATGTATATGGTGTGGTGATGTATAGCATATGTCCATCTCCTGGACCTCCCCTTTCCAACGCTGTATTGGGTGTTGTGATTGGTGGTGTACTTCTGGAGTTTACCCGCCTCAAAGGACACAGTTCTCTCTTTATAATAGTAGTATAGATGTAGTCATGCTTTAAAGACCACAGACTCCGAATTCTAATTTTTGTATTTTATTATATGGCCAAAAATAATTGGATATACACGCATTTGAGAATGAGCGAATTTAGGTACATCAAAATCAATACAGAGCCAAATCTTCGCATATAATTAATTTGGCATAGATGGCACAAAGTAATAAATTCAAGAAGGAAGATACACCCCAAGATGGAGGTGGAATCTAAATCCTTTTTCATTAGGAAGGAAAGCATACACTATCTTTCCCTACACTACTCTCATTAATTAAATTCCTGGCTGCTTCCCCCATACCTCAATTCCAAAAGGTGTCAGCACGTGTAGCCTTCCTGAGAAGTACCCACTTCAAATGGTTCAAAAAAGCTTAAAGCTATGGAGCTCGCTCTTAGGATGCTCCTTCTCCTCCGAAAATCTAGAAGTCTGGTTTTTCTGTCCCTGCGGATAATACAAAAACTCAGCCACCTCCTAAATGTATCACATGACAAATCATTTCACTTCCAAAGGTTGAGGTGAATTTCCATCGCTTCTCTAATTAATTCTTCTTTTTTTCGAATGGCCTTGGAGTGCAGATAGGCCAGACACAGAAGGTATCCTCCCTTCCCGCTTCTCAGACTCTTCAAAGACATTCTGGTTATCTCCTTAAATTAAAATAACGAGGCGGAGTTCCAATACCTGCAGTGAGGTGGGAGCATTCTGTTCTGGTACACACAAAGATACATTTAATTATTTCTTCAGCAACAGGGGCTTTCGAAACTGTCAACAACTTTTAACTCTGGGCCTACAGTGCAGGCAACACCATTACATTGTTATGAATATAATATCATTCTGCACATTATACATACAAAAATGATGGTGTATCAACTACATGTAAATTCTATTTAAAAATGCACATTACGATTCTTGCTTAGATGTAAAATAAATGCATTTAATAAACACAATATATTGAACACAATCCTCAATTAAGAAAATGTATTCACAATCACTCTCACCCACAAATATTTTGTCACAATAAGTTGATGTGTGTCTGATGCATAATTTTCCATTTTGCCCGAAGTCTAATGCCATTGGACCAGAACTTCCCTTTGCCTTATGATCTAATTCTTCCTGTGTCCATGGGATAGCCTTATACTTTGGGTCGGGTCTAAATAAGGTCTCTCTATGTCGATCCTCTATCTGACCTACAAATTTCTTTTCAACATCAGTCAACATGCAAATCAAATTGTATCTATGAGCATATGATGTATCTAACGTAATAGTAGGCGCGAAATACGTAGACATTCTCTCTACCTCCTTGTAGTAGTCATACTTATTCATGTACTTTAGAACCGGGACTTCTGAGAGTACTACATCATAATTTGAGAAATATTACTCAAAATGGACCTTACTATAAAACATGCTCAGCAACACACTACATGTGATGCCATACGTTACAGGTAAGTGGTGATATCGGATGCCCTCTTCAACTGATGCTGGCAGTTGCATATACATATAACAATCTTTTGCTTCCATTGTATCTACATATTCATACAACAAACGAGCATATGCATTCAGCGTAAAATCTCCCTTTGAGAAATCTGCATGTAACATTCAACTAGTTTCTAACCCTGGGCAATGCACTACGCTACGCTACGCTCGCGTAGTTTGCGAAGTTTGCTCTACTTCGCACTACGTGAACTGGACGTAGCACAGTGCAAACACGCGTAGCGTAGTGCAGCGGTTATTTTTTGCTTGCTCGCGGTCCTCAACGTCAAGTTGGCGACAGCGAGCAAGCAAAATGACATCCTGTCGAGACTTTTTCCTCGTTTGTGATCAGCAACATCAAGTTGCCGATTGTGAGCGTGGAAAATAAACCTCCCAGCGATATTCTCAACGCAGGGAGTTGAGGTTTCTCATTGCCAGTGGTCGCGTATGCTCCCGACCGCTCGGGATGAGAAAATACCAGTTCGCGTTGACCAAGCTGCAACTCAAGTAAAAATCTACTCGAGCGGCAGAAAACTACAGCTTGCACTGTGCAAGATGCCTTTTTCAATGATTGCACAGTGCCAGATGCTTGTCCGCACTGTGCAATCATTGAAAACAGCATCTTGCACAGTGTGAACAGGGTACTACGCAGTTCGCGTAGTGCTACACATAGTTCGCGTAGTGCGAAGTGCACTTTTCGTAGCTTCGCTTAGCGCTACTTCGCAAACTGCGCCCAGCCCTATAGTCTCCCTAACCATATCTCTATCCTTGGCTGATCAACCCTCCTCTATGTCTGCGGTAGATGAGGTTGATGTCATTTCATTCTTTTCGACTGATTATAACAGGTTACCTCTAGTACCATTGATTCATATTGTTCTTTTAAAAGCAGGTCCTTAATTTTCCCTACCTGTGATGTTCAATTAATGAACTATAGTTCATTAATTGAACATCACAATTGGATGGTGGAGGATGGTGAACTGCATGCCGCCTGAGGGAGGTGGAGGTGTTGGTTGTGGCGTAGGCCTGTCAATCAGGACCGCCACTAGCTGGCCCAAGAGGTCCACTATTTGCCCCATGCTGGTGTACATGGACCTCATCAGCAGAAGGAGTCCATGTGAATCTTCCTTTGCCCAGCCCGTTCATCCCTGGGCCCGTTCATAGGCACCAAGGACTCTTTTGATGTTGTCCATGGCTTCGGACCCAGTGTCCGGTTGTCTGTGACTGTCCTTTACCCTCTCACCTGCCCGGCTGCCACGGACCTGTTGCCTCACCACTGTTGGCACCCGCATCCTCTCCCTGCCATCCTCAGTTGTTGGTGTGTGGTGGTCATCCTCTATGGCAGGGAGAGTGTTGCAGGCAGCACTGGTAGTGGTGGTGGTGTAGGCTGCACAGGCCGTTATAGCAGGGGTGTGCGTAGATGGTGGTATTGCTGCAGATGTGGTGGGGGGGGACAATGGGTTCCTGGGACCTGCTGCGCCCTGGCACCCCAGATGGGCCGGCTGCAAGCTCGGCGTCTGAGAGTTCCAGGGAGTCCTCATCCGAGAGTACATATTCCGGGGGTGGGACTGGCTCTGCAGGTTGCTGTTGTTGTCCTCTGCAGTCAGTGCACCCCTCAAACGTGGTGTTAGATGTATCTTATTCACATGTTATACACCACACAGTTTACTAGTTATCACATTGTTGGTCTGCATACTAGTGTGCATCCTGACATGATGTGGAGGTATATGCATTACTTGTCCATGGTGTGATATGTCAGTACATACCATGTGGCACATGCATATTTTGTGATTACAAGAACATGTTGTCATCAGACGACTAGCGCCACAACTACTTTATAAGTGGCATCTCTGTTGCTTACTCTGCCTGGCAGGCAGTTAATCTGAGATGCATTAGCCATTGTTGTCTCATGCATACCTTTGTCATGTCATGTGCAAATCTCAATTTGTACTAAAGACCATGCTTGCTTTGTTTTTCATATGGTCATTGATGCTCTGCCCACATGGCACTTACACATGGCATTCAGTGCTGTGCATGATTGTGCACATACTTTATTCTACATGTGAATTGGTGATTCACACTATGGATGCTGTGACAGTTACATTTGCTTAGCTGCCTGCACACTGTAAGTGGCAATTGGATCTGTGTGAATTTTTTTAGGATGAGAGGACTGGTGTTGGCATATGGCAGCATGTTTTCTGAGAGGAATGGATGGGTGCCTGCACTGTCTACTTATCTGTTCTGTTGTCAAATTTAGGTTTAAATTGTGACACATCTCTGTGTGTGTGATGGAAGGCTTCATTCTGCTCGGGGGTGGGACAAGAGGGCAGGAGATGGCTACCTTCCTGTTATTTTGAAGTGTAGAATGCAATGGCTGCCACAAGCATCTTGGGGGCTCCATCCTGCTTATGAGTGGGACTGGGGGCATGGTGAGAGTAGTGGGGCAGGCCTTTCAACCCCAAACAGCACAACCTGGGAAGATGGCTACCTACCTGTTAGATGGAGGTGAACACTGCAATGGCTGAACCATGCTTTTGGGGTGGTGCTCCATCCTGCTGAGGGGTGTGGCAGGGGGCATGGTGGGAGTTGTAGAGAAGGCCTCCCACCCCTAATCAGCCTCCATGGAAAGATGGCTACCTACCTGTTAGATGAAGGTGAACACTGCAATGGCTGACACATGCTTCTGCGGGGGGTGCTCCATCCTGCTCAGGAGTGGGACTGGTGGCATGGTGGGAGTAGTAGGGCAGGTCTCCCACCCCAATACAGCACAACCTGGGAAGATGGCTACCTACCTGTTAGGTGAAAGTAAACACTGCAATGGCTGACACATGCTCCTGGGGATGGTGCTCCATCCTGCTCAGGGGTGGGATTGGGGACATGGTGGGAGTAGTGGGCAGGCAGGCCTCCCACCCCCAAACAGCACAACCTGGAAAGATGGCTACCTATCTGTTAGATGGAGGTGAACACTGCAATTGCTGACACATGCTTCTGGGGGGTGCTCCATCCTGCTCAGGGGTGGGACTGGGGGCATGGTGGGAGTTGTAGTGCAGGCTGCCTGAACACATGCAACCCTGGGAATGTTACAGGCTACCTTTGGGGTGATTTAGATGGAGTGGATGTTCTATATGTGAGAGCTGTTTTGGATATTGTGGTGCATATAGATTTACTAGGGCCTAGGAGGTGTAGCTTTGTAGTTCTGCAGGACAGTACATGGCAGTGTAATGGTTTACATTTGTTTGTTCCTACCAGCCTGCACTCCCCCGGGTATTCTTGTGAGACTCTCTGGGTGCAGTATGGCAAGCACCTTCTCCTCCCATGCAGTGAATGTTTTTGGTGGGATCGGAGGGCCACCACCAGTCCTCTGAGCCAGCTCACGGTTCTTGTTCCTCTTTTCCTTGACAACCCTCTCCAGGTCATGCCACCGCTTCATGATTTCATTTCTGGAACGTAGGGTGGTCCCTACTGCATTGACCTTGTCGACTATCCTTGCCCACATTTGTGTTCTTGTGGCTAATGGTGTCTGTTGGACCAGGCTACCAGAAACTTGTGGTTCTACTCTGATCATCTCATCTACCATGACTCTGTGAATTTAGGCATTTTCTGTGGTGCCATTGTGTGTGCTGTGCTAATGTTTTAGGGTGAAGTTGTGAGGGTGGTAGGGGTGGTGTAGGTGGTGTGTACGTGTGTGTTGTTGTGCTGGTGTGATGTGTGCAGGTTTGCCGCTCCTTTGTCCTGTGGTGTTGAGCCCTTCAGCTGTGGAGTCTTTAAAAGGATTCTGGTCAGGGAAGGGGATGGTTTTATGCTCAGGTATGTGGGTGTGTCAAGATGGGGTATTGCTGTCAGGTGTGTTGTGTGGGTTGTCCTGGGAATGGTGCTTGTTGAATTTGCCATTGGGGTGTGTCTTTGGGATGTGTTAGGTGTTTTGGTGGGCCAGGCTAGTTTGCTATGTGTACTTGGTGGCCTTGTTGTTTTTTTTTGTCGACCGCCATTTTTTTCACCGAGCGTCCGCAGCGATGGATATGCTACAGGCCTTCTGCCAGCTCTCCCATTCATCACTGTTTGAGACCGCTGCAGTTGGATACAGCGGAACGTACCACGGTCACATCGGGGATATCATAATTTTCTGTGCGGTCTCTCCGCAGTCCTTGCGGTGGGTTGGTGTTTCCGCCATGGATCCGATTGGCGTGGATGGATTTCCGCCATCTCCGCATGCTACGGGTGGTCTTTGGTGCCCTCGTTCCGCCCCAGTCTGATTTTTTGGGCGTTTGATCCTAATTGGTCCGCCGGTTTTGCCGCGGGACCGGCGAGCAGTTGATTGCCGCTACCATGGCGGTCGGGTTGGTTTTCCTGACTGCCAACCTAATAGACCCCATAGAGTGGAGTTGCATATAGTGGAAGAGCATATAGTAGATTGGTGTAGAATGGAGTGTTGTACAATGGAATAGGGTAGAGTGTAGTAGGGTTGAGTGAATTGGTATAGATGTTCTGTCCACACAATATATTTGTTTCCAATATTCTGTCCGTCATCTGTGTGAAAGTGTGTTAACAAATGTAGATGTAATGTGGCAGGGAAATAGATTATTTGGTGTAAATGTTCATTTTTAGTAGTATGTGTAAATAGTGTAAGTAGTCTTAAAGTTAAAATACTAAGTTATGCTTAGTTATATATTGTGCATCAGTATACCATGGTACGTGTGTATCATAAGACAGTATGTGTTTGGATAATGTGTGTGTTTTCCCCAAGGCAGCCATGTCATTTCACCCCATTTTGTCTGTGTTCACCATTTTGCTGCGTTCTTGTTTAGGGCCTTACATCTAGGTAAAAAGTATGTTTTATTGATGCTTTCTACTTATTACCACTTTATTAAAATGTTAAGAAAATACTTTGAGCAGTTTAGGCAAAACAGTGCCTTTTTAAAAAAGCGCTGTAATTTGTAGGGATTACCGTAGAACTCCGTAGACTTTAATGAAGATTTAAATATAGTAAAAATGTGAAATACACTGCAGTACACCATATTTGTAAAGTATTGGGTACTACAGTGTCTTTACAATTTGTTTAACATTTTTGTTTTATTTTTAGTACAGCTGTACTAATGTTAGAAATTGTGTCTCTAGTTGGCAGAGCTTTGCACCCTCACCAAGTAGGGACCTAATAATAGTCAGGGTAAGTCACATACACAACCTAAATTAACCTGTGCTCACCCTCCGGTAGCTTGGCACATAGCAGTCAGGCAAAACTTTAGAGGCAATGTGTAAATAATTAATACTTAAACTACAATAATACAGAGAAAACAACACAAGAAGACTCCACACCTGTTTAGAAAAATAGAGAATATTTATCTGAGTAAAACAAGACCACAATGACACACATCCAATAGGTGGAACTCAAGATATTAATTGTAAAGATTAAATTCAAAAACATTGCTTGGAAGTCAATAGAGCTAAAAGGTAACTTGAGGTCACACTAGAATGATATAAATCCAAATTTCAGGCCAACTGCGATGGAAGGCAGGCAGACCATAGGACCCACTCAGGGCCAGCGGAAGAAATAACTTTGTATGGAGCAAGTGTTGGCGTCGAAGCCTCAATGTGTCAGTTCTGATTCATGCAATCAGGTCGATGCATTAGAGTCAAGCTTTGCAGTCAGTGTCGAAGGATTGGTACTGCATCATTGTCAAGCCTCACAGTCAGGACCTCGGATCAGCGCTGTATCGCTGTCAATCCTCGCAGTCAGGTCTATTCATCGCTGTTGAGCCACGCAGGGAGGTCCTCAGATCGGCACTGCTTCGGCGTCGGAGGGCAATGTGTGGGTTCCAATTGGCGTAGTGAGGGCGATGCTTTGCAGAAACAGTGGCAGAACCTACTTCTAAGGCCCAGGCCTGGCAGGGGCACATCAGGCAAAGGTAGTCCAGCAGCACCAGCAAAGCTGCAAGACGATTTTTGTGACACTGAGACTTCAGAAAATAGGAGGTAAGCCAGCAAGCTATTTGAGATACTTGGGCTCAGGGATGTAGAGAGGAGTTCCAGTCCCTCTCACTCCCAGGCAAGGAGCAGCAGGCAGAAGGCCAAAACAGCAGAACAAGTAGGAAAGTGGCAGTTCCTCCTACAGCATAGCAATCAGAAGGCTAACATAGCAATATAGTTAGCAAATTGGCAGTCTCTCCTACAGCACATCTTCTCTTTTTCCAGGGAGAATGTCCTTGGATCCAGCAAAGTTCTAATTTGGTGGTGTCATAGGTCCAGTATGTATACCTTAATGTGCCTTTGATTCAAGAGAGTCTTCAAAGAGGCCTTTGCAGATCACAAGGTCCCTGTCTTTCTGCCCTGGCATCCAGACTCACTACAGGGGGTATGCAGCTCTTTGTCTGGGAACATGCACATCCCTATTCAGGTACAAGTGTCAGCTCCTCCCTCCACATCTATCTCAGGAAGACCCATCAGCCTGGTGATGGGCAATCAGGAGGTAAATGTCACACCCCATCTCCCTTTGTGTTATGGTCTAAAGGGATTGTTTAAAGTTCAGCTGTCAATCTACCCAGATGTGTATTCAGAGACAGGCAGAGGTACAGAATGGTTTAAGTAAGAAAATGCCAACTTTCTAAAAGTGGCATTTTCAGACTTACAGTTTAAAATCTAACTTCACTATACGTTGTGATTTCAAATTGTGAGTCCAGAGACACCAAACTCCAAATCTCTATCTTTTCCCAATCGTAAATTGCACTTGAAAGCTACTTTAAGGAAATCTCAATGTTAACATATGGAGAAGATAGGTCTTGCAGTAGTGAAAAATTAATTTAGCAGTTTTTCACTACCAGGACATGTGAACTCAAAGGTACATGCCCTATCTTTTAAACACACTGCACCTTGTCTATAGGGCTGCCTTGGACCAACCTCAGGGGTGACTTTTATGTAATAAAAGGGAAGGTTTGGGTATGGCAAGTAACTTGCCAGGTCAAAATGGTAGTTTAAAACTGCACACAGGCAGCAGCAGGCCTGAGCCATGTTTAAGGGCTACTGAAGTTGGTGGCACAATCAGTGTTGCAGGCCCAATAGTAGCATTTAATGTACAGGCCCTGGGCACATATAGTGCACTTTGCGAGGAACCTACAAGTAAATTAAATATGCCAATTGTGGATAAACCAATGTTACCATGTTTAGAGCACAGAGCAGATGCACTTTAGCACTGGTGTACAGTGGTAAAGTGACCTGAATCCTAAAGCCAGCAAAAATGAAGTCATCAAAACAGGAGGTCAGAAGGAAAAATTCCTTATAACTTTAAAATGCTTACCGAACTTACTTGTAGTACCAAGAAGGATCATCTGTGAACCATAATGTCTAGCCTGTCAAATTTTATATCAATCTTTTTTCTGCAGCTTTCGCACTACGCAAGATACAAAAGTCTATGAAAATGGGTTGGTGGAAAAACGCATTTTGAGACACGTCTTTTATAATTGCACCCCCATGACCAATCAAGGCAAAACTTTGCATCATGCACCAATGTAGAAGGAAGAATAGGCCTACAAAGTTTAGTGGAGATTCTTCAAATGGCCACAAAGTTATTAATGGTCAAAATCCAAGGAATTACTATTGCAAATTTTTTTATCGCAATAAACATTTTCTTACTGATCTATTCATATAACATAGGAGCATAAACAGTGGTGGCTGCTCTATTTGGGCAGAGAAGTGTCGCCCACCTGCAGTGTGCAGCACAAAAGGTAGAAATAAAATGGTTATAAGTGATTTTAATACCATTTTAATTTCCGCTCTACCAGTCGCCGGAGCTGAGTGTTAGGAGAATTGCAGAGCTGGACCAATGTTGCAGTGCAGACTGAGAGGAGGGGGTCCTTGGCTACACCAGTTTAAACTGTACATGTCACTTTTGCCACCCATCTTGTGACTGCCAGCCTGACAAGCACAGTTTAAACTTCTCCAAGTCGAGCTGTTATACAGCCGTGGTGCAAGGGTGTCTGCTTTGAAATTAGGTTGTTTTTGTGGGGGAAGGGATACTTTTCCTCACAAAAGTAACCCTTATGCCACCCCAGGGGAGGCCTGGGCTTTTAATGCATTCCCAAGTAAGGCCATGAAAAGTCATGCAGGGTGACTTTCCTTGGCCTCGTAGATATGATTGAGAGGCCTGCGCTACCAGAGCGTCATTAAAAGTGAGGCCTCGTGTAAATGAGGCTCGAGGGTCTTAGGTTTAAGATAGCTTATTCTCTAGCAATCAAGTAAGCTTCATTACACAAAAAATCGAAGCTCTCCTACAGTGACAATACACATTCTTCCGTCCTTCTAAAGAATTTTAACTGAAACTTCAAGATGGGGCAAAATTATTATTCCAGATGGCCCTCATTAAGACTTTAAAAGGTTAAGACCTGCATGAAATATTCATCTTTACTTACCCCTGATTCCTTTAGAACCAAACTGGCTTGAGCACACCAGAATTAATGGCCGCCACACAGAGAGCAGACAAACAAGTCTCTGCTTGTGTTAAGGAGGCAGTGGACTACTTAACACCTCTGAAACCCTTCAAAAGTGCACGCTTACATCCTTCAGCGGAATGGTTCTCGGAGGAATTAGCATTGCTTAAAAAAGAGTGTAAACATCTTGAATGCTATTGGAGGGTGAACTATCAGACTGTGGACAAGATGAAATATTTAGAAGCGCTTACATTCTATCACAAACAAATTAGGAGAACGCACAGGGACTTTTATACTGATAAAATTGAATCTGCAATAAATACCCCCAAAAATATTTCCAGTATTGCGCGTTACTGCCAGCATCAGCAGACTACTGTGATAAAGTAGCAGTTTTTTCCTGGAAAAAATGTATGCTACCTTCCCTGAAACCTGTTACAGTAAAGAAATGATGGGCGGAATGCTGACAATGCAAACATTTCCCCCCAGTCAAAAGATCTGGGTTAAATCCATTGTTCTTTTTCCCACTAAGCCACCCCAGTTTGGACCCAGCCATATGAAACCAGCAGGAACTATATATTTGCTCCACCTAAGAGTGAAACACTGTGTGAGGGAAACTTTTTTCATCCCCCAGTGGAATGAGACGTACTCCAACTTATATTCAAATCTGTTTTATTTTGAACACAGTGTTAAGCCTACAACCTCGTGTCGAGGCCGGCCGCGTATGGGATATCTCTCGTGCCTCAGTGTCAGTTTGGACGTGAAGGAATCTTTAACACAGCGCCTTGCCTACAACCCTCTCGGGGGGGCCGGCCGCATGGCTTAGGGGCGCACAGCACAGGGGCTCGCCGTATGCGAGAGCATATCCGTTTTTCCAGGTAGGGTATGTGGCGGGCAACTAGCCCAACTGTCGCTAACCGCCCAACAGGGCGCAACTGTCTCAAGGGGAGACTAGGGCCAGAGCGGCAAGTAAGAAGAGAAAAGAAAAGGGAAGTGGAAGAGATAGAGGATTCCAAGAGTATGCAGAGAAGGGAGGGTAGGGCGGCGGATCGGATAGGGACCTGTAGGGAGACATGCTTGTTAAGAGCAGCAACTGCGTCATGCATAGTGTTCAATGATGTAGCCTGGTCGGGTCCGCAGGGACAATCGCGTCCTCAAAAAGGTGCAGAGCGCGGAGTCTAGTGGGCATATGTCGCGCATACTCTATAGAGCAGAGATGCCGCACCAAGGGCTCCCATACCGTCTTGAAGCGTGTGTCCCTCTCCTGTAACCGTGCCGTGAGTAGCTCCATCGCCAGCACCTGCCAAAGGCGCACAAACCAGGTAGCTATAGGCGGCGCCTCCGCTCGTTTCCAGTATAAGGCGATGAGCTGCTTCGCCGTGCCCAGCATGTGTAGTGTAAGAATCCAGTCGTTGCGGGTGAGTGCCTTGAGCGCGGTAGGGCGTACGCCGAGCAGGAGCGTGTGTACTTCCTCAGGCAGAGGGAACCCCAACACCCCTTTGATATGGCTAAGTACCTCCTTCCAGAAAACAGTCAGGGTCGGACATGTCCACCATATATGCACAAAGTCACCAGTCGCAGAGTTGCATCTCCAGCACGTCGGCGAGACGCCAGGGAACATCTTGCTAAGTCGCAGTGGGGTGTAATACCATTGCGTGAGTATTTTGTAGGCGTTTTCCCTCTGAGGGATACTGCGGTAAACTTTGGGGATATCTCGCCACAGCCTGTGCCATTGGGGGAGGTCAATTTCTGCGCCCGACGCTAGTTGCCATTGTCTCTGATAGGGGTGCGCGGGCGTCGATGCCGGGTGTTGTAATATATGATATATTTGCGAGATTAGCCTTTTCAGCCCTCCAAGGGAGCGTGCCAGCTTCTCGAAAGGCGTATACGCCCGGGTGGCCGCTTGGTACATGCAGTCCAATGGCGGAGCTGGGCGTACTGCAAGCCAGCCGTCGGCGGTACCCTGAATTCCTCCCTGCAGTCCAGCCAAGTTTTGGGCATGCTCTCGAGGAAAAGATCCCCGACTACTCTACAGTCTCCTTGAGTCCATTTGTCGAATGCCCGAGTCCGGTGCGCCGGGGGGAATTGCGGGTTCCCCGCTATCGGGGTGTGCGGGGATGGGAACGTGGTCAGACCCCTAGACACTGCTACGCTATCCCAGATGTCCAATACCGTTTTTGTGGGGACTGCGAGGTATGCACTTCTGGAACGTGCCGCCCACGGGAGCCAGGGTAGATCCCATATGGTACGGCCTGTGACCGCCCGGTCCATATGGAACCAATGCTTGTCGCTTTCGCGTGAGCCCCATTCCACCACAAAGCGGAGGTGCGCTGCCCAGTAATAGTGTACCAGGTTGGGACATGCCAGGGTGCCTCTGTCACTTGGTTCCATAAGCAGCTTCTGCGAGAACCGGGGGCGCTTTCCACCCCAGATAAAGGACGTGATCTCGCGCTGGAGGCTTCTAATGCAGTGAAGCGGTATAGGGGTGGGTAAACACTGGAATACGTAGAGAATTCTGGGGAGGATCGACATTTTAACCGCGTTGAGGCGTCCTAGCCAGGATATCATCAGGGGCTTCCACTTTCGTAGGTCTTCTAACACCGCTTTGCGACACTCCGTCCAGTTCACCGAGGACCACGAGCCCAAGTGGGGGGTAAGGGCAAGGCCCAAGTATCGAATTTGGTTTTCCGCCCATTGAAAGGGCACAGTCTCCTTCAGGGAAGATATGTCTTCCTCCGGTACAGTGAGGTTGAGCGCCCAAGATTTAGTATGATTTATGTTGAGACCCGACGCCTGTTCGTACAGACAGAGCACCTCGTGGACCGCCGGCAGGGATTCGCGAGGGTGCGTGAGAGTAAGGATCAGGTCATCCGCAAATAGCGCCACCTTGTTGTCTCTCCCCCCATGGGCTATTCCATGTATTCTGGGGTCGCGCCTTATCAGCGCCGCAAGGGGCTCTACTGCAAGGGCGAACAGGAGCGGTGAAAGGGGGCACCCCTGCCTCGTGCCGCGGTGTATCGCCAGCGGCGTCGTTAGCTGGCCATTTACCCTGATTCTGGCCTGCGGTCCCAGGTATGGGGCCATGATGCTCGCAATCATTTTGGGGCCCAGGCCTAGTTTCTGAAGGACCTCCTTCAGGAAGGTCCAGTCCACCCGATCGAAGGCCTTCTCTGCGTCAAGCGAGAGGAGGCAAGCCGGGATGTCCCAGTGTCACACTTTGCCCACCAGGTGTGCCAGCCTGCGCACATTGTCAGCCCCTTGCCGATTTCGGATGAACCCCACTTGATCCGGGTTCACCAGTTCTGGCATCAGTGGGTCGAGTCTCTTAGCTAGAACCTTGGTATAGATTTTCAGGTCAGTGTTCAGGAGGGCGATGGGACGGTAAGAGGCACATAGTGCAGGATCCTGCCCCGGCTTTGGTATCAAAGCGATCTCCGCCATCCCCATGTCAGGGGACGGGCCAGATGTGTCCGAGAAGGAGTGAAATAGCCGCAGCAATTGAGGGCGAAGCTGGGTCTGGAAGATTCGTACTCCAACTTATGTCAGTAGTCAAAGCGGGTTCCCCATGGATATTATCCCTCCAAATATGTTATTACGAGGGAGGGAAGTTATTGCTCCGGTGCTAACAAACTTGCTGAATCTGTTTTTCAGCTCGGGTCAGGTTCCAAACTACTGGAAACACACAATGGTGGTGCCATTAATAAAGAAACCATCTTTGGACCCTGCACTTCCAGAAAATCTGAGACCAGTACCACTGCTCCCATTCTTTGCACAAATTGCAGAGACATTTCTAAATACCCAATTGACTATGTTCATGGAAGAGTACCAGGTACTTCATGAAACTCAATCTGGCCGTAGGGCACTACTAGCACCGAATCGACCTTACTCCTGGCTTTTGAGGCACTAAAAATAGCAGCTGATGAGGGAAGGATGGCAGCATTGATCTTGTTGGATCTTAGTGCAGCTTTCGATACTGTCTCCCACAGCCTTCTTCTAGAGCGTCTGTGGAAGGCCGTTGTCAGAGGTGGCACATGGAAATGGATCCAATCCTTCCATGTTCTACAACGCCCCTTTAAGTCTGAGATACGCCCTTTGTTCCAAGGGTTACCACAGCGTTCTGCCCTCAGGCCAACATTATTCAATGTGTATAGGTGCCCTCTGGCAGACATTGTATGAAATATGGGATAAAACTGGCGTCATATGCTTATTATCCTATTAGAGCAAAAGGATATAGAGGTGGCACCTAAATTTAAAACCTACTTTAGTGACCTGGCTAATTGGATGAAGTTCAGCTGCTTGCAATTAAATGCAGGTAATACTGAGATCTTGGTAATCGGTAAATAGCCTTCCATCTGGTCCCATCGGTGGTGGCCAGAAGTACTAGTACCAACCCCGACCCCCAAACCAAAGATTAAAAATGTGGGAGTCTGGTTTGACAACACCCTTATCTTTTACACAACAGATAGCAACTCTAGCAGGCACGTGCTACAAAAAATCCTAGATATTCTACCTCTAGACGCCAAAAAGCCCATTGTGCAGGCCCTGGTTACATCTCAATTAGATTTCTGCAACATCATCTATTAAGGGGTCCCAAAAAGTATCTTGAATATGCTGCAGAAAGTTCAAAATGCAGCTGCCTGGATGATATTGAACATCCTACGCCATACCCCGGTGGGAGCGGCCCTGAGGGAGCTACACTGGCTACCAGTGCAGGCCAGAGTTACTTTTAAAGCTCTATGTTTCTGCCATAGGATTCTCAACGAGAGAGGCCCTAGGTACCTGCGCCCCTTACTTACCCCTTACAGACCTACTCAGAATCTTAAGTTTACGGGCACTCCTAAGTTGGTAGTGCCAAAAATCCAAAACGCATGTTTGAGAGGTAGGTCCTTTAGCTTTCTATCAGCTAAAGCATTGAATAAACGTCCTTTGGAGCTGAGGATGCAGCCTTCGGGAATGATGTTTCGGAGAAAACTTAGGACTTGGGGCCCGATGTAGGACACCAAATACTGGTGGGTAACGGACGATTTCGGCCGTTACCAACCGGTATTTGGATTTTGATAGGTAGGGGGTCTAAAATTTACAGAATCGGTAAATTTACCGATTTGGTAAATTTACCGATGCGGTCGGTATATTTACCGAATCGGTAAATCTAGATGTAGGTGGCACTGAAAACAGTGCCACAGCCCTTAAGAATTCGTTATTTACCACCAAATACTATTTTGTGGTAAATAACGAATTTCTGTGTACATGCACATCTGTCCATGAACGCCTGTGCCATGTGGCACACATACATGCCCTAAGGGCATGTATGTGTGTCACATTGCACACAAGCCAGAATCAGGGGTGCAGCAGGGTGTCAAAGTGACACCCTGTCCCCCTTGACAATTCGGTAATTTTATCGAATCGGTATTTACCGATTCAGTAATTGACATTGATTCCTATGGGCCTCAAGGCCCATAGGAATCAATGGCAATTACTAAATGGTAAATACCGATTCGGTAATTACCGAATCATACCTATTCGGTAAAAATTACCGAATTATTTCCTACATCTCATTTACCGAATCTAGAATACCGAATCGGTAAAATTCGGTATTCTAGAGTCGGTAAATAAGATTTACCTACATAGGGCCCTTGGTTCTTTCAGTCATCCCCGGGAGACTGGTGTTAATCTCTGCTTTTTTTAATATAGGTCTTTTATGCTACGACTAGGGGTTTTGGTGGATAGGGTTATGCTGTTAGGGACTGGGATGTCTTATTGCGGGAACATTCCATTGGAGTAACCAAGCGCTCTATAAAATTTAATCTAATCGAATCTAATCTGGGTACATTTTTGAAGTTTTACCTGTTCATATGATATTGCTTCTCTGGCACAGCAGAACTTTCTCGATGGGTTGTCACAAAGGATGGCAGGCAGTGCTAACTCAAAAATGATGGACCAGGCCTGTGCTAAATTACTGATTGCCTTTGCTTTGCTCTCTGACAACTATTAATGCAACGTCACTTAAGCTTCAAAAACCACAAAGTGAGAGACACTAAAAATAGGAAGAAAGAGTGCAAAAGAGAGGCACAAGTTTAGAATTTGCAATTACTTGGAACATGTTAAGACTCTTTATGGTTAATGTTACTGTTAATGGAACTTGTAGAGTGGACATTCACCATATGTCTCTTGGTGCAAGATTACCAGCTTAATGGAAATTGTAAACTTTATCACTAAGACCCATACACTTGTTTAAAAAGCCGGATCTTTAAGCTTTTTTTAATGGACAGGTTATCCGACAGAGATAGAATTGTGCTCATCATTAGCTTGCACCTGGTAGAAGCCACAACCTAAAAGCTGCAGGCCCCAGATCTACACTTACTGAATCTGGGTACAATTCCCAAATTAGAACCAGACGACCTCAGATTATGTGACGGAGCATATCTCTAAACTTTACATGAGATGAATTACTGAGCCAAGTTGTTTGAGCTCTTAAAGGCCGTAAAGCAGAGCTTAAACTGTGGGGCATATTTACAAGCCCCTAACACTACAGGACAGTCACTTTTAGGGAAACCTTCCTGCACATAAACAATCATTGCCGTTTTGCTCTTTCTATGTATACTGTACAACGCAGCACATATGGAAACAGCAAAAACAAGGAGAAATTTAAAAAATGTCTCCTCATTTTGCCAGGGTAAGACCAAGATTTCCTCAGTCTTAATTTTGGCGCTGCCCCATATTTATGCCACCCTTGTAAGTATGGGGCAGCATCAAAATCAATGGGTGTTGCGGTGGAACGTCCACAGCAACTCCTGTTCCCCTCCCCTTTCACGCTAAGTATAGCGTGAAAGGGAGCCTTATTTACAGGCAGCATTAGGCCACTTTAAATAGTGCAATGCATTTTTGAATAAATGAAACTTTAAAGTAAGCTTGCTACTTCTCCGCTCTTCACAAAATCTGAGGGAACATCTACTCCACACACGTAACTCACACTCGGATCTTGTGTATTGCCAAAAAGTTGAAAATGTACTCAAAAGTGTAAATTATTCAGATGTGTAAGTTATTTTTGATAATAAGGCCCTATATTATCAAATGTCACAATCTCTTGTGGGTGGGTAAAAGGTGAACAGAAGATGTGGCCCTGTTCCATTATAATAATGGCACTTGGTCTGTGTCTTTAAACAAATGTCGTAATCGAATTCTTCTAAAAAACTAAAATAATTCAATACTGATCTGAAGAATTGAGGCCCTCTGTTATCACAAACACTAATCCCTGAATGAGTATGTTGGTCTCATCATAATCTAACATGTGGTTTGAGATGTTGAAGATGGGTGATTGTGTTGCATTAAGTGGAGCCATGTCTGCCATCAGTACTACTGATTGCATATCTCTCTTTCTCCCGGTTTGTTTTGCTCTTTTTGCCGCTTTCTGCCTCTCAAGCTCTCTCTTACTTATTGTGGGTTACTGTATTCCAAAAAAAGTGTGTAGATTCAGATTGTAAATGTGAGCAGGTCCCGAGATACTTGCACTCGTTTTTTTCCTGGTCATCTGAACTAATGGATGACTATGAAAATGTTAATGTTTTTCATGTGCCTGTTGTCCCTCTCTACTATCTTGGTTGTCAGTACTGCGTGGGAAGTATAAATGCTTTTCTGTAAATTATCTAAATCTACTATAATATTCTCAACAGCATTACCATTATATTTTTTCTCTGCTAGTTCTTCGATCTGCTTTTGGATGTGTTCTAATTCTTCTAGTGCTGTATTAAAGCTTAGAACCAGGGCCTTGATAAAGTTATTGGGTATAAGGCTAAATATTTTCTTGAATTTTTAATTGCGAATGGAAAACACAGAGATATTCCTAACTTACAACCCTAGAGAGATTATGTCAGCTTTTAAATATTCTGACGGACTGCTGCAGGAACAACCGTCCACATATCACTGTCTTTTAAACAACTTCATGACCACTCTAGCATTTATTTGAAAGTGAATTACTTGAAAATGACAGGACAGATTTACACCAAATTACAAAAACCATACTATCTGAGTAAATTTTTACCTTTCTGCCAAATATGGTGTAATTCTGTTGAGTCATTTATTATGTATCACTTCCCAATATTTCTTGCGGCAATTAAAAATAGGAAATCAATGTTTTGGTACAGACAATTTTTCTTGACCCTCCATTTGACTGGTGCGAATCTATCCAGGAAGGAAATTAGTTGGACAAACACTTTTTGGGAAAGGGTTTTAAGATTTGCCAATTAGCGCCAAAGACGTAAAAATAATCTAACCTAACTATAAATACACAGTGGCGAAGGCCACTGTGCAATATCTGATCTTTGTTTCTAGCCATATGCAAGCCATCATTTATAGCTTTGACAGGCTCTTTTCTTAGTGAAGTCAATGCTCAAGTGAGATCACAAATTCGGTAGTCAATGCAGAATGTATTTAAATTATCCAATCAAGGACTTTTAATAGGTTTCTATTATTTTGTGTGTTTGGCTATGGATTAGCATTTTCTATCAGCATTCTGCAGGAACAATTGTTTATTATCCCCGCGACAAGGCAAATACGCAAGGATTTTTCTAATTGTTTTTTAAAGTACTATTAAATGGAAAATGTATTGCTTTTGCACAACTGCTTATTAAAACTTTTAAACAATGGGTGTTTAAACTAAGCTGTGCTGATTCACTTATGATTGACAGCCAATCCGACACTTTCAGCAAATACACATAATGAGGTAATTTCCCTTTATGCAACTACTTCAGGGACACTACAGGAATGCAGCATCATAAAAGTCTGTCATGGCCTCTGGGATCAGACCCACTAAGATGCAACTTCAAGGCCTAGATTAACACAAGAATTGGCAATCAGTTTGTGTACGACGCTTTAATTAGGAGTAGTCCGCAAAATAACACAGTCAAGTCACAGAAATACCAGGGACACATGTTCTTTCTATTTCGCACCTATTCTGGATAGGAATAAAATCCAGCATCAATAATGCCTGTGCATTGCACTGAATTGTGGTTTAGTTTTTTTTAGGTTTGCCACTTTTGACGGCATTTATAATCTTTTGAGCACGCACAAGATAGTGCAGAACAGTGAGCATACTTCTCAGTAGTGCTTTCTTGGAAGATCCAGTTCCACACCAGCTAGCTCGCGGTTTTGAATTCCAAGCTGTTCCAAGCAATTCTTTTCTAGCGCGATGGGGGCCCCTAAGAACTGACGAGCCTGGGTCAGCGGGGTGCCAAGCGTTGTAAAACCCGACCCTGTGCTGGCCTAGCACACGCCCCCATTTGTTTCCTGTTGCAACATCCAACACAGAAAGCGGGGGAATATCGTGGTGCTGAGGAGTCAGCGGTACAGCGGGGGCGCCAAGCGTGGTAAAGCCCGACCCTGTGCTGGCTCTGTACAGGCAGAGCGCACACTCCTGCATTTGCATCCTATTGCAACATCCAACACTGAAAGCGGGGGAGCTTGTATGTACTGTACTGAGGACACCAAGGCCCGGTGGAAGACAGGCAAGTGAATACCAATAGAACACTCTAACATAGGAGGTGAATGGTTAAAGTGGAAGTGAAAGTGAGGAGGAAGGAGTAGTTCCAGTTGGAGGGAACTTAATGATGGATGTTGTTTTCTGTCCCAGATCAACATCTAGAGGAACTATAGGAATGCTGGAAACTCAGAGATCAGATCAGGTACAGCCTGTGGCCCTACCTTGTACGCCCCACTTGCTTCAACACTTGCTTCAGTACTATTCAACTCCCCACCCTACTTGTTGTGCCTATCCTTGGATGTATACTGGCCGTGACGGTGTGCTCGCTACCACGCAGGAGCAGTGAGCAGGAGTAGTGAGCAGAGATCTGTGGAAGCAGTAGAGGCTGCAGAGAGCCGCAGGAACTTGAAACACTACTTGTCCCCGATATCGACACCAACTACCAACTACCAGCTACCTGTCCACTTGTCTACCTGGGTAGCCATGAGGTCAGGTAGAGTAAGAAGTCCATTATAAAACCAATACCAAAACGCAGAAGGGAGACTGTATTAGAATGCAGTGGCTCCACAGCAGCCTCAGTCAAAGACCTCAGTAAAACAACCAACATCAATGAAGATGAGGATATTAAAGACATTAACGTTGGCCTGGATGCCAGCAAAGACAACAGCTTAGCAACTACAAAAGGATTAAAAATTGTAAATCAATCAAACAACACTCTTAAGAGGGAGAAAAGAGATAGAGTGGAAGAGCTCATAACCATAGAAGTAGAGCCTTCTAAAAAATCTCAAACTCCTACCAGCCAAAAATTAACACCAAATTCGCATTTCTAAAAGACCCTGGAACAGCAAATTACAAAAAAACGAGAACTTAGAGGGCTTACCAACTCCACTGGAGCCCGGGGACACAGAATATCCCCCACTTCAAATACAAAGAACATTGAAAACCGTAAAAACTGTAAATATTACAGTTGCGGACATACACGTGGACAATAGTCGCATGGCGCATACCAAAAGTTGGCAAGAAAGCCAAGCGGGGGAAGAAGGCACAGGAGGAAAACCAATAGAACGGCCAGTGGAGGCCAGTAGCCCAACAGATAACCAACTAAAAAGCTCTCAAGGCAGGGAAACACCTCCCAGCTGTGTTAAAATAGACAGGGCAATAGAACCTGCCAGCACTCCAGAATATCAGGAGTTGTATGACTGGGGCGACCAGTCAACACCTTCCCCACGACAAAAAACTCCGAAAGAACTGGTTGAAAGGACTATAACATCTCAGTCAAAAAGTAGTCCCTCACAGATGTCGAAGAACACACAAGCTGGTACCCTAACAGCCTCAAAAGAGCAGAGGGAAATCGGCCGATTCAATTCACCCCCGAACCAGCTACAGGAGAACTCGCACACTACAGACAGCGATATGACCTTTCTCGCATAAAAAGAGTGGGAAGATTCAGTGGCCTCATATAATCTAAAACCTACTAAAAACCTTAACACAGATGAACCCACCAGCATGCACGGAGAAAAGAGTTAAAGCCAGTCAAATACATTTTGGGCGACCTTATTAAACACGATTCAACTATCAGCAACAGCACTGCAATACCAATCTGACAAATTAGATATGCAGCTAACAGTACTTCAAACACTTGCGGAATTCACCTCAGGGATAGAGAAGAAACTAGGAGATCTAAATGGCCTCATTAAAAGGGGACAGGAAGCAGCACAACTCTCAGAGTTAGTAAGAACAGAATACGTCTGTGCCCCAATAATAGACAATTTATCAACATTACCGACAATGTTAGGGAACCTCCTGGCAAACTTGAAACCAAATATAACATATGATTTAACAGCTATAGTCAACGTGGGAAACACAGCCCAGAACGAACAAGTAAAGGGAATTGTAAAAGGAATTGAAAACAAGCTGACTATACTGCAAAAAGAGGAGAATTGCCCTCTTAATCCTAGACAATCCTCAGAAAACTCCATCTTACATAACTCAATCCATGAAAGAGTCAGTACAGAGGCACTTATGAACTCACAAACTCGCCGGAAACAAAAATGGAAGGGCAGGAACAGGAAAATGATAACAGCAATCAATAAAGAGGAGAACCAGCCGGCGGAAATCCAGGGCCATGTAGAACAAGAAAAGAAAGTGGCATCTACAACCCAGGCTGAGCAGAACCCGCCCTTGGATAAGAAACAGAAAACCATAAGGATTTCAAATAAATTGAAAACTCCAACGCCAAAAGAATTATTAGAGATGACAAGTGAACAGCCCGGGCAAAAGGAGGGTAGAGTGGCACTATGCATGCAACAATGGTAAAGAACTGAGCCAGAAAGAGATTTACGCAGTAGAGAAAGGAGAGGGACAGACAGTCAGCCAAGGGAAAGGACACAAAGAGGGAAGCAGCTGGCCTTAGAGCAGGCACCGGAAGAATCCAGCGGAGCCGAAACTGCAGCAACAATCAAAAATAACATAACCAACTCTCCAACTTGGTCGAACATCACGAGGTACCCTCAGCCCAAAAAAACAGGGCTATCGCATCAAGGGAGACAAACATTATACTATTTGTCCCCGAATAGAAATCTAGAGGAAGAGTGGACACCTTAAATAGAGGAAACATATTAAAACTTGTCCACTCAATTAAGGGACTGGAAGACATCAACTCAACAGACCTGCTTGCAATCGAATTCCAATCTACATGTGACCCACATAACCCAGTAACGACAAAGACAACATGGATATCAAATGAGTTGGTTGACCGGATACTAGGAGAAATCAACACATTTTTCTCAGTGGGGAATAAAACTGGAACTAGGAAAGAGATTAGCCTATCCAACACCCTTTTAAGAAAAGAGCAAAAAAGAACATTTTCACACAGTAACATCAATTCTAAAAGGAGCTCTTAGCCAGTCACCAGGGCCAAAAGGAAGGCTCTTGCACACCAAAATGGGAACAACACAATCACCTGTCCCTACCCTGGCCAACATACAGCGAACAGTAACAAATGGGGGCGATCAATGACATGGGATACCCACCCAGACCTTACCACTTACCACTCCGACTAATCTTAGAATATGCATCTGGAACGCCAACGGTCTGACTAACAAGCGGGACGATCCTGAAACATTAAATTACTTAAGGTCATTCCACCTGATATTATTACAAGAAACCTGGGAAGAGCACGAGATAGCCCTAGAAGGATACACGTCGCAAATAGTCCCAGCCACCAGGACCTCAACCTTTGGTCACAGCTCAGGAGGTCTGATGATTTGTGCCTCAATTCTTACTATAAGAACAACAGAAGAGATTAAGATTAAAACCACAGCTCCAAGTGCTATACAGGCAATAGCCATAACAATTAAATCAGAAAGATGGATCAGCCACTTGTTATAATCAATTCATATATACATCCGATGCACAAACTGAAAGGTTCAAAAGAACTGGTAAAGAAAACCGCAAGAATCATAGAAGAGAGAGAAGTTGAGAACTTGATTCTGGCAGGAGACTTCAACCTTTTCTTCTTCGGAAACGCACTGGAAGACCAACTAGCACAGGAGCTTAATATAGCCTGGGGAATTCCAACTCAATCCCAAGCACTTCCAAACAAACAAACAAGGTGCTCAAATCAACTACTAAAGGATTTAGAGCAATTAAACCTAAGGGTGCTGAACGGTCGGTTCAAAGAGGACACCCCACCAGCATCAACTTATCACTCCACAACAATCTCTTCTTATTTAGATTATACACTTGCAACTCTTCCTTTGTTTGACATCATCAAATCATTTAGACTGGGTGACAACAACCAAAGCGACCACCTTCCGCAAGAAATTATGCTAAGCGTAACCAGAGGGAGCTTCACGGAAACAAGGGTAAGTGCGGGGACCGAATATACTTCGGATTTTACACGAATAAGCTACACACCAGACAAGATCGAAGAACTATCCACAAGTACGAAGGAACTAATTCACCAAGACAAGTTGGCCACAAATCCAATTGAAGCATGGGAGGAGTATACGAAGGCCCTTGAGACTAAACACGCCACAAATTCAAAGACCTTCAAAGGTAAATCTCAGGGGCCTATATCAGGAAAGACAAGCACTCCCGAGGCAAAAAGACTCAAATGAAAAATAAAACAAATTCTAAAACGACTTCGAGCACAACCACAAAACGAAGCACTGCAAGGGGAGTTACGTAATTTAAAAGCCAGGCTAAAAAAGGTAATCTTGGAAAAAAAAGACAGATGAAAGACGACTAATGCGCAAAAATAATGTACGATTCGAAACTGAAAAACAGCGCCAAGTTTTGGCAGACAATTCATAGTCTCCAACGGCCAAGTCACCATGGAATTAGCTGATACATAGCAGAGGCAGATTGGGCCAATCATTGGCACAATCACTTTAACGATAAAAACCAAGAGGAAAACTCAACTGAAGAGAACCCACGGAAAATGGAGATGGATCAGAAGGACTTTAACGTAGGAAAGACCGAACAAGGGACTAGAAAAAACAGCAAATGAGATGTGAAACGGCCTAAACAAAAGGACGAAGATGGAGCAGGAAATACAAGCCCAAAATTAACATCAAGCAGCAAAGGAAATAATATTAACATATCAGCGGCTCGGATAAAATCACAAATACTGAAGGGCAAGTCGGAAGGAGCACCAGGTCCAAATGGGATACCGCGAATAATGTTCAAGAATTACATTGAATTTTGGAGCAACACATTGGTACCAGTCTTCATGGGCATTCAAGAGCTAGAAATTAGCCCGGCATCCTGGAAAGGCTCAATCATAAGTCCAATCTACAAGCAGGGCGACAGGAGTAACCCTTGCAATTACTGGTTGATCACCCTAATAGACATAGAGACAAAGTACTATGCTGGTCTAGTACTGGAGGAACTGACATCTTGGGCATCGTCAAAACAAATAATCCCTGTAAATCAAACAGGATTCTGTAGAGGACAGGGCACCACCACTAATGTCATGGCATTAACCCTGTTGGCAGACGCGGCAAAAGCAGCAAAGAACTAGCTATTTTTATGCTTTATAGACTACAGCGCAGCGTTTGACCACGTGGATCGGGCCAAACTATTGCACAAGCTGGAAAAATGGGGAATACCAAGGCCTCTCTTGAAACTGCTGATCTCACTTCACACCAACACCTGGGTCAAGATCAAGCTGGGTGATGGGACGCATCCCTCAAGGTGGATTAACACCTCCAAAGGCTTGAAACAAGGGTGCGTCCTAGCCCCCATGCTGTTTATTCTCTTCTTAGCAGACCTACAAGGAGAATTGGACAACACTAAATCACATGCCCCGCAACTGGGAGAAATCCTGCTGTCCAATCTCCTATATGCTGATGACCTAGTCCTAATAAGCCAGACTCCAATTGGCCTCCAGCACCTTCTGGATAATACCAGCACATTCTCGCAATGCAACGGTCTAAGCATCCATTTAACAAAAACAAAAACCATGACCGTAAACTACAATAAAACTAGGAAAAACACTTGGTATTTGGAAGAGCGGAAACTGGATCAGGTAACAAGCTACAAGTACCATGGGGTACTACTCGAGAGCAGAGGCTCGTTTAAACCTCAATTAGAGACCTGCATCGAAAGGGCACCATGAGCTATCTTGCGATGAAGCCCCTGAAGAAAGTTCTGCCAGATTGCACACTTGACCCGCTCCTTCAAGTAATCAGAGCATGTCTACAGCCCATGCTGAAATATGGGAGCGATCCCACATACGGCAAAGACACGTTGATTCTAGATAAAGTGATAGTAGAACCTATAGATCAATTTTTCAGCTACCCAGCTATGTATCACCTGCCAAATACGCCTCGACTTTGGCCTTCAGAAGCAGACAGTGGAAGCAAGCGGCACCTACATAAAATGCTGGCACAAGATCCGAAACGCAGAACGAGGGACCCTAAATACCCGCCTTTGGACCGAGCTGTTACAACGAGAGCAATCACCAGCCAGAGAGTATCTGTTGGAATCACTAGAGAAACTAGAACTGACCATTCTTTGGGAATCGCCAGTAGAACATAAAAGTTTTGAAAAGGTTGTAACCAAAGTAACGAAAATGATATCCTTAACAGAAGATAAGGAAACTCTAGCAAAGGGGGCACACGACTGGACAGTGTTGAATGATTACAAAGCACTTAAGCCACAAGTTTATTTGAAAAGGAGATTTAAACAGAAGATAAAAGACATTTTTTTAAAGCTGCGGGTTGGTATCTTACCAATTATCCCTCACCTGGCACCTTGGAAAAGGAAACAAGAAGAGCAGACCTGTCGTCTCTGTAGAGCAGGATCTGAGGATCTAATACACATAATTTGTATTTGCCCAGGCTTAATGGATAAAAGGAGAGATTTATTACGAGCAAGATGGATTCAGAAGGGCATCAGAACTTGTAGACAGGCAGTCAAACTGTGTTTTAACCCGCAGGAGACCCATTTAACCTGCCATCTCTCAAAATACTTTGATACAGTGGTGGGAAGACTAAAGCATCAGCAAAACGAGGAAGTAGACTAGAAGACAGACAGCGCACCTCGAGTAACACATTGGGACTCCGGCTCACACAATAACACCGATAAACTAAATTGAAAACATGAATTTTATTTACTACCACACAAATCGAGATAACGCTGACCCATGTATTTTAAAGTTTGAAAGCTATTTTTATTCTTTTTAAATCGCGAGTTTTAAAAATTGTGAGTTTTTATTAACTGTACAATAAAGATTACTTCTTTACTTACTTCCTTACTTACAAGATAGTGTAGGTTTTACTAAACTGCTCCTGGATTTGTTAATAACCATTGTAGAGCTGCTGACAAGCAGTAGGCTAATAAAGCCGGATTTAAGTATGAAGTGTTGGAAAGGCGACCCCAGGGGAGACAGAAGGTGTCTGACTATCCGCCCCGAGTCCCACCTCTCTCTGGGAAATAGGCCGAGCGCCGTGGGGAGGCCTCCTTGGCGAGGCTCCACTCCTACAATAGTACCAGCAGAGCAATCACACTACTTACAGATAGACACCACACAGGAAGGATATTCACACAAATCTTTATATAAGTGATCAGAGCAAGTTCTTGGCAGGGTAGCGGCAAGGATCGAGGGATCTGTAATGTCGTGGTCTCGGGGATAGGGGGTAGCGGGACAGTCTTGGCACCCACTGGTGCGTGGATAGTTCAAGGGTTCAGGCCGCGACAGCGTCAGCAGGGCCTCGGAGATAGTTCAGCTTGGACAGGCCGCGACAGCGTCAGCAGGGCCTCGAAGGTGGTTCAGCTTGGTCAGGCCGCGACAGCGTCAGCAGGGCCTCGAAGGGGGTTCAGCTTGGTCAGGCCGCGACAGCGTCAGCAGGGCCTCGAAGGTGGTTCAGCTTGGTCAGGCCGCGACAGCGTCAGCAGGGCCTCGAAGGTGGTTCAGCTTGGTCAGGCCGCGACAGCGTCAGCAGGGCCTCGAAGGTGGTTCAGCTTGGTCAGGCCGCGACAGCGTCAGCAGGGCCTCGAAGGTGGTTCAGCTTGGTCCGGCCGCGACAGCGTCAGCAGGGCCTCGAAGATAGTTCTAGGTGCAAGAGTTCGGATCAGGATCAGCCGCGACGAGGTCAGCAGGGCTTCCACTCCAGATACAACTGCTGTCTTGATCCGGGGCTGGCCCAGATATAGGACTGGAGGGCTTTGATGTCCGGACCCTTGCGCCTGGGGGTCAGAGGGGCCGGGATGAAGGTGTCCAGACACCCAGCAGGGGGGCGGCGCCAGTGCTCAGGGAGCCGGGAGAGCGATCGATACCAGGCGTCCGGGGGCGGTGGAAGGCCCATCGAGACTCTCCTCCTCCGGGATCTGGTCGAGTGGCCACTTTACAACCTAGGAGGATCCTGGTGCCTCAATGTCTGGGCTTCGCTGGGGCCGGGCCCGGGATGGCTGCGGCCACGTGTTCGGGGCGTGAGGGTCCCAAGATGGAGTCGGGCCGGAAAGGGTGGCCTGGTCAGGGTGCCAGGCTGGCAGCGTTGGCGAGCAGGTTCTGCCGGGGTACCAGGGAGGGGGAGAGCTGTAGGTGGCCGGGGAGGCTGCTCGCGCCGATGGTTCACGAATGTGCGTGTCAGGGGGGTCGATAGTAGGTAAATGGAGGGCCGATGTCGTCCTGGGCCCTCCATGCGGACGGGGTCGGACCACGCCACGAGGCCGTGTCCAACACACGTCCCCTCCAGCTGAAGGCGGGGAGAGTCACCCATCTTCCTGGGGGCTCTCTTCGTCGAGGCGGAAAAACCGGGACAGGCCGTCCGCGTTGGCGTGGTCACTGCCAGGGCGATGCTCCACAGTGAAATCCATGCCTTGGAGGGAGATGGACCATCGCAGTAGTTTGGGATTTTCGCCACGCATGTGCATCAGCCACCTTAGGGGTCGGTGGTCAGTCTGCACCCGGAAGTGGGTGCCGAAGAGGTAGGGCCGGAGTTTCTTGAGGGCCCACACGACAGCGAAGGCTTCTCTCTCGATGGTGCTCCATCGCTGTTCTCGGGCCAGCAGCCGCCGGCTGATGAAGGCCACAGGATGGTCAGTTCCCGTGGAGTCCAATTGCGATAGGACCGCCCCGATGCCGTGTTCCGAGGCGTCGGTCTGGACCACAAACTCTCGGCTGTAGTCGGGGGCCTGGAGCACAGGGGCGGTACACATGGCTGCTTTCAAGGTCTCGAAGGCCACCTGACACGAGGGTGTCCACTGCACTTTCTGTGGCCCGTTCTTCGAGGTCAGTTCCGTGAGGGGCCCCACAATGCTCCCATAGTTCTTGATAAAGCGCCGATAGTACCCCGTGAGCCCCAGGAAGGCTCGGACGGCGGTCTGGTTGACCGGAGGTTCCCAGGCTAGGATGGCGTCGATCTTGGGTTGGAGGGGAGCCACTTGGCCGCTCCCCACTCGGTGTCCCAGATAGGTCACGGACCCTTGGCCTATCTGGCATTTGCTGGCCTTCACAGTTAGCCCGGCCCGGCAGAGGGCTGTCAGGACTTCCCAGAGGTGTTTCAGGTGCTCAGCCCAGTGGAGGCTGTAGACCGCAATGTCGTCTAGGTAGGCGGCGCTGAACTCTTCTAGCCCCGCCAGTACTTTGTTTACTAGTCTCTGGAAGGTGGCCGGGGCGTTTTTCATGCCGAAGGGCATCACCTTGAACTGGAAGTGGCCGTCGGGCGTGGAGAAGGCCGAGCGCTCCTGGGCGCCAGGGGTGAGGCCGATCTGCCAATACCCGGCGGTGAGGTCGAAGGTACTGAGGTACTTGGCGGCCCCCAGGCGGTCGATCAGTTCATCGGCCCGGGGGATGGTATGTGCGTCGGTTCTTGTAACAGCATTCAGCCCCCGGTAGTCGACGCAAAACCGGAGTCCTGGCGGCGTGCCAGGCGCGGCGGCCTTGGGGACGAGGACCACTGGGCTGGCCCAGGGACTGTCGGAGGGTTCGACTACGCCCAGGGCCAGCATCTTGGTGACTTCCGTCTGGATGCAGGCCCGAACTCGGTCGGGGACCCGGTAGGCCCGGTGTCGTACTGGCTGACTGTCCCCGGTGTCGACATCGTGGACACACCATTGGGTAACCCCGGGGGTGAGGGAGAACAGATCTGTGAATTGTCCCAACAGTTCTTGACAGTCTCGGCGCTGTGCGGGGGTCAGGTCGGGGGAGAGAGAGATCCCTTCGATGGAGCCGTCCTTCTCAGTGCACTTTAGGAGGTCGGGCAAGGGCTCGGAGTCGTCTTCGGTCCCATCGTCGGTAGCGAGTAGCAGGCTCAGTTCGATGCGGGCAAAATGAGGTTTGAGCCGGTTGGCGTGCAGAACCCGGAGGGGGTTCCGGGGAGACTCCATATCCACGAGGTAAGTGACGGGGCTCTTGCGCTCGATCACCTTGAAGGGCCCCGACCATTTGTCCTGGAGGGCACATGGTTCGACCGGGGACATGACCCAGACTCGCTGGCCCGGCTCGAACTCGATGGAGGAGGAGTGCTGGTCGTACCAGCGTTTCATATCCTCCTGACTGGCCTCCAGGTTGGCCTCTGCAAGGGCTTGGAACTTCCGAGTCTGGTTTCGGAGGGTCAGGAGGTACCGGTAGACATCCGGTGGTGCGCCTTGGACGGTAGTTTCCCAGCCTTCCTTGACTAGGCTGAGCGGACCTCGGACAGGGTGTCCGTACAAGAGTTCAAAGGGGCTGAACCCCAGGGATTTCTGTGGTACCTCCCGATAGGCAAACAGGAGGCAGGGCAGCAGGACATCCCATTTGCGTCGTAGTGGCTCTTCTAGGCCCTGGATCATTCCCTTGAGTGTCCGGTTGAACCGCTCCACAAGTCCATTCCCTTGGGGATGATACGGGGTGGTGAACTTGTATGTGACCCCGCACTGTTGCCACAGGGACCGCATATACTTAGATATAAAGTTCGTGCCTCGATCGCTCACGACCTCCCGGGGGAATCCTACTCGGGAGAAGATCCCCATCAAGGCTCGCCCCACCACGGGAGCGGTGATGGTTCTGAGGGGGATGGCCTCAGGATAGCGGGTGGCGTGGTCCACCAGGACAAGTATGAAGCGATGCCCTTGTGAGGTTTGAGGGTCCAGGGGCCCCACAATGTCTATTCCCACTCGCTCGAAGGGGGTGGTCACTACTGAAAAAGGTTGGAGCGGGGCCTTCACCTTCCCCCCGCTCTTTCCGCTGGCTTGGCATGTCGGGCAGGTGCGGCAGTGGTTATGTACATCAGTGCGCATTTTGGGCCACTAGAAATGGGTCACCAGGCGGCTGTAAGTTTTGTCCTGCCCCAGGTGCCCTGCGAGGGGCACATCGTGCGCCAGGTTCAAAAGGAAGTCTCTGAATCGCAGGGGAACCACTAGCACTCGGCTGGCCCCCAGCTCGGCAATTTTCTGTTCACTATATAGGAGGTCGTGGTCCCAGTAGACCCAGTGGGACCCTGAGGTGTCCCCGGTAGCTTAGGCAGCGGCTTGTTGGCGGGTCCCCTCGAGGGAAGGGCAGGTCTTCTGTTCCTGCCGAAACTGTTCTCGGGTGGGACCACCCTCTTGGCGCCATTGGGCGAGTTCGGGGATGTCGCTGAGCTCGTGGTGGTTTCCGGGCTCCGAGGGTCTGGCCTCGGAGTCGCCTTCTTCATGGAGGGCAGAGGGGGGTGGCTCGGGCCACTCTGGCTCTTCGGTCGGGGCGGCCTCGGTGGCTGCCGGGGCTCGGGCCGCCATAGATCGGGTCGTCGCACAGACCCACTCTGGTAATCCCATCATTCCTAGGTGCTCTCTACGCTCGACTTGGGCCCAGGGAGAGCTCTCGAGGTCGTTCCCAAGGAGGCAGTCCACGGGGGCGTCGTCCCGGACGGTCACCTTGAGGGTGCCCGACACTCCCCCCCATTCGAAGGGAATTCGGGCCATCTGGCATAGAGTTTCGGAGTTGTCGGCGGCCCTCACGGGGCAGCATACGTTCGGGATGATCTGTTCGGGGGTCACCAAGTGGCAGCGGACGGCCGTCACACTGGCTCTCGTGTCTCGGAGGGCTTCGGTCCGTCGTCCATTGATGTGGACCCACTGACGGTATTTACGAGTGTTGCTCGGTAGCGGGGCCTGGGGGACCAGGTCTCTACTGCCCAGGCAGGCTAGGGCCATGGCGGCCGGTTCATACTCGGTTTGATCTTCCTCGTAGACCTCTACGTCTTCTTCGCCCTCTTCTCCCAGAGCTGCAGCAGCGAACTGGCGGGTCGGAGGCCCCGTGGTGCCGGGACGCTGGTTCATGGGGCAGAGGGGGTCACTGGCATAGTGACCGGTCCGCTGGCATCTGTGGCAAGTAATGTTCGGGTGGGGCCCCGGCCGTGCTGGGGGGTCCCTCTTCAGGGACGGCGAAGTGTTACTCGGGGGGACCCTGGAGGGGGACCCCGGCCCGAGGCCGCCGGGAAGCTTTGGCTCTGGTTCTGTCCTCCTCCGCCTCCCCGCTGGCGGGGGTGCCCCCGGCCGCCCTGACCGGTTTCTCCTATCGGTGTTCGGGGGACCCGGGTGTTCACCCATCGATCCACCTCGACGGCGAGTTTCCGGGGCTCGGTTAGCTTGCTGTCGAGTAGATGCTGTCTGAGCTCGACAAAGCAGTTGTTGGAGAGGTGCTCCCAAACGATGAGGTCGAACAGCTGCTCGTAGGTGGACACTTTGCTGCCCTTTATCCATCCTTTCAGGGCCCTGCTATAAAAGTTCACGTACTCGACCCACGTGGTACCGGGGATTTTCTTGCAATCTCTGAATCTCTGCCGGTACATCTCGGGGGTGAGGCCATACCGGACAAGCAGGGCGTCCTTCATGTGGTCATAGGAGGACATTACGTCGTCGGCCAGCTCCAGCAGGGTGTCCCTTCCTTCGCTGACGAATCTCCCCCATAAGCCGGCACCCCAGTCCTTTCGCGGAATGCGGTGCGCGGTCATGGCAACCTCGTACGCCTTGAACCATTGCTGGATATCGTCATTCTTGTAGTACTCTTTGACGATATCCTTCGGGATGTGGACCTTTGGGTCGGCAGGAGGTGGGGGGTTCCGGGCTACCGTGGCGCCAGCCTCTTCGAGTTTGGCTTTGATTTCGAGTTCTTTGAGGCCACGCTCGTGTTCGTAAGCGAGTTTTCTTTCTTCTAATTCTCTTTGCCGCCGCCTCTCTTCCAGATCTCCCTCTAATCGCAGTTGTTCAAGGGCCATTTTCTTTTCTGCTAATTGGAGTTCTCCGTCCAGCCGGAGTCGGGCGAGCTCTAGTTCATGGAGCCGACTCCTCTCTCGCTCCCGGGCGTCTTCGGGGGAGAGGCCCGGGTCCCTGTTGGCGGTTCTTTCCTCTATGGGGGCTATGACGGTACTCACGGGTACTTCTCGGACAATGTCATCGTTCGTTTGGGGTGGGGTCTCTCTGGTCTCCACCCAGGTTTGCAGCGCTTCTTTGAAATCGTCCTTTGTGCTTAGTCCGGTGGTAGCGATACCCAAGTCTTTGCAAAATTGTTTAAGTTCTTTACGGGTATACTCCTCTAACAGGTCTTTCTGGAATTCTGCAGTCGTTCCGGCTTCCTTAGTAGTCATCGTGGCTGTGGGTCTCTGTCAGTAGTGACGTGTTACTCGCTGTATGATTTGCGTGGGCTCGGATCCCGCCGCTTGCCACCAATGTTGGAAAGGCGACCCCAGGGGAGACAGAAGGTGTCTGACTGTCCGCCCCGAGTCCCACCTCTCTCTGGGAAATAGGCCGAGCGCCGTGGGGAGGCCTCCTTGGCGAGGCTCCACTCCTACAATCGTACCAGCAGAGCAATCACACTACTTACAGATAGACACCACACAGGAAGGATATTCACACGAATCTTTATATAAGTGATCAGAGCAAGTTCTTGGCAAGGTAGCGGCAAGGATCGAGGGATCCGTAATGTCGTGGTCTCGGGGAAAGGGGGTAGCGGGACAGTCTTGGCACCCACTGGTGCGTGGATAGTTCAAGGGTTCAGGCCGCGACAGCGTCAGCAGGGCCTCGGAGATAGTTCAGCTTGGACAGGCCGCGACAGCGTCAGCAGGGCCTCGAAGGTGGTTCAGCTTGGTCAGGCCGCGACAGCGTCAGCAGGGCCTCGAAGGGGGTTCAGCTTGGTCAGGCCGCGACAGCGTCAGCAGGGCCTCGAAGGTGGTTCAGCTTGGTCAGGCCGCGACAGCGTCAGCAGGGCCTCGAAGGTGGTTCAGCTTGGTCAGGCCGCGACAGCGTCAGCAGGGCCTCGAAGGTGGTTCAGCTTGGTCAGGCCGCGACAGCGTCAGCAGGGCCTCGAAGGTGGTTCAGCTTGGTCAGGCCGCGACAGCGTCAGCAGGGCCTCGAAGATAGTTCTAGGTGCAAGAGTTCGGATCAGGATCAGCCGCGACGAGGTCAGCAGGGCTTCCACTCCAGATACAACTGCTGTCTTGATCCGGGGCTGGCCCAGATATAGGACTGGAGGGCTTTGATGTCCGGACCCTCGCGCCTGGGGGTCAGAGGGGCCGGGATGAAGGTGTCCAGACACCCAGCAGGGGGGCGGCGCCAGTGCTCAGGGAGCCGGGAGAGCGATCGATACCAGGCGTCCGGGGGCGGTGGAAGGCCCATCGAGACTCTCCTCCTCCGGGATCTGGTCGAGTGGCCACTTTACCACCTAGGAGGATCCTGGTGCCTCAATGTCTGGGCTTCGCTGGGGCCGGGCCCGGGATGGCTGCGGCCACGTGTTCGGGGCGTGAGGGTCCCAAGATGGAGTCGGGCCGGAAAGGGTGGCCTGGTCAGGGTGCCAGGCTGGCAGCGTTGGCGAGCAGGTTCTGCCGGGGTACCAGGGAGGGGGAGAGCTGTAGGTGGCCGGGGAGGCTGCTCGCGCCGATGGTTCACGAATGTGCGTGTCAGGGGGGTCGATAGTAGGTAAATGGAGGGCCGATGTCGTCCTGGGCCCTCCATGCGGACGGGGTCGGACCACGCCACGAGGCCGTGTCCAACATGAAGTAATTATCCCGGTTCAATTTTGTAGTTTATTTTAGAGAAAAATTCACATTTTCGGACAAAACAAGATTAAAGGGGTTCAGTACAGGCATGCGGTGCTAAGGTGAAAATCAGTCATTGGAAAATGGTATGATGCAATAGTGAACTACTGGATATATAGAACTGTTGTTGTGAGAAAAGTGGTTAGGAAATGAATAATGAACTATTGAGAGGAAAATAAAACTCAATTGAAAATATAGCAGTAAAATAGTCCACGTAGAAAAACTTAAAGACGATATTAACTTGGCCTTGGAAGTGGCTCTCCCTAGTCCTCATTTTGGAAACACCACACTTCCGGCTGCGTGGCCAGTTACTGGCCTCAGAATACCAACTCTTAAACAGCGGTCAAAGTGCTTTAAAAATGTATTGGAACTGTGCGGCTGCATGCAATGGGGGCTGGGTCAGTGAGTGTGGGTGTAGGATCAAAGGTGTGTGTATTTTACCAATATATTCAATGTACCTTGACAAAATTGTGTGGTATGCTCCGCCCATTCAGAAAGTAAAAGCGGGTCCTGATTCTCATAGGACGGGACAGTGTATACCGGTAGATCTCTTGGTACTCTATTTACATCGATATAGGTCAGTGAGTGTGGGTGTAGGATCAAAGGTGTGCTTATTTTACCAATATATTCAATGTACCTTGACAAAATTGTGCGGTATGCTCCGTCCATTCAGAAAGTAAAAGCGGGTCCTGGTTCTCAAAGGACAGGACAGTGTATACCCATAGATCTCTTGGTACTCTATTTACATCAATATAGTTCTTGCCCAAACCGCTTGTGGATTTAAACTGTTCACTGGTGCTTGATCGCTCCTTTTCCCCATGTTTCTTGAATATGTCTCTGGCCGCTTCATTGCGAGCTGATTCACTGAACATGTCTCCGCAGTTCAGTGAATGTTTCCTGGATACTTCTTTAATTGATAATGTCCCCTCGCTCTGCCGCTTCGCACAGTGTAAGCATAAATCCAATGCATGTGTTACTTACTCGTGTAGGTGGCCTCGATTCCCAGCGTCTCCTCTGATCCATGGGTCGTCGATTCTCCTAGCTCCAGTATTGCAAACCTTTCATTACTGCTGTGGCGGTGCCTTCCTCATAAAATTCTTGCTCGCTTTACAGATGCATCAGGCAAAATTTGACGCCATCTTGTAATGCCTAATAAACATAAATTTTTCCTGCTGTGTCAATGATCATGCTTATGATATGCTCCCGACCTATGATTACTGTCTCACAGATTGTGCATTGCTGTAACATTGATAAAAAGGGACCTTGGCGGAACCAAGGCAAGATAGAAATGTCCCATGGTATTACATCATTGCTCTGGCTGATACACGGCGTGATGTTTTAAAAGAAAACCTGCAAAATGCTGTAAGGAATGTTGATTTTTAAACTGCAATATATTATGTGGTTGAAAAGAATGAATTGACTTATTTAAGTTTTGAAAAACAACCAACTTTCAGACAAATTAGAAAAATGAATGATTTAATAGCTGAAAAATGGATTTTGAGTATCAGATAAAATTGTTACATTGAGGTTGAGTGCATATCATATGCATGATCATTGACGCAACATGAAAAATATATGCTTATTAGGCATTACAAGATGGAGTCCAATTTTGCCTGATTCGTCTGTCCCTTCTCAATGTTAATGCACATGTGGTATTGTTTAAAACAAGGTAGCTTCTGGTGTGGCGTTAACACCGAAGAACGCATTTATTGCTGGATGAAAAAAAACATCTTTGAATGTCCCTGCGAGTGCAGATTTTCTTTCAAGTTTAAAGAAAAGGAACGATAATACTTTGCAGAGTTCACCGCCGCAAGTCAGCACCCGCTCGAGAGTGCGACACACGGAGGTGTAAAGCAAGCGAGAATATATATATATATATATATATATATATATATATATATATATATATATATATATATATATATATATCCATTCCAGTTCTGCCGAAGCAGTGTCCCGCGCACACTCAGGCTTTCATGAATCACAATCACCAATTCCATGCGATCTTCATTATTTTTATTCCATAACAGCCATATCCAGCCACATATCTCGACGCGTTTCGGTCTCGCAGATACCTTGTTCACGAGACTAGTTTCAACTGTTTGGATTTTACCGCCATTTTAAATAAAGTGAAGAAAAAATAAAATACAGAACAAAGTGACATCATTTCCTTTTCCGGGTATTCGCAAAGCATTGTGGTAATTGTAGTGATGTTTCTTCATCAATACCATTATAATTCTGATATATGCACTGAATAGTGTTGCTAAATACTCTCTACATTCAATTGTACAAATTGTATATGCTCATATTATCCCCTCTGGTGGTTTTTCTAATTTATAACACATTATAATTATTTGTAATGTCACCACACCTGGAGTCAGGCTGAATTAAAGAGACAAAGACGCTTCATTGTGATAAAACATTCAGCATATAAGATTTAGAAACCAGCACATTATGGATAAAAGGGAGGCAGACAGAAACGCTGTCATAGAAACTGTATTTGAAGAAGGGGCACAACCTAATGTCAATGGAAAAGCGGGAGCTCAAAAGCCGGACATTAAGAACAAGTTACGAACATGGGAAAAATTGTCCAAAAAAGAAATAAACAAATGGTGGGAAGTGGCTTCCCTGAAAAAATATCTTCACTTTATTTAAAATGGCGGTAAAATCCAAACAGTTGGAACTAGTCTCGTGAACAAGGTCTCTGCCAGACCGAAACGCGTCGAGATATGTGGCTGGTTATGGCTGTTATGGAATAAAAATAATGAAGAATGCACGGAATTGGTGATTGTGATTTATGAAAGGCTGAGTGTGCGCGGGACACTGCTTCGGCGGAACTGGAATGGATTAATTGCAGCTTGGCTCTGCTGCACCCTGAACGCACTGCTTACAGAGCGCTCGTGAGTCCGCATCGGAGCCACAGAGGAATACATATATATATATATATATATATATATATATATACATATATATATATATTACCTACTTGCGATAGCCAGTAGGTATATATAGGTAGGATTTTTTTCCTATGGGATTTTTGAAAATTCTATGTCGAATAACTTTGGCGTTTGAGGACAGAATTGGCTGAAATGTTCAGAAAAATGGAACATTTTGTTTCTGAGCAGCCCCTGAAAATTTGGGGGGGTTTCGTCAAGGGGGGGCCGAGAAAAAAGGGGGGTCCCAAAACGTGTTTTTCCCATGCAATTTTCCATAGGGCGGTTGGCCTCACTTTTAGCCCGAACGGCTGAATGGATTTACACCAAACTTGGCAAAATTGTAGGGACTGGTAGCCCGATGTGCCTTTGCTATGTCTCAAGATATAGGCTCCAGTGGTTTTTACGAAAATTAACTTTGAAAAATATATATTGGGCTACATTGGGCTATATATATGTTGGAGACCAAATGTAGCCCAATGTAGCCCAATGTAGCCCAATGTAGCCCAAAGATGGCCACCAGAGACAAAAAAAAACAAATGTAGCCCAAATATCAGCCAGATGTAGCCCAACTATAGCCCAATGACAGAATGTCCCAGAGTGTTCTAAAGAACAACTAGAGTGCTAACAGTCCTACTTATTACAAAGGTATGGCACACCTGAAGCCATCTTGATTGGAATAAAGTGGTAACTCTTAAAACATTTAATTTAAAAAGGAACAAAATGAGGGGGTTAATTTTGCCATAGAAAGTATGATTAGCGAATATATGACGAAATCCCGCATACCATCAGTCCGCAAAAAAAATCCTGCATGTACTATTAGGCCGCAAATTAAAAAAACAAAAACTTTTAGAACGAATATGCCTTTAGCATACACTAAACAACTAAACTACCCTAAACCCTAAAACACTACCCCCAGCATGACCCTACACTACACAAACAGTACAACACTACCCTAAACCCTAAAACACTACCCCCAGCTTGACCCTACACTACACAAACACTACAACACTACCCTAAACCCTAAAACACTACCCCCAGCATGACCCTACACTACGCAAACACTACAACACTACCCAAAACCCTAAAACACTACACCCCAGCATGACCCTACACTACGCAAACACTACAACACTACCCTAAACCCTAAAACACTACCCCCAGCATGACCCTACACTACACAAACACTACAACACAACCCTAAACCCTAAAACACTACCCCCAGCATGACCCTACACTACACAAACACTACAACACTACCCTAAACCCTAAAACACTACCCCCAGCATGACCCTACACTACACAAACTCTACAACACAACCCTAAACCCTAAAACACTACACCCCAGCATGACCCTACACTACGCAAACACTACAACACTACCCTAAACCCTAAAACACTACCCCCAGCATGACCCTACACTACGCAAACACTACAACACTACGCAAAACCCTAAAACACTACACCCCAGCATGACCCTACACTACGCAAACACTACAACACTACCCTAAACCCTAAAACACTACCCCCAGCATGACCCTACACTACGCAAACACTACAACACTACCCAAAACCCTAAAACACTACACCCCAGCATGACCCTACACTACGCAAACACTACAACACTACCCTAAACCCTAAAACACTACCCCCAGCATGACCCTACACTACGCAAACATTACAACACTACCCTAAACCCTAAAACACTACCCCCAGCATGACCCTACACTACGCAAACACTACAACACTACCCAAAACCCTAAAACACTACACCCCAGCATGACCCTACACTACGCAAACACTACAACACTACCCTAAACCCTAAAACACTACCCCCAGCATGACCCTACACTACGCAAACACTACAACACTACCCTAAACCCTAAAACACTACCCCCAGCATGACCCTACACTACGCAAACACTACAACACTACCCTAAACCCTAAAACACTACCCCCAGCATGACCCTACACTACGCAAACACTACAACACTACCCTAAACCCTAAAACACAACCCCCAGCATGACCCTACACTTCGCAAACACTACAACACTACCCTAAACCCTAAAACACTACCCCCAGCATGACCCTACACTACGCAAACACTACAACACTACCCTAAACCCTAAAACACTACACCCCAGCATGACCCTCCACTACGCAAACACTACAACACTACCCTAAACCCTAAAACACTACCCCAGCATGACCCTACACTACGCAACCACTACAACACTACCCTAAACCCTAAAACACTACCCCCAGCATGACCCTACACTACGCAAACACTACAACACTACCCTAAACCCTAAAACACTACTCCCCAGCATGTCCCTACACTACGCAAACACTACAACACTACCCTAAACCCTAAAACACTACCCCCAGCATGACCCTACACTACGCAAACACTACAACACTACCCAAAACCCTAAAACACTACCCCCAGCATGACCCTACACTACGCAAACACTACAACACTACCCTACACCCTAAAACACTACCCCCAGCATGACCCTACACTACGCAAACACTACAACACTACCCTAAACCCTAAAACACTAGCCCCAGCATGGCCCTACACTACGCAAACACTACAACACAACCCTAAACCCTAAAACACTACCCCCAGCATGACCCTACACTAAACAACCACCACAACTCTACACTACACTAACACAACACTACACTACACAACACTACACTACACAATCACTAACCCACGAAAAAATTAACACAAACCCACTTACCTCTCTCGTCATCGTGGTTTTCACAACGCAAATGCATTTACCATACATGCCTTTAAAACGTAATTCTTTGTAAAGGCATGCGCGATAAATGCACATGCGTTTTGAAAAAATGCGGGATAATGGTATGCGAGGTCAATGACCTTGCGGGATAATGGTATGCGGACTGAAAGTCTGCGGGATAAAAAATGCGGGAAAATGGCTGCAAACCATGATTAGCAGCAGACTTCCCTGGTGAGCACTAGCTTTACTACAGTGATCTAATGAGCAACTAGAGTGCTAACATTCAGAATTTATGGCAAATGTGTGACACATCTGAATGCCTTCTTGATAGAACCAAAGTAAACAAGCAATGCAATAGATCTCGCCCTCGTTTAAGTTAAAGCCATTCTGTTTGTAATGAGGTGGCTTTTTAGCTTTGCTTTTATTAGTGTTTTTAAAACTTTCATGTAAATAACATGCATATGTATGCATATATGTATATGTATGCATGCATTTATATTTATATAGATATGCAGATTATATATGTTTATATATGTATATTACCTACTGGCGATAGCCAGTGGGTATATATAGTTAGGATTTTTTCTCTATGGGATTTCTGAAAATTCTATGTCTAATAACTTTGGCGTTTGTGGACGGAATTGGCTGAAAATGTCAGGAAAATGGCACATTTTGTTTCTGAGCAGCCCCTGAAAATTTGGGGGGGTTTCGTCAAGGGGGGGCCGAGAAAAAAGGGGGGTCCCAAAACGCGTTTTTCACATTCATTTTTCCATAGGGCGGTTGGACTCACTTTTAGCTCGAACGGCTGAATAGATTTACATGAAACTTGGCAAAATTGTAGATATGGTTTGCCCGACGTGCCTTTGCTATGTCTCAATATATGTGCTCCAGTGGATTTTGAGAAATTAACGTTTAAAAAAATATATATATCTGTGACAGCGCTCCGGTTAGCGCCCCGGTTCGCGTACCTGACGCGTAACGGAACTTCGCGAAGCGAAGCTGATTGGCTCTCCGGTGTCTGTCAACATTCTAAACAGTCCGGAGCGGCCGCCATCTTCTCTCTTTTTTGAGATACGCGAACCGGGCAGCTCACCGGGCAGCTCACCGGGCAGCTAACCGGGCAGCTAACCGGCAGCGTAGCTGTCAACATTGTAAACAGTCCGGAGCGGCCGCCATCTTGTCTCTCGGTAGGTTCGAGAGACAAGATGTGGTGAAAAAAGAAGGGGGAAATGAAGGAAAGGGGGCAAGGTAAACCCCTCCTGACCCCCTAGGATTGATGAGGGGGATATTAAAGTCCCCCGCGATTTTTCGCGGTAGAGGCGCTTCCCGGTACGCGAACCGGGCAGCTAACCGGCAGCGTAACGGGAGTCCGCCATTTTGTGTTTTTGGAGCATCCGGTTCACGTACCGGGTAGCGTCCCGGTAAGCGTAACAAGGGGAAAACCAAGAGAAACAGTAAAAAAAAATGAAGGGAATAGATTTCCAGCAATCTTGGCAAAATTGTAGGGACTGTTTGTTTGATGTACCTTTGCAAGGCCTCAAGATATGTGCACGTGTGGATTTTGTCTAATTAAGGTTAAAAAATATATATATATCTGTAAGCGTGCTCCGGCACGCTTACGTTACGGGTTTTGTTTGCGCTGCAGAGCCGATACGTCACGGTTATGCGACGCGTCATGAGGCGTCTCACGTGGCTACGTGATACGTCACGTAATAAAGAATATATTTTACAGCTATAGATATTAGCTTTTAAAAAACCAATGAAATTCACTGAAAAAACCATAGGTTATAGACCATATATAGTTAGGAATTTGCATTTACAAAACCTTGAAAATTCACTGAAAAAACCATAGGTTAGAGACCATATATAGTTAGCTGGACATTTTATTGACATAAAACCAATGAAATTCCATTTTATTTATTTATTTATTTTGAAAGTTTTATATAGCGCGAACAAGATCTTTGCAGATATCAGAGCGCTTTACAAGGACACGGGGGTGATAGAGTAATACAAAGTAATATTTGAGGTAGTTCGGTACAAGGTGCTTAGTTACATGGGTAGGTTAAAAACATGAGGTAGGTTACAGGTGAGGTAGTACACGGTGCATAGTCAAACAGTTGTGTCAATAATATAAAGTACAAAAATAAGGAGCATATACTTGCTTGAGCGTGTTTAAAATATATAGTTAGTTGCACTAACTATATATCGCGCACCCGCAATCCACTGCTGACGATGTCACATATTACATCATTCATGACATGGTCAGTGACATCACTGATGACATCACTGATGACATCTCAAATGACATCACTGATGACATCACTGATGACATCTCAAATTACATCACTGATGACATCATGACACACCAATACCAGTTACTACATACGCACTCACTGATTCCTACGTCTACACACACATTCACTCATTCACCCATACAATCACTCATACATACAGTCACTCATTATTACAACACTATCATATGCACTCATACACCTATGCAGACACTCACACACTGCCACTCATCCATGGAGTTACTCACACACCTAGTCAGTCCTGTAAAGAATCAATCACACTTCCATTTCCTCATCTATACAGTTAAACACAGAACACCATACTTCAGTGACATCACTGATGACATCACTGATGACATCTCAAATGACATCACTGATGACATCTCAAATGACATCACTGATGACATCATGACACACCAATACCAGTTACTACACACGCACTCACTGATTCCTACGTCTACACACACATTCACTCATTCACCCATACAATCACTCATACATACAGTCACTCATTATTACAACACTATCATATGCACTCATACACCTAGTCAGTCCTGTGAAGAATCAATCACACTTCGATTTCCTCATCTATACAGTTAAACACAGAACACCATACTTTTTCACACATATACTAACACATACTTACTCTCTTATACAATCACTGATACAAGTACACATTGATATGCACAGAGTCACACACCCCCCAGCCAGCCACACACACACTCAGTCTTCCATACATCCACTCATTCTTCAATATGTAAAACATATTTAAACTTTACAAAAACACACAGACACTAGATGATGTCATCAGTGATGTCATTTGAGATGTCATCAGTGATGTCATCAGTGATGTCATTTGAGATGTCATCAGTGATATCATCAGTGATGTCACTGACCATGTCATGAATGATGTAATATGTGACATCATCAGCAGTGGATTGCGGGTGCGCGATATATAGTTAGTGCAACTAACTATATATTTTAAACACGCTCAAGCAAGTATATGCTCCTTATTTTTGTACTTTATATTATTGACACAACTGTTTGACTATGCACCGTGTACTACCTCACCTGTAACCTACCTCATGTTTTTAACCTACCCATGTAACTAAGCACCTTGTACCGAACTACCTCAAATATTACTTTGTATTACTCTATCACCCCCGTGTCCTTGTAAAGCGCTCTGATATCTGCAAAGATCTTGTTCGCGCTATATAAAACTTTCAACATAAATAAATAAATAAATAAAATGGAATTTCATTGGTTTTATGTCAATAAAATGTCCAGCTAACTATATATGGTCTCTAACCTATGGTTTTTTCAGTGAATATATATATATATACAGTTACAAGCCTACCGCACGTGTGTGTGCGCGTGTGTGTGTATATATATATATATATATATATATATATATATATATATTTATATATTCACTAAAACAAACAAAGGTTACAGGTACGTAATAGCTAGGAAATGGAGTTTAACAAACCTTAGAAATTCACTGAAAAAAAACAAAGGTTACGGAGACGTTATAGTTAGGTTAAAGTTTCACTTGTACAAGTCCAGTGAAATCCAATTATAGATAACTCGCGCCCCACAATGCACTGTTTATTACTTCACATATTACATCAGTCATGACATGGTCAGTGACATCTCCGATGACATCACTGATAACATCTCAAATGACATCACTGATGACATCATCCAGTGACTGGGAGTGTTTTTAAAACTTTTATGAGTGTTTTATATATTTATATTTATATCAAGGTGTATTCATGAATTAGTGAGTGTATGAGTGCACATATGGCTGATGGAGTGGATGCATGACTAAATGTATAAGTTAGTTATCAGGTGTCTCAGTGAATGTGAGGGTGAGTGCCTAGGTTTTCTGAATGTCTGTATTGGTGATTCATTGGTTGTCTGAGTACCTATGTGGGTGTATAAATGTCTGTGTGGATGGGTAAGGGTGTGTGTGACTGTCGACATGAATGAGTGAGTGGGTGAGTCAGTGACTGCATGGGTTAGTGAGTGCATCTGTGAGGAGCTGTATTTGTGACTGAGTTTGTGTATGGATGTGTTGTAAGTGAATGGATGGGCCAGTGGTATATGGGTGATTAACTGCATATGTGAAAGGCAGTATAGGTGAGTTTTGGAGTATATGAGTAACTGTATGTGTGAGTAAGTGATTTAGAGACTGGCTCTATGGGTGAGTGTGTGCTTGTGTCACTGACTGTATGGAGGAGTATGTGTTTGTATCTATAGGAATAAGTAAGTGGGTGTTGTATAACTGTATAGGTGAATAAGTGGCTTTGAGATTGACTCTATGGGTGAGTGAGTAGGTGTGTGAGTAGCTGTATGCATGTAGGAGTTAATGTGTGTGTACACCTGTCAATCAGTGTGTGTGTATGTAAGTACTGGTATGGGTGTGTCAGTTTGTTTTGGGAATGGTAGTTTGGAAGTTGGAGTGGGTGTATTAAAGGTTATATTGGGGTGTGAGTGGGCGCATCAGATATTCTGTAGATAATGTCACGAGTGATATCATTTGCGATGTCATCAGTGATGTCTGTAGTGATGTCACTGACCATGTCATGAGTGATGTAATATGTGAGGTCATAAGTGTTGCATTGCGGGGACGTGAGTTATAGTTACCTCCGCTAACTATAACTGCAGAATTTCTCTGGGTTTTATGAGTGAAACTTGAGCCTAACTATAACGTTTCTGCAACCTTTGATTTTTTTTCAGTGAATTTCTAAGTTTTTTAAATTCTATTTCCTAACTATAATGTCCCTGTAACTTTTGGATTTTTCAGTGGATTTCTGGGATTTGTAAATGCTAATTTCTAACTATAACTTCCCTGTAATCTTTGGTTCTCATAGTGATTTTCCAAGGTTTTTCAAATTCTATTCCCCAACTATATTGTTAATGTAACCTATGTTTTTTAACTAAATATTCTTCAGGTTTTTAAATTGTATTTTTGATCTAAAATGGCTATATAAGGTGTATTTTTAAAGCTTGTAATTTCTACACTGGATTAATAAGCGTTGTTTTTTTTTCTTTTTTTTATACAACGTTGTGACACTCGCGGTGACGTCGTGAACAGCGGATGTTTTTGAGGAAGTCTGAAACATATGTATAGACAGATTTTACTTATGGCAGACACTAGTTGTTTAGTAATGTAGAGTTTATATTTTAGTTTGTGTGATGACCTCGTCAATGTGGTGTTTTATATATTCGTGGTGGCTCTGTAGACCACAGCGACGTCTGTAGTCACGAAGTGCTAGTGTTTTTTAAAACTCGGGGACACATACTTGAGCATATTTTAATTAATATTTGACACAATTTGTTTATTGATATACTCTTTAAACCTAACTTTTGTAAGAATTTTTTCAATTACAAGCCTTTTATTTGGTGTTTTGTGTAATCGCGGTGATATGTGAGAAGACATTGTCAAGGGGTACAAATAAGAAATATTCTTGCAGGACTCCCTACATGCTTTACCATTTGAAAACATACCACAACAATTGTCTGAAAGCAGCAAAAAGACAATGCGAGGCTGAGGGACCCTCAACTCCAGCAGCAGACGCAACTACACTGGGGCAGAGAGTCCCTTCAGAGGTCCAATCATAAGTTCAAGATTAGGCACAGCGTTTACCTGCGTTGTATCATAACGCATGGATTGTGGAGTTGTAGTGAATGCCAGAGAGCAGTCCATAACAGCCTTTCACAATGCTGCAAAGAATCACAAATTACGATTTATTTTACATTTTTGGCCCTTCCTAGTTTGTCTACATTTTTGCATGTGTGTTGAAGTTTTTGCACTCCCAGGTGCCATTTTTGTTTCCAGCATGAAAAAAACATCTTTTCAGTTAAAAAAAGATAAGCTGAATGAATCAGTGTAGGAACATGTATATGGTGATTGAATGTGTGCATGAGTAATGCATTGAAGATTGAATAAGTGTATGAGTGGTGCATGTTTCATTGAATGAGTGTATGAGTTGTGCAAGTTACTGAATTAGTGCATAGGTGGTGCCTGCATGATTAAATGATTGCATGAGTGGTGCTTGTATTATTAAATGAGTATATAATCATGCATGGTGGATCGATTGAATGCATAAGTGGGGCATGAATGATTAAATGAGTGCATAACTGCTTGAGTAACTACATGTTGAGTGTCTGGGTGATTGGATGAATGCAAGGGTAGTGCCTGGGTGGTTTTATGAGTGCATGGGTAGTGCTGAGTGAATGAATGAGTCCATGGGTACTGTCTGGGCCAATGGATGAGTGCATGGGTATTGCCTAAGTGAATGGATAAGTGGCTGGGTAGTGCCTGAGTGAATCAATGAGTGCAAGGGTAGTGCCTGGGTGATTGAATGTGTGTGTGGATAGTGGGGAAGTGAATGAATGAGTGTATGTATGGGTAGTACCTGGGTGATTGGATGAGTGTGTGGGTAGTGCCTGTGTGATTGCATGAGTGCATGAGTAGTGCCTGGGTTATTCCATGAGTGCATGGGTAATGACTGGTTAAATGAATGAGTGCATGGGTAGTGCCTTGGTGAAGGGATGAGTGCATGAATAGTGCCTGGGTAATTGAATGAATACAAGGGTAGTACCTGGGTAATTGGATAAGTGCGTGGGTACTGCCTGGGTATGTACCTGAGTGCTTGGGTAGTGCCTGGGTGATTAGATGAGTGGCAATGGCAGTGCCTTGGTGATTAGACTTGTGCATAGATGGTGCGAATTTATGAGTGCATGGGTAGTACCTACGTAAATAAAAGAGTGCAAAGGTAGTGCTTAAGTGAATATATGAGTGTAAGGGTAGTGCCCGAGTGTTGGCATGAGTGCATGGGTAGTAGCTGGGTAATTGGTTGAGTACAAGGGTAGTGCCTGGGTGATTGGATGAGTGATTGGATAGTACCTGGGTGATTGGATGAGTGCATGGATAGTACCTGGGTGATTTGATGAGTGCATGGATAGTGCTTGGGTGATTGGATGAGTGCATGCATAGGGCCTGTGTGAATGGATGAATGACTGCTACAGGATGAGTGAATTGATGAGTGGAAAGGTAGTGCCTGGGTGATTGGATAAGTGAAATTGTAGTGCCTGGGTGAATAGATGAGTGCTAGTGGAGTGCCTGGATGAATAAAAGAATCCAAGTGTAGTGCCTAGGTGATTCCATAGCTGCATTACCAGTGACTAAGTGAATGCATGATTGCAAGGGTACCGCCTGGGGGGTTGGATGAGTGCCTGAGTAGTGGCTGTGAGATTGGATGAATGCAAGTGCAGTACCTGAGTGATTGAATCACTGCCTTAGTAGTGGCTGGGTGATTGGAGGAGTGGAGCTATAGTGCCTGGGAGCTGGGATGAGTATATGAGTAAGTGACTCAATGAATCCATCAATAGATTAGTGGTTTTACACAAGTAATATATTCCAATCTACAACCACTGTGAACAAATATAAACAGAGAAAAAGTTATTAGAATTTCATTTTCAACATTAGGCAACCAAAACAACGCACAATGTTTTTTCTCCCAATCTTTCATTTAACATAGACAGAATTTTTTACAGCTTTTTGCTGTATTCAGCTTTCATACTTCTTCACTTTCAACAGTGCTCTGTATGAAGCATCATCATCAAAGAGGGGGGAAAACAATCAATGGATTGTAAAAAAAATCAAATGTGCACACTACATCATTTCAAATGTGTCATACTGTGCACTACACTTAATGCAAGTGTACTTCTGAGTGGCCTGCTGATAGTTTAATACCTCAATGAAAGCAACTATATGTTAAAACTCTTTCTGATATTATTATATCTGGTACAAAATGTCCAACAATTATGAACCAAAGAATTCACTGATATTCACATCTACTTCCTCTAATAGTCCTAGCATTAACATTAAAAATTCTTGAGCATCCTGCTTAAGATGTTGAGAAAACACTACTGATCCAGTACAGTCATCTCTAAGGTTTCTTATTACAGTAGCAGAATGTATAATACTTCAGTCACTTCTTAATTCGTCAAGTAAACTACATAGTTGTGAAGACATTCTTTTATCTACCTTTCCTTTAATAGAATTTGTAAAATGAGGAAAACGGTGTAGTCCATCTAACACTACATTTGCATAACAGTTCATGCCAGAATTATTATCAAATGTATACCCTTCTATTTCCTCATTCTGCTGTAGTTTTCTTTTCTTAGGCCCTTGTTGTTGTTCTTTTTGTTCATTTTTCTCTTCAACGCTGATTGACTGCTTTGATATTTTCTGCTTTGGACAAAGAATACGTTTTTCAAACACAGAATACTGGCCTCAATGAGGAGCATATTGAGCTCTTAACCTATTATATTCCCTTACACAGCTTACATCAGCACTTAATTTCTTCTCATCAGAAATAAACCAGACGATGTTCTAATTCACGACAAAGCTACATATGACATTCTTTCTTTGAAAATGCTACTATCAATATTAACAAGAGTTGTATCTACACTTTAACCTTGTGATTTGTGGATAGTTACTGCATTCGCTAAAGAAACTGTAAACTGCTTTCGCTGGACATACAAATCTTTCCGAAGTAGGAAACGTGCAACGCATCTACCAATCTGCTTAACTTCACCAATATCATCAAGTTGTATGGCTAAGTATTCCACGTAATTTCTGTTTGGATAATTAATACATTTCATAACTTTACCCATTGAGCCATTCACTAACCCTTCTTCAACATTAAAATGACAACGTAAGATTGCACGACAATTTTCACAGGTACGTAACTGTGTTTCTGATCCTGCAGTTTTTGACACAGACTTTTCTAAACTATCCAATTTTGATTGCAGTTTTTCTGTTAGTAGCACTGTAACTGTCTATTAAACAATCAATAGACTTCTCTTCCTTAACAAAAATATACATTAGGTCTGCAGGTGAAACATTACTAGGGAATAGATTTTTGATAAGATGGGTTTGTGATGCTTTCTTTCCTTCTTTTGTGAGAACTCCCCAGCGAATGTCCTTTGGTATATCTCCGTTTTGCATATCTGATGCTTGCCGCATATTTCTGATTAACTCTCTGTATTCAAACTTTTCCAAAATGTTTACATTTCCAATACTTCCTAGTGAATTCCAAGTTTCATAATGTAGTAGTGTCTTGAAGACAGGTAGTCCTTTGACTGCGGTTAGTTGTAGCACGTCTCCAAAGATTATTATTAAGTGTTTTCCTCCAACAAGCACGCCATAGACAGCTTGTAATATTTGCTGTATTCTTGAATGCATAAAAACTAGCATTAGGTTAGATACCATGATGACTTCATCAATAATTACTAGTTTTAATTTCTTTAATACACTTCCCACTTCATGACAAGCATCACCAGATAATTTGTTCTATTCTAATTTGTTATCATGTTCCACAGGCAGCATTAATAATCGATGAAGGATAACTCCTTATCATTTTGCGGGTGAGCAGTCTAAATATCGAAGAAAAAAAATTCGACCTACACTAACATCTATGTCACAATAGCGAAGGGACAGAATATCGAGGGACAGAATGTCGACCCTTAGGTAAGTAATATCCATTTTTTTTATATCGATGTAAGTAATATCAAAGTTAGTAATATCGATTATATATTTATATTATTGTTATGTATTTTATTATGTATTTAATATGTATGTGTTATGTGTTTTGTTAAGTTTTCTACTTGTTTTAAAATATATGTATACAATTTTTATATGTTAATAATTTTTTTATGTTATTTTTGTTTTTTAGTACCGTAGCGGGTTGTGGGTTTATAGGGGAATAGGGTGGGAAGTAATTTAATTCTACTAAATGAATTATTAATATTTAGGAATTATAAATTAATGTTAATTATTTTAGCATTTAAGTTCTGTAGCGGGTTGTGGGCAGGGCCGGACTGACTACCGGGCAGTTTGGAATGCTGCCGAGCTGGGGGCTGATTTTACTGTGGTGGGGGCTGATTTTGTTCATGGAGACTTGCGTGTGCTTTGAAATAATTAATGCAAACCGAATTTAGTTTAGCACACGCACGTCTCCATGAACGAAATCACCCCCAGCTCAGCAGCATTCCAAACTGCCCGGTATCCAGTCCGGCCCTGGTTGTGGGTTTATAGGGGAATAGGGTGGGAAGTGATTTAATTGTAATAAGGTAATGATTTATTTTAAATAATTGGTATTGATAATTATATAATTGTTAATTTTTAATAATTGGTAATTGTTATTAATTGGTAATTAATTTTGATTAATCGATTAATTGATAATTATGTTAAGTGTATTCTTTTATTATTGTGTTGTGTGTTTATAGGGGAATAGTTTTTGAAGTAATTGAAATGTAATTAAATAATTATTAAAAACATTTTGGGTATTGATAATTAATTTATTGGACATTAATTATTAATTGGTAATTATTATAATTTATAATTTGTTGGTTATGAAAATACATTGTTTGTTGTTTCATCATTAATTGGTAATTAAATATTATCAAATATTATGTATTGATAAATGAAATTAATAAATTAAAGTAATTATTAATTGGTGGTTAATGTGCAATAATTATTATTTTTGTTATAAAAAATATTTTATTTATCAATATTTATTGTTTGGAAATTAATATGTATGCATTATTATGTATTGACATTTATTAATATTTTATTGTTAATTAATTATTCATTGGTAATTATGTTTTTATTAATTATTTATTGCTATTTGTAAATAGTTTAGAGTTATTTAATAATTAATTTATTAATTCATTAAAAAAGTTATTTTATTTATTAGTATGTTATTTTTTACTTCTACGCTATCCAATACTTTCCTTACTGTTGCACTCTCTGGAGTTGGAATAGTAATTATTACCCCTATGCTATCCAACACTTTCCCTACTGTTGCACTCTCTGGAGTGGGAAGAGTAATTTTTACCCTTACGCTACGCAACACTTTCTCTACTGTTGCACGCACTGGAGTGGGAATAGTAATTTTTAGCCTCCCGCTATCCAACGCTTTCCCTACTGTTGACTCTCTGGAGTGGGAATAGTAATGTATACCCCAATGCTATCCAACACTTTCCCTACCGTTGCACTCTCTGGAGTGGGAATAGTCATTTTTACCCCTATGCTATCCAACACTTTCGCTACTGTTGCACTCTCTGGAGTGGAAATAGTAATTTTAACCCCTACGCTATCCCACGCTTTCACTACTGTTGCACTCTCTGGAGTGGGAATAGTAATTTTAACCTCTACGCTATCCAACACTTTCCCTACTGTTGCACTGTCTGGAGTGGGAATAGTAATTTTAACCTCTACGCTATCCAACAATTTCACTGTTGCACTCTCTGGAGTGGGAATAGTAATTTATACCCCTACGCTATCCAACGTTTTCCCTACTGTTGCACTCACTGGAGTGGGAATAGTAATTTTTTCCCCTACGCTATCCAACATTTTCCCTAGTGTTGCACTCCCTGGAGTGGGAATAGTAATTTTTTCTCCTACGCTATCCAACACTTTCTCTACTGTTGGACTCTCTGGAGTGGGAATAGTAATTTATATCCAATACAATTTCCAACGCTTTTCCTACTGTTGCACTCCCTGGAGTGGGAATAGTAATTTTAAGCCCTACGCTACCCAACATTATCTTTACTGTTGTTTTTTTCGGAGTTGGAATATTAGTTTTATTCCCTCTGCTATTTAATATTTTTTGTATTATTTTAGTTAATGTAGTATATCATAAATTTTGAAAAGTAAAGTCATTTTTTAAAATGTGTTATACATAATTATTAAATTTTTATTTATGTTATTTTTATGTGTATAGATGTATTTGCAATTTATAATATTTTAAATAATGTATAAGTTATTAAAATAATTATAAAAACTGATTATTAAGTAAGTTTATATAATATTTATTATATGTATATGTTTAATTAATGTTTATTTACATTTTATATATTACTTATTAATTTTAAACATTATGGCATATTTTTAATTATGTTTATTTTATTTATCAGTATTATTTAGTTTATTTTACATATTTCTTTAACTAAAAAACCCCGATATTTTTAATTGATGATATTTTTGTCATGGATATTTTTTTTCTCAATATTTTTGTACTGACCATGTTGTTGATATGATGTCGATATTCTTGACATCGATATTTTTGCTTCCCACCATCTTGAAGATGGTGGGACTTAGCCAATAAGGGCTAGGACTATGCTCCCCCTCCCACAGGAGTGTGACATAATAGAGTGTGTAGACACCCCAGGGAAGGAACCAATTGGTCCCTACCTGTTACTCCTCTGTAATGCCCCAAAACCTAATATTTAGGTGGCAACCCAAGACCCTGAAATAAGATTCCTGATGACCTACGAAGCCCAGATGCTGTAGAGCCGCACCTGCAAGAAAGAAGAAGGACCAGTGGCTGACTTAGTGCCAGCCCTGGCAGCCTATCTGCTGCCTTTCTCCCTTGCTACAAAAGTCGACTCATTCTGCAGGCCCAGCGACCTGCAAAACCTTGGGTGGACTGCCTGAATTCTGTAAAGATCAAGAAATTCCAGTGAACAGCAGATCTGTCCAAGAAGAAGCCTACGTTAAGACGGAAGAGATCTGCCCTGAGGAACCTCAAAACCACCTCTGGATACACCTTTGTATCTGACACCCACCGCCCGAGTCCAAGAGGCCGACCGGTACTGCGAAGGTTCCTCAGTGATTCTGAGCCAGAGCCCACTGTGGGCTGAGCCCTGCCTGACTCTATCTCGATGCCTGCAACCTCGAATCCGAAAACTGCCTTGACTGCGACCTGCTTGGTAAGCTGTTCCCAACACAAAAGACCACCCCTGCACCCAAAGCTCCGGGGCTTTGGGGAGCATGACCAATGGTGTCCCTACGTCACCTAGCATCAGAACTTACCTGGGCAGTTGTGGGTTTTCTTCGTTCAGCCTCCTGGCCTGAGCCTGCAGCCTGTCTTCAAAACCGACCTCCCCCATTGATTTGCATTGAGCGCCACTCCTGTGCTGCTGAGGGTGTAAGTTTGGTCCTGCCTTGTGGCCCCCCCTGTGCATACTTGAACTCCAGGAGATTGACACACCTTTACTCTCTTGTGAGTAGCCTCCAGACTCCATTGGTCAACATTGGACTCCTGATCCCAAATTTGAACTCTGCACCTGGCCGCCCCTATGACGCTGGTGGTACACTCTTGGTACTGATTTTATCCATGCCTGGGGTTGATCTGAAAACCTGAAGACTGGATTTGTAAGTCAGGCGCTTACCTTCAAAACTGCATTCTTGTTTTCCTCCGAGACTATAACATTGCTGAACTGAAAAATTGAACTGTGTCCACTTTTTAAAGTGAAAAGTATTTTTTTTAGATGACTTACCTTTTAACATACATCTTGGTCTTAAAATAAATCTTGAAAGAAGCTTATTTTTATAAAACTGGTTTGGATCTCCCCTTTTTGAGTTGTGTGTCATTTATTAGTGACTGTGTGTATAACAAATGTCTTACACTCCTCTGTGTTAGGCCTAAGGCTGCTCAACCACACTACCATAAAAAGAGCACTTTGGATTTACATTGAGCCCTCTACACTTCTGGGGAATCTCTGGACTCTTTACACAATATAATCAATTATTGGTATATCACATAAAGCTTCCTACACTCTCGAACACATTTGGGGCAAGATAGAGTCAAAGAGGGAGGAAAGTGGGAAAATCTTTGCTTACACTTTTAGAGGTTGACACGGATGGTTTTCATGGGAGAGAGGGAGCTAACACCATGCATACACAAAAACCCCAGCTACAGATCTTGACAGAATTCCCACTGATGTATTCAAGAACAACTAGGATGTGTGGTCAACATCTTTAACAATTGGTTTTAATGCAATATGGACCCAAGAAAAGGTTCCTGATTCATGGAGGACCTCCATTATTATTCCGATTCACAAAAAAGGGTACCAAGATGATCCAGCCACTTATAAACTAATTTCACTCTTAGATGGTGTGGGAAAAATCTTTGGGAAATTGCTTTTGCAGCTCTCGGAGGTCTGAATGGACCATAACCCCAATATATCACACGCCCAAGTAGTCTTCCATAAAGGGCAAGTACAATAGATTAAGTGATGAGACTTTACCTGTTTTGCCTATAGAATGCGGTCTTGTGGAAGTCTTCATTGTATATGGTCAATTGATCTGAAGACTTCTTTTGATTGGGTTGAGAGGGCGATCTTGTGGAGCGTATTGGAAAAAAAAGGTTTACCTAATAAATATCTGAGAATCGTGATGGACCCACACATAATAAGGCAAGGGTAAAATATGGAACCAAGGGGGATTGTATGGACGAATTAGATATACATACTAGAGAAAGACAGGGGTGTGTTCTTGCCCTGGTGTTATTTAACATCTTTATAAATAGAATTTGTAAATTCCTCATTGACCACAACTTCGATGTCCCCAAGATAGAGAATAAATATATCCCAATCTTGGGTTTGGCAGACAATGCAGTGCTACTACCTCGCACAGAAAACTCAATGCATCACCTGCTACTGGGATTCAACCACTTCTGCAAACACAGGAAGCTTACCATAAATATAGAAAAAACTAAGTTCATTATTTTCAAATCTAAAGTAAAACTTATATCACTTTTCGAATTTAGGGCAAACCACTTGAACATGTCCAATTTTACGACTATCTGGGCATGAATATCGATGACCACCTCCTTAACTGGGCTGAACATATGGCAAAAAGCAAGGTGACCTTGAGCCAACAAACCTCTACAGTATGAAGATTCTCAAATAAAACTGGCAATCGCTTAATCTAGCCAGCAATAAACATCTATAAATCTAAAGCGCTTGCAGCTAGTCATTATGGGGCTGAGGCATGGTGCTATACTAAAGTGCCTGCCCTACAAGTAACAGAGAACTGCCTGTTACGTCGCATGCTCTGCTTTGGCCCTGGAACCCCAAGAGCAGCATTAAGATCAGAACTGGGCATGGGCAAATTTGAAGATCTTAGAGCCTTAAGTCCTGTGCGGTAGTAGGTCCAAGTGTGGTCCAAACCATACTTTCAGCTGTTGTTCCTCCACAAAGGCAGAGAAGTGTTGGCGCACTAGCTCAGCCAGCAGTTTAAAAATAAAACAATATCACGGTATTTTTCAGCTACTGGTTGTGCCAGCGTGTGTGGGGATGGGCGGGGCCAGGACATGGGAGGGGGGTGGAGTGATATGCACTGTGTTAGGATGGCCAAAGAGACATGTGCAGTTAGATTTCTCCAACGTGGCTGTATTGCAAAGCTGGGTTGGAAAAACAGCACAGACTCCCTGTGTCTGAGAGAGCATTAAACATGCCCACTCAGAACAATCCCTGCGCTGCTCTCATGCAGTATGAGATTAGCGTGGGGATTGCACAGGGAGTCTCTGATGCTGTCCCAGGGGCTGCTGGGACCAGGAATTAGAAGAGCTATTTTTTTTAAACCTTGCGCTCAGCCATAGAACTGACTTGAAGGAAATGTATTTGGCATTAGCAGCATATATCTATTGCTCTTGCAAACCTGCAAGGATATACCACAACTAAAGCTCAGACCTTCAGTGTGCTGAATAGTTTGGGTCTATTAATATTGCTATGAATTGTTTATTTTTCTGTAGTACTCAATCCAGCTAGTGTTCACGCCAATAAAAACCTATGATCACAATGTAGCTAGAGCTTTGACTGTACGTTATTTTTATGGCTATGCTGTTTCTATCCATCCCTAGTGGCAGTGTCAAGAAATTGGTTTTATGATTGTATTTTTTAGAAGAACGTTTATGTGGATTTTATTTCATCAGTTGCCTTTGATCTGAATGTATTTTCATTGTGCTTTATAATAATTGTTTTGCTGTAATTGTAAGAAAAACAAATTTGCACTTTATTAACAATCCTATATTTTGTATTGTATGACTTTTAAAAGCTGGAACAATAAAGTTACAGTGACAATGAATGTCTATTTTGTGACATAATCAAAATTCACTGGAATTTTGTGTTGGCAGATTGCAGTTAAATATTTTCGCAATTGTCAATCACCTACCGGGGTCCATAAATAGGGAGATAGACTAAAATGTAGCTTAAATTGCCGCACGTAAAATGATGCATAAACAGATACCAGTAATATTTCTTAATCCGTGTGCTTTTTAATTTTTTTTTAACAAATCTCGTATCTGGCCACTAATATCATATTAGTCATTAAAGTCGTCTATTTTTTCAAACTCAGAAGTACAGCAGAAATATTCAGATGTTGAATCACGTTTGAGTTGAGGACTGAAATATTCAGTACTGGGGAGCTTACAAACAATGTAGGCCATCTGCCTCACTTTAACTAAATTCTGTATAGTCCACAGAAGAAAGGCTGTGATTCATATGGGTCCCCCTCATCAGTGACCAGCAGATATTGACAAAGATAAAAATACTTTTCCTATTTAGGTTTTACAATGTTCTATAAATTAAGTACTGCCTTAAAATTGACAACTACAACTCCAGGAAATTTTTTAATACAGCTACTGTGTGGAGGGTGCATTCTGTTTTGGGTTTTGTTCCCGAAAATGTCCTAGTTTTGATATTACTGGCTAAATATGGCTGTCTTCCCATTTTCCTTTGTTGGGGTTGGGAGAGTGATGTAAATTTACGATTTACTATCAAAGCTGTATAGCAGGATATAAATGGTTGTACCGATTGATGTTGATTGATGCTGCAAAATGAGTGATACCAAACTCTTTTCAATACAAGCATTAGAAATGCAATCGGGCTTGGATTTATTTGAGTTTGAGCTAATGGCATTGTAAATGCAAATGTATTGTTGCTATGTGTTATGGAGTGTGTTCATGTGGTGTGTACTGCCAGTGATCTCCTTGTGAGTGTGAGAATATTGCACCGTTACTGCCTGTGATGTCCTTCTTGTGAGTGTGAGAAGCTTGCACCTCTGCTGCCTGTGGTCTCCTTGTGAGTGTAAGAAAGTTGCACTGCTGCTGCCTGTGATGTCGTTCTTGTGAGTGGGAGAAGATTGCACCTCAGCTGCCTGTGGTCTCCTTGTGAGTGTAAGAAGCTTGCACAGCTGCTGCCTGTGATGTCCTACTCACTACTCTACTCTACTCACTACTCTACTCACTACTCTGCACTCACTACTCACTACTCTACTCACTACTCTACTCACTACTCTACTCACTACTGTGCACTCTACTCACTACTCTACTCACTACTCTACTCACTACTCACTACTCTGCACTCACTACTCACTACTCTACTCACTACTCACTACTCTACTCACTACTCACTACTCTACTCACTACTCACTACTCTACTCACTACTCACTACTCTAATCACTACTCTACTCACTACTCTGCACTCACTACTCACTACTCTACTCACTCCTCTACTCACTACTCACTACTCTGCACTCACTACTCACTACTCTACTCACTACTCACTACTCTACTCACTACTCTACTCACTACTCTACTCACTACTCACTACTCCACTCACTACTCACTACTCACTACTCTACTCACTACTCTATTCACTACTCTACTCACTACTCACTACTCTGCACTCACTACTCACTACTCTACTCACTACTCACTATTTTCCACTCACTACTCTACTCACTACTCACTACACTACTTTCTACTCACTACTCTACTCACTACTCACTACTATACTCACTACTCACTACTCTACTCACTACTCACTTCTCTACTCACTACTCTGCACTCACTACTTTACTCACTACTCTACTCTACTCACCTCACTACTCTACTCACTACTCTACTCACTACTCTACTCACTACTCACTACTCTACTCACTACTCTGCACTTACTACTCACTACTCAACTCACTACTCACTACTCTACTCACTACTCACTACTCTATTCACTACTCTACTCACTACTCACTACTCTACTCACTACTCACTACTCACTACTCTACTCACTACTCTGCTCACTACTCACTACTCTGCTCACTACTCACTACTCTACTCACTACTCTACTCACTACTCTACTCACTACTCACTACTCACTACTCTACTCACTACTCACTACTCTACTCACTACTCTACTCACTACTCTACTCACTACTCACTACTCTGCACTCACTACTCACTACTCTGCTCACTACTCACTACTCTACTCACTACTCTACTCACTACTCACTACTCACTACTCACTACTCTACTCACTACTCACTACTCTGCACTCACTACTTTACTCACTACTCTACTCACCTCACTACTCTACTCACTACTCTACTCAGTACTCACTACTCTGCACTCACTACTCACTACTCACCTCACTACTCTACTCACCTGAGAACTTGTTCCATACAGTGCCTAATCTCTCCCAAATTGCCTCACAAACTCTCTGACGTAGGCTGGCGGTGGTCTGCAGCCTGCCAAAAAAATGGAACATTGATGCCCCACAATGCTTATGTTAGAACATTCAGGTGCCCTCTATTTTGCTTTACTTCCTGTTGTGACCTTGCGGTGTACTTATCCTTAGGGAATAGTAGTGCAATAGATTTTAGGGTCCAGGCTGTGGATAGTTGTACGAAGTTACTTGCATAGAGGAGGCTTGTAGTAAGTTATGTGTCTGGGTAGCAAAGTATCGGTTCCCCATGACTGCATATTTAAATCTTGGAAGGTACTATTTAGGAAGTTAGCTGCTTTTCTGCAGAGTGAAGAAAGGGCAATATAGCTTAGGCATTTTTCGAGCGAATTAGATTTCTTGAAGGTAACAGTGCAGAGGCTCCTAAGTGTGTGCCAGCAATGACTGTGTAGCCACGTGGGTAACTGCCTAGAGTCTGCCCCACGAGCATTCAAGATAAACAGAAGAAATAGCATTCACACAGTTCAGCTTGGATTGACTAGGCTTGCTTGGTGATTGCACTGACTTGTACTTGGCTTACATCACTAAAGCAAAAGATAACAACAGAAACTACACAGATAGTTTCTGGCTACAGTTGGGAAGAGAAGTAATATCACCTTATAACCCTGCATCAGAATTTATTCTACCTTCCATATGATGTCCTGTTTACCACAGCTCAAATCTGCGAGATACGGGTAATCTGAAAAAACAGATATGAAGCAAAATGCGTGTTGTTTTTTAATGCCACCGCGGGTTACCTTTCTGCACCGCGTGTTGATGGATGTTTTCAGATTTTCGCCCCGACCTCCAGTGCGGTTAAATTCCCATCTTTCCCTCCCCATGTGCTCCGATCCCCTCCCCCACCTCTTCTGCCCGTGATTGCCGCTCCGTCTCGCTCGGTAGTGGCAGGGAGATGTACTCTCTGTTAGGTTCCCGCCTCTACATACTGTAGATTTCCTCGACGAGCATGATGATGATTTCCGCTCTATTGTAGCGGGATGATCGGATTACGTATTTACTTGGCGTTAGAAGTCGCCTTGACCCAACATAGTGTCAATTCTGCATTTCAGGGCAGAAAGTGAATCTCTCTTCGCGCTTATTAAATCTGAAGCCTGTGTGCACGTGAGGAGGACGCGCGCCCGACAAACGCACTGCTCTATGGTGAACGCGCGCACACCATCTGGAATGCATTACACGGCCACCCTGACAGCTCCTAATTAAGATTAATGCACTGCCGAGCACGTAACCGCTGAGAAAATGCCCAAAATGGCGCCCGACAATTACATCTGCCCAATCGCATCACGACTACTAAAAATACATCACCGCGAGGACCAATCACCATTCAGATAATACAAAAAAAACACGCGCACTAAGGAATGTGTCTTTCCCGAGCCCTAAAGAAACTTTTTTTTTCTTTTTTTCTTTTACATTAGGATCTCGGAGCTCCGCCCCGAGCCCTAAAAAACGACATGGTTACAGAAAAAGATGGTAGTTTTGATTGATCATTTCTTAGCGTGATAGATTGACATATAGTTTACATCATCTCATGAAATAAGATATCTTGCATGCTGTAAGTAGTTTTATTTAATTTGAGAAATTCTCTTTGTAAGAAATTTGATTATTATTTCAGGTGCCTCAAAGAATAATCACAATCCTTATTTTGGTGAACTTTCCCAAAAGTACTAAATTACCTTATGCTGAGTTCTCTGGTAGCTTTGGCACAGAGCAGACAGATTTAACTTTGGGCAACACATATTTTGTGCAGTGCTAAAACAGTAAATAAATCGAAATGTAAAACAGTAAAAATACCAAGCCAAATTAGTAAAATAGAGTAAACATTAATAAATAAAATGGCACTAAGATGACAATAATTCATTAAGGGGAATGGGCCATATGAATTTTGAAAGTTTTAAGAAGAACTAGTGCCAAGAAGCACAAAGCGCCAAAGATAGTTAAATGTCATGGTAGATGGGACCTCCGTACAATATGAGGCTGACTGTGATGGAACATGGGTCAGATACACCAACTTTGTTCATCCTGGGCAGAGATTTAACCTTCTGACTTACTCCTTCAAGTCCCAATCCACCACATGAATTATCTTCTAAAGCTGCCCAGGACCTCTGTGGTGGTACATACAGACTCACAGGGTGTTAGGCACAGACCAACAGCAGTGTCCAGTTTTGGTTCAGTTGCCACTGGTCAGCTTGGCAGATGCAGGAAATGGCTCTTTTAGCTTGTTATATCTATGTAGCTCGAATAGGTCAGACATATGACCTTTGGAGTCAACTTCTTTTCCTGGGTACACGATGGAGTAGTTTCATGTTTCAGGGCTCTTCTCTGGTCACATTCAGCAGGCCCATTCCTCTTCTACTCTTCTTCAATTCCAGTTGTGTATTATGTAGGCCCCTGGAGCCACTGTACTTATGCTTAGCACTAGCTAGGGGTGGGAATGACTCCTGGACATGCTGTATCCTAAAGGGTAAAAGTTTCCGGGGTCAACCCTACTCACTTTTGGCATTTTCAAGATGGTAAAAGTCTTTGGCCACCTAAAACTTGGGATATGAGGGCTGAGTGTGTAATGGGGAGTGCACTATGGTAATCCTAGTGTCCTCCCACATCTAACATTAAAATCCTTAAATCCTGTGTGAGGCAGCCACTATGACCACAAAAAAACAAAATACAGAAGTCTTGTAGGATAAAGGCAGAGGTTTTCAGCAACCAGTTAGTGGATACACAATAATTGTCATGTCATCCTGTTCCCTTCCTTTCAAGTATGCCCCAAGTGTTATGTGCAAGCCCTGAAGATCTGTGAAGCAGGGTTTGGAACTGTAAAAGCCAAAAAGAATGTTCACAGATCTCATCCTTCTGCTGAGCTCAAAAGGAATTATCAGGGTTCATTCATGTCCATCTGTCAATCACAGTGATCTGTTGAGTAGCTCCTGGGAGGAATGTCACCCCTTATTCATACCCTATTCAGGCCAAGTATAGGTTGGGAATAGCAGGAGAATTAATGCAAATTAGCAACCAGGAGCTTCAAACAAGGAAAGGGTAACTTTCTAAAAGTTATTTTTCCTTAATATTTGTACATAGGACAGCTGGGCCTGCCAGATAAAAATTGCTTTTGGGTGTTAGTCATTTTAAGGTTAAACTTCTACATATTCTGCTTTTAAATACCATACACAGCACCTGTTCACTACAAGGCCTACATAGGGGTGAAATTAATTTTTATAGGAAGGTTTTTAACATGTTACTATGGTTTATTTGACAGATTGAATGGCAGAAACCATGTTTGCACTAATCCTGCAGTGTAAGGCACAATATACATTTTTTACTACAAGTGACGTCTAACATACAGACCCTTGGTACACCTTATACCATATACTAGGGACATATAGGTAAGTTAAATATACAAATAAAGGTTATGCCAATTCAACTATGTTTAAACGGGGGAGCACAGACACTTTACTACTGGTTAATAAGGGTACGGTGCACAGATTTCCTAATCCAACAAAATTGTAGGGTCCAGCACAAGGCGAAAAATCAAGGGTGATCGTGTAAAAATAAAAATAGTGAATTTCTTACAGTCTGGTAATACACTTATGCATACAAATATACAAATACAACTTCTGTTTCCAGTTCTTAAAAGTATCTTCTCTGCCCACTTACATCATGTAAAACAACAATCTATTTTTTTTTCAAAATTCCAAAATTATTCAGATGTTGACTCACCTCAAGTTGAATAACTGATGTTACTTGTGTGTGATTGTCCAAAATCTGGCAGCAATATCTCAGTGCTGAGAAGCTTCTCAACATATGTAGGTCATCTCCCTCACTTGAGCCAAATCCTAGATAGGGTGCAGGAAAGCCATTTTTATTCATATGAATCCACTACATTGGTTACTGATAGAGTTTGAAAAGTTTAAAAAGAAATGTATTTTCAGGAGAGCAAAACAAGGGCCACCCAAAAACAATCTTTTTTGAAACCTTTAGGAAGTATTGTCAAAAAAGAAGATACCCCTTGACAGCATTGCCATTTTACTGATATTTACTCATGCAAAAATTGTGGGAACAGGAGCATTCCAAAGATGTTGTAGCAATTTTACCTTAAACAATCTTCTGTTATAATTGATCTCTTTCAGTTTAGGGCTGACAAGCCTCAAACATTGACTGTTATCTTTAACATGAGAGGAATTATAAACATTATTCTAGACATTTCACATTGGATTTATGGTTAATCATACTGTACACCAACAATCAACAGCCTGTGTTAAATCTGTGCAGAAAATAATCACTACTACCAGGTTTCATATTGCTGTAGACCAATATGCAACTTTATTATAGGATTATTTTACAAGGACATCTGTGGAAACAAGCAAAGGGACATTTTTATAAGCCCCTATCGCAACCAGAGTATCATTTTGTTTTGACACTCTGAAGAAGCCACTTAGTGTGGCCTACGCCACCTTGTAAATATGCCCCTTTCCTCTGTAGTCTTCTGCTGCAAAGGGGAGAGCAATGGGTAATGCTCTGGGAGTTCCACTGCAACACCCATTTCTTTTTGATGCTGCCCTATATTTACAAGGATGAGGCAGCGCCAAAAATGAATGCCATGGAATACCAGGTGTTAGAATGGCAATGCAAGGAGAAATCATACATTTCGCCTTGTTTTTTGATCTTTCTGTGTGCTGCATTCTGCAACACACATAGAAAGAGCAAATTGTCATTATTGATTGTTTTTGTGCAGGAAGGTGTCCCTTTGTTGGACACGGCCTCGTGGCGTGGTCTGACCCCCTCCGTACGGCGGGCCCAGGACGACATCGGCCCTCCATTTACCTACTATCGACCCCCCTGACATGCACTTTCACGACCCATCGGCGAGAGCAGCCTCCCCGGCAACCTACGGCTCTCCCCCTTCCGGGTACCCCGACGGACCCTGCTCGCCAACACCGCCCGCCTAGCGACCATGCCAGGCCACCCTTCCCAGCCCGATGCCATCTTGGGCCCATCACGTCCCGAGCACGTGGCCGCGGCCATCCCTGGCCCTGGCCCCAGCGAAGCCCCGACATCGAGGCACCAAGATCCCCCCAGGTGGTAGAGTGGCCACTTGGCGGACCCCGGAGGAGGGGAGTTTTGATGGCCCTCCAGCCGTCCCCGGACACCTGGTATCGATCGCCCTCCAGCCTCCCTGGGCCCTGGCTCCACCCCCCCTGCTGGGTGTCTGGACACCTTCATCCCGGCCCCTCTGGCCCCCAGGCGCGAGGGTCCGGACATCAAAGGCCTCCCGTCCTATATCTGGGCCAGCCCTGGATTGGGACGGCAGTTGTATCTTGGAGTCGAAGCCCTGCTGACCTCGTCGCGGCTGATCCTGATCCGAACTCTTGCACCTGGAACCTTCAAGGCCCTGCTGACGCTGTCGCGGCCTGACCAAGCTGAACTATCTCTGAGGCCCTGCTGACGCTGTCGCGGCCTGACCAAGCTGAACCATCTTCGAGGCCCTGCTGACGCTGTCGCGGCCTGACCGAACTGAACCATCTTCGAGGCCCTGCTGACGCTGTCGCGGCCTGACCGAACTGAACCATCTTCGAGGCCCTGCTGACGCTGTCGCGGCCTGACCAAGCTGAACCATCTTCGGGGCCCTGCTGACGCTGTCGCGGCCTGACCGAACTAAACTATCATCGAGGCCCCGCTGACGCTGTCGCGGCCTGACCAAACTGAACTATCATCGAGGCCTGCTGACGCTGTCGCGGCCTGACCCCGGAAACTATCCACGCACCAGTTGGTGCCAAGACTGTCCCGCTACCCCCTTCCCCCGAGGCCAAGACTCTACGGATCCCTCGATCCTGACCCGCTATCCTGCCCAGAACTTGCCTTGATTACTTATATAAAGATTCTTGTGAATATCCCTCCTGTGTGGTGTCCATCTGTAAGTAGTGGGATTGCTCTGCTGTTACGATTGTAGGAGGGGAGCCTCGCCAAGGAGGCCTCCCTACGGCGCTCGGCCTATTCCAGGGAGAGAGGTGGGTCTCGGGGCGGACAGTCAGACATCTTCTGTCTCCCCTGGGATCGCCTTTCCAACATTGGTGGCAAGCGACGGGATCCGAGCCAACGCAAATCGTACAGCGAGTAACACGTCACTACTGACAGAGACCCACAACCACGATGACTACTAAGGAAGCCGGAACGACTTCAGAATTCCAGAAAGACCTATTAGAGGAATATACCCATAAAGAACTTAAACAATTTTGCAAAGACTTGGGTATCGCTACCACCGGACTAAGCACGAAGGACGATTTCAAAGAAGCACTGCAAACCTGGGTGGAGACCAGAGAAACCCCACCCCAAACGAACCATGACATTGCCCGAGAAGTACCCGGGAGTACCGTCATAGCCCCCATAGAGGAAAGAGCCGCCAACAGGGACCCGGGCCTCTCCCATGAAGACGCCCGGGAGTGAGAGAGGAGTCGGCTCCATGAACTAGAGCTCGCCCGACTCCGGCTGGACGGAGAATTCCAATTAGCAGAAAAGAAAATGGCCCTTGAACAACGGCGATTAGAGGGAGATCTGGAAGAAAGGCGGAGGCAAAGAGAATTGGAAGAAAAGAAGCTCGCATACGAACACGAGTGTGGCCTCAAAGAACTAGAAATCAAAGCCAAATTCGAAGAGGCTGGCGCCGCGGTAGCCCGGAACCCTCCACCTCCTACCGACCCAAAGGTCCACATTCCGAAGGATATCGTCAAGGAGTACTACAAGAATGACGATATCCAGCAATGGTTCAAGGCGTACGAAGTTGCCATGACCGCGCACCGCATCCCGCGAAAAGACTGGGGGGCCGGCTTATGGGGGAGATTCGTCAGCGAAGGAAGAGACACCCTGCTGGAGCTGGCCAACGACGTAATGTCCTCCTATGACCACATGAAGGACGCCCTGCTCGTCCGGTATGGCCTCACCCCCGAGATGTACCGGCAGAGATTCAGAGACTGCAAGAAAATCCCCGGTACCACGTGGGTCGAGTACGTGAACTTTTATAGCAGGGCCCTGGAAGGATGGATAAAGGGCAGCAAAGTGTCCACCTACGAGCAGCTGTTCGACCTCATCGTTTGGGAGCACCTCTCCAACAACTGCTTTGTCGAGCTCAGACAGCATCTACTCGACAGCAAGCTGACCGAGCCCCGGAAACTCGCCGTCGAGGCGGATCGATGGGTGAGCACCCGGGTCCCCCGAACACCGGTAGGGGAAACAGGGCCGGGCGGCCGGGGCCACCCCCGCCAGCGTGGCGGCGGAGGGGGCCAGAACCGGAACCGAGACTTCCCGCCGGCCCCGGGGCAGAGTCCACCTCAGGGGTCCCCCCAGAAGAACACTTCGCCGTCCCTGATCAGAAGAGGGACCCCCCCAGCACGACCGGGGCCCCACCCGAACGTTACTTGCCACAGATGCCAGCGGCTAGGTCACTATGCCAGTGACCCCCTCTGCCCCTTGAACCAGCGTCCCGGCACCACTGGGCCTCCGACCCGCCAGTTCGCTGCTGCAGCCCTGGGAGAGGAAGGAAAAGAAGACGAAGAGGTCTACGAGGAAGATCAAACCGAATATGAACCGGCCGCCATGGCCCTAGCCTGCCTGGGCAACAGAGACCTGGTCCCCCAGGCCCCGCTACCGAGCAACACTCGAAAATACCGTCAGTGGGTCCACATCAATGGACGACGGACCGAAGCCCTCCGAGACACGGGAGCCAGTGTGACGGCCGTCCGCTGCCACTTGGTGACCCCCGAACAGATCCTCCCGAACGTACGATGCCCCGTGAGGGCCGCCGACAACTCCGAAACTCTATGCCAGATGGCCCGAATTCCCTTCGAATGGGGGGGGAGTGTTGGGCACCCTCAAGGTGACCGTCCGGGACGACGCCCCCGTGGACTGCCTCCTTGGTAACGACTTTGAGAGCTCTCCCTGGGCCCAAGTCGAGCGGAGAGAGCACCTAGGAATGATGGGACTACCCGAGTGGGTCTGTGCGACGACCCGATTTATGGCGGCCCGAGCCCCGGCAGCCCCCGAGGCCACCCCGACCGAAGAGCCGGAGTGGCCCGAGCCACCACCCCCTGCCATCAATGAAGAATCCGACTCCGAGACCAGGCCATCGGAGCCCGGAAACCACCACGAGCTCAGCGACATCCCCGAACTCGCCCAATGGCGCCAAGAGGGTGGCCCCACCCGAGAACAGTTTCGGCAACAACAGAAAACCTGCCCTTCCCTCGAGGGGACCCGCCAACAAGCCGCTGCCCAAGCTACCGGGGACACCTCAGGGTCCCACTGGGTCTACTGGGACCACGACCTCCTATACAGTGAACAGAAAATTGCCGAGCTGGGGGCCAGCCGAGTGCTCGTGGTTCCCCTACGGTTCAGAGACTTCCTTTTGAACCTGGCGCACGATGTGCCCCTCGCCGGGCACTTGGGGCAGGACAAAACTTACAGCCCCCTGGTGACCCAGTTTTACTGGCCCAAAATGCGCAACGATGTGCAAAACCACTGCCGCACCTGCCCGACATGCCAAGCCAGCGGAAAGAGCGGGGGGAAGGTGAAGGCCCCGCTCCAACCTTTTCCAGTAGTGACCACCCCCTTCGAGCGAGTGGGTATCGACATTGTGGGGCCCCTGGACCCGCCAACCTCGCAAGGGCATCGCTTCATACTTGTCCTGGTGGACCACGCCACCCGCTATCCTGAGGCCATCCCCCTCAGAACCATCACCGCTCCCGTGGTGGGGCGAGCCCTGATGGGGATCTTCTCCCGAGTAGGATTCCCTCAGAGAGGTCGTGAGCGATCGGGGCACAAACTTTATATCAAAGTATATGCGGTCCCTGTGGCAACAGTGCGGGGTCACATATAAGTTCACCACCCCGTATCATCCCCAAGGGAATGGACTTGTGGAGCGGTTCAACCGGACACTCAAGGGGATGATCCAGGGCCTAGAAGAGCCCCTACGACGCAAATGGGATATCCTGCTGCCCTGACTCCTGTTTGCCTATCGGGAGGTACCACAGAAATCCCTGGGGTTCAGCCCCTTTGAACTCTTGTACGGACACCCTGTCCGAGGTCCGCTCAGCCTGTTCAAAGAAGGCTGGGAAACTACAGTCCAAGACGCCCCACCCACCGGATGTCTACCGGTACCTCCTGACCCTCCGAAACCAGACTCGGAAGTTCCGGGCCCTTGCGGAGGCCAACCTGGAGGCCAGTCAGGAGGACATGAAACGCTGGTATGACCAGAACTCCTCCTCCATCGAGTTCGAGCCGGGCCAACAGGTCTGGGTCATGTCCCCGGTCGAACCATGTGCCCTCCAGGACAAATGGTCGGGGCCCTTCAAAGTGATCGAGCGCAAGAGCCCCGTCACTTACCTCGTGGACATGGAGTCTCCTCGGAACCCCCTCCGGGTTCTGCACACCAACCGGCTCAAACCTCATTTCGCCCGCACAGAACTGAGCCTGCTGCTAGCTACCGACGATGGGACCGAAGACGACTCCGAGCCCTTGCCCGACCTCCTAAAGTGCACTGAGAAGGACGGCTCCGTCGAAGGGATCTCTCTCTCCCCCGACCTGACCCCCGCACAGCGCCGAGACTGCCAAGAACTGTTGGGACAATTCACAGATCTGTTCTCCCTCACCCCCGGGGTTACCCAGTGGTGTGTCCACGATGTCGACACCGGGGACAGTCAGCCAGTACGACACCGGGCCTACCGGGTCCCCGACCGAGTTCGGGCCTGCATCCAGGCGGAAGTTACCAAGATGCTGGCCCTGGGGGTGGTCGAACCCTCCGACAGTCCCTGGGCCAGTCCAGTTGTCCTGGTCCCCAAGGCCGCCGCACCTGGCACCCCGCCAGAACTCCGGTTTTGCGTCGACTACCGGGGGCTGAATGCTGTTACAAGAACCGACGCACATCCCATCCCCCGGGCCGATGAACTGATCGACCGTCTGGGGGCCGCCAAGTACCTCAGTACCTTCGACCTCACCGCCGGGTATTGGCAGATCGGCCTCACCCCTGGCGCCCAGGAGCGATCGGCCTTCTCCACACCCGACGGCCACTTCCAGTTCAAAGTGATGCCCTTCGGCATGAAAAACGCCCCGGCCACCTTCCAGAGACTAGTAAACAAAGTACTGGCGGGGCTAGAAGAATTCAGTTCCGCCTACCTAGACGACATTGCGGTCTACAGCCTCCACTGGGCCAAGCACCTGAAACACCTCTGGGAGGTCCTGACAGCCCTCCGGCGGGCCGGGCTAACTGTAAAGGCCAGCAAATGCCAGATAGGCCAAGGGTCCGTGACCTATCTGGGACACCAAGTGGGGAGCGGCCAAGTGGCTCCCCTCCAACCCAAGATTGACGCCATCGTAGCCTGGGAGCCCCCGGTCAACCAGACCGCCGTCCGAGCCTTCCTGGGGCTCACTGGGTACTATCGGCACTTTATCAAGAACTATGGGAGCATTGTGGGGCCCCTCACGGAACTGACCTCAAAGAACCGGCCACAGAAAGTGCAGTGGACACCCGCGTGTCAGGTGGCCTTCGAGACCTTGAAATCAGCCATGTGCACCGCCCCTGTGCTCCAGGCCCCCGACTACAGCCGAGAGTTTGTGGTCTAGACCGACGCCTCGGAACACGGCATCGGGGCGGTCCTATCGCAAATTGGCCTCGAGGGGACTGACCATCCTGTGGCCTTCATCAGCCGGTGGCTGCTGGCCCGTGAACAGTGATGGAGCACCATCGAGAGAGAGGCCTTCGCTGTCGTGTGGGCCCTCAAGAAGCTCAGGCCCTACCTCTTCGGCACCCACTTCCGGGTGCAGACTGACCACCGGCCCCTAAGGTGGCTGATGCACATGCGTGGCGAAAATCCGAAACTGTAGCGATGGTCCATCTCCCTCCAAGGGATGGACTTCACTGTGGAGCATCGCCCTGGCAGCGACCACGCCAACGCTGATGGCCTGTCCCGGTTTTTCCGCCTCGACGAAGAGAGCCCCCAAGAAGATGGGTGACTCTCCCCGCCTTCAGCTGGAGGGGACGTGTGTTGGACACGGCCTCGTGGCGTGGTCTGACCCCCTCCGTACGGCGGGCCCAGGACGACATCGGCCCTCCATTTACCTACTGTCGACCCCCCTGACACGCACTTTCACGACCCATCGGCGAGAGCAGCCTCCCCGGCAACCTACGGCTCTCCCCCTTCCGGGTACCCCGACGGACCCTGCTCGCCAACACCGCCCGCCTAGCGACCATGCCAGGCCACCCTTCCCAGCCCGACGCCATCTTGGGCCCATCACGTCCCGAGCACGTGGCCGCGGCCATCCCTGGCCCTGGCTCCAGCGAAGCCCCGACATTGAGGCACCAAGATCCCCCCAGGTGGTAGAGTGGCCACTTGGCGGACCCCGGAGGAGGGGAGTTTCGATGGCCCTCCAGCCGTCCCCCGACACCTGGTATCGATCGCCCTCCAGCCTCCCTGGGCCCTGGCTCCACCCCCCTGCTGGGTGTCTGGACACCTTCATCCCGGCCCCTCTGGCCCCCAGGCGCGAGGGTCCGGACATCAAAGGCCTCCCGTCCTATATCTGGGCCAGCCCTGGATTGGGACGGCAGTTGTATCTTGGAGTCGAAGCCCTGCTGACCTGGTCGCGGCTGATCCTGATCCGAACTCTTGCACCTGGAACCTTCAAGGCCCTGCTGACGCTGTCGCGGCCTGACCAAGCTGAACTATCTCCGAGGCCCTGCTGATGCTGTCGCGGCCTGACCAAGCTGAACCATCTTCGAGGCCCTGCTGACGCTGTCGCGGCCTGACCGAACTGAACCATCTTCGAGGCCCTGCTGACGCTGTCGTGGCCTGACCGAACTGAACCATCTTCGAGGCCCTGCTGACGCTGTCGCAGCCTGACCAAGCTGAACCATCTTCGGGGCCCTGCTGACGCTGTCGCGGCCTGACCGAACTGAACTATCATCGAGGCCCCGCTGACGCTGTCGCGGCCTGACCAAACTGAACTATCATCGAGGCCTGCTGACGCTGTCGCGGCCTGACCCCGGAAACTATCCACACACCAGTTGGTGCCAAGACTGTCCCGCTACCCCCTTCCCCCGAGGCCAAGACTCTACAGATCCCTCGATCCTGACCCGCTATCCTGCCCAGAACTTGCCTTGATTACTTATATAAAGATTCTTGTGAATATCCCTCCTGTGTGGTGTCCATCTGTAAGTAGTGGGATTGCTCTGCTGTTACGATTGTAGGAGGGGAGCCTCGCCAAGGAGGCCTCCCTACGGCGCTCGGCCTATTCCAGGGAGAGAGGTGGGTCTCGGGGCAGACAGTCAGACATCTTCTGTCTCCCCTGGGATCGCCTTTCCAACACCCTTCCTGCACATAAACAATCATCCCTGCAGCGCAGGCGCCCTTGGAACATGGTGGCAGGGTGCCTGCGCTGGCACTAGGCAGCTTTTTTGTGCTGTGGGAAACACAGAAGTGCACCATATTCTTGTGAATATGGCACATCCCTGCACTTTAAAAAGTGTGGCGTTGCCAAATTTGGCACAGCACCGCACTTTAACATTTTTTTTAAATTATGCCCCAAGCGGGTCCAACTATTATCAAGGCTTTCCTTTAAAAAAACAGGTAGGCCTTTTGACTTTGCCAACACTTGTTTCTAGTTGTGATTCCTTTAAGAGCACTTACATGGTGCTTCGAAAAAGCACAATATGGAAATACAGTAAACATTCTTAGTTAGTTTTAAGAAGAATGCAACAGATGTGTGTTAGAACTTCAATACGTGTATTTCACCAGCTTTTACTTACCACCTCCTCCCAGGCCTTCAAAACTGACCTCAAAGTTCTCCTCCTTCAAAAACACTTCCAAAGTTAATTTATGCCCTCTCTGTTATCTGAAGGAAGATTTTTTAGTATAATACATTTCTATTCTCCATGACTATGGAAGTGCCTTCCCAGTGTGTTCTTGTGGTTTGAGAGTCTACCATTTATTGCATTATTACCCTTTTACCTGTGTTTAGTACTCTTTTGTAACATTCACATGTCACTTTTCTCTTGTAACACACTGTTTGCTACCTCCTTCTTTTTGTTTGCTTTCGATACTTGCACAATTGCCACCATTGCATACGTAACGTTTGTTCTTGTGTTTGAGTGTCCTCCATTTATTGCAGTATTATACCTCTATTTGTACTTTGTACGCTTTTGTAACCTGCACACGTCACGTTTGCCTCATGTAATGCACCGTTTGCTACCTCTTGTATTTTGTTTGTTCACAATTGTCACTTTTGCCTCATGTAATGTAACGTTTGCTTTCGTATTTTGTTCACTTGTAATGTTCTCTTGTATCAGTTCTGTTCCTATTGTAAAGCGCTCTGACACCTTCGGGTAAAGTCCGCGCTATATAAAAACGCATAAATAAATAAATACAATATCTGGCCCTTCTCTCTCCTCCCTAAAGTTGAAAGCTTGCAATTTCACATCGATGTTTGCAACAGGAGCCTTCACAGAAAGAGCTTTGTTGAGACTGTGTCTAATTTTGTAGACTTGTCCTTGGGCTGACAACAGTTGGATATGGTTTCCTGGCGCGACTGCACAGGAGTGACTCCCCAATACTCGTCGTGGATTTACCCACCTAGAAAAGAATGGGTTCGGAATTACATACCTGATGAGATACTACTTGAAATAGAAGCTTCCTACTTTGCACACCCTGCTTAAAGAATAATTCAGAGGTAACTTGCTAACCCCCTTTTTAGGGCTCGGCCTACATCCCACGAAGTGGGTGTGGCTTCAGAGTCCTGTAGAGAGCGGTCCGACAAGCTAACCTAGACATTCCAGAGAAGCGCGTGAATTATGTTCGGACTTTATGGCAGCTGCATGTCAATTGGCCCGCGCATGGCTGTGTTTTTACAAGCCAGCACGCAGTAGGCCATAGGCTTTTGAGTTTCTCCGCTTCCCGCATATTCAGTGCGAGGACGCGCACCAGAAGTCTATATTTCATCAATTACCAGCTGTCAGGAGGTGCGGTAAGTGAAGCCAGATGCTCGTCGCGCATTCACGTCTATGCATTTACTCTTTTTTTCACATGTGTGTGCGCGCATGCTGGCTCCCTGCCAAAGCTTTCTTTGTTTCATACGTGCAACATTTTTTAGAATTGGTAATGGTAGTCAATGTGTGCAGTCCACTGCAACGTGTTTTATTGCCAGCAATATGCACGGTATATTCGGAAAAATGGGTCATTTAAGGGAGTTTAGGACCAATCATGAATAAGAAATATGGTCGTGTTGGCCTCGCGAAGAGCCTTGCGCTTCTCTTAAAATGCAGTGTTCACAGCGCATGTCTGAGTGGCATTCAAGTCAAGTCAAGTCAGAATTTATAAAGCGCACTACATACCCATAGGGTCTCAAGGCGCTTGAGGAAGGGGGGGGTTTACTTATCGAATATCCATGTTTTACGTTGTTTTCTGAAGGCTAGGTGGTTTTGAGTAAGGCGGAGGTGGATGGGAAGGGAATTCCAGGTCTTGGCCGCTAAGTAGGAGAAGGATCTTCCTCCCATGGTGGTTTTGTGGATTCGCGGAACAGCGGCAAGGGCTTGGTTGGACGAACGCAGCTGGCGGGTGGGGGTGTAAAAGGAAAGGCACGTGTTGAGACAATCAGGTCCAAGTTCGTATAGGGCTTTGTGTGCGTGGGTGAGGAGACGGAACGTAATTCTCTTGTTGACGGTGAGCCAGTGAAGATCTTTCAGGTGAGCGGGGTTGTGGTTTGTGCGGCGGATGTCTAGTATGAGTCTGGCTGAAGCATTTTGGATGCGTTGGAGTTTTTTCTGTAGTTTCGCGGTGGAGCCGGCGTAAAGGGTGTTTCCGTAGTCCAGACGGCTTGTGACCAGTGCGTGGGTGACCGTTTTTCTTGTTTCGGTGGGGATCCAGTGAAATGTTTTTTTGAGCATGCGTAGGATGTTGAAGCATGAAGATGAGACGGCGTTGACTTGTCTGGTCATCGAGAGTGAGGAGTCCAGGATGATGCCCAGGTTCCGTGCGTGGTCCGTCGGTGTGGGGGCTTTTCCTAGGGCCGTTGGCCACCAAGAGTCATCCCAGGCGGAAGGGGATGAGCCTAAGATGAGGACTTCCGTTTTGTCCGAGTTCAGTTTCAGACGGCTGTGCTTCATCCTTTCGGCTACTTCTTTCATCCCTTCGTGTAGGTTGGTTTTGGCGGTGGTTGGGTCTTTGGTGAGTGAGAGGATCAGCTGAGTGTCATCAGCGTAGGAGATGATGTTGAGGTTGTGTTGACGTGCAATGGTTGCGAGGGGGCTCATGTAGACGTTGAAGAGGGTGGGGCTGAGAGATGATCCTTGCGGGACACAGCAGATGACTTCGGTGGCCTCTGACTTAAAAGGGGGGAGGCGGACTCTCTGAGTTCTTCCAGCGAGGAACGAAATGATCCAGTCCAATGCTTTTCCTTGAATTCCGATGTTTCTGAGGCGTTGTATCAGGGTGCTATGGCAGACTGTGTCGAAGGCTGCGGAGAGGTCAAGGAGGATAAGGGCGACTGTGTCTCCGTTGTCCAGTAGTGTTCGAATGTCATCTGTTGCTGCGATGAGGGCGGTCTCGGTGCTGTGTTTGGCTCGGAAGCCAGACTGTGAGGAGTCGAGTGATTTGTTGGTTTCGAGGAAGGTGGCGAGCTGATTGTTAATGGCTTTCTCAATGACTTTGGCAGGGAATGGGAGGAGCGAGATGGGGCGGTAGTTTTTGAGTTCGGTGGGGTCAGCTGTGGGTTTCTTCAGAAGGGCGCTGAGTTCGGCGTGTTTCCAGCTATCCGGGAATGTGGTGGAGTTAAGGGAGTGGTTGATGACATCTCGGAGATGGGGTGCGATAATGGAGTCTGCTTTGTTGAAGATGTGATGGGGACATGGGTCTGTAGGGGATCCTGAGTGGATGGAGTTCATCAGGCGAATGGTCTCTTCTGTGGTGATTGGGTTCCATTCGAAAAGGATATTCGGAGGAGGTAACGGTTCGGAGGTGAGTGGGGTGGACTGGTTTACAGGTTGGTTGTCAAAGCTGTTATGGATGTCGGCGATTTTGTTATGATAGAATGAGGCAAGGGAGTTGCAGAGGACTTGAGAGGGGGTGATGTCGTTAGAGCTGGCGGTAGGGTTGGTGAATTCTTTGATGATGTTAAAAAGTTCCTTGCTGTTGTGGCCGTTGTTGTCTAGTCGGTCTTTGAGTGCTGATTTCTTGGCTGTCCGGATTAGTTGGTGGTGTTTGCGGGTTGCGTTTTTGAAGGCGGCTTGGGTGATAGTGTTTGGGTCTGTTTTCCAAGTTTTCTCAAGGGAACGACAGAGCTTCTTGGATTTCTTAAGGTCATCGTTGAACCAGGGGGCGTTCTTGCTTCCTTGCTTGATTTGATGTTTTTTCAAGGGTTCTAATTTGTCGGCGGTTTGGGCTAACCATTGTGTAAGGTTGATGGCGGCTTGGTTAGGGTTCGTTGAATAGGCAGGGGGTTTTTGAAGAAGCGATGATGAGATCTGGTCGATGGTTATTTTGTTCCAATTTCTTCGCAGAGTTGGTTGAGGGTGGTTGTGGATCGAGGTCTTATTGTAAATAAAGTTGATGCAGCTGTGGTCCGTCCAGTGGAGGGGTTTGGTATGAGTGAAGGAGATATGCTTGCTGGAAGTGAAGATCGGGTCGAGTGTGTGTCCTGCATAGTGTGTGGGGGTGTTAACAAGTTGTTTGAGTCTGAGATTGGCGAGGTTGTCCAGAAGGGTGGTGGTGTTACTGTCGTTTCTCTTTTCCAGATGGAAATTGAGGTCTCCCAGTAGAATGTATTCTTCCGATATTCCCAGTAGAATGTATTCTTCCGGTTTATTACATTCGTTATGGTTCACAGAACGACTACGTTATAATGTATCACTTCTTTTCACCCATTGTGATTGAAACGCACAGAAAGTTTAACACGAGTAATTAAGTTGCGGCATCCGACGTCCAAGTGCAAATGGCTAAAAACCAAAGTGCGCAACACCAAGGGACGAAACAAAATGTACTTATAGCAGCCTGATGAAGTCCGTCAGAGTTGGGAGTCCGAATGGCATGAAATGCGACTCATGACTGATACTCTCCAGGCTGTTTAAATCACGGTGCACTTCGGGGGCACAATGTTTTTTTAAAAAAACAAATTGAGTGTGAGTGCAGAGTGTGAGTGCAGAGTGTGAGTGTGCATAGTAGTGAGTGTGCAGAGTAGTGAGTGTGCAGAGTAGTTAGTGCCGAGTGCCTGTTCCAGAGAGAGTCCACACCGACCCCAACACGTAGTGAGTGCAGAGTAGTGAGTGCAGGGTAGTGAGTGCAGAGTGAGAGTGCAGAGTGTGAGTGCAGAGTGTGAGTGCAGAGTGTGAGTGCAGAGTGTGAGTGCAGAGTGAGTGTGCAGAGTAGTGAGTGCAGAGTAGTGAGTGCAGAGTAGTGAGTGCAGAGTGAGAGTGCAGAGTGTGAGTGCAGAGTGTGAGTGCAGGGTGAGTGTGCAGAGTAGTGAGTGCAGAGTAGTGAGTGCAGAGTAGTGAGTGCAGAGTGTGAGTGCAGAGTAGTGAGTGCAGAGTAGTGAGTGCAGAGTAGTGAGTGCAGAGTAGTGAGTGTAGAATGTGAGTGCAGAGTGAGTGTGCAGAGTAGTGAGTATAGAATGTGAGTGCAGAGTGAGTGTGCAGAGTAGTGAGTGCAGAGTAGTGAGTGCAGAGTGAGTGCGCAGAGTAGTGAGTGCAGAGTAGTGAGTGCAGAGTGTGAGTGCAGAGTAGTGAGTGCAGAGTAGTGAGTGCAGAGTAGTGAGTGCAGAGTAGTGAGTGCAGAGTAGGGAGTGCAGTGTGAGTGCAGAGTGTGATTGCAGAGTAGTGAGTGCAGAGTAGTGAGTGCAGAGTAGTGAGTACAGAGTGTGAGTGCAGAGTAGTGAGTGCAGAGTAGTGAGTGCAGAGTGTGAGTGCAAAGTGTGAGTGTGCAGAGTGTGAGTGTGCATAGTAGTGAGTGTGCAGAGTAGTGAGTGTGCAGAGTAGTGAGTGTGCAGATTAGTTAGTGCCGAGTGCCTGTTCCAGAGAGAGTCCACACCGACCCCAACACGTAGTGAGTGCAGAGTAGTGAGTGCAGAGTAGTTAGTGCAGAGTGTGAGTGCAGAGTGTGAGTGCAGAGTGTGAGTGCAGAGTGTGAGTGCAGAGTGAGTGTGCAGAGTAGTGAGTGCAGAGTAGTGAGTGCAGAGTGAGTGTGCAGAGTAGTGAGTGCAGAGTAGTGAGTGCAGAGTAGTGAGTGCAGAGTGTGAGTGCAGAGTAGTGAGTGCAGAGTAGTGAGTGCAGAGTAGTGAGTATAGAATGTGAGTGCAGAGTGAGTGTGCAGAGTAGTGAGTGTAGAATGTGAGTGCAGAGTGAGTGTGCAGAGTAGTGAGTGCAGAGTAGTGAGTGCAGAGTGAGTGCGCAGAGTAGTGAGTGCAGAGTAGTGAGTGCAGAGTGTGAGTGCAGAGTAGTGAGTGCAGAGTAGTGAGTGCAGAGTAGTGAGTGCAGAGTAGTGAGTGCAGAGTAGGGAGTGCAGTGTGAGTGCAGAGTGTGATTGCAGAGTAGTGAGTGCAGAGTAGTGAGTGCAGAGTAGTGAGTACAGAGTGTGAGTGCAGAGTAGTGAGTGCAGAGTAGTGAGTGCAGAGTGTGAGTGCAGAGTGTGAGTGCAGAGTGTGAGTGCATAGTGCGAGTGGAGAGTGTAGAGTAGTGAGTGCAGAGTGAGTGTGCAGAGTAGTGAGTGCAGAGTAGTGAGTGCAGAGTGAGTGTGCAGAGTAGTGAGTGCCGAGTGCCTGTTCCAGAGAGAGTCCACAACGACCCCAACACGTAGTGAGTGCAGAGTAGTGAGTGCAGAGTAGTGAGTGCAGAGTGAGAGTGCAGAGTGTGAGCGCAGAGTGTTAGTGCAGAGTGTGAGTGCAGAGTGTAGAGTAGTGAGTGCAGAGTGAGTGTGCAGAGTAGTGAGTGTAGAGTAGTGAGTGCAGAGTGAGTGTGCAGAGTAGTGAGTGCAGAGTAGTGAGTGCAGAGTAGTGAGTGCAGAGTGTGAGTGCAGAGTGTGAGTGCAGAGTGTGAGTGCAGAGTGTAGAGTAGTGAGTGCAGAGTGAGTGTGCCGAGTAGTGAGTGCAGAGTGAGTGTGCCGAGTAGTGAGTGCAGAGTGTAGAGTAGTGAATGCAGAGTAGTGAGTGCAGAGTAGTGAGTGCAGAGTGTGAGTGCAGAGTGTGAGTGCAGAGTGTGAGTGCAGAGTGTGAGTGCAGAGTGTAGAGTAGTGAGTGCAGAGTGAGTGCGCAGAGAAGTGAGTGCAGAGTAGTGGGTGCAGAGTATTGAGTGCAGAGTATTGAGTGCAGAGTAGTGAGTGCAGAGTAGTGAGAGCAGAGTAGTGAGTGCAGAGTAGTGAGTGCAGAGTGTGAGTGCAGAGTAGTGAGAGCAGAGTAGTGAGTGCAGAGTAGTGAGTGCAGAGTGTGAGTGCAGAGTAGTGAGTGCAGAGTAGTGAGTGCAGAGTAGTGAGTGCAGAGTAGTGAGTGCAGAGTGTGAGTGCAGAGTAGTGAGTGCAGAGTAGTGAGTGCAGAGTGTGAGTGCAGAGTGTGAGTGCAGAGTAGTGAGTGCAGAGTAGTGAGTGCAGAGTAGTGAGTGCAGAGTAGAGAGTGCAGAGTAGTGAGTGCAGAGTAGTGAGTGCATAGTAGTGAGTGCAGAGTAGTGAGTGCAGAGTGTGGGTGCAGAGTGTAGAGTAGTGAATGCAGAGTGAGTGTGCAGAGTAGTGAGTGCAGAGTAGTGAGTGCAGAGTGAGTGTGCAGAGTAGTGAGTGCAGAGTAGAGAGTGCAGAGTGTGAGTGCAGAGTGTGAGTGCAGAGTGTGAGAGCAGAGTGTTAGTGCAGAGTGTGAGTGCAGAGTGTAGAGTAGTGAGTGCAGAGTGAGTGTGCAGAGTAGTGAGTGTAGAGTAGTGAGTGCAGAGTGAGTGTGCAGAGTAGTGAGTGCAGAGTAGTGAGTGCAGAGTAGTGAGTGCAAAGTGTGAGTGCAGAGTGTGAGTGCAGAGTGTGAGTCCAGAGCGTAGAGTAGTGAGTGCAGAGTGAGTGTGCCGAGTAGTGAGTACAGAGTGTAGAGTAGTGAATGTAGAGTAGTGAGTGCTGAGTAGTGAGTGCAGAGTGTGAGTGCAGAGTGTGAGTGCAGAGTGTGAGTGCAGAGGGGGAGTGCAGAGTGTAGAGTAGTGAGTGCAGAGTGAGTGCGCAGAGTAGTGAGTGCAGAGTAGTGAGTGCAGAGTATTGAGTGCAGAGTATTGAGTACAGAGTAGTGAGTGCAGAGTATTGAGTGCAGAGTAGTGAGTGCAGAGTAGTGAGTGCAGTGTGAGTGCAGAGTGTGAGTGCAGAGTGTGAGTACAGAGTAGTGAGTGCAGAGTAGTGTGCAGAGTAGTGAGTGCAGAGTGTGAGTGCAGAGTAGTGAGTGCAGAGTAGTGAGTGCAGAATGTGAGTACAGAGTAGTGAGTGCAGAGTAGTGAGTGCAGAGTAGTGAGTGCAGAGTGTGAGTGCAGAGTGTGAGTGCAGAGTGTGAGTGCATAGTGTGAGTGGAGAGTGTAGAGTAGTGAGTGCAGAGTGAGTGTGCAGAGTAGTGAGTGCAGAGTAGTGAGTGCAGAGTGAGTGTGCAGAGTAGTGAGTGCCGAGTGCATGTTCCAGAGAGAGTCTACACCGACCCCAACATGTAGTGAGTGCAGAGTAGTGAGTGCAGAGTAGTGAGTGCAGAGTGAGAGTGCAGAGAGTGAGCGCAGAGTGTTAGTGCAGAGTGTGAGTGCAGAGTGTAGAGTAGTGATTGCAGAGTGAGTGTGCAGAGTAGTGAGTGTAGAGTAGTGAGTGCAGAGTGAGTGTGCAGAGTAGTGAGTGCAGAGTAGTGAGTGCAGAGTAGTGAGTGAAGAGTGTGAGTGCAGAGTGTGAGTGCAGAGTGTGAGTGCAGAGTGTAGAGTAGTGAGTGCAGAGTGAGTGTGCCGAGTAGTGAGTGAAGAGTGTAGAGTAGTGAATGCAGAGTAGTGAGTGCAGAGTAGTGAGTGCAGAGTGTGAGTGCAGAGTGTGAGTGCAGAGTGTGAGTGCAGAGTGTGAGTGCAGAGTGTAGAGTAGTGAGTGCAGAGTGAGTGCGCAGAGAAGTGAGTGCAGAGTATTGAGTGCAGAGTAGTGAGTGCAGAGTAGTGAGAGCAGAGTAGTGAGTGCAGAGTAGTGAGTGCAGAGTGTGAGTGCAGAGTAGTGAGTGCAGAGTAGTGAGTGCAGAATAGTGAGTGCAGAGTAGTGAGTGCAGAGTGCGAGTGCAGAGTAGTGAGTGCAGAGTAGTGAGTGCAGAGTGTGAGTGCAGCGTGTGAGTGCAGAGTAGTGAGTGCAGAGTAGTGAGTGCAGAGTAGTGAGTGCAGAGTAGAGAGTGCAGAGTAGTGAGTGCAGAGTAGTGAGTGCAGAATAGTGAGTGCAGAGTAGTGAGTGCAGAGTGTGAGTGCAGAGTGTAGAGTAGTGAGTGCAGAGTGAGTGTCCAGAGTAGTGAGTGCAGAGTAGTGAGTGCAGAGTGAGTGTGCAGAGTAGTAAGTGCAGAGTAGAGAGTGCAGAGTGTGAGTGCAGAGTGTGAGTGCAGAGTGTGAGAGCAGAGTGTGAGTGCAGAGTGTGAGTGCAGAGTGTAGAGTAGTGAGTGCAGAGTGAGTGTGCAGAGTAGTGAGTGTAGAGTAGTGAGTGCAGAGTGAGTGTGCAGAGTAGTGAGAGCAGAGTAGTGAGTGCAGAGTGTGAGTGCAGAGTGTGAGTGGAGAGTGCAGAGTAGTGAGTGTAGAGTGCAGAGTAGTGAGTGCAGAGTGTGAGTGCAGAGTGTGAGTGCAGAGTGTGAGTCCAGAGTGTAGAGTAGTGAGTGCAGAGTGAGTGTGCCGAGTAGTGAGTGCAGAGTGTAGAGTAGTGAATGCAGAGTAGTGAGTGCAGAGTAGTGAGTGCAGAGTGTGAGTGCAGAGTGTGAGTGCAGAGTGTGAGTGCAGAGGGGGAGTGCAGAGTGTAGAGTAGTGAGTGCAGAGTGAGTGCGCAGAGTAGTGAGTGCAGAGTAGTGAGTGCAGAGTACTGAGTGCAGAGTATTGAGTGCAGAGTATTGAGTGCAGAGTAGTGAGTGCAGAGTATTGAGTGCAGAGTAGTGAGAGCAGAGTAGTGAGTGCAGAGTAGTGAGTGCAGAGTGTGAGTGCAGAGTAGTGAGTGCAGAGTAGTGAGTGCAGAGTAGTGAGTGCAGAGTGTGAGTGCAGAGTAGTGAGTGCAGAGTGTGAGTGCAGAGTAGTGAGTGCAGAGTAGTGAGTGCAGAGTGTGAGTGCAGAGTGTGAGTGCAGAGTAGTGAGTGCAGAGTAGTGAGTGCAGAGTAGAGAGTGCAGAGTAGTGAGTGCAGAGTAGTGAGTGCAGAGTAGTGAGTGCAAAGTGTGAGTGCAGAGTGTAGAGTAGTGAGTGCAGAGTGAGTGTGCAGAGTAGTGAGTGCAGAGTAGTGAGTGCAGAGTGTAGAGTAGTGAATGCAGAGTGAGTGTGCAGAGTAGTGAGTGCAGAGTAGTGAGTGCAGAGTGAGTGTGCAGAGTAGTGAGTGCAGAGTAGAGAGTGCAGAGTGTGAGTGCAGAGTGTGAGTGCAGAGTAGAGAGTGCAGAGTGTGAGTGCAGAGTGTGAGTGCAGAGTGTGAGAGCAGAGTGTTAGTGCAGAGTGTGAGTGCAGAGTGTAGAGTAGTGAGTGCAGAGTGAGTGTGCAGAGTAGTGAGTGTAGAGTAGTGAGTGCAGAGTGAGTGTGCAGAGTAGTGAGTGCAGAGTAGTGAGTGCAGAGTAGTGAGTGCATAGTAGTGAGTGCAGAGTAGTGAGTGCAGAGTGTGAGTGCAGAGTGTAGAGTAGTGAATGCAGAGTGAGTGTGCAGAGTAGTGAGTGCAGAGTAGTGAGTGCAGAGTGAGTGTGCAGAGTAGTGAGTGCAGAGTAGAGAGTGCAGAGTGTGAGTGCAGAGTGTGAGTGCAGAGTGTGAGAGCAGAGTGTTAGTGCAGAGTGTGAGTGCAGAGTGTAGAGTAGTGAGTGCAGAGTGAGTGTGCAGAGTAGTGAGTGTAGAGTAGTGAGTGCAGAGTGAGTGTGCAGAGTAGTGAGTGCAGAGTAGTGAGTGCAGAGTAGTGAGTGCAAAGTGTGAGTGCAGAGTGTGAGTGCAGAGTGTGAGTCCAGAGCGTAGAGTAGTGAGTGCAGAGTGAGTGTGCCGAGTAGTGAGTACAGAGTGTAGAGTAGTGAATGTAGAGTAGTGAGTGCTGAGTAGTGAGTGCAGAGTGTGAGTGCAGAGTGTGAGTGCAGAGTGTGAGTGCAGAGGGGGAGTGCAGAGTGTAGAGTAGTGAGTGCAGAGTGAGTGCGCAGAGTAGTGAGTGCAGAGTAGTGAGTGCAGAGTAGTGAGTGCAGAGTATTGAGTGCAGAGTATTGAGTACAGAGTAGTGAGTGCAGAGTATTGAGTGCAGAGTAGTGAGTGCAGAGTAGTGAGTGCAGTGTGAGTGCAGAGTGTGAGTGCAGAGTGTGAGTACAGAGTAGTGAGTGCAGAGTAGTGTGCAGAGTAGTGAGTGCAGAGTGTGAGTGCAGAGTAGTGAGTGCAGAGTAGTGAGTGCAGAATGTGAGTACAGAGTAGTGAGTGCAGAGTAGTGAGTGCAGAGTAGTGAGTGCAGAGTGTGAGTGCAGAGTGTGAGTGCAGAGTGTGAGTGCATAGTGTGAGTGGAGAGTGTAGAGTAGTGAGTGCAGAGTGAGTGTGCAGAGTAGTGAGTGCAGAGTAGTGAGTGCAGAGTGAGTGTGCAGAGTAGTGAGTGCCGAGTGCATGTTCCAGAGAGAGTCTACACCGACCCCAACATGTAGTGAGTGCAGAGTAGTGAGTGCAGAGTAGTGAGTGCAGAGTGAGAGTGCAGAGAGTGAGCGCAGAGTGTTAGTGCAGAGTGTGAGTGCAGAGTGTAGAGTAGTGATTGCAGAGTGAGTGTGCAGAGTAGTGAGTGTAGAGTAGTGAGTGCAGAGTGAGTGTGCAGAGTAGTGAGTGCAGAGTAGTGAGTGCAGAGTAGTGAGTGCAAAGTGTGAGTGCAGAGTGTGAGTGCAGAGTGTGAGTCCAGAGCGTAGAGTAGTGAGTGCAGAGTGAGTGTGCCGAGTAGTGAGTACAGAGTGTAGAGTAGTGAATGTAGAGTAGTGAGTGCTGAGTAGTGAGTGCAGAGTGTGAGTGCAGAGTGTGAGTGCAGAGTGTGAGTGCAGAGGGGGAGTGCAGAGTGTAGAGTAGTGAGTGCAGAGTGAGTGCGCAGAGTAGTGAGTGCAGAGTAGTGAGTGCAGAGTAGTGAGTGCAGAGTATTGAGTGCAGAGTATTGAGTACAGAGTAGTGAGTGCAGAGTATTGAGTGCAGAGTAGTGAGTGCAGAGTAGTGAGTGCAGTGTGAGTGCAGAGTGTGAGTGCAGAGTGTGAGTACAGAGTAGTGAGTGCAGAGTAGTGTGCAGAGTAGTGAGTGCAGAGTGTGAGTGCAGAGTAGTGAGTGCAGAGTAGTGAGTGCAGAATGTGAGTACAGAGTAGTGAGTGCAGAGTAGTGAGTGCAGAGTAGTGAGTGCAGAGTGTGAGTGCAGAGTGTGAGTGCAGAGTGTGAGTGCATAGTGTGAGTGGAGAGTGTAGAGTAGTGAGTGCAGAGTGAGTGTGCAGAGTAGTGAGTGCAGAGTAGTGAGTGCAGAGTGAGTGTGCAGAGTAGTGAGTGCCGAGTGCATGTTCCAGAGAGAGTCTACACCGACCCCAACATGTAGTGAGTGCAGAGTAGTGAGTGCAGAGTAGTGAGTGCAGAGTGAGAGTGCAGAGAGTGAGCGCAGAGTGTTAGTGCAGAGTGTGAGTGCAGAGTGTAGAGTAGTGATTGCAGAGTGAGTGTGCAGAGTAGTGAGTGTAGAGTAGTGAGTGCAGAGTGAGTGTGCAGAGTAGTGAGTGCAGAGTAGTGAGTGCAGAGTAGTGAGTGAAGAGTGTGAGTGCAGAGTGTGAGTGCAGAGTGTGAGTGCAGAGTGTAGAGTAGTGAGTGCAGAGTGAGTGTGCCGAGTAGTGAGTGAAGAGTGTAGAGTAGTGAATGCAGAGTAGTGAGTGCAGAGTAGTGAGTGCAGAGTGTGAGTGCAGAGTGTGAGTGCAGAGTGTGAGTGCAGAGTGTGAGTGCAGAGTGTAGAGTAGTGAGTGCAGAGTGAGTGCGCAGAGAAGTGAGTGCAGAGTATTGAGTGCAGAGTAGTGAGTGCAGAGTAGTGAGAGCAGAGTAGTGAGTGCAGAGTAGTGAGTGCAGAGTGTGAGTGCAGAGTAGTGAGTGCAGAGTAGTGAGTGCAGAATAGTGAGTGCAGAGTAGTGAGTGCAGAGTGCGAGTGCAGAGTAGTGAGTGCAGAGTAGTGAGTGCAGAGTGTGAGTGCAGAGTGTGAGTGCAGAGTAGTGAGTGCAGAGTAGTGAGTGCAGAGTAGTGAGTGCAGAGTAGAGAGTGCAGAGTAGTGAGTGCAGAGTAGTGAGTGCAGAATAGTGAGTGCAGAGTAGTGAGTGCAGAGTGTGAGTGCAGAGTGTAGAGTAGTGAGTGCAGAGTGAGTGTCCAGAGTAGTGAGTGCAGAGTAGTGAGTGCAGAGTGAGTGTGCAGAGTAGTAAGTGCAGAGTAGAGAGTGCAGAGTATGAGTGCAGAGTGTGAGTGCAGAGTGTGAGAGCAGAGTGTGAGTGCAGAGTGTGAGTGCAGAGTGTAGAGTAGTGAGTGCAGAGTGAGTGTGCAGAGTAGTGAGTGTAGAGTAGTGAGTGCAGAGTGAGTGTGCAGAGTAGTGAGAGCAGAGTAGTGAGTGCAGAGTGTGAGTGCAGAGTGTGAGTGGAGAGTGCAGAGTAGTGAGTGTAGAGTGCAGAGTAGTGAGTGCAGAGTGTGAGTGCAGAGTGTGAGTGCAGAGTGTGAGTCCAGAGTGTAGAGTAGTGAGTGCAGAGTGAGTGTGCCGAGTAGTGAGTGCAGAGTGTAGAGTAGTGAATGCAGAGTAGTGAGTGCAGAGTAGTGAGTGCAGAGTGTGAGTGCAGAGTGTGAGTGCAGAGTGTGAGTGCAGAGGGGCAGTGCAGAGTGTAGAGTAGTGAGTGCAGAGTGAGTGCGCAGAGTAGTGAGTGCAGAGTAGTGAGTGCAGAGTACTGAGTGCAGAGTATTGAGTGCAGAGTATTGAGTGCAGAGTAGTGAGTGCAGAGTATTGAGTGCAGAGTAGTGAGAGCAGAGTAGTGAGTGCAGAGTAGTGAGTGCAGAGTGTGAGTGCAGAGTAGTGAGTGCAGAGTAGTGAGTGCAGAGTAGTGAGTGCAGAGTGTGAGTGCAGAGTAGTGAGTGCAGAGTGTGAGTGCAGAGTAGTGAGTGCAGAGTAGTGAGTGCAGAGTAGTGAGTGCAGAGTAGTGAGTGCAGAGTAGAGAGTGCAGAGTAGTGAGTGCAGAGTAGTGAGTGCAGAGTAGTGAGTGCAAAGTGTGAGTGCAGAGTGTAGAGTAGTGAGTGCAGAGTGAGTGTGCAGAGTAGTGAGTGCAGAGTAGTGAGTGCAGATTGAGTGTGCAGAGTAGTGATTGCAGAGTAGTGAGTGCAGAGTGTGAGTGCAGAGTGTGAGTGGAGAGTGCAGAGTAGTGAGTGTAGAGTGCAGAGTAGTGAGTGCAGAGTGTGAGTGCAGAGTGTGAGTGCAGAGTGTGAGTGCAGAGTGTAGAGTAGTGAGTGCAGAGTGAGTGTGCATAGTAGTGAGTGTAGAGTAGTGAGTGCAGAGTGAGTGTGCAGAGTGTGAGTGCAGAGTGTAGAGTAGTGAGTGCAGAGTGAGTGTGCCGAGTAGTGAGTGCAGAGTAGTGAGTGCAGAGTAGTGAGTGCAGAGTAGTGAGTGCAGAGTGTGAGTGCAGAGTGTGAGTGCAGAGTGTGAGTGCAGAGTGTAGAATAGTGAGTGCAGAGTGAGTGTGCAGAGTAGTGAGTGTAGAGTAGTGAGTGCAGAGTGAGTGTGCAGAGTAGTGAGTGCAGAGTAGTGAGTGCAGAGTAGTGAGTGCAGAGTAGTGAGTGCAGAGTAGAGAGTGCAGAGTAGTGAGTGCAGAGTAGTGAGTGCAGAGTAGTGAGTGCAGAGTAGTGAGTGCAGTGTGAGTGAGTGTGAGTGTGCAGAGTGTGAGTGTGCAGAGTGTGAGTGTGCAGAGTAGTGAGTGTGCAGAGTAGTGAGTGTGCAGAGTAGTGAGTGTGCAGAGCAGTGAGTGCCGAGTGCCTGTTCCAGAGAGAGCAGGGTATGCTTGTGCGCTTACACGGTGCACTGACACACAGGAGCTAAAACAAAGCACAGCTGAACACGTGGGAGCTTCATGGAGGCAGCCGGCCCTCGTGAGGGGAGCAGCAAGGAGGGGATGCCTCAACCAATCAAGTGCAGCTGCTTACAACCTACTGTACGATTACAACACAGCCCAAAGGGCAGAGCTAGGTCTTTTGGTATTACGCAGGGTGAGCAGTGTGTGAGTGTGTAGGGTGAGCAGTGTGTGAGTGTGCAGGGTGCACATCCACAAACTCACGCTATATACGGCTGAAAAATAGCACTAGGCGAGGATAATGAAATTCAACAGTACTGCGAAAGCATGGCTTACATTACAAACAAAGTTGCAGTTGCCCATTGGAAATGACAATGCCATTTATTTCACGATTAAGCTATTGGCAATGTAAATGACAATGCCATTTATTTATGATTTAAAGAAATGTCATGAACAATGCCAATAGCTCTACCTTTAATGATGCCAAGACCATTGCATTGTAAATGCTTGTTGTATTTTGGCATGTTTCCCATGGTTCATTCACTTTTTTAGATGGTATAACTATAACTGTACAGCAGTGCTGAAATATCTGATGTTCCAATACCTCATCTGCTTAGTAGTTATTTTTTTAATTTTTATTGGAGATTATTTTCTAAAATATCTATTGATTCGTACATCTCAATCTATCTCTGTTCCATGTTAGTGCAAATTTCAATGATTCGTTCCATCTGTAACACTTTGTTTTAAGTTTATTTAATGTCGTTTTTTCTTGACTTAAATTCATTTTTATTCTTGAATCACAAACATGAATTCCAAAAATGTTACCCATACAGCTTGATGGTGTATCCCTGTTGATATTTTTGTAATATTTTCAATTAAATTCTAAATGAATTCTTGCTATTCTTTTATGTGCAACACTCATGGTGGAGCCTTCGAACAACTCTTCTATTTTTTCATGTGCGAAGTTCGCTGCCCCAAATGTGGAGTCTCCGCACTCACAAAATTATTATTAGTAAAATTAAACGTGTATGGCTTCAACTACGAGAAAGTTACGCAGCGCGGAGCAGCAAGCCATATAGCTGCGCCCTGCTAGATCATTTTCAAAGCACTGGGATGTATCGTATTGGCAACAATACAAGGCATCCCTGCGCTTCCCCTGCTCTGGTGCACAATTGGCTGCCATGCACCAATGCAGGCCCCCTTGTGTCATTTTGAAAGGGTGCCTACACTGCGGGGATAATTGTTTATGGAAAACAATCATTAATAGCATTTTCCTCTTTCTATGAGGAACAAATGAGGGGAAATAAAAGTATTTCTCCTTGTTGTGCCATTCCTACGCCTCCCCTGGAGAGACATAGCATTCTGACGCTTTTCCAATTTAACAAAATGTTGAAAATCTGGGAATGCGTCAAGTTCCATGGATGTTGCTTGGGAACACCCACAGCAACACCCATGATACTCCCCTTTCATGCAGGGTAATGAGTGGAAGGGGCCCATATTTACAAGACCATGAAATGTCGCGCAAGTCGTCTTTAGGTGGCCTTGTTAATATGGGCAAGCCCACTGTGCAGCCAGTTCATCCAAAAAAGTGACGCACCAGTGGCGTAATCGGCTTGTAAATAAGCCCCGTAGTTTGTGAATACCAAAAAAATAGTGAACACACAAAAGTGTCATTTTATATTCGTGGAATCAGGATCTCTCCCTCTTTACATGAGCTACTGCTATTTTGCAAGGGCCAATACCACCAAGTATAACATGGCAGTAAATAAAGGGATTGTAATATAACCTGCAGGCAGAGGCTATCAGACGGTGCAGTGCACTCGTTACATGTTGTGGTAATATAATTACCTCTTCATTAGCCTTTTGAGTTCGGAATTGCCAGTATTCCCCTGTGCTAACTACATGACAGTGCTGGTTCTGTATTTTAAAAAAATGTAATCTATTTAGCTTTTAAATCTGCGACGGAGGAGCGGGCGGTATTCGCTTTATTTGAAAAACGATGTAAACACCTGTCAGCTCGTGAGTAAGAAGTAAAACATGAGACAACAGCAGCACTGGGACCAGCACAAAATGTACTGAACGGAAGGACGGCATCTTAGCACCCGGGCATCTCAGCCTCCATTATCAGCATCGTGGGAGCTCCCTGCTCTTTCAAGTGCCAGTTAAGCACAGGCTACAAAATGCACATAAGTCTACTGTTCTCTAGAAAGGTTCCTGTGAGAAACGTAAGTGAATTTAAAGTGCGTTTGTCGACTTCCGTTGAGATGTACTTCTCTTTCTGTGTTTGTCAATAAAAGTGGATTTCGGATCTTCCGCGCCCTTTTACGAGTCCCGTTGCGAGAGGATTACTGCCAAAGTCTTCAGAATCCATATGGTGTTCTCATGAGATGTTACCCTGAACCCAAAAGCGTTTCTAGATCAGCACTCAGCAGTGTTGCTGAAGCGTGGTGAACTTTATTATGTACAAGAGAATATTCTTACTGATTTCTGACAGTATTATTTCAGCTCTCGGGCTTGATTTGGAGTGACTCTTTTGGAGTGAAGCAGTGGCACAGCTAGAGCTTCTGGCGCCCGAGGCGACCCACCAGATTGCCGCCCATGGCAGGTAGCGGCGGGGAGGTGGGGGATCTGGTGAAAAATGACGGCGAGCAGCCGGGGTGGAATGGCATGGTTTAAGTTACGACGCCACTCTCTACTCCACTGCATAAGAAAGGGAGTGAAACTGCAGCATAAGCATAGAGCAAACTTTGAAGGTCAATCACTGAAATGGTAGCTAAACGCATAAGTAAATTTATCCCTTCCTCCTCTTTACACCACTCCATACTTAACTGCTGCTACAAGACCACAGCAGTAAAACCACCCGCTAGACATCAAGCACAACAGCAAAACCACTCCCACATAGGTCACACTCTACACCCACACTCTACCAAATAACAACAGTATTTAGAAACATAAGCAAAGCTATAGCTATCTCCTTTTTGCTCCACGTGTCATTTAAGAAACACCCCTCAGGTCCCTATGCATGAAACCAATGTCACATAGGCCACACTATACACATTCATTCTCAAGAAGGACATTGAAATTGCACCGCAAGATAGTGCTCGTGAGAAGGCCGCTGAAGTTGCACCTCTAGATAGCAGTGCTTGAAGTGCAGGGCTCCCAGGCCTTCCTGCTCCATGGGTAGTTTCAATTTGGAAGGGAAAACGCTACTCTGCACCATTCATTATTTCAAATTAGATCCCCTAGCATGGCATCCAGCATGTGGAAGAGGCTCTTGGATCTGGGAATTTGTGAGTTTGAGAAATAGTACAGTGATCTTGACAGCATCACTATTTTAGTCAGGTATGCAACAGACCTATTATGTCTGCTGTTAGTGCAGAAATAACCTCTCTCCTCCTATTATCCTATTATCCTCCTATTATTATAACCAATCGAGAGAAATCTTTACAATCGTGCAGGACCTGGCCTTCTCGGACAGAGCCACCCTCAAACCCTCCCCTTCCCAGGCGCTCTGCGACTCTCTCAACAACTATTTTATGGAGAAAATCATAACTATCAAGTCCAACATCTCCCCTCCCGCTCTCTCTTTTTCGGATCCTCAGCTCTCGCCTGCCCGGTCGTATCTTGACCACATTCTCTCTCCGACCAGAGAGACGTTCCTGTCCCTCCTCTCAAGGGTAAAGTCAGGTTCCCCATCTGACATCTGCCCTGCACATATCTTGAAACAAATCTATCTGGCTTGTCCCCCCCCCTCACTTTCCTCAATAACTCTCTTGCTCAAGGCATTGTTCCACAACTTCACAAGTCTGCAACAATAATCCCCATTTTAAAGAAGCCCGGTGCAGACCCCTCTTCACTTGTAAACTATCGCCCCATTTCCCTCCTACCTTTCCTAGGAAAAATATTGGAACGCCACGTCACCAAAGTGCTCAGCGCCTTCGCTGAGGAGAATGGCTGCTTAGCCCCCCGCCAGGCTGGTTTCCACCCTGCGCACTCCACGGAGTCTGTAGTCCTCTCCGTTGTGGACAACCTCAGAGAGGGAATGGATGGCTCTGGTCCTTCTTGATTTATCCGCCACCTTTGACACGGTTGACCACTCCATCCTCCTCTCCCGTGTCGGGCGGCTGGCATTTGGGAAACCGCTCTGGTCTGGCTCTCTTCCTTCGTGAGGGATTGAACTCAGGCTGTCCACCTGGCTGATTTCTCTGCACCCTCCTGCAAGGTTCAATGTGGGGTTCCACAAGGGTCTTCTCTGTCCCCCCTTCTGTTTAATTTGTACATTTCCCCTCTTATTTTTGCACTACAGCAGATGGAGGTCACGATCTACAACTAAGCCGATGACCTCCAGCTTATTTTTAATTTATCCTCTTCCCCAGAGTCCATTCACAATTTTCCATCTGTTATGATTTTTATCAGGGACTGGATGAACTACAGCCACTTGAAGCTAAACCCTGATGAAACCGAGCTGGTGTTAACAGGTGGCTGCTCCAGTCCCTGGAACTCTCTGTTCTGGCCTTCCTCTTTGGGCCTTCCTCCTTCCCCTTCCTCTTCTGTCAAGACTTTAGGGATAAAATTAAACGCTCACCTCACTTTGCACTCCCAGATTAGTTCAGTTGTTTCATCTTGTTTCCTCACTCTCCGCAAGGTTCGAAAGATTTCCCGCTTTTTTTCTTTTTCCGCCCTTAAACTTATTCTTTCAGCCATGGTCATCTCCCGCCTCGACTACGGCAATGCTCTGTATACCGGCGTCCCCGCATACAACCTTCGGCGACTTCAACTGGTTCAAAACCAGGCTGCTCGACTTGTTTACAATCTTTCCAAGTCTCACCACACCACCCCCCTGCTCAAAGCATTGCATTGGCTGCCCATCCGGGAGCGCGCCCTTTTCAAGATGGGCTGCATCACTTTCCAGGCCGGGGCAGGGACGGCCCCTGCCTTTATCACCTCTGAAATTAAGGCCTACCTCCCCAGAGCTGCACTCCTCCTCGCAATCTCTCCTGTCTGTCCCTTGCTTCAGGAAGAAGAAGTCGGGAGGCGTTACATTTTCCACTCTGGCCCCCGCCTTTTGGAACACCCTTCCCACTCCCCTCAGGTCCTCCTCTCATTACCTGGAGATCCAAAAAGCATTGAAAACTTTTCTCTTTACCCAAGCTTTCCCATACTAGCGCCTACCTCCCCTCCTGCCCTCTGGTCCGCATCCCTAGCGCCAAGAAACCGCCTGGTAGTCGTGCGCTTTACAAATATTTTAATTTCAATGTATTATCAATGATAGCATCCCTGCTGTCTCCTGCTAGTACCTCAGTTCATGCATCATGTCACAATGGTACTTATGCGCCTGTTGCATCTACTGCTGGTATAGCTGTTTTATAGCATCTCACACTCACCCCAATGTCATTTCTGCATCTCCCACTAAAGTAACTGGTCCTAGTGTCCTTGGTTTTAACTATCTTTCACCCACAGTAGCAACTGCATTTCAAGCACACTGAACAATGTTGAAGGCTATCCTTATGCCTCTCTTAGGTTCAGCATCATTCCCTTCTTCTATAGTACCTGGCTTGTGGTTGTTATTGTGGTCACGGCCGCTTTCTTTTTTTCTTTTTAGTTTTATATAGCACAAACTCGACCCCTTTACATGAGCACCATTTGCCTTACAGAGTGAAACATAATTTTGTTAGCAAGGAAGGGGGATATTTAGTAATTTTCTCAGAACCACAGGATGTTGACCGTCCCTGCCGCGACTCGAACCCGGTTCCCCTCCTTCGAGGTCAATGCTCTAGCCATTAGGCCATATCCTCTCCCCTAGCCATGCAGCTCTCATTGTTTTTCAACTATGGCTCAGACTCATAAAGAAACCCGAGAATGGAAAAAAACAAGTATAACAAAGATAAGCAAGCTAAAACAAAAGGAAAGGTTGGTGGTACCAAAGTAGACATCAAAACAATATCCAGGTAAGTCGGAAAAAAGATCAAGGAGAGTGAAAGGAAGGGTACAAAGAGGATTAAGAGAGAAGAAACAAGAAAAATTAAGAGATTACGAAGATGGGAAAGGGGAGATATAATAAAAAGGGACTTAGAGAAAAAAGAAATAAAGAGCATGTAATTTAGTAAATAGGGAATATTGATTTGAGAAGAATAAAATGAAAATTAGTGATTTGAGACAGTGGGAGCAAAAAGGGAGCAAATGATGAAAGAGAACAAAATCAGTGAGTAAGTAGCGGAAAAGGGAGATTAGAGGGAAATCCAATGGAAAAGAGAAATGAGGGGTGAGGGTGAGAGCAAAGTAAAACAAGTAGGGAAAAAGAGTCGGAAAACTGAAATAAGGAGAGAATGAATAAGTAAGAGAAAAATGAAACTCAAAAATTAAGTAAATGGGGTTTTTCTAAACAGTTTGTTCTGGCACTATCTGTCGGTGGTAGTGGCCTCTCCAAGCTCCACTTTCAGACATTGTTAGTGACAGAATTCAAGAGCTGATAGAATATTTAAATTCAAACATTCTGCTGTGCTGTACAAGTTAGGTTGGATAACTGAGGGTGAGATAGCAGGTGTCCCACAGACTTGAGTTACCCTGCAAGAGTTGCGACTCGGGCACATCCTTTGCAAGCACCCCCTCAGCCATTTCCATTATCATTTTGCAGACCCTGTACCAGATGTCCCAAGATTCCTGCCAGAAGCTGAGGGAACAGTCAGCATGAAATCCTGGGGACATTAAATTGCCTCTCTAGATCCAAGTAGAGTTTGCTGCCCACGCTTGAAAATTGGGATTTATTTAGGAGTACCTCAAAATACATATTGTGGACCCAACACACACACACACATAAAGATCCATGCGCATTGTCTCTTAATGCGGTGTATTGTTCTACCACGTCGTCTGCAGCAGGCAGGATATGCTCCAGAATGTGGTGGCAAAGTTCTATGACCTCATGGTGAGCCTTCAAAAAATTGAGTCACGTACCAGTCTTGCTGGCAGGTACCATTGGGTCCTTGTGTGTATACATGGCTGTCTGGTCCTAAGTACAGGTGTTGGAAATCTGACTGCTGATAGCAATTGGAGTATATGAGCAGAGTCAACATCATTCAATATCTATAATGCAATCTAATTATGTACATATTGAGCAGATGGTAAATGCTAATGCAATGCAGAACCCTGATTGGCTGGTGTTCTTGACAGTGGAGAGCTATATGAAATAAAAACTTGTGTAGGAAGATGGCATCTACAGACATGTGCAATTTGGCCCCACATGAGGCAAGATTATATGAGGCAATCAGGGGTGGCTACTCCATTTGAGTGGAGGAGCGTTGCCCCACAAGTCCCAGAGCTGAAAAATGAAATGTAATAAAGCTTATTTATTATCGTTTTCTTTTTCAGCAATCTGTCCCTAACCTAGGGGCAGATTAGGATACCGGTTTTTCCCTATCCTCCGGGCCGGCGGAAGCCACCGCCGGCCCGGAGGATACGGAAAAACCGCAGCGGACCCACCAAAGACCCACCGTCACATTAGGATGGCTGGTGGGTCCAGGTTTACATCCGCAGCTTTTCCGCCGCGGTTGGCTTACAACCGTGGCGTAAAAGCCCTAATATGGTGGCGGTGTCTCTCAGACACCGCCAGCCATATTAGGATGCCCAAAAAGAAATGCTTTTCCACGGCGGGTTTTCCGCCGTGGAAAAGCATACGGAGCTTCACTGCGGGGGCCCGTTGCGGGCCCCCTGGGTGAAGGGGGTGTGGGGGTGCACATGGGGGGTACCTATGGTACCCCCCTGCATTTGTATGCAGTAATCGGCAGGCACCGCGCGGTGCCTGCCGCTTTCTGCACACAAATGCAATGTATGCATTTTTAACATTGCGGCGGGTGCAGCTTGAAGCTGCACCCGCCGCAATGTTAAAAATGGAGGATGTGACCGCCAGGGTGGCGGTCACATCCTAATTGGACAGGAGGGAACTCCACAGGTCATGCGGAGGTTCCCTCCTCCTCGATGGTCGCGGACGGACTCAAGTCCGTCCGCGATCATAATGAGTCCCTAAATGTCAGGATCAGGTGAAGCTAGTGTCGCTGACTGTCAGCAGCAGGTAGCTGTGCACTTTAAAATGTGCATGTCTGTTTGACTGGCTGTCTTGGTATGGCCAGCCAGACATGCACATTTTAAAGACCTCTAACCTAGCTGATTTAGACAGCTGCATTAGAGAAAGTGCAGGCCTTCAGTGTTCTTAAGAATGCTGAGATAGCCTGCTCTATCCAATCCTGGTGCTGCTTTCATGCTGTGAAAGCAGCGCCAGGATTGGGTAGTGTAATTTCCTGCATCAAGAGCTTCCTGGATGACACCCAAGGGAGGAGGATGTCGCACTGCAGAGGTAAGTGTATTTCTTTTATTTATTTGTTTGTTTTTGTGACCCTCACCACCCTGAGTACAAGCCAGCCGCCACTGGAAGCAATAGTAGGAATATGCAAAGAAGGAGTCATCATTAAATAAATTCCAGGAAAGAGACCAAGGCTGAGGAGTCCAATAGAAAAGAAAATGTCCTGAAAAAAAGAACAAGCCCATTTACCGTTCAGATAGAAGTTATAGCGCTCAGAGTGGACAATCCTACTTTAGGTGGACACGTACCATGCAGACTGGTAAGCCAAATGGCAAACTTGATAAAAACAGGTAGAAGAATAAAACTACCTGGCAAAATGCTTTAAGAGGTAATTGCGCTGGAAGAAAATGGTCTACCCACTTGCTCACTCTGCCATATGTCGGCGGTCGTTTAGTGAATTGCATAACTCTTTTCATTCAGAAATAAACTAAAAATATAGGAGCATCTATTGAAAATCTCAGATGTCTCTTCCGCTATTACAGGGCTCTTCGACCTCCAATAGCCTCAACAGATGAGGAAGGCTTCTTAAAAAGGATAAAAAATTACAAGGGTTCTATAGGCCATGTTTAGGGATGAGTGTATCCGAAAAGCAATGGAAGAACTTGAACTTTCAATAAGAAATTAAGCATATCCTAATCAGTTTATTCACTGCTGCTCTAATAAAGATATCACTGGTTTCCTGGATGTAGTGGCAGCTAGTTGTCTTTGAAAGTGAAGGGGGAAAATACTTTCCCTGAACTCCAGCGAGTGAGTCTAACTTCTTGTGGGGACTTTGTGGTAGGGTTTTTCACCCTGAAAATGGTTTTAAAAAGGGGGTTAAATAGTGCATTTTAAAGCAAAAAAACAAACATAGGTTTTATAGGATGATGAAATATTCCAGTACTTTCAAGGTCTGCCTCAGTCCCCTCAGTCATCCTCATGTCAGCTTCAGAGGAGGCTGGTGATCTGAAGCAGACACTGGTGGCCTGACATGCGCACCGCTGTGTTTCTGAAAAAAATCATAGTGCCACGAAAACTAATAATGAAAATGTAGAGAAAATATGAGCAGTGGCCAGGGACAAAATGTGGCGACTTATAGGTGGCAGGCATTGACTTTAATTGGTCCTAACAATTGCTTCTGCATAAAATTAAAGTAGCCTCTACTTTGAATTAAAGTGCTGATGTCTCCAAGCAAGCAAAGCAAGTGAGCCAAACCCTCAATAGAACAGCTTCCTTGTCTCTTCCATTCATTCATCTATCTATTCATTCTTTCACCCTTCCATCCACCTACTGGTATCCACTATTTCACCTTTAGAATCTGTCATACATTCATTCTTTCATCCATCATTCAATATTTCCCCATTCTATCCATTTATCCATCCATCCATCTAATTTGCCATCCATGTATTATGCCATCCATCTGCCCATCCATACAGTCTAAAAACCAACCATCCACTCTGCCACCCATCAATCCATTCACTCTGCCATCCATTCTCTTTGACATCCATTCTCCACTCTGTTATCTTACCATCACCTCTGCCATTCATTGATCAACTGCCATCCTTTCATCAATTCATTAACACTTCCATTTATCCACTCGGCCATCCATCAACCCACTCAGCCATCCATCCATCCTCCTATCCTCTCTTCCATCCATCCATCAATCCACTCTGTCATTCACCCTCTCTGCCATCCACTCTGCCACCCATACACCATCCATCCACTCTGCCACCCATCCATTCATCAACTCTTCTTTCTATCCATTCAATCACACATCCACTCTGCCATTCATTCATTCATCAATCCATCCACTCTGCTATTCAACCACCCATTCATCCACTCTGCCATGCATCAAGCCCATCTGCCATCCATCCATTCTGCCATCCATCCGCTCATCCATCCATCCATTCATCCACTCTGCCATCCATCCTGCCATTCATTCATCAATCCATTCACTCTGCTATCCAATCATGCATTCAGTCACTTTGCCTTTAATCCATTCATGCTGCCACACATCCATCCATTTACATTGCATCCATCCAATCTGCCATCCACCCATACATTCATTCACTTTGCCATCCATCTATTCACCCTGCCATCCATTCATCATCCATTCTCTATGACTTCCATTCACAGATATTTTCACCCATTCATCCATCCCGTTACTCTATCCTCCTTTCAGCTGTCTATCCACCTATCCATTCACTTGCTAGCCCATCCACCCATCCCTTTACTTTACTATCCTTTCATGTGTCCATCCATCATCATTCACTTCTTCTTTCACCAACTCATTCGTCCACATATCCATTCATCCTCCTACTCATTCATTCCTACTTTTTTTCACCCTTTTCTTCCAACATTCCTTCTTTCTTTCCCTGTTCTATTTACCCAGCTGTCGGTTTTCGTCGCCCCAGCTTGCTCTTCTTTTCAGGCTGTATCCTGCATTAAGGTTGAGCTTTTGACTGCCGAGTTGTAGACAGAAGTTGCCCATAAAGAACGCCCCTCCCCCCACCAACTCTGTAGCTGCTAAAGCGGGGGTTCACGACACCCCGGGCAGCAAGCAGTTGTTAAAACAAAAATGTTCTACTGCATGAAAACCCAACTGATTCGCCTCTTAAACAAATAAAGCAGTATGTGCTGACTATTGAAAAAAGAAGTAGCACTCACATTAAATAAAAAAAAAATCTGGGTACCTTTGTCGTGATACATTCTGCCCTGAGTGCAAAGCGCCAAAAAAGGTGTTGTCCCAGAATATCGTTATAAATATATTGTTTGATACATATATTGTATCCTATATATTGTCTATAAAATATTGCAAAATTTAGATTTAATAATAGACAATGTACAACCAGTGGCACAACAGTGTTGGAAACAATATTTAGGACACCATATTTATGCCAGACAGTTTTTTGTTTATGATATTATTGCATACAACCACCACAGTCTCTTCAGTTCTCTTACGATGCACAGGTTTAAAATACTAAAAGGAGCTGTTTTGGGATTACAATCCTTATTTCATGATTTGATGTTATGTTACAAATGTTATATAGCGCACCAGTGCCATTGGTATGGCTGTGCAGCACTTTGCTGGTTAGATAGGGCCTCTCTATGCCCTGACGGGTTTGACTATGGGAAGGAGGCATGGGTATGAAGTGGATGGGTGAAGTTAAGCTGGTGTTGGATGGTACCTGGTGAGTACCTCAATATGTCACAGACAGTGGAAGGGCTTAGGTGGGATACAGATTGACGTAGGTTGAAGGATGAATGGGCTTGTATCTGAACCATGATTCTATTCCATTCATAGTGTTTTATAAAGCGCATAGCTATCCAAGTAGGGCCTCCCAGCGCTAAGTTAGCAATAGATATGGTTCTTATATACCATGTACTGGACCAAAGGCAGAGTTTTGTTTTACAACAGATACATCTTGGCAAGTTGCCATCCCCTGGAAATGGGGCTGTGGGGGTGCTTCCGGTTTCCACGTCAGACATGTTTGGTGTTCTTCTTGTTAGTCCACAAAATGTAATGAACTGACATTTTGCAAAGTGCAGTGCTGGGAGTGAGCCTCGCATACCAGAGCACACGAGGAGACGAGAACAGAGCGTATACAGCCTTTACAACGAAACTTTTACAACGACATACCATTACAACGCAACTTTTACAACGCAAACTATTACAACGCATTGCTCTGGGGGGCGCTCTAGGATAGGGAATAGGTTAATTTACTATCCAATAACCTTCCCTACTATCCATGGGGACTGGAGTTGGAATAGTAAATTAAACTATTCACTATCCAGCGCCTAAAAGCATTATGCGTTGTAAAAGTATGCGTTGTAAAAACTGCGTTGTAAAGGCATGCGTTGTAAAAGCAAGCGTTGTAACGTCATACATCCGAACAGAGAGATGGGTGGGGCGAACATAGGAGTCACGCGGATATTCAGCACTTTCTTACACTACAGTGAGTACCTTTCGGTTTAATTGACTTTTTGGGAGCGGTCAGTGTCGCACTTGGGGTATGGGAACGCTTAAAAGAAACTGAACTAACAAGAGCAGTCCTATCTGAACTAAAGCTTAACTGAGAATTCTGTGCTATTTCACTCTGGCCGATAAGAAATTGCTAGTGCCTCCTTATGTAGGCAACTTGGAGCAGTGGTGGTCGGTCTCAAACTAATAGAGACTGCTGCTGTTCTTAATCAAGCTGGATTGTCTGCAGAAAATTGCCTCGCAGCACTGCCGAGATTCCAAGAGCGCGTAGTGGCAGCGTGCGAGCGTGCGTGTGCGCATCACTGCTGCATTTTAACAGCACAATGCGGGGGCTGGCCCAAAATGATGCACAGGGCCTTCAATGGTAGCACTTTTGCGCGCTACAAGATTGACGGCCCTGGGACCAGGTACTCAGTGCTGCTCAGCGACAGCCGTACGTGTGGGGGTGGTGGGTGTACATCACATTCAGTGACTATGCGCCCACATAAATCCCGGGCTGGTCACCAGTGCCATGCAGCTGCTGCCCCCAAAATGGTGCCGCCTGGGGCAGACCACCCCCAACACCCCCCCTAGCTACGCTACTGGAGTGAAGGGATGTCTGTTAAACTGAACAATTAGCTTCTACAAACTTCCGTAAACCCAGTGCTTTATTTGAGCTGGTAGTGGCAGGTGGTGCCCAGTCCAGCAACACTCAGAAGAAGAGAGAGAAAGACAGCAGAGGCGGAAAGGAGAAAGAAAATTATGGAGACACAATGAGAAAGGAGATAGCGGGGATGAAAAAGGATCTGAACATTTGAGATAGAGTGACAGAGGGTGGATGAAGAAGGCAGAAGGTGGAATTAAGAGCAGACAGGCGTTGGTATTCGGCAACCTCGACATTTAGTAGGTACACCAGCGGGCTTCTGAGAAAAACTTGACCACCGACACTTATTCTTTGACTGCGTAAACCTATCATATTGCGTAAACAAAAGTATAACATTTCAGAACCTGTCTTCCATGTCATACTGTGGGAGCCGAAACTGAATTTTTCATTGCACCCCAATATTGTGAACATCCCAAGATTTACCTTCGGCAGCTCGGCTCCTGCACCCTTTATCTGACCATAAGAGTCTCCACCCTCCTTGACATCGGGCCCCACAAATCAACTTAGCAGAGTAATCAAAATAATGACTCAGATCTCTCATTAACTGAGGTCTAGATCAATGAAATGTTAAAGGGTTTTATTACAAAAATCTTCAAAAGGGCATTAAAGAGAAATGCAAAATATATGCCATGAAGGCTCACATACAGAGTACATAGTCAGAAATCAGAATTTTTCTAAAACAGAGACCCTAGTGGAAAATGGGAAACATCAAAAGAATCAGAGTCCTGGAAAGAGAACGAAAAAGTATCTACATTCTATTTACCAGATTCACAAGGAATACTAACAGTATCTCTCGGAGAAAAAGGAATGGCTCTGTCTCATTCCCTAAAACCAGGGTTTTTTCTACACATTTTAAGAATACAAAATAAACAAAAACTGAGAATTCAGCACATCATGACTAGTGATAACACGTTTTGAACAAATCAAAATAGAAATAATCACAATAATAATTATAACACTAACCCATTTCTAAGGAAGAGCAAATCTTGCATTAGCTTCCACAGCAACAGTGTGGTCTGGAGATGTACAACACAAAATGTAACATTTTCAAACAAAGACTTCTACTAGCAAGCCTGCATCAGAACTTCCAGCAGAAGGACCTTCAGCATTTTACATTAGCTACAAGAAGAAATGTTCATTCACAATACATGCACTCTAAAATAAATAACCAGTTATGTCACGCTGTCCTGTGTTCAACAAAAACTGTGGGGAGAGAAGAGTCGCAGGGGGACATTCATTGGGAGGGCTAATGAGCAGGAGCATGGTGAACAGAACACGAAACCAGCATCCATTTTAATAAAATGGTGTCTCTGCAAAAATGTACCATAACTAAACTACATTAATAAACACACTTCTAAACATCCCAAAAAAAATCGTTTAAAGTGCAACATTGATAATGAATCAGTCACGACTATATTCATTATAGAAATTATCGTTACTATTCAAACATAATTTGGCACCCAAAATTGCACATTTAGAACAAGCTTTGTCAATACCACAAATTTGTAAGAAACGGGCAACTCTGATTTTAATAAGACAGCACAGGCACAGATTGTTGAAAGCTTCTATGGGCAAAGCTGTCCAATTCCTCAGGCTCTCCCAGCCATTCGTTTTAAACTTTGCAGCTGATAGAACTGGCAGGGGTACTACAGACGGGTTCTCTGGCACAGTCACTCATTATCAACAAATGAGAATTGCAGGAATATAACCTTTCCAACTTATAGGTGGAATATGTCACTGAATATTTCTATTAAATGCACCTAATAAATCTCCTCAGAAGAGAATTCACATTTCAAGAAGTACATAACTCTTAATAAGTCCTTCCCACAGTTATAAAATAATCACCACACCATTTCCACATCAGTCATATAGGATTTCTGCTCATCAGTATTATTATTTAGTCAGTTATTTATACAGTTTTTTATAATGTATTTATTTATTTTCAGGCTTTTGGGAAGCGCTGCATGCATCTTGTTTCAAGCTTCAAGGGTTTAGAATGGCAGTTATATGGGCATTCAGCAGGTACGAAAACTAGTTCTAATTAAGGCCAGATAGTGTCATGTCAATAACTCGATTGGGTACCATGCTGATGGAGTTTAAGCAGGTAGGTGAATATAGATTTGGGTGATGCCCTTTCTGAATCTTCTGCAAGAGTACTTGTGAAATGGTTACATGATGTTAAAGCCTCAGTGGGGTGATACGCGGAGAACAATGCTCATTGATAAAAGACGGGGAAGCCAACTTCCGAATTTTCCAGGGGGGTTGAACTACAAGGCATGCCCATACCTATTCTAACCAGAAGTGGTGGCAGAGGACTTCCGTAACAGGTATATTTTATGGTATTCAGAAAGTGACCAATGAAAAAAAACTTCCCTTTAATGCTCACAGTTAACACCCATTCCTCATCAAGTCAATCAGAATGCACTGAGTAAAGTTCCATGTGGATAGTCATGAGCTACACCATCAATAATGACTGTCTCCTTATTTATATGAAAAATATATTTGTATTTATTACAATGATTCAAATGCATATCATTCTACACACTGTGTACAGATCAGTATATATACGGTACAATAAATAAAATACAGTTTCAGATCTTAAAACATTTAAGCTCGTAATCAATATCTAAAATCATCTTATAGCAATTTCAATACTTATTATTCCTTATAACAATTCCTCCATTTGTATGCACCTTTTGTGAACCATCAGTTGTAAGAATACACTTATAGTGACAATCAATTACTATATATCATTTTTTTTTCCTTTATATGGATTATGTCAGAGAATGACAAAACAGATAAAAAACGAGTTTCTAAATCCTTAGGGTGAAAAACAAACTGGCTGATTTAGAGTTTGGTGGGCAGTAGTCCACCAATCAATGTTGTGGATAACATTAAATCCACAACCCTGATGGACTACTGTCCACCAAATGTTGAAATCACCGTCAACCAGCAGTGATCTCTGCACCTTCAGAGGAACTGCCTCAACAACAGTTCATCTGAAGGTACAAAGAGTTTGGTGGACAACCATTGTCAGTTTTGACAGCTGTCCACCATGTTTTTTTAGTTTTCAAAACATATTCCCAAGGTGGCGGTTCATTTTTGAAAAACAAATAAATGATGACACTTACATCCAAGGAGTTGTTCTTCCCTGGTGAGGGGGTAATTTTTAAAGTGTTTCTGTCAGTCACCACCAGGATTTTCCTGGCAATGACATAAACAGGGGCATCGGACTGTCTGTCTGAAAAAGTTCTTCTAGTCTAAAGGCCAGCATGTCAGGGGGCCATAGGAATAAGGTTTCCCTTGGTGGAGTCAAAGGACATCACCAACAGAAATCTGACGGTCTGCTCAACTGTCAATAGGGTAGGCAAACCAAGAGTTTGGCGGACACTTTTGTGTCTGAGTACCCTGTCTGCCGAACTCAAAATCAGGCCTGAATTTGCCACTGTTTGGGCACAAATCATAACATTTTTAAGCTGTTTAACCTCTCTCTTACATTAATACACAGATGGTTTGCTCCTAGCATTTCATGCATTACATTTCTCAGTTAGATGTATCCTCACACACACACACACATGCTTTTTTTATTGAAATAATGGATGTAATTGAAATAAACTCTGCTGAGTAAATGTATTTGAAATTGTCAACACAACCAACTTACAGGTCTAATTTGCATGTGCATGTAAGATGGCAACATTCAATTAAGTAACCCAGGAAGGTGAGAGCATAAATTATGATCTTGCTAACTTTCCAATTAAACTCTGAAATGGTGTAACAGCAAATCCTCCCTGCTTTTCACCATGGCAAAGTTCAAAGCTGCTTTCATCAATATTTGTCTTACAGAACATACTTGTAGCTAGCATTTTCTTCATCAGATTTTTTAATGTTGGACTTCAGTTCTCACATGGTTCTAATGCTGCCTTTATATTTTCATATGAAAAAGAAACAATTGATGGATGGAATGATGGACAATGCAGACATTCACCACCAGTCACAAGGATCTGGGTTAAATCCATCATTCTTTTGCTCACCACACCAGTCCAGTTGCTTGTTTTTAGTCCAGGGAGGACCTGGCCTTGTAGTTCGGGCTGGACTGTTCCCATTGGGCACAGGGTCAAGTCAGATTTGCATATGGCTGGGTCCAAACCGGAGTGGCATGGTGAGCAAAAAGATGATGGATTTAGGCCCAGATCTCTGTACTGGGGTCAATCAATCAATCAGGGGTTTATAAAGCAAGCTACTCAGTGATGGCACTGGGGGAGGGTGTTCACAGGGACCGTGTTCCAGGTTTTGCTGCAATGTGGGAGAAGGCTCTCCCGCCGGTTCTGTTTCTGCAGATGCGAGGAACTTATGCCAGGGCAAGGTCGGCGGAGCATAGGTTCCTCTTGGGTACGTGGAAGGATACTCTCTCGTTGAGGTATTTGGGTCCGCTATTGTGGAGAGATTTATAGGTGTGGGTCAGAAGTTTGAAGGTGACCCCCTTCTTGACATGGGAGCCAGTGTGGGTCTCGTAGGTGTTGGGTCGTGCTCCTGGCGTGGTGTTCCTAGGACTAGTCTGGCTGCTGCATTCTGGATGGTCTGGAGCCTGTGTAGGAGCGTTTTGTTGATTCCGGTGTAGAGGGTGTTGCCATAGTCCAGTCTGCTGGTGATGAGTGCGTGGGTGACGGCCCTTCTGCAGTCAGGGGGATCCACTTGAAGGTTTATGGAGGATGCACAGGCAGTTGAAGCTGGCAGAGGTGATGGCGTTGACCTGGTGGTTCATGGAGAGGGAGGAGTCCAGGATGATGCTGAGGTTCCGGGCGTGATCCGTGGGTGTGGGTAGGCTCCCGAGGGCAGAGGGCTACCAGGTGCAGGGGCCGAAGATGAGGTCCTCTGTCTTCTCTGAGTTAAGCTTCAGGCAGCTATCGTTCATCCAGGCTGCCATGCTCTGCATGCCCTTCTGGAAGCAGAGTCTGGTGTCTTCGGGATTCTTGGTGAGCGAGAGGATGAGCTGAGTGTCGTCGGCATAGGATACAATGTTGAGTCCGTGGTGTCTGACGATGGTGGAGAGGGGGGCCATGTAGATGTTGAAGAACGTGGGGCTGAGTGAAGATCCTTGGGGGACTCCGCAGTTGATTTCGGTGGGTTTGGAGAGGAAGGTGGGGGAGTCAGATCCTCTGGGTTCTGTCGCAGAGGAAGGATTGGCTCCATTTGAGGATGGTTCTTTGTATTCCTGCATCATGTAGTCTAGCCGTAAGGGTGCGATTGTTGTAATTCTATCTAGGACCCTAATTCGATATTCCCGATTTATGCCCTTATATGGTTATAACAAATAATATCCTTATAAAGGCATAAGAATCATATCTATATTTAGTAATAGCCAATGCGGTCCAAATACGGCAAGGCTACTCCCATAGACTCCTAGAAAGTACAACACGTTCTTTAAACAAACCAAGCCTCCAGCAGCCCGGGAATTCCCCCTGCTTTTGTTTTGATTTGCACAAGAACTCCTGGAGTCCAGAAAGAACTGTTAGTTTTTAGTGACGTCTTATGTCCAACCTATGTCAAACCCGGCACCTTCCAGGTATAAATATACCAACGTTGCCTTAAGCAAACACACAGTGGTTTGGAGCAGAGCGGCTATCTACTTGCCCGAAGCCCAGCTGATGCGAGAGCCGAAGGAAGCCGACCCTCCCATTTTTACGCACTGAGAGAGACGCTGTCTTTTCTCCTGCCGAGAAAATTCAGCTCCGGTGTTTCCAGTCAGGGTGGGTTGCTGGGAGATCGAGTTCTGAGAGAGAGATACAAGACCTCCTTCATTCTAGAACCAAGGTACGGAGCTGATTAAACCCTTAAGAGAATTCTTGATTCAGGTTCCTTGGCAAAAACCAACTTAACTTAAACAGCAACTTACTTACTCCTTCCCACGTATTAGGCTTAGGTCAGGTACACCGGGGTAGGCGTATCTTAGAAGCACCAGTTTAGTACGTTAGTCAATGTTTTATGTATGTATATATTTTATCCATTTTAAAGTATCATATGGCTTAGAAACCATATCAATGCTATTACAGTATTATTTCATAATACTCCTTTTACTGTACGCACTTTACTTCATAATAAGTATTGCAATTGTGGCAATTCATTTCTCTTGCATGAGAAAGAAGACTGCTCAATAAATAACAACTTTTATTGAAAACGCCCGTCTCTCTATTTCTCTGCACTCTGGTGAAACTAAGCATGCACAATTGACTGAGTGAAATAGCTGTCTATTGTTTTCACACGACTCTAGAGATATACTCTTTATTCTGAGGGAGCAAAGTTGTCATGTTTATGCGGTTGTCAGGAACTAATCCCTTCTTGTCTAAATCAGGAGAGTTAAGTCTTTCCTGAACATTCGAGAAAGTTTCTAGTGACCTCTGAGCTAGCTGGCAAACCTAATTAAGTCTAATATAGTCAGTAGAGACCTAGATGACCTCAGTCCTACGTCTACACTGCTGTTTATATTATTCCAATGTGCAGAGCCTATTGGGAATATAGGAACTATATATGGCGCCCAACTGTGTCGAAGGCTGCGGAGAGGTCAAGAAGGATGAGTGCCACGTTGTGTAACTGGTCGAGCAGCATGAGGATGTTGTTAGTTTTATTTATTTATTTTATTTATTTTATGTGCTTCTATAGCGCATGAATAGACCCCCGCAGGGGTATCTCCGCGCTTTGCCTTACAGAAGGAACATGTACTGTGCCAAGTCATTACAGAAAATTGCTGGGGCATGGGGGGAGATTAACTACTGTTGAAAAGGTAAGTTTTAAGGGATTTTCGGAAGGACAAATGGTTGGTTATGTGTTTTAATGTGAGGGGAAGGGAGTTCCAAAGAGCTGGCCCAGCATGAGCCAGAGCACGACCTCCTTGTCGGGATTTCTTTATTTTGGGGATCTGTAATAGCTGCAGGTTACTGGAACGTAGTGAGCGGCCTGGGACATAGGGTAGGAAGGCTTTTGTGAGATATTTTGGGCCATTTCCTGACAGACATTTGTGAATTGTACATAAAATTTTAAACTTGGTGCGTTGCCGCACTGGTAGCCAATGAAGTTCAGCCAGTAGTGGACGGGAGGGGGTCCTAGATGGTACGTTAAGGACTAACTTCGCCGCCGTATTTTGGACTACTTGTAGTTTATTGAGTTGGCCTTCATTGGTGGATAAAAGGAGGCCATTGCAGTAGTCCAATCTACTGATAACTAGTGCCTGGACTAGGGTTTTTCTATGGTTGTCAGAGAGATAGGGAAACACTCTTCTCAATAGTCCAATGGCCCTGAAGCATGTACCGGCGACTTGGTTGACATGATCTTTAAATGTCAGGGATTGATCGAATAGCACTCCCAAGTTTTTCACGGTCTGCTTTGGGATGGGAGCTGGTCCCAGTTCTAAGGGCCACCACTCATCAGACCATAGTGTCACTGCATCTCCAAACAATAATACCTCTGTTTTGGCCACATTACATTGGAGGCAGTTCTCAGTCATCCACTTTGAGACTGCCCTCATACCATCTGCAAAGGATTTTTCAGGGCAGGTGTTAAGGTTTTGAAAGGGAATAGAAGTTGGGTGTCGTCGGCGTAGGACACTGCGTAGGACACTGGGGTAAACCCAAGGGGGCCCATCCTGACTTCTTGAGAGCGGTCGGAGAGAAAACTCTCCATCCAAGACAGAGCTGTACCTCCCAGTCCCACATCCCTCAGACGGTCGAGAAGCACTTCGTGAGACACCGTATCAAAAGCAGCGGATAGATCCAGCAGCACCAGAATCATAGACCCCCCGCCGTCCAGTGTCATCCTGATGTTGTTGGTCACTGCTAGTAGGGCTGATTCGGTGCTGTGGTTAGGCCTGAACCCAGATTGTGAGGGGTCCAGGCCTTCCGTTGCCTCGATATAGTTTGATACGTGGGTGTTCACGTGCTTCTCTGTCATCTTACCGATGTAAGGTAGGAGGGAAATGGGCCGGAGGTTAGAGAGATCTGTCCAGGGGGAGGCCGCTTTTTTCCTAATTGGGTTTACCACCGCTATCTTCCATTCCCTTGGGACTTGTCCCTTGGCCAGTGAGGTATTCATAACCGCCTGGATACAGGGTCCCAGGAGGGTGATCAAAGGGGCCACCATTTTGGCAGGGAGGTAATCGTTGGGAGAGCCAGTTTTTATATGGTTGATAAGGGGTGGAAGATCTTGATCACTGACTGATGGGATGGTGAGTAGAGGGTTTATATTCTGTGAGAGTGGTTTATTATGGGGGGAAGTCGTGGTACCTACGTCCCTAGACGCCACAATTTTGTTGTAAATGAGATTAATTTTGTTCTCAAAGAACATGGAAATCTCATCACACAATTCTTGTGATATATCATCGGGTCTCTCAGTAGCTATCGGTTTTACAAAGCTCTGCAGGATCTTAAACAATTCCCGTGAACAGTTACCTGCCTCTGCCAATTGTAAAGAGATATTGTTTTTCCTTGCTTTCTTGATGTTTTTATATTAGCTTGATTGGGCCTCTTGAAAGATTTCCTTTTGCTCTACATTTTTAGATGACCTCCAAGCTTTTTCTAATCGCCTGCATTTCTGTTTTTCTTTCCTGAGTTCAAGGGTATACCATTTTTCCTGCTTGGTAGGAGGATACTGCTTGTGTAATTTCAGAGGGGCCAAGGTGTCGATTGCAAGTTTAAGTGAGTTATTTAACTTCTCCAGTGCTGTCTCTGCTGAGTCAGCATCTGTAAATAGTGGTTGTTGCCAGTTTTCACGCAGATTTTCCACAGATATTTTATGCCATTGGCGGCGGAAAATTGGCGGGGGCGGTGTTCTATGCGATCGCTTAGTCAATCTTGCCAGGTAAAACTCGACTAAAAAGTGGTCTGTCCAGCAGACTTCTTTGGCGGGAGAGCATCTAATTTTAGTGCAGTTGGTGAATATGGAATCCAGGGTGTGGCCTCCTATATGTGTTGCACCTTTATTTATTGCCACTAATCCAAGATTAGATAAGTCAGCCGTTAGTTGAATTGTTTCGGAGAGTAGTGGATTATCCATATGTATATTAAAATCCCCGAGGAGGATGAAATCCTCCTTGGCTTTAATGTGTGGGGCTAATAGCTCCAGAAGGGACAGAGAGAAAGCAGGGTTGGGAGCTGGTGGGCGATACACCAGTGCTCCTCTCCAGGAAATGTTTCCTAACAGGTTGATTTTAAAGGCCATAATTTCCAGTAGAGGGCAGCACCTTTGTTCTAAGATTGTAACCTTATATATGTCTTTAAATATAATGGCTAGTCCCCCTCCAGTTTTATTTGGCCGATCAGCGTGTACGATCTTGTAGCCTGAGGGGACCCCTAGTGTGATTGCTGTTATCGTGTGGGGTTTCATCCATGTTTCGGTGAAAAAGCATATATCAGGCTGCTTAGAAAAGATAAGGTCCCAAATCTGTAGTTGGTGCTTTGGGAGGGACCGTACATTTAAAAGGAGGCATTTGAGTTCCGTGGGAAATGTGATTTTGGAGGTACTGTCATGATTGATATGTCTTGTCTCAACTGATTGAAACCGACATTGAAGACACGAGAAACTGCCCTCAAGCTGTTTGCTAGGTAGCCGAGTAATACAGTTCCTGGAAGGTTGTAACTGCCGGAGGGTTTCAGAGGAGTAGACAATGTGTCTCGTACCTGTGGTAATGGGATCCATAGAGGTTGAGCGCATTGCCCCTATGCCTCGTACTGTCGCGGACGGGCGCAGACGGGCAGGTCTTTGGCTGGTCTTCGGCGTCGCTTCGGCGCCGCTGCGCGCGATCGCTGCTCGCTTTAAGGGGGCGATGGCTAAATAGGCCCTTGAGGAGCATTCACTAGAGCGCTAACCGCTCGGGAAGTGCCCCCGCAGGAAGTGGCTGGCTCTCCCTGACCCGCCCTCCGCGCAACGGTACTGGCTACCGCGTCGGAACGGGGCGGGGCAGGAGAAAAGACGAGCACAGGCTTCACAGTTTGCAGTAAGTGTTCCCTCCCCCTTGTACTCAGGGTAGGGGCAATGATGTTAATCGCGCTAAACAGCGAGTGTGGCAATATTATAGTGCGTGAAACTTTTAAGTGAAATGCGTGTCTTTAAAATAAAGTGCACCGGTTAAAACATTGTTTGTGAGATCAACAATGGTTTTAAAATTATGCAGGCAAATCACGATCTTACATGCATAGCATTTAATACAGCGCGAGGCACAATCAAGTTACCTTCAACAGGCTAAGCGGAATGGAGACTCTGCCACCGTCTCCTATGCGCGGCGAGGAGGGCGGACTCGATGCTGTGGTTCCTGTGGAATCCCAACTGGGAGGCGTCTAGGATGGAGTTCTGTTCCACAAAGGCGGTGAGCTGGGTGTTCACTAGTCTCTCGGTGACTTTGGCTGCAAAGGAGAGGAGAGTGTTGGGCGGGAAGTACTTCAGGTCCGTTGAATCGGCCGATGTTTTCTTGAGGAGGGGTTTAACCTCTACCTTCTTCCAGTTTTCCGGGCGGTTGCCTGATCTGAGGGAGGCGAATGTATGACATTGCTCTGCATTCTGTTAATCAATTTTTCTTTTTGCATTTGTCACCCCGAGTGGGACAGGTATGCCCAGATGTGGGTCCCGTGCTCTCCATGCCACTGGAATCAAGCTATCATGGCTGATGAGGGCTGAAAGCCCAAAATCGGTCCTAGGATTCTTGTTTCCAGTCCAGGGAGGACCTGGCCTAGCAGATCGGGCTGGACTGTTCCCATTGGGTGCAGGTTCAAGACTGATTTGCATATGGCTGGGTCCAAACTGGAATGGCATGGTGAGCAAAAAGACGATGGATTTAGGCCCAGATCTCTGTACTGGGGTGAATGTATGACATTGTTCTGCATTCGGTCCATCAATTGTTCTTTTTGCATTTGTCACCCAGAAGTGGGACGGGTATGCCCAGACGTGGGTCCCAATGCTCTCCATGCCACTGGAGTCAAGCTATCCTGGCTAATGAGGGGTGAAAACCCAAAACCGGTCCTAGTATGCTTGTTTCCAGTCCAGGGAGGACCTGGCCTGGCAGTTACAGCTGGACTGTTCCCATTGGGCGCAGGGTCAAGACTGATTTGCATATGGCTGGGTCTGGCATGGTGAGCAAAAGAACTATGGATTTAGGCCCAGATATCTGTACTGGGGTGAATGTATGACATTGTTCTGCATTCTGTCCATCAATTGTTCTTTTTGCCTTCAAATTTTCAGGCAGAATGGATTTTACTTAAAAATTCAGTGGATTGTTGTATACACTCATCTGCAATTGCCTCAACTTAATGACTTCATTTTCATCTCCATCTAGAAGGGCAACAGCGTAAGTCTGACCTGCATCATCCTTGATTGCAGATTGGTCTTTATGTGATGAAGGCAAAAAAATGAATGCTTAAATTTCCACAGAGAGACTAGCATATTCGTTGTCATTCTAATAAAAAAGACACACCAGCTTAGGAGGAAGACTGCACAAATGGTGACAATGTTCATCCTGTAAAACTTCAAAAACCTGCTGAAATAGGCAAGGTTAATTCCTTCATGTTTTGTAATGCTTAAAAAAATGTTACAGACCATGATTAAGCTCCAATCTGGTTTCAGCAAAATCTGTTTTAGGGATATCCACAATATGCTTGCATTGGCATTTCCTGTAAGAAACGTTGGAATGTTTATCACAAATAGTTGTATTAAATTGTTCTGATAAGGTTGGCTACTGTTCGTAATAACTCTGTACCTTTCTTGAGATTGGAATACATGAGGAGCTTAACCATCATCCAAATGGTGGGAAAGTGTTCTTTGCGTATTTTGGGTTCCACCAGTCCAAAGCTCATCTCTGAAGCAGCTTCCAATCGAATGTTGTTGCTCTCAGAGGGGTATAGGGACAAGAACTGCCGCTAACATACACTAACGCTAGTTAGCAGCAGTGTTCTTAATGCTGCCTATCACCAAAAGCGATGTATTTAGAAATACGTCGCTACATGGCGATAGTTTCAGGTAGCCAATGTGAAAACTGCCGCTAACACTAGTGTGAAGGCGATACAAATTCTGGCGTTAGCAGATGAAAACTGATGAAATGCCCATTAGCAGCAAAAAACATCAAGCTCGTCAGCCCAAAAATAGCCTTAGAGTCCAGCTCCAATGAAAAATAGGAAACAGAACCAATGGAATTACAGAATGGAGCAGCCAGGGCCAAGTGCAGCACAGATAAACAACCCCACCATGTCCCCCAACAGCAGCTTGACCAGCCAGAGTCCCACATGAAGAGGAAATTCAGGGCTCCAATCATGAAAAGTGGCGCATCGCTGGGCAAAACCAGTGATGCATCACTTATTATTGTGCACTCCTTGCAACACCATGGCATACAAAACCTTGAAAACGTGGACAGTCCCTGTGGCCCGTAGGCCTTGCTGGGCCTGCGCCTGGGACCCGAAATGGGATGCGGAGGTGCTGTGGAGTTGCTGGGCTGTGGCGGTAGACATTGATGCATCGACGATCACCCTTACCTGGTGGTAAAGTCTGCCATGTCTCATGGGGATACATTACTGACCTGTGTGAGAAAACCGCCTGGTGCCCCTTGGAGCTATGAATGGTAGAGGCACTCCTGCACACCAACGTTGGGAGGTCTGCATCGCATACCACACACCACCACTACACCGTCGTGCACGGAGGAGATTACCAATGGTGGGCTGCACCTCTGTGCATCGCAGGCCAGAGGATGTTGAACTGGACGGACGCTGTGGAGGGTGAGGCCCCTGATGGGAGCCCTGTTGCATCACCTGCATCGGGAGGTTCCCCGGCGAACTTGGCTACGACTGCTATGCACAGGCATGTGAAATCCTGCCTGGCTGAGGCTCCTGCTGGCTGAGTCATAGATGTAGAGAGAATGCAGCAGATTGCGACACAGTGTCGATGTTCAGGTGAGGAGAAGGTGGGACGTAAGTGGAAGAGGCCTGGGCATTGAGTCGGGGACAGGCCTAGCACCAATGGGTGACGCACCCCCAGCGGTGGCTCATCTGCTATGGCTTTCAAGCAGTGCAAGAAGAGGAAACATAACATGATGATAACTTTCTGATGTACTCATGCTATGTTTCCTTTGTGGGTGGGAGGGTGGGTGGAGCTGCTCTTTTCACAGAGCAGGCCAGGGGTGGAGTGGATGCCCACTCAAGTGTGCAATGACTGTTTGGTCATTCCACCCAAAGCAGTCATGCGCACATTCCTGTTCGCAATGCAGGCTGCATTACAGCCTGCATGAAGAACATGCACACCCCTCCAGCCCCTGCCTGGATGCCTTGTCACGGCGCTCAAGAACAATCACAATGCTGCTTTGCAGCATTGTGATTGGCTTAGGGGAGGTAGCCTGGCTGCTTACTTCCTGTTCCTGGAAGCAGACTCATGAGAGCAGGAGTACAGAGGACTCGGCCTCGAGGTAAGAATTATTTAAAAAGATATTTGTAACCTGTGTTCCCCCCACTTCTCCACCCCTCCAATATCCTTTCCCATGTTTCCCACCAATCAGCTGTCCCCCCGCAGCACTACAAAATGGCACCCACTGTGCGGTCATGCGCAGCGGGCATACCACTGGTTTGCCAAAGTCAAGCCTGTATGTGTCTGTCTGCCCCTGGACTGCACCCAGCACCAAGGACCCTTCCTCTTGGGCACTCTGCCCATACAACGCCAGCACCCTCCTCGCCATCATCCCTTGACGCCACACCGTCTGCCATCTAGCAACACTGTAGAATTCTCTTGCACCCTGCGCCTTTCGAAAACTGCAAATGCACCTTCTGCCACATCAGCAGAACAGAGCCTCCTGCCGCCCAGCTAACCTACAGCACAGCCGACCAGCTTAACTGCATCCTCTCAACCTGCGGTCCCTCCACAAACACCCAACAGAAATATGGGACCACCTCAATGTCACCTAATCAGACATCGCCTTCTTCATGGAAACCGGGACCAACCTCTGTTCCGGACCGGACATCACCAACCACAACGGGTACAAATTCACCAGCACTGACCACCCCGAGCAGCCAGGTGGAGGCATTGACATTGTTTTAAAAAGGCACATTCCGAATGACCATGCACTCTAATGACTCTACGGTGACCATGGAACACATCCACTTCCAGATCTGGGCCAACCCCAAACCACCCTCTGTGGCATCCTCATCTACAAGCCCCCTGGGCCATGAAGCCCCTTTCACCGAGGCCATTGTAGACTTCATCGTACCCCAGGCTCTCCCATCCACCAACTACATCATACTCGGAGTACTCAAGTTCCACCTGGACAATCCCAGTGACCAGAACACCACCCCCTCCTGGGGAACTTTGCCAACACCAGGTTCAAGCAGCCAGTCACCGCACCAACCCACATAGTGTGACACACAGTCGAGCCCGTCTTCTCCACCAGCAAGAACTTGAACATAAGCCACACCACAGGAGTCTCCTGTACTGACCATCATTGTTTACATCACACCATCTCCACACTCACCGTACACCATCACCATCATTGCCCCCCTAGCGCAACTGAATCAAGGCCACCAAAGAACTTCCTGTTAACTCCCTCAGCACCACCACTCTGCAAACGCTTACAGATGCCAACATAATCTGATGGATCCCCAACTGTGCCAACACCCTGGCTCCCCTCAAGGAAAGACCAGGCAAAGAACACTCCAAGAAGGCCAACTGGTTCACTCCTGCCCTCCACTAGTCCAGCCCCACCTGCTAACATCTCAAGAAGAGATGGAGCCCCAACATCAATCAACTACGCAACATTGTCACCCTTGCACAGTGGCATCAAGGGTGCCTGCTTTGGTGCATAGCAGCCATTGTGCGCCAACGTCGGGGAAAAAGACAGGGGGGCTTATTCATGAGCACTTTCTGACAGTTTCACCCTGCCGGTGTGCCATTTTCTTGATGTACTTTCAGCGTGATTCATGCACCACCTTGCACCGTATTTGCAAAGTGACGCAGCTAGGCATATTTGTGACCTTGTGAAGCCCTGTGCCACATTATACCTTCATCAGGTATGATGTATGCAGGGTGGGCATTCCCATGCAAAGAAGCCTCATATGAGTGGCGTGATCACTGAAACAGTTGTAGGATGCCTCTGCGTCAGTACCTTATGCCTGCCTCATGGCAGGTGCAAGGGTGATGCAGTGCCACAGGGGTAGACTGGTGTAGTGAAGAACAGGGATCCTTCAGACTGTGTTGACCCCTGTGCTAACATACTGGTGGGTTACAAGATACTTCCCATCCTCGTGAATTAAGGTGCACACATTACCATGTCTTCTGATTCACTTTCTACAGCCAAATGGGGGGAGAGAAAGCTATTTCTGGCTGACCGTACCCCTGTGTCCTACGAGGGATGCAAGATCGATCTTCTTCGGTATTTTGTAGACATCATGGAATTTAAGGGCAGGCATATTGAGGGAAAAACTCTATGTAGTGTAACACGGCTTGAACATTCTAGGGTGGTTTCCTCAAGGGTTGTTTGACATGATGTTATGTCCTGGTGCCAAAGAACAGGTGTTAACCATCCACGATACGACTCAAGTAGAAGATCTGTTGAACAAATTGCCAAGAGTGTTTTCTGATGAATTGGGAAGAATAAAAGGGTGTAAACAAAGAATAAAAGTAAGAGATGGTGCAATTCCAACCAGACATAAACTCAGAAGCTTACCTTTTAGCATAGGAGAAGATTGTGAGAAAAAATTATTTTCTCTGTGCTAAAGAGATGTGATTGAACCTGTCGAATCCTTGATTGGTCTTCTTCTTGGTCCTAGCTCGCAAAAAAAACAACAAACTCAGAATCTGCATCGACTTACGCAGTCTCAATGAAGAAATTTGGATAGACCCTCACCCCCTTTAACATCTCAGAAATGTTGACCATGGTGTCTGGTGTTAAGATCTTTTCAAAACTTGACCTTGCCTCCGTCTACTACCAGGTTGAACTCGATAAAGAATCACGCCACTTCATCACATTCAATTCACCCTCAGGCATGTTCCAATTCTGCCAGATGCCTTTCGGTCTAGCCTCGGCAGCCTCAGTCTTCCAGCGCCTCATGGTAAATCTACTCAAAGGAATAAAGGATGTCGCCATTTTTCAAGATGATGTTCTTATTCATGGTACTGACCAGGCATTACATGACGAAAGTTTGAGTCAAGTCCTGTCTGTATTCCAAGAGAGTGGTGTTGTCCTCAAACATGAGAAATGTGAATTTTCTAAAGACTCTGTTGAATACTTTAGTCACACCATCACTAATGTTGGGGTCACGCCACAGCCCAGCCAGGTTCAAGCCATAATAGATGCCTCCCGTCCCAGAGACAAAACAGGAGTGAAGTCACTACTGAGTCTTACCAAGTTCTATTCAAGGTTCATTCCTGACTACGCAACAAAGGTATGTCGCATTTCTAACCTCTTAAAAAACAAAACAGTTTTTGCCTGGGTTGATGAGTGCAGAAAGGCTTTTGAGTGGCTTAAAACCAGACTCACCACAGTCAAAGTGCTCAAACCTTTTGATCACTCATTACACTGCACCCTAACTGTTGACACAAGATGTTACGGGCTTGGTGCTGTACTTACCCAGCAAGCAGGGACACAAGAATATACTATTGGCTTTGCATCTATGGTACTGAGAAGCACAGAGACTCACTATTCAGTCATTTAAAAAGAACTACTTGCATGTTGATGGGCCATCAAAAAGTTCAAATCTTACCTGTGAGGCAGGAACTTCACTCTACAAACAGACCATAAACCCTTAGTGGCCATCTTAGGTAACATGAGCCATTTCAACACTACTCTATGCATTGCACGTCTTGTTTCTAAACTGCTGCAATTCAACTTTCAAGTTGTTCATATCCCTGGTGGGAAGAACTTACGTGCAGATGCACCTTCTCGGCTGCCACCAGTCTGAACATGAATGACGAAGGAATGAAACCCAATAGTGAAGATGAACTCGAAGACTGTTTAGTTGCTAATGTTGAAATCCAACATGTTTGCTCTGTCAGTTAAAGTGATTAGTATGATGCTATGGATTGTGATGAAGTGCTTAAAAGTGTTAAGCTATACATCAGTAAGGGTTGGCCCAAAGACAAGTGTTTAAATGTTGATGTGCAACTGTATGCTAAAATCTGTGAAGAACTAACTGTTGAGGATGGTCTCATTTTCAGGTTAGATACGATTGTGCCCCCCTTCAATCTTAGGAAAACACTACTTACTAAAGCTCATGAGGGTCATCTGGGAGCTAGGCTCACCAAACGTAGAGTCCGTGAATACTTCTGTGGCCTCAGATGGACATGACATTGACGCTCTTGTCCTAGATTGCAACATTTGTGCTGGCAGTTACTAGACTCTTCGCATAGCCAACCTCCCTTACTCCCATTCGCCTGTCAGACAATCCCTGGGAAAAACTTGGTATTGATGTTTTGGGGCCTTTCCACACCTTACCTCATATGTTCAGGCTCGCAATAGTTTTGGTGGACTATTACTCGAAATTGCCAGAAGTCAAATTTGTAGCCAAAGCTGACTCAAAAGAGTTTATCGACTTCATGAAAGAGGTTTTAATGCGGGAGGGATTTCCCAGGACTGTCAACTCAGACAATGGGGTACAGTTTGTCTCAACTGAGGCTGAAGAATTCTTTAAAGAATCCTCCATTTCTCACATCAAGAGTTCCCTCTATCACCCCCAAACTAATGGGCTGGTAGAGAGACTCAACAGTCATTGGTGACTGTATACGGTGGGCCATTGAGCACAATAAAGCCATTCCCCTGGCAGTCAGAGCCATGCTGTGGTTCTGGAGAACAACGCCCCACAAGTCAACTGGTGTGTCTCCTTTTGAACTACTGAGAGGTAGATAAGCCTGCTCTGACTTCAGACCTGCGTGGATGTCCAAGTGGTTCAGACGTAGAACCTCTGTCCATGAGTTAAACAACAAGGTAAGAAACAGACGCAGTGAAGTTCAAAGCAAACAAAAAACCTATTTGACTCCAGAAAACATGTCTCCAACCGGAAATTCGTGGTAGGTGACATGGTGAGAATAAGGAAACAAGGGTTTGTCAGAAAAGGTGACTCCAAGTTCAGTGAACCTGTCTGCATTGATAAAATCTGTGGCAGTGCTGTTCGGGTCAATAAGCGCAACTGGTGGAACATCAGCAAAATTGTTAAGGTCAAAAATGTGTCAAACACTGTCTCTTTGCATTCATCTGTTCAAAATCATAAGGTGTTGGATGTTATTAACGACCATTTGGTTCTCCCCAGGAGGAGTTGCAGAGACATCAGAGTGACTGTAAGGTTCAGGTAATCCTTATCCCTTTTTACACTCCCCCCTCCTTACTTCCCTCCTTTACTTTGTTCCTTCCCTCTAGGGAAAGAGATATATGTAGTCATCTCTTGCACACGTGCGTCTGGCATGTGCACACTCAGAGTGACGTTGCCTCACGAGTCCCGTTGGAGCACGAGCCTCACTCATGTTTACCGTTGGTCACCAGGTATGTGACAGTTGAAATACCACAGTTCAGCTATGCTGGCGCTGTGCTTGCATGCACACCCTGCGCTGTCTGTGGGATCTTCCTATGAATTGAGTTAATATATTTGTCTTGCCAGCCTGGATGTTTTCCTGTGGTTACTACAGCTGTCATCATGCATTGCTGGAGTTACATCATGCTTGTGGCACAATTGCAGCAATGCGTGACTTTAGCACTGACAGATACATCAGGATTCCAGACGTATATGTCATTAATTACGACATGGTAGTGTCCCACAGTAAATACAGAGCATCCATGGTGTCGCAAGAACGGCGTAGTAAAAAGTGTTACAACACTCTTTTGTAGTAGCGATGCAACACTTTTCATGAATGAGCCCTATCTTATTTATGGTGAGCATTCCTGCCCTGTGGTTTTGTTGCAACAACATTCTTTGCAGCGCTGTCCAGCACCAAAACCGTCTGAAATAAGGTCCCAAGTGTTTGGACCATTTTTAAGACCAGCTTTTTTATGGTCTTAAAAACTGCCTCTAACTGAGTTGGAGGCAGTTTTTGGAGTTTTGCACCATACAAGGAATTCATTGTAAATATTGTGAAGTGGGGTTAGTGGAAGTTTTCACATGGGAACGCCTACCTTGCATCTTATTTTTGTTAAGCACCGCTAACAGAAGTGGCGATGGTGAAAATTCATGTTTTTGCCTAAAAAATGCCACTAACTGCAGTTAGCTGCAAATTGTAAATCCTGCAATAAGAAAAGCTGCCACAAAGTCAAAAAATTGATGTTACGGGGGCATTTAGTCCTTGTACATATGCCTCTATGTGTCTTCAAGGGACATAGAGCAGAGTTAAGAATAGTAACTCTATACTTCCTGAAGAAATATAAATCGATATTGTATAATGTTGGCCTAATGTATCCAATATATTAGCATACCGCCTTAGGAAAACCCCTTGGAAATACGCTCGAACCATGCATAAATTAAGAATCGGCCCTAAACCGAACAAACGCCATTTTGGTCTCATTTCCTTGTACTTCTTTTGTTAGTTAGGAAAACACGTGACCTGCTACTGTGAAGAGAGTCTGAGAGGCCGGCCTGGGCTATGAACGGACCATTGATTCTAACTTAGGAAACTCAAGGTCGCATCTGCCTTTCTTGTGGGATGAGCACATTCTTGCAGACGCCGTGCCTGTACTCCTGTGCCCGAGAATGAAAGGGAGGCACCTTTACTGACCTACCCCCGAAATAGTTAGAGCTGAGTTTCAAATCAGTCAATTGTGCCTTATATGGGTTTTCCTGTTGGCTTCACGAGAAGTGGTACTTTTCCATGTACGGGGTTTTCATGAGGTATGCTGAAAGTATATATGCACTGCTTTGAATGTAATCCAGCAGTCTCCTCTGCTCACCTTTGAGGGTGAAGATGAGAGAGAGGCTCCCCTATATAGGGTACTTTGCAAAATAAATGATTGAACCTTCTCCATTGCCGACTGACTTATTCGTGGTAAATAAGGTATATGGGCTATTGGTAAGTATAGCCCTATTGTATATTTTTTTTAGTACTTCAGTTGGCGACTCCACCGGCACTCCGCGATAGGGTTGTCCCCTCCTGTAAACAGGAGAAGAGGGACGGGGAGGGGTTATGGTTGAGTGGGTGGATTGAAAAAGGATCCTAATTGAGAAACCAGTTTGTGGTAGAAAAGGAAATTCCACTCTCCTGCCCAGTGACCTTCCCAGCTGCTAAATAACCATTCATCGGAGTCCTTCGGGCTTAACCCGGAACAGCTGACCGTGTTGGTCTATAAAGGAGTCGGCAGTGGAGAACACGCAATCAGACCTGAGTGCACCAGGTGAGTGAATTGTATTGTTAGTCCTTTGATGACTTTGGAATAAGCACTTTGGAGAAGTGACTTAAAGAAACAGTTAACTGTATATGGAATTTGGTGGTTAGTGAACCACAGGGAATCTGGAGGTCTGACGTGGCAGTGGAGTGACTGCACGGGCGGATGCCCCACAGACTTGTTCGGTTACTATTTGAGCCAACATCGGACACCTTAGTGTTGCACGAGGGGTGCTCACTCGGCCGAATCCTCTTCGGAAAAGCCCTAGGAGCAACTGGGTAAGCCTGGGTTCAATTGTAGACAAGAGGGACATTAGTGAGCTCAGTGTCCATTATTATATGGACAATGAGCGTTTAACAGAGGAAGAGGAAGAGGACGAGGTGGTAGTGATCGGAATAGTATGTGACGCGGGGACATGTCCAATGGTGAGGCAGGAAGGAATTATTTTTATGATCCTCAAGGGAGACAATACTACAATGAGGATTATCGGGAGGACGGACATGAGGGAAATGGTTACGCATGAGACAACGACGGACAGAGCAGGGGCCACATATCAGTACCAGTTGGCCAACAGGGGCCTTATGTAAAGGGGCAAATGATGGGGACATCTGAGAAGTTAATGGTGGATACTGGAGCAATGAATAGTTCTGTTGCTCATTCACTGGTCCCAGGGGCTGCTCTGTCTGGACAAAATAACAAATCAGTGGGCTTCTCAGGAATCCCAGTAGTAAGCCCCATTTCTAAGCCACTACCATTTACGATCGACCCGATTACTGTGGACTCCCCATTTTTGCTTACTTCCAGTTGTGGGGAGAATCTGTTAGGATTGGATATATTAAAGAAATTGCATGCTCACATTTACTGTTCTCCTGATGGTTTTTATTTAACCATGCAGCCTCCCACTAAATGCACGTCTCAATGTTTTGCCAAAAATGAACATCTTCCACCTGAATTTTCCAAGATTCCCCAGACCCTTTGGGCAACAGGGTACACATATGTAGGATTGTTAAAAATATCCCCTGTATCTATTACCTTAAAACCGAATGCACATTTGCCACGTATCCCACAATATCGAATTTCGCCAGAAGGCGAACGGGCCTTATTACAGATTATTTGTGACATGATTAGGAAAGGAGTGGTAGAGGAAACAGCTGCTAATGTTTGTAATAGCCCCATTTTACAGATTTTGAAAAAGGCCCCACTGGACGGTGACCCTGACTATAAAGATACATATCGTTTTGTGATTGACCTCAGTGAGGTTAATAAAATAGTGATTCCCCAATATCCTGTGGTTCCGGATATCACTGCAATTCTTACTATGATTCCCCCTACTGCCCAGTATTTCTCAGTAATAGATTTGAAGAATGCTTTCTTTAGCATTCCAATCCACCCTGACAGTCGTCATATCTTCAGATTCTCATTATCTGGCCACAGTTTTAGATTTTGTCGCGCTCCTCAAGGCTATACCGAGAGTCCTAGTATTAATAGCCATGCCCTAAAAGCAGTATTAGATGAATTAGTCCTACCCCCTGGTAATGTTCTCATCCAATATGTGGATGACATCCTGGTGACGTCAGACACAGCAGAAGGTTGCAAAGAGGCCACTGTTAAATTATTAACCATTTAGCAGCTAACGGTAATAAAGTATCCTTATCCAAATCTCAATATTGTCGACAGGAAGTGACCTACCTTGGTCATTTACTGTCGAAAGCGGGGAGAAGACTAACTCCTGAACGAATAACTGTTATTACTAACATGTCTGTGCCCCGTACTCAACGTGATGTTCATGCTTTTCTTGGCATAACCTCTTACTGTCGCCAAGGGATTCCTAATTTTTCTCTTCTGGCTACACCCTTGTTGCATTTGACTACCAAAGATGTGCATGAACCTTTGCCCTGGACGGATGAATGTCAGGATGCTTTTGATTCTTTGAAATCTGCTCTTTGTTCTGCACCTGTCTTGGGTACTCCGGACTACCGAAAACCTTTTGTACTTTACGTGCATGAGGTGGACGGTTGTTCACTTTCAGTGTTAACACAAGGTTTTGGCGGAAAGCAACGACCGTGTGCATATTTTTCGGCAGTATTGGATAATGTTGCCAGAGCCCTTCCTAGCTGTTTAAGGGCTACTGCTGCTGTGGCGGTGGCCATTCGACAGTCGGAGGGGATTGTTTTGAATACTGACCTCACAGTGATGGTAGCGCATGCTGTGGATATATTATTGAATCGAACAAAAACCCAGCACCTTACGAGTACGCGATTGACTGGTTATGAATTAACTCTATTTGCACCCCACATTACTATTAAACGATGTGCCACTCTGAATCCAGCCACGTTACTACCCCTCCCTTCGATTGATCAAAAGGACGATGTCCATGATTGTATATTTCGGACAGAAGAAGAAACGAAGGGGCGAGTAGACCTCACTGACACCCCTTTATCTGAACCTCAAGGAGCTCATGTTTTAAGTTACCAGATGGCACGACAACAGCTGCTTATGCTGTAACTACCCTCAGAATAGTAGCGGAGACCGCTCGGGTTTCCCATCACTCAGCGCAAGCAGCTGAACTAATTGCATTATTAAGAGCATGTGAACTGAGCGAAGGTTTAAAAGTAAATATTTTTACAGACAGCCAGTACGCCTTTGGTGTGGCCCATAGTTTTGGGCGGCTGTGGAAGGAACGAGGATTTCTTACCTGCCATGGTCAGAGGACACAACATGGCCCTTTGATTGAAAGATTGTTGAATGCCTTAACCTTACCAGAGAAGGTGGCCATTATCAAGTGTAATGCCCACAAGAAAATTATTGATACCACAGGGGAGGGAAATGCCTTTGCCGATCAGGTAGCAAAAGATACAGCGCAAACTAAAATGTCTGCTATGTTCCCCAGTGTATCAGCAAGATGGGCGGCGGAGACAACAGGGTTTGACAATACTATTGAAAGTGTTAAAGAACTACAGAAAGAAGCTACTCCTGATGAAATAATAAAATGGGAACAGGAAATAGAGAAGTTGGATAAAAACAATTGTTGAATTGATTTGACTGAAAAACAGAGATGGCTTTTGCCCAATGCACTGGTGTATGCAGTAGTTGTGATGGCCCATGGTCCCGCTCACATTGGTGCAAAGAGTATTTGTGCATTATTAGACCCTGTGTGGAATAACCAGAATATTCAAAAAATTGCTGCCCATGTGGTCAAATACTGCATGGTTTGCTTACAGTATAATCCTGGAGGGAGGGAAACAGTCCTTAGTGGGAATTTTGCACCTCCTTCTTTACCGTTTGAAGTAATAAAAATGGATTATATTCACCCCGAAAGGGTGAATAACCTCAAATACGTGCTGGTGGTGGTATGTGCTTTTAGTAAATGGGTTGAAGCATATCCTACTAAAGATAACACCGCTATGGCCACTGCGAAAGCCCTAATCAAAGAGTTCTTGCCCCGATTCGGTTTACCTCGAGTCATTTGGACAGACAACTGGGTACACTTTAATGTAGACCTAGTAAAACATATTTGCAATGGTTTACAGATAAAACAGAAATTTCATGCAGCACGACATCCGCAGTCTGCAGGACTGGTTGAGAAATATAATGGTATACTGAAATTAAAGATGGCAAAAATTCAAGAAAGCACGGGCCTGAGCTGGCCTGATGCTTTACCCCTAGCGTTAATGTCATTAAGAGTAATCCCCCATTCAAGAGTCGGGCTGTCACCTTATGAGGCCGTTTTTGGTCGACCAGCTAATGTGTGGGGTGTCCCAAGACCTAGGTCCTTCTGTGATATTGATTACCCTATGATAAAAGATTATCTGTACGCTTTAACTAAAGATTTGCGTTCCATTCATAAACAGGTGTCAGATGTATTGCAGCCGCTGCCGGAGGGTCCAGGACATCGTTTGGAGCCAGGACAGTGGGTCCTCGTTCAAAATTATCAGCGGAAATCGAGTTTGGAACCAAGGTGGAGCCATCCCTACCAGATTCTTTTGGCACCACGGACGGCAGTGAAAGTGGACGGGAAGAAGCACTGAATTCATGTCTCCCACGTGAAGAAATTCCCCCTTTCACTTCCTTTTGATCAGCAGAACTGAGACGGAGGTCTAACGCAAGAGGGAGAGCGGAGGTTGGGTTTTGTGCCTTTCTCAGATGCCCTTGAAATCAGGCAAGAGGAAGGATTGTTGATACCGCAGACGAGACGAATCAGCCCCAGTTTCTTAATCTTTTGAACAGGCTGATTCCTCAGAGGCTTCTGAAAACCTTGTTGCACCGAATGTCCCTGCTGCTGTGTTATTTCATGACCAGGTACAACCTGGCCATCTTCGATACAATTTACGGCCCCGAAAACAACGCAGTACCCCAGTTTCGGATTTTAGGAGATAGGGAAAGACTTGAGCTGTAGGGTTGGAGATCGCTCTTTACTGGGGTACTGAGCAAGACACTGGATTGAATCAGTTGAGAGCTTGGAACTGTCACATTGCTCTGTTCAGAAAGAAAGACTGTGTTGCATTACGGGCCTAAATTGCAACAGTGGAATTAAAGTGAAGTTGTCCCTTTTTGATGAACAATAGGAGCCTGCCTGTGAGGCTCTAGACGGACACAGGGAGAAGAAATCCTCTGGCACTTGGCTTGCACCCTTTTCCGAGTTTAGTTTTGACTTTTAGTTAGGATGTACCCCTTTGCCTGATTTGCCCTTGAAGACGAGCGACCCCTTGCTCCCTGACCTTTCTCTGAAAATATTCCCATGTTTTCCGGTTGGGCTACCAGAGTGAAGGTAGCCTTTGTAATAATTATTGCAGTAATCATGATAATATTAATGATTGTGTTTGTATATTTAGAATTTCAATATCCTATGCACAAGGTATTAGGTACTACAACAGCTCCGCCTGAACATTTCTTTTATACTTTGCCTCCCCATAAGGAAAGACATCGAGAAACGTATGTTAAAAATGTGTTCATTGAAATGTTGCATGAAGCTCATAGAACCACAAATAAGACAAACTGTTGGGTATGTGTCCTTTTGCCATCTGTAATGCATCACCATGATTTATTTATTTCTCTGCCGTTATCACACTTAGCGAGCTGTGAGGCCTGGTTTTAGTTGCTATCTCTTATGTATCTTCATTATGTAGCCGACCCCAAAAGATATACCGAAAAAGATTATGAAGCTGTTTTAAGGTATATAGAACAACATCTGGGATTTGATGCCTTGGGAAACCAAGGAGAGGGATCTTTAGATCCAGATGCCTGTATGAATGTGTATACCACTTATGAAAATGCTACCTGGTTGAAGGAAGAAATGTTAGATTTTGAGCACTTTAACTCCACGCAATATTTTCAATATTTCCAAGATCGTAATGTCACAGATGATAAGGCAATGCCAGTTCCCAATTTAAATAGTACTGCTTCCTTTTATATTCAAGGTAAATGTCATGTTAAGGTAGGAGACAGTAGATGTAACTACACCTACACGTTGCATACCAACAGCCCCCCACCATTGATAATTCCGCCTAATGTGTATTTCGTATGTGGCAAAAATGATTACACTTAGCTTCCCCGAGGATGGGCAGGGCAGTGTTACCTGTCTTTCCTTTATCCTCCAGTATATATAGCCCCTTCTAATTATCATAAGAATCACCAGCTGACTAAACGAAATTCAGATCTCTCCCGAGCCAGTAGAAGTATCGATACTGATACTACTGATCAGACTGCCACTGCATCACAACAGTTTGTAGACATAGCAAAGGGTCTCTTTCCTATATGGGGTCCTATTTATACCAGCAGAGATGTTAGACGTCTCTCCAGAGTGGTGGAAAATGTAGTTCAAACCACTGCTGGAATTTTGACTAACCTGACAGTAGAACTTCAGGCTACGAGGCTCGGTTCGCTTCAAAATCGGATGGTGCTTGACGTCATCCTAGCTGATCGAGGAGGAGCATGCCGCGTGATCGGCAGCTCCTGTTGTGTGTATATCCCTGATTCTGCTCCAACTATACACTTAGCCATTCAAAAATTACATCGCTTGGCTGCGGAAGTTCATGCTGACACTGGTACTTGGTCCTTAACAGGGTGGTTCTGAAACCTTTTGTCTACTTGGGGTTGGAAGATCTTTATGATACTAGCTGGAGTAATTGCGGTGGTATTTACTTGTTGCCTATGCCTTCATTGTGGGCCAGCATGTTGCTCTTATTGCGCTGCCAAACGTACTTCCTCGTTGACAATTTCGCACCAGGCGAAAATAGAGAAACAGTTAGTACAGAAGGAAGTTACAGATCTAGTGCAAATAGATGAAGGTGTGTTTTTGGATTACAGCTTGTAATTTCTTTGTATGTATATTGGCTACATCATGCCAAAAGGGCGGTCTGAAGAAATATAAATCGATATTGTATAATGTTGGCCTAATGTATCCAATATATTAGCATACCGCCTTAGGAAAACCCCTTGTAAATGCGCTCAAACCATGCATACATTAAGAATCGGGCCTAAATCGAACAAACGCCATTTTGGTCTCATTTCCTTGTACTTCTTTCGTTAGCTAGGAAAACACGTGACCTGCTATTGTGAAGAGAGTCTGAGAGGCCGGCCTGGGCCATTGATTCTAACTTAGGAAACTCAAGGTCGCATCTGCCTTTCTTGTGGGATGAGCACATTCTTGCAGACGCCGTGCCTGTACTCCCGAGCCCGAGAATGAAATCAATCATTTGTGCCTTATATGGGTTTTCCTGTTGGCTTCACGAGAAGTGGTACTTTTCCATGTACAGGGTTTTCATGAGGTATGCTGAAAGTATATATGCACTGCTTTGAATGTAATCCAGCAATCTCCTCTGCGCACCTTTGAGGGTGAAGACGAGAGAGAGGCTCCCCTATATAGGGTACTTTGCAAAATAAACGATTGAACCTTCTCCATTGCCGACTGACTTATTCTTGGTAAATAAGGTATATGGGCCACTGGTAAGTATAGCTCTATGGTATATTATTTTTTTAGTACTTCATTCCCTCTGGACGTTTACCTATTGTGGTTATAATATTGTGACAGTATTGTGATAATTCAAAATCCCTCCTGCAAAATTCCTTACTGCTTTCTTGTTTTCTCTTTCCAGCAATTTTAATCTCTAATCTGGTGATATTGGAGCTCTTTGTCTAGTTTTTTTAGTTTGTTAGATAGGTAGCCAGGAGTCTGGGTGTAGACAGTCATATACATGATGAAGTTGATCTTGCAGACGATCTGGGCTTGTAGGCAGAGCCAGTGTAGATCCTTTAGTGCAAGGATAACATGGTCAGGTTTCTTCAGCCTCTTGATGAGCGATTCTGCAAGATGGCTTCCAGTGGAATCTGGGTGGTCTGAGAGATTCCATCAAGAAGGGTGTTGCCTCCATCTAGATGGGAGAAGACTTTGGCTGGAACTGTCATCCTGAATACTTCTTGTAAGAGAGCAGGTGTCAAATTTTTCTGGAGAGAGAGTTGGAACTAGGCCTGACAATGTGTTCTTTAAGAGCTGAGTCAGGGTGAATTAGAGGGTGTTTGCCTGTTCTGTCATATGGATTTGAAAGCCCTTTGGGTTTAAACTTGAGAGCCAAGACTGAATAGGAGAATGTTTTGCATTTTTGACAAACATGAGGAATTCAGTTTTTGTGTGGTTTAACTTAATGTAGTATGTTAACATCCAGTTTTGATGTGTTCCAGGTAGGCTTTTAGTTACTGTATGTTGCTGGTTGAGGAGGTTTTGAGATTGAGTTGGGTACTATCAGCCTACTGATGGATTTGATGCTGCTCTTGGCGAGGATTGTTCAAAAGGGTTCTGTAGAAAGGTTGAAAAAGCTAGGTGACAAGATGGGAACTTGTGGGACTATGCACCGATGGGGAGGTTCTGGCTTCTAGTAGTTTCTGTGTGAATGAGTTACTGCCTGTTTGTGTGATACAATGTGAACTTTTGTAGGACAGTGCAAGTGAAGCCCCTGCAAATGTTCAGGGAGTGGCTCACTGCTCTCCTCGGCTTATCGCCACCTTGAAGTGGTTGAGTGGCTTAGGTGTTTCAGTGACCCAGTGAGATATGCTGGTCAGAGCTTAGTCTCCTGGCAAGGTCATCCCAGCTGGACAGGTCAAAGGGTAGAGTCAAGACAAACCTCAATCCACTGGGTCTCCAGGTTGGGGGTATGGCACAAAGCTATAAACCTTGTCCCATAAAAAGCATTTGTTACAGAAACAGCAACAAAAACTCTAAATCATCTGAGAACAACAGACTTCCAGTGTCTCTGCATGAGACATGCATCATTGACAGTAATTAAATCCATAGGGAAAATACTAACAGATGTCTTCAGTGCAAAGCACAAGACCAGAATCGTATTCTGGAAAATACTTCCTATGTATTACACAGCAGAACTGCCTCAAATACAGCTGCGGGTTCTGGGGGATGGCGCAGGGCCTATGCTCTTTTAATTTTGTGTGATATAGATGTTAAATGCAAACAGCAATTATCATCCTATTTGCATTTTTTTAAAAGCAATCACTGCATTGGTCTCTGTCTACCCAGTCCATTCTCTAAAATGAATGTCAGGCAGTTTTAATTTGGCATATGCACTAGAGTGTATGTGCCAGTAGGCAGCGGTGAATAATAAGCAGAATATAAGCTGACATGCTGCCAGCCCAGTTCGGCAATACTTGGGGATCCTACAGGACCACCCACTAATGATGCAATAAGTGTCACATTCTGAAGCAGCTCGGGCATGTACAGTAGCAGCCCTGTACACCTGGGGCTGCTTGTTATATATTTAGAGCTGCCGCTCACCACCCCTCCCTTTCCAAGTCGCCACAGGGTGATGAGTTGCAAATGGTAGGGATTGCAGCCTTTGGAAGAGGGCCTGACGTTACAGACTCATGAGACGGAACTCAGGCTCTGTGAGGGCGGGTCACATGCTGATGATTTTAGGAGCTGTTAGCTTGGCCTTGCGGAAAGAGAGCAACATAGACTGTTTGATATGCAGTGCTCCATCTGCGACACTACCACACTACAGGACTACTGGGGTATGTGGTCTTGGCCTCTCTTGTTTCTCGTTTATGGGTGGGTTCACTTTCCCTCCATTCCCCCTTTACTCTTTCCTTCTCCTTCCGTTCGCCACTGTATGCTTGCCCTCTTCTGTTTCCACTGTTTGCTCTATCTATCTTTCACTCTAGTAGCAGCAGCATTTCATTTTAACTAGCTTCTGGTCAGGCCTTGTAAGTAATCCTGGAGAGTGTATTGGGAAGATATATCCCAAAATATATGATATTCTGTGCATGCATTTTTTGCTAAAATCCCATGGGATCAGCTAAGCGCTTTTTCTGTTTACGTTTTGGAAAAGTTTGGCATAACTTTTAAAGCAGGGCAAATCAAGAGTTATGCAGCACTTAAACTCAATTGCAGAGAATAACAAGATGTATCTCACAGAGCAGAACCGTGATGCACAGCTCAGAGGTTGAGTGCATGTGCACTTAACCCCTTAGGTGCGTCAGACGGCCGGGAGCCATCTGACACACAGTGCTCATGTGCCTCAGACTGCTCCCGGCCATTTTCGCACTTGGCACAGTAAATCCCTCTGGTGCAGGCTCCAGAGGGGTTTCCTTTCTGTCGAACACCCTCAGGAGGTGGGGAAGAGCTTCCCCAGCTCGCGAGGGTGTACTGATAATTTCTTTGAAATGACGACAGGCATGCACCTTGCGCTGTCATTCCAGAGAAACTGGAAATGAAACTCAGTTTCAGTTTCACTGCCTCAATGCTCAGAGGGCTATCTCAGCCCAGTTGCCACTGAGGCACATGGGAGAGGTATCATTGGACAGGGAAGACCCTCCCTATTTCCAATGGTGCCCCTCCCTTGGCACCAGCGAGGTGGGAGTGGCCCCTTGGGCAAGGGCTTTTGCTCCCCACATTATTTTGGGTACATTCAGTCTTTCTGCCCTCCTGCTCGGCACCAGGGAGGGGGGAGGGCCCCTGGGTCAAGGGCTTTTGCTTCCTCCATTATTGTGGGCACATTCAGGAGGCAGATGTGACAATTGCCCCAATCTGCCCCAGGGGCAGAAATCACACTAACCTCCAAGGATTTTTGTTTTTACATCTATAGGGTGGGGGTTGCCCAGCATAGGCATGCCAATGCACCCCTCCCCAACTTCCACAGCCTTTCTGCCCCCCCGGGAGACAGATAGGAGCAATAGCCCCTATCCTAATCTGCCCCTAGGGGGGAGAAAGCACACTAGGCACCAGGATTGTTTTCTGTATATAGGGGTGGGGGCTGCCCAAAATGGGCATGGCAATGCCCCCACCCCTCCCCAAATCCCACAGTCGTTCTGCTCCCCTGGGAGACAAAAGGGGACAATAGCCCCCTATTCCCCCCCCTGCGGGAAAAAGCACACTAGGCACCAGGTTTTTTTTATTTTTATGTATACAGGAGTGTGGGTTACCCAATATGGGCATGGCAATGCCCCCAACCCCCAAAATTCCATAGTCTTTCTGCCCCCTGTGAGGCAGATGGGGGAATAGCCCCCAATCTGTCCCCCCAGGGGGGGCAGAAAGCACCCTAAGAATCAGGGAATTTTTTATAATGTAACATTCAACAGTCTTTCTGCCCCCCGGGGGACAGAAAGTGCACTAGGCACCAAGGATTTTTCTATGTATATACGAGTGGAGGCTGCCCAAAATGGGCATGTCAATGCCCCATCCCTGAAATAAAATCCACAGTATTTCTGCCCCCCCAGGACGCAGATGTTAGCAATAGCCCCTAATCTGCCCCTGGGGGGATAGAAAGCTCCCAAGGCACCAGGTTTTTTGTATATATTGGGGTGGGGGCTGCCCAAAAGAAATTGCTACAATCTCTCTGCCTCCCCGGGGATGCACATGGGGCAATAGCCACTGATCTGCCCTCAGGGGGGCAGAAAGTCCACTAGGCACCAGGCATGCTAATGCCCCTACACCCACAAACGGCTTTCTGCCAACCCAGAAGACAGATAGGGACAATAGCCCCTTTTCTGCCCGGGGGCGGGGGGGGCAGAAAGCTCACCAGGAATCAGGGATATGTTTATGGGCATGTCAGGGTCGCTCCCCTTTTTTTAGGTACACATTTTGGCTGTTTCATTGATAGTTTTAGTCTTCTACCTCCACCCCCACGCAGGGGACTGAAAAGCATTAGAAACTAGGGAGAATTTGCATGTTTGTGAACTGGAGTTTGTCTGACAGTCTGCCTGTTCAGACCTTTGGCTGACATTTTGCTGGTGGTGTGTGTGGGTTTTCACTTGGCTAATGGTGGCTGCGGACTTACGCTTGATGATGGTGTGTGCAGATTGGCACTTGCCTGGTGGTGTGTGTGGAGTAACACTTGGCTGGCAGTGTACGTGGACTGGCGTGTGGCTGATGGTGTGCATGAATGATGCTTGGCTGGCGGTGTGAGGGGATGGCATTTGGCTGGCAGCGTGTGGGGATGGCGTTTGGCTGGTAGAGTGCTTGGATGGTGCTTGGCTAGCGGGTCCATGGATGGCGCTTGGCAAGTGGTGGGCGTTGATGGTGCTTGGCTGGCGGTGTCCATGCATGGTGGTGTGCGTGTACTGACTCTTGGCTGGCAGTGTGGCTTGCATCGATCCTCAGAGATTTCTTACCCAGAATCCCCCGCAAACCTCCACTTTACTTACAAAGTCACATTTTCCTCACATCTGTGTGGGTAAGTTGTAAGAAAAATAATACCTCACTTGTGGGGATACCCAAAGTAGTGTCAGTCTAAAAACGTATAAACAATTGCCCTTTTGGACTTGCCTTGGGCGCCCCTCAATCTCTACACGTTTTTGGTAGGCCTGGGCGGTAAATTCCGTTCCACTCGTAGAATTTGCGGAATTTGGGTAATTCCACGGAGAACGGGAAATTGCCAAATATTCCACAATCCGCAGCTTCGTGGATTTTTTTTCTTGTTTGCACTTTCAAAATGCGTGTTCGCGAGATATTTCTCCCCAAGCACGCAAACAGCGTTCACGAACAGGCAAAAAGCATCGCGACCACTCAGAACAAGCAATTCGGCGTGTTCAGGGAACTTTTGCGTGTTCGCGGAGATTTGTTTCCGTTTCGCGGAGTTTTGCGTAGCGCGACTATGTAAATTCCGCCCACCCCTAGTTTTTGGACATTCCATGTTATAGGCACTTGGCCCATCCACACAAGAAAGGTATCATTTTATCGGGACACTGAGAAGAACGCTGAGTGGTAGGGAATTTGTGCTGTGCAGTGATCCCACATCTTTGCCACACAGATATTTGAAGAAAAATTTGACTTTTTATCAAAATGTAAGGTTTGCAGTGGATTCTAGGAAGGAAAATGTTGAGGGAACAATGCAAGCCACACCTCCCTGGCCTCCCACTGGTTTGTAGTTTTCAGAAATGTCTGGGCTTTTTAGGCTCCTGTAGATGTTTGCAAGCCCGGGGCCAGACACACAGCTGTCCACATATCTATCACAAAACAACCTGATTTTTTAAGGGGGCCACCTGCATTTTTGGTCCCGGGTTCAGCTGCCATCTAGGGAGACCTAACAAACCCAGACATTTCTAAAAACTAGATTTCTAGGCGGGTCCAGGGCAGTGTGGCTTGCGTGGATCTCCAAACATTTTCCTACCCATAATCCCCTGCAAACCTCAAATGTAGCTGAAATATCACTTTTTTCTCACTTTTCTGTGTGGGAACATTGTACGATCACTAGACCACCAACAAATTTCCTACCACCCAGCATTCCCCCAGATCTCCTGATAAAAATGGTACCACACTCGTATAGGTAGGCCTAGTGCCGCGGCAGGAAACACCCCAAAACGTGCTGTGGAGACTTGAAATGTATTGATCACAAAATACTTGGTTTTGTGAGGGAGTCACCTGCGTTTTTGGTTCCAGGCTCAGCAGCCATCTAGGGAAACCTACCAAACCCAAAACTTTCTGAAAACTAGACTCTGAGGGAAGTCCAGGGAGGTGTAGCTTGTGTGGGTCTCCATAAGTTGTCCAACCTCAAATTTAGGTGGAAAAAAATCACATTTTCCTCACATTTCTGTGATAGAAAGTATATTGCATGCATACAAACTTCCACCCACCCAGCATTAAACAAAGACTACCAATAAAATTGGTACCTTCACTTGTGTGGGTCGGCTAAGTGTCCGCGGCAAGGAAGGGTCCAAAACGTATTGTGGAGACATCAAAATGACCACAAAACTACCTGGTTTTGCAAAGGGGTCAACTGGGTTGGCAGCCACCTAAGGAAAATTATCAAAACCATACATTCCTGAAAACTAGACACCCCGGGGAAGTCCAGGGAGGTATGGCATGCATGGATCCCTCAATATTTCCCAACCTCGAATCTCCTGCAAACCTCAAATTTCATCGAAAACAATCACATTTTCCTTTCATTTCTGGCTGGGATCACATCACATTGCCGGAACCAATGTCCTACCACTCAGCGTTCCCCTCTGTCTCCCGTGAAAAATTATGCATCACTTTTGTGGGTGGGCCAAGGGCCTGCAACAGGGAAGGGCCAAAAACATAGGGATTGAGAAGATAGCACAGCGCATTCTAAGCACCATATGTTTTTTAATGCTTTTTAGGCCATTCTACATTGAACACCCACACAAGTGAGGTATCATTTTTTTTAAGTTCAAAATATTTTATTGAGTTTTTATATTAAGCAATAAACAAAGACAATACAGAAACAATATTATTAAGCGAAAATACCTAATCAAAATATAGAGATACAAGAACATCAATTGAATTACAGTAGGTAACTACAATACAAATATTCATTGAAAAATAAAAAGGGAAGGGAAGGGGAACAGCTAAAAAACTATTGCATTAACTATAAATAGAGCTACTATAGTGTGAATATTGGTCTATTATAATAGCAATAAAAAACTATAATTAAGAAGATTAATATATATCAACAGGTTTCCAAAAAGAGTGATAGGAGTTAGAATTATGATTCATACCAGTCAAGGATAACTGAGCTCCTCTTGTAAAAATAACCCATGACCACAAAGCATGAACTGATAATAGCGAAACATCTTTCCAACAGATTGTAATGGATTTTAAAGCAGCTGATATTAGAAAATGTAATAGTTTACCTTCTAAGTCATTTAGATTTTGTGAAAGAACAGCAGATTTGCATTTTAACATTTTGAATGAAACATCATCATGAATAAATAATATCTTTTTTATAATATCCCAAACTTCAGACCAAAATTTAAAAACTAAAGGACAATCAAAAAAGCATATGTTGTAATGTTCCAGGATGTAATTTACAGTGCCAACAAGTTGAAGATTGAAAAAGTTTAGATTGAAATAAACATAATGGAGTCCATAAACAATTGAATAAAATATAAGAGTTAGTTTGATAGAGCGATACAGGTAACCAACCAGAAATACTGCTAAGCCAAATATCTTTCCATGCATCAATAGATAAGGAAATTGAAAGTTCATTATTCCAAAATACCGAAATCATATTATTGTTGGTTCATAGAGAATTAGATACTTTTTTTATATAAAATAGAAACACCATGAAATGATGTGGAAACCGTTTGAATATAAATTGATAAATCAGTTTTAACATTAGAAGGAATAACCTGAGGAAATTAATCTAAAATCGATGTAAACTAAATTTTGTTTGTAAAGCCTCAAGTGATATGAAAGCATTGTTGTAATAGACATCTTTAAGATAAAATATACCAGCATTAATCCAGGAATACCAGAAACTGATATTTCTATGCAATAATGACATGTATTCTGTATTAAACATGAGAGATTGAAAAATGAAATCTAAATCATTAAAAATCATTTTAGTGGATTTAAGAATGACAGATTTATGAACAAAATTGTGATTTATTAGACATGGTTAACAAAGTGGGTAGTGGAAAAGGTTTTACTATTGATTATTCGATAACAAGCCAAATAGGTGGAATTTTGAAAAGGAATGGGTAAACCATATGGAACTTTCTTTTAAAATAAAAGCTTTATGGTAATGAAGTCAGGTAATCCAAAACCTGCATTACATTTAGGCATTTTTTATTTTTTATAACTAATACGAGGTGACTTGTTATTCCAATTACATTTGGAAAGAAGTTTGTCAACTTCCTTGTAAAACTTTATTGAAAATTATGTAGGAATCATGGCAAGGGTGTAAAAGATTTTAGGAACAATATTCATTTTAATAGATTCCATTCTTCCCCACCATGACAGGTGAAGTGAAGACCATTTGGATGTTTTATCTTTAATATAATTTAAGAGAAAGTCACAATTCAATGTTAATGTTGATTTTATGAATGAAGAGAACAGAATACCAAGATACTTCAATTTATCCTTTTGCCAAATATTTTCATTCATAGGTATCATATCAGGAGTACAATAAATATTTAAAGGATCAAATTCAGTTTTATTAGTATTTAATTTATATCCAGAAACTCTGGAATACTTTCAAATAATGTCTAATAGAGACGGGAATGAGCATATAGGATCACTAATAAATAAATGTACATCGTCAGCATAGGATAAGGTTTTAATAATAACGTCCTTAATATTGATTCCTTTAATATTATCACATTTTCTTATGTAAGTAAGTAAAGGATCAATACCTATGAGAAACAAAAGCGGGGAAAGGGGGCAACCTTGTCTTGTACCTCTAACAAGGGAGAATTGGTTCAAAACTTGGCCATTGATAATTAAACAAGCAGTAGGAGCAGAATACAAAGCAGAAATCATGCGGATAAATGTGTCACCAAAATTAAATTATACTAAGGTATTGAATAAAATTTGCCAGTGAATTTTATTAAAAGCTTTCTCAGAATCTAATGCGAAAATTCCCGATGGTAGAGTTAAAGTGGAACCTTGTTCAATAACATGTAGCAAAGTTCTTGTAATGTTGGCAGAATATCTATTCTTCATAAAACCAGATTGATCTGGATCAATACTAGAATCTAACACAAGGGATAATCTAGAAGCAAGTATTTTAGCATATAATTTACAATCTTGAATAATTAAAGAGATAGGACGATAGTTTGAAACAAGTGTGGTATCCTAATCAGGTTTGGGAAGTACAATAATTAAAGCCTCAGTAAAAGAACCTGAAGTAATTCCTGTAGAACCAAAAAAGGTAAAAAGTTGAAATAAAAAAGGAATACACTGTAATTGAAATCCTCTGTAAAACTCAGCAGGAATACCATCGGGACCAGGAGACTTATTTTTTTAAGAGATTTTATGGCTGATAGAATTTCATCTTGAGTAATGGGTGAGTGAAGCCCAACTTAATCTGATTGTGAAATCTTGGGTAATCCATATTTAGTTAAAAAAGAATCAATTAAGGAGACATCATATAAATTGGGTTTGTTATAGAGAGCAGGGTAAAAATCCAAAAATTCATTAACGTTATCATTGTGGGATAAAGCAATTTTACAATTAGAGCCATAAATTGAATTTATTTGAGTTTTATCTTTTTTTATAAGCAAATAATTAGCTAAAAGTCTTCCAGACCTGTAGGCATTAAAACGAAATTTGGCTTTAGAATTAGAAATCTGAATGCCAGCTCTTTTGATAAGGATTGAGTTAAACTCATATCGAAGTTTTTGTAATTTGACTCTATATTGAGGATCATTAGACGTAAAAAAAAGTCTCTCAAATTTAGCAATTTGCTTTTCTACATTTTTAATATTTGCATTAAAGTTTTTATTTTCGGGGGCCATATGAGAAATAGTTACTCCTCTAATATAAGGTTTAAAAGCATCCCATCTATTAACCATAGAAGTAGAACATTCAGGGTTAAGAAGGAAATAATCTTGAATGGCATGTCAGAGCTTAGGTTTATTATTTTCATTAAGAGCAATGCCAGTATTCATTCGCCATCTAGATTGCTTTGTAAAAGTTGAGTTTAAATTCAAAACAAAATAAATCAAAGCATGATCCAAAAAGCCAATGTTACCAATCACAGTACTAATCTCGGAGTTAATTGCTTGGAGACTATTAAATAATTAAACCTAGAAGGAGAATTGTGTGGGTTAGAAAAGAATGTAAAACCTTTTTCTGTACGGAAGTGTAGTCGCCAAATATCAACTAACTTTGTGGTTTGAATAAATGATTTGAAAGCATTAAAAACTTCAGGAGGACGAAATTTAGTAAGAGATAATCTATCTAATAAAGGATCAGATATAACATTAAAATCACCTCCTACAATTAGAGGAACTTTACCAAAATTTAGAACTTCAGTTGTAAGATTAGACCAAAAAACAGGATCATCCGCAGGAGGACCATAACCATTTAGTAAAACTATGACTGAATCATGAACTTTAATTTGCATTTGTAGGGAGAAGAGACAATATTATCAACCCACTTTTTTTCCAAGTAATCTAAGATCTTGTCATCAATAGGGGTTTGTATAAAACTAATATCTGCTTTGCAACTACCCACATAATCTAAAATTGTTGTACGCTTAACTGGATGACAAAACCCTTTAACATGTAATGAGACTACTTTAATATTATGAACATTAGCCATAATTGAAGAGAATGAGGAAAATGTCAAGAAGAGTAAAGGAAGAAGTAAGGAAAGAGTATGAAAAATAGTAGCTCCAGAACATGTAGAAGGATGGAGTAGGAAAAAGAGTAGACAAACTAACATAAAAGACGACAACAAATAAACATCAATAGCAAAAGTGAAATGCATATACGCTTTGCTAGCATGACCAAACCGTTGGAGCCAGCGGGAAATCTATAATTAAATATTCGGTCAGATATATTTATTTAAATCAGTGTTTAAATAACAGAATTATGCATAACCATAAATTGCTGCAAAAATTGGTCCAGGAGCAATTTTAAACCCTCTGGACATTCGAAGAACCAAAATAAATACAGAAATACATATTAAAGCATTGCTCAAGTGACAAATCAATCAATCAATCAATCAATCAATCATTATACTTATAAAATGCGCTACTTACCCGTGAGGTTCTCAAGGGGCTGAGGGGAGGGGAGCAGCTACTGCTCAAAGATCCAGGTCTTGAGGAGTCTTCTGAAGGAGAAAAGGTCTTGAGTCTGCCGTAGGTGGGTGGGGAGGGTGTTCCAGGTCTTGGCGGCAAGGAAGGAGAAGGATATGCCACCGGAGGTTGCTTGTTGGATGCGGGGGACTGCGGCGAGGGTGAGGCTGGTGGAGCGGAGTTGGTGGGTGGGGGTGTAGAAGCTGAGTCGGTCGTTGAGGTAGGCTGGACTGGTGTTGTGGAGGGCTTTGTGTGCGTGGGTGAGAAATTTGAAGGTGATCCTCTTTTCAACGAGGAGCCAGTGTAGGTCTCTCAGGTGGGGGTTGATGTGGTTGCGGCGAGGGATGTTGAAAATCAGTCGGGCGGAGGCATTTTGAATGCGTTGCAGTCATTGCAGTTGTTTTGCCGGGATGCCTGTGTAGAGTGCGTTGCCGTAGTCTAGCCTGTTGCTGACAAGGGCCTTGGTCACAGTTCTTCTTGTTTCGGTGGGGATCCACTTGTAGATCCTGCGGAGCATGCGGAGGGTGTTGTAGCAGGAGGAGGAGACGGCGCTGACCTGCTTTGACATGGTGAGGGGGGAGTCGAGGACGATTCCAGGTTGCGTGCATGGTCTGTTGGTGTTGATGCTGTTCCCAGCGTGGACGGCCACCAGGAGTCGTCCCAGGCTGAGGGAGTGGATCCGAGGATGAGGACCTCCGTCTTGTCCGAGTTCAGCTTCAGTCGGCTGTTCCCCATCCATTCGGCGACGGCTTTCAATCCCTCGTCGAGGTTGGTTTTGGCGGTGTTTGGGTCGTTTGGGAGGGAGAGTATCAGCTGGGTGTCATTGGCGTAGGAGATGATGTTGAGGTCGTGTTGGCGGATGACGTGTGCGAGGGGGGTCATACAAGGGTTCCTTGTTTTAGTAAGTTGTTGTTACAGTAATAATATGCTCAGTTTGGTCCTCTGCTGTTAATTGAAGAGCAGTCAGTATGTAATTTGAGCCTGTGCTTTACGGTCATCACAACCACTAGATGTCTGTGGGGAGAGACAGATGGTCCAGCAGTCTTTTTTGTGCTGGTACTTCCCAGATCTCACTTGCAAGTACTAGGATATAATGCTTAAATTACTTAACTACAATGGCATTATTCTGAGTCTAATTCCCTCTCTTGAAACTATCACTGCTTAGGCCTTCCCGTCTCCCCAAACACTAATCCCACACCATCCTGAAGAACACAACTTCTCTCCTGCCACACCTCCTGTCAGTAATCAAGCTCTAAACAACTCAATTGTCATTTGTATGTAGGGAGGGTGGGAGAGACTATGGTTGAAGTGAGGGAATTGAACTCAAAGCAATGCCATGCCATTACCAGTAACCAATTTAACCATTACCCCACCTTCCCTCTCACCCTTGAATCTATCACTACTGACATATAGCAAGAAAAGAACTAGAACAACTGATAATACCTGCTGCGCAAAGATAAAACTTTATTAGAAATATAGAAAACACATGACTCTTCTGTTTCTTCAAAGAATACTGAATCCTATACCCAAAGACATCATGACTTCTGCAAGTCTAAAATACTTAAAAAAAGGTATAGTGATCAGACCAGGTAGCCTCATGGAAAATCTCAGGAATGGCAGCATCTTTCAGCTCCACCAACGTAGAACACATACTGCGGGTTGAACAGCGTCGGGCTGAGGGCTGAGCCCTGGGGTACGCCGCTGATGATGTCGGTGGATTCGGAGTGGAAGGGGGAGGTGAACACTCTGAGTTCTGGCGGAGAGGAGGGATGTGATGAAGTCCAGGGCATTCTCTTGGATTCCGGCTTCCTGGAGGCGTGTTTTTAGTGTGCGGTGGCAGACAGTGGCGAAGGCAGCTGACAGGTCCAGGAGGATGAGGGCTGATGTTTCGCCGTTGTCTAGTTGGATCCTGATGTCATCTGTCACTGCGATGAGGGCTGTCTCGGTGCTGTGGTTTCTTCTTAATCCGGACTGGGACTGGTCTAGGATATTGTTGTCTTCGAGGTAGCGGGTCAATTGCGTGTTGATGACTTTCTCGATGACCTTTGCTGGGAACGGGAGTAGGCAGATGGGACGGAAATTATTGAGGTCCTTGGGGTCTGCCTTGGGCTTCTTGAGAAGGACGTTGATTTCTGCGTGCTTCCAGCTTTCCCAGAAAGTGGCTGTCTTGAAGGAGATGTTGATGACCTTCCGTAGTTGGGGGGCGATGGCGGCGTCTACTTTGTTGAAGATGTGGTGTGGGCAGGGGTCTGATGGAGATCCTGAGTGGATGGAGTTCATGATCTTGCGTGTTTCGTCATCGTTGACGTTGGCCCAGGAGGTCAGGCGGTTGATGCGGGTGGTGTTCGCTGGGGGGTGTAGTCTGGCGTGGTAGGGGCTGTCGTGTGGTTGAAGCTGTTGTGTATGTCGGCAATTTTCCAGTGGAAGAAGGCAGCCTTCTTCAGCTGCTCCGATCTTGGTTCCAGCCAAAGTAGTACGGAATTTAAGAATTATGCTCGATACTAACTTAACCTTGGAAACACATGTAAATCAGGTGGTGGGGAACTGCTTTTCCTTGATTAGAGCTCTGAGGAAAATTCTTCCGCTGGTGCCTAAGACAGCCACAGCGTTGAATATTGGAAGTCTCATTCTCAGCAGGGTGGACTACTGTAATGCCCTACTATTGGAGGCTCCAAAATGTTTGGTATATCGTCTCCAAAGAGTCCAAACCTTTGCAGCCAAACTAATACTGGCAAAACCGTGGGGTGCATCAGGTTCCTTAGCTCTTGCTGAGCTTCATTGGTTACCAGTAAGGCAGAGGATCCAGTTTAAATCCATCTGCTTGGTTTTCAAGGCTCTGCATGGGGCTGGACCTAAACCACTTCAGGAGACTTTTGGGTGGTATATTCCATCAAGATGCCTCCGCTCCTCCACGGCCTGTCTGGCGAGAGCGACGAAAATCCGCAAAGTCAAATCAGGAGGCAGGGCGTTCAGCTCTGCCGCTGCCAACCTTTGGAACAGCCTTCCTTTGGATATTAGGCAGTTCCAAGATCTTCTGCAGTTCAGGAAAATGATCAAAACATGGCTGTTCCCTAGAGTCTGATCGCTAGGATGGCCCTCCCTTGGAACTCCTTTGACATCCCCCACGGACTGATGTTTCACATACTATAGCGCCAAGATACCTGTAGGGTGATAGCTGTGCTTTATAAGTGGCATATACAATACAATACAATACAGAGACTGATGATTGGGACTTCCAGAAACAATGCAAACTGTGGCGAAATACTTCATTTGCAGCCAGCTGGTATGCTCTTGCAGTGGAACCTTTTCGGCTGAAAGGGTTCATAACAGATTAGCTGTGGCACTGACGCCACAGTGCAGACAGAGCCAGACGACTCTGTCTGTGAACTGGAACTGATAATTCATTTTTTTTCTGAACTTTCCTAGAGGGTTGGTATGAGATTCAACAGATTTCTTGCTAATTTACTATTTTAGAGGCAATATAATCTACCTCGGATGAGGAAGAAAGCTCTTTAAAATTCGGAATCTCTCAGAATTTGCAAATGCTTATTAAACTTGAGCTTATTAGAAATTAATACTCTATTCTAATCCTTTGATTCTTAAAATGAAATATATCATGATACAAGATTCTGCTGATTCTGCTTAATTTATTTGGTTGTGACTAAATTCAAATCTGATTTGATGATCAATTAATTAAGAGTGGCTATTACATGGTCGATTGCTCCCATTATTGAATATTAGAGGGTATCCATTCCAGGTCCTCATGTGATAATAGCTCATACCCTAAATATTCCAGTCGCTTTCAGCACAGAACAAGATCCATGTGCAGTTTGTTACGGTAGCTGAAGTTATTCTGTGACTAGAGAAACTAAATCAAATAAAATAATTCACGAGGCCCAGCATGTTTACACTACAACAGCAGTATAAATAAAGAAAGTAGTACATATATCTTGTTTATTTAAGACCTATGCCATACAGTATCCTCATTACAATGATATATCATGCATAAATTCCTCTCCATAAACACACAAGCTCAGATGGTTAGAAGGCTAAGTTCAACTTGCTGCTTTTCATTACCACCTGCCCATTGCACCATCTAGATTACATTAAAATTTCTTTGAAGTGCAAAATGAAGGTCAAGTCAAAAACCATTTGGTGTGCACAAAACATTGACTGGGTTGAGACATGGCCTCATTACATCAGGCCTATACATTTTAAGCCCTACCTAGCTATACAATAGAATTCCCTTGCAAGTTTTTTATTTCTAGGTATTTATAATTCCATTAGATTTTTTGGGATAAAGAAGGATGTTCTCAGGTAGTAAGCACCTTAACAACCACTGCTTCTGCTTAATATAACACCATCATATAGACCAATTGACTGCAAGGGGATTTGAGGAAACAAAACACTGCCCTTATCCTAACTGTAGGAATCGTTGGATAATTACTTAAGGTGCACAGAACCAGAAGTTCAAACTCCCTTAGCTTCCAAAAAGGGAGAATCTCCCAATCTTAGTTTAATCTGCAGTGGTTCAGCACTCACGAAAGGTCATTTTATCTCCCATAATAAATTAAGAGTTCAGCAAACTGCTTCCCGAAAATCTTGAATGGATTGTCAAAAGACAAAAAAATGAATAAAGTTTTTTTTCTTCAAAATTACCATGCCTAATGGACATTATATATTGTTAAAACATTGATTGTATATAAAAAGCGTTTTTGAAGAAGTTGTGCTGAACTCAGACTCAAAACCTATGATTATCTGTTTACAAACCATACTAGGGGGCTTATTAGGATGGCGGACGGAAGTGCGACCGCCGTCCTGGAGTAGGCGGAAAATGCCTTTTCCGTGTCCGCCTGCCGCGGACAGTCCGACCGCCATATTAGGATGGAAAACACTGTCAAAACTCTGTACGCTCCGGAAGAGAACGCACCGCCGCGGAATTACACCCGATCCCGCGGCGGACGTAACCAATCCAGAGACACCGCCGTACGGAATGACGTCTCCGATCGTGTCCCAAATCAAGATGGCGGAAAACACACATAAAACCGCTGCGGAAAAACAACCTGCCTGAACACGGCGGATTCCCCACAGCGAACAAACCACACATTGCTAAGATACCCACCACAAGCAGCTCGTCCACATGGACCCAGCGCTACACGCTTTTCCGATACTCTTCGCGATCCTCCATCAGGAAGTCATGGACCATCATCGACGACGACGCAGGTACGCTACACACCATTTACTGTCGGAAGGGGAGTACCTGGCAGGGCTGTGACGTTGGGATGGGGAGTGTCATGTACGAGAAACCACATCAGATCGCACAAACATATCCACAATCGAAGTACACATTCAGGAATGACAACGACAAACCAGTACACATGAATGACTTGCTTTATTAAACATAATCGGGGTACAATCTCTGAGTATGCAAGAGCATGGGCACTGGGTACAACAGAGCAGGTACATGATAGGCAGCACATGAGAGGGCAGAATGCAGTATCAGAACAGCAACAGGGCATTGTGGACAACACAGCAGGTACATCATTGGCAGCAAATGAGAGTGCAGAATGCAGTATCAGAACAGCAACAGGGCATTGTGGACAACAGAGCAGGTACATCAGAGGCAGCACATGAGAGGGGCTAAGTGCATCAACAGTCCATGGCAAGGCGCAGGTTCATCAGAGGCAGCACATGAGAGGGGCTAAGTGCATCAACAGTCCATTGCACTGCACAGGTCCATCAGAGGCAGCACATGAGAGGGGCTAAGTGCATCAACAGTACATTGCACAGAACAGGTCCATCAGAGGCAGCACATGAGAGGGGCTAAGTGCATCAACAGTCCATTGCACAAAACAGGTCCATCAGAGGCAGCACATGAGAGGGGCTAAGTGCATCAACAGTCCATTGCACAGAACAGGTCCATCAGAGGCAGCACATGAGAGGGGTTAAGTGCATCAACAGTCCATTGCACAGAACAGGTCCATCAGAGGCAGCACATGAGAGGGGCTACGTGCATCAACAGTCCATTGCACAGAACAGGTCCATCAGAGGCAGCACATGAGAGGGGCTAAGTGCATCAACAATCCATTGCACAGAAGAGGTCCATCAGAGGCAGCACATGAGAGGGGCTAAGTGCATCAACAGTCCATAGCACTGAACAGGTCCATCAGAGGCAGCACATGAGAGGGGCTAAGTGCATCAACAGTCCATTGCACTGAACAGGTCCATCATTGGCAGCAAATGAGAGGACAGAATGCAGTATCAGAACAGCAACAGGGCATTGTGGACAACACAGCAGGTACATCATTGGCAGCAAATGAGAGGGCAGAATGCAGTATCAGAACAGCAACAGGGCATTGAGGACAACACAGCAGGTACACAATTGGCAGCAAATGAGAGGGCAGAATGCAGTATCAGAACAGCAACAGGGCATTGTGGACAACACAGCAGGTACATCATTGGCAGCAAATGAGAGGGCAGAATGCCGTATCAGAACAGCAACAGGGCATTGTGGACAACACAGCAGGTACATCACTAGCAACACCAGTACGTGGGTCAAGATACCCGTCCCAACGACAACAACAGTGCAAGGCTGGTTACAATGGACAATGTACACACCAAGTCAAATCACATGGGAGTGAAGTGAACAGCACCTCACATCACAGAATCAGGTGGACTGCTTGAACTACCTGCCTCGAACACACTGCCAGCACCAGAAACAGGAGTGTGAGACACAGCCACAGCTCCAGTGACTGACACATGAGCCACACACCCCGACACACTGCCAGCACCAGAAACAGGAATGTGAGACACAGCCACAGATCTACTGACTGACACATGAGCCACAGACCCAGAACATTGCCAGCACCAGAAACAGGAATGTGAGACACAGCCACAGCTCGAGTGACTGACACGTGAGCCACAGACCCTGACACACTGCCAGCACCAGAAACAGGAGTGTGAGACACAGCCACAGATCTACTGACTGACACATGAACCACAGACCCAGACACACTACCAGCACCAGAAATAGGAGAGGGCACAACAGAGACAGTGCTACTACATGAAGCATGACAGCAAACAACAGACAGAGTGTCACCATCTGACACATGAGAGTCAACTGCAGCTGCGCCACTGGGACCAGTGAAATGATGAGCCACAGGGCTGTATGGGCCAGGAGGCAGGGTGGCCCTGGGAGCTGGGGATAGCTGTACTTGAGCGACATCGGGGTGTCCAGGTGTCAATGGTGTGTGTCTACGTTTCTTAGGGATATGTGAGTGCACCCTGGACATGACTGGACTGGTAAGTGGTGTGGCCTCATCTGAAACATCACCCAGCGAAGGTGGATCATCTGCTGGTGGGGGTCTGCTCTCTGGGGACGTGCTGGACCCTGCTTGTCGTTTGCTGTGGGCCTGCCTTCTGCCCTCTAAATCATGTGTAATGGGGGATGCAACTACAGGGTACTCCTTCCTCTGCTTCTGACGGGCGTGGATAGGAGTAGAGGTATGGGGGGACTCCACCGCGGACACATCTTTACTACTTCCCTTCAACAACATCAGCCTCAGTGCAGCCAGGGGTCCTTGATGGAGCTAGTTTCTATGGGAGAAGCCCTGTCCCCTGGATGTGCCTTGGCCGTAGGAGGTGTCCTGTCCCTGGAAGTTCCCTGATCCCTGGGCGGTGCCCTGTCCCTGGGTGCAGACTTTTCCCTTGTAGTGTACCTGTCTCTAGAAGCAACCTTGTCCCTGGGAGTGTCCCTGCTCTTGGGAGTTGCCCCTTCCTTTGTAGTGTCCTTGTCCTTCGGAGTGTGCCTGCTCTTGGGAGTTGCCCCTTCCTTTGTAGTGTCCTTGTCCCTGGGAGTGTCTCTTCTCTTGGGAGTTGCCCCTTCTTTTGTAGTGACCTTGTCCTTGGGAGTGTCCCTGCTCTTGGGAGTTGCCCCTTCCTTTGTAGTGTCCTTGTCCTTGGGAGTGCCCCTGCTCTTGGGAGTTGCCCCTTCCTTTGTAGTGTCCTTGTCCCTGGGAGTGTCTCTTCTCTTGGGAGTTGCCCCTACCTTTATTTATTTATTTATTTATTTGCAGGTTTGTACCGCGCTGGCTTCACTCCCTAGGGAGTATCTCCGCGCCTTTGGCTTCTACAAAAGAGTTTTGAGAGAAGGAGTCTTTAAGGCTGTTCTAGTCTAGGATTACTGTTCAAACAAAAAGGTCTTCAACTTTTTCCTAAAGGGGAGATGGTCTACACATAGCCTAAGAGATATAGGGAGGCTATTCCAGAGAGAGGGACCAGCTATTGATAGAGTTTTGGTTCCATGTCTGGCCTTCTTAGCTCTGGGTACACACAGGAGACCTTGTTCACTTGATCTTAATGTCCGAGTAGGAATGTAGGGCGTGAATTTGGTGGTCAAGTATGCGGGACCCATACCATGTAGGCTTTTGTGTATGATACAGCATACCTTAAATTTTGCCCTCTGTCTGACAGATAGCCAATGCAATTTAGTCAGCAGGGGTTTGGAAGGCGTGCGGGGTGGGGCATTCAGAACCAGGCGGGCGGCCGTGTTCTGAGCTACCTGAAGTCTGTTCATGACTCCCTCGTTTGCAGACAGGAGCAAGCCGTTGCAATAGTCCAGGCGACTCAAAACGAGCGCCTGGACCAGTGTCTTCCTGGCTGCATCAGGTAGGAATTTGTAGTGTCCTTGTCCTTGGGAGTGTCCCTGCTCTTTTGAGGTGGCCTTGCCTTTGTAGTGTTCTTGTCCCTGGGAGTGTCCCTGCTCTTAGGAGTTGAACCTTCCTTCGTGGTGTCCTTGGTAGTGTCCCTGGACTTGGGAGTTGCCCTTCCCTTGGGACTACCTTTTGTGGGGGATGCCTGTGTAGCACGTGAAGCCATTTCCACCCACACCCCTTGAGGATCCTGTGTGTCAACTCCAGTGTAGCTCACGTCGTCTTTGGTGCCAGATTTACCAGTCCTAGGGTATGGGGTCTGAGCTCTCCGTGCCCTGCCCTGCTGCCTGTGGCTGCTCCTAGTGCAATAACCTGTAAAAGAGTCCTGCTCTGAGAAGTCACTCCCCCCTGAGACATCAAGTGGTGTGGATGGGGGAACAGAAGTAGCACCCTGTCTTTGTGACTGTACAATGGCAGAAGACACAGTGTTTGCCAATGACTGAACTGTTGTGTGTAGACCAGCAACATCGCCATGCATACCCTCCATGAATGCCACCACCGGCCCCAACTTCCTATTGTGGTCTTGGAATGCATTTATCATGTTGGTCCGCCCTACACACAGCTGTTGCAGCAGATCTACAGCCTCTGCACAAAGTGCACTTTGTGTCACTGGGGCAGGGGTGGCGGTTCCTGCACCGAAGGCAACTCTGCTCCCCCTCCTCTGGCGAGCACGAGCAGTACATGTTGCAGTGGGTGGCAGTGTGGGCCCTGTTTGCTGTGTCACGACTGAAGGTGTCGATTGCCCACTCCCTGTCTGTGCCAACAGTGCGGATTCACCAACACTTTCTGAGGATGAGGGCGATGGTGTTTCCACATGTGAGTCCTCAGGGACGGTCCTGTCCCCCTCTCCGGGGCTGCCCTCTTCAGTGTCAGTCTGCGTGTGTGTGACCTCTGATCCGGAAGCATTGCCACCACTCATCTCCGTCGTCTGTGGGTCAGTGCCCTCTGCCAAAGCTGCAATAGAGAGAAACGAGGTGTGAGTAACTGCCACACTCACGTACAGAAGGACAACAGATCTAGAATTCCATTACATACATAGTACATGTAGCACACATCCTGCACACGTCCCACCCCTACCAGTCATCCTCACATCAAAGAACCGGTGTTGGCTGTCAAACATGTACATCATACGAACATGGCAAGTGCCTGTAGATCTGCACACATGTCATGCCATGGGACCACAGACCTCAACGGCATGTCCTGGAACCCTCAACTACTAAGCAAGTGGGCTGTCCACCTGGCGGACATGGATGCCAACGCTCACTCCACTAAGGGCACCAGCATGGCATTTCAGCTAAACATACGCACAACGGAAGTCACTACTGTGTCTGAGCACCAATACATGCATTGCAGGCCCAAGTAACATACACATACATTCTGCTTACCGCTAGTTTGCTGTGGATCCCCACTCAGCCGGGCTGACAGGTCAGGATGCGTTACAGCAATGATACGGTGCATAAGAGGGGTCATGGTGCGGCGGGCCAGATGTGTAGATCTTGGAATCATCCCCAGTGTCATCTACGCCACATTCTTGCTAAGCCTGGATATGTCGTCCCAGCGCTTGTGGCAGTGTGTGTGTCGTCTATTGCACACCCCCACTGCCCGTACATCACGTGCTATGGTCCTCCACACGGCCTTGCGAAGGTGCAGCTTTACCTACCATGATGGGAGACAAGAGGGTAACGTAAGTGGACAGTATGACATGCACAAACATCGTAGTAACACGTTTCTACATGCAGCCATGCTCAGCACTACACATGTGAAGGTCCCACAGCACACCGCCAGGCTTGCAGAAGACAGGAGCCACTGAACACCTCATGGCCAACAACATGTACACCACTGAACTTACCACCTGTCCGGGTGCACCGTAGAGCCGTTGGTAGTGGCTGAGCACACCGCCGACAAGGACATCCAGCTCCGCTGCGGTGAAGGGACGAGACCGGGTCTCTCGCACTCTCTGCATGGCAAGGTCCTGGACTGTGGCACAGCAGCAGCAGCCGTAGGTCAGCTCAGCAGCAGCAGGTCGAGGTGATGGTCACAGGCAGCAGCCGTAGGTCAGCTCAGCAGCAGCAGGTCGAGGTGATGGTCACAGGCAGCAGCCGTAGGTCAGCTCAGCAGCAGCAGGTCGAGGTGATGGTCACAGGCAGCAGCTGTTGGTCAGCTCAGCAGCAGCAGGTCGAGGTGATGGTCACAGGCAGCAGCCGTAGGTCAGCTCAGCAGCAGCAGGTCGAGGTGATGGTCACAGGCAGCAGCCGTTGGTCAGCTCAGCAGCAGCAGGTCGAGGTGATGGTCACAGGCAGTACTGGATCAAAGCAGTGAATGTGTGCTTGTGAAAGTCACACATATATAGGGCCCTGAGCCCATGTCAGTGGCACACGTCGCCAGCTATTGGTTCCCCCTGGATGCCTCATTCGAAAAGGGCCAATGACAGGCCCTGGTGTGGCAGTGCACTGTTTCTGCCATTATCGATGGCGCATACGCGCCCCGCGGTACCTCTTCCCATTGGCTGCCTGTGCACGTCCCGTCACGGACAAACATCGGCAACCGCAAGTGCGCACTTCCGCGACGGTTGCATCTTTTGCAACAATGTTCAATCAGTGGTGCCACCATGGCGGTGCACGCCTTCCGCGGGGGAGGTGCAGGCCAACACATACTTGTGATTATGGAAATCCAAATGGCAGTTCATGACCCCCCTTACAGTCACATTGCATCATCCACCGTAGACCGACCATCCCAGCCCAGTCACCCACCGCCGTCCCTGCCCGGTCACCCACCGCCGTCTCCGCCCGGTCACCCACCGCCGTCCCAGCCCGGTCACCCACCGCCGTCCCAGCCCGGTCACCCACCGCGTCCCAGCCCGGTCACCCACCGCCGGGTGTTGAGTGGCCTGGCCCGGCGGTGGGTGACCGGGCCGGCATGGCGGTGGGTGACCGGGCTGGGACGGCGGTGGGTGACCGGGCTGGGATGGCGTGGGGGACCGGGCGGGGATGGCGGTGGGTGACCGGGCGGGGACGGCGGTGGGTGAATGGGCGATGACGGCAGTGGGTGACGGGGCGGGGACGGCGGTGGGTGACGTGGCGGGGATGGCGGTGGGTGACCGGGCAGGGACGGCGGTGGGTGACCGGGCTGGGATGGCGGTGGGTGACCGGGCAGGGACGGCGGTGGGTGACTGGGCTGGGACTGCGGTGAATGACCGGGCGGGGACGGCAGTGGGTGGCTGGGACGGCGGTGGGTGACCGGGCGGGGACGGCGGTGGGTGACCGGGCGGGGACAGCGGTGGGTGACCGGGCGGGGACGGCAGTGGGTGACCGGGCGGGGACGGCGATGGGTGACCGGGCGGGGACGGCAGTGGGTGACCGGACAGGGACGGCAGTGGGTGACCGGGCTGGGACGGCGGTGGGTGACCGGGCGGGGACGGCGGTGGGTGACCGGGCTGGGACGGTCGGTCTACGGTGGATGATGCAATGTGACTGTAAGGGGGGTCATGAACTGCCATTTGGATTTCCATAATCACAAGTATGTATTGGCCTGCACCTCCCCCGCGGAAGGCGTGCACCGCCATGGTGGTGCCACTGATTGAACATTGTTGCAAATGATGCAACCGTCGCGGAAGTGCGCACTTGAGGTTGCCGATGTGTGTCCGTGTCGGCACGTGCACAGGCAGACAATGGGAACAGGTACCGCGGGGCACGTATGCGCCATCGACAATGGCGGAAGCCGTGCACCGCCATGTCGACGCCACTGATTGTATATTTTCAAATGCTGCACCATCGTGGTAGTCCGCACATGCGTTATGAGGGGTGTGACCGTGATGGCTAAACAGCATATGTCATGCACTATATCATGTGTGTTCACACTATGGCCATTGATGTGCACCCAATATGTTACACATGTGCATGTCTACGTGTCGACCTCTTGTTTTTCCGTACACACGTTTCAACTCATACACATCTACACACTACATCAAGGCTGTCTGGCCACATTCAGGATCTGTTGTGAGTGTGTGGTTTGTGCGTGCAAGTTACAATGGTGGGGGTACACATCGATTCAGTGTATGCGTATGTGTGTTGCCTCTTGTGTGACTATGCATGTAATATGATGATGCTCACCATTGTAGGAGTGGTAATTGGTGCATGAAGACATGGAGTGTGTGTAGCATTTTTGTATTGTGTGTGCACGTGCATGTGTATCTGTGCTGACGCTTGTCCACATTAGGGTCATTAGGCATGTCTCGTTGGCAGTACTTTTGACGTGTGAGTACGTTACATTGTACATGTTGGCACGCATCATGTTGTTAGTGGCTGCACATTGTTTGCATGCTACTCTGTATTGTAGGTAATTTCAGACATCTCACACATATGATAATTGTCAACGACATTTCTCATTTTGATTGTGTTGGCCTACATGTGATGGAGTTGCACAGCTATGCGTTGTTGGTAAATTGACATCTACTACATCTACTCCCACACAGGAGGTCTCCAAATGTGCATCGCCCATACACTGTGCTGGAGGACATGGTTGACGAGGAGGTGATCAGGAAATTCTGGCTTGATCAACGTAGATTGCTGGAGCTTGTAGACCAATTGTCTCCTCATCTGCAGCCACGAAGGACATATCCTGGTTCCATTACACCCACAACAATGGTGATGGCGGCACTTCACTTCTTTGCAACTGGCACCTTCCAGTACACAGTTGGACATGCCGGGGGGATGTCACAGTCCATGTTCAGCATGATACTGCGGGATGTTCTCAAAGCCATGATGATTTACAAGGATGATTACATCCATTTTCCACGGGTGGCAGAGTTGGCGGCAGTCAAAGCAGACTTCTATGCACTGGGCCAGATACCACACGTAGTGGGTTCCATTGATGGCACCCATATCGGTCTCATTCCACCCCGGGCACGTGAGCCTGTATATCGCAATCGGAAACACTTTCATTCGCTCAACGTGCAGGTGGTGTGCCTGGCCGACAACATCATATCCCATGTGTGTGCCAGATTTCCAGGGTCCGCACATGACTCCCACATGATGCGGAGCAGCATTATCCCCCAACTGATGGCAAATCTGCGTCCAGAACGTGCGTGGCTTGTTGGTGAGTATGCTGTGGGGACAGTTGTGTATTCTGTGTGGCATGGGGTACCCACCAATCATGGTAGTGATATCTGTGTCTGTCATCCCCCCACATAGGCGATTCTGCGTACCCAAACCGGCCGTGGCTGCTGAGTCCCATACGTAATCCAACTACAGCTGGTGAAATGCGATACAATGATGCCCATGGAAGGACACGTAGAGTGGTGGAACGTACTTTTGGACTGCTAAAGTCTAGGTTTTGCTGCCTGGATAAAACCGGAGGAGCCCTGCCTTACTCACCAGGCAAAGTATGCAGGATCATGATTGCCTGCTGCATGCTCCACAACCTGGCCTTGCGCAATGACATTGAACTGATCTTGGACCCTGAAGACCAACAAGTCCCTCGGCCTCCCATCCCACCCATGTCGACTGATGAAGATAGTGGTGAGGAAGAAGGTGTGGACAAGAGGCGTCAGCTCATTGATCGCTATTTTCCTTGAATGAGAGTGACTACCTCTTGTGCAGGTTGACAATGCGTGATGTATGTTTGCTGGTGGTGTGTGGATGTGGTGTTTGAAAGCTGGCTGTTCTGGTATGTTATGTTTGCATGTGTGTGTTGTATTTATTGTGGACATGCAAGGCTCCATGATGTGTTTCCTCTCATCCACAGATTTGATGGTGAGTGTGGTTTGTGGTATGTTGCAGTACAGTGTGTTGTGATGGGTGTGAATCAGTTTCCTGACGTGTGTTTGTTGTCTCTCATTTTCCCTAGGTCACTCCCACTGAGGCATAATTCTCACCGACATAGTTCCCTGCGCCTGTTGATGTCTGATTCTGAGACAATCATGTGATTAAAACATGGAGGCAACACATCATTGAGTGTGTAAGTGAAATTTATTTACAGGTTGTGAATTGATGCTGGTGGATATTTACAAGTAAGTGTTGGTTGGGGGAGTGTGAGTTGAAGGTCATGGTAGATGAAAAGACCGTGGTGACACCACATTGGATGATGTCCAGCTAGTCCAGCAGACCGGTGCCAATACTTGGCGTTGTGGGACAGGATAGTTGGCGGGTGAATGGCAGGGTCAGGCAAGGTTAATGTCATTGGCGGCCCCTCTTTGAGCGGGTGGATGGTGCATCCCCGTTGCTCTCACCTACTTCCAGCCTCGGATGGCCCCTCCGTCTTGTAGCCGGAGCGGAGACAGCTGGGGGGGGCAGGTTGGTCAGGGGCCACATCCGTGTCCATGGGCTCAGGTGGTGGTGGTGGTGGAGGTGGTGTTGGCGACCGTGGCGGCTGGGCACTTGGCTGAGGGGGGGGGTGGGTGCGGGATAACCAGTCCCTCCACAGTGCTGTTACCTGGCCCATGATGTCCACTAGTTGCCCTATGCGCCTGTCAATTGACCGCAACTGATTGGTGTTCTCCACTGAGTCCTGGTGGGCACGATCAGCCTGTGCCTGCCCCCGCTCATAGGAGGCCTGGACTCTGGCTAGGGCTTCATGTGTTTCTGCAGCAGGATGGGGTGGGTGTCCTTCCACACCTCGCCGGTGAGAAGCACTCCTGTTGGTGAGATGCGCCCTCTGGTCTGTCCTTTCTCGTCCACTCTCCCTGCTTGGCTGGGATGTAGATGGCCCTGCATCGTGCGATGGGTCAGGCAGGGTGGCACAGGCAGGAGTGGTGGCTGGAGGTGGTGGTGGTGGTGGCTGCACAGGTCACTATGGCAGGTGTTGGTGGGGTGACACAGGCCAAGGTTGTGGAGGCAAGGATGTCCTGTGAGCATGTTGGCCCTGGGAGTCGGCTTGGGCCCGCTTCGTCCTCCGCACCGGAACTGACAGTGGGATCATCCCCAGAGAGTCCGTGCTGTGAGTGGGGCGACTGTTGCAGGCGGTTGCTGGTTTCGCCAGTCAGTTTGCGATCACCTGAGGGACAAGATTTTAATGATCAATGCAGTGGACATGACATGTTTTCATCTTTCCAACATTACATATCACTGACCTCTCTACACACCCCATCCACCTCCCAACACACACCACCCACCTCCCAACACACCCCACCCACCTCCCAACACACCCCACCCACCTCCCAACACACACCACCACCCTCCCTGTGGACATGGGGGCCTGTTGGGAGTCCTAGTGCTGGTCTCTCACACACCCCACCCACCTCCCAACACACACCACCACCCTCCCAACACACCCCACCCACCTCCCAACACACACCACCACCCTCCCTGTGGACATGGGGGCCTGTTGGGAGTCGTAGTGCTGGTCTCTCACACACCCCACCCACCTCCCAACACACACCACCACCCTCCCAACACACCCCACCCACCTCCCAACACACACCACCCACCTCCCAACACACCCCACCCACCTCCCAACACACCCCACCCACCTCCCAACACACACCACCCACCTCCCAACACACCCCACCCACCTCCCAACACACCCCACCCACCTCCCAACACACACCACCACCCTCCCTGTGGACATGGGGGCCTGTTGGGAGGCGTGGTGCTGGTCTCTCACACACCCTACCCACCGCTCAACACACACCACCCACCTCCCAACACAACCCACCCACCTCCCAACACACACCACCCACCTCCCAACACACCCCACCCACCTCCCAACACACACCACCACCCTTCGAACACACCCCACCCACCTCCCAACACACACCACCCACCTGCCAACACACACCACCCACCTCCCAACACACCCCACCCACCTCCCAACACACACCACCCACCTCCCAACACACCCCACCCACTTCCCAACACACACCACCACCCTCCCTGTGGACATGGGGGCCTGTTGGGAGTCGTAGTGCTGGTCTCTCACATTCCCCACCCACCTCCCAACACACACCACCACCCTCCCTGTGGACATGGGGGCCTATTGGGAGTCGTTCACATTGTGGTGAGTCTCTCACACACCCCACCCACCTCCCAACACACACCACCACCCTCCCAACACACCCCACCCACCTCCCAACACACCCCACCCACCTCCCAACACACCCCACCAACCTCCCAACACACCCCACCCACCTCCCAACACACACCACCCACCTCCCAACACACACCACCCACCTCCCAACACACACCAACACCCTCCCTGTGGACATCGGGCCTGTTGGGAGTCATAGTGCTGGTCTCTCACACACCCCACCCACCTCCCAACACACACCACCACCCTCCCAACACACCCCACCCACCGCCCAACACACACCACCCACCTCTCACCACCCACCACCCACCTCCCAACACACCCCACCCACCTCCCAACACACACCACCCACCTCCCAACACACCCCACCCACCTCCCAACACACACCACCACCCTCCCAACACACCCCACCCACCTCCCAACACACACCACCCACCTCCCAACACACACCACCCACCTCCCAACACACCCCACCCACCACCCAACACACACCACCCACCTCCCAACACACCCCACCCACCTCCCAACACACACCACCACCCTCCCTGTGGACATGGGGGCCTGTTGGGAGTCATAGTGCTGGTCTCTCACACACCCCACCCACCTCCCAACACACACCACCACCCTCCCTGTGGACATGGGGGCCTGTTGGGAGTCGTTCACATTTTGGTGAGTATGTGGCCCACATACATGGTTTGGGGCCTGGGGGATGTGTCCTATCAGTTGTGTGAGGCAGACCATGTCGGTGTGATAGTGGTGCTTGGTTTGTACTTACCAGCCTCTTCTCCCACGTCGATTCCTTCAAGGCTCTCTGGGTGCAGTATGCCCAGCACCTTTTCCTCCCATTCTGCATAGGGTATGGGCTCCGGGGGTGTGCCGCCGCCAGTGTGGTGTGCCCGCAGGTGATTTTTTTCCACGGATGCCTTTGACCCTTGTTTTGAGGTCGTGCTTGGTTCGTGGCACGGTCCCTGACGCATTCAATCAATCAATAAATCAATCAAAGCATTTATATAGCGCACTACTCACCCGGAGGGTCTCAAGGCGCTGACTGTCCTGTCCCACATGTGGTTTTTGGTTGCCACGGTGGTCTGCTGGACTAGAGTGCCGAATAGGTGGGGTTCGACACGGATGATTTCATCCACCAGGACCTTCAACTCTGTGTCAGTAAATTTAGGATTTTTCTTTGGTGCCATGGTGTGTGATTTGCAAGGTGTGGGTGGAGTGGGTTGGGATGTGCAGGTGGGTGGTGTGTAGGAATGGTGTGGTGGGTGGTTGTGTGGTGGGTGTGTTTGTGTGCAGGTTGTATGTGTGGACTTTTGTGTCTGCTGTTAGTCGTATTGAGCCTCTTGCTTGCAGCTATGCTGTGGTGCAAAGGATTGTGGTAGTGGGTGGGAATCTTTTTATACTCGGTGTCGTGGTAGTGTCCCAATGGTTGTTGACAGTCAGGTGCTAGGTGGGTGTGTTGACTTCAGTGGATTTTTAGGTGCTTGGGGGGTGTCATTGTGGCTTGTGATTGGTGTGGGTGTTCCAGGTGGGTGGGTGTCCTGTGTAGTGTGTTTTGTATTTACTTCCGTCAGCCATTTGGAAATTGGTTTGACGGTAGGGATGGTGTTCGTGTTGTCCTTCCGCTGGGATGCTGGGTTTATCGTTGCATTGTTTCCGCAGCCGTTGTGGATGGAGGTGAGTTCCGTGGGACTGGCGGCGTTATCCTAATCGCGGGCACGGAGCCTCCGCAGGTATTGCGTTGGCTGTGCCTTTTCCCGCGGTCATGTTCGTCCGCGGCGGACGGTGTTTCTTAGGTTCTTAGGGTTTGATGTACTCCGTCCGCCGCGGACGGAGTTTCATGACATTATTATCCTAATCGCAACGGCGGTTTATCCGCGGAGCGGTCGGGAGTATCTTGGCCGCGTCCTTGGCAGACGGAACCCGTTTCCGTCTGCCATCATAATCGGCTCCTTAGTATCATAGCCAGTGGTTAGCACCGGCAGGTCGAAAAACAGATGCAGAGTAGGGTCCTATCGGACTTTCCACATTTGCCCTCACCCTCAGTTTGCAAAATAAATTCAACTCTGTTGCACTAGTACCTTCCACTGCCACAGATGTAACTGCAAAGAGACTTTTAATACTCCATTCTCCATGTTGTCAGGTCAGAACTGAAGCCTTATCATAATATTATGCAATGAAGTCACAGGTGTTGCTCCAATAACTAATGCAACTAATAACCATTGGCAAATACAATAGTCCTGGCTTCTTGTAGGTGCAATGTACCTCGTTGTATCAGATAACTTGATGTTGTACAATGACAGAAGTAGGAATGTACTATTTGTGTGGGACAATATGCCAAACACAGATGTGCAGCTTACATGCTTCTAAGTCAAGCCCTCATGTACATCAGACTTGCACCTGTGAGAGACCCCTAATACAGTCTTCCCACTCAAAGTCCTCTTGTGGAGATGAAAAACACAATGAACCCCATAATTCACAACACTGTAGAAGTCCACAACAACATAGAAGACAGAGAGCTTGTGTATGTGTCTGCACATCACCCACTAAAAGCACTCCTAGCCAGTCCCACACAATATATCAATCATTGGGTTGTAACACTAGATACACCCCCCAGGAGCCACAGCACCATGGATAAGGCTAAGGGCATTGTATCCCTTTGTCCAAACATATTTTGTGGGTCCCTGTACACAACATCGCAGAATGTATATTCCCATTGTATCTGAATAATGTCCTCTATGTCCAGGTCAGTGACAATGTACAGTCACACTCTCTCAAACTCTACCTCTGTGGACATCTCAGAAGCTGATGTACTGAGGTGTGAAATAAACAGTATCACAAAACGGCACCTCCTCATGAATAACATAGCAATCATCTTCTGTGACACCTCACATTGCTCATAAGCTAGGTCCTGCTGTGACATCGAACATACATCAGTACGGATGTCTCAGAAAAATAAAACACACCTCCACTGCTAAAGCACTTTAACGGGCCTTCACGCATCACCCATATGAAAAAAGGAAAGTCAGGTAAATGAGATTCCCACAAGTACGGTCTCATACATATAAAGGCCACAATGTAAAGGCTCCTTGCAGATTTGGGTTACCGAAACAAGTGGGACTCTTGGAAGGCAACGAGCCAGGGCCACAGTCCATATTGTACCGGCTTTAATGTCGCCATATGCACAGGACCTGTGGCATGAGGTATATCAGGGACAACCAATAGTGTCACAAATTGACATGCACATGTGGGTAATTTGTAAGTGCAAGTCCTGAAATAAACACTGCAGTGACAGCAGTTGTCTGACATCTATAAAACGTATGTGGAAAGAACACACATGAAAAAGGGTACATGTGTATCCAAAGTATGACAACACCTGTGTGGAGAAACAAATACCTACTTTGCACACTTTAAACACATACCCACCCTACATCTCAGGTATTACAACAACCTGCAAAACCTGGTCATTGGCCAAGTCAAGCTGCAAAATTTAACATAACAGATCCCACCTAATGCAATGTCAGCCCCAATTGGAATTGATTCCACATATGCATCCATTGAACATTGACACACGTCCTCTGTAACGCTATAACTTGTCCCAAGGTCTGACCATACTTACCACTGCAAATGGATCAGCTATCATGGTCAAGCAAGCAGGCCAAATTTACCAATAACAACAAGTAGCAACGGTAACAATGAGGGGACAAAGGTGTTCTAAACAAAGCAAGATGTTTATTTTGGAGTACAAATTATGATACAAAAACAAAGGCCAATGGCCAGTTCAAAATCTAGTATGTGGTCCAGCACCCTGCTGTGCCACCTAACTTATCTACCAGAACGCTGCCTGGGAAATCTCCCCAGCAAAGGGCATATAGGGCCAGATGTAGGTAGGCATTTACCGGTCGGTAACGGCCGAATTCAGCCGTTACCGACCGGTAAATGCAATTTGAGATGTAGGGCCCTGTATTTTACAGACTCGGTAAATTTACCGATAGGTAAATTTACCGATTATGTAAAATACCGAGTCGGTATTTTTAAGGAATAGGGAAAATTGATATGTAGGTGGGACTCTTCTGAGTCCCACAAGCATCAAAAAATCGGTATTTTACCATCAAATACTATTTGATGGTAAAATACCGATTCTGGTGTGCATGCACATGTGTGCATGCACACCTATGCCATATGACAGGCAGACCTGCCCTTAGGGCAGGTATGCCTGCCACATGGCACCCGAGCCTCTTTTGGGGGTGCCAGAGGGTGTCAAAGTGACACCCCCTGCACCCTTGTGTCAATCGGTATTTACCGATGCGGTAAATACCGACCGGTAAATGCCCAATCATTCCTATGGGCTTCAAAGCCCATAGGAATGCATGGGCATTTACCGGTTGGTATTTACCGCATCGGTAAATACCGATTGTTTCCGAATCGGTAAATGCACATCTGCATTTACCTACATCTCGGTACTTTTATTTTACCACTTCTTAAATACCGAGTCGGTATGATGCGGTATTTAAGAGGTGGTAAAATAAAATGTACCTACATCTGGCCCATAGTGTGCAGTCTAAACACCTGAACGTTGTTATTTGGGTGGGCTGGGGCTGGGATTGAGAGGGATGGGGTGGGGGGGTCCCTGCGAGGGTTAGACTCAACATTGGAAGGTTTGGGTTGGTCTGTGAGAGGGTTGTGCTCATGTTTGGGAGGCCTGGGTTTGACCATAAAGGGCATTCTATAAGCACAAACAGTGGTGACGGGTGAACAGGTTTAGTAGTTTTTTTATTTTGCCTTAGAATATCTGCGGTGGGGTGGGGAAGAAGTCCTTTGGGTCTTTTGGAGGAGTTGGGTCGGTTTCTGGACGGGTGTTTTTCTTTTTTTCAAGGCCTTATGTCATAGGGATTAGTTTAGTAGGGGGTGGTGTTTTTGGGGTACACTTGGAAGTCGAAGGGAAGGGTAGGGTTGGGAAGAAGAGATTTTGGCTTTGCGAGGGGCAAGCTGTGGCAGGGAATAGGTCAAGGGCAAACATGGTAAGTTCTTCAGAAGACTGGAGAGGAGGTAAGCCAAGGCGTTGGGTGTTGAAGGTAGAGGGATGTTAAGTCTGAGGTGTGGATGTGTGTGCTGTTTGTTCAAGTCTCTATGTGTGTTTGGTTGATGAATGTTTCTGTCTCTTGCCAATGTGTGATGTGTCTCTGGCTGGTAGTGTGGATTTGGTGTATGGGTGTGTGATGTCAGTCGTGGCTTTGTCTGGTAGTGTGATGTCTGGCTGAAAGTGGTAGTACCTGTGTCTGGTGGTGTGGTGTCTGGCTGTATGCATATAGTGGCGTGTCTGGTGGTGTGGTGTCTGGCTATATGTGTGTAGTGACTGTGTCTGCTGGTGTAGTGACTGGATCTATGTGTGTAGTAGACTTATGTGGTACAGCTACATGTGGTGTCTGGGTGTATGTCACTCGATGCAGTAGTAAATGGGTCAAGTGCCTGTTGAGTGGTTGTGTGCCTATCTATTTAGTTATGCTTCTGTTGTCATGTGCTGTCTGTGGATATTGAGGTGGATGTGTGCTGATGTGTGCATGTGCTCTGGGCAGGTATGAGAATAGGAGTTGTGGTGGGTAAGAGGCAGGAGGTGGGGTGGAAAGCTGGAATTGGTGGAAGGCTGCAGTGCGTGTGGAAGCCAGACCTTGAAATGATCTCTGCTGGTCAAACATGTCAGGGTGAATGCTTTCCAGGTCCAATACTGTTAGACCTGTCATCATTGGCCTTGGTTTCCCCTGTATTTTTGCTTTTGCCTCCTGTGTTTTTGCTGTGTGTTGGACGTTTTGCTGGTCTAGATTCTTTGGGCACTTTGCCACTACTGTTCAGTACCAAAGTGCAAGTGTTCCCTTTGTAAATTATGGTATGGATTGGTGTTTCAATATTTGGCTTATTTGATGTACTAGTCAGTCCCTAGTACAGTGCACTGTTTGTGCTCAGGGCCTGTAAATCAAATGCTGCCAGTGGGCCAGCAGCACTGATTGTGCCGCACACATAAGCAGCCTGTAAATGTTACTCAGGCCTGCCATTGCAGACACCGTCTGGTACTGCCATGTCGATTTGGCAAGTGCACCCACTTGCCAGGCCCTAACCTTCCCTTTTCTTACATGTTAGTCACCTCTAAGGTAGGCCCAAGGTCCCCTGTGGGCAGGGTGCAGTGTATGTGAAAGGTAGGACATGCCCTGATGTGTGTGGCATGTCCTGATAGTGAAATACTGCCTATTTCGATCTTTCATTATTGTAAGGCTATCTGTCCCTATAGGATAGGATGGGGGAGTTCGCTAATAACATCTTATAACCATAACTCCCTTGGGAACAAGAAAGGAAAATAAAGTTTTGTCCGGCTTAAACATCAACCAGCTCCGTTGCCGCACTGTGACCTGCCAGCCGTGACCGGCTGTGACCGCCATGGAGGAAGCCCCCTACCAAGGAGTTTAAATCAGCCAGCAGTAGGAGAATTAGCATGTCCTATTAGCGAGGTCATGCATCCACATAGGCTGTCTTCTATGTCGATGGACACGGCCCTTGGACCGAGACAGTCACATTATCCAAGGTTAGCCTCTGTTCTGGTAGTGTCTGCCATGGAGGAAGCCATCTAACAAATGGTTAATACCACTGGCAGTCGACATTTCAGCATGTCTCATTAGTGAGATCAGGCGTCAGCCATGTCAGTGTTGAAAATCACATAGAAAATGATCTTCTAAGTGCATCTCCACCAGTCCAAATATGTTGGAACATGTAACCTGATGTATGACACCATTCCTCTGCCTATACCAATGCTCAAACGACAGTGTTGTTCATTACTGTGCATACATACACGATTCCCACACTGCACTCCACACCGGTGAAGATGATAGTAGTTATGTAGGCAATGCAGACTTCACAACATGAAGGTTCCACCCAACAAGTATAGTTTGATGATGTGCCCAGTGCTGTTACAGACACATGTGGAGTTGAGATTGGGGATGATAGGTGGAACTTGCAGTAATAGCAGTCAATCCAATTCATCTGGGTGACTCCTGTATTTATCTGTAAAGTCAGTTATTATTTAGGCTGTCTCTCACCTGGAATGGCCTCTCCCACAAAAGAAGTCAATAGGGAAAATTAATCATCTAGATCAGTATCAGGCATCTCTTCCTCTTTCCTCATCCAAGAAATTGCTATGTATGCTATTGTATATCATACCATTATAATGTGAATTGTTGTGTCCTAACATATGCCGGTATGTGTGGTCACATTACTTTTGGGTGTGTATTGGTTAATGTTATTGTGGACACTGTGACCAATATCCACATGTCTGCACACTACACACATAGGTACTCTGGTCAAAGGAAGGAGACAATAGCCTCCAGTATACCGGCCATTTCTAGACCTTCAAACAATGGAAGAAAGAGACGTCATCAGGAAGTTTCTTTTCAATAGGCAGACAATACAAGATTTATGTGACATGTTTGAGCCTCATTTACGTCTTCGAAGAAACTATCCCACATCTCTAACACCAATGGTGAAACTCATGACAGCACTGCATTTCCTGGCCACAGGTTCCTTTCAGTACACTTCAGCTATATCTGGTGGAATGTCACAACCTATGCTCAGTGGTATACTACGTGATGTGCTTTCAGCAATGATGAGACACACAGACAACTATATTTATTTCCCCAGACTTGAAGATTTGACCGATGTTAAGGGTGACATTTATGGATTTGGTCACATCCAATATGTGTTGGAGCTATTGATGGTACACATATTGCCCTAGTATCACCACAAGCCAGAGAACAGGTTTATAGGAACAAGAAGCACTTCCATTCTGTCAACGTGTGAGTGGTTTGTCTTATGAGATTTACACATCTCACATGTCTGTGCCAGATTTCCAGGATCTGGCGATGACTCCTTTGTACTGCGGATCAGCATCATACCCCAGCAGATGTCACAACTATTACCAGAGAGGGCCTGGCTTGTTGGTGAGTATGATATTTCCAACCTTTATGTGGTCGATGTCAAGTCGTATCTTCTGAAAGTTTGTGACTCATTATTGCACATATGCGTGTTTCCATCTAAGAGACTCAGTGTATCCCAACCGCCATGGCTGTCGACACCACTGAGGAATCAAACAATGCCAGGGAGAGTCCGCTTCAATGAGGTCCATGGAAGAACACAGCAGCCAGTGGAACGGGTTTTAGGGCTCCTGAAGGCCAGATTCAGATGTCTGAACAGGACTCGGGGAGCACTCCTCTACTGTCCCGGAAAGGTGTGTCAGATCACCATGGTCTGCTTATCCACACCCTGTCACTGCGACGGAACATCTCTCTCATCACAGAGGATGGGGACAAGCAGGAGCCACTGGGTAAGGATCCTGAAATGCCAAATGGTGATCATAGTGGTGAAGAGGAAGGAGTTGGCATGTGTCAAGAGCTCATCTACAACTTCTTCTCATGAGTGTAAGTATGCTGTGACATGTCTTGACTTTGACTGTTATAGTGACTTTTGTTTTTTACTGTGAGGAAGAAAATCATGGATAAATGTTAGGTGTGTAAAAAACTCTGTGCATGGCTGTTTACAAAGTTAGGTCTTGATATGTGCACACGTTGTTGATGTTGCTTTTTGTAGGTGACATTTACCCATGCATTGTGTACTCCAGAAGATGACACTGATTGGTGTCATATGTATGGCTTCCTAGCTCTTCTCTTTGCAGTAGACTGTTGTAGATACCTTCACCATGTCATCTTCATTTGGACATTTCAAAGAGTTGTGACATCAGCAGGTATATGATGCTGTTTTTAGGTATGAAGTGGACATGGATTGTCCCTGGAATGTTGGGTACATACTTTTGTGTACTACTCTGGTACCAAGCCAGCTTGCACAGCGATAGGATGGAAGTTGCAAAGCCTCTATTGGACTTGTTCCCTGTCGTTTGGTGCCCTATTGCAATATGTGTGCCATCATGTTCTCCAACACAATGTTGTTGTGCCAAATCATGATGGTCTCCTTTCACTTTGGCTAAGTCCTCAATGTGTATCAACTGGATGTAGCGTTTGATGTGTCTCATCTTTGTATGCTGCAGTGCTTGTGGTACACCACTGACATATATTTGTGACATTCCACAACATGCAGCAAGACTGGATTGGAATGAACCTGTACTCAGAAACTGTTGCACTTTTTCAATGATGTGAGATACCTTGTATGAGGTTGTTGATGTGTCTCCAGCTGCTTTCTTCAACCATTGGTAATTTGACAATTATATATGCTATTGTCTGATGTATTCCCTCTGACCATGTTGTTTAGGTCTGCACATGACATGTGTGGTCACTGACACAGATCATTTCAGGGATGTATTATTTAGCTCTGTTTTGACATTATGCCTGCCTAAGGTTGGAACTATAGAATAAAGATGTCATGAGACTGTACACTTGTATGTCTGTGTTGGGGTGATGTGGTTGTGATACTCAATTGCACATTGTTGATATTCCACATGTCCATGCTAACACAAGTACCTTCTTCTTACATTTGGTAATTCACAAGGTGATACCCTCCTAACTTGCTTGACGTGAAGGATACTATATGAGCTAATGATTTTGTGAATTTATTGCAGTGCACAAGGTCAAAAAAACAATATGCAGACAAATAGTGACAACACAGGAGTGTAGTAGTCAGTGTTAGAGGTCAGTGTTGGTGGATTATACCATTGTTGTAGGAGCCACATTGTCTGAAGTCAAAGTCCGACATACTCCTACAATCAGAAATGGAAAAGTGTACAAGAATAGGTAACAAAGTGAACATGGTGCCCACAATCGAGGACATCAGATGCAATGTTTTTTCCTGGCAGTGGTGGGTGCCTTGCCAACTGAACGGCCTGGATGTTTTCTTGGATGTCCCAGCCCATGATGGGGGGGGAGATCCCCTGCTGCAGGGTCAGGGGTGTGTGAAGATTCATCCACTGATAGGACCTCCCTTCCTGTGGATGCCGCAGATGTAGAAGGGCGAGATGTAGATGGACCACAGGAAGGTGTAGGTGGTGGGGTAAAAGCCCTGCAGAACGTGGTGTTAAAGTCCCTCAGCACCCTTATGAGCTGGCCATTGTTGTCATTGTGGGTGTCCCGCCTCTTGTCTGTGGACCTCTGCAGTTGCTTCATCAAGTACCTGGCCAATCACTCTTTGGGAGTCCTTATAGGCCCCCAGGACTCTGGTGATGTTGGCCCGGGCATTAGTAGAACCAGTGGCCTTACTTTGCAGGCCCACAGTTACCCTCACACCACCCATGCCCTCACGGGCCTCTGACCTTGGGCCAGCCTGCCCCCTCCCACTGGGTCTCCATCCTCAGTGAGAGTGTTGTCAATCCATACCTCTGGAAGTGGGACTGGGGTGCAGGAACCTTTGCTGCCCATGCTAGGCCTACTGGTTGTTGGGGCAGATTTCAGCTGAGATGTTGCAGCTGGGGTGGGAAGCGAGGTTGTCGGCACAATAAGACTTAACGTTGCTGTCTGCCCAGGCTGTTTATATGGGCAAGGTAGTTGCTCCACGTTCATGTGTCCAGGAGATTCTGCATCACTAGAGGCTTGATCCAGGGGGGGAGGTGGAGTCTGGACGGTGTCCTGACTTTGGCCAGATGTTGTGCCAGATTGACCTGCTCAAACATAGAGTAGATTGTAATTGTTGTAAGTGTGGAATGTATATCCACATTATTCGACACAGTATGTTCTTGCCTGGGAGGGGAAAAAGGGGTGGATAAACTATTCCCATTGTGTTTGACTCGTTTGCAAGACATTAGGAAACATCCATAACATGAAGTGGTATTGGCCTGATCATTTGCTCTACTGATAAGCTTCTTGTTGACATGAGGAATGGACATGGCATCTCCCAATAACTTGAAGTCAACACAGTGTAGAAGTTACATGTGTGTTAATAAATTCCAAATCCTAGGTGTGTACAATACAGGCATTTTCACAACTTGGTAGCATATTTAGCACTGGTAATCATGTATGCTGTGCAGTGTCAATGGGTCATCAGCCATTTCAAATCAGCTGTGTTACCATCATATGTTACTGATATTTCAGGTACACACTTCATATGGTGTCACTCATGCCCTCATTCGTTTCATTTATGGAGACCAGAGTCAGTTCAGGCTGAGTAGGCATACATGTGCCTGAGCAGAACATTGTGTGTAAGGTGCTCAGTCCATATATCCTGGGGATCAGTGGTGACATGGCTGACAAGTGAGTAAGGACAAACAGCACTGGTGCCTCCTGTGCAGAGTTCGAGGTAGCGGGCCTCATGGAAGTTGTAGTCATTTCAATCTCTCTTACACCAATATTGACCAACGGCTAACTGCCTGTGAGGTGAGCCCCAGTAGTCACAGGCTGACAAGTGATTAAGGACAAACAACACTGGTGCTTCTTGTTCAGAGTGAGAGGTAGCGGGGCTCGTGGTAGTTGTAGTCATTTCATTCTCTCCTACCTCACACTTGACCAATGGCTAACTGCATGTGAGGTGAACATCAGTGGTGACATGGCTGACAAGTGAGTATACACAAAGGGCACTAGTATATCTTGTTGGGTGATCAAGCAACAGGGCCTCATGGTAGTTGTAGTCATTTCATTCTCTCCTACCCTGCACTTGAAAAATGGCTAACAGCCTGTGTGGTGGACCTCGTAGTCACATAGCTGACAAGTGAGGAGGGACAAACAGCACTGGTGCCTCCTGTTAAGTGTTCAAGTAATAGGGCCTCATGGTATTTGCAGTCATTTCATCCTCTCCTACCCCACACTTGACTAATGGCTAACTGCATAAGAGGTGAAACTCAGTGGTGACATAGCTGACAAGTGAGTATGGACAAACGCCACTAGCACATTTTGTTAAGTGTTCAAGCAACAGGGTATCATGGTAGTTGTAGTCATTTCAGTCTCTCCTACCTTGCACTTTACCAGTAGCAAACTGCCCATGAGGTGAACCTCAGTAGTCACATGGATGCCAATTGAGTAAAAACAAACAACAATGGTGCTTCTTGTTTAGAGTTAGAGGTACAGGGCATCATGGTAGTTGTAGTCATTTCATTCTCTCCTACCACACTCTTGACCAATGGCTAACTGCATGTGAGGTGTACCTTAGTAGTCACGTGGCTGACAAGTGAGTAAGGACAAACACTGGCATCTCCTGTTACGTGTTCGAGCAACACAGATCTTTGGCAGATGGCATGTTAATTAAATAAAGGGAGTGACAGCGAAGAAAATGAAAAATGGCTTAACAACAAAGAATTATGTAGAAAAATGCACAAAAAAGTATAGGGAGTGTGTGTGTTGGGATTGTGTACAAAAGGGCTGATTTATCTGACCAATCGTGCTGCTCTGACTTGCTGTGCTGCAGTGGAGAGGCAAAAGACCATGGTCTGGCATGGGGTGTGTTTTATTGTGTGATTTATAGGTGTGTCCACTTTGGCAATGTCCATCAGCTGTGTTGATTTTTTCTGCATCCAATGTGCACTGTTGTGCTGCTTCGACGGTAGCAGTAGCGTGGTGGTCTAGCACCTTCGTTAAAAGAGCTGACAAAGGACCGCCAGTACAATGGTTTATTCTTAATCTGCTCGGCTATGGTAACACAGCCCTGACAGCGTTGAAGTCCCTATCGGAAACATTTCTGACTGTTGCGATCCATGGGAAGGCTACTCTGACCGCTGTGGCCATGTAAAGAACACTCCTACCGCCGCGGTCAGGGGTTTGGCCTGCATGCATTGTAATACTCCTGGGGTAACTTGAGGATCCCAGCTGTCAGAATAAGACTGCTGCCATGGAGGTCAGACGGTCGGACCGACTGCCATTGCAATCTGCCCCTGAGTCTGATAATATTGTAAACACATTTGTTAATTGCAGCATTAACTTTTGCTTTTAGAGTGATTGCAGTGCTTAATATCAAATCCAGGTTTCCAACTTTTGTTAGTCTAAAGATCAGAGTAATATGTAAATCCCATAATGTTTCTTCCAAAGACAATCATTTTTTGTTTATTTTGGTTTAATTTTGAGACATCTTTCTTTGACCTAAAATGTTTTTTAAAGATCTGCTTATGAATGAAGATCTTGTGCATATTTTATATAAATGTGTATGACATCTGCGTACGACTTCATAACGACCGTGAGATATGAACATAAATCAAAAGCAGTAACATGTATATATTAAAGAGACTGAGTGACAAGGCAGAACACTGTGGTACAACAAATCTTGTCTCTGTTGATTGAGAGTGAATGGACCTCACTTGACCTGAAATCATTTTAGCCGGTTAGGTAAGGTCGCTAAAACTGTGGCTACGTGATCTAATAAAATTGTTTGATACACTTCGCTATAGGCCAGATACAATGCTGCTTTGTCATCTAAAATATAACATACAGGGGTGGCGTCTGAAAGCGTATGTGAGCAGGCAGACCAAGACTCTTGATGACTGTTTGACTACAAAGCCGGTGCCACTGTGCACCCTATGGGGAACTATGTGCCCTTATTTGGAATGACTACTAGGCTTCCATATACATGTATGTACACATGCGGGAACATCTGCACGTTGTGTGTTCTTCTAAATAACATACATTACATGATTTGTGAAAATATTGTTTAGGTATATAGTTCAGTCCTGACGAAGGCCCACAGACCTAAACAGGCTAATTTTCATGGCCATGACATGTAGACCAGTGATAGAATCAGCTCTGAGCATCATCCCGGGTACTAACCTGAACCACTTTTTTAATCTTATCGGAGTAATTTACAATAAATTCAAACACTGGGTTATCCAGTACATACTTTTATACTCTCCGAGCCCTACAAGAACAAGAGCTCCTTGAACTGGGTTCTGCCCACCCAGATGTACTATCAATCTGGGTGAGGGTCCCCATGATGAAACATGCCATGAAGAAGTCTTGGGTGAGGGTCCATTAGTTAAACTACGAAGGTTCCATCAGTATGGTCATGGAGTTGTATGGGATATCTTCTCTTACATATTTGGGCACCTTTCCTGATTGATTAGTATGATATAATAGTATCAGTCACAGGATTCAGCCATGTTTCAGAAAGAAAAAGCAAATTAACATTACTCTAAGCTGCAGTACAGATATTTGAGCTCTGAGAATGTATTTGTGGAGCAGAGTATAAATGGGGAGGGAAAGAAAAGAGGCAGATTTGCCCCTTTGTCATTTGGTATATCTGTCAGTGGGATGTGAAGTGTGTGATATGTTTTGGTGTTTCGGCACCCATAACTATCTGGTTACTGTGATTTTGTGAAGATTACGCTTATGTGACCTGTAGTGTATGGCAGGACAAGTGCTGGTATGGGTAAGGTCAGCGTATGAGTTAAACACAGTGGCATTATTATACTGGAACATGGAAGGATTGTAAAGTCATAAATGGTGCATGATAACTCACAGAAATTAGACATTTTTTCCAATGAGGGGGACTCATTGCAATTAATGTGTCACATGGTGAGTCTCCGTCCAAGAGCTACAGAATGAAAATATATCAATTTCAATTTCAATTTCAAAAATGCTTTATTCGGGATATAAAATATAACCATATAGCAGACAAGATAAAATTATACAATATAGTACATTTGAAGAAAATACAATTACCATACTGTACAAGGGCCTGAGATTAGTCTCCACAAAAAGATAAATTTAAAACATTTTACAAGTGTGCTAATTTCGCAACATGGTCAATCTTACCATCTTAGGGATAGTTATTTACGTTAATTCCCAAAAATACTAATATGGAACTCATCTAGAGTATACAGTCCCAGATCAGAGAGTGCAATATTAAAGTGACCTATGCTAATGACACTAGTACAAATTTCATCTAGAATGTACAATTCTAATTCGAAAAGTGCAATATTAAAATTACCTATACTAATAACAGTATGTAAAATCGTTTCTCTTGCTAAAATATTACAGAGGAATCATATAATTCATAATCATATAATAATAGATTTCCTTCTCGAAACACATTTTAAAATATAGGTTGCTACATAAAAACATATATCCGTACTATTCAGTTCAAACATTAACCGCAGAGCATCTTTAGTTGTTCTTTTGTTATATTTTAAAAATATGGGCTTTAAGTACAATTTCCTTAAAAAAATATACAATTTACATAAAAGCATATAATGGCAACAACTCTGTTTAGATATCCCATCACATGGGCAAGGTAAGATGCTATTCCGTCCGGTATAGGGGAAAGACACTAGGTGGTGCACTGTGCCTAATCTCAACCGTGTCATACAAATAGGTGGGAGCTTCGTGTAACGACTGTCAAATATTGCTGGAAGCCTTCTTTAACATTATTTTCCTGATAAAATGCATATGTACGTTGATTTGCATATTCGACAGCCCTAGCCTTCTCTGCATGTTCTAAAAAGGATTCCTTCAACTCTTTTTTTGAGAAGGGAACACCCAGTTCCATATTTAAACAAGCATTAGAAATGCAATCGGGCTCGGATTTATTTGAGTTTGAGCTAATGGCATTGTAAATGCCAATGTATTGTTGCTATGTGTTATGGCGTGTGTTCATGTGGTGTGTACTGCCAGTGATCTCCTTGTGAGTGTGAGAATATTGCACCGTTACTGCCTGTGTTGTCCTTCTTGTGAGTGTGAGAAGCTTGCACCTCTGCTGCCTGTGGTCTCCTTGTGAGTGTAAGAAGCTTGCACTGCTGCTGCCTGTGATGTCCTTCTTGTGAGTGTAAGAAGCTTGCACTGCTGCTGCCTGTGATGTCGTTCTTGTGAGTGTGAGAACCTTGCACAGCTGCTGCCTGTGAGTATGAGAAGATTGCATTGTGCATCTCTGTGCTGTGCCTGTTTTTTATAAGGGACTCTTGCTCTGTTGCTGCTGCTGCCTTGGCACAGTACCTGCTGTGAGTGTGTGAGGGAAGCTTGCACCGCTGCTGCTTGTGATGTCCTTCTTGTGAGTGGGAGAAGCTTGCACCTCAGCTGCCTGTGGTATCCTTGTGAGTGTAACAAGCTTGCACAGCTGCTGCCTGTGATGTCCTTCGTGTGAGTGTGAGAAGCTTGCACCGCTGCTGCCTGTGAGTATGAGAAGATTGCATTGTGCATCTCTGTGCTGTGCCTGTTCTTTGTAAGGGACTCTTGCTCTGTTGCTGCTGCTGCCTTGGCACAGTACCTGCTGTGAGTGCGTAAGGGAAGCTTGCACCACTGCTGCTTGTGATGTCGTTCTTGCGAGTGTGAGAAGCTTGCACCTCTGCTGCCTGTCGTCTCCTTGTGAGTTTAAGTAGCTTGCACTGCTGCTGCCTGTGATGTCGTTCTTGTGAGTGTGAGAAGCTTGCACCGCTGCTGCTTGTGATGTCCTTCTTGTGAGTGGGAGAAGCTTGCACCTCAGCTGCCTGTGGTCTCCTTGTGAGTGTGAGAAGCTTGCACCGCTGCTGTTTGTGATGTCCTTCTTGTGAGTGTGAGAAGCTTGAACCGCTGCTGCCTGTGAGTATGAGAAGATTGCATTGTGCATCTCTGTGCTGTGCCTGTTCTTTGTAAGGGACTCTTGCTCTGTTGCTGCTGCTGCCTTGGCACAGTACCTGCTGTGAGTGTGTAAGGGAAGCTTGCACCACTGCTGCTTGTGATGTCGTTCTTGCGAGTGTGAGAAGCTTGCACCTCTGCTGCCTGTCGTCTCCTTGTGAGTGTAAATAGCTTGCACTGCTGCTGCCTGTGATGTCGTTCTTGTGAGTGTGAGAAGCTTGCACCGCTGCTGCTTGTGATGTCCTTCTTGTGAGTGGGAGAAGCTTGCACCTCAGCTGCCTGTGGTCTCCTTGTGAGTGTGAGAAGCTTGCACCGCTGCTGTTTGTGATGTCCTTCTTGTGAGTGTGAGAAGCTTGCACCGCTGCTGTTTGTGATGTCCTTCTTGTGAGTGGGAGAAGCTTGCAACTCAGCTGCCTGTAGTCTCCTTGTGAGTGTAAGAAGCTTGCACAGCTGCTGCCTGTGATGTCCTACTCACTACTCTACTCTACTCACTACTCACTACTCACTACTCTGCACTCACTACTCACTACTCTACTCACTACTCACTACTCTACTCACTACTCTGCACTCACTACTCACTACTCTGCTCACTACTCACTACTCTACTCACTACTCTCCACTCACTACTCTGCACTCACTACTCACTACTCTACTCATTACTCACTTCTCTACTCACTACTCTGGACTCACTACTTTACTCTCTACTCACTACTCACTACTCTACTCACTACTCTACTCACTACTCACTACTCTACTCACTACTCACTACTCTACTCACTACTCACTTCTCTACTCACTACTCTGCACTCACTACTTTACTCACTACTCTACTCACCTCACTACGCTACTCACTACTCTACTCACTACTGACTACTATACTCACTACTCTGCACTCACTACTCACTACTCACCTCACTACTCTACTCACTACTCACTACTCTACTCACTACTCACTTCTCTACTCACTACTCACTTCTCTGCACTCACTACTTTACTCACTACTCTACTCTACTCACCTCACTACTCTACTCACTACTCTACTCACTACTCACTACTCTACTCACTACTCTGCACTCACTACTCACTACTCTACTCACTACTCTACTCACTACTCACTACTCTACTCACTACTCACTACTCTACTCACTACTCTGCACGCACTACTCTACTCACTACTCTACCCACTACTCTACCCACTACTCTACTCACTACTCTACTCACTACTCACTACTCTACTCACTACTCTACTCACTACTTTCTACTCACTACTCTACTCACTACTCACTACTCTACTCACTACTCACTACTCTGCACTCACTACTCACTACTCTGCTCACTACTCACTACTCTACTCACTACTCTACTCACTACTCTACTCACTACTCTACTCACTACTCTACTCACTACACTACTCACTACTCTACTCACTACTCTACTCACTACTCACTACTCTGCACTCACTACTCACTACTCTGCTCACTACTCACTACTCTGCTCACTACTCACTACTCTGCTCACTACTCTCCACTCACTACTCTACTCACTACTCACTACTCTACTCACTACTTTCTACTCACTACTCACTACTCTACTCACTACTCACTACTCTACTCACTACTCTGCACTCACTACTTTACTCACTACTCTACTCACCTCACTACTCTACTCACTACTCTACTCACTAATGACTACCCTACTCACTACTCTGCACTCACTACTCACTACTCACCTCACTACTCTACTCACTACTTCTCTCACTACTCTACTCACTACTCTGCACTCACTACTCACTACTCTACTCTACTCACTACTCTACTCACTACTCACTACTCTGCACTCCATACTCACTACTCTACTCACTACTCTACTCACTACTCACTACTCTACTCACTACTCTGCACTCACTACTCACTACTCTACTCACTACTGTACTCACTACTGTACTCACTACTCTACTCACTACTCACTACTCTACTCACTACTCACTACTCTACTCACTACTCTGCACTCACAACTCACTACTCTACGCACTACTCACTACTCTGCACTCACTACTCTACTCACTATTCTACTCACTACTCTACTCACTATTCTACTCACTACTCTGCACTCACTACTCTGCACTCTCTACTCACTACTCTACTCACTACTCTGCACTCACTACTCACTACTCTACTCACTACTCTACTCACTACTCACTACTCTACTCACTACTCTACTCACTACTCTGCACTCACTACTCACTACTCTACTCACTACTGTACTCACTACTCACTACTCTATTCACTACTCGACTCACTACTCACTACTCTATTCACTACTCTGCACTCACAACTCACTACTCTACTCACTACTCACTACTCTGCACTCACTACTCTACTCACTACTCACTACTCTACTCACTATTCTACTCACTACTCTGCACTCACTACTCTGCACTCTCTGCTCACTACTCTACTCACTACTCTGCACTCACTACTCACTACTCTACTCACTACTCTACTCACTACTCACTACTCTACTCACTACTCTGCACTCACTACTCACTACTCTGCACTCACTACTCTACTCACTACTCTACTCACTACTCTACTCACTACTCTACTCACTACTCACTACTCTACTCACTACTCACTACTCTGCACTCACTACTCACTACTCTGCACTCACTACTCTGCACACTACTCTGCACACTACTCTACTCACTACTCTACTCACTACTCTACTCACTACTCTACTCACTACTCTACTCACTGCTCTACTCACTACTCTACTCACTACTCTACTCACTACTCACTACTCTACTCACTACTGACTACTCTGCACTCACTGCTCACTACTCTGCACTCACTGCTCACTACTCTGCACTCACTGCTCACTACTCTGCACTCTCTACTCACTACTCTACTCACTACTCTACTCACTACTCTACTCACTACTCTACTCACTACTCACTACTCTACTCACTACTCGTTACTCTGCACTCACTACTCACTACTCTGCACTCATTACTCACTACTCTGCACACTACTCTCTGCACACTACTCTACTCACTACTCTACTCACTACTCTACTCACTACTCTACTCACTACTCTACTCACTACTCTACTCTACTCACTACTCTACTCACTACTCTACTCACTACTCTACTCACTACTCACTACTCTACTCACTACTCACTACTCTGCACTCACTGCTCACTACTCTGCACTCACTGCTCACTACTCTGCACTCACTGCTCACTACTCTGCACTCACTGCTCACTACTCTGCACTCTCTACTCACTACTCTACTCCCTACTCTACTCACTACTCACTACTCTACTTACTACTCACTACTCTACTCACTACTCACTACTCTGCACTCACTACTCACTACTCTGCACTCACTACTCACTACTCTGCACACTACTCTGCACACTACTCTGCACACTACTCTACTCACTACTCTGCACACTACTCTACTCACTACTCTACTCACTACTCTACTCACTACTCTACTCACTACTCACTACTCTGCACTCACTACTCTGCACTCACTACTCACTACTCTACTCACTACTCACTACTCTGCACTCTCTACTCTACTCACTACTCACTACTCTACTCACTACTCTACTCACTACTCTACTCACTACTCTACTCACTACTCACTACTCTACTTACTACTCTACTCACTACTCTACTCACTACTCACTACTCTGCACTCACTACTCACTACTCTACTCACTACTCTACTCACTACTCTACTCACTACTCACTACTCTGCACTCACTACTCACTACTCTACTCACTACTCTACTCACTACTCACTACTCTGCACTCACTACTCACTACTCTACTCACTACTCTACTCACTACTCACTACTCTACTCACTACTCACTACTCTACTCACTACTCTGCACTAACTACTCACTACTCTACTCACTACTCTACTCACTACTCTGCACTCACTACTCACTACTCTGCACTCACTACTCTACTCACTACTCACTACTCTACTCACTACTCTACTCACTACTCTACTCACTACTCTACTCACTACTCTGCACTCACTACTCACTACTCTGCACTCACTACTCACTACTCTACTCACTACTCTACTCACTACTCACTACTGCACTCACTACTCTGCACTCACTACTCACTACTCTACTCACTACTATACTCACTACTCTACTCACTACTCTACTCACTACTCTACTCACTACCCTACTCACTACTCTACTCACTACTCACTACTCTACTCACTACTCTGCACTCACTACTCACTACTCTACTCACTGCTCTACTCACTACTCACTGCTCTACTCACTACTCTGCACTCACTACTCACTACTCTGCACTCACTACTCACTACTCTGCACTCTACTCACTACTCTACTCACTACTCTACTCACTACTCACTACTCTGCACTCTCTACTCACTACTCTACTCACTACTCTACTCACTACTCACTACTGCACTCACTACTCTGCACTCACTACTCACTACTCTACTCACTACTATACTCACTACTCTACTCACTACTCTACTCACTACTCTACTCACTACCCTACTCACTACTCTACTCACTACTCACTACTCTACTCACTACTCACTACTCACTACTCTACTCACTACTCACTACTCTACTCACTACTCAACTCACTACTCACTACTCTACTCACTACTCAACTCACTACTCACTACTCTACTCACTACTCACTACTCTACTCACTACTCTACTCACTACTCTACTCACTACTCTACTCACTACTCACTACTCAGTACTCTACTCACTACTCACTATTCTACTCATTACTCACTTCTCCTCTTCCTACTCTGCCCTCCCTACTCTGCCCTCCCTACTCTGCCCTCCCTACTCTGCCTGAAGCAAGTCTCTAATGATAGGACACTGAATGATAGTACAATGAGTGATCTGGTACAACGGCAGTAGGAATCTGGTAACCGGACTGTGAGAGTAAATGTGAGGCTCCCAGTGAGAGAAAAGCGAGGTGGAGTGTTTTTTTTATGAAAGGGTGGAGAGAGTGAGTCATGGTGACGAGACAGGGAGCGAGTGAGGAATCTGGCAATAGCTGGGAAGATGCAAGGGATCTGGTAAGAGGACAACGAGAGCTACTGCAAGGGGTCTGTTATGAGGGCAGTAAATTAAAGTGATCTTCTATTTTGACATTAAAAGTTTGAGTTTGGGTGAGTGGGCACGAGTGCTTATCAAAGCACTTTGTTTGTTTTTTTACTTTCAGCTGTGCTGCATAACAGCCAGGCTGCTGTACAACATGGCTAAACATATCCCTGACAAAACCAACAGATTTTGTATAGGAGAGTCCTATTTGCTTTGCCAATGCTTGTTTAGCCTACCTCAGTCAAAGAGCAGACGCGGGTTTGCCGGCGCGCACACAGAGCTCAAGGGAAAAAAAACACAGCAGTGCACACGCTCCCAGCACCATCTGCCTTCAATTACCGGCACCTCGGACAGCTGGTAATTGAGGATTTATGTATTCTTCTGCGCGTGTCCGAACACTTTATGCAGGAAGTGGACATTGAAAAAATTCCAAAGCCCTATGGCGTGCTGCCTTACTTAAACACAGCCTTGCCTGGACCAATTACCATTCACATGGCAGAATACCACACGCAAAAACCGCGCGCTTTCTGGAATGCGGCAGCCCACAGCCCTTTCTGAACTTTTTTTTTTTATAACATTAGAGCTCGGAAGCCCCGCCCCACTTCGTGTGACGTAGGCCCGAGCCCTAAAAAGGGTCCAGATCAAAAACTGACTTGTACCAGAACCGGATGTGCCTGAGCCAAGGGATACGCATACAATGTTCCAATTTTAGGCAATCCTTAATTACGCCTTGGGTGAATTCAGTTTCGGGTTTGGACCATATGGACCGCCATAAGGACAGTGGGCGTAGGGCAGCTAGATCCCTGATATATTGTAACCCTACTTCCTTGTGGATGATCTCAATAGAAGCAGATGCAGGGGTACATAGTAAGCGGTTTAGAAAAAGATTTTCCTGGTGTTGAATCAACCTGCAGCTATTGATATTATGTCCCCACACACCTGCCCCATACAGTGCAGATGACAAGCACCTCATAATGTAAATATGGATCATCTCTTTTATTCTGCGGTTCCCCAATTTGGCAGTAAATCTGAAAACACTATTAATGTCCCTTATCATTTTTAGCTGGACACTCTCCTGTTTGCTGGTCCATCCCCCATCACCGGAGAAAGTAATCCCAAGGTAACAAAATTTCTTCACAGGTTCTAACCTAGCATTTTCTAAAAAGAAGGTCCTGTTTTGTTTAGTCTTCTTCTCACATGTCATTGTAAAAGTTTTATCTTTGTTAATTAATAATTTCCGTTTCGCTATAAACATATGAAAATTGTCAATAAGACGTTGCAGGCCATTTTGGGTGCGTGATAAAAGAACCGCATCATCTGCGTAGAGCAGAATTGGGATAGGCTTATCATCAATTAGAGGTGCATCCACAGCGGACGTTCTAAGTATTGCATCTATCTCATTAATAAACAAAGAAAACAAAAGTGGTGCTAAAACGCATCCTTGCCTTATGCCTCTGTTAACTTTAAAATACGGGGTGCACTCACCGGCCTTCCCATAACGCACCTTGCATGTCAATGTTTCATATAGTCTGGCCAGGAAATATATAATCTCTTTTGGTGCACCCATTTCTAATACAACAGGCCATAAAAGTGAGTGTTCAACCAAATCAAAAGTAGAACTTAAGTCGGCAAAACATAAAAAAAGATTTCCTTCCTTAACTATTGTAAATTTATTGATAATAAGGTCAAGGTTGATGCATTGCTCCATCGTACCAATCCCCCTCCTGAATCCATACTGTACTGGTGATAAAATAGTTTCCTCCTCCGCCCATGATTCTAGTCTGTCTAGGAGGACTCTACTTAGTACTTTGATCGATGAATCGAGAAGGGAGATGGGACGGTAGTTGCATGCCTCCGACTTTGAACCCTTTTTAAAAAGGGGTACGATAATTGTATATGTATGTATGTATAAATTGTTTTGTAGCGCGCTCCGTTACTGGAGAGTATCCTGGCGCGATGGAGAAAGCGGGGGGAGAGCAGCAGGGATCGACTTATGTCACACTTCTGAACAGATGGGTTTTAAGATTTTTCTTGAACTGGGTAACACCTTGACTGGAGCGCAGATGCAAAGGGAAAGCGTTCCAGGCTCGGGCCGCCACTACAGCAATGGACTGGCCACCCAGCCTGGCTCGCCTAAACCGAGGAAGGGTCATTTTGAACAGCGAAGATGACCTAAGGGCTCTTGTAGGGACCTAGAGAGTAAATCTCTTCTTCAAATAGCCCGGACCTTGGTCATGAGTGGCTCTAAAAGCAAGCACTAGGGTTTTGAAAAGAATGCGTTGCGGTACTGGGAGCCAGTGGAGGCTAGACATATGAGACCGGGCGCTCTTCCATCTTGGGACATTAAAAAGAAGGCGGACAGCGGCATTCTGAATGACTAGCAGCCGTTTAACTAGGTAGGCAGGAATGCCGCTAAACAGGGCATTCGCATAGTCCAGCCTTGTTAAAATAAGTGCTCGGGCAACAGTCTCCTTAGCCTCTCTAGAGAGCAATGGAAAGAATTTTCTGAGCATTCTTAGAGTAGCAAAACATGTCCCAGAGACTTTCTTTATATGGTTTTCAAATTTCAGATCCTCTCCAAACCAAATCCCAAGATTTTTCGCAGGGCCCCCCATCACCTTGGGGCAGGGGATATTCGGGGGCCATAGCGAACTCCTGAAACTGAGAGGGAAGGAGCCATAGAAGAGGACCTCTGATTTATCCTCATTACATTTTAGCTGGGCCATAGTTAACCAACGAAAAACTGAAGATAGGCAGAGCTGGACCGTTGCCGTATCTAGGTTATCATCTGGCCAAGTAAAGAGTAGCTGCGTATCATCAGTATACCCTATAATCTTAGCCCCGTACTGTTCAGCCAAGAAAACCAAGGGGGTGATGTATATGTTGAACAGCGGGGGGCTAAGAGTGGATCCCCGTGGTACCCCAGTAAGCAGTGGTTTGGGCTCAGATGAGAAAGGTGGCATCCAGACCTGTTGTGTTCTACCAGAAAGAAATGAGGACAACCAGGCCAGGACACTGCCGCCAATGCCAATTGCGGCTAGCCTGGCAATGAGGAGAGCATGGGGAACAGTGTCAAAGGCGGCAGAGAGATCCAATAAAATCAGGACCGCTCTTCCGCCCCCATCCAGACACTCCCGAATAGACTCCGTCATCTCTACCAGCGCCGTCTCCGTGCTATAGGCCGCCCTAAAGCCATACTGGGCTGGGTGCAGAGCATTCGAAGTCTCCACAAACCTTTCCAATTGGCGAAAGACTGCTTTCTCACATATTTTCGCCAATGCGGGCAACAGAGAAATGGGGCGATAGTTGCCTGGGACAGTAGCATCGAGGCCAGGTTTTTTCAGAAGTGGCAGGAGCATAGCCTGCTTCCATTTCCCAGGGACTTCTGCCAAAAAAAGGGAGCGGTTCACTATCTGGGTTACATCCCCACAGACAATGCTGGCCACATCCGCAAGTACATGAGCAGGGCAGGGGTCTGACGGTAATTGATTGGCCCCAGGTCTGAGGAAGGTCAGATTCAATTGCGGCATTAAAAAAGCGTGTTAAGATGGGTGCCCATAAGTCCATCTCATGTTTGTATAGATCTACCGGCACACCATCCGGCCCAGGGGCCTTGCCACCATTGCTTTTCTCAAGCCCTGCCTGAACCTCATTTAGAGTAATAGATAACGAAATGGTTGGCCATATGCCATAAGTATCTAAAATCAGCCCATCTGAGTTAAAAACCTTAGAAAAGTGCTCTATCCATGTGTTGCAGTTAACGTTGGAAGATACTACAGGTATGGTGTCATTCTTTAAAAAAGGGCAGTTGATTATCTCCCACAGAAGTTTGCTATTTTTTGTATTTACAGCCATATCTAAATTTTGCCATGTCTCGTCTTGTAGCTGTTTTTTCCGCACCTCTAGCGTAACTTTGTAAATATGCCGCTTTTCCCTAACGTATTCCAAACCTCTTGGTTTTATTGACAGTACATGTTTTAGTAAGGACAAAGCTTGTATACAATCTTTGTTAAACCAGCCCAGTTGTTTGACCCTGTGTTTGTGATTCTTTCCAGTCAATAATCCCTCTATTGTTACATTTATCTTACTAATCATAGATAACACAGTTTCTGGAGTAATCACGTCCCTAAGACAATAACTTATTTCAGCACCACATTTAGCGTTTACCTCTGCTAGGAGCTTATTAGGATTAATTTTAGCCCACTTAATTCTTGGTCCATTCGGTCTAGAGGCCGTGATGTCCTGTGTCGGTTTACTATAAATTTGAGTTTTACAACCCCAACCTAGTAATGTCAAAATAATGCTATTGTAATCACTCACTGCTTGCTCAACAATCCATAAATCACAGTAGGCCGTGCCACTAGAAACTAATATGTGGTCGATGTTGGAATTTTGATCACTACCTTTAAAGGTGGGATACCTAATATTTCCCCTTTTTTTTGAGCAATCCAATAATTCTAAATCTAGTTTAGCGGATATGCTGTTCAACGCCAGTCCATATGGGTTGTGTGGGAAGAGGTTGTAAATAATATTGCCTCTATCATCGTGATCATAAATAGTGCCGCAGATCCCCTTCTGAGCATCATTGCAGACTTGCAAATTAAAATCTCCCACCCAGAGAATGACCGGGGAATCTGTATGATCTACAAGAAGTTCATCTATTGCTCTTCCTATATCTTGTACCACAGAACCTCTGCTAGCATCAAAGATGTTATTATAAAAATTAACGATGACTAAATTGTTGACTTTATGGTGCTCGAGACATGTTATTAATGCATAAGCCCAACCTCGAGGCATTTACCTAATTTGAATTCTGTAAGCCCAGTGGATATCAGGGTCAACAGACCACCCTTAGCCCTACCTGCAACAGAATTTACGGCATTTATATAAAAGGATGTATAGCCTTCGACAATAATTTGGTCTCTATACCATGTCTCTTGAAGACATATTATGTCATGCCCTTGTGCAATAAAATCATTCCAGAAAGGAGTGTTAAGTTTACTATTTATGTCTGCTATATTCCAGGTAGTGATATTCAGTCCATCCCAGTGCCATGTGCTATTTGATGCAAGGGTAATGGCATTGGATCTGTGAGTTGGATAATATCAGTTACTGGCATGTTGGTATATTGTAACAGAGTTTCAGCCTCTGAACTATCATTTGTTTCTGACCCACATTGATTACTGCCCAGGTTATTGGAGGGATCTGCATTCTGAACTATATCTTTTGTGGTATTCCTTCCCATATCTATTTTTTCTTCCACAGTGCCCAAGTGTGGCATATCCACATTCTGCCCAACCCCCTGGCCCTCTTCCTGACCGTCCCTGGCCCTATCCAAGACCTTCAGAGCTTGGACTACTCTGTTTGTCTCTAATTGTACTCCAAGCTTCGTACCCCTCCCAGCCATTTTTCCATCCATCGATACACCAGCCACAAAAAAAGTCCTGTTTCTCATCAAATATATTTCTATTTACATCACTGCGTAACCCCTGAGGCTCGGTGGAATGTAGCAGTCAGTCTACCCACTCTAAATCTGTAAAGGGCTCAAATCGGTTTGACAGGGGTAGTTGGAACATCACCCTGTCAAAGGGATTTGCTCCACATGGTCTCCTTCTATATGCATAGTGTGGGGGGTATGATGGACCACGTTTTGCGCCAGGATAGAAATAGTTTAAATCTACTGTTTGAATATTCTCCTCTCTCCCAAACCTTGGTTCCCTACGAATGAAGTCAACTACCCAGGGATCTTTAAAGTTCACGATGACGCAGTCACCTTCTAGGTCCTTAACACTGCTCCCTACCCAATTCACCCTCCTTTCATTTAGTATCTCTGTGTTAGAAAAGGGAGGGAGTGTTCTATTTTTGTTAAGCCAGAAGGTGACTTTGTTCTTCAGCTCCATATGTGTTTCAAATTTCTCAGTCCCAATCCCATGGACTCCCACCAGGATAATCATATAGGGTACTGCTTCGGGGGGAAGGTTTATACAAGGAAGTCATTGGGAAATACACTTATTACTCATAGAATCCCGCCCATTAGGCTGGCTTTCTGCTGTTTGTACACGCAGTTCGGGTTGCTTCCTAGCCATTGCGCCTGTCCCCAATACCTTATCCCCAGCAGACCTTGATGAATTAGTCTCTACCGGGCATTTTTCTACACTGATTTGGGCAGGTTGAATGACGGGATTTGCAATGGTATTTATTTGCGTCGCCCCGCAATTACTACTAGGGTCAGTGGTTGATGGGACAATGGCAGGTAATATAGCCTTTGGATTCTTCAAAGTTTTGTTATACTATCCAGTGAGGCTGTATTTTCAATAACTAGTTTTTCCAGATGGTCTCATTTAGAATGAATCATTTTCGTCCTTTCGATCAATGGCAACATCAGTGATCTAACTAACGTTTCCATTTTCTCTAGGAGCCCCTCATTAGTACAGCATTGGGTGGCTGGTTGGGGTTTGTCTATAACAGCTATAGGTGAACAGGGGGGCTGCACAGGCTGCCAGGGTGCCTGATGTAATGTTAGCAAGTACAGGGTTAGCAGGTGTTAGTAGCAGCGGTGATGAAATTGGCGAACGGGGTGGTACACTACCCCGCGAGGTACAAGAATCCAAACTAATTGGTGTTGAACTTAGTAAGGAACATGCCTCGATATTGTCTGCCTCCCCCTGTATGAGACTAGGTTTTGGGCTCAAGGTGATTGATGAAACTTTACGTTTGGGTCGTTCTGGGGTGACAGCTGACCCGATGTTGCCCAATGATGAGCGTTTCCCTGTTAGAAGGTCTATTGACAAACGCTTCTCGGCAAGCGCGATCTCTTTTTCTAATACCACTTTAGCCCGTGTGATAAATTGATCAATAGTCCCTGTAACCCCCCCCCCCCATTGTAGCTATAGTAACCTGGCGGCCCTTCCTTGAGGATCGAACCATTATACCACAATTTTACAGCTACCAACTAGCAGCAGAATACAATGGAAAAGATAGTCAATACTATTTAAGTTTTTTGTCTTTTTATGTATGCAGGCCCCAACACAAAGGGGGGGTGGACCAGCCCAGCCTCGTCCTGCCCCGGACGGCCACAGACGGCCCGCCCTTTGCCCGGACTTCTCCAGGGACGCTCCCGCGCGCTCCTGCTGCGCATGAGCCTATGTCCAATATGTAGAGCGTAGAGGGGCCAGTGGGCGGAGCTCGCAGTGAACACAGGACCAGGTGTTGTAGATCAAGCAGGGACTCTTGGGAAATTGAGTCCCTGCTGTGTTTGCTCCACGCCCTTCCAGAGACTCACAGGCGTTGTATGCAGGCACCACAATCCGCCCGATACCGCCAACCCCAGTAAGGCAATAGATCCGATGATTGTAAGGGCGCAGTGGCACCCGCAAAGCGGGTGCGGCAAGTAGTAGCGCTGATGCGCTGATCCACTCCTCACGGGTAGAGGGCTCCTCCTGGCTGCACAGTTTCACAAAAGTTCCCGTTGACCAAGTGAGAGCAGAGGGATTAAATCCGTAGAGGGGCCAGTGGGCGGAGCTCGCAGTGGACGCAGGACCACAGGATCAGGTGTTGTAGATCAAGCAGGGACTTTTGGGAAATTGAGTCCCTCCTGCGTTTGCTCCACGCCCTTCCAGAGACTCACATGCATTGTATGCAGGCACCACAATCCGCCCGTTACCGCCAACCCCGGTAAGGCCATAGATCCGATGATTGTAAGGGCGCAGCGGCACCCGCAAAGCGGGTGCCGCAAGTAGTAGCGCTGATGCGCTGATCCACTCCTCACGGGTAGAGGGCTCCTCCTGGCTGCACAGTTTCACAAAAGTTAAATTTGTTTGAAATTGTTGTTGTTTTAAGGCCCCTTTTATAATGAGAGATCATTCTACATTCTAATAAATGAACAGATTACTACTGTTATGTATAGATTACCATAAAGCTACTTTCATTGTTTATGCAGTAACACCAGGATAGCTTAGAGTGTTATGTCTTCAATTAATTAATGTCTACATCAGATACTTGCCAAATATTCATGTCTAGAAATGTAGCTAATAAGAAGGACCTTAGGGCCAGATGTACGATGGAAAATTGCATGCACAAATGGGTTTACGACCCGTTTGTGCATTCAATTTTCCTCCAGGCCATGTAGCAACACTATTTTGTGCGCTGCAAATAATTTGTGACTCTCAATATAGTGTTTTGCGACTCATTATTAGGAAAGGGCGTTCCCTTCCTAATAGAGACTTACAAGCAATGTACGAAAGTTATGCGACTGCAATTGCGGTCGCAAAACACTCACAATTTACAGCCCTCTTCAAGAGGGTGGTAATGCAGTCACAAATGGAAAGGGGTCCCCAAGGGACTCCTTCCCCCTTGGAAATGCAGGGGAAATATGTTTTTGGGGCAGGCAGAGGTCCCAGGGACCACTACATGCCCTTAAAAATTTAAACGAAAACGTTTCATTTTTCTTTTAATGCATCTCGTTTTCCTTTAAGGATAATGGGCTGAATTTTAAAAAAAACTGCTTTATTGAAAAGCAGTCCCAGACATGGACGTCTGCTGAGCCCTGAAGGCCACCATCCCTGGAAGGGCTAGCCATTCCCAATGGGTTCGCAAACTACGAGTGCCTCATTAATATTCATGAGGCTCGCATTTTATGACCCCATTGGGAATCGCAATCAACATTGTAAATTGCGAGTCGCAACTAGCGACTCGCAATCGAGCGCAAATTGCGACCCGCAGTTTACACTGGTCGTATCTCTGGCCCTTAGTTTTTTGTGTTCAAAGAACCAAGGTTGGTTGAGTAGTAAAATGGAAAAATATGAAAAACTATAAGGTATGTATGGGAGAGAAGAGGAAATTGGAATTAAAAAGAATAAGAGTTTTCGTCTGCTCTTCAAATAAGTGACAATTTCCACTGAACATTGGCTCAATAGTAGGAAATGTGTTTCCAGTTAAGTGATGAAAGGGTACAATTCTTCATCTTGGTTATATTGTTTTAGCCTGAGTTTCCATATGCTGTCAGTGTCTCTCAGTTTGAGTTATTTGATTTAGCATCTAGAGTTTGGCTGTACCTCTACAGTAGCAAATGGTCAAATGCCAATCATTAGCAAAATGCACGAAGAAGTGTGGCGCGAGAGGATGTTTAGGATCTTGGGACCTGATGTACAACCCATTTTTGCATGCGCAAACAGGTTTGCAACCTGTTTGCGCATGCAAAAATCCTGTGGGCCATGTACTAACACTATTTTGTGATTCAAAAATAATTTGCCACTCACAAAATAGTTTTTTGCGAATCGCTATTAGGAAGGGGCGTTCACTTCCTAATAGCGACCCCACAAGCCATGTAAGAATGTTTTGCAACCGCAATTACGGTAGCAAAACACTCGCAGTTTACCACCCTCTTCAAGAGGGTGACAAAGCATTCACAAAAGGGAAGGGGTCCCCAAGGGAACCCTTCCTCTTTTTGAATGCAGGATAAAATATTTTTTAGGGGCAGGCAGTGGTCCTGGGGACCATTACCTGCCCTTAATAAATGAAACAAAACCATTTCAGTTTTCTTTTATTAAATGCATCCCTTTTTTCCTTAAGGAAAACGGGCTGCATTTTAAAAAAAAAAGAAACTGCTTTATTTAAAAGCAGTCCCAGACATGGAGGTCTGCTGAGCCCAGCAGGCCACCATACCTGGGAGGGCCAGCCATTCCCAATGGGGTCACAAATTGCGAGTGCCTCATGAATATTGATGGGGCATGCAATTTGCGGCCCCATTGGAATCGCAAAGTACAAAATACTTGGGCACTGTAAATGTGGCGGCTGCCAAATGTGTGACACAAGTCTTAATACCAAACAATTTCTGCATGGCAACATTGTACATGATCTTAAACATCATTCTAATTGCAACACACAAAACGTTGTACATGCGATCTGGTGTCCTTGTAATCTTATTTATATAGGGCAGACCACTCAAAAAATTAAGGCCTGTCTGACACAACATAAGAGCCGCATTTGTTGCTAAACCGAAAATGCACCGTTAGTTGCCCATTACACTGAATTGAAACATGCCCCCTCAGAAATGCGATGCAGGTGATCGAGGTGGTACATGTTCCCGCTAGAGGTGGCAGCATTGCGGGTATTTTGAATAGAGCAGAATGTAGGTGGATGCTTCGCTGCAATAGTATTGACTATGGTTTGAATTCAATGGAGGAATGCCACTCTATTATATATGGCTAAATACATCTCTGTACTTTCCTCTATTTCAAACTTACAAGATATGTTTGTAAAGTATAGATTTGCCATACTGTATCATCTGTATATGAACTATATTTCTGCTATATGGCATTATCGATTGCAAATCTTCCACATGTTCTTTGTCTGCAATTTGTATGATTCTAATTCCAGCCACATTGCAATGTACTGTACCACTCCCTAGCTGAAATTGAGCGTGTAATTCTGTTGTTCTGGTACTGTTCTGCACACAATTTGGTTGTTTTCTTTTGTTTTACAACTTACAAAGATTGTCATGATAATACTACAAGCTACTGTGAAGCACTGTTTTAAGATCTAATTGTGGCCATCACTGTATTCCTGAATGTGGGAATTCTAACATTGTAATTGGACTGCCTTGTGGTCCCATCGATTTTGAGTCGAACTGTAATTTTCCTTTAAAATCTGTACTTTTTTCCATTTTCTATATACTTCTAATCTTTATTAGTTGCTAATCTAGCTTTATTCTGTTTTTTTGTTCTAATCTCTATCTGCAATTTCAATCTTTATTAGTTGACCCATTCAAAGATGGCGCCCCTTCAGGCCTTCCAGTTCAAGCTGATATGGTAATGTTTATCACACGGTCGGTCTGTGTACGGATCTGTGTAAGTAAATGGAATAGGACCTCTGGACTTCCAATCCGTTCAGATCCATTACGCCTCTATTGGAAGCGTTTTGTTCTGGCCACTTGGGTGTCGGTACTCTTTCAACATGGCGCTCACGCGTGGTTGGTTTAGTCCGCTCTCGATGGACTTGCTACTTAGAGCGAGCTTTCACCTGGAAGCGGCTGCTTGTGATTGACCCGCTTCATTTTGATAGCGCAACAGGACACTGATAGGTAAGAGTGACTTTAATCTCCTTCCTTAGCTAATATTTGGCCCTTGTTGCCTTTTTTAAACATACCGTTCCTTATCCCAGTAACTGTCCTTGTTTGATTGATTCCCTGCCTTATGGAGGACGGTTAGTATTTTTACCGACATTTGAGCGTAACGCTCGCGGTCGCTAGCTACTGCTCTGAATTCCCTGAACAGCTTCACTGATAAAATATAATACATTTGGGGAACTTCCCCTTGGGGTACATAATATGTTGTTTGCCCCTAAGTAGTTCTTCATATATTTTTTAAATTTCTCGCCCATTGATATCAATTGTACATCTGAGTTCCTTGAGGTCATTGCATGGTTTTATGACACGAGCCTTTTGGGTTCCCCATACTACAATTTTTTCCTCCCTTTTTTTGAAATAGCCTATTGCTGGGTGTACTCTATTCAACTGTCACGCCACCATAATCCTTGAGTGAGGATTGGATCCCAATTTCTTATATATCGTTGGCACCAATTTGAAGGGTTCCAGCTAGCTTTGTGTGAGCGGAATTGACACCACTTCTTAGTAAGTGACCTCTTTTGGGTTTTTATCCTATGGATGTCCCCATGTAATTAGGACTCCAGTCTAATGTATATATTTTTCTTTATTAGTATGGTTTGAATTATGTCGTCTGAAGAATTCTTCGATTTTCCTTTCTTTTATGGAAAGAGTCCCTGAAAGGTGATTTGAATATCTTTCTGGTATTGGTAATCTTCTACATCACGTTTTGGGGGATGTTGTTTCTCCGGTCTCTTGGATGCTGACTTTTTCAAATTTGTTCATAACTGGGAGAAACCTTTAAACTTTCCCTCAATCCTCTCTTTCCCTTTTTTCTTTTCTTTTCTTCGTTTTTCGTCCTTTTTTCCTTTTTCTCACAAGGGAGTCCAAATTTTGATCTATGGATTTGTATTTACAGATTGTTATGATGCTTAGTGATTTACCTGGTCCTGATGATGACCGCGCAATTGATTAGCGGTTGAAACGCCGTCGACGCATATGTGGCTTTTAAAGCTTTAGGAGGACACATAATTTCTGTATATGTTCTACCCCAATTTTTTCAACATAATTAATTGTTGTTTGCCACTTGTCTGGTCTTCAATGTGATATACTTTTGTGTAAACCAGCTATTCTTTTTCTGAGCTTGTATATTTATAATAAATTTGAAATATATTTTTTATACATTGGTTGTAATTGAATTGACTTATGTATCTTCCCTTTGTTTCTTTCCTCCCCCCTTTTTTCTTGCATTCCTCTTTCTTTTGTCACTTTTTTTCTCACTTTGTGTCACTAATGTTATTTTATTTACAATAAGTTATTCAATGTTAGTTTTTTGTTAATTGTCCCCTGAACTGTTGTTAGGATTACTTACTGTTGTACATTGGCATTAGCGACTCGCAAATTGCGACTCGCTAATGCCAATGGTCGTAAGTCTGGCACAAAGTCCCTTATTCATCAAATGTGTTCTTGTACTCATAGTTTCAACAGTTTCTCAATAGATGAGATATTTACTTTGTGGTGTGCCTTCATCTTCATAGTTATGAACCTAATTTCTCGGTCTTTATTGTTGTATCATTGTCTGATTCCCAGAAGTTCCCTCTGTGGCTGCTATACATTTGATATCTAGGATGTGCACTATTTACATAAACAATGATGTTGCATGCTGCTGAGTCTCCATATAGTTGTGCATGTAATAGGCTGCCCTTGACAAATAATTCTATATTGAGAACATTTATATTTTTCAGGATGATGTAGCTGGTCCATTGGGTGAGATGATTCATGTTGTTCAGATAAATGATGTATCAAGGAGGAGTTCTTTTTCACCATGTCATATGAGAATAATGCATATTCATTTATTTTAGAACTCATGCGACCAAAGGAAGCTAAAGAGTGCTTATGGAACAGTTGTGGTTATTAGGGTCACAAGTTAATAGAAGACATTGATAAAGGTGCAAACGGTTACAGAAAGAGGTAGGTCTTCAAAAATATTTGGATCTTTGAATAATCACCACAAATTCTGTGTAGCTAACTCAGGGAGCATTTGACGCCCTCACCAATTGTAAGTTATTTCAATAACACACACAGGAATCACACATGTACATCATTTTCACGGATATTTTCATTTATCAGGCAATAGTAAATATCCTCGGGATCCACGACACATGTCCTAGATAGGGATGCTTGTTGATTTTCAGAACTTGCACATTTAAAAACTACTATTGCACAGAAGGCTTGAGCATAGAGAGGGCCAGAGACCCACGTACAGAAAATCGTTAAGGGGAATTCTGCAGGACTCTTTGTTGAGTATTTCCTGCAGTTTGAGACTTTGTACTTTCTTTTAAGATTAGGGTGTCAAAGAATGGACCATGATAACAATTGTCTTTGAAAAAATCGTAAAGAAACTAAAACGAAGGTCCCTGAATGCTACTGCACGCTTAGACAGCAAAAAAAATCCATCCACCCATTCACTGAAGGTGAAGGTACAAATGTCTTCACACAAAGTTTGCCTTGTAAGTAAGTATACATATATATTCGAAATTTACAAATGTGGCCAACTTGAAAACCTTGGATCACTTTGGCATTTTCTGGCATTCATCCTATATTAACGATCATAGGCAGTATATTTAAAAAACAAGATCTTAGGCAGCTGAACAAAAGGGCACTATAAGCAGCATGACACTATTCTGTCTATGAGACTGCTTTAAAGTCATACAAGGTTTTTTAGAGAACATGTGTCACACTGAACAAGAACCTGAACATGCAGTCCCACATCAACACTCTAACTAAAAACGCTAGGTTTCACCTGAGCTACCTCAGAAAACTCAAACCATTCCTAGAAATGTCAGACCTGAAAATGGCAGTGCAGGCATTAGTCATCTCCAGGATAGAATACGGATGTACAACTCTCTCAGGACTGCCCCAAATTTCAACTGCTCCCCTAAAAGCCTGTCTCAACGCAGATGCAAGACTCTTAACAGGTTCAACATTTTTTTACCACATCACTCCACATCTGTAGTCAGTGAATTGGCTTCCTTGCGAAGCCAGAATCCAACTTAAACTGGCCTGTATCACACACAAAGCGCTACATGCTAAGTCTCCTTCGTACCTCGCTGAGAAAATAGTGTTATCTGGAGGAGACTTGCACTCCTGTAGCACTAGGGATCTGGTGCTGAAATTACCTTTCTTCCTGAAGAAGAAAACCTACAACAGAGCGTTCTCCAGGGCCGCACCTACAGTCTGAAACTGGCTGCCACCAAACATTAGAAGAATCCCAAACTCGTCAACATTCAAGAAGGAAGCCAATATTTTTCTAATGGGCAAATTCCTGCCATAATCTCTCCCAGAGCAATCACCGATCTGCGGCTTAGCTTACACAATAGCTCTCCTAGGGGCATAACCTCGCTAATTTTTGTATTCATAACTTAATGGTCTATGTACCCCCCTCCCGGAGAGGCCGACCACAGATTGTTATTTGTAACTTACACTCTCTTGTGTGTTGTCTAGGATGTTGCAAAATGTGTACTTGTGTGAAACCTTAGAGGGCAGATGTTGAGGTAGGCACTTTTGCTCTGCTCCTGCTCTGTTTTTGTCTCTGTTTTTCTTTCAGATGTTAGTTATGATTGCATGCTCTTTTCCACTGAAAGTTTCCAATTATCTGTCAAGTGCTCTGATACCCTCACCGGTCACGTTCACCCTCTATAAAACACTAAATAAAAATAAAAAAAATGTGTCTTAGGTATATCAAGTGGAACGAGTCTGATGATTATGCAAGTTTTTAATTTTTACAGGCCCCAGGATACCTGGAGATAAAAAAGTGTTAGTTCTAATAAACTTAGTGCTGGAAGACTGGTTTTGGACACAGTGCACCCTATAATCATTATGATCACCTTAAAGAAATGAATAATGCAACATATTCTCTATTGCAACCCCCTTAAAATCTAGGCATCGCAAATGCCTGGATAAAGTTCAAGGGAGTTCAATGAGTGAAGTACGGGGATGTGGTTGTAGTAATAATCTTGGAAGGAATATATGATCTGTAATCTCACAGGGGTTGGCTATACTTTTTGTGAGAAGAAAAATCTAAGATTATACAGCATGTTTGTTGCAGGAACAACAGCTTTGGTTCTTTTCACAGAAAAAGTACCATAACTGCTGTAGTTTAGGGGTCAAAATAATTTTTTTCTTCTCACTCCTCCTACCCGTGGTCCTTTGAACGAGGCTGAATTATATTGAGAAGAAATTTGTGTCTCACAAACACAGAATAATGATGTAAATCAAGGGATCATAAGGAAAAGACAAGTATTTTTTAACTTCATCCCTCCTCTATCACAGTACATTGGAGGCAAATATCCCATTACATGTTTCTCAGGCATACAAGTGTTCAATATGAAAACGTAGCATTTTGGAAGTATTGGTGGGTTCTGTGCTTGATTTGAGCAGGTGGTTTACGGTGCTCAGCAACAGCACTTAATTGTCAGCACAGGGTTTGAGCTGTTAAAAATGACTATTGTCTGTCACCCAAGCCTTTCTTGTAGCTTTGGGGGCCTAGATTTAGCTGGATTGTCACACCTTTAAGAATGTGATGATTAGTAATTTTGTTGGCAAGCTGCAGGGGCCTCGTAACAAGGGCCCTGTCACTTCTTTTTTTTTTTTTTTTTACAAATTAAGCACTGGTAACACGATCTGCTTCCAAAACAGTGCATTCTAAAGTGATTGAGACACTCTTAAAACTGGGTTCCCTTTCACAGGCCAAATTGAGGTTCACAGACTCACAATTCCAGAATTGAAACATTTTTAATATCCATTTTTTACAGCAAAATCATTGTTGTTAATCATTTATCTTAGGCAGCAAACGACCACTGACAAAGGCAATAGTCCTGGCTAGGTTTAGGTGCATGTCAGGTGTGCTGTTATATCTAGATGCAATAATAGGAAGCTTAGAGACAAACAAAAGTGCCTGATGGGTGGCACACTCTGGAAATCACAGACATTTAGGGATATATCCACAAGAACGTGTGCTAAACATCACCAAAAAATTCTAACACACCTTCACACATCGCAGCCTATCGCGGGAAAATAACCCTGTGCTAACGTGGAATTCACAACAAGGCGGTACCATGTGATAGTCTGCCGAAACCGCAGCCAATGTCTGTGATACAACCACCTCGACGGAGATAAAAACACAAACTTCAACATGAAAAAACATGCGATGGGCCAAAGCGCGACGAGGAAATCAGCGATAAGCTGTGCCAGGCCTGCAATATACACATGGCAGGCTGGAAAATTCCATATAAAAGTTGAAAAAAACACCCAAACACAAACTGACCAACACCCAAGCACCATGGAGTCAGCCAAAGCAGGTGCAGAGGACGGGCGCAACCCCACAAGCACCCCAGACGACCAGCCTGGGACCTCGGGGACAGGGAAGGGCAAGGACAAGAAGAAAAGGAAGACGAAGTTCAGTCCGCAGGAAAAAGATCATCCTGATTACGGAGATGATGGAACACCATCAACAACTGTTCATCACCTCCAACGTGTCATTGGGAAACTAAAAATGAGATATGGCGGGACATCGTGGACAAGGTGAATGCCGTCGCAGAGCACAAGAGGTCAATGAACAAGGCCAAGAGGCGATGGATTGACATCAAGCGAAAGACCAAGGGGAAACTCGCAGCCAACCAGAAGGCAGCAATGCAGACTGGAGGTGGAGCCCAGCGTCACAGCTTGTGCTGGATGACATGGAGGAGCTGGTGTCGACAGTCATCAGTGTGGAGACTCCTGGCTGGAGTCGGGGGACCGGACACTGCTCGACAGGACACAACAAAACCGCAACAGGCTAAGTGACCACCAGGAACTGGGGGGATGGGTGGAGATGGCCACAATGGCACACATGCACAATCAAGCAGAGCACAGTGCACACCCACAATGACTCTGGGTCATGGCCCTGATCTACACATTGTCACAATGTACAATGCCATGCTGTCTGTATGTAAACATGTACCATGCAGCTGCATACATGTCGACACATTGTAATACAACATCTCCCCTTCACATTGCAGAGGCACCATCAACACCTCCTGCACAGCAGTCCCAGCCACACTTCACTGATGACGAGGAGGACACCACCAGCATTGACACCCAAGCCCTCCAACACATCATGGACATCATCTGCAAATCACCTCCAGGATCAGGGCAGCCCAGCAGCATCAAGGAGACCCCACCCACTACCCAAACCACCCAGCAGGAGGCACCCACAGCCCCGGCAGTCTCCCATGAACCCCAGGAACAAACCATGGCCTTCCAACGGCATGTGCTGGAGGGCCAGAGGGAGATGGCTGAGCAGGTGCGGGTGGGGCTCGGCCTAATGGCTACCAAACTGGACGCCTTCCATGGGTGTCTAGGTCCCATCAGGGACCAGCTCCAGTCGCTAACGGACACCCACTGCCTGCTCTATGGTCTCCAATGAGCCCTGACTGCCATCGCTGGCGTCATGACACGAAGAGAAGAACACCTGTCCAATCAGACTGGCTCCAGCGATTCCAGCCGTTAGATGGCACACATTTGGAGGCTCATGGAGGACATGGTGCGGATGGTGTGGAAAGGATGGCAGCCACCTCTGCACATCAGCAAAATGTAGCTGGGATCTTCCAGGCCCTGCAGATCCTCATCATGGCATTGCTGTCACAAGGCGTGGCACTGATGAATGTTGCTGTCGCCACACCATCCACATCTCCGCCCCCTGGTGTGTCAGTGCCTCATAGTGCGGCAGACGTATCCACTCTGGCACCTGATGTGTCACTGTCACACAGTGCGGCCGACAATCCTCCTCTGGACCCTGATGTGTCAGTGGCACACAGTGCCGCAGCCGGTACTGCAACACCCACAGGTGGGGCAGAGCACACATACAAGGACGTGGATGTGGATGGGATTGTTGTCAGAAGGAGGCCCTAGCAGTCATTTCCGCTACCGGGCCTGTTTCTGCTTGGTGCCGCACATGGCCCCATGACCTCCCACTGACCCGCGATACACTCCGCTGCACTCACCTTGGACCACAACATGTGACCAATGACACAGCGACCAGACTGCAGACTGTACCTTTCCTCTTCCGCAGTACCTGTCAGCCCTGGATGGACTCTAGCTGGCCCTCCACTGGCCCATATTGTGTGGTGTGCTTGGCATGGCCCTGTACCGCTCCAGCTGCAAAACTCCACTGGATGTGCAATGAATATCCAGTAACGCACTGCTGTGTCATGTCTTTCATCATTCATGTATGAATGTGTGGATAAATGTAGGGTCAGTGATTTCCCTTACGTCAATGATGCTCATCAAGTGGGATGCCAGTCACCGTGTGCTACCTTGCCTATTTAGTTCCGGGTGCAGTGGACACTACAACAGGGACACACGCATTAGTCACTTCCTTGTCCGAACAAGGACTGAACCATTTCCAGAGCCCCCGAGTCATTGTTGCAAACCCTGCGCTGGTCTGGCGTACGCCAGGCCAGACCACTCCGCTTACCCTCTGAGGGGGGGCCCACATAGCTACCTGTCACAGATGTACTCGCTGGTAGTGTGCAGGTCACTGGTCTAGTTGTCAGCATGTCAAGGCCACTCCCAGAGGGCACGTTTGCACACACACCACACCCATCCGGCACAGGTGTCACCGCCCATGTGACCCCACAAATATAAGGGGCCGACAATGTCACATTCGCTTCTGCCGGTGGTGACTGGATGATGGACGCTCCACGGTGCCAATCATGAAGGGCCCATGAGTTGTTGCGCACAGGATTAGTGGCACTGAATCTTGCGGCCATCACAGGCCTACCACCACGTGGCGCGGACCAGCGTTGCACAGGGTTAGTGGCACCCGAGGCCTTGCAGCCGTCACCCGCCTACCACCACGCGGCGCTGACTGGCGTTGCACAGGGTTAGTGCACCCGTAATTGCTGTGCGGGTGTGCAGCCTACGGTGATTACGTGTGCACTGATGTGGTCTCCGCCATTGATGACTCAGGCCTCAGCGTCATGTGTGAGACCTGCTGGGCCACGGGCGGGCCCACATGATGTGGACCATGCCATGGTGGCGTGACTGGGGCCTGGAGCTTGCACGGGCACTTGGTGTGCCTACTGATGGACACACCTGTGGCAGCAGATAAACAGCGGGGCCTGTGTGCGCAGGGGCGGCAGTGCCTCTCTCTCTCTCTCCATTCCTTTGCTTCTCTCTCTCGCTCTCACTCTCTATCCCTTCCCTCTCTCTCTCTCTCTCTCACTCTCTCTTCCTTTCCTCTCTCTCTCTCTCTCTCTCCCTTCCCTCTCTCTCTCTCTCTTCCCTCTCTCTCTCGCTCTCTCTCTTTCTCTTCCTTTGTGCCTCTCTCTTACTTTCTCTCCCTTTCCTCTTTCTCTCTCTCTCTCTCTCTCCCCCCCTCTCTCTCTCTCTCTCTCTCTCCCTTCCTTTCCTTCCCTCTCTTTCTCTCTCTGGCTCACTTTCCTTCTCTCTCTGTGTCTCGCTCCTTTGATGTGCGCATGACACACGTCCTGATTTTGTGCTTTATTTTCCAGGCTGTGACGTAGATTGTCCATGATGGACCCGGCAGGAGTGTTCCGCATTGGTGTTTTGTGTTGCGTTTCAGTGCTGTGTGACTGTTTCTCGTTCTTCTGGCCACACATGTGTGTATTTATTTTGGCAATGTGCATCTTCATGCGTTTGTTGTGGCTCTTGTGTCATGCACAGGAGGTGTATGTCCGGGGTGGGGAGGCCTGGGGGGCTGGGCGTGGTGGCAGGGGTTGTTGTGGCCCTCATGTGTATCGGAGCGGCATGATCATTGTCTCCATGGCATCTGTGGGTCTTCTGGTGTGGCTCTTGACTGGGCTCCCTTTCATGCTGTGGGTAGTCATCCTGCTTAGCACCGTCAAAAGGCAGGTGTTAATTCGCTGGTGCTATCGCGGATTATCGCATGTTTTTGTGGCGCTTCGCAGATCTGGTAGTTCGTTGTGAAAGTGGTTTTTGCACGGGAACGCCTACTCTGCATCACATTAGGGTTAGTTGGTGGTGTCCACCGTGGAGATACATTTTGGGCAGTTATCATGGGAATACAGGCGATGTGTGCAGTTTGCACCAGCAGGCGAATGGGGAGTTAAATCATTTCCACTTTTGATGCATTAAGGTGGGGATAAATCAGAGATAAGTCCTTGTGAATATCCCCCTTAGGGTTTTAGCTATGCGCTTAATTATAAGTATGGGTACAAAATCCGTTCCGCCGCTCACGAAATTGCCCAAAAATCCGCAAATCTGCTCGCGGGCGGATTTTTTTTCTTTGCACATGCCCGAGTTGAAGCTCAAATAGTAACATTTTAATCAGCCCAAACAACTAGTGAGCACAGTCTAGGCTAGGCAGGTGTGCTTCCTCCCTATATCTACCGCCTACAATTAGATGTAATCCTTGATGGAGGTCTTTGCATTCACAAGTTTCTTGAGCGCAATCCCCGTGTACTTCCTGTGACCAGGATGCTGCTTTCTTCTCATCTGCTGCTCTGATCGGTCTCTGACCCTTTATAAACAAAAGGCATGTGAACTCGCATCGAAGCCCTGCCCGTTTGGCCCCGCCCCACACACACTAAGGTATGCAACGTCTTCCCGCCCTTTCCTCACTATGATGCAGCTCACTCGAGGGACCTCGGTGCCTTTCGGCGCGGTGGCAAAGTTACAAACACACATGGTCACTGAAGACAAATCTTCTGGCCCTTTACGCAGCTTTAGTGTAGCAAAAGCACTATGCATTTACCCAACGAGGTAGTACTTACTGATTAGCCCGTACAAAGTACTCCAGTTGAGTAGAGGTATGGCACAACACGGTGGCATCTGCGGGGATAAATATGCAGGCAGGATTCATTCTGGCACGATGCTCCTGTCACAAAAATTAAACCTCAACAGGAAGCACTTACAGATACAAAGCAGGTGCCCGAGTTGAAGCTCAAATTCAGTTACGCATTATAATCAGCCCAAACAACTAGTGAGCATGGTCTAGACTAGGCAGGTGTGCTTCCTCCCCATATCTACCGCCTACAATTAGATGTAAGCCTTGATGGAGGTCTTTGCATCCACGAGTTTCTCGAGCGTAATCCCCGTGTACTTCCTGTGACCAGGAGGCTGCTTTCTTCTCATCTGCTGCTCTGATCGGTCTTTGACCCTTTATAAACAAGAGGCATGTGAACTTCCATGGAAGCCCCACCCGTTTGGCCCCGCCCCACACACACTAGGGCATGCAACGTCTTCCCGCACTTTCCTCACTATGATGGACAGCTCACTCGAGGGACCTTGGCGCCTTTCGGCGCGGTGCAAAGTTACAGGCACACGTGGTCACATATTTGTGCAAATCCGCGAGTTCGCGGATTTTCCCACGAACTCGCGAATTTTTTTGTCATTTTGCGAGATTTTGGGGACCGCGAATCCGCAAAATTCGCCCATACTTACTTAATTATATAGGCCATACCCCTTTTAGAGACCCCCATCCACACAGGGGTATATTCACAAGAACATGTGATAACTACCGCAAGAGTAGCGTAACACAACTTCCAACATCGCAGCCTTTCGCGGGAAAATAACCCTGTTTCAACGTGGAATTCACAACAAGGCAGCAGCATGTGATAGACACCAGAAAACGCAGCAAATGCCCACGTGAAAATCAATGCCATGCCGCCAGAATGCGGTACGTGAACGCAAAAAAAATGGGATGTGGCCACCCGCGGGACAAAAAGTAGCGAAAATCAGCCACAGTCCTGTTAATTCCATGCGTCTGGGGAATAATGCACCAGAAACACCACAGAAAAATACACCAGAAACAAGCCAAAGCACATAGCAACATGGAGGCACCCTGACCCAGCGCAGAGGCATACTCAAACCCCACAACCCCCACAGACCACCAGCAAGGAACGACTGGGTCGGGGAAAGCCAAGCAGAAGAGGGAGAGGAAGCCGGGGTGCAGACTGCAGGAAAACAGGACCGTTGTCACAGAGGTGAAGAACACTACGAGCATCTGACCCACTTTCAGAAGAATCCAGCACCCCCCAAACAGTCACAATGTACACTGCCATACAGTCTGCATGCAAACTGGCACAATGCGCCCACATAAATGCCAACAGAAAGGCAACAAGCCCCTCCCCTTCACATCGCAGAGGGGCACACAACACCTGCAGCAAAGCACATAAAACAACGCATTAGTGATGCCGCAGAGGACCACTACACAATAGACACCGACACCCTACAACAGACCATGGATATCCCATGCAACCCCCCACCAGGACCCGGACAGCCAAGATACTCAGAGGAGAACACCGAGCCTGCCACAGAGCACACAGCAGGAAGCACCCACAGGCACAGCTGGCTCATGACACTTTACCCACCCACACATGGCACCCCAATGGCATGTGTCAGCATGCCAAAAGGAGTTGGACCAACAGGTATGGGAGGGGTGCGAACCCATGGAATGCGAACCAGGTCACATACGTAGGGGTCTATCACCCTACAGGGCCCAACCACATCCCACTAAGGAGACCCATGCTGCCATAAAGACAATCCACAGCACGGAACCACGCCCAGGGGCGCGCAATTAGCAGTCACACACCCATGTTGGCTGTGCGTACGACGGCCCTGGCCACTCCCCTTACGAATGGAGTGGGTGACAACAAAGCTGCATGTCCAAGCCCCAACCCGCTGCCTCCGGTGACATGTCTGCATCCGTGGTACACCGCACAATGTAAAATCGTAGGGCCCAGGGCCCACATGCATACTACAAGACGACAGAGACACACACAGAGATCATGTTGAACTGGCTACGGGCACATGCGCACGACCCCTTTATTGGCAGGGCCACATGTACATAGATGCCTGTGCTGTATGTGTGTGGGGTGAGTGAAAGCCAACCCGCACGGAATGTCTGGTGTTTGCAACCACTTGGACATTGGACATCAGTGCAACGCAAACAGAAAACACGTGCAATATAGAGTCTACTGATGAGCAACATGGGGTGATCCAGATAAAGTCCAGAGGACAGCCAACATGCAAACAGAAGTGTCCGTGATTTGCAGTGCACTGGGCTGTGGACGCTAGAGGTGAGCACGCTCATGTGCAGACAAAGTCTTGGATTGTGTCCCTTTGATATATTCCTGATGCAGATGCAGTGGGGTGTGTCAGACCTGCTTCATATTCACAATCAACGTCTCAGGACACTCACACTGTTTGAAGTGACATACCGTGCGCAACCGCTCCACAGCACACAACACAATCAGCTACGGACATTGACCTGCGGTGCACTGAGTCACTGGCACCTGGAGTACTGAGCCGAGTAACAGGCCGATGATGGCATCCACGACAGGCCTGAGCAACCACGAAGTCTCTCTGGACCACCACTTCAACTCTGGCAGATGGCGTTTGGAGGTGGTCCTTGCGGTGGTGGCGCGTGCCTCCTGCGGTGATGCTTTGGTCTGTGAGCCCTGGTGGGACTCATTTGGGCCCGGAGGCTGCATACAGCACAAGGCCACAGAGTCATGTCGTTGATGAGCCCAAGGCCCACCCCTCAGGGGCCAGCCTATGTCTCCGGAGAAGGGGTCCTGGACTTGACCAGCACAGAGTTAGTGGCCCCGTATGCACTTGGGCCGGCACAGGCACCCAGCCACGGGACGGTGACTTGTGGTGCAGTCAGATGGGCCATGCGACCTGAGCGGGGAACCATCATTGTCTGAGAGGTATGTTTCAGAGTGTTTCGGGGAACAGTGGAAGGTGTCCTCTAGGGCAAGATGCTGAAAGGTTTGATTTTAATCACAGCAAATGGAGGAGTGGAATGCGACAGCCCGTTGCCACCACCAATTCCGCATCAGTTACATGGGGGTGGAAACTGCCCCCTAGTCCATAGGCTCAGGCGCCACCATCAGGGAGTGTCCATGAATGTCAGGGAACAGACTTAGTGGCACCGGGGCTGAGTGGGGATGCAGACTGCGATGATGCCGGTACACTGATATAGACTCCGCCATTGCTGAATCATGACTCTGTGACCTACTGGACCGCAGTGTAGGCCGTAGGCAGTGGTCGGCAGTGGCTCACAGCCACGTGTCTTTGGCTCACGATGCACAGCGCTAGTGACACCAGGCCAGTTGTTGGTAGTGTACGAACACCTCCATAATAATGATCCTTTTCTCTACGCCAAGTAGCAAGACGAAATTCTCTTAGGCCTCTCCTTGCGTGCAATGATGTGTAATCTGTCTTTGCATACTCGATGTTCAGTTCCAAATCTGTGGCCTACACGAGCACAGCCTATGCTGAGAGCAGTGTAGGCCGGAGGTAGCGGACAAAACGGGCTATTTGCCGAGTGCCACCGGCATAGGTTGGTGGCCCCACCGGCCTGTGTAGTTCTGGTACAATGGTACCACGTCTTCGGTCACCTCAGTGACTGTGTCCCGGCTTTCGTCCGGGCTGAGCCTCATCTTCCTCTTACTCCTCCCCATGCGGCCACTGGTGTGGACTCAGCCATTTGTGATTTACGACTAGGTGCTGGATGTGAGACCTACTGCTCCGCATGGTTGTCCTGGTACCTCATCCACGGCTCGCCGGATGGCGTTGGACAGGGTTTGTGGCACGATGCGTCGCAAGAAGCGCAGATGGAACTATGCCTCATGAATCGAAGGGAGTCTGGTGCTGTGGCTTCTGTCCCGGATTTGGGGTCACTGCCTTTGAGGAGCCAGGACACAGTCTCAAATATGGGACCCACTGGGCTGCAGAGGTCGCCGATAGAATATGGAAACGAGAGGAGTAATGTGGACCAGCGTCAGGGGGACAGTGGGGGTCTGAAAGGCTGGCCGGTTCGCGGGCCTCAGGCTTGAATCTAACACTGGCATGTGGCGGGCCCTCCATGACACACGCCGGTGTCGTATGCTGATGTGTGTGACCTGGCTGCGCAGGGTCAGTCCTGACGAGTTTGTGGTCCAGCGGGCCGGGGTATGGCAGGCTCACAGGATATTAGGCAACTCCGCTAACGAGGACGGCATCAGCCTCGTAATGGGGTGGGAGGCGCCTCCCTGGCAGAGCCGTTGGGCTTTCCAGAAGAGGACAACACCCAGGGTTATGTGCTTTTTATTCACACCCCTATGCTGGCCTGGCATCCCACTATGTTCACGCTTACGGGTGGCAGGTAACAGGCACAATTTCCGCTAGGACCCCCACTGGCTGGGTTGACATGGTTGCATCCACTGTTCACTATACTCCATTCACCAGAGGTGTATGTCGCCGTGAATATGGGTGTGTTCTGCATACTGCGGTTTGTTCATCACTTCGCTGCCACTCTTGGCATTGTGTACTTTCCCAATCATGGTTCTACTGCATCCTTCACATATGCCTGGTTGTCTCCTCTCCCAACATTCATTTAGTGTGTGGCTGAGGTGCCATGCCATAGATTGGTCATATTCACGGCTTGCCAAGGTTACCATTGTGAATTGTTCTATCGTGTCTGGTGGGTGGGCGTGTTGCTGTGCATCCTGGTTGCGGACTTGTGACGGATGCATTGCCAGAGTTGTGGATTGCATGGTTGTGGAGTTGAGGTGAGTGGGGTGTTAATTGGGAAGTTGCCAGGGGGCTGTGCATTTCCCTTTGTGCCATCCTGGGACGGCTGGCTACTGTTAGACTGTCAGAGGGGAAAGGGATCATCCACACTGGCTGTAAATTTGGAGGCAACATTGGTGAGGTTCCCACAGTGTTTGGATGTTGCCTGAACATTGAAGTGTGACGTGTGCTTCCTGTTGCGCTGATTGTGTGCTGTGTCACCAGGGGGCACAGGTGGGACATGTGTGCAGTGGATGGCCCCCTACACGTGCGTGCATCTGGCTATGGGGTATGGTCCTTGCTTGGTCTCCTGCCGTTCCTGCGCATTGTGCTGGCCTTACGGGGACTGGGGTGCCAGGGGGATGGTGATTTCCAGGACAGGCATGGGGGTCTTGGAAGTGGCTGGCTGTGAGACTCCCCCGACTCTGGCGGGTGTTGTTTGGGGTGTGCCAGGGTCCAACAGGTGGTGCACAGCCAGCAGCTTGGTGTGGGGTGAGATGTTAGTTGTCCGCTGTGTTGGTGCCGTAGGCCTGTTAGGCGGTGATGGCCAGGATCTGTAGGATGCTTGTCCCTTTCAGTCTGTAGTGGACAGTGACATTGTCAGATGTTGGGCTAGTGAGGCAAGTGCGTTTTCTGGGGGCCGCTGTCTTTGTCTGAGCTGCCTCTGTGGTGGTTTGGGGGAAGGAGGGTGCCGGGTGGGTGTTGTGGCCCTCTTAGGAGTCCGTGCTGCTTGATGAGTGGCTCCATGGCATCTGTTGCCCTTTCAATGACGCCCTGGGAAGGGTTCCCTATTGTGGTGAAGGCTGCCGTCCGAATTTACACCAGGTCAGAGCAGGTGTAAAATTCCTGCTGCTAACATGCCTTATTGTGTGTTTTGTGTTCTTTTCGCCGATCTGTCTGTTCATTGTGAATGTTGAAGTGTGGTGTTGTCGCAGCTTTTGTCACGGGCACGCCTACTCTGCATTTCATTAGCGATAGTTGCGGGGGCCCTCTGTGGCGATGTTTTTTGCGGCTGCTATCGCAGGAAAAGTGGTGCTGTGGGCTATTAGCACCTACTTGTGAATGGTGGGGAAAATGTATCACGACTTTGGCTGCGATAAAGTGCAGTTAATTCCGCAATAGCTCCTTTTGAATATACCCCACAATATTTTCATCCTACTTAAAGCCCTGACCTCCTCTGTACATTGTGGTCGCAGCAAGCTTCCTCTGTTTACCAACTTTTGTCATTTTCTTTTTTTTCTGGTGCAGTGTTTTGATGCTTGGTATGCACGCTGCATTGGTTCTCTGTTGATGTGAGGCTATTGTTTCCTTACAGACAGATGAAAGATACCACTACTGTACACAGTGGCTCATGTAGGGGGGTTTCTATAGATTATTTACTTATTTTGTTAGATTTAGTAATGTGGATCTGAATGTGCCTCATTCTAGTAACCACGTTTACACTCCTTTGTTTTGTGTTGTCACTCCCTTCAACTGTAATGTTCATCGCACAGCGTGGACTACACAACTTTCTTAATTTGTGTACTTTATTTTCTGGTAGACACCTTTTGATACACCTGTATCCCAACTGCAATGCATACGCACATATGCCCCATGGTAAAATCTGAATGGTAGTTCTAGAATCAGTGCATCCCTCTTTGACATGGGGAACCACCTGGTGCACCTCACAGTCCCCCTAGGGCAGTCCCGGACTAGAGCAAGGCTGTTACAGGACAAGGCGCAATGCAGACATTGTGCTACTGCTCGTTAAGTGCGACAGAGTACAGAATCACATTGTTATCCATCATTTCAAATTTAGAATTGTAATTTAATACATGTTTGCCCCTTTACATATGGGTGCGTGCATCTGAGCGGTGTGGATGAATGGGTGAACTCTACTGGCGAAAGCAAGCCTCTCTTACTACACAATTAATTGACCAAATGGGTGTGACAGCGAGGGATTCGCGCCTGCCCTTCATCTGGTCACAAGTCCAGAGTATGATTAACAATAAGGGTCAAAATCAGAGCGCACGTTTGCGCAACGCATCATGCTCTGTGTGCAAATATGTCCTCGTATTTTTGTGAACCTGGTCCAAGTTGTTAAGCTACTATAATTCTCAAATTGCAATATATATAAACGACCAAAATGTAGGCAGACTATTTCGTATTTTAATATTCTTGGTCATCTTTATGTTAGAATGTCAGACCATTATCGCACTACTCTGACCCTCACATGTACATCAGATGAATGCTTAATAACTGATCGGGATGTTTTCCTCCTTTAGATTTTCTTCTATTCTTCATAAAGTGAGCTCGAATCTGTTGGAGTTTTCACAGGTTCAGTGATTTCTCTTCAGTGCATAGAGATGTAATGTTATCTTACTCCAAGGCATGTTGGCATGCTAATAGATTCTACAGCTTTTAGGATTTTTACAAAGCTGGAAAGAAGCTGAATTAATCATTTGCTGTGATCGGGATAGTTGATGTACCAAATTTGGAGTGTTTTGTTGAGAGGGGTGCCTATCCACCTCAACTAATAATCACAATTCTTGTTAGGGTGAATTACTAAAGTCACTAAATTAACCTGAGCTCAACCTGCTGGTAGCTATGGCACAGAACAGTCAGGCTTAACTTAGAGGAAATGTGTGAAGTATTTATGCAGTACAAAAACAGTTCGAAAGTCATAGCACAACACAAGAAAAATCCCAAACCAATTTAGAAACATAGTGTACATTTTAATAAATAAAAATCACACCAAAATAATAAACGTCCTATAAGGGGAACCAAAGATTTAAATTTTTAAAGTTTAAGGTCATAAATAGTACCAAAAACCATTAAGCACCAACCAAGGTCATCTAGTAACCGGTACCTAGGCGTGAACTAAGGTCGACTGTGATAGAGCGTGGGTCTGATATACAAATCAGGTTTGAATCGGTTGGAATTTTTACCTTCTTCATGAAATCAAAGTCATAAATCTTCAGCGGAGCAAGGTAGCAGGCTGTGACCAAGGAGGGCTCCATGAAGACAGAAAGCCACTGGATGAGGTCCCAGTGAAGCCATTGACTTTTGTCTGGAAAGCTCTGAGAAGGAGAAATTTGAATTTCGTATATAAGGAAGATCCATCCCTGGCTAGATAATTTTGGCTCTGGTGAAAACTTCTACGTTCTGGATAAGTCACTTTTTTGGAGCTCTGATTCTACTAGTGGGGGAATGCTGCAGGCAGCTGCCAACGAAGGCTTCACTAGGCCAGATACCTTCTTCTTGAGGCCCCACTGAATCAGATTAGCTACTTCAGAAAATTTCCAAGTGGGAGCAAACTGGATCTTCAGCCAAGGAGCAATGCACCTTCATTGGATCTTCTTGGCAGGTTGGTCCAGTCCTCTGGAAGCTTTCGATACCAAAAAGGTTTTAGGTCCTAGGTTTCAGGGAATGTTAGGAGTGTCCTTTACTACATCCCAGGATTCAGGAACTCAGGAACAATGGGGTAAAGGCTCACGCCAACAGAAGCCGTCAGTAAGGTCCAGGGCAGTTGGAACTGGCCATCTAGGCAGTCGAAGGAAAGGCCTTTTATCATTTGCGGTGTGCCTGTAGCTTGAGAAGGTTGTCAGCCTTATGACCTTACACTTCTTTGCCTTGGGAACAAAAGAGAGAACAGGCCAAATCTTCTAGGCTCTTCTCAGACCCCAGACATCAGATTCAGCCCTCTTCTGCTCTTCTACAGGTCAAATTATATTCTGAGGGAGGAGGTTCTGTGGATGCCACATTTATGCCTAGTAGAAGCTTGTGGTTGTGGGTGACTCCTGGCCTCTTCCTAACCAATAGGGTAATGGTTTCCAAGGATAATTCTGCTAACTTGTGCAGGCCTTCCTTTGGGCCATAGAGCAAACAAATGCCATAGTGTCGCTCTCACCTAAATTATCAATCAATTAATCAATCAATCAACCAAGGGTTTGTTAAGCGCAACAACTCACGGAAAGGGTCTCAATACGCTGATGGGGGGTGGGGAGAGCATGCTGCTCCTGGATGTTCATGATGATTCGTTGAAGAGTCAGGTCTTGAGGTCCTTTAAGAACTTGGAGAGTGTTGGTGTCTGTCGGATGTGAAGAGGGAGGGTGTTCCATGCCTTGGCCGCGAGGTAGGAGAAGGAACAACCTCCCATTCTGGTCTTCCTGATGCATCGCACTCTCGCAGGGGACAGCTAGGCTGACCAGAGGGATCTACGGGGTGCATGAAACAAGAGGCGGTAGTTTATATAAGTGGGTTCAGTGTTGTGGAGGGCTTTGTGGTCGTGTGTGAGAAGCTTTAACGTGATTCTCTTCTTGACGAGGATCCAGTGTGGTGTCCCCAGGAGCTGGATGATGAGGCAGTGGTGCGGTAGGTTGAGGACTAGTCTGGCAGAGGCATTCTGGATGTTCTGGAGTTTGCAGGTGAGGTTCTTGTTGATCTGGGCATAGAGTGCATTGCCGTAGTCCAGTGTGCTGCTGATGAGGGCGTGGGTAAGAGTTTTCCTGTGTTTGAGGGGAATCCAGTTGAAGTTATTTCGTAGGAGACGGAGGGTGTGGAAACAGTAAGTGGTGACAGTGTTGATTTGGGGTCTATTGTGAGTACGGAGTCCAGGATGATTCCGATGTTGCGTAAGTCGTCCGTGAGGGAGGGTGGATACCTGAGGGTGGGATTATTAGATGGCAAAACATTTCTTCCCCTCTGTAGAGCCTGTGTGCCCACCCCAAATTTGTGATACAAAAGGGGATGATGGACGGAGCGTTTGGACAAATCAAACACTCACCTCCAGTCAACTGATCTGGGTTTAATCCATCACCATTCTTTAGTTCACTCAGCCACCCCAGTTCAGACAAGGCTATATGCAAATCAGTCTGACCCTGTGCCTTATGGGAACAGTCCAGCCTGAACTGCCAAGCCATGTCTTCCCTGGACCGGAAACAAGCATCCTGGGACCGGTTTCGGATTCATAATCCTCATCAGCCAGGCTATCTTGAATCCAGTGGCCAAGTGAACAAGGGACTCACGTCTGAGTATACCCTGCCACACTTAAGGCGAACAAAGCGATACAAAAGGGGATGTTGGACCCCAAATTAGTGGCCTGGGAAATTAGCGGCACATCCTCTTTGGTCACTGTAAACTAGTTGTGGAGGCATCTCCTCTCCCAATGTGATTGGAGATTACCTGACTGGGGGAACAAAGAAGGGCCTTGCCCAGGTGTCATCTAACATTTGCCTGTGACAGGGTTAGCCTCTTTTAAGTTAATGAAGCTACTGCGCACATCACAAGTGGTCTTCCTGCCAGAAGAATAGAAGTGCCTCCCTACACCCAGGTCTTTGTTTCCTCCTCTGGGAGCAACTTTCACACCCAATTTAGTGACAAGCACTCAGAGGGCTGCAGCTGTAGGCTAATGCAAATTAGCCTGCAGAGGCTTTAGGCAAGGAAAATGTAACCTTCTAAAAGTACATTTTCCATAATAATAATGAAAAAATAGACTTAACAAGTGAATTGGGCTTCTAGTAAATATTTTAAAGAGCCAAAGAATTACATTTCTAAGGGTTTCAAGGTTGAGATAACATTAAATTTAATATTGCATCCCAATACTTTTCTCCAGAACAGCCATCCTTGCTACAGTCAAAAGAGATTTTGCGGCTTTTTCAATGTAAGTACATGTGTAACACTAAATTTCTACTTGTCCTACTTTTAATTACCATGTATCTTGTCTTATGAGCAGTAAGGCCTAATTAGGTGTGACTTATTAACATTTAAAAGGAAGGTTTTGACCTGTCAAAAAGGTTTATGTTGACAGGTCAAAATGCAGTTTAGAGGCTGCTTTAGTCAAGCTACAGTGGAAGGCAAGTGATCTTTAACTTACAGACTATGAATATACTTTGTACCAAATTCTAGGGAGCTATAAGTAAGTTAAATATGCAAATGAGGGGTATACCAATGTAATTGTGCTGAAAAAAGAAACATACGCACGTTTCCACTGGTTACCAGGGACAAAGTGCACAGAGGTCTACAGCCATCAAAAATAGAGTTTTTGAAAAAAAGCAAAAACTCCAGGGTGGCCAAACCAGAAAGATGGATTTCCTGCAGTATGGTATGTATGAAAATTGGTTTCTAGTTTTCAAATGAACTTAGGCAATAACTGATAAGGTTTCAAACTATTTTAGAAGTGCTGCATTTAATACTGTGTTTTGATATTCACTTGATCAGCATTAGTAGGGTCAAAGGCTTAGCCACTCAAGCCAAATTACACATTTAAACATGATGAATTTGACATTCAATTGTTTTCTTTTGGTGAATGTGACCCTTTATTTTATCTTGTGCTTCTCTAACTCTCTGCTAGAAAAAGGTGCAGGGCTTTTAAGGTGGGCAGCGAAGGAGTTACTGTAATATACAATTATTCGAGCATAAGGACGTCTGAGGTAAACAAAAGAACAACATGCATCACTTGAGTTTTTGATGATTGATTGATTGACCCCTCTCACAAGCTCTAAATGAACCCTTTTCTTAATAAGTCTAAAAAAGGTTCAAATGAGTGCATAAAAATGGTGAACCGGTTCCACAAACAATCCAATTGTCGGTGCTTTAAGGGAAGTGATGTGAAGGATGCTAATAACACAGCTTCATGTGAATGCGCAACTAAATACCAAATCAAGCAAACCCAGAACAACAAATGAGTGATTTGCAACAGCAGATGACAAATTCCCAACAATAAGAAATAAAAAATTAAGCAGCAGGTAGAATTGCTACTGAAAGTGCATATTGCACATTTTGAAATACTATTCATTACTTGCTTTGCATTACAGCAAATTGCTGTAACGCAAGCCCCTGCAGTGCAAGGGAGCACTTAAACCCTCCAAGGGGGATCCAAACCTTCAGGGGGATCCTTTCAGTCCAAGGCCAGTGAATATTTCAGTGATATGTGAGACTCAGGGGCCTCTCACCACATTTTGGCTATGTGAGACACAGGGGCCCCTCATCCCATTTTCTTTAATGGGAATGTGTATTTAAAATGTTTGTAGAACTGCCAGTGCTAGGGCAGTGTTTTACGAAATGCCTTGTTACTGCTTCGAAGGTCCAGGTGTGGGGGGGGGCCCTTCCCTGGGCTTTGGAGAAGGTACTCCCTCTTTCCTTTCCTTTATTTGTTCCCCTGTGAAAGGAATTCAAAAAATAAAAACACTTTTGCTGGAAAGGTCGTCTTTTTTCTGACATTGTTTCACTTCCAAAGTGCAGCCTTGGGATGGAGAGAGATAAAAGGTTCAAAATGTAAAAAATAACTAAAGCAAGACAGAGTGGGTCGAAAAGGGGCCAGATTGATTTTATTCGCACCCAAAACACATTAGTGCCACTTTACAGAGTTTGCCAGTGAAGCACTACTTTTGTTTTCTTGTCTTTCTCTGAACAGCATTGTTTTCCCCAGGTGGGGAAGTGCACCATTCCTGGATGTACTGCAATACCTGCTTGATGGGCGGATTGGAAAACAAAATGCATGCTGCGGCTCTGTATTCACGAATGTGGTCTTTTTAAACCATATTGCTTACGTTTTGTAAGGATATAAGCAATAGACATTGAAACTGGTCCCTTCCGGCTCTGTAGTCACTGCCTTAACTTTTCATGCAAAAGCACTCATTGATTTCTGAATAATAAGTGCAAAAGCGTTAAGGTACCCATGTTGTTCCTGCTAACATTTCACATGCTTTTACCTAATCTTACATTCTTTATGAGTGTTTGCTTTTTCCATGCTGTTGTCACTTTTCTTTTTTAGGCCCCATATTGCTCTTGTCTAGTGCCTAATTTGAATTGAGTCACCTCCAGGTGTTTATAGCAGGGAGCAATTGGGTTGTAGTTGAAGGCAGTGTGAGTTTCTCTCAGTGGGGCAGTATGGTGTTCAGTGAGGGAGAGGATGTGGCACTATGGTCAGAGCTGCTGAATTTGGAACTGTGGAACCAGGTTCAGCCTTCATAACCAGAACACTCTCCTGAGGGAGCACATTCCCATGCCAGACCTTAGAAGGCCCCGAAAGGCCTTAGAAGACTGGTGTCTGAGCACCAGCAGGTGGACCATAGCGGTGGCAAGTGTGGGTTAACCTTGAAGGCCTGTCCACTACAACCCCTTTTGAAGCTCACCTCGAGTCATTTGGGCAGGCCTTCGAAGCAGCACACCATAGAGCAACAGTGATTCTGTCATTGAGGTCACAGGACCTTGAGTAGGAAGGCTCTAGGGAGGTGTGACCTATGAGATCGCACTGAGCGCTGACTTCAGGTGGGGGTGTCGTGTTTGCAAGTATATTATGGTTCTAAAAGCACTTCATGCCTCCTTCTTCACCTCCAGCAATTTTCTGCAACAACAAAATTGTCATGATAACTCCGGTGATTAATATTCTTCCTAGAGAGAGATGGAGTTTTATCAAGTGGAAGTTTTGACTTGTGGAAAGGTAGTGCAGAGGGTTAATGTGCCTGCTGCAAAGAACATGTACCATGCAGATCACTAAGTCCACATTATTTAAATAGGCCAGTGGGTTATTGCTTTTGTCAGAGAGATTCTATTTGCTACTTGCAGTTTATAAGCTAAAAAATCCTAACATAGAACAGCGAGCTATTAACTGTCATCTAAGAGCTGCATGCAAACTGCAAGGTATAAATTACAGCGTTATCGTTTTTTCCCCAGTCTTTGATTATCCTAATGTTGCTAAAAGGGTTCATTGGGACAGAAATCAATTCTGGTTATTAAAGAGAACCCTCAACCATGGTATTACATTCTAAATTCAGCGTTAGAGCGAGTCATTGGGGGGCACCAATATTGTTGCACTGGGCTCCACCAGCGCTAAAGGCGGCCACTTCTACTTCCTACAGTTCTAACACCAAATCAAAAACGTTGATTTGAAAACCCCTTGAATCTGACGCATACCTTCAAGTCAATGTATGATTTAGCAGTGGTCTCGGTTGTTCTAAGTCTTTTTTTATTCATGTTTTGTTTACAATGGTGTTTTGTAATTTTGTACTATATGTGTTGTGTTTTTTAACTTAACATAATTCTGGTGAGTAAAGAGCCCACACACAAAAAAGATTGTCCTACGTCTCTTAGCATGTGCATGTGGGGTACTGGTGACATGATTTACATCAAAATAAATTACGAAGTATTAATGTCATCCTAAGGTAGCACAATAATGGCACATTAAGATAAGGGAGCCTTTTGAAATTTGCAATTATATCCATGGTGTGAGAGGTTTTCTCTTGTGTCATTTTATATTTTGAATGATCCCACCCCTCATTACCTCAACAGGATCTCCCCACTTTATGAGGATGAACTGGAAATTGTATCATGCACTCATCTGGAAACAATGAGACACATGTAATCCATTTAATACAGTTTTAAAATATATGGATTGATTTTATTTGTATATTTATCTTTTTGTCCATGTTACTGATATCCACGTTAGGTCCCTTCAGAGATGCTAAATAAGATCAATAGTCCTGTGATGTCACTTTCTGTGATGTCACTTCTTGTGATGTTATCAAGGGCGGCTCCTCCACTAGGGTGGAGGAGCGTCACCCCACTGCTTTCTCACAGTGCGAGAAGCAGAAACACAAAATGCTAAAAGTACCATTTTATGTTTCTTCTTCTTGCATTGTGAGGAAGCAGAAGTGTTTGGTTGGGGGCGGGCAGGTCTGCTTTAGGGTAGGAGTGCCTTGCCCACTGCTGAGGGCTCTGACTGTTTGGTCGGCCCTCCGGGGCCGACCAAACCAGTCATGAACATTCTGGATTTTCTCCATGTAGGCTGCAATGCACCCTACATGGAGAAAAAGCCTCCTCATAGGCGCCTGGATGGTCGGCGTACCGACCAATCACAATGCTACCATTGCAGCGTTGTGATTGGCTTAGGGGAGGGAGGCTGCCTGCTTCCTCTTCCTGACAGAGGCAGGAGAGCAGGTCAGGAGCAGAGACGACGCGAGACCCGGGAAGGTATTTTTTTTATTTTTAAATTACCCCCCCCCACGCGAAACCCCGCGAGACCCCCCACCCGCGAGTTTTGCTGGCCGCAACTGGATGTTACATGCAAATTAAAGGGGCCTCACATCTTCCCTTTCGCCCGAGCCCCAGAAGTTCTAGGACCGGTCCTGACTGCCATATGACTTTATTATTGATTGCAGGGAATGTTTATTGAGTGGAATGGCTGTCAGTGACTCATTCTCCCTGCCAAATATCCATTGAGGAGTTAATACACCCAGACAGCTAACACTTATGGTTGAGGAGAATAATTACCTGGTTGTTGGCCATCTAGCGCCTTGTTGTGTATGCCATCCTTTCCTCTGGCTTCAAGACTCTTGAAGAATGCTACAATTGCTAGTTAGGTGTTGCATAAATGAGGCATTCGGCCATTCACATTTGATCATAAATGCCAATCACAATGTAATTGCAGAAACCGTTTAATTGCATATCAAGCAGCCGCCTAAGGCAGACATCGCATCATGTTTAGCCCCTTGACAATTAAATGGATCATTCAGTCACGCCGATGTGGTTCTGAAGCTGCTAATTTCAAATGCACTCAATGAAACCAGAGCTGCAATGCAACAGATTGCTGGAATTCTTTATCAGAGCATCTCCCTAAAACATTGATAGTGGACAGACAGGGATCTCGCATTACCAATTATGAAAGGATGCACTCCATATGTTTGTGTCACGTATGTTCTTAACTGAAGCCTTCATGGTAGCAATTCATGTCCGAGTGAGTGCCTGCTGCTGGTCTGTTCCTTAGTCTTCAGGTAGGGCCAGCGGAGAAGGACCGGTGGCACCTCCCAGAAGAAGAGAGTGTATCAGGGCCCATTCTGAAATAATCCTTAAAACAATATATGTGTATGCATCGTATCTCACGATCTGTGTAAATTTTCTGCTTTTAGGTGATTGACAAGAAGTTCCCAGCTGGCGCATGAATATTTTGCGAATCAAAGGTTTCCTTGCATGCCTCCGTTGGCCCACAGTGACTCGTGAGTAGCGTCTACCGAGGTTTATTATGGCGCACATGTTCATTGCTCGTTTAGTTATTCTCTTTCTTTTTTCTCCAGCTGGAAAGTTCATTTTCCAGGTGGAGAAATCCCTTCTACTAAACGACTAGGAAATATATGCAAGTGTTGTGTGTTTTTTTTAAAATCAGCCTGCCCAATTACTTTTTCTACAACCCTCCTTCTAATGAGGAAATGTGAAACGATTCAACAATGTTTGTACTGTCAAGACCTAAACATGAAGTAGTTGTGCATGAGAGTATGTCAGTCCTTATTACACAATCTACTCCACTGTGTCACCCTAATTGGACATACCAAGTGCATTTTTTTGTTCCTGGAGCCTGATTGTGTGCAGTTTTGCCATTGAACTCATTTTCAGAGGCAAAAAGAGCGAGAAAACAACACACAGCTCGTATGAGGGAGGGAGTTTGGCTTGGGGGCGAAGAAGATGAGAGAGTCTTGTAACGAGGGAAACATCAACACGGTAAATAGAGGGATGGGAATTTGGCGGATGGAGAAGTGCATGAGGGTGAGAGCTGGAAAAAACGTGTGCTCTCATGGAGTGCTTCAGCAAACAGAAAAAAAGTCGTTTCCTAAAAGTGACCATTGGAAGAGTAAAAGCAATCCTACCAGAGAGATGGAAAAGAGGCTATACTCCAAGGGAGGGATAAACACAGGATGGACTAGCTGGGACAAGGAAAGCCATCAAATGAGAAGCAAACAAACTGAGAGTGACAATAAAGCCAACCAAGGATAAAGAATGGTTGAGCTGTAAGCCACCTGCAAGCTCTTGGTAAGCCAACAATAGCCAACAATAGGTCTAATGCAACCAGGCAGGTAAGCTATCTGGTAGGCTTGCCTTTAAAAGGGCTGCATTTGTTTTATCTAGCATCCATTTTTCATGCATATAATTTATGTAAGCTTTAATACAGTTGCTTTGATATTTGTACTGCATCTGCTCACCTCATCTGCATGCCATTCAAAGTTTAAAGACATTGGCTTTGCCAAAACTTGTTTAAGTTTTAGAGTGTTAGTCACATTTAAAGTAAAACTGGCTCACAGCCTTTCACTCCCTTTATTAAAAGAGGGCTGACTTGCTCTAGTAAAACATCTCTCTGTCACAAGGGCACCAGTAGTGGCCGGTGCAGGTAAGCACAGTGAGGCGAGGGGAAGTAACAGATGACGTAATAGGCAAAATAAAATGAATAAATAAATAAAACCACTTACCTTGAGCTTTTCGCATCGCCGACTCTGTGATGAAGTGAGCGCAAGGTTAGTGTTTTTATTTATTTATTTAGTTTATTTTACCTAGTCTGTCATCTGTCACTTCCCCTGCCCCAGCCTTGCCTCCGTCCAGCCCCACCAAGATTACCTGCTCTGGCCACCACTGAAGGGCACGTCCAGCCCTTCTTATATTAGTTGTGTTATCGATCATTAGTCAGCTCAGTTGTGAGCTTGAGCCCTGGGATGACACACCTGTCCTCATGATAGTCCTTACGCATGCACACACATGAGTTTCGATCATTCTTTTCCATTGTTAAATGTATTTGGTATGTATAACACATTTTCAAAATTTACTTCTGAGTATAAATGCACTGTATTGTAAGTAAGGACTTCATGAGCTCAGCTGAAGTGGCGAGAGGTTCTGGGCACCATTCAGGGTGTCAAACACACAAAAGGCGATAGGAGGAATGCTTGCACTTTCGCTCGGAGTAATATTCCAACCCATCTGTTGGGTCATAATCCACCAACATTTTGTTTTTTGCTGCCCGTTGCCACTTTTTGTATTTCAAATTTTTACTCAGGTGCCAGATAGCAAAGTGCTAGAATTAGGTCCAAACTGTAGATGGTTAATGATAGAAATGGGATTTCTGGTTGGCTAAGGCTTGCGCCAAAGCCAGGCAGAAACCACCACTCTAGTCAGGGCAAGGGAGTTACACGCCAAAGATAACCCCTGCTCACCCTCTTGGTTGCTTGGCACGAGCAGTCAGGCTTATCCCAGAGGCAATGTGTAAATCATTTGCGCACGCACACAACAGCAACAACACCCCAGGCACACTACAAAAGGAACTCCACACAAGGTTATATAAAAATAGCCTTTGTATTCTCAAAACATATCAGATAACAATCACACAATATACATTGTGCCAACTGGCACGGGCAATATTCACAAGGGATTATTTACACATGACAGGGCCACGTGGGCCACTGTCAGAATTAGCACTTGGTAAAGAAATAGTACAAGTAAAATAGATCATCAACATACAACCAGTAACCACTGGTATTCAGTGTACTATACCTCAACCTGTAACATAACCTACATTATGCACAGTCACATCAGGCGCAAATTACATCCTGGGCCAACCTCACCAACATAAACAGATTATACAATCTCCTCACTAGTCTAAACACATTAGACCCTACCTCCTAAGTATAACTCACATTAGGGGCGTAAATCACAAAGTGAAGTATAATCTCACTAACACAAACCTAAATAGGTAAAACAACCTCATAAGCCTAAACCATATCTAGAGGTATCAAACAGGGTGCGTAAAACATACTAGATGCATTACATTTCCTAGCACCACAATCACTTCAGCACATGAACCACATTAGGGCCTTGCGCCCTATACCTCTACCCGTCCCCCTGGGCAACTAGCCATCTCCAAAGGGGCTCAAATACCCTGTGTCCAGAATGTCAGGGCGCGCTGCCTAGGCAGCGCCAGTCAGGGGTGCGCCATCTGCACAAACCTAAATGTTGCAGCCGCCCACTACTTGCTGGGCAGCTGTAAAAACTCAGAATGGGACATGGGCTCTCACTGGCCGTTGGGAATAAATTGCACCAACGTTGGAGTCATCTCGGCTCTATGAACAGCTTAGGAGCGTTGGAGTCATCTTGCTCTAAACCAAATAAACGTGCCCCCAAACGTGGGAGCCATGGGCTCTTAAAATAGCATGCCATCACCGTTGCAGTGGCCCGCAACTGCGGCGCCGCTGTAGAAGCCAGCCTCACTCTGGGGGGGGGGGAAGTAGCAAAATGCCTACGGGCCTCTCTGGCCCTTTAAACAGATGTGCCCACGTTGGAGCCACTTAAGCTCTGCACCAACTATGCTCACGTTGGGGCGGCCCGCTGCCAGACGGGGCCGCCCAAGAAACCCAACCACGGTGCCTCGATCATGCACCAACACTTGGCTGCAAGGAGCTCCCCCCCCAGCCCTTCCTCACTCACCGGGCTTCTCGCGGGGGAACTCCTCACGGTGACAGCAGCACCTCTTGCACGGGGCTTCCCCAGACTCCTGGGAGCCCCGCGCTGCCTGCAATCTTCACCCGGGCCTCCTCCTGGGACCCAGGGCTTTCCTGGACTCTGGCCGCCACCCTCTGGACTTGCTGGCGCCCATGGAGCTCTCCCTCAGGCTTGGGAGCCCGCACAGGCAGGATCCAGCTTCTCCTGCCGGTGGCTTCCTCCGGCGGCGGCATCGTGCACGGGACTTCCTACCAGAAACCGGAATTCCCGCCCGCCGCCAGGCACAATACTGCCCGACTTCCAGTTTCACCAGAAACCTCCTTCCCGATGCCGCCGCGGTAAAGTCGCGGGGTGGGCACCCGCGCATCCAAGCACAAAAGTAAAAAACAAGGCCAAAGTTGCGGGGTGGGCACCCGCGCACCCCACAAGGACACAAGCTCCCATAATGCAGGGTGGGCACCTGTGATCAATTGGGTGGATAAGCATGGTGGCACCCACAAGACTGCCATCACGGGGGAGTCCCCACGCTGGGGATTCTCCCTCCAGCAGCGCAGTGCAGCCCCGGGGCAGCGAAGCTCCACCGCCCCAGGGGAATGCAGGCAGCGCGTTTTCTCGTGTCAAACAAGAAGAATCAGGTGCTCCCAAAGCGAAGCCAGCCCTACTAGGGCCGACAGGGAACTCAGGTCAAGGCTCTGGGAAAAAGGAATGAAGCAGACTGCTCCCCACAAAGGAAAGTCCTCCAGGGCCAGGGCAGAAGAGCCCCAGGAAGAAGTCTTCCAGGTATCCAGGGGCAGGTCAGGGCCCAGGGAGGCAAGACTTCACCTGGGCCCCAGCAGCAGCACGCCCCTGGTAGTTTCAAGTTGCAAAAACAAGAACACCTTCATGGGGTAACAGCCCCTTATTTATATACTAAAAATTCTTTGTCTAAAAAGGTGCAGGCAATGGGGGAACCAGCTGCAACTGGTTCAGGGGAACTCCTGAGCACTTTGTTTTGCTCAGCCCCTCTCTCCCTTTCACTGGACAGGCTAGGGACATCAGACGCACCACAGGGGGTGGATCCAGCCTTGTGGAGGGAAGGCACAGCCTTATTCAGGTCCCAGGTGCAACTCCTCCCTTCCATCAACATGCAGATCTCCCTATTCCCCACCGGGCAGACTCATCCTGGCTCCTGGAGCCAAGCACACCAGCCAGCCCCTGTCACTCAAAAGCCAGACAGTCAATTCACATTCACTGCACACAGAAATGCCAACTTCTAAAAGTGGCACTTCTACACTAGACACATTAAATCTGCGCACACCGTCGCGCAGCACTTAATTTCACGAGTCCGCACATATCAAACTTGCCCTTGCACTCCCCACACATCAGGAACTACCATGGACACACATATCCCTATGCATTCCTATGGGAGGGCAGGCCAGTCTCACCACACATACTCAGAGAGCGCACGCACTTTACACTGGACCACACTGAAAAGTGCGCAGAGGCCCAAAATCACCAACACCAGGTTACAGAAATAGGCTAGGAAAATGCAAAATGTTTCGGGGTGAACCTGCCAAAAGGGCCAAGTCCAACAAAGACAGACAGTCGGAATAATTTGGGGTTGTACCCAAAAGGGCTAATAGAATAGATATAGATATATGAAGGTAGCAACTGAAAAACGAGCTGGTTAATGAAATTATGGTTGTACCACAATCCAAAAAGGTCCAGGTTGTTAACAAGTACTTTCATTCTTATTTACATTCGTAGTTTTACTTATATTTGTATTCATACTATGCCAAATTTCCCAACAGAATATTTTCCTAAAATTAATTTTGACACGATTGATAAAAATTGTTATTGGACACTAGACTTGTGGTTGGCGGGCAGAAGACGCAATTCACCAAAGTGCGAAATTCCGGATTTCTTCTCCTTGGAATGCCTAGGAAAAATTAAATATTCACCTACCAAGGCGGGGCCCTGCTCAAGGGAATTGCACTTGGGAGCTAACAGATTAGAATATTTGGTGAAACGTATATCGTAACAATATGCACATCAGTAAACAATTTGCATTTGCACAACTTTAAAATAGATTTGTTTGTCACAAAGATATAAATAATCAAATGCCCGTTTTTTTTAAGTTAGTAAATTACTTTCATACTTGTTTATAAAAACAACCTTCTCTTAATTAAAACTCTTAAATAACGTTTAAAACTTTTTATGAAGCAAACTCTCTTTTATTATCTGTTGAAATCAACCTGCTCGAACGTTTAGGGTAACATACATTATGCAGAATAGTAAAAAAGGAGCCCTGGGATTTTTCCAAAGAACATTTCAAAATGAAACACATAAATTTACCCGCGACACTGCTGTTACTTCTCAACCTTATGTTTTCTGGCAAAAACTTTAAGCATAGAATTACTGCAACATAATTCACGTTCAACAAGAAAATTACATCAACAATTTGCTGTTCCAAATGAAAGTATTTAAGTCTATGATTTAGTAACATATCATCGTTCCACATCTGGAATGAAAACAAACAAGCAGTTTGTGTAACTCAGACTTGAACAAGGCACACAATAAAGTGCCTACACTTTTGTGCAAATATCACTGAGACAATCTATTGGAGATCACTTGAATGGAGATGAATCAACACATCATTAGTGCACAATTTTGAAATATCTACATTCAGGCAAAATGCTTAAGCATTGATATTACTCAACACCAAGTACATTAAATATGAAAATGAAATATTACCCATTTAGCATTGCTATTAAATTAGATAACTGATTGATTAGAAAAGCACCAGCACACCCACACATATTTATACAAAGTCCTACTGCTTGTTGAAACTCTTGATAGAGCTAGTTCCTGTTCATGTAACAACAAGGTACCCAAGCACACATTATGTCAGTTAGGACAAATGGTTAGGGTACATTTGTTATGCAAATACAAAGCTCAAGATCTGTAAAGCTTCCATTTTAGGCAGAGAGTGAAATCCATCAAACACATTTCAAAATCAAGAAAGATTTGTAGACGTCTAATTAGCAAAGCTATAATTGTCAAAATTACATAGGTATTTAAAAACAACGAACCTTTTAATTTTATGTATAATAGTGACAGTAAAACTCATTTTAAGTAGAAGAAAATTGGCCTTGGCGATTTGAACTTCATTGGATGATAAAAAAAAATCCTGCAGGCAGGGCTTAACATTTTATACATTCCATAAAGCCGTACTATGCAATATACTTATGCAAACATCATGTTTCAACTCTTTCCACTTTGCTCCTAAATTGCTAGAAGTAGTAAAAATGGAAGCACAGAAAGCCATTTCAAATCTTTGTTTGCACGCACAAACGCTCTTGCTTCTGGTTTCTTCTGTGGTAGCTTTATCTCTGTATCTGTACTGGTGACTTTGGAAGTAAGGTTTCTCTGAGGTATATTGATGAAGAATGGTATGGATCTTGAGGATCACCAATTAGTATCCTTTAACCAATTTTACTTTGTTAGCGCAAGCTTAACATGGTTACTCTTATCTTATTTTGGAAAACCTGAAACATTGAACATCAATTATGGCTTCAATTATAGTTTGGAGGGCTGACTTCCAAACCACCGAAGTGGAAGAGGTACTCTCTTTTTCACACTAGATTTTGGCATGTATTCCTACATGCCTGCCAGGTCGGAGTAGATGCGGGGGCGCAACATGTCTGCGGTGGCTTTTCCATTGCCAGCATTCGAATCCATTACCCACTGGCTCCACAACTTTGAAAGGTCTCCTCCTAGCTTTGACTACCTACCCCATTGACCTTGTGCCCTTTTTACATTCACATCCAGCCGCCAGTCCACCAGAATGATTACAGTCCTGCAGTTCTACCTCCAAATCAGGCTTACATTTCAAGGGTCAACATTTGAAATGAGCCTTACATGCTGGGAGTTTTCCCTGTGATACACAACTACGGTTGACATGTTGACAATGGTATTGTGTGGGTCACCATGAATTAGGTGACTGTCGGATATCACTTTCATTGGTGCTATAGCCACCAAATTGGTGTTCCCTACAGCCAAGTAAGGTGCAACTCCTCCCTCAAGAAAAGCTGCCTTTTTATTATCCTCCACTAAATGATCTCTTTGTTTAAGCTTACAAATAGAATTTAGGCAATTTTGGGATACTTGGATCATAATATATCAATGGCCAGAGGCGATAGCCTGTCCTTGTAAGGTTAGAACTCTTGATTGGTCATGTTTAGATGAGTGTGTGTCTGTGAAATCTTGAAGAAAGAGAAGGAACTGCTTTTAGGTGAACAATCAGTTCCACTGGTAGCCTGGTGAGTTTTGTAAGCGGGAAAGCTAATACTGATCCTTTTAAGAAATTCTGGAAACTCTTGCATCTGCTGTGCAATGTATATTTGCGCCACTGGAATGCTAGGTCAGAGATAATGTGTTGAGCTGTGTGCTGGAAGATGATGAGAAATCGCTGAAGACTATGAAGAGAAAAAGCAAACACTATAAAAAGGTTATTTGCACATTGTGAGCTTAAGGGCTTTGGACAAAGAAGGTTTGTTGGGTACAGATAAATGCTTCAGGGACAAAATGTAATAGTACAAGGTAAGTGATATTGTCTTTTCAAAAGGAATGCCTAGAATTTTATTTTGAGGATGTCTCGCCTTGAGATTCAGTGAAGATCACTTGTTAGATCTTTCCAAAGACAAGTTATTTATGATTTAAGGATATGACACTCTATTACATTTGGCCACACTTAAGAAAGCAAACAGAAAATGTTTCCCTGAATGCAGGAGTTTTGCTGGTTGCGTTTGACAGGTCCTGGTTTGAATGGTGACTCAATTTTCAAAACTGCCTGTTGTGCAGAGAAAATTATCTTAATCCTAATCCTAAATCCAATAAACAGACAGTACATGTATCCCATCAGGGGCTGTTCTGCAAAATGAGTAACAAAGGAGGCTTATGGAGCAGTGGAACTTTATTATTTTCTGGCTAGCCGATATAAAGGACACTGCAGTAGTCCAGTTTAGACATAGTGATCACTAAGGGCCTGATTTTGATCTTGGTGGACGGGTTACTCCGTCACAATGGTGATGGCTATCTTGTCTGCCAACATTTAAATCCCATTCTATCCTAAGGGATTTATGTCTAAACTAGCCTACTGCAGTGTCAAAATCAGGCCCTAAATTCTTTTTTTACTCAGAAGTCCGCAAGCATATGACATCATTGATTATTTTAAGTAAAATATTTGAGAAATGAATTAAATGTTTTTGGCTGAAAAGAATGGCAAAATACGTAATTGTGAATAGATGCTACAGCTAGCCTTTCTGCTGATGGCAGAATGTTTGTTTTTGAATCATTGTGTCATTGGATGTTGACTTCCATTCACAAATGAAGCTATTCCAAGCAGGAAGAAATGTTGTGGGCAGTGTGATTGGGTCATCAAGTTTGAGATGTAGTTCTGTTTTTTAACATGCTTACTGAATAACACCCTAAATGTGTTGTGTACTTTAACTTACCAAGATAGGTTAAAATTAAAACGGAGATGAGGGGTATATTTACAAAAATTGGAGCTAAGCAGTTTTTGTGCTGCTTAGCGGCAATTTTGTTTACTGCTGCTGATCGCCAAATCCTTTACAATACGTATTTACATGGAATTAGGATCAGCTAGCGGCCGCGACAGGCTAACACTAGCATCAAGGCGATAGAAAAATGCACCCTAACATGAAAAAAGTGACAGCATCCATGGAGCGGTGCCAAAAATCATGCTTGTCAGCCCAACTTCACTTTTCAGAATCTAGGGACAAAAAGAGCTTACAAATATCCCTCTAAGGAAAAAAAATAATTAAAAAAACAGGAAGGCAGAATGGAGCAGCCAGGATGAAGTTCAGCACTGGTTAACAATGCCCCTAGCCAGGGGGCGTGGCTTGAGCGCCGCGCGTGATGGCAGCTTGACGGCAAAGCTCCGCCGTCGGGTGCCTGTAAACGGCGTTTTTCTCCGGTTTTCGGCGTCGGAGAGACCCTAGAGGCACTGCATTCTGCCCATGAAGATGAGGTGAGTTGCGCACAGTGGGCCCGATTCACAGAACTAACTTAAGCCAAAATCCTAAACTTACTACCATTTTGGTATTCACAGAAGGCACTTACTCATTTCGGTATTCACAGAAGGCACTTACTCATTTCGGTATTCACAGAAGTTAGGAGTCCTAACTTTAGGACTCCTAAATGCCTTCTGTGAATACCGAAAGTCTTAAAATTTGGATTTTTCTCAACTTTACTACTACTAAACTGAGAAAAATCCTAATTTTAAGACTTTCGGGATTCACAGAAGGCGTTTAGGAATCCTAAAGTTAGGAGTCCTAACTTTACTGCTACTAAATTGAGAAAAATCCTAACTTTATGACTTTCGGTATTCACAGAAGGCATTTAGGAGTCCTAAAGTTAGGACTCCTAACTTCTGTGAATACCGAAATGAGTAAGTGTCTTCTGTGAATAGCAAAATGAGTAAGTGCCTTTTGTGAATACGAAAATGGTAGTAAGTTTAGGATTTTGTCTTAAGTTAGTTCTGTGAATCGAGCCCAGTGTTTTTAAGCCACCTGCTTACCTGCTTGCTCTGGAAACTTTCGAAAATCGGCCCGTTTTTAATACGGCCGCCATTTTGTTTTTGCTCCTGGCTCTGCTGCTCGTTTTTTCACTGCAAAATGACTTTTCTCTTGAATTTTGGTCCGAATTATCACCAATACCCTCTCCTTCCTTCTGACAGCCTGTAATTTAGATGCTGTTTATTGTTTCAACGCTATTTTTGCAACGCTATTCCTTCTTCATGAATTGAGGTGCCGCCATTTTGTCATGAGAGGCAGTTAGAGCATTCCTCTCACACAAATGCTTCACTAAGCTTTTTTAATGCTCTTTTACTGCGCTCTGTGGCTCTTATCCCTCTTTTTACGCCTTCTTGTTGTCGTCCTCTCCTGGAGTGCGGTGATTTGTTTGAAAAGCCTGTTGCATTCAAATTATTTCCTATTTCTCTATATGGGGAAACTCCGCAACCTAAAACTCTCTACCTCTTCTCACACTCACACTTGCTCAGATTCTGATTCTGATCCTCCCGGCATGGAGGAAAGTGCATCACAAAAATCAGATTTGACTTCTGGGGCTATGCCTCAACTAAATGACTTAAAAAAGATCCTCCTTCTCCAGGTTCTTCATCAAATTCTGCCGCCATGGATCTTATACTGGAGGAAATTCGTGCGTTGAAGCCTTTTATGGCTGAAACTACCAAAACTTTGCAATTTTTACATGACAAATGGTCTTCTTTGGAGTCTCGAGCCCTTCTTGTGGAGCAGTCAACAGAATCTCTTCAGAATTCCTGTTCTAAGATTGCCTCTCTGGAAAAGGACATTTCCCTCCTCAAGAGACAGGCGCAGGATTTGGAAAATCGAAATCACAGGAATAACCCCCGTCCTTATGGTTTGCCGGAACTCACAGAAGGTTCCAACCCGGCTGAATTCTTTCAATCATTTTTGCCAAAACTTCTGGATCTTCCTGCTTCCACCAATTTCAATATTCAACTAGCGCATAGACTGGGCTCAAAGATTTCTACGAAACCTCGAGGAGTTATCATGTTATTCTTACAATATACTGATCTTCTCCAAGTTTTATCTGCTGCCAAATCTAAAAAACAGATTGTTTGGGAAGGTCACCGCCTCTATCTTTCCCAAGATGTGGCTAAAGTAACAGCAAACCGACGCAAACAGTTCCTGGATCTACGCCCACAACTGCGTGCTCTTAACGCCAGGTTTGGTCTACTTCATCCCTGCCTTTTCAAGGTTACCTGCAAAGATAAGACTACGACTTTTGATGATCCCGTCGCTTTGCTGGAATTTCTCCGTCGACAAGGGGCTGAAGTTATGGACACCTCAAGAATTGTTTGAATTATTAAGCTTATAGTTTAGGTAATTTGTTTCTTTCTTGTCGTGTTGCGCTTTCACTGTGTTTTTTCCCCTTTTTTGTCACTTTTTCCTATATGTTGTGTCTTTTTTCTTCTATGTATGTTATACAACAGATATGTTTTGTCTCTTTTGACGAATAAGTCTCTGCTTTCCCTATTTTGCAGGTCTACCCATATTTCTCTCCATCCCGATGTTACCCTTTAGTCAAGTACCATGTTGTCCTTTGTTGGGTGTCTGATGGTGTTTTGCTCTCGTTGTTGAGCTCGTCGTCCCCCGGCGTCGTCACCCCCACTCTTCAGTCTGTATCTGTAAGTATGTTCTTCATTGTTTCTCTTTGTTATTCACTGTCTACTGTTTCTCTTTCTTTACCTCTCTTCTTTTCTCTTTCTCTTTTATTGTCTCTTACTCTTCCTTTGCTTATACAAAATTACGTACTTTCTCTTTGTTCCCTACTTATGTCCTTTCATTCTTTGCTTCTAAACGTTATCATTCCTTTGCTTTTCCCTCATCTAATGGTTTTTCCTTACATTCTTTTGCTGATTCAAGTTCCGGGTTGTTACATGGAACGTTAAAGGGTTGAATAACCCTATTAAAAGGCAACGGGTTTTATCCCATTTAGCTAGACTCAAAGCGGATATAGCTCTGCTTCAAGAGTCCCCACCTTTCTGACTCTGAAGCTTTAAAACTTAAACGTTGCTGGGTGGGTCATGTTTTTCCTTCACCTGCTTTGGGTAAGAAAAATGGAGTTGTGTTATTATGTCACAAAAAGTTAAACGTTTCTCTTATTTCTCAGGAATGTGATGTTGAAGGTCGATGGGTACTAGTTACATTAACTATAGATAAAATTCCTGTGGTTATATATAATGTTCATGCTCCTACTGGTGTTAATAAATTGTTTTGGCCTGCTATATCAGAGAAATTAGCTACGATTACTGAAAAGTATGTTATTTTTGGTGGTGATTGCAATCAAATCTTAGATCCTATTTTAGATAGAACAGTCGGCTTTGTTAAGGGTCGTCTCTCCTCTGATAATTCACGTGTATTTTTTAATATCTTAAGTAAAGCACCCTCACTTTCTCACCCTTTAGCTGCCATTTCTCTAGATGCGGAGAAGGCTTTTGATAGGATAGGCTGGGAGTTTATATTTCAAGCCCTTAAGTGGGCAGGTTTTCCCTCCAAATTTATTTCCCTTATTTCCCTACTTTATTCTAGTCCTCAAGCTTCGATATTTGCAAATGGTATGGTTTCAGATAACTTCCCATTGCAGAGAGGAGTGAGACAAGGTTGTCCTTTATCCCCTTTATTGTTCGTATTAGCATTAGAACCTTTTCTCACTAAAATCAGGAATGATGTCCATATCACTGGCTTTCAATTTGGCTCTCAACAAGTTAAACTCTCGGTCTACGCCAATGACATTCTTCTGTACTGTTCTGACCCCCAATCTTCACTCCCTTTATTTTTACAGCAGGTCTCCTCTTTCTCCAAAGTCTCTGGATATCGTCTTAATGTAGATAAATGTGAGATTCTACCTTTGAATTCTCTCTGTCAAAAACATCTTTTTGAACACACTGGTTTTTCGTGGCAGCCGTTGAAAATTAAATATTTGGGGATTTGGTTTGCTCCTCTTTTATCTGATACTCTTAAAATTAACTTTAAATCCATTTCTAAAAAATTGAACGCTGCCATTACACAATGGAACCCTCTTTTTCTTTCTTGGTGGGGTCGGCTCGACTCCATTAAAATAATGTTAGTGCCAATTATATTATATACCATATCTATGATCCCTGTTCATATTCACTCTCATTATTTAAAACAATAGACTCCATCCTTCTGAAATTTTTGTGGAATGGTAAGCGCTCTCGTATTGCTATTGCTACCTTGAAGAAGGAGAAATCTATTGGAGGACTTAAATTTCCTGATTTTCAATCTTATCACAGAGCTTTCTCTTTGAAACAAGCTGCTATGTGGCTTTCTTCTGAACTTCCCTTCTATCCTCCATTGTGGCTTCAAATGGAATCTTCCTTCCTTACTCCCTTTCATTTCCATGAAATCCTGGCCTTTACGTCAAACGTAACCTCATTGCGTAATCCCATCATCTCTCACTCTCGTAAAATCCTTATTCCCTATTTATCCTCCTCGTATCCATCTGCTATCTCTACTCATCTACAACCCATTTGGCATAATAAACATATACAAGTTCGTAACCGATCCATTTTCTGGAAGTCTTGGCATTCTCGTGGTTTAATATGGGGTTCCCAACTTCTCTCTTCTAATCTCCCTCTTTCTTTTGCTGATCTACAAACATGTTTTTCTCTTCCCTCCTCTTCTCGCTCTCAATATATTTCACTCTGTCCTGCTCGTGTTCAGTATCTTCAATCACTCCCCCCTACTAATGACATTCCTAGTCCTCTTCGTTCCATTTCTTCTGCATTGGATAACCTTCCATCTGCCTCCTTTCTTTATAAAAATGTTCAATATTTAGGGAATAGGGCTAAATCCAAGGTTGAGTTGGCTTGGGAAAAAGATTTCTTGCAGGATTGGTCCATTCCTCTTTGGGACAAGATTTGGATGAAATTACATAAGACCTCTAGAGCTGCTAATACTACCCAAACTTTATATTTTATTTATAATCGCACTTTATTTACCCCACTAGCCTTATCGACTTTTTCCTCGGATACCCCTTCCACTTGCTGGTCCTGTCCTTGCCCTTGTGCAGATTTGAAACACATGTTGTTTGATTGTCCGCCCATCTCCCGTTTTTGGAACCTGGTATGGGCTCAACTCCAGAAGATTTTTAAATTCCAATTCCCCTTCTCCAGTGTCAATATTTTTCTAGGTTCCCTTTCCCCTATTTTCTCTCAATCCTCACACCAACACACTTTATTAGACCTTTTGGTAGCTATTGCTTTTCATCTCATCACCTCCAATTAGAAGCAAGCTACTGAAGTTTCTTTTCGTGCTTGGTGGAATGCGGTTTGCTTCCACCGCAGACTTGACACTAACTTTGTTACTCCCGTTTCCCTAGCAATTAAACGTGATCTTTTATGGCTCCCTCTAACCACTTACTTATCTCTAGTTGCTACCTCGACACCTTCTTCCAATATTGAAAATGCTGAAGTTCGGAAACCACCATGATTTTTTCCATTGCCTTTTGATATTCCTATTGAATGTGCATTTCATATCATTTCAAATATTTTACTTCTTTATTTACAGTGTTTCTTACAGTATTACTTTACCCTGTATCTATTCTTGCTGTTTCATGAAATTTTTATTATGTCCTTATTCACATTAGATGTTTTTGCTTGGTTGTAATTTTTGATTGTTTCTTCATTTTCTGTCTTTGCTTCTTTATCTTTCAATAAACTCAAACTTAAAAAAAAACAATGCCCCTAGCCCCTCAACAGCCAGGATGACTAGCCAGAATTCCCAGGAAAAAGGAAATGCAGATTCAGGACCTCTTTTATGAAAAATGGCGCATCACTGGGGAAAAACAGTAATACATCACTTTTCATTGTGCCATCCTTGAGACACCATGAAGGCACCATATTTACATCAATACTGTGCAGTCCTGCGTTTCCCCTTGTGCTAACATTAATTTCAGCGGCATAGCGCCAAAACAGGCACCCATTCCCCATAGTGCAAGGGTGCCTGCATTGTGGGAAATTATTGTTTATGTGCAGGAAGGTGTCCATTCTTCATCTACAGGCCAACAGGATACCACCCACTTTTCAACAACACCATCGTAGACCTCATTACACTCCAGGCTCTCGCATCCACTGATTATATCCTACTCAGGGACCTCACTTTCCACCTGAACAGTCCATTTTCACTGGACCTCTTCCACTTTTGTCTTTGGCAAATGTTGGAGAAGACACAATGTGTGCTTGGAAACAAAGACATTAAGGTGGAAAATGCCTACTTCGAGCATCACTCCAGTCAAGTGATTGACATAATTTCCACCGCTGCGGATAACCATAAAGTGGGAATGGTCATATGTACTAGAAGACAAAAGTAAAAAGAGTAACTGATGCCATCTCAAATATCTTTCACCTATCCATGTTATGTCTAGACATTTCAATCCTAACCCACCTTTAAAATCAGCTTTCTTGGCTTTCTCCTTGTCCCAACATATGAAACTGTGACCAACAAGCTAAACATGAATCATATTACACCTGAATTCACTGTGCAAGAATGCATGAAGAGAGAGCCACACAAACAAATATGAACACAGGTAAATGATTGTGCATTGGAACAGTATATTGCATCAACAACTTCATTTTGCACGGAGCTCAGGTATTGGTTCAAATTCAAATTGGACTAGCAATGTAGCACAATACTACCAAAAACAACACAATGATGTCACAAAATAATGTAGCCTACACAAATGCATTTTCACATGTTTTGGAAATGGCCATTTTTGCAGGGTTGTTCCAGACATATTGCTGTCTTTCTCTTCTGTTTTTTACTACATTTTTGTTGGCTGTAGGACTTGTGCACTATTTCACCGCTGACCAGTTCTAAAGTGCTTGTGTTATGGATCTAAAATGTAATGGCATTTGGTTTCTCCATGATTGGTATATTTGATTTTCTGATAGGTCCCCAGTAGAGTGCACTATATGTGCCCAGGGCCTGTAAATTAAATGCTGCTAGTGGGGCTGCAGTACTGATTGTGCCACCCACATGGGTAGCCCTTTAACCATGTCACAGGCCTGAAACTGCATAGCTTGTGTGTGCAATTTCAAACTTTCATTTCAACCTGGCAAGTCCACCTACTCACCAGACCCAAACCATCACATTTGTTACATCTAAGTCACCCCTAAGATAGGCGCTAGTTGCCCCTCTGGGCAGGGTACTGTGTATTTAAAAGGTAGGACATGTACTTTGGGGTTTTACATGTCCCGGTAATAAAAAACTTCTAAATTTGTTTTTCAATACATCAAGGCCTAGCTCTCCCCTCGATTATCATTGGAGCGCCCTTGTAATACTTTACAACTTCCAATTGTAAAGTATTACAAGTATTCCAAGCTTTTGATAGACACCTCATAGGTTGTGTCTTTGTGTGTTGGAAGGGAGCTGTTATCACAGTATTCACTCTCTCTGCCTACACGGTTTTAAGGGGGTTTGTTCTATATATCTGGGGTTTTGTTTTTAATTATTTCTCTTGCGCTGCTCGGGGGTGATAATCCTTATCACCTTCCCGCCAGGATTATTCGCTCTCCCTGACTTACGGTGTTCGTCCGTGCGAGTGGACCCGCCATCTTGGGAGTTAGCGTTTCAGCTCTCCACGACTGTTCAGGATAAAAATCGACAAAGGCAAGCCTGTCTGCGCCCGTCCGCGCTAAGGACACGCTCAGGGCCAGCCATGCTGCCCCTTTTGATAAAATTTGGGTTCTGATAGAGTCTGTCGTCCTATTAGTTACACCAGTGAAGAGCTTCACAATATTGGTGAGTGGGGCAAAGTTAAGGAGGAATTTATTCTTGCTGAAATTGCTTTCCCAACATCACCCTTTGACTTGTGGGCTATTAAATGTAAGATCTTTGCCCAAGCACAGCGTGGAAATTCAGTAGTTGCTGGAACTTCATGAACTAGATGGTCTGTTCATGACAGAGACCTGGACTCACTTGGAATGTGAGGTTGATCCAGGCTGGGCCTGCCCGCCTGGCTATAAAATGTGCCATAAACCTAGATTGAGTGGGAGGGGTGTTGGGGTTGGTGTGATCTAGAAAGATAGCTGCAACCTGGTTACCATTGATATTGATGTGGTTGAATGTTTTGAGCTTCCTGACTTTGCCATAAAGAATGACCATGGTCATGTTCTAACAGGGATTATCTGTTATAGACCCCAGGGGGCTTTTAGTGTGCTTCAGCAGCAATCATTGCTGGAGATCTTCACCAATATGGCCCCCTCTCGCAGATTAGTGATTCTGGGTGATTTTAATCTTTGGCTGAATGGAACCTTTGACTCAGGTTATCATAATGTCCTCCAATCATGTGAAGGCCTTGGCCTTTTTCAGCGGGTGACTAAAGCCACTCATACAGGTGGGAACATACTTGATCTAATTTTCACAGAGGCTCGACATCTCAACATTGTGGAAATGCTGCCTATGGACTGGACTGATCACTTTTTGATTAAATTCTATGTGGACACTGCTACTCATAATAATCAGGCAGCCTGCATTATGAGGGACTATGTTAGCAGAGATTGGAAGGCTCTCCTGCGTAAGAGGGGTTTAGCCCCCTTGTTTGAGGTAGAGGACTGCTTTTCAGTAGATAGCAGGTGGAGGAGAACTATGTATCTCTCTGCTCGAAGATTACTGCTGTTTTAGACTCGATGGCCCCTTTAAAAAATCACAGAAGCAGGGGCAGACCTTCGGCCCCTTGGTTTAATGATAAATTAAAAATCCTGAAATCGGATTGTAAACATGCGGAGAGGAAGTGGAGACGGGGTTATAAGGATAAGGATAAGCACACCTGGACATCCAAGATTGTGTGTTATAAGAAAGAGATCAACAGGGCCAAGGCAGAATACTTCTCCAACACGATTCTTAATATCCCCAACAGTTCAAGAAGTACTTTTAACATCTTGAACAGTTTAACCAGTCCAAATTGCACTAAGAATCTGATACCCCCTCTCAAGAACTTTGTGATAAGCTGGCTAGGTTCTTCACTGATAAAATGTAAACTATTATTGATGATTTGGGGGGATCCCCATCAAACTGATTCTGAAATTACAGACACTATGGGTCTTAGTGGTATCGTTGAGAGTGGCATTGTTGCTTCTATTAACATTTCAGAAAGCTTGACGTAAGTCCCGTGCTCTCCATGCCACTGGAATCAAGCTATCCTGGCTGAAGAGGGGTGAAACCCCGAAACCGGTCAGAGGATGCTTGTTTCCAGTCCAGGGAGGACCTGGCTTAGCAGGGCGGGCTGGACTGTTCCCATGAAGCACAGGGTCAAGACTGATTTGCATAAGGCTGGGTTCAAACTGGAATGGCATGGTGAGCAAAAAAACAATGGATTTAGGCCCAGATTCCTGGACTGGGGTGAATGTATGACATTGTTCTGCATTCTGTCCATCAACTGTTGTTTTTGCATTTGTCACCTCAAGTGGGACGGGTATGCTCAGACGTGGGTCCCGTGTTCTCCATGCCACTGGAATCAAGCTATTCTGGCTGAAGAGGGGTGAAACCCCAAAACCGATCCTAGGATGCTTGTTTCCAGTCCAGGGAGGACCTGGCCTAGCAGTTCCGGCTGGACTGTTCCCATGAGGCACAGGGTCAAGACTGATTTGCATATGGCTGGGTTCAAACTGGAATGGCATGGTGAGCGAAAAAACTATGGATTTAGGCCCAGATCTCTGTACTGGGGTGAATGTATGACATTGTTCTGCATTCTGTCCATGAACAGTTGTTTTTACTTTTAGAAAGTTGGCATTTTCTTACTTTATCCATTCTGTGCCTAGGCCGGTCTCTGTAATACACATCTGGGTTGGGTGACAGCTGGGCTTTGTGCATTCCCTCTAGAGAGTCACACACAAAGGGAGCTGGGGTGTGCCCTGCATATCCAAATGGCCCATCACCAGGCTGATGGGGCATCCTGAGCTAGAGCGAGAGTGAGGAGCAGACACTTGCACCTTAATAGGGCTATATCTGTTCCCACACAAAGAGTTGCATACTCCCCTGTAGTGTGTCTGGAGCAGAGATAGGAAAAGACAAGGTCTTGTGCATCAAAAATACCTTTCTTTAAAGTCTCCCTACTTCAAAGGCTAACATGATCTAAGTAATGTACCTCTGAAAACATGTACTCAGAACACTTCTGGAACTGAGGACATTCTATCAGGAAGAAGAGCTGTTGTGCTGCCTGGAGGAACTGCCATTTTGCTGCTTGTCTTGCTGTGTTGGCCAGCTGCATGCTGCTTCTTGCCAAAGAGTGAGCGGGCTGGACTCTCTCTAAAGGCTCTCCAAAGCCTTGTGGGCTTGCCTACTGTTTATGAAGTCTCAGGGATATCAAACACTTCACCTTAAGCTTGATAGCAGCACCTGGGCTCTTCTGCTGTGAGTCCTCCTCTGCCAAGTGGTGTCAAATACAGTCCTGGGCCCTTGAACATGAGTGGTTGCTTCTGCAACCCGAGAAACCAACACATCGACACCGGAGCATTGATGAGAACCGGCGCATTTCTCTGCGATGTAATTGCATTGCTGCTGACTGCACCGAAGTGATGGACACTGCTGTCTGTTTGTGTGATCAATGGCCTAGATTTACAACGTGGCCAGACTATGCTGACACAGTGCTTCTGAAATCACTGCGGCTGCTTGTGTCTCGGACACCGCATCACCAACGTCTGTGATGCTCCTCTCCCAACACCAACGCAGTCCTGGCCCTACGCAGCTTCACACCAACACATCGCCTACAGCCCAGTGGTTTGACCTCGGCACCTCAGTCTGATGCACAAAGCGCTTGACATAGACAACATAGCCCGATTTCATAAACAACAAATTGCCTTCGACAGTGACACATCTCCTTCTTTGTTCAACGCATCGTTCCCAAGCTTCGGAGCATCAGTGGGTCTGTGTGACTCCTGTACCCTGATCGCGCTTCATTGCAATTGGACTGAACTTTTCATTTTGCCTTGGTCAAGGGTGACCAGATTCCCCCAGTTGGAGATACTGACTCCTAAGCACTGCATTTTGATTTGAACTTGCAAAATTCATACCTTGACTCGTGTATGTTGGATTGTTATCGTTTTATTCTTGTTTTACTGAGATAAATATTAACTGTTTTTCTAAACAGGTGTGGAGTACTTTTGTAGTGTTTTCACTCTGTTACTGTGTGTGTGTGTGTGTGTGTGTGGTCAGAGTCACTGCTCTCCCCGTACAGCTCCACTGTTTTGGGTCTGCCCTTAGCACTGCTCAAGCTTTTTGCCAGGTAGGTGTTCGAGGCCCTCCTCCACCCGCAGACTCTTTCCGGCCTGTGCCTCATCCCTTGTGGTCTAGTAGAAGAGCTTGCTCTTCTACTAGTCCGCTCTGTGTGTGTCATCTTCTTTCTGTTTGTCTTTTTTCTTTCTTTCCTTGCCTTTTTTCCACTGTTTTTCCTCTCATCGCCTCTTGTTTCTTTCTTGCCTCTGCCTACTTTTCCCACTCGCTCCCTTCCGCTGATGCCCCCGTGGCCCTTCCCCAGTGTGTTGCTCCCCCTCTTAGCTGTTCACCCACCCTGACCCCTACTTAATGGGGACCGCTGCACTGAAAGAAGAGCAAGACCTTTAACCTCCTCCAGGGCTGTGTATCTCTAGACACAATTTCAGAATAATTGTCCTTCTTTAGTAGAGAGCAACACTTTTTTTGGGGGTGCTGAAGATGCTGCCCAAAGTCTTCTCAGGTCTCAGCACCAATCACTGGGCACAGGTGCATTAACCAGAGCTCTTCAGCTCGTTAGCTCAAGGGTGCCTTTTCAAATAGGAGGGGGTGGGCGCACACTGCCTCACACTCCAGCACTCAGTTTGCCCCAATGCATCATTATAAATGCAGTGCATGATAACACTTTCTTCGGTGTAAGGCTTTAGTTTTTCACCCTTGTTGGTGCAGCCAGTGCTGTGTATCTCTAGGCATGTGTTTCAGGAAAATTGTCCTTCTTCAGTAGAGAGCAACACTTTTTTTGGGGGTGCTGGAGATGCTGCCTGGAGATGATTCCTGTAATCTCTAGTGATGATGGTTAACAAACCAGAAACACATTTCTGGAGATCAGCAACATCTGCGCCAACTCTGGCGAAATATCCGAAAATATTTCAGCAAAGCGAGCAACAAGAGACTGCATTTACCAGAATGCCAGGGGCGAACCATGCCTGAGCAGTGAAGCGGTGTGCTCCCACCACTGTTTTCTATTTAAAAGCAAGAAAACAAGTGGGTCCCATGCTCACCACACCACTTGATTCAAGCTAACCTGGATGATGAAGGGTGATGCCCTGAAACAGGTCCCAGGATGCGTGTTTCTGGTCCAGGGAGGACCTGGCTTGGCAGTTCAGGCTGGACTGTTCCCACACGGAACAGGGTCAAGACTGATTTGCATATGGCTGGGTCCAAACTGGGGTGGTGTGGTGAGCAAAAGAATGATGGATTTAACCCAGATCCTTGTGACTGGGGGTGAATGTTTGCATTGTCATCATTCCGTCCATCAACTGTTTCTTTAGCCTATGTCGCCCTAAGTGGGAAGGGTATGCCCAGCCGTGGGTCCCGTGCTTACCACACCACTAGAGTCAAGCTAGCCTGGCTGATGAAGGGTGATGCCTTAAAACCGGTTCCTTCCAGGATGCTTGTTTCCGTTCCAGGGAGGACCTGGCTTGGCAGTTTGGGCTGGACTCTTCCCACAAGGAATAGGGTCAAGACTGATTTGCATATGGCTGGGTCCTAACTGGGGTAGTGTGGTGGGCAAAAGAATTATGGATTTAACCCAGATCCTTGTGACTGGGGGTGAATGTTTGCCTTGCCAGCATACCGTCCAGCAACTGTTTCTTTTGCATATATCACTCTAAGTGGGAAAGGTATGCCCAGATGTGGGTCCCGTGCTCCCCACACCACTGGATTCAAGTTAGCCTGGCTGATGAAGGGTGTGCCCTGAAACCGGTCCCAGGATACTTGTTTCCGGTCTAGGGAGGACCTGGCTTGGCAGTTCGGGCTGGACTGTTCCCACAAGGAACAGGGTCAAGACTTATTTGCATATGGCTGGGTCCAAACTGGGGTGGTGTGGTGAGGAAAAGAATGATGGATTTAACCCAGATCTTTGTGACTGGGGGTGAATGTTTGCATTGTCAGCATTCCGTCCATCAACTGTTTCTTTTGCATATGAAAATATTGCAGCAAATCTAAATATTACTCAAAATGTCACTTTGGATTTCCAAGACCATTTCTACAGAAAGGAAGAACAAACAATTTAAGGTCAATATGTAAGACATGCTGTTATCACTGAAAAACACTTAGGGCTCAATTTACGAAGTTACTTATGTGTAGTAAAGTTATGAGTGCGTTGCCTCGGCACTGGGGCGGAAACTCCACACTAAGAACTGCAGTGCAGAAATTCCGCCCTGAGTGCAAAGATTCCACTCCGAGTGCGGAAGCTCTGCCATGAGTGGAGAGACTCTGCACTCATAACATTTCTACAAATAAATAACTTTGATAATTCGGCCCCAATCTTAGAAGACCACACACATCAATGACTACAACCCTTTAATTGTAAGTATGTAGGATGTTAACATGGATAGACAATTTGTTGCAGATTACTCTACAGTGGTTGTTCGATATGTTACTTTGTACACTACAAAGGCAGAAAAGACAGATATTAAGGAAGTATGAGAAGGAATATCTGCTGAGTGATCCTTAAGTTAAAGAGCATACAGATTTAGACTCTAAATGCATGCTCACTGTGAGGTCAATAGATTTATAGCCTGTGACTGCTTGAGCTCCTCAAGTTAATATGGTAAATCATGGGCAATCATGTGGCTTAGTTTTGGTTCATCATCTTCACAACTTTAATTTTACAATGGTAACAAAATACCTCATTTTATTGATTCAAAGATGTACTCTGAATTTCAGAAATATCAAAATGTATGTTTTTAACTGTACTGCTTCTCAAATGTCTATTTCATGTTGCACTTTTACTACTACTGCTATTATTTTTCAGCCTGGAACATTGCAGCATCAGTGCATTACTGAAAGAACAACACAGATTGGACTGAATGTGATGATAATACTGTCTTCTATGGTGCCGCATATATCATGTTACTTATATAGATAACTACACAGTTGGACATGGACAACATCAATGTTTTTTCATAACCAATATATTTGTGTTCCCCTGTGTTTCTTGATGAATTCAGTAGGTGGCCTGTTTCAACATCATTGGTGTTTTTACCAAAATATATATTACACATAACAATTACAATAAAACCATTCATTTTTTGTGTGCTTTAAATGCAGACCAAAGGTAGCCCAAAACTACAAAACATATAGCCTACAACCATGTAGACTATGCCTCATGGTACTAACTAAAAAGAAATAAGCTATAAACACAGCCCAATAGTAGTACATTACATCAACAACCATACACATTTTGTAGGTTGTTAAAAGAATATACATTTATTGATGCTTTATAAAAATATTAATGTAATAACAAGCTATACCTTATTACAAACATGCGCATATGATCATAAGTAACATTGGTCCGGTCCCATTTCATTCTATATCATTATTTTTACATCCAAAGATGTCTTTTATTTCGGTTACCATATTCATAAACGTTCTGAACATTAAAAAAAGTACAAATTCAATACAACAAAACAAAGGTTAAAAGTTAGTTATACTTAGGAAGATGTTATTTGTTATTACAATACTAAAACTACACAACCCTTTGAAATTCCAAAGTTCTAGCTATAACTTACAACTATATCTGCTGCCCTGTCACAAAATATTATAAGTCGCACACCTCAGAGCACAGTGGTATAAAAACTGTAAACATACTACATTAACTATAAATAATAATACTACTTATAATTCTACATGCAATGGTTTTACATGTTCAAATAACATCACTTCTATCATGTTAAACTATAGCATTCCTAACAATATTCATCACAGGTATAATTGCAGAATTTATGACAAGACTGCGCATGCAGACTGGCAAATTATAATTACTGTTTTTGTAGAAGACTTGTTCCTATTTATATACTTTTGAAAGCCACTTTCTATGAGTGTTTCTCTGTTACACCTGCCTGCTAGAACATCACATATTAAAAGCACTTACCCATGTTGTAGGAGTTCTGTAAAGGAGTATTGTAAGAAAATACCTCTTTTTGGCATGATCATTCCCATTTTAAGAACTGATGCTGCTTGTTTGTTGACTCTGTGCACTAGGACTCTGTCAACTAGGACCCAGTGCAGTTGCCCTGACCCCTAAAATATCCTTAAATTGGCTGTACTCCTAATTGGCATTTTTAACTTACCTATATGTCCCTAGTATATGGTACAAAGTGTATCCAAGACCTGTCAGCTAACTGTCACAAGCTGACTGCAAAACATATTGTGCCACCACTAAAGCGAATCATGTCTCCAGAAATACCAATGCAGTCAGGTGGTGCAGTCACATGTGAAAATAAACCTTTTGAAAGGCCAAAAACGTCCTATTTAATACTTCTGTCACCTGTAAGGTAGACCCTAAATGCTAATAGGGCGCCGTGCATATAATTTCAAAGTAGCACATGTATGTTTAATGTTTTACATGTACTAGCAGTGAAAAACTTCCAAATTTGTTTAGAGGCTGTCCCGTGGGGTAACACTGAGTTACACTTTTGATTTAATAAGTGCTAAATTCAGTTTGGGATTAGCTAATAAAATGGTTGAAGGACACATTTTAATAGTGATGTAAAATGTAATTAAATGGTAAAGTCAGATGTTATATTACTGTGAAAGAACAACCACTTTTAGGAAGTTGTTTTTTTTCTCCAAAAACAAAAGGCTTTACAGTCAGTGTCCATCTGTCTCCTGACCCTTGGTGGATTCCCTGGAGAGAGATGTGGGTTGCTCCAAGACAGTGGACAAAGGGATTTGAGTATTTGTCTATCTTCCTTGACCAGGATGGCCTGGTGGCTGTGCCCAGCCCCTTCCTGATCTTCAAACGATATCTACTCTGTCACTGGCAGATGTAAATCACACCAGGTCCTGCCTCTCCTTAGGCCCTCTAATCAGGCCAAAGGTAGGCAAAAAAAACCTGCCCAGAACTGGGTTAGGGGATGGGCATATCCACCCACAGCCTAGCACTGGGCATAAAAGTTGCAACCCTGGCACCACCTTCAAAACACTGCTAGACCTGTAGAAGACAGAAGAGGACTGCGCCTGCTGCGGAGACGTGTGAGGAGAACCCTAAGTGCTGAATATATGCCCACTTTTACCCAGGACACAAAAGGTCTACAAACTTTACTTGGAGAACTCTTAAGGAACTGGGACAAATATGCCAGCAGATCCACAAACATTTCATTGCTGGTGAGCTTGACTTTGCCATAGCTCGCACTACATTCCCCCCTCAATGTCAGAAACCCTCAACACCAAGGCTGCTCCAAGTCCATCCCAAAGCTTTCTTGACACTACTTTCATTTAAGACTCAATGAAAGCTGAAGTCCTCAGGGTACAAAAACTCAAACTTCTCCTGCCGGATCTTTTCTTATCTAAACCACCCTGACTCCAAAAACATCAACATCGAAAAGCATCTTTTCCACCAGGATTGACCTAGTCCTTGTATCCAAACAGTGTTTCATCACATTTGGTTTAAAACTTAATCTTGTACCAACGTATCACAACTAATTTGTCACAGTTGATGTTTAATGCATTTTGGTGCATGCCTTATTTGAAACTATGCTTCTAAATACTTTACACAATTTTTTTAAGTTACATATTTTCCTAAGTTTAGCCTTCCTGCTCTGTGCCATACCTACCAGAAGCTGATTTCAGTTTTAAATTACTGAAACCTTTACTGGAACTAACAAGCATAGTGCCATTATTCCTTGTTTCGAATTATCAACTAATGATCCACTTTCTCATAAATATAAATGTGTTTATCATCCTCTACTTAGGAAGCTCATTTTCTTGGTGAATGCCAGGGTGACTTCTGGACAATTTTTATGTGATCTCCTCTGCTTTTTCATCCACATCCCTCACCACCTTTGCATCATTTTAAACTCATGCAAGGGGCCCTCTTGCCTATTCACCGTCTCAGTTAACATCACTTGCGCTACGAACAACTGTGAACTCTAATCTCCTCATTGCATGCAGTGAATGGAACATTGCTATCAAACACTTTGCTGCAGAACATCTTGGGCAGCATTATGCACTTTGTGGCTGTGCTGCACTTCATGGATTTAGTTGTGGGTGACAAATAGGAGGCAACAGACACCATCATCAATATCAGTAGCATGGCCTAAGGACCCCATAAACAGCCCATAATTAATGGCTGTTATATGGTTCCTACAAATGTAGCAGGACTTCATATCAGACCAACACAAACTTCACAATATAGAGACTTAGTTCACATATATCATCAGTAAGTGTTGGTGTGTTTCAGCTGGCTCACAGTACCATATCCAATCCCTAAACTGACCAGGGTTACAGATATTATTGGCAACCTCGAACAAGACACTCTGATTTCCAAGGAATTTGTGGAAACAAATCTAACCGCTTCGTTTGTTACTCTATTATGCCCATGTAAGCAGAAGAAAGATACAAATATCCACTTTCAAACATTTATTGAAATGATCGTATTCTTAAAAGAAAGCATGAGCTGCGATTATCAGAAAGATGATACATGTTACTGTAATCCTTATTATTAGAATAGCAAACAATATAAACAATTCAATCATGTTAATTGTTATTCATTTTATCTTACGCCTATCTGCATCTAATACTATACTAAAGAGAGCATAGCAGGAGTACCCCTCTACCAGATCATTTTAGATCATTTGAGATAGTCAAAGCCCCATACCTTGGACTTAGAGGTAGAGAGACCCATCTGAGTGTACAGGCTCCCTTCTCGGGAAGAAGGTAAGGTCAGCTTAGCTGCATCTGAGTCACAGTTCCCAGCGGTGCCATGATAATTCTAGCATGAAGTTTTCCTCTCACTGAGCTTTAGCAAATAAGCACATAAGTTATTTATATTATAAAATACTTTCTTATCCCATTGTGGCAGCAGAGCAGGGCAGCTCATTTGGCTTTGTCTATTTAAAATGAGGTGTCTTCTAATGAGCAAGAAAGAAAGAAAAACAAAGCCATCACGCTCTTAATGTATGACCGTGTAATTACCTGTACAGACTACAGGACATCAATACCAATGAGAAAAGCACATACAACACATTCACGAATTAACAGGAAAGTGTGTAAAAAGTCACCATGAAAAAGAGATGTTAACCTGAAAAGGGGAATCTAAAATGAAGACTACAGGTGGACCACACAACATGGGGAAAGGACAGGGGGGATATAACATCCATGTCACTAGCAGAGTGTACCTCCGCACAGCAAAAGGAAAGATTCCTTCAGAATAGTGAATACCAGCCGCAACAGTCTGCACATTAGGAAGCAAAGAAAGAGCTGAAATATACCTACCCCCAGAAGAGGTGGCGGAACTTCCTTGGGTTAAGTGTGGCTCTGTGGTTCAATGTGATAGATGCTTATTGTTTCCCATTGCTAGCATTCCTTTAACAAGCTTCCATATTGTAGGCGTTGTGTGCCTAATGCAAAATGAAACCCAATTAATTAAAGTTTCAGGATGCGATATCCTTTAAGGGCAGCCCATTATTAGTTGGAATAAAACCCCTCTGCGGCCCTATAAGTACCACCATGGCCCTAGATGCACAAACCTCATCTCTTTCCTCAACTTGCAGGTATGGTGCAAGAATGTTAATGTCAGAATATCTTCTGGCATACATATTGTGTCCTAAATATAGCTTACAAAAATATTGCCTTGCATCTTTTGCTGTGTTGTAATCTTACTCACAAAGTCTGCTTCTGCCTCCAGGTTCACACAGGAGGGTCTCTTGATCTGTTCTAACTATAAAAGGCAAGCAGCAAGTGAAAGCAGTGAATCACCGCACTTCAAGAGACACTTTCCAATACAATTATTGGCACACCGTACTACATTCCCTTGTTTCTTGAGGATTCTTTTCCAAGTTTTTGATGCTTGAAAATATTGTTCAGTGTTGTATTGTATTTTGTGTTCAAAATTGTTTGCATTCTTTTCATGTATTTTGCAAATGTTTTTGATTTTAAGCCGACATTTTGGTCCTTTTTATGAGTTGTGAAGTAATCCAGTTACAAAACACATTGTTGAAAATGACACAGAAGTTCATTTGCTCTGTCCGTAAGTGACAACAATAAGATAAAGAACAATCACTTTAAATAATGATTGCAAGTGAAAATCCTTTTGTGTGGCAAATACAGAGCTATCACATGTCAAGTGACAAATGGCACTAAAGCCAACCTTGTGCAACATCCACAAAAGTACAGTATTATCTATTTTTAAAAACAGAGCATGTGAGATCTGGGGTCTGTGAAACACAACATTTGAAAAATAGTTCCCTGGTCCAACCACCATACTCTAATCATTCGCCTCAGGGACATGCTCAAATCAAGTGAGACTAGCATGTGCATGCAGAAGCAGACCCTATGGAAGCATTCTACACAAAAACGCCATGGATGAAACCCTACTAGGCCACTTCATGATGTTGTGCCACATTCTCATCCTGTTGCACATGCCGTGCTGAAGCATGCACAGAACCAGGCAGTCCAGTGATGATGAAAGCCACAAAGAAATGCCAATACCCCACCTGATGATGGATCTATGTGTCTCTCCAAGACAGTGGCAGGTGATTGAGTGTAGACAAGCCAAACCATAAGAGAGAGGGCATAAGAACCTCACAGCATATAATTTTGCTATCAGATTTACCAAAACAAAAATGTTGGTTATTGTAGTAAAGTGGCTTCTACAGAGAAGAAGTTAGCATATATATGAGAAACCCCAGCCACAGCCAATTCAAGTCAATAATCTTTATTCAGCAAATGCCATAAAACTAAGACATAAAAAACCAGCACATAGAATATAAGCAAAAAGCGGTACAGAAAAAAAAAGATGGTAAGACCTATTTTCAACAAAAAATAAATCAGCACAAGACATGCTGCCATCACATATATGCGATTGTGCTTATGTATCATAACCTCATAGTATACCATTCCACAGGAACCACTGTTTTTCCTATATAGAAATCACATATCTGGCTCTTCAAAATGTTTCCTACTTATAAGTGCCATTCTCATAACATTTATGACAACATAACAAATGTCTAATGTGCTAAGTTGCTGCAGTAACAACAAGCCATCCTGATGGCTCAAATTTGTACTATGCAGGATGGGAACCAAAAAGAGTTCCACAGTATTGCATGAAGTGGGCAGAACAGTATGAAGAGACTTGTGCGCTGTTTAGATATATTATCACACTGACAAGCAGGTATGTCAAGCTGCCAAGTTTCTTGCAAGGGGAAAGCAACCCACAAAATTTTGTGCATAATCTAAAAAGGGTAAGGGAAAAACGGTGGGCAGGGTTGACTATTCATTCTAAATAAGTTTCCATACCCCCTGTAGGTGATACAAGAGCATCTAATTACAGTATCATAGACTAGGCCCCCAAGCCTCAACTTCATACATTAATATAGATAGTGAATTTTAACTACTCTTTTGCAATTAAGAGTTTTTCTGTGGATTATTTTACAGTTCTGGAAGACCTATTGTTTCGAAAGTTATTCTTAAATATGAGAGACAAGGAATCTGCTCCCAGTTATCAAGAGTCAAGAAAATTGGAAATACAAGTTCTAACCAAACCCGCCTCCAATTAACCCCCCTCTTGATCCAAAGTATTTGTGGTGCAACCCCATTTGAATCCTTCAAATAATGTAGCCCCAGTTCCTCATGGCATATAAATGTGGCAGTGCCTCAAGTAACTAAGAGTAATCTGCGGGTGAAATGGCTTTCTGCACGTTGGATAGATCTCACATTACTATCGCCCCACTGACCGGCGCAAGTTCGAAAATTTCCCTGTTGTCTCACACCATGAATAGATCTAATTTGAGAGGTAAATTTGCCTGAGGGACTGTGACAGACCTTTATTGTTAGTCTTGATGCAAATGTCTTATGAGGGCAAGGAGATCTATTTCAACCTCCATCTGTTCCATTGAGGCCCATACCTTTGAATGATTCACTAGATTGATTGCACTTGACAGCTCCATAAAGGCCGGACATAAAGTGTCCTCCTTGTGCATGATTTCCATGCTATAAGATACAAATTTAGACGCAGCCTCCAGTGCAATTCCTGGTCTAACACCATATTATACCCCTGTCAAGCTGTCACTTTCAGGAGTCCTGGTTTCCAGGTGAGACAGGATCTTAGCACTGAAATCTAATAAGGAGATTGGTCTATAACAAGATGGCGATGATATATCTTCTTTTTTTAAAACAGGGACAATGATAGCTGTCCTTTGGGATGGGGCATGTCATAGGGCCTGGTTTAGAACTTGGCGGAAGGGTTACTCTATTACAACAGTGACGGATATCCTGTCTGCTGAAATATAAATCTCATTGCATCCTATTTATAGTTCCATGAGATGAGGCTTAAAGCCTCCAGTGATAAATGGGATTCTTGGTCTGAAGATGTCTCTGTTACTTCAAGTATTTGACGGGCTCCTAATAAATATAAATCCAGTTAAGTTTCCATCTGGCAATTGAACTTAGTCAGGTTGCCCAAGGAGTGCAGTCAATCAATCATATCGATTCCTTCCATGGGATCATATTGGTTACTCCCAGGAACATTGTAACAATACTTTATATCAGCGTACAGAGTTAGACCCTTCTGATAGTTCCTGTCATTGTTTGTTAAGGGGGTACTGGCCTTCAAAGGAAGCCAAGGGGATGAGCCTGTACGCCCGCTTGTTTATTGCAAGATAGTTTAGGCAATGTAGAAGATGGTTAACGAGCTTTGGGTTTCTAAAGTTTATTACTGCACAGACGCCTTCTGAATTTTTGCAAGATTGTCCAACCCACCCTACCCTGAAGGTAAGTAGGATCTCATTATACAAGTCGTCATAGTGACCAGTCTTAGACAGTAGTTGATAAGCAGTCTTGTGTTTTAAGGCCACATCATCCTCCTCAGTCCCATTTAAAACTGGTGGTACATTTTCTAACACGATCACATAGGGAGTGCAGTTGCAAGGACTCTGTGTGGGTACACTCATTATATTTTTTGCACTTTTTATACAACGCGGTAGATTCCCCTTTGGTTGTCCACGCCTCTAAACTGGAAGAAATGGATCAGAGTTTCTTTTGAGCCATCAGTTGTCTTTCTACCCACATTAAATGAATCCAGACCCTGATCTGATAATGTGGGTGCTATCAGGGGTATATTAACTGATTCTTCAATTCTGCCAGTGGCAACATTATGTTTATAGTCTAAAAGTGTGAACCATGGGAATACATTTTCCAGCTGATGCCTAATCAATGCCATGATCTTAGGTTCAATTTAATTACAAAAGTAATTTATTATTAATTCTGTTTTGATAAAATAAACTGATTACATAGCCCTGTGGCAAATTAATGGGAATCTTTTATTGCTTCTTCTTTTCCATTTTTTGTTTAGCACCATCTAAGGGTTGTTTTCCACAGCCACTTTGATTTTCTCCAGCTGACACAGATAAGCTTTTTGAAGCAGCTAACTTCCTCGGAGGTCTGACCTTTGCGTACCTCTCTCTTTTTTTTTTACAAGTGAACAGCTTACCAGCAGTCACTTATTTTCTCCTTGGACTTCATCAGAATAAATTCTAGCATATAGAGGGGCAGGACTCAGCTCACGTGGGTCTCCTGCCCTGATCCCTATGAGGTCCTATCAGCAAAGGTGGAGGAATTCTGGACATTAGCCCCCTATTAACAATAATGACCTCTGGCTCCAGAAGCAGCTTATGAAATTGACGCTGTGCTGAGTCAATTCTTTTCTCCACATGCTCTAGTTCTGATGAGATCATGCCCGTTACAGTAGTTAGATAATTTGCAATAAAGGATTTTGGTACGGAAGAGTCAAATTTTCTCTCTTTTGTAGGTGTGGCCTTTATTTTCCTAATAGTTCAAATGTGATAGTTTGATAGGACTGAAGCCTACCTTAAATGCAACAATGTATTGAGGGCAGTCTTGTAGCAGAGCCAAGGGGAATGGCCAAGCCTCTTCCGTGTGATGATGGGGCCGCTATTGGCCAGGGCATGTCTGTCATGCATCCTGCACTACGGGGAAGTGAAGGGCCTTATGAAGTGCCCGACTGGTGCGCTGAGGATATGCCCCCCTCCACACTCCCTGAAAAGGATTCTGGAGGCTGTACTCCTTTACACCTGCCACAAGTGTCCCACTTCATGGGGAAGTGAAGGGCCTTATGAAGCACCCAACTGGTTTCGCAGAGGTTGTGCCCTGCCTCCTGGCTCCTCGAATAGGATCCTAGGGCTGTAGTCCTCTCCCCCTACCGCAAGCATCCCAAGCCGAAGGGAAATGAAGGGCCTTATGAAGCGCCACACTGGTTTGCTGAGGATGTGCCCTGCCTTCTGGCAAAGGACTCTGGGGGCTTTAGTCCTCTCCCCCTACCACAAGCGTCCACACAGTCAATGACTGGTAGGTATGATGAACGTACAAGCCGGAAAACATGTGTATACTAGATCCCATTTATGTTTCTCTTTCTATTGATTGAATATGAAAAACTGTGAATTGAAAGTATATACCAGGATCCATGTTTCATCTTATGTACATTATTGATGCACTGACTGACCAAATACTGCAACATTTATATATATCTGCACATTCTCTTTAGTTGACCCACCATAACCATGGCACCTGTATAGAACAAGCTACAATATATGAGCAATCATATAGCCATGCCCTTATCCAGATATTATAGCTGAATCAGCATTTAGATGGTGATGACTAGATATCAAAGGTCTGTCACGTAGCCATGACACGCACCATGCTACACAATATACCCGTGAGGTGACACATACACATACCTGATGACATCAAGGATAGAGGCAACAGCAGAGCTGAAATTGACTCACAAGAGGGACAGCAGAAACTATAACAGGATGCCCCTTCCATTAAAAACAATCTAATTATAACTTGTTTCCAAAAACATATTTGTCTACTTGATGTCATAGATTTGTATTAGACAGGTAAAAGTAATAATTTAATCTGTGTAAACTGTCTGCTATTGCGACAAAAAAACAATGTTTATGACTGCAAATTTGCTCTTAAGACAATGAAAAAAAGTTAATCATTACCCATTATGGATACAATCACGTAAATGGGCGTGAATAAAAAGAGGATACCCTACTCTCAGGGGTTACTCAAACTTGAACCAATGACAGAGAAATGCAATGGCTACACAAATGAAAAGCAACAAACTGCAGCATGTACCATATTGGTAAACCACCTTTTTCCTCTCTGGGAAGGGCTGTACTGAGGGTATTGTTGACAAAGTGGGTGGAACCTTGGATAGAGAGGTGCTATCCCTGCTGGAAAAGTGTGCCATTTGAGGCAGTACTATTTTCTGCCACAACCTTCCCATGGAACTAAATGAAGCACTCATTGTTGGCTGACCTCCCAACATCTGACAATGATTGAAGGTGAAATTCAATTGAGTACACATGTGGTGGGCCATGATTAAGGACCTCTATTGTTAGGCCATGTAGACTTCTCAGCCCACTGCAATTTCTTGCTGCTCCAAAAAATGGCTTACAGACTTTCAGATTGTTTTCCATATGTTCTCAGTGGAGTCTACTATCCTTATTCCAAATAAGTTATATGCTGTGCAGTTTCCTGGTTGGTTGGGATTTTTTTAGAAGGTGTTTTTTCTTCTGCATCAGAGGTTTCAACAATCTACTGCAGTGTTGTTTAATATGGTGGAGTCAAATGCCCTGTGGTTCTGAATGCCTGATTAGCTCAGTAGATTATTCCTCCTTGGAACCACCAGCAAACACTCCACAGGTAATTGGGACCACATCCTTCAGCCTGATGCGTTCCTCATCCACTACTGGAATCTCAAGTGGCATTACCCTGATTCTTGGCAGTGCCCCAGTAACATAATCACATTTGTGTTCTTTGGAACTTTTAATTAAGAAGGTGAGAGAGTGAGTGAAGAAGCTCACACACCATTACACCAATACAGTCTGTTGTGTAGCAACCTTGCAGGTAATAGCAGGAACATTGGTTCATGCCAAAGTGATTGAGTAGGTTGATGATATTGTTAGGATAGCGGTACTTGAAGACAAGGTGGGGGTATTGGTGACTGTGATTGGGGCTACTGTTCAGGTAACACTCCCTGCACTTTCAGTGAGTAGCTCCACTTCAGTGGTTGATGTTTGGCATGCAGGGTTTAGCATAGCTTTCCCATGAGTGCTTATTTTTTCCCTTGGAGGGTACTGTGAAAGGAACCTTGCTCTCATTTCTGACTATTGCCTTAGGTGGGCAGCACGAGGATATTAGCTCTGACTTTGGCCTGGCGCCTTAGATGGGCCAGCAGGATATGACTTACGTCACCTAAAGCAGGCGAGTTGGATGGGCCCGGAGTTGGAACCTTGCTGGTTGTACACTATGTTATTTTGGAGACTGCAGTGGCTTATGAAGATGTGCTTTTTAGGTGAATTGAACATGATGCCTCTTCGCTGTCTAGTTCTTTTTGTTGAGAGCCACCTGTGGTGAAAGACGTTACAGCAAGTATTGCATTTATTTATTCATATCTGGTAGACTCAGCGCTTGTAGAGTGGCGCATGCCCATGTATAGATGAACTGGCCTGACTCAGAGGGTACCTCAGAGGTTCTATAGACCGAAAAAGACTCCTCTCTGATAGCACGTGATGGTGGCCATCCAAAATGCAGTAGCACTGTTGAAGGGTACACAATTCATTTGTTTCATATTGTGTACTTACTTGATGAGTAGAAACAGATCAGGTATAGGCTTTGCATGTAACATTCATAGTACTACCACCTTGGAATTATCTTCTTTATTCAAAGTCGAATTCAGAACATTCCTTACTTTTTTATGTTCCTTTTTAATTGCTGACAAGCATTGGAAATTCAGTTTCTGCTCAGTGTGTTAGACTGATGGGTTGTGCATCATGTATGCATTAATGTGTATCTGATTGTGACAGGAAATGGAGGTATAACCTTCCTGTTTCTGACTTAATGTGGGAATCCTTTGAATTATGGTGGCCAAAAATAGTATAAAATAGGCAATAGCATAATGATTGTCTCTACTTCGGTCGTAATCTTAGGCCTACCATTATGGTTGCATTTTATGGCATAATGGTGATAATTCTTGATGAAATATGGACAGCCATTGCTTGTTTGTCCACACCATGAGTGCTAACATGGCCATAGCAAGATGGTGAAATGTATTGATATATTGTTGACACCAATGGCATGATGGAGCCTACTCTTGCATAATGCTTAGACCAGTATATTGTGTGTAATTCTTTCTCTAGTGTGGGTATTGTTAGCATGGTTGTGCACACCTTTGGTATCATGCTTGCACTGGAATAATACTGGCAAGAATTGCCAAATTAGTACCAGTATTATTATTTCTGAGGTCTCATCCAATAGGATTGCTGTAAAATGCCTCCATGCATCTATGCACTCACTCATCTATTCATCTATTCACACACTGGCACATTCATCCAGCCATCCATCCATGCTCTCACCCTCCCATTCAACCATCCACCCGAACACTCACACACCCTTTAATTATCTAAGCGCCTGGTCATTCATTTATCCATCCATTGACTCACTCATCCTTTGAAGCATTTACTCATTCTCAGATTAAAAACGAATTTACCTAACCTCACCCATAAATGTGTCCATCAGTGAAAGCGGTCCATACATTTAGAGTTAGCTGCGCCTTTTGGCTTTTCTGGTGATCTCAGTTCTGGTCATTTGAAAATCAGGATCATGCTGTAAGAGAGGAGGGCCATGTCCTGAGATTGGAAGAATGAGGTGTCTTTGCATACTAGCCTGGGAAGATGTTCTAATACTTGGCTGCCACCGGAAGGGTTTTCTTTACTACTTGAACTGCTCCTGAGCTTCGAGTAGCACTTAAAGATAGGTTACTTTTCAAGGCGAATCTTTGAATAATCGTTTCTTTCATGCAAATACTATTTCATGTTTTGCATTCCGCATTTTGCTGATGCGCCTTAAAAGGTGTTGGGCTAGTACTTCAAACAAACAATAAGGGACGGTAGTGAGTGAAGTGGATAGAAGAGAAAGGATAAGCAAATGGTACAAGACTGCCATTACCTTCACTTCAGCTGCTAAGTGCAATAGGCACACAAACAAAACAGCTGCGCACATGAAAAGACACGTGGCATGAACTTCTTGTAAAAAGCACTGTGTGAAATGTTTATCCACTTGTAGCGTCTTCAGTCTTCACGCATTCCTTAAGAGCTCAGAAGACCAGGGACAGCTAAGTGTATGCTAATGCTGCTTGAAAGACAGCTAGTTCAGCCATTCAAGCAGTGCGCGTTCAAGCAGAAATATGTATAAAAGGACTACGGTTGCTCTGTTTAGAATGAGGCTTTCGTCTGTCTGCTGCAGTTGAACTCTGTAATGGGAGATGATTCGAATTGGTCATTTTGATTAGGCTAATGAGAATCTTGTCTTCGCAAAAAGCGACTGCATGAGAAACAACGTCGGAAGCGTTGTTCAGAGTGCATCACTCGCAGTCACAGCATTGTAATTGTTTTCAATGTCGCACTAAAGCAAGGGTACTCGCAAACTTTCTCTCAGGGGCCAAATTTACAGTGTGGTTTGTGTCCGAGGGCCGCACCGGTGGGGGCGGGGTCAGTGGGGGAGGGGGCAGGGCTAGAGCAACAAAAAAAACTGTGACCATGAGGTTGAACACAGGTCCCTGCAGCGGACGCCTTCGTCCACTGAGCTACCAGACCCGGCATATATATATATATATCTGCCTCCCTCCCTCCATCCCTCCATCTCCCTCTCTCCCTCCCTCTCTCCCTCTGTCTCACTCACTCTGAATGTCTCACTCCCTCTCCTTCCCTCCCTCTCCCTCCCTCTTATTCCTTCTCCCTCCCTCTCCTTCCCTCTCCCTCCCTCTCCTTCCCTCTCCTTCACTCTCCTTTCCTCTCCTTCCCTCCCTCACCCTTACTCTCCTTCTCTCACCATCACTTCCCTTCCCCCTGTTCCCCTCTCCCTCCCTCAGTCCCCTTCACTCACTCCCCTTCCCTCCCTCACTCCCTCACTCCCCTTCCCTCACTCCCTCACTCCCCTTCCCTCACTCCCCTCACTCCCCTTCCCTCACTCCCCTTCCCTCACTCCCTCCCTCCCTCACTCCCCTTCCCTCACTCTCCTTCCCTCACTCCCTCCCTCACTCACATTTCCTCACTTCCCTTCCCTCACTCCCTTCTCCCCTCACTCCCTTCCCTCACTCCCTTCCCCCTCTTCCCCTCTCCCTCCCTTACTCCCCTTCCCTCACCCTCACTCCCCTTTACTCTCTCCCTCCCTCACTCCCCTTCCTGCACTCCCCTTCCCTCACCCCCCTTCCCTCACTCACTCCCTCACTCCCCTTCCCTCACTCCCCTTCCTTCCCTACCTCACTCCCCTTCCCTCTCTCCCTCACTCACCTTCCCTCACTCCCTCCCTCACTCCCCTTCCCTCACTCCCTCCCTCCCTCACCTTCCCTCACTCCCTCACTCCCCTTCCCTCCCTCCCCTTTCCTCACTCCCCTTCCCTCACACCCTCCCTCACTCCCCTTTCCTCACTCCCCTTCCCTCACTCCCTCCCCTCATTCCCTTCCCTCACTTCCTTCCCTCACTCCCTCCCTCACTCCCCTTCACTACCTCCCTCAGTCTCCTTCCCTCTCTCCCTCACCCCCCATCCCTCACTCCCCTTCCCGCACTCCCCTTCCCTCACTCTCCTTCCCTCATTCCCCTTCCCTCACTCCCTCACTCCCTTCCCTCACTCTCTCCCTCACTCCCCTCCCCTCACTCCCTCCCTCTCTCCCTCACTCCCTTCCCTCACTCCCTTCCCTCACACCCTCCCTCACTCCCCTTCCCCCACTCCCTCCCAGACTCCCCTTCCCTCACTCCCTCCCTCACTCCCTTCCCTTACTTCCTCCCTCACTCCCCTTTCCTCAGTCCCTCACTCCCCTTCCCTCTCTCCCTCACTCCCCTTCCCTCACTCACTCCCTCACTCCCCTTCCCTCACTCCCCTTCCCTCACTCCCCTTCCCTCACTCCCCTTCCCTCACTCCCCTTCCCTCTCTCCCCTTCCCTCACTCCCTCCCTCACTCCCCTTTCCTCACTCCCCTTCCCTCCCTCCCCTTACTCCCTTCCCTTGCCTCACTCCCTTCCCTCACTCCCTTCCCTCACTCCCTCCCTGACACCCTCCCCTTCCCTCACTCTCTTCCCTCACTCCCTCCTTCACTCCCCTTCCCTCACTCCCTTCCCTCACTCCCTCCTTCACTCCCCTTCCCTCACTCCCTCCCCTCATTCCCTTCCCTCACTCCCTTCCCTCACTCCCTCCCTCACTCCCCTTCACTCCCTCCCTCAGTCTCCTTCCCTCTCTCCCTCACTCCCCATCCCTCACTCCCCTTCCCGCACTCCCCTTCCCTCACTCTCCTTCCCTCATTCCCCTTCCCTCACTCCCTCACTCCCTTCCCTCACTCTCTCCCTCACTCCCCTCCCCTCACTCCCTCCCTCTCTCCCTCACTCCCTTCCCTCACACCCTCCCTCACTCCCCTTCCCTCACTCCCTCCCCGACTCCCAGACTCCCCTTCCCTCACTCCCTCCCTCACTCCCTTCCCTTACTTCCTCCCTCACTCCCCTTCCCTCAGTCCCTCACTCCCCTTCCCTCTCTCCCTCACTCCCCTTCCCTTACTCCCTCCCTCACTCCCCTTCCCTCACTCCCCTTCCCTCACTCCCCTTCCCCCACTCCCCTTCCCTCACTCCCTCCCTCACTCCCCTTTCCTCACTCCCCTTCCCTCCCTCCCCTTACTCCCTTCCCTTGCCTCACTCCCTTCCCTCACTCCCTTCCCTCACTCCCTCCCTGACACCCTCCCCTTCCCTCACTCCCTTCCCTCACTCCCTCCTTCACTCCCCTTCCCTCACTCCCTTCCCTCACTCCCCTTCCCTCACTCCCCTTCCCTCACTCCCTCCCTCACACCCCTTCCTCACTCCCTCCCTCACTCCCTTTCCCTCACTCCCCTCCCTCACTCTCCTTCCCTCCCTCACTCCCTCACTCCCCTTCCCTCCCTCACTGCCCTTCCCTCCCTCATTCCCTCCCTTCCCTTCCCTACCTCACTCCCCTTCCCTCCTCCCTCACTCCCCTTCCCTCACTCCCTCTCTCACTCCTTCCCCTTCCCTCACTCCCTTCCCTCACCCCCTTCTCTGACTCCCCTTCCCTCACCCCCCTTCCCTCACTCCCCTTCCCTCCCTCCCTCCCTCCCCTCACTCCCTTCCCTTCCCTCCCTCCCCTCCCTCCCTTCCCTCACTCCCTACCTCCCTCCCCTTCCCTCACTCCCCCCTCACTCCCTTTCCTCACTCCCTCCCTCACTCCCTTCCCTCACTCCGTGTCCCTCCCTCTGTCTCCCTCTGTCACCCTCCTCCCTCTGTCTGTCTCCCTTTCTCTGTCTCCATGTCTTGGTCTGCCTTTCCCTCCCTCTCCCTCTGTCTCTGTCCCTCTACCTCCCTCTGTCATCTCACCCTGCCTGTGTGTCACCAGGCTGAGACAGCTTCCCCAGCCAGCATCCCCAGCGCAAACAGACACACAGTCCCACCCGAGCACTTCAGAGGTCTTTAAAAAGACCATTTGCATGTGAATGGGGCTTTGTTCACCTCTTAGTGCCCCTGCAGCCCCACTCTGGCCTTCTGGAAGTCTCTCTCAGAGTGTCTCTGCAACCGGCGGTGTTTGCAGACACTCTTGGATTTTTTTTTTTTAAAACATGGGTACGATGACTTATGGTCCGCAGGCCGCCACGGAAGGCTTGCCGGGCCGCTGCCGGCCCGCGGGCCGTACTATGAGTACCCGTGCACTAAAGAAAACCGGCACTAATCTAGTATTACCGGTCCTAGGAAGCTTGTTTCCGGTCCAGGGAAGGCATGGCTTGGCAGTTCGGGCTGGACTGTTCCCATGAGGCACACGGTCAGACTGATTTGCATATGGCCATGTCTGAACTGTGGTGGCAGAGTGGGCTAAAGAACGGTGATGGATTAAACTCAGATTTGTTGACTGGGTGTGAGTGTTTGATTGGTTTAGATGCTCCGTCCATCACCACCCCCTTTTGTACCGCTTTGTTCGCCATAAGTTGGCAGGGTATGCTCAGACGTGAGTCCCTTGCTCACTTTGCCACTGGATTCAAGCAAGCCTGGCTGAAGATGGCTGAAATGCCAGAAACCGGTCCTAGGAAGCTTGTTTCCGGTCCAGGGAAGGAATGCTTGGCAGTTCGGGCTGGACTGTTCTCATGAGGCACAGGGTCAGACTGATTTGCATATGGCCATGTCTGAACTGGGGTGGCAGAGTGGGCTAAAGAACGGTGATGGATTAAACCCAGATCTGTTGACTGGGTGTGATTGTTTGATTGGTTCAGATGCTCCGTCCATCACCACCCCCTTTTGTACCGCTTTGAGAAAAGATGACTGCATAGGTAGTGCCTGAGTGAATAGTTGAGTGCAAGAGTAGTGCCTGAGTGATTGCATGAGTGTATGGATGGTGCCTGGGTGATTGCATGAGTGCAGGGATGCTGCCTAGGTAATCGGATGACTGCATGTGTAGTGCCTGAGTGACTTCAAGACTGCATGGGTATTGCCTGGGTGAATGGTTGAGTGCAAAAATAGTACCTGATTGATTGTATGAATGCATGAGTAGTGCCTAGGTTATTGCATGAGTGCAGAGGTAGTACTTGTGTGATTGGATGAGTGCTTGGTTTTCACTTCAATGCAAAGATGAGTGCAAGGGTAATGCCTGGGTCATTTTGATGAGTGCATGTGTAGTGTCTGAGAGAATGGATGTGTGCATGGATAGTGTCTTAGTGAATGGTAGCGTGTACGAGTAGTGCCTGAGGGAATGCATGAGTGCATGGGTAGTGCCTGGGTGATTGCATGAGTGCAGGGGTAGTACATGGGTGATTGGAGCAGTGCACAGGTAGTGCCTGGGTAAAAGGATGAGTGCAAGGGTAATGCCAGGGTCATTGGATGAGTGCATGGGTAGTGCCTAAGAGAAAAGATGACTGCATGTGTAGTGCTTGAGTGAATAGCTGAGGGCAAGAGTAGTGCCTGAGTGATTCCATGATAGCATGGGTAGTGCATGGGCGATAAAAACTATCCTAAGATAGAAACCCTCTAGACCTAAATTTCATTTACTTGTGGCTTAAAAAAGCTCACATACCGGGCACAGAAAAAGATATTCCACTACACATAGAACATAAGTTGCATTTATACATTTTTTATTTTAAGAATTTGTATTTTTATAGAGAAGTGTTTTTGTTTATATATTTATGAACATTAATAAATCCATGCACAGTTTCATGATGCAGGTTTTACACAAAAACCAAAAAGAAGGATACAAAACAACACAGTTCATACATTAGTTACACAAATCAATTGTATAAACAAATCCAGGCTTACAAACATCCTCATACATACACGCCTCTTAATCTTCTACATACGCATCACTTGCACTCACTACACACATACTACGCACCCTAGTACCACACTGCATACACAGATGGAATCATGGGGGTGAGAAATTCAACCCGCCAATGCTGTGCTGAGAACTGGGGCATGACACACAAACTGGCCAACGCGCGTTTTCGGTTGCTACTTTTTCTTTCTTTGCCATCATCTTCAGGACCTATTCTTTCGAAGAGATACTGCGGGCTGGATGGAGGAGAGGAGCATAAGGAATTCTGAAAATAGTAATGGTGCAGAGCGTTATTAAATTGCTATGCGAAAACCCCCTAGGAGTGTAATTAAATCGTCTCCTAAAAATAAAAACTTACAATATGCAGATGTGCCAAACATTAAGTTTTCTCATACAGAAGATATGAAAAATGAAGATAGAGACATTTAAAAAAAAAAAAAGCAAAATGATCAATGCCTTCTTCAAACTATTGCATAGGGTCTAAAACATATATATATATTGATCAAAGTATTTATCCAATACCTTGTGGCTTACACATGGGTTACTTGCAGTGTTGATATACCCTGTCCCTTTTGTTAGAGGTATATCTCAGAGAACTCCCCAATTTATAGTAAGGCTGTAGCTATAGTCTTGCTTATGCAGTACACCTGAAAAAAACCAATTGGAGGGAGGTAGAGTACAGGGGTAGGATTCTTACTCCACGGGCACTGTTAGATAAATAAAAGGAATCCTACTCACAGTGAGAAGGGAAGGGTGTCTACCACAAATGTGGGGACACACAGTGTTTTGTAAAATACCCCTCACACACCAACAGGCCCCTTGGTGTCATGCTTCATCATCGGGGTCTTCGCACCCCTCTAACGGGATGCGGCGTGCTTCGACCTACGACTACGCGGGAGCACTAAAGGTTGGACTATGTGTGGCGTGTGTGATGCAAGTGGTAGGGGTATTTAAATGTGAGTGGTGGGGTATGGTGAAGGTTTAAAAAGTGCCTGGCTCGTGGGTGTATAGGAAAAAACTTTATTCACAACCCCGGGCTGGTACTATTAAAAGAAGTGCAGAGTGAGGTAGCTAACTGTCGTGACTATGGACAGTACCTCTGGTGTGCGTCGACATGTTTCGGAGCGTGTGCTCCTTCTTCAGGACGGGGGCACAACTTCCCCACCTTACTCACGTATTTCTATAAATTGTGTAAATTACCCAAAAAGTGCGAGACTATATACAGTGACTTAATACTAAAATAAAGGCTATAATGTGCCTACAGCGGTTTGTGACCATGACCTACAAAGAGGAAAAAGAAAATGAAAATTAATATGGTTACCCTCAGTAGGGTGGCTCATACAGGTGCAGTCACCTGGAGCACCACATGGCATATTGGCCCTGTAAAGGAAAAAGACAGACAAAACACACAACATAGATGAACACACAAAAAGTTGTTTGAAACCTGTTGGTCATACTCATTGTGAAAAGATGTCTTGCTTTATGAGCATTCTGGGACGTCTGGGGTTGATTGCTATTTTTGCAATCTAAAGGGACAAAGGATCGTTTTCAGTTTTTTACTCACTTTTTTGGATGGGAAATGGTGTTTCTGTTAACCAATACTCACAGACTCGGGACAAATTCGCCTCCGTGCTACCCCATACGCTGCTCCGCTGGTATTGACTAGGGATGGCTGCCCCGAGCTATTTATGCTACTATTCCTTGAATGGTTCTGCAGTCATAGGCTAATTGTCAGACATGCCTAATGCCCATACATGGGTAATCCGTTCAATTAGTAGACACACGATATATGGTATGTCCGGTGATGCGGATAGCGTAGGAGAAATGCCCGGTGTGGCTGTCAAGGATTAGAGGACGTATGCGCGAAAGATCTGTGGCTTGCGCATGCGTGCGGTAGCTGGAGTTTACAGCGTTCTTGTTCGTTTGGAAAGCGCATGCGCGTTTGTGAGGTGTCTGCATTCTGGAGCTGCATGCCGCGCTGTGTATTTCAAAAGGCATGCGTATTGGAATAATTCTACCAAGTGTGGTTGGTCAGTGGTGTATTTCAAAACCGATCGTTATAAGAATTTGAGTAGCGATGTGAGGGCCTACAACGCGCTCTTATTTGGTAATGCTATTTACAGTTGGTTAAGGTTTAAACCAACTAGACGAGAACCAAGGAGTTGAGGTGGCATGTCAGTCGGCCGCTTGGTTATTGCTAGGGGCCTATTAATTATATGGGTCGATGAATTACTGTGGGGGCTTTGTAATTAACTGGTCAGTTGGCCCCAGGGGACATCATCATTCAGACCATCGGTATGAGTGCCCAGACGGAACACCCACCGTTGTTCTTTCTGGAAAAGACCCGTTTCGGATGGCAAGTGTTCGATCACAGGCCATTTTAGATCGTTCACACAGTGTTGTTTCTCCAGATAGTGTGTTGCCATTTTTGTTGTGGACTTCTTGCAGCGGACATTGCTTTTGTGTTCACCCATTCTTGTTTTTACTGTCCTCGTGGTCATGCCCACGTATTACAAACCACATGGACATGTGATCATGTACACCACATTTTTGGTATTGCAATTTGTGAATTGTCGTTGTTCCCAAGTCGTACCATTTCTGAATGTTAAGGTGTTGCTTTTCTGCCTGAGATGACAGCTGCTGCAATTTCCACAGGGGAAATGTCCCTGTATCCCAATTGTGGTCTGTCTGGATGTGGTACTAGGTTTGGGTCTGGTGTGTACCAATAGGTCTTTGAGGTTCCTACCTCGGCGGTGTGCATGCATTGGTTTCTCCAGATTAAGACTGCCACAATTTAATATGCTCCAATGTTTGTTTATAATTTTGGAAACCTCATTTGATATTGTGGAGTAAGTGGTGACACATATAGGTCTTTTTTTGTCATCAGGGGTTGGTAGTTTGTCCTCCAGGAGTGCTCCCCTATGATTGTTCTTGGCCCTTTTCATAGCTTTTTCAATGATTTTTGGGGGATATTGTCTCTGTAATAATTTCGTTTTTAGATCACCGGCTTGTGATTTAAATTCGGTCAGTTCAGTACAGTTGCGTCTCAACCTTAAGTTGTCCGTATGGCAAATTCTCCCTCAGATGCCTGGGATGAAAACTATCATACCTCAATAAGCAATTCCTCGCTGTAGGTTTGAAATGTGTGGTGCTCTTGAGTCTATCCCCTTCTGCATAGATATTGAGGTCGAGAAACACAATGGCCTGGTTAGAGATCGTACTCGTGAATTTCAGATACGCATTTTGATTGTTTAGCCAATTTACAAAGTCAATGGCCTTGTCTGTTTCCCCGTCCCAGATGATGAAGACGTCGTCAATATACCTTTTCCAGGTATTAATGTGGGTTCTGTATGGGTTATCTGTATGTAGTATCCTGTTTTGCTCTAGATGGTGGACATATAATCCAGCCAGACTAGGAGCAAAAGTACTGCCCATACTGGTGCCGTGGGTCTGTAAGTATATTGTCTTGTCATACTGGAAAAAATTGTGTTGTAGTGCCAGGGAGATGCATTCAAGAACTAAGCCTCGCGGTGTTTGGTATTTCCATTGATTGGTGAACAGTACTTCCTCAATTATTTGGAGTGTCTCATCATGTGGAAGGCTAGTATATAAACTCTCCACGTCTAGGCCCAACAAGAGTTGCTTCGTGGGATCAAAACTTTTATTCTCCAATAACTGTAGGACTGATTTTGTATCCTTTAAGTAGGTGTCCGTGGATTGTACCAGTGGGCGTAGGAAGGCATTCGCAAATTTAGAAAGTGGCTCAAGGATGGAGCCGATCCCTGATACTATGGGTCTCCATGGTGGGTTGTTGATGTTTTTATGGATCTTTGGAATGCAGTAAAAGTATGGGATTCGTGGTGAGGGTTGCTGTAAAAGTTCTGCTTCTTTTTTGCTTAGCCAATTGTGGGCCAGACCCTCCTCTACCATACCTCCAATCCTGATGCGTAACTTTTCTGTAGGATCCTCCAACAGGACCCTGTAATTCCGTGTATCTGACAGTAGCCGTGTGCATTCTGTATTGTATGCTTCTAAGGTTTGTACGACAATGGCTCCGCCTTTATCTGCCGGTTTTATGATTAACTCCTTGTTGTTAGACAGCTCTCTGATTGCTCTTTGTTCCTCGCCACTGGTGTTGTGATAGATGTTGTCGTCCCTCAGGTTCAATTTGTTAACTTCAGTGATGACAGCTTTCTCAAAGGTTAACAATTCAATTGGCATAGAAGAGTCTGGCGGGGTAAAGGTTGACTTCAGTTTCAGGCCGGTGTCAGTGTTATCCGTGGTTGGTGGTTTATCTTGGAAAAAGGCTTGTAATTTCAGCTTGCGTGTGAATTCCTGGAGTTCTATATTCAGTTTGAAGACATCTGGTTTCTGAGTAGGCACGAAACCTAGTCCTTTGTTTAACACATTCCGTTGTGTGTCTGTCAGAGGCCAAGGTGTGAGGTTGACTACTAGGTCCCTCTCTTGTTTGTTGACGGCTGGTTTGGGAGGGATCCGGTCATGCTCCTGGTGGTTCGTGAGTTTGCTTGGTCTTGATCCTCCCATACAACGTTGTTGCCTTTCCGGTTCCTTCCACGTGTTGTGGGGCGCGTGCCTAAAAAAGGTTGTTGTTGGCCATAATACCCCTCATTATAGTCAGGGTTCCATTGTTGGTAGTTCTGTCCACCGGATGGAGGCCCATATTGGAAGGGGTTGAATTGAGGTGGGCCCATGTATTGTTGTGGGTATTGTTGGGGTTGGGGTTGATAGCCTCTCCATCCTCGCTGTCTCCTCTGTCTCCATCCTCCTCTCCATGGTCTGGATCCTTTATTGCCACTGGAATTGGAAGCTGTGGATCCATTGTCCGAAATATCACTATCAGCATCACTATTGGAATCACTAGTGGGCTAAAGAACGGTGATGGATTAAACCCAGATCTGTTGACTGGGTGTGAGTGTTTGATTCGTCCAGATGCTCCGTCCATCACCACCACTTTTGTACCGCTTTGAGAAAAGATGACTGCATAGGTAGTGCCTGAGTGAATAGTTGAGTGCAAGAGTAGTGCCTGAGTGATTGCATGAGTGTATGGATAGTGCCTGGGTGATTGCATGAGTGCAGGGATGCTGCCTAGGTAATCGGATGACTGCATGTGTAGTGCCTGAGTGACTTCAAGACTGCATGGGTATTGCTTGGGTGAATGGTTGAGTGCAAAAGTAGTACCTGATTGATTGTATGAATGCATGAGTAGTGCCTAGGTTATTGCATGAGTGCAGAGGTAGTACCTGTGTGATTGGATGAGTGCATGGTTTTTGCTTCAATGCAAGGATGAGTGCAAGGGTAATGCCTGGGTCATTTTGACAAGTGCATGGGTAGTGTCTGAGAGAATGGATGTGTGCATGAATAGTGTCTTAGTGAATGGTAGCGTGTACGAGTAGTGCCTGAGGGAATGCATGAGTGCATGGGTAGTGCCTGGGTGATTGCATGAGTGCAGGGGTAGTACCTGGGTGATTGGAGCAGTGCACAGGTAGTGCCCTAGTAAAAGGATGAGTGCAAGGATAATACCAGGGTCATTGGATGAGTGCATGGGTAGTGCCTATGAGAAAAGATGACTGCATGTGTAGTGCTTGAGTGAATAGCTGAGTGCAAGAGTAGTGCCTGAGTGATTCCATGATAGCATGGGTAGTGCATGGGTGATTGCATGAGTACAGGGGTTCTGCATGGATGATTGCTTGAGTGCAAGGGTAGTGCCTGAGTGATTGCATGCCAGCATGGGTAATGCCTGAGTGATTGGATGTGTATATGGGTAGTGCCTCCTTGATTGCACGAGTGCATGAAAAGTGCTTCGGTGAATGGGTGAGTGCATGGGTAGTGCTTTAGTGAATGGTTGAGAACAAGAATAGGGCCTGAGTGATTGCACGAGTGCATGGATAGTGCCTAGGTGATAGGATAAGTGCATGGGTAGTGCTTGACTGATAGGATAATGCCTGGGTTATTGCATTAGTGCATGAGTTATGCCTTAAAGAAAAGATGAGCGCATAGGTAGTGCTTGAGTGACTGGTTGAGTGCATAGCTAATGCCTGAGTGAATGGTTGAGTGCAAGAGTAGTGCCTGAGTGATTGCATGGGTGCATGGATAGTGCCTGGGTGATTGAACGAGTGCAGGAATACTGCCTGTGAGAATGGATGAGTGCATGGGCAGTGCTTGATTGAAAGGATGAGTGCAAGGATAATGCCTGGGTTATTGCATTAGTGCATGAGTTGTGCCTAGGAGAAAATATGAATGCATAGGTAGGGCCTCAGTGAATGGTTGAGTGCAAGAGTAGTGCATGAGTGATTGCATGGGTAAATGGGTAGTGCTTGAATGATTGAATGAGTGCAGGGGTACTGCCTTGGAGAATGAATGAGTGCATGGGTAATGCCTGTGTGAATGGTTGAATAAAATAATAGTGCCTGAGTGATTGCATGAGTGCAGAGGTACTACCTCAGTGATTGGATGCATGCATTGTGATGTATTCCTATAGGTTCTGTATCGATCCCCCTATTCCTGACCCTATTCTGGTTAACAAGTTAACTAGCAGCCATCCCATGAGGCAGAAAACCCCCATGATGCAGGAACCGTTATCTGATAAAGCCACACTACGGCACAGGAACGTGTTATCTGATTAAGTCATAACGCTTGCCATCTAATTAGACAAGCGATATTCCTCCAGCCCCTGATAAGGCATACGGAGTTCTCAAAACAAATCAAACCTATGACAGACCTGGGAAAAACCCTGCGGCCATTGTTTTGATTTCACCGAGAACTTCAGCAAAAGAATGTGCTAACGACCAGGTCGTATGACATCCTTATTGACGTATCTATGTCCATCCTTACGTCAATCTCGGCACCTTAAAGGTATAAATATTACCGATATTGCCCTATGCAAACACACGCGGTGGTGACGAGATCGGAGCAGCCAGACTTGCCGAAGCCCAGAGCAGAGCAGACCCCGCTGGCGCAGCCCCGCCTTCCTGACGCGCAGAGAACGAGACGCTGCTTTCTCCTGCCGAGAAATCCAGCTCCGGCGCTTCCGGGTAGCCCTCGCAGGCAGCCTGGAATATCGAGACCAGAGACGAAAGATACCATCCCTCATTCATCCTAGATTCCAGGTACAGAACTGAAAAACCCCTCACAGAGAATTCTTTAGTCAGTCACTTGGCAAAACAAACTTAACTTAAACTGCTACTTTCTATTCCCGCCCACGTATTAGGCTTAGGTCAGGTACACGGGGTAGGCGTAGTTAGAAACACCAGTTGAGTACGATTAGTCAAATGTAAATGTGTATGTATTCATTTTATTCATTTTAAACCTTCATATGGCTTAGAAACCATATCAATGTTTTTACAGTATTATTTTATACTTCTGCTTTTATTGTATGCACTTTACTTAACCATAAGTATTGCAATAATATCGATCCATTTCTCTTGTATGAGAAAAGAGACTGATCAATAAATAACATCTTTTATTGAACACGCCCGTCTCTTCCTTTTCTCTACAATCTGGTGAGACTAAGAATGCACGTATTGACTGAGTAAAATAAGTCGTCTTTTGTTTTCACACGACTCTAGAGATACACTCTTGATTAGGGGAGAGCAAAGTTGTCATGTTCTATGGTTGTCAGAAACTAAATCCCTTCTTGTCTATCCAGGGAGGTTCAACTCCTCCTTGCCTATTCGAGAAAGTTTCTAGTGAACTCTGAGCTAGCTGGCAAAACCCAAAACTTTAAGTCTAATATCGACAGTAGTAGACCTAGTTAACGTCTGGTCTAGGCCTATACTATTGAAGGTATTATTCCAATGCGCAGAGCCTATTGGGATAATAGGAACTACACTACATGGCGCCCAACGCGTTTGGAAGGGCGATAAAACTAACGTAAGACATTTAGAGTAACTCAGTCGTGCTTTTTCACTCAGACCCCTTTTCCCATAATACTCCAAAGACGTCTGGAGTGGGTAAAAGGTAATATCCGCCAGACCTCGCAGGAGGAAACTCCTATGTATGGTCCTTGGTTTAGTCAACGTTGAAGGATACACTGTTCCAAAATATTGTGCATCTAATCTTTGTTTCCATAAGAAACCTGATCTGCAAACAAACTAAATAACCTTCCTGTCGGTAAAATGGTAGACAGTGATGAAGAAAGAGAGACAGTTAGGATAGCAACTGAACTCGCAGCAGCTGATAATGCACTGCAAGATGCTGACCCGGATATAATACTCATCCCGGTCATCAAGAGGAAATCTATAACTTTAAAACTTATAGAAAATGGACTGACACCTAGAGGTGGCACAGTCATATTCGTAATTGAGGCACACGAATATCGGCAGACAGAGGTATATTATTCATGGATACATTTTCCAGCAGCAAATGCTGTAACAAAGTACTTCCACTATTACAAAACAGAGGACCCTCCTAATGAGTACACTCCTTTCGAGGAGGTGGAAGTACCACTTAAATTTCAAGAGCATCTGCTCTTATTTAATGGTGCCCTAAAACATAATAATCACATCACCAGGCTCGGTCCATTAGGTAGACCAGGAGCAACGTGGCCGGTCCTAGCCGGATACACACCACATCCAGACATCAATGGGATGTCTCAAGCAGAGCTTTTAACACAGCTAAAACAATTAATAAAATTACATAGACAATTAGTCCAATATGTGATGCGGACTTCAACAATTCAACCAGCAATTTTTTTCTCAGCAGCCCCAAAATATTTTTACGAATTTTTCGGGACACTTATTTTCTGCTTAAAGTAAGAACTATTCTTAGAGAACTAAGATTTCTATTTTTAGATACTTTATAGACATTAGCTGCCCGCTGGTATGTTCATAATTATTTTATTCTGTGATGGAATGGTCTCGAAACTTTTTTCTGTATTAAGAGCCATTTCATGTGTAAATTCTCATATACAAATTAGTGATAATGTATAGATATGCGTGATTACTTTAGCATTATTGTACAGCTTGAGTGCATATATTACATGTGACTGTTTTTTCCGTATATTGGATAATTTCAAAATGCATTTATGTATTTTGGGGTGGTAAGGTATACACGATACTCTACAGTATGTTTTACTATGCATAGATTCGTAAATATGTCCATAGTTAGCGTGGAGTGGGTGTGATGTATTCCTATAGGTTCTGTATCGATCCCCCTATTCCTGACCCTATTCTGGTTAACAAGTTAACTAGCAGCCATCCCATGAGGCAGAAAACCCCCATGATGCAGGAACCGTTATCTGCTAAAGCCACACTACGGCACAGGAACGTGTTATCTGATTAAGTCATACCGCTTGCCATCTAATTAGACAAGCGATATTCCTCCAGCCCCTGATAAGGAATACGGAGTTCTCAAAACAAATCAAACCTATGACAGACCTGGGAAAAACCCTGCGGCCATTGTTTTGATTTCACCGAGAACTTCAGCAAAAGAATGTGCTAACGACCAGGTCGTATGACATCCTTATTGACGTATCTATGTCCATCCTTATGTCAATCTCGGCACCTTAAAGGTATAAATATTACCGATATTGCCCTATGCAAACACACGCGGTGGTGACGAGATCGGAGCAGCCAGACTTGCCAAAGCCCAGAGCAGAGCAGACCCCGCTGGCGCAGCCCCGCCTTCCTGACGCGCTGAGAACGAGACGCTGCTTTCTCCTGCCGAGAAATCCAGCTCCGGCGCTTCCGGGTAGCCCTCGCAGGCAGCCTGGAATATCGAGACCAGAGACGAGAGATACCATCCCTCATTCATCCTAGATTCCAGGTACAGAACTGAATAACCCCTCACAGAGATTTCTTTAGTCAGTCACTTGGCAAAACAAACTTAACTTAAACTGCTACTTTCTATTCCCGCCCACGTATTAGGCTTAGGTCAGGTACACGGGGTAGGCGTAGTTAGAAACACCAGTTGAGTACGATTAGTCAAATGTAAATGTGTATGTATTCATTTTATTCATTTTATTCATTTTAAACCTTCATATGGCTTAGAAACCATATCAATGTTTTTACAGTATTATTTTATACTTCTGCTTTTATTGTTTGCACTTTACTTAACCATAAGTATTGCAATAATATCGATCCATTTCTCTTGTATGAGAAAAGAGACTGATCAATAAATAACATCTTTTATTGAACACGCCCGTCTCTTCCTTTTCTCTACAATCTGGTGAGACTAAGAATGCACGTATTGACTGAGTAAAATAAGTCGTCTTTTGTTTTCACACGACTCTAGAGATACACTCTTGATTAGGGGAGAGCAAAGTTGTCATGTTCTATGGTTGTCAGAAACTAAATCCCTTCTTGTCTATCCAGGGAGGTTCAACTCCTCCTTGCCTATTCGAGAAAGTTTCTAGTGAACTCTGAGCTAGCTGGCAAAACCCAAAACTTTAAGTCTAATATCGACAGTAGTAGACCTAGTTAACGTCTGGTCTAGGCCTATACTATTGAAGGTATTATTCCAATGCGCAGAGCCTATTGGGATAATAGGAACTACACTACAGCATGGATAGTGCTTGACTGAAGGGACAAGTGCAAGGGTAAAGCCTGGGTCATTTGATGAGTGTATGGGTAGTGCCTTGGATAATGGTTGAGTGTAAGAGTGGTACCTGAGTGATTGCTTGAGTGTATAGGTACTGTCTGGGTGATTGTATGAGTGAAGGGGTAGCACCTGCGTGATTGGATGAGTGCATAGGTAATGCCTCCTTGATTACTTGAGTCCATGGAAAGTGCTTCAGTGAATGGATGAGTGCATGGGTAGTGCTTGAGTGAATGGTTCAGTGCATGAGTAGTGCCTGAGTGATTACATGAGCGCATGGGTAGTACCTGGCTGATAGGATAAGTGCATGGGTAGTGCTTGACTGAAAGGAAGAGTGCAAGGATAATGCCTGGGTTATTGCATTAGTGCATGAGTTGTGCCTAAAAGAAATAATGAGTGCATAGGTAGTGCCAAAGTGAATGGTTGAGTGCAAGAGTAGTGCCTGAGTGATTGCATGGATAGTGCCTGAGTGATTGCAAGAGTGCAGAGGTATTGCCTTGGTGATTCAAGAGTGCATGGGTAGTGCTTGACTAAAATGATAAGTGCAAGGGTAATACCTGGGTTATTCCATTAGTGCATGAGTTGTGCCTGAGAGAATGGATGAGTGCATGGGTAGTGCCTGGGTAAATGGTTCAGTACAAGAATAGTGCCTAAGTGATTGCATGAGTGCATGAGTAGTGCTTGGGTGATTGTATGAGTGCACTTGTAGTGCCTGGGTTATTAGATGAGTGCATACATAGTGCCTGCCTGAAAAGATGAGTGCAAGGGTAATGCCTGGGTCATTGGATGAGTACATGGGTAGAGCCTAGGAGAAATTATGACTGCATGGGCAGAGCCTGAGTAAATAGTTGAGTGCAAGAGTAGTGCCTCAGTGATTGCATGAGTGCATGGGTACTACATGGGTGATTGCATGAGTGCTGGGATACTGCCTGGGTGATTGGATGAGAGCAAGGTTTGTGCTTGACTGAAAGGATAAGTGCAAGGATCATGCATGGGTCATTTGATGAGTATATTGGTAGTGCCTGAGAGAATGGTTGAGTGTAAGAGTGGTGCCTCAGTGATTGCATGAGTGCACAGGTAGTGCCTGGGTGATTGCATGAGTGCTAGGATACTGCCTGGGTGATTGGATGAGAGCATGGGTAGTGCTTGACTGAAATGATAAATGCAAGGATAATGCCTGGGTTATTGCATTAGTGCAAGAGTTGTGCCTAAAAGAAAAAATGAGTGCATAGGTTGTGCCACAGTGAATGGTTAAGTGCAAGAGTAGTGTCTGAGTGATTGCATGGGTACATGGGAAGTGCCTGAGTGATTGCAAGAGTGTAGAGTTATTGCCTGGGTGATTCGATGAGTGCACAAGTAGTGCTTGACTGAAAGGGACCACTGACTAAATATCGAGGGACAAAATATAGACTACCCAAAATATAGATTCCAAAATATCGACAGACAAAATATCGAATTCCTATCTACAAACAGGTAAGTACCAAAATATCGAACCCAAAATATCGTTTATATATATATATACTTTGTAAAAATATTGAATTTCTTAAAAATAATGTAAAATTAAAAAAATATAAAAAATAAATAGCTAAAATATACTTAAAATACTTAAATTACCTTAAAACTATTAAATAACTAATTTAACTTATAAAAAATATATATACAATCATAACTGTTAAAACATATATATATATATGAACATAATATTAATACAAAATACACAATATTATTACCGTAGGATAGCGTAGGGGTAAAAATTACTATTCCCACTCCAGAGAGTGCAACAGTAGGGAAAACGTTGGATAGCGTAGGAGAAAAATTACTATTCCCACTCCAGTGAGTGCAACAGTAGGGAAAGCATTGGATAACGTAGGGGTAAAAATTACTACTCCCACTCCAGAGGGGGCAACAGTAGGGAAAGCGTTGGATAGCGTAGGGGTAAAAATTACTATTCCCACTCCAGAGAGTGCAACAGTAGGGAATGCGTTGGATAGCGTAGGGGTAAAAATTACTATTCCCACTCCAGAGAGTGCAACAGTAGGGAAAGCGTTGGATAGCGTAGGGGTACAAATTACTATTCCTACTCCAGAGAGTGCAACAGTAGGGAAAGCGTTGGATAGCGTAGGGGTAAAAATTACTATTCCCACTCCAGAGAGTGCAACAGTAGGGAAAGCATTGGATAGCGTAGGGGTAAAAATTACGATTCCCACTCCAGAGAGTGCAACAGTAGGGAAAGCGTTGGATAGCATAGGGGTACATTTTACTATTCCCACTCTAGTGAAAATAAATTAATATAATTCACATAATTATCAATTAATCAATTAATAAAAATTAATTATCAATTAAGAATTACTTAATTATCAATAAAAAAATAATTAACAATTTATTCAAAATAAATACCAATAAATTATTTAACATATTTGATTAATTATAATTAAATTACTTCCCAACCTATTCCCCTATAAACCCACAACCCGCTACAGAAAAGAAATTAATTTAATTCACATAATTATCAATTAATCAATTAATAAAAATTAATTATCAATTACGAATTAATTAATTTCCAATTAAAAATTAATTAACAATTTATTCTAAATAAATACCAATCAATTAATTAACATATTTAATTAATTGTAATTAAATTACTTCCCACCCTATTCCCCTATAAACCCACAACCCGCTACAGAATTAAATTAGGCAAAAATTAAATGACATAAAATTAATTACTTAAAATAAATTACAAAAATATATACACTTTTCACACATATACTAACATACAAAACACTTAAAAAAATTCGATATTGTAAAAAAATCGATATTTTTAATAAACTATATTATGTACTTAGATATTTTGAACATCTAAATTTTTAAAATCAAAATTACATTACTTACCTTCAAAACGATATTTTTGATGTCTATATTCTGTCAATTCGATATTTTGTCCATTCTATATTTTGGAGTCGATATTTAGGTTAGTCTATATTTTGGAATCGATATTTTGACCATTTTCCACTGAAAGGATATGTGCAAGTGTAACACCTGGGTTATTCCATTAGGGCATTAGTTGTGCCTGAGAGAATGGATGAGTGTATGGGTAGTGCCTGAGTGAATGGTTCAGTACAAGAATAGTGCATAAGTGATTGCATGAGTGCATGAGTAGTGCCTGGGTGATTGTATGAATGCAGTTGTAGTGCCTGGGTGATTGGATGAGTGCATGCATAGTGCATGCGTGAAAAGATGAGTGCATTGGTAATGCCTGGGGATCATTGGATGAGTGCATGGGCAGTGCCTAAGAGAAAGGATGACTGCATGGGTAGTGCCTGGGTGAATAGTCGAGTGCAAGAGTAGTGTCTCAGTCCTCAGTGACTGCATGAGTGCATGGGTAGTGCCTGGGTGATTGCATGAGTGCAGGAATACTGCTTGGGTGATTGGATGACTGCATGTGCAGTTCCTGAGTGCCTTCATGAATGCAAGGGTAATGCCTGGGTGCTTAGATAAGAGCATGGGTAGTGAGTGAGTGAAAGGATCAGTGCAAGGGTAGTGCCTGGGTCATTGGATGTGTGCATGGGTAGAGCTAGCATTCTTCCCTCTTCTTACCTGATGGGTGGGGAATCCACTCTTTCGGAATTTCCTCTATTATGCTGTCCAACATCATTGGATCTTCTTAGCAAATTAAAATCTGTCTCCCCCCTGGATCCCTGTCCGGCCAAGTTTCTTGCTAGAATGGCTGAAGTGATTAATCCCTTAATCAATCCTGTGCTTAATCTTTCTCTTAGCACGGGAGTGTTCCTTCAGTCTGGAAGCAAGTCCTTATTATACCGCTTCTGAAAAAGCCTAATTTGGATCCGGTGGTCCATGCCAATTATAGACCTATTTCCCTCCTGCCAGCCTTTGCCAAGGTTGTTGAGAAACATGTTCACTCCTCCCTCTCCAACTTCCTTGAGGTGAATAACATTCTGCACTGAACTCAGTCGGGTTTCCGTGCTAACATGAGCACGCACGGAGACAGCGTTGCTGGAAGTAGCGGAGGCAATCAAGGAGGTTTTGGATGCGGGGGTAAGGCGATGTTGGTGATGCTTGACCTGTCGGCGGCCTTCGACACCGTCCACCACGGTGGTCTCCTCACAAGACTCAGTGAGATCGGTCTGCGGGGGATGGTGAGCAGCTGGTTTAAGTCCATTCTAGCGGGCCGGCGTCAAACGATCTGGGCCCCTCCGTTCTCTGCCGTGGTGCTGCCATTAGAGGTGGGAGTCCCTCAGGGCTCAATTTTGAGCCCGACTCTTTTTAACATCTTTATGGCACCCCTGGCGGCACTGACGGAGTCGTTTGGTGCCCAGATCATGTCATACGCCGATGACACCCAGCTCCTGTTCACTTGTGATAAGGGGTTTGATTTCGATGGGGAGAGCATCAGAGGCTGCCTGGGGGCGGTGTTTAAGTGGTTCCAGCAAAACAGCCTGAAGTGCAACTCGGATAAATCGGAGGTGCTATTTTTCAGCTGCCTGTCAGATCCTAGGTGGCAGTCTTGGTGGCCTGTGGACATGTTCCCTCCATTGGCTGCTTCTTCCATGGCCAAGAACCTTGGAGTAAAGATTGATAATGGTTTGTCGTTGAAGCCCCAGATTCTTGGCCTAGTAGGGAAATGTTTTGGCCTCCTCAAGATGCTCCGAAAATCCCTTCCTTTGCTTTTGCAGGTACATAGGAAAGTTACGGTGCAGGCACTGAATGGGTCTCGCCTTGACTATGCCAACGTCCTGTACCTCGGATTGCCAGAGTATCTTCTCCAACGCATGCAAGTAGTCCAAAACTCCGCTGCGCGAGCCGTCTTTGCTCTCCAGTGGAGCGCCAGAGCCTCTGATCTCTTGAAGACACTTAACTGGCTTCCTATCCGGAAACAAATTATTTTTAAGGCGCTTACTCTTGCCTTTAAGGCTCTCCATGGCATCGGTGCTAAATACATCCGAAGACGGTTGGCTTTTTACCAACCATCTAGATCTCTGAGGTCAGCATCCCTGGCCATGGCCTCGGTCCCCGTTATTAGGAGAGCGCAGATAGGAGGCCGGTCTTTTAGACGCCTGGCGCCCCTACTATGAAACACCTTGCCGGTGTCTCTGAGAAAGAACGTCAATCTGTTAGCTTTCAGGAAGGATTTAAAATCATGGCTGTTTGTCCAGTAGTGCTCATCTCTCATCTGCCTGTTTCCTTGTCTGTGTTAGGTCTGAAGCGCCAGGACACTCCTCGGAGTAGCTGAGCGCTATACAAACCCCCCCTAACATAACATACCATAACAGAGCCGGAACAAGTGGATGAGTGCAAGGGTAATGCCTGTGTGAATGGTTGAGTTCAAGAATACTGCCTGAGTGATTGTATGAGTGCATGGGTAGTGCCTGGGTGATTGCATAAGTGCAGGGGTACTGCCTGGCTAATTAAAAGAGGGCATGGGCAGCACGTGAGTAAACAGATGAGTGCATGGCTAGTGGCTAGATGAATAGCTGAGTCCAACAGTTTGGCTGATTCTATGAGGGCCGTGATAGCGATGAATGAGTGTACAGGTAGTCCGTGTGTGAATGCATGAGTGCATTCATAGTGTCTGTTTAATTCAATAAGTGGATGGGTAGTCCCTGGGTAATTCTAGTAATGGATATCTTTTCTATGTATGCATCTGAGAATACCTTGGATAGGGAGTCCAATACACACCTGTCCTGTATAATGAGCAGTAAATAACTTGCAATTGAAGTACTTTTATTGGTCTATGCACTTTTGTAAAGAGTAAGTATGAAACTACTCCTCAGAAATATGATGATAGTTTTCAAATAGTGTAAATGATGAATATTGTTTATATTAGAAGCAAAAACCATATAATTACATTTTAAACATTTTTTCAAGGTTAATATCCATCTACTATTATTTAGTCTTATCTTTCAAGTAATTTTGATACATTACTCAGTAGAACTATTTTACAGTAGTATTACCCTAAACAGCATTAAAGCTGTTTTCAAACTTTAACAGTAGCTACTACAGAGGAAAAAAAGAAAAACTGTTATTTAATGATAATATATTATAGAAATGATAATATTATATTTTTGAGAACACCACATGAATCTAGAATTACGTAACATTTTCAGTTTCCCTTTTTTGCTGTACTCAGATTCCACTTAATGTCACCATACACTGTGATTTCAATGTAGCATCATCATTAAACAGCGGGGATAAAAATAATTAAATCGATTGTAGAAAACAAATCAGCATAGAGCATTGTCATCAACATGTGGAGCTAGGCATTTTTCACGAGTAGCCACATATACTGGAAGGGACTGTGAATCGATAATTGATTACATTTTTCTATCATTAGGTCTTCTTAAATATGTAATTTTTTATAATGCTTTATCCATGCCATTGAGTGATCACAATCCCGTGGGGATGGAGTTAGCTAATGGTTTTTCGCTCCTACATTCTCCTGTTACCCCACAGGCTGTAATATCAGTCAAATCTAAAGATCAGGGGAGAAGGATAAAATGGGGACAGGTAGTTCCTGATGATTTTTTCCTTAATTTAACATCAATGGCTGCACAAGATTTAAATATTTGTGTCAATCCTCTCTCAAAGGGCAAGGAGGTTTTAACATCCTTTGAAGGTATCTGTCGGACAGTGGCCATGAATTTAACAGCTAAAGGCCAGGGAGTTAAAAATAGACCGGTAATGGGCTGGTTTGATAATAACTGCAGTAAAGCCCATAACCTCCTTAAAAAAGCACTTAATACTCGTCCGAGGGACAAAGTCTTAGTGGTACAGCGCAGAAAGGATTACTCCAGGGCAATCCAAGCACGTAAAAATGAATTAAAGAGGGAAGCTTGGGCCGAGCTCATGGAAGAAGCTACCCTAAAAAATAGTGCCAAGTTTTGGTCAATTATTAATACCCCATTGTTCTCTCGTGACCAAAACGCGGCGCTGGAACTTAACATCTCTGAGGAAGACTGGCTTAGCCATTTTGAAAAAATCTATGGTAGTAACATGGAGAAGGAATCTTTTGAAGTCCCTGTGTCCGAACACCCCCTGGCGCCTGTCAGATTTGATACAGTTGAAGTCATTAAAGCAATCAAGGGTACTGCGGGTCGAAAGGCCCCGGGCCCTGATGGGGTTCCCGCTGATATGTTTAAGGTAAATACTTTGTACTGGGCTGATATTTTAACTAAAGTTTTTAATGCCTCAGCCATTGTGGGATTTCCTAAATCTTGGTCCAGAGCTACTATAATCCCAGTGTTTAAAAAAGGTCAGAGGGGAGACCCAAGATGTTATAGGCCCATATCATTGTTGGACTCCTCTATTAAAATTCTAGGGAAGGTTGTCCTGGCTAGAATAACATCTTGGGCCAAAGAGAATAATATTCTGACAGAGGTACAATACGGCTTTAGAGCGGGGAGGAGTACGGAGGACCAATGCCTCAATCTTCACCTCATAATATCCAAGTACACAAGGGCAAAAAGGGGATCCATATTCCTAGGCTTCATGGACCTATCCACAGCCTTTGATCTAGTCAATAGATCAAGGCTGTGGACTATGCTCTTGAAAATGGGACTTGACTGCTCCTTGGTGCATTTCCTAGCGGAGTTGCATAAAGATCTGAATGCCTCCATTAGGATGACAACAGAGGGGAAATGTACAGCGAGTTTTAGGTCCTGCAGAGGGGTGCGCCAAGGCTGTATTTTGGCCCCCATGTTATTCACGTTATACGTGAATTCATTGGAGGCTAACTTAACAGCTGTCACTCAGGATATTCCGTGCATGGGGGGTGCGCCAATTCCGGTGCTCCTCTCTGCCGACGACGCGGTGCTGATAGCCAGGACCCCGATTGCCCTGCAAAAGCTGCTTGATTCTTTTGTAACTTTTATGTCCAGTCTAGATCTGGTGATTAACAGTGGCAAATCCCACACAATGTCAGTAGGGGGCTCTAAAAGTAAAGACAAAACCTTTTTTTGTGGCAGCGAGGTTATCTCTAGTGTAAAGGTTTTCACCTATTTGGGTGTAGTATTCGATCATAGGGGTACTTGGATGCCACAGCTAACATCCAAAGCGAATGCAGTGAGAAGTTCTGCCACCGCAGTTTTGGGGTTCGCTAAAAGATTAGGGGGGAAACCCACAGAGGCGATCTTGGCTATTTACAAAGCCAAGACAGTCTCTATTGCAAGATATGGGGCTGCAATTTGGGGGTTTGTAAAACCTGACCGCATCCAAACGGAGGAAAATAAATTCCTGCGGTCATTGCTGGGCCTACCTCAGTCAACAGCAACTTACTCCCTACACCTTGAGCTAGGTCTGGGATACATCACAGACATGATAAAACTAGCTCCGATCCTGTTATGGATTAAGCTCTGGTTGAATCCGAACCTTAGTCTTAACCATAAGATCATAAAAGATTGTCTAAAACTAGATCACATGAGGGATATTCAGTGGTTGTCCTATGTAGAGTCTTTGGCTGTGAAGCTAGGACGCCCTGAGATTTTTGCTAGACCAGAATCCCTGTGTAAAGCATATCTAGTGTGGGTGAAGACTAACTTCACTAGGCTCTGTGTTGCCGAGTGGGAAGCGGATGAGCTAGGTAAACCCTCTGTGAGGGCACATGTAATGGTAACCACATCCCTTGAGTTGTCTCCTTATTTGTCAGTGGTGACAAATTTTTTCCATAGATGGTTACTGACAAAGTTCCGTTTCAATCAAATCCATATGATTCTTTGGGATGAGAAAGGTTGGTGTAGGCCTCAGGATTCAACTCCATGTAAATGTGATGACCAGTCTGCCCAGGACACTGCGCACTTTTTGTTCTTTTGCCCCTTGTATTCTGAACCCTGGAATCGATTTGTAAAACCAATACTGAAAGAGATGAGATTTATGCAGTATAAGCCCGCATTGTTATTTTTGCAAATGATGGAAGCCCCCGTAATTATGTACTGTATCGCCAGTTTTCTGGCTGCATCTGTAAGAATTAGGAGATCAAGATTGGACCTTTAACCCAGAAAGCTAACTATTTCTGTACCATGTATTTAAATAATGGATCTGAATAATGGATTGTTGGGCTCGAATGGAAATGAAATTGTGTAATTATTTTTTTTATAACGGGTTTTAATTGTCATTATGACTGAAATTGTATTCATTGATTTTTTAAACATGTTTTAAATAAGTTTTATAAATGTCTAGTATACTTTTATGATTTTAAATAATCGAATAAAGTGGTTTTGACTTGACTTGACTTGAATAGGAAACTCTCTGTTTGTATTTGAGTGGTAGAAGTAAATGAAATTCTTCACAGTTATGGTCCCATCAGTAACTTAGTCCAAATAAGTTAAAAATGTGTATTCCTTCGATGTAATACTCCAAGAAGGAGCATTAGAAATGTTTGTGCATCTTGTTGTATGTCTATGAACCAGTGCATATATCTAAAATATGTTGAATACCAGAATGAGTATGTATTTTAGTTCTGTCACTTACCAACTGTTGAAATACATGATGTAGTGCAGAACAGAAACATTTTTCATGATTTTCCATGATTTGATGATGAAGATGTGGTAGATGAAACACAATATTTAGAATCACATTAGCATAGCAGTTGATACCTGAACTGTTTTCCAACTGGTATCCTACAACATCATTAACACTTTCTATTTTCTTTTCTTTGCACTTTCAACTTTCTCTTCAGTTGCTTCCTTTTTTTGACCATCAGCTGCATCTCAGACATATTTCCGTTTTGGACACACTATACGTTTCTCATATATGGGATATTCACCTCAATCAGGAGCATAAAGTCTTCTTAATTATCATCACTATCCTTTTTCTCATCAAAATCTCTCAAATACAAACCAGACAATGTTATTACTTGAGACAATGCAACGTATGCCATTCCCTCTTTGAACACCAAGCTTCCAATATTTACAAAAGCTCTGTCTATACTTAAACCTTGAGATTTAGAAAAAGTTACTGCATATGCTAAAGACAGAGGAAACTTTTGTCTGTGAACATACAGATCTTCTAAAAGCAAAAAACATACAACACAGCGCTAATCTGTTTTACCTCTTAATTTGATAACATTTTAAAATCAAAAGTTCTATTCCATCTCTATTCCTGAAATTTACAAAGTCAACATCTTTTCCTATTGCTCCATTCACTAAACTTTCTTCTACATTCAAATTATGCCACAAAATTAACTGACAGTTTAAAAATACATGTTAAGTATTTTCTAAGCCTGTAGTTTTAGATACAGACTTTTCCGAAGAATGCAATTTAGCCTATAGTTTCTCTGTAAGAAGAACTGTCAGTCCCTGGTGTTCGATGTTAAGAATAACTTACATTTCCACAATTTGTTATTTTTCCAGTTTCATAAGTTGTTGATTAAATGTAGAACAGTCTTGCAGAGTAGGCATCAGGAAAACTATAGACTTGTTTTCTGCAAGCATATTGTACATTACTTCAGCTGCTATGTTTCCGGTTGTAAACAAGTTTCTTAGCAGCTGTCTTTCTAAAGCTTGTTTACCATGTTCCGTCAAGACACCAATTCTAATGTCTTGAAGAATATTTCAAGTAATCTTCATCACTTGCTTGTCGCATATTCTTAACAAGTTCTTTATAGTCAAAATGTAACCACATGTTTACATTTTCAATACTTCTCAAAGATTTCATTGTGTCTTCATGGACAAGTGTTTTAAAAATAGGTGGTCCTTTTACATGAGTAAGTTGTAGTAGTCTCTGAATACACTTAAATGTTTTCCTCCAAACAGAACACCGTAGTAAAAAAAATAAACTTTTGCAATCTTAAACGTACAACTGCAAGCATTAGATTTGAGACCATGCTCACCTCATCAATGATAAGAAGTTTCATTTTCTTCAGTATTCGTGAGACTTCATAACAAGCTTCTCCAGATAGCTTCTGATATTCCAATTTATTATCATGTTCAACAGGTCGCATAAGCATTTGATGAAAGTAATCCCTTTAGTGTTGTCTCCTGCTAATCCCGTTGGAACTGTTACAACACAAGATACATGTGATTCTGTAGTTTTGTGTAGATAACTGGTCAAACTTGACCACTAATGTACAATAGAATTGGTTGAAATGATGGACATTGGTATTCTTTTTTTTGTATGCAGCAAACCATGTTGTATCTGTTGTTTAACTTGTAGATATATTTCTTTTTGTTCAATATTTAATTGTTCTTCTAACTTTTCCAACTGAATAATATTCTGGTGTGCTTGTTGCATTGCAGTTTATACCTCATTCATGGCTATTGCTACTTCATTTTCGCTAATTGGTTGTCCCAGTGGATCTTGATTCAGTGGACCAGAACTTTGACTGCCTTGTGAACTTTCTCTAGCTATTTCAGCTGCAATAGTACTTTCTTGTTCAATCTAATTATTTAACATTTATAGATAAGTTGGGAAAATTTACTGAATGCAATCTTTAGTTGCATTAAAAGAATATTCGTAGCAGTCAAAATCTCCAAGTAATTCTCTTTCACTATGCCAAGGCTTGAACAGTTGTAGAATTGCTAAGTAGAAAAATTCCCTCTTATCTGGACTTTTGCAACTGAGTTTTCTGTGGTTAATAAAATTTCCATTGGCATGTTTTTCTAAACATCTGTCACATCCAATTACTGCATATTTATCTTCTTTTCTATTCATTATAAGTTTTCTTTTAAAGCTGTAATGTTGAAGTATTTCATACAGACATAGGTTTTTGAGATGTGGAATCCTTTCGGGATAGTATGTGTTAGACTTGGCAGCTTTTGGCGTGCTTCCACTCTCTTTTTGCTTTCTGACCCCCGGTTTTGACTCCGTTTTTGCTGGTTTATTGTCTCTGCGCACTTTCTCACTGCTGTTCAGTGTTAAAGTGCAAGTGCTCCGGCTGTAAATTGTTATTATGGATTGGTGTTTCCATGATTGGCATATTTGATTTCCTGGTAAGCCCCTAGTAAAGTGCAATGAATTTGCCAGAGCCTGTAAACCAAAAGCTATTAGTGGGCTTGCAGCACTGATTGTGCCACCCACAGGAATAGCCACTTCTTCTTTTATTATACAGTTAATTAAAACCATAATATACAAACATATCAATGCATAATGAAATATAAAATTTTAAAATATAAAAGTCCTAGTCAGTTTCTTAATGCTAAGCATTATACAATGCGGTTAAGATAATATTAACAAACTTCCGATGCTTCCCTGCAATGTCTTTTCCCGAAAAACTGGAGCCAATAGGTGGCGACGATCTATGGCAAAAAGCGGACAGCAACATAGCAGGTGAAGCCAGAACTCATGTAGATAATTGCAGAGCCTGTATGTAAGCTGCCCATTCCTTCGGGCCCACAGCGGATTAAAATAAAAAATTGGTAGAGTTAACAGCCTCATGTACAGTATTTTTTTGCGAGTCTGTGAGTGAAGAGAATGGTTAAAATATGGTTGGGATTTCCCCTTGATATACAAATCATTCAGAGCTGTGAAGAGTGCATTTTTAGAAAGCCCGGCAACATCTGTCTGGAATGACACTAAGGTGATTTGACTCTTTATTGTTTTTTTCCATGTTGACAGGGGGATGGATGAATTAGTGAGGGTAGTGGCTTCGATCTTTAATGTGGAAGTAGCAAGATGCAACTGTTTGTGCCAAGGAGAAAGTTTGTCCGTGAACACAGCTTGCAATTGTTCTTTCATGGATTGTGCTGTAGCTCGTAATGTGTGAATATAGAGTTTAATTAAGTCTCCCAGACAGTGGAGGTCTGCGCTTGCCAGGTCCAGCTCAAGTCTCAGCCTCGACCTCCTTACATGCTGCGGAACAGAGAATATTTTCTTGTAGGCTTTTGTTTGTAGATTTGCTGAGAATATATCCATTTTTCCAGGGAAGGCCAAATGGCCATAAGACACTGCTGGAAGTAGTTTGGCCCGTAGCACCCTTAGAATTGGCTCGGCTGTGGGGCTGTGCAAATGACGGTTCAGATGCCTCAGGCTATGTGTAATCCCCATGCCCTTGGGCCTTAGATGTCTAAGGTGAGATGCTTGGTTTGCCTTTTCGTTGAACCAAACTCCTAGATAGTTATAGCTGATACAGGTCGCTATATTTAGTCCCCCTGCTCGCCAGGACAGATTTTTCATTTTTTTTTATTTCCCGAAGGTCATGACTTTGGTTTTTGATTTGTTCATCAGAAGATGGTTCTTTATATTTTACATATTAAGGGCATTGAGCGATCTTTGTAATCCAATTTTTGTGTGGTCCATAATAATGATATCGTCAGCATATTGCATTATCTGTAGACGTATCCCACCCAATTTTGGGGTGACCAGGGCTGCTCCTGCCAGTTCTTTAGGTAAATCGGCGGTATAAAGATTAAATAATAGTGGAGCTAATACGCAGCCTTGTTTTAGACCGTTTTCGGTTGCAATTTTTGTGGATAGTGTTTTTCTGCTTGTTTTGATCCTCACCCAATTTTATGGTATAAAGATATCAGAGCTAAAAGAAGTGGAGAGGATATCCCCCAAGAATTTAACTTGTACCATAGCGTCCCTCGGTTGACTCTGTCGAATGCTGCGCTGTAGTCCACAAAGCAGCAGAATAGAGGTAGCTGGTTGGCCAAAGTGGCTCTCCACGACAGATAGGACAACGCTATTATGTTGTCCGTTGTGGAGCAGCCTGTTCTGAAGCCTGACTGGGTGCGCAGCAAGATATTATTTTCTGTAACCCAGTTTTCAAGTTCCGCCAATAAAACACGTGAGTAGGCTTTAGCTTCAATGTCCAGCAAAGCTATTAGTCTGTAATTAGCCGGATTTGAGCGATTGCCCTTTTTATAAATTGGGTGTAGTATTGAGCCCTGCCAGGTAGATGGAATTTTGGCTGTAAGAAAAGCTTGTTCAAAGAGAGGTGTGAGGAGTTCTGCCCAAAACTGTCAAGATGAGTTAAAAACTGCTGCAGGTATTCCATTTGACCCTGGCGCCCCGTCGTTCTTCATTCGACTAATGGTCTTGGTTACTACGGCTACAGAAATATCCAGACCCTGGGTGTTTTCATAAGATAGTGCTTGAGGCAAGGAGGGAGTTGACAGCTCCCCTGCCCCACTGCTGTAGAGCTGTTTGATGTGATTTGCCCATACATTCTTGGGTACCCCGTTCTCTTTAGTCTGGTCACTGTTGCTAAGTTGATTGATGTATCTCCAGAATGGGGCAGATTTTTTTTCTTTTAAGAGAGAGAAAATTTTAAGCCAGGCTTCCTCTGTTCGTTTAATCCGTTGGGCCCATGCACGCTTCTTGCAAGGAGCTCGAAGTGGCCCTTTTGTGGCACGTTGAAATGCTCTTGCCCCTTTTATTCTTCCCTTTGGGCTGTTTTGGCTCTTCCATTTGCTTTCCGGTATTTCCTTGTTTGAGTCTCGATTTAAAGCCTTTGACGCCCGTTTTTCTTGAGCGTCAGATGTTCCCCCCAGAGCCCGATGCAGATCTATCAAAAGAATGGGCCAATAGTCTAAGAGGGCTTGTGGGCTAATGGAAGATTTTAATTGATCGTTTTTCATTGCCCATACAGACAGTTTTGTGTCTAAATTAATGGACCATTTTATCCTGCGTGGGATTTTGTCAATTTCCTCACCCGTAGATTCTCCTACGGGTGTAAATCTGCAGGATGCAACGGTGGAAAGGCCAAAGGATGCTCTTAGGGGCCTATGATTGCTCCCTGTTCGGTGATCGATGTTAAAATCATTTAGGTTGAGAGCTAGTGTGCTTCCGATAAACAAATAGTTAATAGTAGAGATGTTCCTATACGTTGGGAGCGGTGCCCATGTATGATCATTTGCTTTCCTTAGATTATGGGCAGATGATATAGAACAGGCATTGAATAAAGCTTGTAATAGCGCGACCTCTTTGACGTGCTTGTTTTCATTTCCTATTTTGTCAAGAGATCTGTTGTTAAAGTCCCCAACTATAAGTGGATTATGATTAGGATATTTAATGAGGAGATCTCCAATAATGGTGGCCAGGACGTCTAGTGCTTGAGTTCTCGGGTGCAAGGCTGGATTTACATAACAGTTAAATAGTAGCAAGCGGAGTGGGTTGCAATGATTTTTTATTCCGTTGATACGTAGTACTTGAATTCCAGGTAAATCGGATGCTATCATAGTTGCTTTCAGCCTACACGAATGCTTGATGTTAACGGAGAGGCCGCCCATCGGCCGCCCAAAAATATTGCGTCTTGTTGCTGGGACATGGATTTCAAAGTATCCGGAAAGGGCTGTAGTAGCTGTTGCCCATGTTTCCTGGAGACAAATTAAATCGCCGCTTCGAAGGTACTCTACAGCCGAGTCGTTTTTAATCAATTTCTGAAGGCCAGCCACGTTCCAGGAGATGATTGTTAAGTAATTGTTTTGATTGTTCAGGGGGAACTTTGGCCAGACGCTCACTGACCTGTGGGGGGTCATCCAGGCAGGGCTCCAGATTTCCGCAGCCTCAGCGCTGCCCTCCTCCAACACTCCCCAGGCTCCCTGCCACCTGGACGCGACGTGACGGCAGACGGCTGATCGGGGACTTCATCCCCCAACACCCCTAGCGCCTTGGAAGGCGTGCTTCCGGTTCCGCCCCCCGGAGGTGCGCTAAAGGACAGCGCGAGCCCCGGGGGAGCGGGGAACTTTGGCCAGACGCTCACTGACCTGTGGGGGTTATCCAGGCAGGGCTCCAGATTTCCGCAGCCTCAGCGCTGCCCTCCTCCAACACTCCCCAGGCTCCCTGCCACCTGGACGCGACGTGACGGCAGACGGCTGATCGGGGACTTCATCCCCCAACACCCCTAGCGCCTTGTAAGGCGTGCTTCTGGTTCCGCCCCCCGGAGGTGCGCTAAAGGACAGCGCGAGCCCCGGGGGAGCGGGGAACTTTGGCCAGACGCTCACTGACCTGTGGGGGGTCATCCAGGCAGGGCTCCAGATTTCCGCAGCCTCAGCGCTGCCCTCCTCCAACACTCCCCAGGCTCCCTGCCACCTGGACGCGACGTGACGGCAGACGGCTGATCGGGGACTTCATCCCCCAACACCCCTAGCGCCTTGGAAGGCGTGCTTCCGGTTCCGCCCCCCGGAGGTGCACTAAAGGACAGCGCGAACCCCCGCATCGCGTGATCGCGCGCGGGAGAGCGCCCGGGGAGAAGCCCGGGCAAAGGGCGGGCCCACTGTGGCCCTCAGAGGCACGAGGTGGCCGGGACGGGCCAGCTCTCTTGGCTTCACATCTAAAGAAGGTATAGTACTGCATACCATTCACAAGACTATCCATGGACTTCCTGGCTTCTCCTTCACTGTCACTAATTTTGAACAGACCTTACTTTTAGTGTTACATAAGGGGGCATACCAACCTTCTATACTATAGCCAGAGAATGGAAACGCTTATTCTGAGCTATGCATCTCCCACAAATATTGATGATCATCGCCAAATGCTATCCCCGTCACATACCCCCGTTAGTTTGCCAAACTTGTCCTACTGGGAGGAATTAAATGCTCTGTGCGGGACTAAGTTTATTCCAGTAATATCCCCCTCCCCGTGAAAGGACTTAGCATCAACACTCCCCCTGACAGACCTGGTGAACTTTCCCTACCACCTATTGAGGATAACATCCAGGCTACTGCTCTGTTGCCGGGCCAAAGCGTGAAAAGGAAATACGAAGGGGCAAGTGAACACGAACTCCAACCCAAAACACAAAAACGCTGTATCGATCCCCCATCGCCTGTTATAAACTCCATCATACCCAGGGGGGTCGGTGAATGTTTGGATGATAGAGTAACATCGCCTCTATTGCAACTACTGCCCCAGCTTGAACTGTTGTTAAATTCTGTAATAGCACCCTTGCTAGAACGAATCACCGCTTTAGGGGATAGGCAGACAAGTATAGAGTCTGCTATTAAAGCCAACTCTTCACATGTTATAAACATGGCAACACCCAATTGCTCCCCTCCACTAACTACACCTGAAGTGCTTACGCTAACTAACACAACAAAAACTATCTCAGCTCCCAGCATGTTACCTCCAATTGCTACTAAAACCACGCATAAACCTTTGTTTAACACAAAAAATGTCCCGATTGAAAGACAGCCTCCTAAGAGACAACCCCCACTGGTTACTAAAATTGCCCCTAAACCTTTGTTAACAAATTACTCCGCTATTAGAGCAGAGCCAAACAGAACAGCACGTATAGACCTACCCCCGGAAGCCGCCCCCTTTGTGCTTGTTCTTTCAGGAGTACCAGTTCCCGCTCACAGGAAATCCGAGACTTATCAAGACCTATTATATAAGGTCATTTTCTGGTTAGCTAAAAATAGACCCCTGCTACCCAATATGGATGGTGGTATCCTGAGTGTTAGAAGGGTGGGCTGGTTAGGGTCTCTACCAAAGGACATTCCTGGGGACCTAATCCAATGCTTGAATAGCTGTTATTAAGGGTTAAATTTACGTTTTTACTTAACCAGTATTGTGGTTTCTATGTAGTACGTTCTTAAGCAAGGAAAAGGCTCCTATAGATTGGGCTTATGTCTCTTTCAACTTATATGATATGTAATTATGTAGAGCCAATAGCTGAGTGTCAAACTTGTAAACTTGTTAACTTATTTTTCTTGGGAAGCATTCCTGAATTGACTCTTTATATTTGTAATAACATTGACATAAATGTCTTTCTATGTTATTTTAATTGTTTTTTTAAACAAGATTTTTGGAGGAAAATTTTTAAAATTTTTAATTGTTTGTACAAACCTGTACATATTGGTTGTGTGTTTTGATTATGTATTTTATATGCATGTCTTTTATGAAGAAACACTTCGAAATAAAGACGTTAAAAACTGAAACTGAACTGATTGTTCAGGGTATAATCCGTTTTGCCTTTGGGGAAGTCAAAGATACCATCGAGCTAAGTGGCGGCCATTTTCGACCTGGTATCCAGATTGATTATTAATGGCCTGATTGCTAGTAAAGACTCTTCTCTGATTAGTAGAGCAAGTAATCCTCAGATGTTCGTGATGAAGAAGAGTGTTGGCCGGGTTGTTTCCAGAGCGCGAGTCTTCCCTGCATTTTTTAAGATGGAATAAGTATTTTGGGAATTATTAGCTAAAACGTGAGGGTATTTGTCTTGAGGTGGGTGCCTGATCTCAATGCCCCAATCTGCCAGTTGATTAGCTTCACGTAACATTGCTGTCAGGTGTAACTGTTGATATAGCCCAACCACTGTTAAATCATCGTGGAAGTCACCTGACAGGCTTTGGAATTTCACCCAGGCGAGCCTATATGTTCCAATGATGGGATGTGATTGAGTAGGCGCAGTATATTGCCTCTGTTCAAGACATCGTAGTTGCCTTTAGCGTGGTATCGTGGTGTAAATACAACCGCCACCTCTCCTGGTTTTGTTCGGCTGCTGCTCGTTAAGATTCCCGATGTAGCTTGGTTGTCAAATGCAGGTGTTGGTTTATGTATTGGGAGGGTACTGATAGCCGTGGATCCAGGGGGAGATTTTGCTGCGTGTTGGTGCTGCATGTTAGTATTGTATGTAGTACTAGAAGATAGTTGCGTGATGTCCTCCGCCTGTGACCCTAAGGTTGTAGTTAGCATTGACGGTCCAGGAGCAGGGCTTATCCTCTGGCCTTAGCCTTCCGGGGGTTTGAGACAAATTGGCATTGTGCGGCCTCCCCTTTCTTATTGTTGTGGAGACAAGTGGGGGAGGCGTTAGAGGGGATCGCCTCTCGAGGAGGGTCTTCAACTAGGCTCTTGATCGTTGATTGTTTGTTAGGTTGTGAGTAAGTTGATGCCACTTCTTTGTGATTCTTTCCTGATGATTTTTCCATAAAAATTGGGTGAAGCCTAACTGAACTGGTGACTGATTTAATTGTATGTGTGCGAGTGGAAAGGATTACTGCTCGGTTTTTAATTTTTTCCCTTTTTTGGGCTTTCCTTAGTTTTTTCTTTGCTTTTCTGGAAAGTGAAGCTACCTTTTGATTAGTCGCTGGAGCAGCGTCAAGTTCTTCTATTATTTGACAGCTAGTTGAAAATCATGGTGCAGTAGTTATAATCCTCGTTGAAGAAGCTAGAGTTGGAACAGTGGGAGGATGCAAGTGTGGTATTTTGGTTGAGCTATCAGGCGAATCTTCAAGTAAGTTGGCTGAGTTATTGATTGATTCCCTATATGATTTAGTTGAAACCAGAGGCGAAGGAGGGCCAGGAGGGGGTCTTGAGAGACGAACTGAGTCTGCTAGGGTAGTTAAAACTGCAGGAATAACCCTGAAAAGGTATCTCAGACCTGCCACTGCAGGATCTGCGTGCAGTATGTAACTGCCATTCCGACCTTGCAAGTGTACCCACTTTCCAGACTCTAACCTTCCCTTTTCTTACATATAAGTCATCCCTAAGCTAGGCCCAAGGTATCCCTGTGGGCAGGGTGCTGTTTATGTTAAAGGTAGGACATGTACTGGTGTGTTTGACATGTCCTGGTGGTGAATTACAGTATATTTCATTTTACTCCCCAGTTCTTTACTCATGGTCCTCATTTATCGCCCCCCTCAAAGCATGCCCACTTTCGCGGCCTCTTTAGCAGAACATCTAGCCCCTCTAATAATTAACCACAAGAATATCGTGTTGTTGGGCGATCTTAATTTTTGGTTGAACTCCACCGAGCTGGATGCTCAAGCAGCTGCACTGAAGGAGACTCTTTTAGATATGAATCTTATCCAACAGATACATCTCCCCACCCATGAAAAAGGGCATAGCCTTGATCAAATTTGGTCACAGAACATTCCACTGGCTATTAATTCCATTACTCCCTGCATTTGGTCGGACCATTTTTTGATTCATTTTTCTATTACCATCATTAAGAGTAGAAAGCAGCCGTTTCAGAAAGGTGGGAAAGTCAGAATTTGGAAGAATGTTGACACCTCTGCCTTCCTTGACACCTTAACCTCATCCCTCCCCCCATTAGATCAGGATATTGAAGAGATTGAAGGAGCCTTTTCCAGCTGGCTACTTCAGGCAGCCGACGCACATGCCCCTTGTTCCAACTTTCCCCGCTCCCGCACTAATGACGCTCACAGGTGGTTTACACCTCACCTGAAAGCCCTCAAGCTTGAAGTCCGTCAAAAGGAGCGGAAGTGGCGAATAGCATACTCAGAATTGGATAAAGCCAATTATTGCAGGGCCCGTAAGGAGTATCAGAAACTCATTCTGAAACATAAAACTGACTATTTTTCGGAAAAAATCCTTCATTCACATAACAAATCAAGAGAATTGTTCAACATCGTGGAAAGTCTTAGTGGCAGTGACAGAACTTCTCCCTCCGTGGCCCCCACCCAGGATCTTTGCAACTCATTAAACACTTTTTTCTTTAATAAAATGTCCACTATGAAACAAAGTATCCCCACCACTCTGTCTCCCTTTCCTCTGGCTGACACCTATCACAATCTTTCAACTCTGGAATTTTTCCCCCTCATTGATGATGCCAGCCTATCCAAGCTGCTGGTCAAGGTCAAATCAGGCTCTCCTGATGATATTTGTCCCCCCCATATTATGAGAGAAGTGGGAACCACCATCCCCGAGAGCATGCTTCCCATGCTGAATGGCTCTCTCTCACAGGGTAAAGTTCCCTACAATTTTAAAAAAGCCCTTCTTATCCCCCTCATCAAAAAACTGGAGCTAACCCATTGGACCCGCTTAATTACAGGCCCATTTCACTGCTGCCTTACTGTGCCAAATTACTTGAGGCTCACGTCTGTGACAGTATTTCCAAATTTATGGAAGAATCTAAGTATCTTGCTCCCAATCAGGCGGGCTTCCGCCCTTGTCATTCAACTGAAGCAGTTATGCTTTCAGTGCAGAATACTTTGAGGCGGAATGCTGATGAGGGGATCCACCAGGCTCTGGTGCTACTGGACCTTTCGGCCGCGTTCGACACGGTTGACTATACCATCTTGGTCAACCGTGTCGAGCAGGCGGGTCTCAGGGGCCCCACGCTGAGCTGGATTCGCTCATTCATCACTGGCCGCACTCAATCTGTGAGACTGGGTACTTTCACAGCTCCCACTATACCTACCATCTGTGGAGTACCTCAGGGTTCATCTCTGTCACCCCTGCTTTTTAATTTATATCTACGCCCCCTTCTGTATTCTCTTAGGAAAGCCAGAGTCACCATATTCAACTATGCAGATGACCTGCAGCTCATCTTTCCCTTAAACACCAAGGACTCAGTAGAAGAGTTTCAAAACACCATGTCTCACATCCTGAGTTGGATGAGCTGCAGCCATTTGAAACTCAACCCAGGCAAGACGGAATTGATCTTGCCTGGGCAGAGTGTACTTAGTTGGAATCCCAGCTTCTGGCCATCCAGCATGGGAGCCCCTCCGCCTAAGTCATCTTCAGTCAAGAGCTTAGGAATTTTTATCAGTGAGAATCTCTCCCTGAAAAGGCAGGTTGGCGCGGTTGTGTCATCCAGCTTTTTTCAGTTGAAGAAAATCAGGAAGATTGCCTGCTTTTTCTCCCTGGAGGCCCTCACCCAGATCGTCATCTCCCTGGTCCTGTCTAGATTGGACTTCTCCAACAGTCTTTATCTTGGGCTCCAGGCTGGAGAGCTAAGGCGCCTCCAGCTGGTTCAGAACCAGGCAGCCAGACTCATTCTCAACCTATCAAAAAGGCAATCTGTCAGATTAGGGCTAAAACAGCTACACTGGTTGCCTGTCGAGCAGCGGGTAGCTTTTAAAACCGGGTGCATACTATTTAAGTCCCTACATGATTCTGGCCCTCTATTTATCAGAGAATTGTTTAACAGATACAACTCTTCCCGCAACCTTCGGTCCATGCACAAATCCCTTTTGACTGTCCCTTCTTATAAGAGGAAACGTCTCGGAGGTTGCTGCTTTGACTATCTTGCAGCTACCTTCTGGAACTCTCTCCCTCTTCATTTAAAACTCTGCGATAACATCCTCAGTTTCAGACACTCATTTAAAACCTGGCTTTTTTCCCATGCGTTCTGCTGAGCCGCTTTGCTCCTACTTTTGACTAGCGTGTTGCGTTCCTGCCTATAGCGCCATGAAGCCCCCGGGCGTACGAGCGCTTAATAAATACATATCAATATCAATATCAATATCAATAGGCTATCTGTCCCATAGGAAAGAGAATGGGAGTTTTACTTATAACATCTTATAAGCATGACTTCCCATTGGGACAAGATGGAGAAATGAAGTTTAGTATGCCCGGACTCATAATGTAAAAATGCATCTTTTAGTAAGGATGATTTTTATGTTCTGGGTTTGAAAATACCACTTTTAGAAAGTAGGTATTTTCTTGCTTAGCCATCCTGTGTGCCTCTGCTGGGATTGTGGATTGACTGGCTCCAGAGAGTCTGGATGAGTCAGGGCTGGGCTGAATAGACCTGGGCTGTATTTAGAGTAGTGGGAGGATATTTCCTTGCACCTGAATGGGACTGGTCTGCCTTGAACAATGCTGTCTCTACCTCCTGCTGGGAAGCTGGGAAAGAGACAACAGAACTGGTTTGGACAAAGCACAGACACTCTCTGCCTGATAGAACAAAGGGATTTTGAGTATAAATATTGGGTCCAGACCCCAGAACTTTAGAACTCGCTGAAATCAAGGAACCTGCCACGAAGAAGAGCTGGAAGAGCTGCCAGGAGGAGTACCTCCCCTTTTGCTGTGTTACTGCTTTGTTGGGTTGGCCTGCAGTTGCTGCTTCTGCCTTGGGCAGTGAAAGGACTGGACTGAACTTTCTTTACTTGTGCTGAGTATCTCCAAGGGCCTGAAGTAGGTATTGCTTCCTGTTCTGAAGTCTCAGGGACTGCAAACACTTCACCAACCTCTGGGTACCACTTCTGGAACTGCTGTTTCAGTTGTCACAGAGAAGGGAAAAGCAACCAACTTCGTCACAGACTCGGTCGACGGCTCTGAGTCCTGATGGCACCTCAGAAGGCACCGTACGCATCTTGCACCGCAACTCTTGGCTCACTGCAACTGACAAGGCCACCACTGAGCTACTGCTTGCACTGTGACATGTGGGTACCACACTCTGCACAACCTTGCTTCACTTCGGTATCCTGGTCTCACTGACACCATAGCTGCTGCTGACTTCAACACCTGTGACTGCATCTCGGCTAGGGGCACTGCTCATAAGTTTCACGACACACCGCCTCAACCACCACAGCAGTCTGGGCCAACTGATGCCAGTTTGAGCTTTGTCACTTGCAGGCAACCTACCAGCACTGCATCAAGCACTGCCTCGCCCTTTACCTTAAGCCTTGGTCTCACTGATGCCGTCTGGATGATCGTCACTGAGCAGCTGTCTGCACCGCACTGTGAGGGCACCACCCCCTGCACCGCTTCCAGTTTGCCCCGCAACCGCAATAATTACCACTACCGGCTCGTACCAACATGACAGCCGCAACCAGAAATGTACTGTTCATGAGTCTTGCCCGTACCCAAGCATTCAGCTTGAACTGTTAAACTCTGTTGTTTTCAGCATCATGATAGCCACGGACGGAGCTACTGACTCGTAGGTACAGTGGGGCAGATTTACAAGAAATTGACGCATCTCTGCATTTTAGCAGAGATGCGTCCTTTTAATTGCATCACCGTGGCGCAAGGATTAACAGATGCATCACGCATCTGTTGGTGTAAAGGGAACGCATTGCTGGAGTCGTGTCGCAAGCAATGCTCAGGAATGTCTATTCCTATTGTGCTGCGTCACTCCTTACGCCTGCTTCAAGCAGGCGTAAGGATTTGACCCAGTAGCATGTAGATTTCACCGCTTCACTTTAATGAGGATTTCTTGCATAGAAACGCCCATCCTGCATACATTATACATGACGCAGGTATAATGTGACGCAGGGCTTTACAACGTGACGCATCTCCCTAGATACGTCATGTTGTAAATGTGTTGCAACACGGCACATTGTTTACGATGCCGCTGTGTCACATAAGTGATGCAACAGCAGCGTAAAATGGCCTGTAAATCTGCCCCTGTGTTTTACAGATATTTTTGGCAAAGAATATATTTTTGAGTATTGTATGTTGGATTCTTATTGTTTTGGATATATAAAAGTATTGGATATTTTTCCAAGCTGGTGTGGTATCCTTTTGTAGTGCTTTCACTGTATTACTGTTGACTATGTGCAAATGCTTTACACATTGCCTCTGAGATAAGCCTGACTGCTCATGCCAAGCTACCAAGGGGGTGAGCCGGGGTTATTTTAGGAGTGTAACTCCCTAACCCTGTCTAGGAAGAAGGGTCCCTACTAGGACAAAGCCACCTACCTCTGTCAACTAGAGACTCCCTTTTCTAACACAAAGTATCCAGATTTCTTTCCAGAATCTGATAAAAAATGGATGCACTCTCTGTATACCCTTGTGGGACATGACACCATGCTAATACTTTCTGCTGGGTCAAAAATGAGAAAAGGTACTGTCTATCTTTATGTAATGACACTGAGAAGAAATCCTGACATAAATTAATAACTGTAAACCATTTTGCAGTACACAGGATTTGAAACACTATGTTTGCTGGATTTGGTACCACAGGACAACATAGAACTACAATCTCATTACTTTTCCTCAAATCCTGAATTATTCTCGTTTTGGGTTTCTGCAATCCCATAATTGGAGAGTTACATGGACTTCCAATTAATTCTCTCAAAATTCCTTTTTGCAACATGTATTTGATTACTGGTGTTATTCCTGCAATAGTTTCTGGTGTCAACTGATATGCAGGCATTCTGGGATTCACTTCCTTCGTCTTTACAGTGATTCAATCTTTTTGTACCCCTTTAATGAGCCCTATGTCTTTACCTGTGAAATCCCAAACTACTGCATGTACAGTATCTTTTAAATCAGCAGGTACTTCATCAAGCGTTACTAAGGGAAACATTTCTGTGTTTGTCTGTTGCCTAATCATTTTAAGCATCCACATCCTTGAAATGCATTAGCATCATGACACCATTCGGTCTACAGTAAATGGAGCAATTTAACTTGCATGCATATCTCTTCCTAACAGATTTACCGAACTAAACTCACGAAACAACAAATTGATATTTGTATTCAAATGAACCTATTTTAACAGGCACTTTTTCTGAAATGGGATCCATGAACTGCTTATTAGTAACTCCTACAACTTGGATATTCTTCACCAAGAGAGGTAAGTCTGGGACTCTCTTCTGTTCTAACAGTGGATCTGGTAGCTCCTGTATCAAATAAAAATGATACTGGGTGCCCATATACTTCAGACAAGTAAGCAATCTGCTTCCCCTTCCGGGCACTGTCATTAGGACGTATCTGAACCTGAGCCATCATTTACAAAAAAAAACGGTACTGTTGTAAAACATTTTGATTTGTATTTTGGAATTGTGGAATGGAATTTAAACACACATTTGTGTTCATTTTTGGCATTTGATTTAAATTTTATCTTTGGTTATCCATATTCCCCTCGTTTCAGAGGCATTTGCATCTGTTGGGCAGGCACATTTTTCATTGCACTCCTCTTGGTATTTCTACATTTCCACTGGAATTTCCAGGATTATCTATTTACTCCCTTTTCTAATCTTTTCATAGAAGCAATATCCGTTCCAGAACCTGTACCCACAGGAGCACCTCTCTCTCTACGTTGAGGCACATACAATCCTCTTGAGTTCCTTGAAAAACAGTCTGCAGAACTGCCACACCCTGCATGTTTTCTTCATTTCCTATTAAAGAAAAATTCTGATAACTTTTATATGACAACTTTGTCTTTGCCAGTATACATTTCTCTTTCATTTTCTTCTGCCTTATATCTAACTCAACACTGCAATACTTGCCATTTTTCAAAATCTCATCAAGCGATTGGTTTTGCCAGCAGATCACTTTTTCCGTTATTTGTGAACAGATCTCTGGTTTCAATCCTAAGACAAATTGTGACATAGAAATGCCCATATCCTTTTCCTCATGATTATCTCATCCACTGTGCTGTTTAAACACCTGTAATAATCTTTCAGTATTCATGAACTGTTTATTTCAGCTCTTTGGTAGTTCCTTTAATCTTAACCCAATTCGTATCTTTTGGAGGCACTCTACACACAATGAATCACTGCCTCATATTTCACCATCACTAAAGGAGATAGGGCATTTAGCTTAACATTCCTCACAGGTTCTTCTTTTGGCCTTTTAACTGCAATCTTACATTCAGAACATAATTCAGCATATACTACAATGTAAAAAAATGTATCCAAACCCGTCCATAACACCTTTGAAATCTTTATAAAACATTCTACTTGTGCATACCACTGCACTGGTTTGGCTCTTAATTTAAAAAAATTGATTTGTAAATGCTGCCAAATCACTTCGACTCCAAGGAACATGTAGAAACATTCCTCCTGCTAATTATCTGAGTGGACAAGCTGCTGCTTCTCCCTCATCTCCCTTATTGCTATTAATTTTGAACTTTTCAGTCTCACTCCAGGGGTGAATTCATTTATCCAATTCCTTATATATATACACACATTTCTGAAAGTCACATGTTCTCTATTGCTGGATCATCTTAATGGACCCTATAACTTCTCTGCAGGTGTAAATTCTCAGAAAGATTAACTTCATATTTCTGGACTAATTAGGTCAATTTTTCATGTACCGTGGCTGCCCTTCTTGTAAAATCAAATCCTGTGAAGGAGTACCTTCAGACCAATTTCTGGTCTTAAATCCACATTTGGGAGAGCATTTGCAATGATTCTGGGTAATGTCTGGGCATTTACCAGAGTTATTAGGGCTGTACTGCTCACTGTAGTTGTGTGTATCATAGTAGGAACTGCAACCTGTGGTAGAGCCACAACTGGTGGAATAATTTGAAGTATTTGTAGAGGTCATTCAATCTGTGCTGTAGCTTAATCTATGGGGGCAGTAGCCCCTGTACCACTTTTACAAGCACTCGATTCACCTTGATCCATTGAGTTGCATATGGTGGGGGACTTAAAGCTAACATTTGCTCTAAAATCTCAGCCCCGGAGTCAGTAACCATCTTATCCCCATTCTTCTCTTTGGAATCTCTCTTAACTTCCCTTCGCAGCTGCTCCTGTAGTAATAGCTTGGTATAATCTAGTTCAGTCTACTGTAGACTTTTTGCGCTGTCCTTCATCCCATTGTGCATCTGCATAATTCTGCACCACTTGTATTGCCCTCCTCTGGTATTTCTCTTTCTCTTTGTCCTGTGCAACCTTCTCCCATAGACTCATGCGTCATACTGTGTGAGTCTAGGTGGTGGCTTCATCTCGTACAATTTTCCCTTCAAATTTTCAAGAATTCTGGTACTATATGTTTCACATCTAGGAAAGCTCAATGCACATTCTTTCTCAGTGATCTTACACCATTTGTGAAGCCAATAACAAGTATGTAACCCATGTTCTGTTGTCATAATGTAAGAACGAGTACCTTCAGGAGGTGCCTCTTCACCTACCAGTACTGTAACATCTCCCCCCAGCAAATGTTTTATTTCTTTAAAACATTTCATAATTACAATTGAAAGAGTAACAAGACAACTTCAATCTAATATTATAATTCCATCCCGTATATGTCAACTCCAATAAACCAATCCTATCACAGCTATTAATTTCTTACATTTCTTTAGCAAATCTAAATTCAATATTCACTTTTCTATTGTTCAATCCCAGCTCAGCACTTTGACATCACCAACCAATTCCAGTGTGAAAAAATACCAAGCAACTAATACCAGCGTGAAACAAAATGATGTACACCCTCAATCCTTGCAGCAGTTTGCCCTCCTTAACAAAATCCCTCGTACTCACACTATAAAAAAATATTCACACTATAGAAAAACTTCAATTAGAGCTTTAAAATATCTTCTTGTTTGCTCGATTAAAGGAAATAACAGTATCACAATCACTCAGGAGTATTTTCTACAACCACAAGTGAAATCTCGATCAGGGTGAAATCACCTAAATCAATGCAGCTTCCCCTGTTTGTGCAATTAGGTTCCACTAGCATCGACCAATGTTAACCAATCACAACAATGCCTAGTATCTCTATCTCAATGGTATAGGTGAGGATACCTCACAATCTACACCTCATATCCTGCAACACGTCTTCCATTATATATGTATGTATGTATGCAACCCAGGATCTTTCGACTACAGCAAGTCTCAAATCTTTAATTTCTTTGCTTCAACTGATTGTTTATAATCTCCCTCATTCATCCATCCAAACAAAAACGCTATTATATAAATCAAAGCACAGTTACAACAAGCAACGCATTATCCTATTAACACTCACAGCTTCCGTCAGCAACTATCTTCTAATATTGCCTTGTCAGATCTTCAAATTCTGGACAGTGGATTCAGGAATCTGGATTTTTATTCTAATTTCGGATTATTTTATAGCTCCATTCAGGGTGTGAACTGTAGTCTGCTACAATAAGTCTGCTGACGCTGAAGTAAATTTAATTTAATCAGTTCAACCTGGAACATCATTATTACAATTGATTAGTTAAGTCAATCATGAAAGTTTCAGGATCAGTTCAAAATCTTTATTCTTGTTAAGAGATTAGTAGATTGTTTTCTCAATACTATTTAATTAGTAAATCAGGTAGATCCATTTACAGAAATATCAAGTAAAAAGATATGGTTAAGTCAAAGATTATGCAACAGATACCAAGCATGTTCCTCAAGGAAATGAGTCCCTATTTTATATAGATTAATCAGTTCAGAATTTAGGCAGAACCCATGAAGAGTTATTCAAAAAAGCAAGATCAGTGAATCCTTTTTGAAGTCAAACTTCCCATAAAGAGCCTTTCAGGAAACTCAGCCGAGCCTCCGTATGTGAACAACAGGTGCTGTGATACCTACACACTTACAGGTATGTAAAGAGAAATTAAATCAGAAAAGTTCTCTGCCAAGGTGGCAAGTAACAAAAGCTGTCAGCAGTAGTTTACAGCAAATCTCGCAGTAGAAAGATCAAGTCAAAAGGAGACTGAGCTCAAAAGAAATGTTCCTAAGTGTGTAACCTAACTAGGAAGCATGCACTATTATAAAACACAAAAATACATGTATTCATCCATTTCGGTGTTAGATCATCTCGAGCCAAAGAAGAGAAGTCGTCCAATGGTCAGCAACTCCTTCCTTTGTTTCCATGGAAACCAGAAGATGTCAGCTACGTACTATCAAAAACGTATCAGTTAGTTGCTAGACATTCATATTTTTGTAACATTTTTCTTGGGTTCCCGTGAGAAACTTCAGCAATGTTTAACTATTAGCTATTCAGTGTCCCACTGCACAACAATGAACTACTCTAAACACAGAAACATTTTATTTGCAAGTCCTGATTGAATCATGAGATTTACGTGTTTATGTAAGCATTATTCTTTAAATATACTGTTCACTATTCAGCATTGAATGAGCATGTGAAATCTAAATACAATGAGAACATGTTATTTTGGAAAGTAGAAATACATTTTAGAAAGTCAACAGATTCTCCTGCAAAGACAAGTCTAAACGGGCCACATTTGGCTAATCCGTTAAACATTTGTGCATGGTTCAGCTTTTCTTTAAAGCAATGTATTTATTAAAGATAACATATGAAAGGATAGAAAGAAAAGTAAGTCCTAGTCTGGGCCTACTGAAGAAAATACAATAGAAATGGAAGTTTACTGTGTTTTGCCCTTATTTTCAATGTGTCAGTTTGAAAACAAGCTAACTGTATCCAAGCTTTTATAGGTTTAATAAAGGCACATTTTCTTATGTTTTACTCAATTGGTGTGCTTGTACGTTGATATTTAAGAGATATGATCAATTCTGTTAATAAAGTTTCAAGCTAGATTTTCCTGCTTTATCAATTTTGAGCATGGTAGAATATAGGGCACTCTGAGTAGCTGGCTCTCCAGACAGTGTGTCAGTTGGACAGTCCTATCGTATTACTATGAATTTAATTGGAAGTCAGCCTGGAAAATCTGAAATTGCTTACTCTTCCCTTCAAGTTGGGGATCTGAAATTGTGAAAATTTGCTTTTCCTTTCAGTCCCATAAAACATGAATCTTAGATGAAATATCTACAAAGTAAAAGATATAATGATGTAAAATTAATTGCAATTGTGTCTTTCTGTCTCTGATACAAATGCAGCATTGTTCCAAAAGGGTGAATTTGTGTGGCTAAATGTTTGCCATTGTAGGATCCAATTCACTAAAAGTCCGCAGAAAAGTAAGAGGGCAGATTTAAGGAAAATGGGTTGAATTCAATAAAAAAATCTTAATTTAAAACCAATCAAATGTGGAGGTCAGCAGACCACCATCTTTGAGGTGGCTACCATTCATAGTGGGCACAATTTGCCACTTACCTCATTAATATTCATGAAGTAGGTCGAATTGTGACCTACTGTGAATCAGGTTTTTGGGAACCGACCTATCAGTACATAGGTCGGTTTGCAAAAAACCAGAATGGATCCGGTAAAAGTCAGTGCGCAATTTGCAGCCAATTTTGACAAAACCATTCTTATTATATCTGGCTCCTATAGCTCTGTCTGAATGCACTTTTACCTTTTTTGGGAGTCACAAACATTCTCAGTATTGCGCTAGGTCCAGGTTCCATTTGTACTTCTAGGAACATCATATGGCTTTTCCCAAAGGCTCCTATTCACCGTGTGTGTAGTGCTCCACAGAAGAAAACTCTGCATAGGAAGGATAGGAGCTTCCTGTGCAAATGCTCTTTTTTCTCTGCATGCTAACCATTTTTCATCATGAGAACACTCTGCAAGCCCACCATGTCTGGGAGTGATCCATTCCCCTGGCCATACCAGAAACAAACTTACTTCAGCCCTTGTCTAGAGTAACTCTCTGTCCAAGTCAGGGTTTCAAAGGGGTTGAAATGAAGTTTGTGAATATGTTGCAAAACTACCAAGGTAAACCAAGCCTTGGAAAGTCCTCTTACCACCAATTGATTAGGATGTGGAGATTGTTCTGTATTCATGGCAGGGAAATCTGCAGTAGTAAATGGATTTATGTCTGCCAGGAATCCTTTTGTGGATTTCTGACATCTGTATAAAAGGTAAATCTCATAAACTTGCATTTACTACTAAACTTACCTTTGTGAATAGGGCTATATATGTTCATTGATACAAGCGGTTAAGCTTTCAGTTGTTGAGAATTTCCTGATGGCAGCTGTAACGTTTCTAAGGCAAGAACAAAGCCTAAGAGTTTTATTGGCCGGCTATGCCTCTCACCTCTCTTGGCACAAAAGAAACAATTTTGGGCAGGGATTTTCACCCCAAGGGGCTGATTTACCAACACTTACATAAAACCGACTCAAACCAGCACAATTTTTTTTCATAATTTACTTTCCAGGGCAAAACTTGTTTTGTGCTGGAAATTGCCAAAAAGTCATCCAAAGTAGAGCAAAGCGCTGCTTTGCTTTACTTAAGGTCAATGGGGATACATGAGTGTTCCCATGCAATCACACACCCTTTTTGACACAAAACCCTATCTACCAAAAAAGTCAGACAGGATTTTGCATAAAAAATAACTCCTTTTGAAACCAGGGGTTAAAAGGAGAAATGTTTTCATTTCTCCTTTGTTTTCTGACTTTGCCTGTGTGCTGTACTGTATAGCACACATACAAAGTAGGAAACGTTTTAGAAGTGGTCTAGGATTAGAATTTTGCAAATCTGCTATAAAACCTATGCTAGACTCTCTCACATGCCCTTTCACTATGGCGCAAAGGTGTGCGCATGGAGCACGGCAGCAAAATTCTATGCCGTCGCTAGGTGCCATATCTCTGTATATTGTGGTGCCAAGTGTATCTCGGCCATCTAAATGCAGAAAATCTCCTGTAGCTGGGTGAAGACTCAGAATTCATGCACACTAGATCTTCACAATTCAAGGTTACTCTAAAAACTGTTGTCTGGCCCCTGGTCTGGAAATCAAGGCGTCAGGTCTGACAGCATCCTATGCTCTTCACACACATATACGTGCAAGATAAATACTTTGGACTTCCTTCATGGCATTTTGGCATAGGGTAGCGCAGCAAGGCATCTTATTGCGCTGCCCTACGCCAACGTGAAAGTGCAGGAATGCACCTTATTTTAGCAATATGGTATATTCCTGTCCTTTCTGCCTGCCCTACTGCAGTTTCGGCAGCCTAGCTCCAACGCAGGCACCCTTGCACCAAGGGTTGCTCCATTGGGGGCAGGATTGTCTTTTTGCAGGAAGGGGCACCTACCTGCAGAAAGAATAATCCGAAGAGGTGTTTCCCTCTATCTATGTGTGTTGAAGAATGCATCACAGAAGGAAAGAAGGAAAAACACAGAGAAATGAGGTTATTTCTCCTCGTTACTCCTCACCTCAGGAGGTGCAAAAGTGAGGCAGGGCTTTCATAAATAATCCCGCTTATTTTAAATCTCAGCGACCTTTACAGTCTCATGGAAAAAAATCAAAGATTCCCTCTGTCATCTTTATATTTTCCTACAAAAGTTTTCTCTTTCTTTATCTGAAGCAAGAAATGATGTGGAGAGGACGTTTTCCAAGCTTCAATTACTGGGATGTCACTAGCACATGGCCCTGGTGCGGCAATCAGTTGTGGCGCCCCTCCCATGACTACCACCAGGCAAAAGTGCCCCTTATCTATCTGTAGCCCCTCTTTCACATACATTTCATTTCTTTTAAAGCACTGGTAAAGGCTGAATTTACTAATAAGATTGTTAAGCTGCCCAAACTAACCCATTTTAGGAACAACCCACCAAGGGTCAGTGCCCCCTCCCAAGGTCAGCGCCCAATGCAGCTGCACCAGTCGCACTTCCCTAAAGCTGGCCCTGCACCAGCACAACATGGATTTGGTAGAAGGCGGATGGTCTTTTTTTTAATTGCAATCTGAAATATTTAAACAGGCTAACTAGCTAAAATCAGCCACATACTCCAAAGCGAAGTCAATGTCCTATTACTTACCGGTAATCTTCATTACTCTTGGTCCCGTTGTCCTCGTCGCGTTCCTGAACAAAGTGGAAATTACCATCTCCCCTACAGAAAAAAATAACAGGAGCATACAGGGATACCCAACCGACTCCCTCTCACTAGGTGTACATAAACGGTACCAGCCCAGCATGCAGCCTGAAAATACCAAGCTAACAACCGGAAGGCAGGCCATCAGGGAGGAAAGGGCGTGAGGAATGGGACGAGGACAATTGGACCAGGAGTAATGAAGATTACCAGTAAGTAATAAAACATTACCCCTAGGCCCCTCCTGTCCTTGTCCCATTCCTGAACAAAGTGGAAAATACCAAAGCAGACAACCCAGCCTTCCGGACTCCCACCAACGCCAGGGGCACCAGACCGAAAAAGGAGCCCATAAGTAAGGAGAAAATGCTGGCAGGAGCAAACAACTAACCACGCCTCCAACCAAGCAGACAGAGCCAAGACCCTAAAACCAGCAAGGGACGACCAGCAAAAACACACAAGAACCCCACAGGCAAGCCAGAAGGAGGCCCCACACGCAGAGCCAAGCACCAAGGGAACAACCAGAGGGGCCAAAATAAAGCCCCACCGCCCCAAACAACCAAAGGGAACCCAGGAGAAGTGGAAGTGCCCCAATGGAGTAACCAAGCCAGGAAGGGCAATCGACCAGGGAGAAACCGCCAAGGGCGAAGCTCACAGCCCCAGGCACCACCAGGCAGCCACCCAACCAGGTACCAAACAGGCCAATGCAGGCCAATGGCTAAGAGCAGAGAAGTACAGGCCACACAGGGCTGCTGGGCCACAGACCCAGGAAGGAACACAGCAGAGACAAGACAGAGAGCGAACTTCCCCAAAACAGGGAAGAAGGCGAACCTGAGGCACAGGAACCCACAAAGGACCACACCAAAAGCGAGGGAAAGGAAGACGAAACCGAAGAGGCACATCAAAGCAAGAGAGCAAGGAAAGACATGACCAACTACCGGACCAACCCAAAACACATGGGGAAGCCACCAGCATTGCCACAAAGACCAAAGAGGGCAGAACCGGACAAGAAACCAGGCACCAACCCAGAGGAACAGCCAGGAAGAAAAGGGGGCAGGGAACCCAAGCAAGGCCACCCCAACCCCCAGCCGACAACAGCAACAACAGGGAACCGGAAGGCACAGAAACACGCAGAAGGCCCAGGCCACAGGGCAGGAATAACCAATGGCCAACCCCAGCCGAGACACCGAAGAGCCGCCGGCCAAAAAGGCTGCCTCACCAGGAAAAGAACCCAGGGCACAGGAACCAGCCAAGTGGCCAGGCCCGAGGCACACCCCAAAGCAGGAGACACTGGGACACGAAACCCAGCAACCCGCCCAATGGAGGCCAGAGAGAGCAAAGAAGCGCAACCAGAAGCAGACCCGGACAAAACCATGCCACAAGCAAGAAAGACAACAACAGGGGCCGAACACAGAACCAGGGAAACCAAACCCCAGAACTGGGAAGGAGGAACCACCGGCAACCAAGAGCCAAACCACCCACCAGGAGGACAAATGAGGACACCAAGGAACCACCGAAGGCGATCCAAAAGAGGAGATGCAGAAGGGCAAAACAGGAAAGACCAACAAGGAGGCCAACAGCCCAACCCTGCAGGCTACCCACAAATGTCCAAGAAGCCATCCGGAGAAACCGGCAAGCCAGCCAGCCAGGAGGCACCCAACACAGCACCACTAGGACCCAGAAGGAGAGGGGAAAAAAAATCAAGAAGGGGCACACGGAAAGGCTCAGCAGCCAACCACAGCCAGGCCACCCAGAGAGGAGAAACAGCAGGAAGAAAGGGAGAGAGTACAGCAGCCCACATAATGGCCCCAGCGCAACAGCCAGCCTCAAGGACAGAAGACCACTCGAGGACAGAGAACACCAGAGCCAGAACCACTGGGGACCAAGAGGCCGAAAGAATACCAAAAGCCCAAGAGAATGAGCGGCCAGGAAAGGACCCAAGCAGAGACCAAAAGAGCACCCCAAAGCAACCAAGGGCCCCACACCACAAAGCATGACACATCCAAGCCGAGAGGTGCACCAGTGACCCACATGCACAAGCGAACGAGAGGCCAAACACAGGGACCGCAAGGTCAAACCCAACAGAGGCAGAGTCCAGGCTCAAAGCACACCGGAACAACCCAGGCACCAGAAACCAAAGGAGAGGAGCCTGAAGAAGCCAAAGGCGCACCACCCATCAGGGTCATGAGAACAGACTCAAAAATGGGGGAGAATGAACACCCCAGAACAAAGAAAAGAGCAAGGGCAACAGACACCACAGGCCGTAAGGAGCCCGCACAGGAGCGAGAAAACAGCACAGGCCCAACGACAGGCCCCCAAAGAGGAAAGTCCAGAGCCCCAGACCCGAGGCAAAGCCAACTGCAACCCCAAGGCAGAAAGAGAGAAGCAGGAAGCAGAAAAGCGGCCCACACACCAGGGGTGGCCGACACCCAACACCCACAAAGCAGGGAAAGAGCACAGCAGACAGGGCAGGCACAGGAGCTGAGCACCCGAGGAACAAAGGGCCTCCCAAAGCAGAGGCCAAGGAAGACCAACTATACCTGGCCACCAAAGGAGGCAAAGGGAGAGGCAGGCGAGATGCAAAACCCAAAGTGCACCAATCCACCAAGAGAAACACAAGAGGGGAGAAGGAAACCAGAACTGGAAACCAAACCCCAGCAGGCAACACAACCCAGCAGCAGGCGAGAAGCAAACCCAGCCAACTCCAGCCAGACCCTACCAGGGGCACAACCACCACCGCCCCGGAGCCAACAGCCCAACAAGGCCAAGGGCCCACCAGGACAGAGGGCGGGCATAACAGCCCCCCACCCCCAACCCAAGGAAAACAAGGGGAGGACCTAGCGAACCTGCAGGAAGAGCAAGAAGAAACCAGACACCCCGAACACGGGCCAAGCACAAGCACCCGGAAGGATGCAAGGAGCGCCCAACAGTGAAAAACGCAGGCAGGCACTCAGACAGGCATGAACCAGGCCCAAACCCAGAGAAGGGCAGGAACCAACCGGCGGAAGGGCAGAAGGCAGCCGAAGACCAAGAATACCAAGGCAACAGGACCTGAAAAAAGGCAAAGGTGCCCGACAAACAGCCAGGGACAACCAGGGCAGGCCACAGCAAGAGGCAAACCCAATCGGACCCCCAACCAGGCACCAACCAGTGCCGAACAGGGAGAAAAGAAGCCACAGGGCAGGACGGGCAGAGGCCCAGAGGACAGAGCAAGGATGCCACAAGAAGAAGCTAACAATCCCCGGGAGAGACTGCACGAAAGCGAGCCACGGCCCAGCAAGCAGACACCACACCAGGGACGAAACAGGGCCGACCCGGCCGAACCACAGAGCGGGTAACAGGAGGAACAGAAGCAACGGCCGCAGGCCAGCACAGCAGGAGAGCACAGCAAGCAGGGAACCGCCAGGGGGCATGCACTGGGGGATAGGCCAACAGCATTCCCACAGAGACCGACTCCCAACCCAGACGCCAACCAGCAACAGGCGCTGAGCAAGCGAATAACCAGAAGGCCTGGGAACACACATGGAGGAAGCCCCTCTGAAGGACCCAACCTAGGCAGAGCCGGCAAACAAAAGCCGGCGACACAGGGGAAATAACAGCCCAAGAAAAGACAGAGGACCCACAGCGAAGGCAGAGGAGCCGAAGACGCCAAAGGGCTGCAAGGACCCCTGTAGCAGGGGTCAGTGGAGGCAGAGAACCAGGCTGTAGACAACAAGGGCACTGGACCTAGACAGAACTCAGATCCACGTCTCGCGCAACCAGCAAAGCACAGAGGGCCAGTACGCATGAACAAGAGCCTGCAAAAAGAAGCCCCAACAGGAATCCACCAGCACCGGCAGAGACCCGAGGACGACGGGATCCAACAGCACCTGAAAGAAAGCAAGGAACCCACATGGCAAGGCCACAGGGAGACCGGCCATGCCCAGCGCAATATTGTAGAGCGCATGCATTGCATTTATGAGGCCCTGGGTTCAAACCCAGGCATCTCCAGGAGGCTCAGCCACTTATCTTGGCATCCACCAGAAGGCCATCCTTCCAACATCCCAAACATCTGAAGACGGCACGTGGAAGACACAACACTCCAGGGCCGCAAGTGAACCCCATGCAAAGCACCACAGCATCAATGAGAAAAAAAACGAACCACAATGTGGTACTCACGAAGGGGGCAGGAAGAGTGCACCACAAGCCCCACTGCCCCCCAACAGCCAGCGCAGGTGCCTACCAGGAAACCAACGCCGGGGGGAGAAGCCCGCCGAAAATGGCCTCCAAGGCCACAGAAGGCCCGCCCCTGCACCGACCTAAACGAACAGCAGGGGCGCCAGGAAGAAGAGGAGGCCTGCAGGGAGTCCAGGAGCATCACCCAGCAGAGCCCTAGAACCTGCCAAACAGCCGCAGCAGCACGTCCCCCAGACCGGCCAAGTCACAAGGAGACGAGCACTGCAACCCGGAAGAGACCAGGAGGAAAGGCGCCCCAGCCGCAAAGGGCCACTCGGCAATCAACGCTGCTTCTGGCAAGCCCGGCAGGCCAGGAGAGCGTGGAAAGAGGACGGCCAGGCCAGCCCCTAGCCCCGACGAGACGTCCAGCGAAAAATACCAGCAGGTAAGTCCAAACATGTCCCATCCTGTCGGAAGACAGAAAAAAAGAAAAGGCTGCATGATGGGCTGGTACCGCTTATGTACTCCCGGTGGGAGGGAGTGGGTTCGGTATTCCAGCATGGTCCTGTTCCTTTTTTTCTCTTGAGAGATGGTCATCTCCACTTTGTTCAGGAAGGGGACGAGGACAGGAGGGACATGGGGGTAATGCACACAGAAAACCTGGACATGGAACAATCAACACCTATTGCTGAGGATTACTGTAAGTTCAGATTTGCTTGAATGCTTCATGTTAGCAGGACCGTGTGTTGGCAGGTCAGGCTCTGCTTTTACAAATACTTATCAGGTACATTAGACAAGTTGGTTCAACTGGAAGTTCAAAGCTCTTGGATACACTGCTGAATTGATCATTTGCCCACGCAGTAGATAGAACAGAAATCACTGACATCCAAACAACATTTTCTCAAACGCACGTTTTTGGTGAGAAGTGAGTGAAATGAGTATCAGGCATAGTTCAACGAGAGAGTTACCAAAGCAGTATTTCACAGCAAATTGCATTATTCCTAATTTGAAAATATTGGGGTGTCTTCGCCCCTTTAGCGGCACTTTTTGCTACTAAAGCGGCGATATTTTAATCGCCCTATCAGCAAGCTGCCGCTCACAGCTGTTAGCGAAAGCTTTCTGGCGAAAGCGACTGTTTTGGGGGCCGCTTTACATGTCAGCGATATTTATTGCTAATGGCATGCAAAGTAGGCGTTCCCGACTAAAAGACCACGGAAACAGCCACTAACAGACTGAACGCCTATTAGCAATGAAGACCCAGCCCCGGTTAGCAATGAAAAAAGTCGCCCTAACCGGGGAATTTTTACACAGATAAATTCCAGACTTAGCCATTATCCTCAATGGGAGGTGGATTCTAAGGCTGAATCCCCCCCGCCTATTAGCAAGCTTTACGTTAGCAATAAAAGTTTTATAGCTGTTTCACTTGTGTTTTTGGTGGATTTCGCTGCTACTGCTGGATTTTCTATCGCATTGTAGATACACATTGGTAATAACGCACTATCTCCGCAATAGGATCCAGCGATAGACAGCGATAAAAGAAATATGCGCTAAGCGTGATTTGTGATATTTATCGCACGCCCTTGCTAATATGCCCCTAAGTGTTTATTTCGGATTCTTGCCTCGGTCCTTCTAAATGCTTGGACATGGTTTGTGATCCTCCCATGCACAAAGATTACCTGCGTAGCCTATCAGCATTGAGCTGTCATGTAATGTATAAAATGCACGTCCATAGAGACATATCGTTCGCAAATTTCTGGAAAAAAGCAGAAATCAATAGCGAGTGTCTGTAGTCACGTTTTTGTGTGTGTTTCAGAGAGAGAGTAGGGAGAGAGAAAGAGAAAGAGACATCTCTTGCCCAACATCTGCTCCAACAGCAACAGGAGGCCACACTACTGCACATCTTCAAATTGCACGTGTCCATGACTGCCCCGTCTCCCATGAGGCAGGGATGGCCAATGCTTGTTCCACTGGAGAATAGCAAGGCGAAGTTGTTGCTACCCACACCTGTAACCCTAAAGGCTATTTAGGCATCTAAACTGAGCATATTTCACTCATGTGTGGTTCGTCTTCTCTCCTTCGGTTGTCTGCATTTGACTAAATGTGTACTTGATCTTGAATTAACTACTCTCATGCTTCTAGACCTCTCTCTGTCTTTAGCGTGGACAACAGTATTCATTAGCTTCCAACGATGTTAAAATGGTGTACAACACCACAAAGCAAAGTTTCAAAGTCAGCGCAAATGTTTGAAAGCACATTAAAAAAATAAAGAATTAGAAAAAAGTTAAATACAATCATGCTTCCAATTTGGCTCGCATGTACTCCTTTCGAAAGTCATGTTCTTCAAAGATTTCTATTCAGGTTTGACAACCCGGACAAAAGAATTGATTGGACTACAATTATCAGATGATTATTTGAAGACCTATGGCCTTGTTCTCGAATGATAAAACACAGGTTTCAGTTTTGCGATTTGTTGAATGATATATTTAATATTTCTCATTCAAGTTCTTCAAAGATCATTCATTTTCTTTATTTTAACTAATTTCCATCTGCACGTTCTGCTTTCCCAGTTGCCTCTGCACTTCCGGTTACAGTAGAATGAATAATTTAACCTGCATTAAAAACCAAATTCCTTGTCAGGAGGAGCACAGAGATGTTTATTGTTTCCGTCTGTGTTTCCCTCAGTCTCTTTGGCAGAATGTTGCTAAAATCATGAGTCAGACTGTGTGAAAGTTAACTCTTTTACGTAAAACATATTGTTTTACAACTTCCTCTATGGCTATCTTAATTCTGTTTAGTGTGGTGCTAGGTTTTGTGTGTAATATATGATTCATTTTGGAGTAACTGTGGCAAAGAAGCCTCCCCATCAAAAGAAAATGAGATAATTATAGTTGGCAATTCACTGCTCATATACGAAATTATAATGAACCATATTTCTCTCCTCCCTGTCTAAGCAACGGGATGACACTAATCATTTGCCTTTTTGTAGGAGGACTTGCAGACACGTTGTTTACAGTCAAAAGTGAGGCCTCGTGTATGGGAAATGCAGTCAAGCAGATTTGATACTGGATTCCCCTAATGAGGCGACATTCTGTCAAAGAGCAGATGAGGCCCAGGCAATGTCGACGAGGGTATGATCTTGGCTTAGTGCTTAAATTAGCAGGTGTTGTCAAGATCTGAGCACGAGAACATTTTGCAAGAGAGGAGAGGGACTTAAAAAAAACGAATTGCAATCATTTGAATTAAACCGTATTTATAAATAAATCCAGGAACCATGTATTATATGGCATCGAGTAATTGCTTTAAGGTGTTCCCGAACATAGCGCTACGAGGTTGATTCTCAAAAATTAGGAAGGCATTAGGATATATGACACATGATTTTGATAGAGTCATTCATTTTAAGGGATTCTTAAATATATCAAGTTTTGGGTCAAGACATTTAATAAAAATCATACATTTCAAGGCACGTGTTTGCCTCTCCTAAATCCTCAGGCAGACAATTCAGCGGGCTGGGGTTGGAAGAAACGTGTAAGTGCCACATTTCTAACATTTCTGTTTGGGTTTTTCATGTGCAAATAAAGCTTTCCATGCACGCCCAGAAACTGTTTGGGTATTTTGTGGCACTGTGTCACCCAAAGTGCATTCGTGCATGCTTAATGACTGATATAGATATTGGTGATTTCAGGTAAAAAACTCTAGAACCGTGTTCCATTTTGCTGATATTTTCACCCGAATTTGTTGTTGGGGCCATAACTGCTTTGTGAAAAACACATGGTGGCAAGCGAGGCAGGCAGGATGTCACTTATGTGATTCTAAAGACGAACTCTGAAATAGGTGCCATTTTCTATTGGAACCTAATTTTGGTAGGTGACATTGTTTGCCCCTGATTTTCTGGGGCCCGCCCTACGGTGGCTCTGACAACTGGGCCAAATAAAACATACCCACACTTATGTGTGCTCAAGATCTCAGAACTCAACAGCCAACCAATGACTCAATAACTACTTGTTCAGCTCAGTGCTTATGTTTTATTTAAAATAAAGTATTTTAATCTCACAGCAAAACGAAATACTGCCCATTTTAAAAGGAACTGCAAATATAGGGTTGCGATTTCGGACGTCATTAAGGTGCACACCCCCTTTAGGTGCCTCTCCTTCCTTGTTCCAGGATATCTGCTGTCCCCCAGGGTGATACGGGCATAGGCAGAATTAGGCACAGTTGCAATTCAATTTTATTTTACTCACCTGTTAAATTCACAACTCAGTTTTTCAGTTCTCACTCCAGATGTTCACTCAGGAAAATAGCTGTAAATCCTTGCTCCAGATTCCTCTGCACATTTTTAGTGACCTATTTTTTCCACAGGTAAGCCTTTCTTTACCTGTTCAATGGTTGTACCAGATCTAGTGTTGTGGAGGGTGCTGCTAGCATCCCTGCCCTATACAGAAGCAGTTTCTCACAGTTGGGAATTCCACACCACAATAATCTCAGTTTGAAGCAGGAATCACTAGGTAAGTGCATCAGATCCTATGTGGCAGCACGTCATTGGCAGTTGCAGCTCTCCAGGACAAATGCAGTCATGTACTCAGCCACAAAGTTGAGGCCTCCAGGGCAGTTCTTCATTGGTGATGTGTTTTCAGCACTTGAAGGTACCCATTCCTACTTCAGCATTGATTACAGTGCCACTTCACGGATGTATGACGTTACAACGCATACTTTTACAATGCATACCTTCACAATGCATTTTTTACAACCCAACATCCATTACAACTCATTCCGTTACAACCAGCCACGGCCCGTAAGGGAGTTTTGGTAGGGCGGAGAGGCAGGGCGGGGGAGGGGCAGGGTGGGGGGTGCTAAAAACTGGAGTATGGATAATTGAAGGTAAGTAAACAATTTTATTCATAAAACGAATTTTGTAGCGCACCCTGCATTGCATTTTGCGATGGCAATTTCTGGCTGTTTCTGACACAGTATGATTGCAAATGGATGGTGCATGAAGCAGGTAGCAGTGTGGCTGGCTCCAAGGAGGAGTATCCCAAATAACAGCACAATGACATGTGAGATCATTGTACCTGGCTGTCAACAGCTTTCCTGAAGCAGTAAAGAGCAAACTCTATATAGGAATGTGCTCACCTTGGGCACAGCAGTGCTTAGGAATACCTAATCAGCAGTCCTTTGGTAATAAGATCCTCGGGGCATATTACCAAGCAATAGCGATAATTATCGCTATTGCTTGGTTAGAGACAAAAATTTACCGCTGAGCTGCGGCGATTTTTATCGCAGATAAACCTTGGTATTACCAAGGTTTATCGCAAATGCGATATAAAACGGCCGCAAAGCATGAATATCGCTGAAAAGTCAGCGATATTCATGCATTACCGAGCTAATGCTCTTAGCCATGTTATCCACCTCCCATTGGATAACATGGCTAAGAACTGCTCAGGGCAGGTGTTAGCTTTTAGAGATATTCGCACTTAGCGCGAATATCTCCAAAAGTTGGTAATAGGAGATAGCGATGTTAGCGACTGTTTCCAGTCGCTAACATCTTGGCACGCCCACTTTGCATGTCATTAGTGATAAATATCACTGATATGCAAAGTGGGGCCCAAGATGGTCGCTATCTCCTACTAGCTGTCGCTAACTGGTGTTAGCGACAGTTAGGTAATAGGGAGATCATTTTATCTCCGCTTTCTTGGCTTTTAAAGCCAAAAAAGCGGAGATAAAACCCCTTGATAATATGCCCCCTTATCTTGGGCCTGATGCACAAAGGTAAGCTCACACTTTTGTGTAAGTTGACAATTTTTTGCAATTCACAAAGCAATTTAATGAGTAGTATCTTGACACCACACATACATAGATTAGCAGTCCTAAAGATACTTTGTGAGCTGCAAAAAATAGTAAACATGCACACAAGTGTAAATTTACCTTTGTGCATCAGGCCCTGCATTTCTAAATGTAGCACTGTCACCATCCTCCACACTTTAGTGTCTGGATCACCATCCACCAGCCACATGAATAAGTACAATACACTTTACACACTCTGGGGAAGCTATATCCATCCTCCATTTTGTGCCGTACTAAACCAGAGACATCAAAAATGGATCGCACTAACACTCTCCCAACACAAAGACTCCTACTACAAGACATATACTACATACTCACTGCACATACGCAAAGTTAGCAAGCATGTGAACGTTCAGCGCAAGGTACTGGTTTTCACCAAATGCATAATACCTATTCTGAGAATGTGTGAAAAAAACCTTTAACTTTTCATTGATCTAGACCTCAGTTATTGAGTGATCCCAATCACTATTTTTATTACTCTGCTAAATTGATTTGTGGGGCCAATGTCATAGAGGGTAGTGTCTCTGAATGCTAGATCAAGAATGCAAGAGTGGAGATGCCCAAGGTCAATTTAGCAGTGTTCAAAATATTGGAGTGCAGTAAAATACTGTGGTTCGATTCCCAAAACAGGATGCAATAAAAAATGGCATAAAGGGCCTGGCCTTAATTTGGCAGTCCTTCCAACACTAGATGAATCCAAATGTTGTTGTCAGTGGCAGAGCAGTCAGCAGCTCTGCAATATTGAACACCTCCCTGTTGGACTTGGCCCTTTTGGCAGGTTCACCCCTAAACTTTTTGCTTTTAAATGTGACCTGATACTGTTGTAATTCTATCTAGGACCCTAATTCGATATTCCTGATTTATGCCCTTATGTGGTTATAATAAATTATATCCTTATAAAGGCATAAGACCGTCCTGACCTGGTCAGAACCGGTCGCTCCACTCGCAGCTTGTCCCTCCCTGCCTGGTATCGATCGTGGTATCCCCTGCATCCTGTTGCTGCCTGGTATCGTTGTATCGCCGTGCATTGCTTTGATTACTGCCAGCCATTTGTGCCATTGATATCGCTGCATCTCCTGCATTGCTTTGATTAGTGCCAGCCATTTGCGCCACTGTTTGTTTCTGTGCCCGCGACCTCCTTTGTGCCTGTGTCTTCCCTTATTGAGCCTGATCTCGCCCAGCATTGTTTAGCCATTTTTGTTGTGCCCTTAGCCCGTCCCTGCCGCTGCTCCCCCGCGGCCCCCCGCTCCCTCCAGCTTCGAATGAGCCTCCCCACTCGCCACCCCGCTCCCGCCTCCCAGCTGCTCCTCCCTCCCACAAACAAACTCTAAACTGGTCCCACGAGTCAAGGAGCTGTGACCGTCCTGACCTGGTCAGAACCGGTCGCTGCACTCGCAGCTCGTCCCACCCTGCCTGGTATCGATCGTGGTATCCCCTGCATCCTATTGCTGCCTGGTATCGTTGTATCGCCGTGCATTGCTTTGAATAGTGCCAGCCATTTGTGCCATTGATATCGCTGCATCTCCTGCATTGCTTTGATTAGTGCCAGCCATTTGCGCCACTGTTTGTTTCTGTGCCCGCGACCTCCTTTGTGCCTGTGTCTTCCCTTATTGAGCCTGATCTCGCCCAGCATTGTTTAGCCATTTTTGTTGTGCCCTTAGCCCGTCCCTGCCGCTGCTCCCCCGTGGCCCCACCCCCGCTCCCTCCAGCTTCGACCGAGCCTCCCCACTCGCCACCCCGCTCCCGCCTCCCAGCTGCTCCTCCCTCCCACAACCAAACTCTAAACTGGTCCCGCGAGTCAAGGAGCTGTGACCGTCCTGACCTGGTCAGAACCGGTCGCTCCACTCGCAGCTCGTCCCTCCCTGCCTGGTATCGATCGTGGTATCCCCTGCGTCCTGTTGCTGCCTGGTATTGTATCGCCATGCATTGCTTTGATTAGTGCCAGCCATTTGTGCCATTGATATTGCTGCATCTCCTGCATTGCTTTGATTAGTGCCAGCCATTTGCGCCACTGTTTGTTTCTGTGCCCGCGACCTCCTTTGTGCCTGTGTCTTCCCTTATTGAGCCTGATCTCGCCCAGCATTGTTTAGCCATTTTTGTTGTGCCCTTAGCCCGTCCCTGCCGCTGCTCCTCCGTGGCCCCACCCCCGCTCCCTCCAGCTTCGACCGAGCCTCCCCACTCGCCACCCCGCTCCCGCCTCCCAGCTGCTCCTCCCTCGCTCCGCCCCCCTCCACTCTCCACTTATGGCAGAGACACATATGCGCAGCGTTCACGCGCAGCGTTCACGCGAAGCGGTCGCGCCCCATGCGCGCCAAAGGTAAGCCCGTCTACGCCCGTCCGCGCCCGGACCGCGCCTAGAGCCAGACCCCCTGGCCCCCGCAAATGCCATCCTGCCATCGAACCTACGACGCCTCAACCCTCACTGCACTCAACACCGGCCACCTCCAAGACTGCCACAAAGCCGCCCCAGGACGTACACATGGACCCTAGAACCTGCCAATCCTGCAAGTTCTCCTGCATCAACACCCTCACTACACCCACAAACGCCAAACAGAGTTCCGACAATAACCACCTGAAGTGCATCCTGCTCAACACCCGCTCGGTCCACAGACACGCCATTGTACTATGGAACTTACTCGACACCATATCGCCGGACGTCGCCATTCTTACGGAAAACTGGATGAACGCCTCTTCAGCGCCCGACATCGCCATAGCCATCCCGGACGGTTACAAGATCATCTGAAGAGACCGCATCAACCAAACAGGAGGAGGCATCGCCATCGTCCACAAGAACACCATTCGGATCTCAACCAGCTCCGAAGACACCCTCATAGCCACCGAACACCTCCACTTCCAGATACACACCGACCCCAAGACCACACTCAGAAGCACCCTCATTTACAGACCCCCAGGACCCCGCACACAATTCAGCAAAGACATCGCTGACTTTATCAGCCCACACGCCCTCCCCTCCGACGACTACATTCTCCTAGGGGACCTCAACTTCCACCTAGAGAATAACAACGACAACAACACCACCACCCTGCTGGACAACCTCGCCAATCTCGGACTCAAACAACTGGTGAGTACCCCCACCCACTACGCCGGGCACACGCTCAACCCAATCTTCTCCTCCAGCAAGCACATCTCCTTCAATCATGCCACGGGACTCCACTGGACAGACCACAGCTGCGTCCACTTCAGCTTCAGAAAGACCACGACCCACCACCACCCGCAACAAGTTCCCCGCAGAAACTGGAACAAAGTTACCACCGACCAGCTCACCACATCTCTGAACCAAAACCCTCCTGCCATATCAACGGACCCAAATCAAGCAGCCATCAATCTCGCACAGTGGCTCACCCACTGCGCTGACGAATTAGCACCCTTGAAAAACCATCACAACAAACCAGGGAACAAAAAAGCCTCCTGGTTCAACGACGACCTCAAGAACTCCAAAAAGAACTGCCGCGCCCTCGAGAAAGCCTGGCGAAGAAACCCAACCACAGACAACATGACCGCCCTCAAGGACGCCACCCGAAACACCACCAGCTGATCCGCTCCACCAAGAAATCAGCATTCAAGGATCGACTAGACAACAACACCCACAACAGCAAGGAACTCTTTAGCATTGTCAAAGAGCTCAACAATCCCAGCGCCGGCACCAATGACATCACTCCCTCTCAAGACCTCTGCGACTCTCTAGCCTCGTACTTCCACAGCAAGATCGCGGACATACATAACAGCTTCGGCGACCAGTCCACTCCCCTCACCACCGAACTGAAGCCCCCTCCACCTCCCTTCGCGCCTGGACCCCGATTAGCACTGAAGACACCATCCGCTTGATGAACTCCATCCACTCCGGATCACCAACCGACCCATGCCCCCACCACATCTTCAACAAGGCCGACTCCATCATCGCACCCCAACTCCGGGACATCATCAACTGCTCCCTCAACACCGCAACCTTCCCGGAAAGCTGGAAACACGCCAAACTCAGTGCCCTCCTGAAGAAACCTACTGCAGACCCCACCGAACTTAAAAACTACCACCCCATCTCGCTCCTCCCATTCCCCGCCAAAGTCATAGAGAAGACCGTCAACAGTCAGCTCGCCGCCTTCCTCGAGTCTAACGGCTCCCTCGATCCCTCACAGTCCGGCTTCCGAGCCAACAACAGCACCAAGACCGCCCTCATCGCAGCCACAGACGACATCCGGACACTACTCGACAACGGGGAAACAGCTGCCCTCATTCTCCTGGACCTCTCCGCAGCATTTGACACGGTCTGCCACCGCACCCTTGTACAACGCCTCAGCAACGTAGGGTTACAAGAAAAAGCATTGGATTGGATCATCTCGTTCCTCGCCGGAAGAACCCAAAGAGTCTGCCTCCCCCCTTTCAGATCAGAGGCCACCGAAGTCATCTGCGGCGTACCACAAGGATCATCGCTCAGCCCCACCCTCTTCAACGTCTACATGAGTCCCCTCGCATCCATCGCACGCCAGCACAACCTCAACATCATCTCATACACTGATGACACACAGCTGATCCTCTCCCTCACCAAAGACCCAAAACCCGCCAAAACCAACCAACACGAAGGAATGAAAGACGTAGCCGAGTGGATGAAGAACAGCCGCCTAAAACTGAATTCAGACAAGACAGAAGTCCTCATCCTAGGATCATCCACCTCGGCATGGGACGACTCATGGTGGCCACTGGCCCTAGGAAGTGCACCCAAACCAACAGACCATGCTCGCAACCTGGGATTCATTATAGACTCCTCCCTCTCGATGACCAGACAAGTCAACGCCGTCTCATCGTCATGTTTTAACATCCTACGCATGCTCCGAAAAATCTTCAGATGGATCCCAACCGAAACAAGGAAGACGGTCACCCAAGCACTTGTCACTAGCCGACTGGACTACGGAAACACCCTCTACGCCGGAACCACAGCCAAATTGCAGAAAAGACTTCAACGCATTCAGAACGCCTCCGCTCGACTCATCCTAGACATACCCCACCACAATCACATATCCGGCCACCTGAGAGACCTTCAATGGCTCCCCGTCAACTAGAGAATCACGTTCCGTCTCCTCACTCACGCACACAAGGCCCTCCACGACCTAGGACCCAGATACCTCAACACTCGCCTGACCTTTTACACCCCCACCCGCCAACTACGATCGTCCAACCAAGCCCTCGCCGCGATTCCACGCATCCGAAGAACCACCATGGGAGGAAGATCTTTCTCCTACTTAGCGGCCAAAACCTGGAACTCCCTCCCCACCCACCTCCGTCTTACACAGAACCACCTCTCCTTCAGAAAACAACTCAAAACTTGGCTGTTTGATAAGTAGCGAACCCCTCTCCCTCAAGCGCCTTGAGACCCTCTGGGTGAGTAGTGCGCTATACAAATTCTTGACTTGACTTGACTTGACTTGACTTGACTATAAGAAGCATATCCATATTTAGTTGTAGCCCATGCAGTCCAAATTAAGCAAGGCTACCTCCCAAGGCTCCTAGAGAGTACAACGAATTCTCTAAACAAACCAAACCTCCAGCAACCTGGGAATTCCCCATGCTTTTGTTTTGATTTGTCCTAGAACTTCTGTGAGCACTGTAAGAACGGCCAGTTCTTAGTGACATCTTTATTGACGTCTTATGTCCAACCTTACGTCAAACCCGGCACCTTTCAGGTATAAATATACCAACGTTGCCTTAAGCAAACACACGGTGGTTTGGAGCAGAGTGGCTATCTACTTGCCCGAGAGCCCAGCTGATGCGAGAGCCCACGGACGCCGCCCCTCCTTTTGACGTACTGATAAAGATGCTGTCTTTTTCTCCAGCCGATAAAATCCAGCTCCGGTGTTTCCAGATACCCTTGCGGGTTGATGGGATTTCGAGTCCTGAGAGAGAGATACCAGACCTCCTGCTTTCTATTACCCAGGTACGGAGCTGACTAAACCCTTAAGAGAATTCTTGACTCAGATTCTTGGCAAAACCAACTTAACTTAAACTGCTACTTACTTACTCCTTCCCACGTATTAGGCTTAGGTCAGGTACACCGGGGTAGGCGTATTTAGAAGCACCAGTTGAGTACGTTAGTCAATGTATATATGTGTATGTATATATTTTATCCATTTTAAAGTATCATATGGCTAAGAAACCATATTAATGCTTTTGCAGTATTATTTCATAATACTCCTTTTACTGTACGCACTTTACTTCATGTTAAGTATTGCAATTGTGGCAATTCATTTCTCTTGCATGAGAAAGAAGACTGCTCAATAAATAACACCTTTTATTGAAAACGCCCGTCTCTCTTTTCTCTGCACTCTGGTGAAACTAAGTATGCACGATTGACTGAGTAAAATAGCTGTCTATTGTTTTCACACGACTCTAGAGATACACTCTTATTCTGAGGGAGCAAAGTTGTCATGTTTTATGGTTGTCAGAAACTAATCAGGAAAGTTAACTCCTTCTTGAACATTCGAGAAAGTTTCTAGTGACCTCTGAGCTAGCTGGCAAAACTAATTAAGTCTAATATAGTCAGTAGAGACCTAGTCGACCTTAGTCCTACGTCTACACTGCTGTTTATATTATTCCAATGCGCAGAGCCTATTGGGAATATAGGAACTACACTACAATACTAGTTGTTTTTTGCTTCTGTGCACTTTAACCCTGTGTCCCAGTGTAAAGTGCGTGCGCAGTCTGAGTGCCTGTGGTGAGATTGGCCTGCCCTCCCATAGCAATGCATGGGGATATGTGTGTCCATGGTAGTTCCTGATGTGAGAGGAGTGCAGGGGCGAGTTTGGTATGAGCTAACTCGTGGGATTAAATGCTGCGCAATGGTGTGCTCAGATTTAATATGGATAGTGTGGAAGTGCCACTTCTAGAAGTTGGCATGTCTGTGCAGTGAATGTGAATTGACTTTCTGGCTTGTGATTGTCTGGAGCTGGCTGGTGTGCCTGACTCCAGGAGTAAGGATGAGTCTGCCCGGTGGTGAATGGGGAGATCTGCATGTTGATGGCAGGTAGGAGTGCACCTGGGACCTGAATAGGGCTGTGCCTTCCCTCCACAATGCTGGCTCCGCCCCCTGTGGTATGTCTGATGTCCCTAGCCTGTCCTGTGAATGGGAAGAGGTACTGAGCACAACAAAGTGCCCAAGAACCAGTTGTCACTGGTTCTCCCCTTGCCCTACAGCTCCAGCTAAATTAAAAATGTTTATAAAAAGGGGCTGTGACCCCATGCAGAGGGTTCTCTGGATCCTATCGTGAGGGGGGCCTGCTGCTGCTGGGCGTAAGGAGGTACCACCACTGGGGACTGCCTCCCTGCCTGGAGGGCCCTGTGAGCTGGCCACTGGGCCCAGCCTTTGCCCCCCCTGCCTTCCTTCCTAAAGACTTTCCTGGGACTTTGGCTCTCCAGCGCCTGGGAAGCGCTGTGTCATTATTTTCTGAATACCGCTCCATCTCTTGCTGGGGAGTTTTCCTCCCTGGGAGTGCGTCTGGGCCTGATTAGCAGCACTCCCCCTGTCCTGGGGTTGGTGCTCAAGACTTTGCTCTGGCGCTTCTATTTTTATGCTTGCAGCATTGAGCTGCACCTCCATGTGAGGTAATCCCTGGCGTAGGCATTCCCCCATGCTTTGTGAGAGCAGGTGCCTACCCTGCGTCTGCTGCTTTTGGAATATCCCTAGCAGGTGCCCACCCCACCAGGCATTTTGCTTTTTGCGCGGGTGCCTACCCCGCGACTTTGCCGTAATTACAGCGGGTGCCCTTCCCGCTGTTTATTGTTACTCTAGAGGGTGCCTACCCCTCGTTTTTGCCCCGAGAAAGAGATCCCCGCCGTGGCCTGCGGCGAAAATGGAAGTCAGCCCATGGCATCACCCGACGGAAGGAGAAAGGAAGTGCGGCGTCGCCAGCGGGGACTCTGCTGAGAGAGTCCCGCTGTGTGGAGAGGCCAGCCAAGGAAGAAAGTCGGCGGGTCTGCCCGGGGCTCTCAGGAGTTGAAAGAGCCCCGCCTGGCGTGCAGAGGAGTCAGGAGGTTCCCGAGGAGACCACGAGGGAGTCTTAGGTGAGTGGGACACTACCCCTCTCCAGCCGGTCCCTATTTCTCTTGAGCGGTCCCGCAGGGCAGTGGACCGCTCCAACGTTGGGAGACCCATTTCTTCCCCCACCTTAAGAGTCCCCCGATCGGGGCTCACCAGCGCATTTGTGGCCATTTGGACTTTTGGCTCAAAGCGGCGCAGCAATTGCAGGCCGCTGCAACAAGGGGCATATTTGTTTAATATTAGAGCCTGTGCGTGGCTCTATTAGGGGCAAGTTCTTTTCCCTTCTGGCCACCAGTGGTCTTAGAGTGCCCGTGAGGGGCGTGGTGCATATTTACTTCGGGGGCATATTCTTTGTAAAGCCCCGTGTGGCCCCATCATTCTTAGAGCCTGAGGGCTCCAACCAAGCCCCAGCTGTTTCCAGAGCCTAGAGGGCTCCAAGAGGGGCACCTTTTTGTCCTAAGGGCTACGGAGAGCCCATGCCGCATTCCTACCTCACAGCTGCCCAGCAATTAGTGGGAAGCTGCAACGTTTAGGCTGTGCACATCTTGGTGATCTTACAGCTGCCCAGCAAGTAGGGGGCATCAGCATCGTTTAGGCCTGACCTTTTGCGCACTCTACTTTGGCTGCCTAGGCAGAGCGCCCTGACTGTTGGACAAAGGGCGTTTATCCCCACGGAAGGCCAGTTGGCCTGGGGTCAGTATCCTATGTGATTTTGGCGCAAGGTGATTGCCTACTGTGGTTGTGATAATAATTGCATAATGTGATTTATGCATAATGTGCAATGCCTTTATGCATGTGATACCTCTAACTGTGCTTCATGATTAGGAGGTTGTTTTGCCTAGTATAGTTTATGCTAGTGAGTTTTTGTTTCCTGCATGATCTATGCCTAAGGTGATTAGGATTGTGTAGTGTGTACCTACCTACTTACCAGTGGTTACTGGTTGTGTTCTACAAACGATATTTTGTGCTAAAGTTATTCTAAGTGATATTTCTACTAAGTGCTATTCCTGACTGTGACCCATGTGGCCCTGTCATGTGTATATAATCCCCTGTAAATACTGCCCAGTGCCAGGTGGCACAGTGTATCTGTGTGATTATGATCTAATGTGTTTATGGTAATACAAAGGCTATTTTTAGGTATAACCTTGTGTGGAGTTCCTTTTTGTGGGGTGCCTAATGTGTTGCTGCTGCTGTGTGTGTTGCGCAAACGCATTACACATTGCCTCCGGGATAAGCCTGACTGCTTGTGCCAAGCTACCAAGGGGGTGAGCAGGGGTTATCTTGGCGTGTAACTCCCTTGCCCTGACTGGAGTGGTGGTTTCTGCCTGGCTTTGGCGCATGCCTTAGCCAACCAGAAATCCCATTTCTAACACTCTCCTTACATTTTAAGGGCCGAAAATGGACACTAATAAACAAAGCATTCATATTTTTCTGTGGCAGATGTCCTGCTGCCATTTACAGTTTAATGAGGTCTTTAGTCCAGTAATTTTAATAATAATGTTACAGGTGCTGTGATGGTCAAAATGCACTGGGAATGTTTGTGATTACCCAAGAACAATCCATCTTTGTTGGGTATTTTCAAACATTTTATTTCCCATAGTCTGCTCTTCCCGAGAAGGCATATGTTCAATGCCCTTTCTTAACCTGTTCCGTGCGTCGGATGGCCGGGATCCATCTGATGCCGCAGTGCTTATGTGCGTAGGATGGCTCCCGGAACAGGAGGCTGTTCTGATACGTTCTCTAAAATGACGATCATTGTAAATGTCTTGCTAACATAATTTCAGAGAAACAGAAACAAAAACTTCGTTTCAGTTTCAGTTTCCCTGCTTTGTTTCTCAGGACACTAGCTCAGCCCCCTGAGCACCAAGGCAGACAGGAGAGGTATCAGTGGGAAAGAGAGAATCCCCCCTTTTCAATGGTGCCCCTTCCTAGTGGATCCCTGCTTGGGAAGCACCTCTGGAGAACCATTCCCAAGCAGGGATCCACTCACTAGGCACCAGGAAGGGCGGAGAGGCCTCTTGGGCAAGGACCTTTGCTCCCCCCAAATTTTTGGGCCAGATAAGTCTTTCTGCAAACCGGGAGGCAGATGGGACAATGGCCCCCAACTGAAAGCTATTGCTATGGAGTGGGGGCTGCCCAAAATGTGCATTCAATGCTCTCCATGCTCCTGAAATATGCTACAGTCTCTTTGCCTCAGTAGGAGGCAGATGGGGTCAATAGCCCCAATTTGCCCCCATGGGGGGCAGAAAGCACACTAGGCACCAGAGATTTTTTTTCTCATGTATATAGGGGTGGGGCTGTTCAAAATGGGTATGCCAATGCCTCCATTCCCCGCAAAAATCCACAGGCTTTCTGCCCGCCTGGGAGGTAGAAGGGGCAACAGCCCCAACTGCCCCTCGGAGAGGGCAGAAAGCAAACGAGGCATCAGTTTTTATTATGTATACAGTCGTGGGGGCTGCCCAAAATGGGCATGCCAATGCCGCAACAGCCCTCCCAAAAATCCCACAAGCTTTCTTTCCCCCCTGGGAGTCAGATGGGGCATTCTGGGGAGAGAATGTTGCCTAACGGCTAGGGCGGTCGACCTCAGAGCTGGGGAACCGGGTTAGGGTCTCGGCAGGGACGCTCAACATTCTGTGATTCTGGGCAAATCACTTAATCTCCCTGTGCCTAACAAAATAAATGTGTCAGTTTGCAATGTAACTGGTGCTCAAGTAAAGCGCTCTGATACCTTTGGGTTCAATTTGCGCTATAAACTCCCCCAAAAAATTATAATCTGACCCCCGGGGGGGGAGAAAGCCCACCAGGTATTTTTTGTTTTATGGCTATAGTGGTGGGGGCTGCTCAGAAAGGACATGCAATGTCCCCAACCCCCATAAAACAATTCCTCAATCTTTTTGCCCCCAGGAGACAGATGGGGTAATAGCCCCTGATCTGCCCCCTATGGGGGCAGAAAGTGAACTAGGCACCAGGGATTTTGTTTAATACTGAGGGGTAGGTGCGCCCCAAAATGGTCATGCCAATGCCCCCCAAAAAGTACCACAATATTTCTGCCTCCTCAGCAAAGCAGATGGGGCAATGGCCCTGCCCTGTACCCCCGGGAGGGGGGCAGAAAGCTCTCTAGGCATCAGGGAATTTATTTTATGTATATAGGGGTGAGGGTTGCCCAAAATGGGCATGCCAATGTTCCTACCCCCCAAACAAAAATCCACAGTCTTTCTGTACCTCCAGGAGCCACTAGGCACCTTGGAATTTTTTTTATACGTAGGGGTGGGGTCTTCTCAAAATGTGGGCATGCAAATGCCCCCAACCCCAAAAAATATAGCGCAGTCCTTAATCTGTCCCGGGGGGGGGGGGCACAAAGCCCACTAGGTACCAGGGACTTTGCTTAGTGAGGTCTACCCAGAATGGGCTGGCCAATGCCCCCACCATGCCAACAAAATTGCCACAGTCTTTCTGATGCCCCCAGAGGCGGATGGGACAATGGCACCTTATTTACCCCTCGGGGGCAGAAAGCCCACTAGGCACCAGGATTTCTGTTGTTTTTTATACACAGGGGTGGGGGCTGCCAAAAATGGGCATTCTAATGCCCCCACCCCCAAAACAAGTCTTTCTGCCCCCTCGGAAGGGAGATTGGGGCATTAGCCCCTTATCTGCCTCCCTCTCTTGTGTGGGTGTAAATGCAGAATCGCCTAAAAATATATAATTTTTAAAAATATAGCGCTTAGAGTTCCCTGTGCTATATCCTCAATCCCTATGTTTTTGGCGCTTCCCAGTCGAGGACCTTGGTCCACCCAGACAAGTGTGGTATCACTTTACCCAGGAGACTGAGGGGAACGCTGAGTGGTAGGACATTTGTGATGGCACGATGATCCCAGCCAGAAATTTGAGGTTTGCAGGGGATTCTGGGTAGGAAAACGTTGGGGGAACCATGCAATCCATATTTCCCTGGATTCCCCTGCATGTCTAGTTTTCAGTAATATCTGAGTTTGGTAAGTTTCCCTAAATGGCCATCGAACCTGGGGCAAAAAACCTAGGTGACTCCCCTTGAAAAACCATGTTGTTTTGTGAGTGGTAAATTTGATGCCTTCACAATACGTTTTGGGCCCTTCCCTACCGCGGGCACTTGGCCCACCCACACAGATGAGGTACCATTTTTATTGGGCAAACTGGGGAATGCTAAGTGGGTGGAAGTTTGTGGATCAACGCATATTTCAGAACTGTCCGTCACAGAAATGTAAAGCAATGTTTTCTTTTACAAAGTTTGAGGTTTGCAAGGGAATCAGGGTAACAGAGTTTGGTGAGAGCCACACAAGTCACCCCATCCTGGATTCTACTGGGTGTCCAGTTAAAAAGAACTTTATAGGTTTGCTAGGGTTCTCTAGGTGCTGGCTGAGCTAGGGTTAAAAATCCACAGCTAGGCACATTGCAAAAAATGGTCAATTTTCGGTTGAAAAATGTGATATGTCCCTTTGCGTTTTGGGCCATTTCCTGTCGCGGGTACTAGGCCTGCGCACACAAGTGAGGCACCATTTTTATCAGGATAATTTGGGGAATGCAGGGTGGGTAGAAGTTTGTATGTCCACGCAGATTCCAGGACTTTCCATCACAGAAATGTGAGAAACGTGTTTTTTACCAAAGTTTGCAGTTTGAAAGGGATTCTGGGTAACAGAACCTGGTGAGAGTCACACATGTCACCACATCCTGGATTTCCCTGGTTGTCTAGTTGTAAAAAATGTACAGGTTAGCTAGGTTTCCCCAGGTGCTGGCTGAGCTAAGGTCTAAAATCCACAGCTAGGCACATTGCGAAAAAGGGTCAGTTTTCACTAGAAAAATTTGGGGCATATTATCAAGACAGGCGATAAAATTATCGCCGTTTTATAATGGGCTTGATAATATGCTCTGGAATTCCAATTGAAGCCCATGTTAAATGTGAAGGACATCTAACATGGGCTACAAATTGGAATTCCATAGAGCAAATTATCAAGCCCATTTTTGCAGTTTGCCGCTAAAACTGCGATAATTTTATCACCTGTCTTGATAATATGCCCCTGTGATATGTCCATGTTGCGTTTCAGGCCATTTCCTGTCGCAGGCATTAGGCCTACCCACAAAAGTAAGGTACCATTTTTATCAGGAGACTTAGGGAAATACAGAAGTCTAGAACAACTGTTATTACCTATTGACTTTCTATGCATTTCTGCTGTCCAAATGTAAGACGATTGGTAAAAAAAAAGTCCGTTTGAAAAATGTCCTCAAATTCACATGCTAGTATGGGTACCTACAATTTCGGAGATGTGAAAATAACTACTACTTCTAAGCTCTATATTTTGTTCCAATTTCAGAAATACATAGGTGTCCTTGATATCTATTTTTCACTCTTTATATTTTACCAAATGATTTGCTATATATCGGGTACAAAATGAAAACCCATTGCAAGGCGCACCTCAGTTATTGGCTCTGGGTACCTCAGGTTCTTGGTGAACCTAAAAGTCCTATATACCACGAGAACCTGAAGTGTCCAGCAGACGTAATAGTATATTGCTTTTTAAAATTCTGCCATAGTTGGAAGAAGTTACACGTGAAAATGTTGGCATAAATGGCTGTTTTTAACTCAATTTCAATGTATTTATTTCAACTGTTAGTTACTGTAGAACAACCTTGAAGGATCTAAACAATTGACCTCTTGCTATATTCAGAATTGTGTCTGCTTTTCTGAAATATATAGCTTTCTGGGATCTATTATTGGTTTCACACCCATTTCTACCACTAACTGGAAGGAGGTTGAAAGCACAAAACATAGTAAAAATAGGCTCTGTCCCAGTAAAATGCCAAAACTGTATAAAAAAAAGTCTACCTGTCCCTGAAATCTCGTAAGATGGTGATTTCAGCACTATAAAACCTTTGTTGATACTATTTGAAGGGAAAAAAACTGAAACTTTCTTCTGCAGCACTTTTTCCCCATTAAATATTTTTTTTTTTGCTGTATTTTGGCAAATTTGTAGGTCCCCTCCAGGGGCATCCATAAACCCTGGGTACCTTTATAATCCTCAGGATATTGGAAGAAAAGGATTGATATTTGGCATGGATACCTTATGTAAACAAAACGTTACATGGGCCTAAGCGCAAACTACCCCAAATAGCCAAAAAACGGCTTAGCACGGGGCAACCTAGCAGCGAAAGGGTTAAATGGGTATACAGTCTGCCTACATGGCAAATTTTCTACCATAAAAGTGGAGTTTACACAGCAGAATTATGAGCCTATATTCTATAGGTGGAAAATGTTAGGAAAAATAGATCCCAGATAAGTAATCTTAAGTATTCATATACTTGGGCCCAGATTTACAAAACTGTCTCGACACACAGTGCAGCAGCGAAAAATGCTGTGCTGTGTTGCGTAGTAGTGGGAGAGCAGGAGAATACCATATGTGCAGGTATATGGCACTCCCCTCCACTCTCGCAAGCGCTGATACAGAATTTTACTGCCGAACGCCACGTGAACTCCTTTGTGCCGTAGTACAAGGGTGTGTGCGTGAGTCTAGCATAGGTTTTTTAATGGAAGGGTACCCTACCAGTACAAAATACTATGCATAGACTTGATCTAAAACATTTCCTACTTTAAATGTGTGCTGCACAGTGCAGCACACATGCAAAGCTGGAAAAAAGTGAGAAATAAAAACATTTCTCCTTTTAATGCCTCTTTTCACATGGCGTAAATTTGTGGCTCAAACCCCTGTCTAAAAGTGTTAGTAAACATGGTTTTGAGTAAAAAAGCATGGGTGGTTGCATGGGAATGCCCATGTATCACCCATGTATTTCCCCCATGGCAAGAAATATGCAAAGCACTTCTCCACGCTGCTTTGCGTTACTTTTACACTACTTTCCAGCACAAAACAAGTTTAAACTAGAAAGAAAATTAGAAAAAAAACATTTTGTGCTGGTTTGTGTCACTTTTGTGCTGCAAACCCTAGCGCAAAATGTTTGTAAATCTACCCCTTGGCATGCTATTTCTAAAGCTGCAGTGCACATGACAGGGTAAATGCTGAATTTATTAGAGCAGGCTTGCTAAATGAATGTATACTTTGGATTTTAGTGGACTAAAAAAGTGTATTGTAATAAAGTTAAGAAGCAGTCAATTTCTTGCATTGCTCATGAATGTTAGTGCCTGAATGCAACAAACATAGAACTCTAATTTAAAAATACACATAAAAACTTAATTTCAAACAAATTAAAGATCATTTTAAACGTTCCATTAGATATCAAAGAGATACAGCAGCCTCAGTACATACCATGAGTTATGCAGTAATTCTGCTTGTCACTTACTTCGTCAAGTGATTGTGACAGCTACTTAGCTTTATTCTGCCAAACTGTTAGACCTGGCATCTTTGGCGTAGTTTCCCCTGACTTTTTCCCTCTACCTCCTGTATTTTTGGTGCTGTGCTGGATTTCGTTTTTGCTGGTTTAGATGCTTTGAGCACTGTGCCACTGCTGATCAGTGTCAAAGTGCAAGTGATCCCTGGGTAAATTGTTATTGTGATTGGTTATCCATGATTGGCATATTTGTTTTACCAGTAAGTTCCTAGTAAAGTGCACTGAGTGTGCCAGGGCTGGTTATTCAAATGCGACTAGTGGGCCTGCAGCACTGATTGTGCCACCCACATGAGTAGCCCTAAAATGGGGTCTCAGGCCTGCCACCACAGTGCCTGTGTGCAGTTGCTAACTGCCATGCTGACCTGACCAGTGTCCCCATTGGCCAGGCCTAACCCATCCCTCTCTGTACACCTAGGACACCCCTAGGGAAGGCCCAAGGTACCCCCCTGGGTAGGCTGCAGTGTATGTGAAAGGAAAAGCATGTACTAAAGTAGGTGACATGTTCTGATAGTGAAATACTGCCAATTTCATTTTTCACTTTTGAAAGGTTATCTTGCCCATAGGCTAGAATGGGGAATGCTGTGTATAATGTTTACCTGCATATCTTCCCATAGGAGCAAGATAGAAAATTAAAGTCTGGTATCCCTGAACTCAGAATTTAATAACCCATCTTTTAGGAAGAATGTTTTTTAAATACTGTGTTTGAAAACAGCACTTTTAGAAAGTGGCTGTTTTCTTGTCTGACCTTTCTGTGTGCCTTGGCCTGTTTGTGAATTGACTGTCTGGTCTGTGAGTGACAGGGGCTGGGGTGACTCCAGGAGGCTGGGTGAGTCAGCACTAGGCTGATTAGCTTCATCTGCATCTTGAGTGGTGGGAGGGGATAGCACCTGGGCCTGAATAGGGGTGTGCCTGCCTTCCACAATGCTGGCTTCACCTCCTGCTGGGTGGCTGACGACCCTGCCCCTCTCTCTCAAAGGAAAGAAGGAGTCAAGTAAACAGAGTGCTCCAGGACTGACCAGAACTGATATGGACTAGGCCAAGGCCTCTCTGCCTTCAGAAAACAAAGAGAATATATGTATAAAAAGGGATACCCAGACCCCAGAAAATTAGATCATCCTGGAATCAAGAAGGAACCTCTTCCAAGGAGAAAATCTGGAAGACTGAAGAGGAAGGACTGTTCTGCTGTGTGTTTGTGGGCTGACCTGTAGTTGCTATTCTGCCAAGGAGAAGAGAAGGACGTTGCTTTTGCTGTGTCCCCTTGCTTGAAGGGATCTCCAAGGGCATGAGAAGAGCTGGCCTCCTATTAAGAAGTACCAGGCACAAAAGGACTTCACCCCCAGCTCCCCCCTGAACTCTGCTGTGTGAGTTCTGACCTGCCTAGAGTGTGTGATCCATTTGTCGGGCCTCTGGAGATTGTTGCCTGCTGTTTGGGGAGCTGGAAAAGAAGAAGAAAAGAAGATCTACAATGTTGCACTCATCTCTCGCTTGCAGAGCGCATCGTCGACAGTGCGAGAGAATTCATGTCGCCGCAAAGATCGTCACAGCACCTGTTGCCGTTGCAAGAACCGACGCATCGTTTGCTTGCGGAGCGCATCGCCCCGGTGTGGGAAGATTCCTGTCACTGTGAATATCGTTGCAGAGCCTGTCGCCTGCTGGGAGAACCGTTGCACTGCTTGCTTGCAGACCGCATCCCGTCTCTCGAACATCGTCGCAGAGTCCAATACCAGCGCATCGAGGGGCTGCGACAGATGAGGATCAACGCTGCGCCGCACGTCACTGCTGCACCAAAGATCATCGCCGTCCCGAAGATCATCACATCGTGCCTGTGCGGGACGCTTCCCGCCGGAGAACCTGCACCTCGAAATTCATACAGGGTAACATATCGCTCCCCATACAGACTGGATACGTCGCAACACGCCTGCTGTGTGCAGCGGGGTTGTCGCATCACATCCCCAGGGTTTCAGGAGTGACACATCGCTTGTTTTTCAACGCTGCAATTGCTGCTAGGAACTTTTGTCTCATCTACAGGTACTTTGGGCTAAAACTGACGCAACTGTGGATTATGTTGACGCAAACCCTAGAACTCTTTTAAAATCATATTCTTGAACCGTGTATGTTGGATGTTTGTTCTTTTGGTCTTCTGTAGTTTAGATAAAGATACTTTATTATTCTAAACTGGTGTGGAGTCCATTTGTAATGTTTTCATTCTGTTACTTTGAGTGTTGGTACAAATACTTTACACATTGCCTTTGATAAGCCTGTCTGCTCATGCCAAGCTACCAAGGGGGTGAGCAGGGGTTATCGAAAGAGTGTATCCCCCTTATCCTGACTAGAAGCAAGGGTCCCTATTTGGACATTGGTACCTACCTCTGCCAACTAGAGACCCCCAGATCTAACACAAACCATCTGCCGCAATTGAGGCTTTCAATGTGCTGTTGGAAGACTATTTAAACAAGCTCTTTTTTTTTTAGGTTGTTGGGGCACACCACCAACGAGCCAGACACTATGGACCAGATTTGCAAATATTTTGTGCTGTGTTTGCATCACAAAAGTGACAAAAACAGCACAGTTTTTTAGATTTACTTTGAAGGCCAAAACATGTTTTTGTGCTGAAAGATTGCCTAAAAGTAATGCAAATCAGTGTGAAAGGGGAGTTACGTGGTTGGTACATGGGCATTCCCAAGCAGCCATCTATTCTTTTTGATGCAAAACCCTATTTACCAAAAACTTGAGACAGGATTTTGCCTAAAAAATTAATGCAACTTGAAAGCAGACAAAGGAGAAATGTTTGTATTTCTCCTTTCTTTTCCAGCTTTGCTTTTGTGTGCTGCACTATACAGCTCACATGCAAAGAGGGAATCGTTTCAGAAGTTGTCTAGACATAGGGGCCTCATTTATGAGGCTATGCGACACTTTTACGCCACTGGTGCGTCACTTTTTGTGACGCACCCGTGGTGTAAAAAATGCGCCTTGTTGCGCCATATTTACAAAGTGACGCATCTAGGTAGGTGCGTCACTTTGTAAACCCCTGCGCCACATTATACCTGCGCCAGGTATAATGTATGCAAGGGGGCGTATTGACGCAAGAAAGGGTCGTAGAAGTGACGCAGTGAAATCTATGTGATTTCACTGCACCACTTCTAGGTCACAAATGTGTCACTTTCTTACGCCTGCCTCACAGCAGGCATGAGACTGACGCAGGCCCTTTCACATGGGGCTTGCCCCATGTGAAAGGATACATTGCTGGAGTTGGGTCACTTTTGTGACAAACTCCAGCAATGCACCACTTTTGCGCCATACAGATGCGTCAGAAATACTGACGTATCTGTAACTCCTTGCGCAATGATGCGTCATACTGTCAATATGACGCATCATTGGTGGTGCAAGGAGGGCGCAGTGAAAAGTGACGCATCGCTGTTTTCACGTAGCGATGCGTCACTTTTCATAAATGAGGCCCATAGTATATTGTGGTAGAAGGGTACCCTTGCAGTATAAAACTTACGTTAGACTCAAGGCACAATGATGTATGTGTGGAGCTTGCCAGAAAACTTCTGCGCTGGTGCTAGGGAGAGGGGAGTTGAGAGCTATATCTCTGTAAATATTGGCCTTCTCACACAACACAGTGCAGCATTTTTGGCTGCTTCCCTGCATTGCATGAGAATGTAGTAAATCTGGCTCTCGGTGCTCAAAGGGGGCATGTGACATCACCACATTGTGCGATAGACCATTGGAAATAAAGTCCATAAAGTTCAAGTGTTCCAAATTGGAAACATGTATTGTCAATGTGCACTCATTTAACATTTACACCAGACTACGGTGGTGGCATTTTTTTCATTTTTTAAATGAAAATATGTGATACGCATTAGCCCATATGACTGGGACAGTGAAAATTCTCAATTAGAGGGCATGACCTAGTACATTTAATCTCCTATGCATAGATAGAATGAGCTGTCTGTACATCATTATTAGTGCAATTCTTGGGGATTGTGTTGAGGGCGTATTCATATTAGTATGTGTGAATCTATTGTATGATTCTTGTAATCGAAGTGTGCAACTAAAAAATATCCAGTACAGCTATCCCAAGTGGAAAAAGATTTTTAGTATTTGCAAAGAGGTAAATTCATTATTGTATCTGAGAGAAGGGTATGTTCTAATTGGAAGCCTGACAGTGTGTGACTAAACAATATATCCAGTGTTGCTCAAAATAGAGCAACTTTGAAGTAGTGTTTCTCCCAAAAATTGGTAATTTTTCAGTCACAAACCCCCTAATGTGCTTCTAAGTTTGACATGTCAGCAAAGTTTTTAAGCAAATTTGTCCTAGTCTTTTTGCATTTGATCATGCTTCGTTGCTTATTATTGGTTATCTTAACCGTTCTTGATGTCATGCCAGCATACCATAATTGGCATGGGCACTGGATTACGAATATTACATTTACTGAATTGCAATTGGAATAATTATTTACAACCCAGGGAGTAGTTAAACCTGAGTCAATTTTCACAGCTTTTTTGTGGGGGGACAGACATTGCGTTTCCTACAAAGAAAATGATTGATAGCAGGCAGGAGGTTCCAAAGTGGTCTTGCCATTCGGTTCCATCTTGTTTCTTCGGGTTCAAGTATGTATCAGATTGCCATTTAAACACATCCCTCTTTTGAATGAAAACATATGTTTTTATAATTCCAAAGCACTTGATGTTCCTTTCATTCAGTGCCTGCAAACTATCTTTTTAACAATATTTGAATACAGACTACATGTTGCAAGACACATTAGGCTGTCTGCTGGGTTCTCATGAAAGATCTAAAGGAGTTGTTCTTGATGGGTACTGAGTGCTCATTTGTTTTACATTATCGATAATTAGGATTGATCACTCCTTCTTGAAGTTTAATACATTTCTCGTTTCATTTAAGCCCATATTGTCAGTACAGTTTCTCCTTAATGTCAGAATCTGCCAGAAGGATAGGCTCTCCTTGAGAAATGGAGATGGTAGCTGGAAACATCTACACTCAAATTTTAACTAGTGTCTTGTTAGAGCCATGTGAGTCCAGTCAATAACAAATTCCCTTGGGGTCAAGAAATTGCCATTATTAACTTGGACATACCAGTCTAATAGGTTGTCCAACACTGCAGTGCCTGTCACCACAAGGGTTAGTTAAAAGAACCCTCACACACCAACCTGGTTGGTGTCATGCTTCATCATCGGGTTCCCAGCTGAGTTGCCGAATGCTACTCAGCTGTGCTGCGACACCTGGTTACAGTGAAGCCAGATGATTCATATCGTCTAGTTTTGGACTACAGACACTTAAACTCCTGTTGCAAAACATTTGCAGTACAAAACTCACACAGTGCAGCACTAATGAATAACATTGTGCGCAAAAAATATAAAACGACATTAGACATCTCTAATGGATTCTTTTGTCAAAACATTGCACCTGAGAGCAGGTATTTGACCGTGTTCTCAATAATCGGGTCGCAAAAAGACTTCTGTCGACTCCCACAGGGATTCAAGAATAGCCCAGGATTATTCTCAGCAAGGGTAACAGAGTTACTACAAATATATGATGATGAAGCATTGTCTTATGTCGATGACATCTATCTAACAGATGATGACCTGGAGACTCACTTGAAAAGAGTGAACACCATAATACTTAGTTTCGCAGCAGAGGGTTACAAATTCAACTTTAAAAAGTCAAGAATTGCCCATCTAACTGTCCTGTTTTTAGGATATGAATTATCAAGTGAAGGCAAAAGCCTAGCAGACAACTTCTTAGAGAAGTGCGCTGTACTCCAAGCACCTAAAACGCTGAAGAACTTACAATCAATACTAGGTTTCCTGAATTTCGGAAGAACATACATTCTAAATTATGCGGAGAGGGTTAAACCTCTCTATGAATTAATAAAACCTGATTTCAAACCAATAAATTGGACTCAGACACATACAGAAATTTTAAGATCATTGCAAACAGACATGTTAGCTAAAACAAAATTGCAAACTCGCGAAAGCACACGCAACCTTGAAATCCGAGTCATCCCAGGAAGATGCGGATTCACGTACCTGACCTCTAATGAGGGAGAAACGATACCAATAGCTTACAAATCACACTTGTACACACAAGCTGAACTGAAATTCAGTTCTACTGAAAAAATTCTAAAAGCGGTTCAAACTGCTGTAGCAAAAGAAAGAGCCCAAGCCCAAGGCAGAAGGATCACTGTTTTAACAGCAGACTCAGCCCTTGAGGCATTAACAAGCCCACGCAATTTGACTACCGTGGCATTAGATCCAAAATGGATACAATGGGAGAATTCTCTTGCTGCTGAAGACGTGAAATACTATTTTGACCCAATAAATGAAAAAACTAAAAAATCTAAAATATGAAGAAGAATATCCTCTGCCAATCGAAATTCTGCCTCTGGAACATTACGCCTGTATAATATATACAGACGGATCAGCACAACCCGCAGTTGGGGGTAAGCAAGCTTACAGTGCTGCGTGCGCGGTTGTTAAATGCCGGTGGCACGAAGGAAAATTGAAACCACTGGTCACTAACACTCAATCTGTAAAAGATAGTTCGGCTCAACAAACTGAACTACGAGCATTTAAGATGGCGCTTGATATTGCAGATCGCGAATTCCCCACACTAATAGTGTGCAATTCGCATTTCTGCGTCAAATCTTACAACAATGACTTGCAGAACTGGGTTCAAAACGATTACAAAGATGACACAGGTGCCACAATAAAGCATAAAAAGCTTTGGGAACAAGTAGTTCTTTTACAGAAAGAACTACAAAAGACTCACGTGATACATACACTGAGTCATCAACGTGATGGCGTTCACGTTGCAGGGAATTCATTGGCTCACAGAGCCACAGCGGAAGCAGCTCAAATGGCTTCCGTAGCCACAAAAAAGCAATCAGAAAAATACCTAGATGGGGAAACAATGCTGGCGGTAAAAACGTCTTTGCAAGCATTACCTGTGAACTATCCACTCAATTATACATACATAATTGATGCAAACTCCGTTCCTTTTGCTCGAATCCCTGGAGTGGGGGATAGAGTAATTCCAAACACGAACAGGAGAGTCTTTTTAATAGCAGACGCACACATGGGATTGGGTCTAAGGCAGCGAGAGATCAAGGAATCTTTGAAAGAATTACAATCAGAATACTGGTGGCCGGGGATGAGCCTGCAACATTACAAATTTGCAACGGGCTGTCCAAACTGCAACAGAGACCGCAGTAGCGAACCGACCGGAGTAATGCCAGGACCTTTCTTTTAGACAGCATAAGGCTATGTATACGCAAAATGCATCCCATTAATGTTTAAGACTAGATTCACTTAAAATGTAGACACCAGCGCTCGGCTGATGCCAGAACTGTTATAAAAGATTTGCGAGACTTTATCGGCACATACGCAATTGACATGCTACATTCTGACTAGGGTCCTGCGTTTAGCTCTAGGGCTTACGAGGCCATGGCCTGCATGGGCATTGCATTGCGGTACTCTTGTCCCTTCCATCCTGAGGGAAATGCGGTAGTGGAAAGAAAAAAATGGGACATAAAGCAATCTATAACGGCGAGGGTACTAGGTTCGGGTGCTGGGTGGGTCCAACATTTAACAAGTGTCCAACGTAGTCTTAATAATCTGCCAAGAAATTCTCTAAAAGGTCTCAGTCCGTACGAACTATTGTTCGGTACTAGAATGCATATTCAGGACCTTGATAGTCACACTTCAGTGGTAGAAGAAAAATGCTTTGATATCAAAGACCGTTTGGCTGTTTTGCAGGACTTAAATGAAACAAGACGAAACCTGAGCAACATAAAGTTAAAACAGCAGCCAAAAGCCACTGAAGAAAAACCACCTGTCCCAGCAAGACCTGTCTGGATTCCAAAGATTGGGGATCTGGTCAGAGAGAAGATCGCGGTGAAGAAGGAATTTGGGCCTTCTCACTGAAAAGCAGTACCTGTCTTAGCTGACAGCGGAACAAGATCAGTTGTACTACCGCCCCTTGCTGGTAAAAAGGAGAACCAAGTTGTATCCATCAACCTGGTAAAACCACAATCATGTGGCCAATAATAAGTAGTAGGCCCAGTGGACTCCCAAGAAATAGCAGAGTACCAAAATTTGCTACAATACAAGAGGTTCAAACTGAGAGACTAATCACATTTGATAAACCTGCTGTGAATAAAAAAGGACTATGCAACAATGCCATGGAACTCATTCCTCTTGAAACCCAAATTGCAGCAGTTCGTCAAGAAACACCAGTCTACAACGATGTAGCCTCAGACTATGCTAATGAAACAAAGAAAAATCCAAAAGCAACTGAAAATCCGGAAGCAATTCCAACAATTGACAGAACTGCATCTGGCTACTTCATCAATTTCAATGACTTTTCTGAAGATCCAAGCGAGCCTGAAGGAAAGCCAGCCACAAAAACTCTCAAAGACAAAGTAACAGAACTCTTTCACCAACTCAAAGAAACCTATCTGATTTCTCCATGGATTGAATTTTTGATTGTGTTAGGTGTACTTTTCCTCCTGCTTTGGCTCATCATGGTTCTTTGTTTGGGAAAATTCATTGAAGGAAAATACAGTACAATGGACACAGCAAGTCAGAACATCAACTTGGTCCTAAAACCTCACAAGTCATCTCACATCGAGAAAAGAGAACTATCATCAGTGAACATCACAGCCAATCCAATACCCGGCGAGGTAGCATGGGACAGAACTGATTTTGACATTTTTGGCCCGATTGAGCTCTTGAATTATCTACACCATTTTAAGGTTTCATTAAGTGACTTTGTAAAACCAAGTACTTTCTCTGATGATTGGGACTTTGAAAATATAAATAATACGATGTCAGATTTAGTAATGTCAGCAAAATTTACAGAACACGATTACTTACAGGATTCGTCAAATTATGAAGAAATATACTGTTATAATCACTTTGGCCATCACTATTTGCATAAATCTGCACAGCCTAGAAATGTTTTTAATTACAACCAATGGGAACATTGTGCAACTCCGCCTAAAAGCAGCTCAAAAACATTCTATGAGAAATTCCCATGCTTCTCAGGGTTTAACACAAGTGATGCAGAAACGTTTTATTTTAAAATGTTAAATAAGACAGGAATGAAAACAATGTTGACAAATACTAAATTGATTTATTCTGAAACATTTTATGAAAAAATGATTACATTTGGTTTTGAATTCTGGAAAAACAACATTGAAACAAAAACCATCTGGGGTACAAAAGAATGGCAGGTCCAAGGTTTAGAAGAATTTTTTAGAGCCTGCATGATGCCAGAACAATTAATATTCTTGAATGACACCATTCAACAGACTACCTGTCTTGGCCTAGCCAAAATTAAAGACTTAAACAAACCGTCTATTCCAAAGCGCATACATGATAGTAATAGCACTACTGATATGGAGATAGACGTGTCCCATATTTTATACCAAAGCAGATCCTGATTGGAAAAAATGGTTGATCTGGCCCACAGACACAAATAACTGTCAAGATAGATTCCTGAACAAAATACAGGGGTTAAAACTGAACAGGCCAGACCCTAGATACTCCCAGAGACAACATCCAGGGATAGTTACAACATACAGTGTAGGGAAACTATGCCTCGAATGGCTACAGAAATCCACACTGGCTGAAATTAGGCAACAATTGACTTTACTTAAAGACGGTGCTGACTTGCGTGATTTCATTCTGGGACCACGCAAACAGCGTCAAAAACGTTTCATAGCGGCCGGTATATACGCTGCGTACAACAAAGCTTGGAAAGTAATGCAAATTGAAACAGCAGAAAAAATACGAGAAATTGATCGTATTAATTTGGAAAAATCACTTTCTGTTGTGGACAATGGGTTAACGCCTCTGTCCTCCAGAATATATTTACTGGACAGTATTGTATCATCTCCTATTGATATAATAGAGCAAGACTTACTAATGTTACAACATGGTCAGTCCCAATTACGTTCAATTGTACAGCTTGGCTGGACGTTGCAAAATCTGCGTTCAGGCTACGTGCCATGGCGTTTAATCAACGTAACGTCATTATTTTCTATCTTTAACCTTACTGATAAACAAATCAGTTAGGCACAAAAAGGAGCAGACTATACGATTCTGAGCATTGAAAAACTTGAGAGATTACCATTGACAATGTCAGAGAGACCTGTCATTGAATGGATAATACACGGAATAATCACAATTCCGATAACAACTTTCCAATTTAAATACTGCCAAGAATATATGCCAGCAGGCCAGTATGAAAGGTTGGGTAAAGGGTACATCAAGTCAACATGGAAACTACCTTATACACACACATGTTACAGTGAAAAGAAAAAGAATGTATTTCTTAGTGGTAAAAATTGTAAACAACCACTAAGCGGTACACTTCTGTGTCAAGGCATTAACTTGCATGGGGCCTGCGAGGGGTCTTCGAATAACCTTTCATGTCACCTGCACAGCACTCCTGCAACACAGATAGAGCCATTCTTTAGACAACTCTCTAACGGGAGCTATATTCTAATAAATGACCACAGCTGTTGTGGCATGGTGCCAGGGAAAGCCTATCTCGTCAGCGTTAGTTCCATGGTCACTTGCTGTATGCAAGTATTGTATCCAAACAGCACTCCAGATATGGAGGCGGCAATATGGCCTCGTTTGAATATCTCTTCTATTCGAATTGATACTTTAAGCAGAATGAAGTCTATTCTTTTACAGACGACTGTGCCTTTGACCTCGTCAAGAGAAACGTATGATCTGCAAGTCGCAAGGACAACGGCAGAGATACATACCCTTTTAACAACAAATTGCCCCGTGCATTTCGTAGAAATGCTAAGCCAAATCCTAAATATGTCAGATACCAGTGGCATCGCACATGTATTTAGGACAATTTTTTCTGGACTATTAACACCCTTTGAAACAGTTCTGGGCATCTTCCCCAATTTTGTCCATTTTGTCTTTGGCGGCCTACCTCTACTTTTGGGACTCGTAGCAGGAATTTTATTTTTGATTCTTCTGCTCCGATATGGCAAGCCACATCGCAGACAAGACTCCAGCAATGATGGAAGAAACGATCCTAGCAATACGCTACCGGGACCGCATAACTAAAGTCCTCGGATTAGCCCGGCTAAGAGATCTGAATATGACCTGGTTTCTTTCATTCAGACCCATCTGGTAAAATTGCATCTTACCTGTGCTTCGATGTATACTATGCGGAGAAGAATGCGTGTTGGACGTCTGTCTTACACTACCATCAGCATTACCAATGAATACAGATACCTTGCTAGGTCCGGTAACGACTCATGCATCGTGTTGTCCCCAGCGGCTACCTACTCTGATGACGGCATTCATTGAGACTTCACCACTACGAGTATGTGGCAGTGGAGTACGAGATGAGAGCAGCATCACACAGGTACAACCTTCAGTGAGCATTGCTGATCCTGACATCGATGATAGCAATCATTCTCACGACTGCACTGTTGCGGCATTTTCGAACTTGGTCGAACTTTCACCTGAAGCTGTTGACCAATTTTTTGCGAGTCTGTCTGAAATGATGTTCTCCCCGGAACAGAAAGAATAACTTTTAACAAGCACACAGCGTTCCCTGAACTCTGAATTCAGCCTTCAGCTTTGATAAACAAAAGCTACTGAAAACATTTGGAATTATTTTTTCCCCTGAAAACAAAATTAATTATTTTTCCACTTCCAAAATATTTACCTTTTTCTGGCACAGAGTACTCTGTTTAAAGTAGAACTATTCTTAGAGAACAGAGCTTCTATTTTAGGGACTCTAGAGACAATATTTTACCTCAGCCTCTAGCACATGTACAACATTTGTATTATTATGTGATGAAATGGTCTCGACCTTCTCTTCTGAATTAAGAGCCATTTCATGTGTAAATTTTCGCAATTCATTCAGCTGATATATATATGCATTTTTAACTGAATGATGCCACTGCTTGGAAAGCGTACAGTACCAATACTCATTTTTCGTGTATTTACCATATACCATTTCAAATGCGAATTATGTATTTTGGGGTGGGTTGGAAAACACATGCACCATTATATGCTTACTATTGCTTAGTTTTAAGTAATGAGGGACATTAGATCGTGGAGTGGGTGTTGTAATTCTATCTAGGACCCTAATTCGATATTCCTGATTTATGCCCTTATGTGGTTATAATAAATAATATCCTTATAAAGGCATAAGAATCATATCCATATTTAGTCGTAGCCCATGCAGTCCAATTTAAGCAAGGCTACTTCCCCAGGCTCCTAGAGAGTACAACGAGTTCTCTAAACAAACCAAACCTCCAGCAACCTGGGAATTCCCCATACTTTTGTTTTGATTTGTCCTAGAACTCCTGTGAGCCTGTAAGAACGGCCAGTTCTTAGTGACATCTTTATTGACGTCTTATGTCCAACCTTACGTCAAACCCGGCACCTTTCAGGTATAAATATACCAACGTTGCCTTAAGCAAACACACAGTGGTTTGGAGCAGAGCGGCTATCTACTTGCCCGAGAGCCCAGCTGATGCGAGAGCCCACGGACGCCGCCCCTCCTTTTGACGCACTGAGAAAGACGCTGTCTTTTTCTCCTGCCGAGAAAATTCAGCTCCGGTGTTTCCAGATACCCTTGCGGGTTGATGGGATATTGAGTCCTGAGAGAGAGATACCAGACCTCCTGCTTTCTATTACCCAGGTACGGAGCTGACTAAACCCTTAAGAGAATTCTTGACTCATATTCTTGGCAAAACCAACTTAACTTAAACTGCTACTTACTTACTCCTTCCCACGTATTAGGCTTAGGTCAGGTAGGCGTATTTAGAAGCACCAGTTGAGTACGTTAGTCAATGTATATATGTGTATGTATATATTTTATCCATTTTAAAGTATCATATGGCTAAGAAACCATATTAATGTTTTTACAGTATTATTTCATAATACTTTTACTGTACGCACTTTACTTCATGTTAAGTATTGCAATTGTGGCAATTCATTTCTCTTGCATGAGAAAGAAGACTGCTCAATAAATAACACCTTTTAGTGAAAACGCCCGTCTCTCTTTTCTCTGCACTCTGGTGAAACTAAGTATGCACGATTGACTGAGTAAAATAGCTGTCTATTGTTTTCACACAACTCTAGAGATACACTCTTATTCCGAGGGAGCAAAGTTGTCATGTTTTATGGTTGTCAGAAACTAATCCCTTCTTGTCTAATCAGGAAAGTTAACTCCTTCTTGAACATTCGAGAAAGTTTCTAGTGACCTCTGAGCTAGCTGGCAAAACTAATTAAGTCTAATATAGTCAGTAGAGACCTAGTCGACCTCAGTCCTATGTCTACACTGCTGTTTATATTATTCCAATGCGCAGAGGCTATTGGGAATATAGGAACTACACTACAATACTAGTTGTTTTTTGCTTCTGTGCACTTTAACCCTGTGTCCCAGTGTAAAGTGCGTGCACAGTCTGAGTGCCTGTGGTGAGATTGGCCTGCCCTCCCATAGCAATGCATGGGGATATGTGTGTCCATGGTAGTTCCTGATGTGAGAGGAGTGCAGGGGCGAGTTTGGTATGAGCTAACTCGCGGGATTAAATGCTGCGTAACGGTGTGCTCAGATTTAATATGGATAGTGTGGAAGTGCCACTTCTAGAAGTTGGCATGTCTGTGCAGTGAATGTGAATTGACTTTCTGGCTTGTGATTGGCTGGAGCTGGCTGGTGTGCCTGACTCCAGGAGTAAGGATGAGTCTGCCCGGTGATGAATGGGGAGATCTGCATGTTGATGGCAGGTAGGAGTGCACCTGGGACCTGAATAGGGCTGTGCCTTCCCTCCACAATGCTGGCTCCGCCCCCTGTGGTACGTCTGATGTCCCTAGCCTGTCCTGTGAATGGGGAGAGGGGCTGAGCACAACAAAGTGCCCCAGAACCAGTTGTCACTGGTTCTCCCCTTGCCCTACAGCTCCAGCTAAATTAAAAATGTTTATAAAAAGGGGCTGTGACCCCATGCAAAGGGTTCTCTGGATCCTATCGTGAGGGGGGCGTCAGGAGGTACCACCACTGGGGACTGCCTCCCTGCCTGGAGGGCCCTGTGAGCTGGCCCCTGGGCCCAGCCTTTGCCCCCCCTGCCTTCCTTCCTAAAGACTTTCCTGGGACTATGGTTCTTCAGCGCCTGGGAAGCGCTGTGTCATTATTTTCTGAAGAACTCTCCATCTCTTGCTGGGGAGTTTTCCTCCCTGGGAGTGCATCTGGGCCTGATTAGCAGCACTCCCCCTGTCCTGGGGTTGGTGCTCAAGACTTTGCTCTGGCGCTTCTATTTTTATGCTTGCAGCATTGAGCTGCACCTCCATGTGAGGTAATCCCTGGCGTAGGCATTCCCCCATGCTTCATGAGAGCAGGTGCCTACCCTGCGTGTGCTGCTTTTGGAATATCCCTAGCAGGTGCCCACCCCACCAGGGACTTTGCTTTTTGCGCGGGTGCCTACCCCGCGACTTTGCCGTAATTACAGCGGGTGCCCGTCCCACTGTTTATTGTTACTTTAGAGGGAGCCTACCCCTCGTTTTCGCCCCGAGAAAGAGATCCCCGCCGTGGCCTGCGGGGAAAACGGAAGTCAGGCAGGGCGAGGCCTGACATGGGGCGGGACTTCCGCTTCCCGAGGGAAGCCATGCGCCCATGGCATCACCCGTCGGAAGGAGAAAGGAAGTGCGGCGGCGCCAGCGGGGACTCTGCTGAGAGAGTCCCGCTGTGTGAAGAGGCCAGCCAAGGAAGAAAGTCGGCGGGTCTGCCCGGGGCTCTCAGGTGTTGAGAGAGCCCCGCCTGGCGTGCAGAGGAGTCCGGAGGTTCCTGAGGAGACCACGAGGGAGTCTTAGGTGAGTGGGACACTACCCCTCTCCAGCCGGTCCCTATTTCTCTTGAGCGGTCCCGCAGGGCAGTGGACCGCTCCAACGTTGGGAGACCCATTTCTTCCCCCACCTTAAGAGTCCCCCGATCGGGGCTCACCAGCGCATTTGTGGCCATTTGGACTTTTGGCTCAAAGCGGTGCAGCAGTTGCAGGCCGCTGCAACAAGGGGCATATTTGTTTATTATTAGAGCCTGTGCGTGGCTCTATTAGGGGCAAGTTCTTTTCCCTTCTGGCCACCAGTGGTCTTAGAGTCCCCGTGAGGGGCGTGGTGCAGATTTACTTCGGGGGCATATTCTTTGTAAAGCCCCGTGTGGCCCCATCATTCTTAGAGCCTGAGGGCTGCAACCAAGCCCCAGCTGTTTCCAGAGCCTAGAGGGCTCCAAGAGGGGCACCTTTTTGTCCTAAGGGCTACGGAGAGCCCATGCCGCATTCCTACCTCACAGCTGCCCAGCAATGTGTGGGAAGCTGCAACGTTTAGGCTGTGCACATCTTGGTGATCTTACAGCTGCCCAGCAAGTAGTGGGCAGCAGCATCGTTTAGGCCTGACCTTTTGCGCACTCTACTTTGGCTGCCTAGGCAGCGCGCCCTGACTGTTGGACAAAGGTTGTTTAAGCCCCACGGAAGGCCAGTTGGCCTGGGGTCAGTATCCTATGTGATTTTGGCGCAAGGTGATTGCCTACTGTGGTTGTGATAATAATTGCCTAATGTGATTTATGCATAATGTGCAATGCCTTTATGCATGTGATACCTCTAACTGTGCTTCATGATTAGGAGGTTGTTTTGCCTAGTATAGTTTATGCTAGTGAGTTTATGTTTCCTGCATGATCTATGCCTAAGGTGATTAGGATTGTGTAGTGTGTACCTACCTACTTACCAGTGGTTACTGGTTGTGTTCTACAAATGTTATTTTGTGCTACAGTTATTCTAAGTGCTATTTCTACTAAGTGCTATTCCTGACTGTGGCCCATGTGGCCCTGTCATGTGTATATAATACCCTGTAAATACTCCCCAGTGCCAGGTGGCACAGTGTATCTGTGTGATTATGATCTAATGTGTTTATGGTAATACAAAGGCTATTTTTAGGTATAACCTTGTGTGGAGTTCCTTTTTGTGGTGTGCCTAGTGTGTTGCTGCTGTGTGTGTGTTGTGCAAACGCTTTACACATTGCCTCCGGGATAAGCCTGACTGCTCGTGCCAAGCTACCAAGGGGGTGAGCAGGGGTTATCTTGGTGTGTAACTTCCTTGCCCTGACTGGAGTGGTGGTTTCTGCCTGGCTTTGGCGCATGCCTTAGCCAACCAGAAATCCCATTTCTAACACTCTCCTTACATTTTAAGGGCCGAAAATGGACACTAATAAACAAAGCATTCATATTTTTCTGTGGCAGATGTCCTGCTGCCATTTACAGTTTAATGAGGTCTTTAGTCCAGTAATTTTAATAATAATGTTACAGGTGCTGTGATGGTCAAAATGCACTGGGAATGTTTGTGATTACCCAAGAACAATCCATCTTTGTTGGGTATTTTCAAACATTTTATTGGCCATAGTCTGCTCTTCCCGAGAAGACATATGTTCAATGCCCTTTCTTAACCTGTTGCGTGCGTCGGACGGCTGGGATCCATCTGATGCCGTAGTGCTTATGTGCGTAGGATGGCTCCCGGAACAGGAGGCTGTTCTGATACGTTCTCTAAAATGACGATCATTGTAAATGTCTTGCTAACATAATTTCAGAGAAACAGAAACAAAAACTTCGTTTCCGTTTCAGATTCCCTGCTTTGTTTCTCAGGACACTAGCTCAGCCCCCTGAGCACCAAGGCAGACAGGAGAGGTATCAGTGGGAAAGAGAGAATCCCCCCTTTTCAATGGTGTCCCTTCCTAGTGGATCCCTGCTTGGGAAGCACCTCAGGAGAACGATTCCCAAGCAGGGATCCACTCACTAGGCACCAGGGAGGGCGGAGAGGCCTCTTGGGCAAGGACTTTTGCTCCCCCCAAATTTTTGGGCCAGATAAGTCTTTCTGCAACCCGGGAGGCAGATGGGACAATAGCCCCCAACTGAAAGCTATGGCTATGGAGTGGGGGCTGCCCAAAATGTGCATTCAATGCTCTCCATGCTCCTAAAATATGCCACAGTCTCTTTGCCTCCCTAGGAGGCAGATAGGGTCAATAGCCCCAATTTGCCCCCATTGGGGGCAGAAAGCACACTAGGCGCCAGAGATTTTTTCTCTCATGTATATAGGGGTGGGGCTGTCCAAAATGGGTATGCCAATGCCCCCATTCCCCGCAAAAATACACAGGCTTTCTGCCCACCTGGGAGGCAGAAGGGGCAACAGCCCCAATCTGCCCCTCGGAGGGGGCAGAAAACAAACGAGGCACCAGTTTTTATTATGTATACAGTCGTGGGGGCTGCCCAAAATGGGCATGCCAATGCCGCAACATCCCTCCCAAAAATCCCACAAGCTTTCTTTCCCCCCTGGGAGTCAGATGGGGCAATCTGGGGAGTGAATGTTGCCTAACGGCTAGGGCGGTCGACCTCAGAGCTGGGGAACCGGGTTAGGGTCTCGGCAGGGACGCTCAACATTCTATGATTCTGGGCAAATCACTTAATCTCCCTGTGCCTAACAAAATAAATGTGTCAGTTTGCAATGTAACTGGTGCTCAAGTAAAGCGCTCTGATACCTTTGGGTTCAATTTGCGCTATAAACTCCACAAAAAAATAATAATCTAACCCCTGGGGGGAGAAAGCCCATCAGGATTTTTTTGTTTTATGGCTATAGGGGTGGGGGCTGCCTAGAAAGGGCATGCAATGTCCCCAACCCCCATAAAACAATTCCTCAATCTTTTTGCCCCCAGGAGACAGATGGGGTAATAGCCCCTGATCTGCCCCCTATGGGGGCAGAAAGTGAACTAGGCACCAGGGATTTTGTTTAATACTGAGGGGTAGGTGCACCCCAAAATGGTCATGCCAATGCCCCCCAAAAAGTACCACAATATTTCTGCCTCCTCAGCAAGGCAGATGGGGCAATGGCCCTGCCCTGTACCCCCGGGAGGGGGGCAGAAAGCTCTCTAGGCATCAGGAAATTTATTTTATGTATATAGGGGTGAGGGTTGCCCAAAATGGGCATGCCAATGCTCCTACCCCCCAAACAAAAATCCAGAGTCTTTCTGTACCCCCAGGAGGCAAATGGGGGCCATATACCCTGATCCGCTCTCAGGGCCAGAAAGCCCACTAGGCACCTGGGAATTTTTTTTATACGTAGGGGTGGGGTCTTCTCAAAATTTGGGCATGCAAATGCCCCCAACCCCAAAAAATATAGCACAGTCTTTCTGCCCCCTCTGGAGGCTGATGGGGGAAATAGTCCTTAATCTGTCCCCAGGGGGGGGGGGGGCACAAAGCCCACTAGGTACCAGGGACTTTGCTTTTTTTTTCTTAGGAGTGAGGTCTACCCAGAATGGGCTGGCCAATGCCCCCACCACGCCAACAAAATTGCCACAGTCTTTCTGATGCCCCCAGAGGCGGATGGGGCAATAGCACCTTATTTACCCCTCGGGGGCAGAAAGCCCACTAGGCACCAGGATTTCTGTCGTTTTTTATACACAGGGGTGGGGGGTGCCGAGAATGGGCATTCCAATGCCCCCACCCCCAAAACAAGTCTTTCTGCCCCCTCGGAAGGGAGATTGGGGCATTAGCCCCTTATCTGCCTCCCTCTCTTGTGTGGGTGTACAATGCAAAATCGCCTAAAAATATATAATTTTTTAAAATATAGCGCTTAGAGTTCCCTGTGCTATATCCTCAATCCCTATGTTTTTGGCGCTTCCCAGTCGAGGACCTTGGTCCACCCACACAAGTGTGGTATCACTTTACCCAGGAGACTGAGGGGAACGCTGAGTGGTAGGACATTTGTGATGGCACGATGATCCCAGACTGAAATTTGAGGTTTGCAGGGGATTCTGGGTAGGAAAACGTTGGGGGAACCATGCAAGCCATATTTCCCTGGATTCCCCTGCATGTCTAGTTTTCAGTAATATCTGAGTTTGGTAAGTTTCCCTAAATGGCCATCGAACCTGGGGCAAAAAACCTAGGTGACTCCCCTTGCAAAACCATGTTGTTTTGTGATTGGTAAATTTGATGCCTTCACAATACGTTTTGGGCCCTTCCCTACTGCGGGCACTTGGCCCACCCACACAGATGAGGTACCATTTTTATTGGGCAAACTGGGGAATGCTAAGTGGGTGGAAGTTTGTTGATCAACGCATATTTCAGAACTGTCCGTCACAGAAATGTGAAGCAATGTTTTCTTTTACAAAGTTTGAGGTTTGCAAGGGAATCAGGGTAACAGAGTTTGGTGAAAGCCACACAAGTCACCCCATCCTGGATTCTACTGGGTGTCCAGTTAAAAAGAACTTTATAGGTTTGCTAGGGTTCTCTAGGTGCTGGCTGAGCTAGGGTTAAAAATCCACAGCTAGGCACATTGCAAAAAATGGTCCATTTTCGGTTGAAAAATGTGATATGTCCCTTTGCGTTTTGGGCCATTTCCTGTCGCGGGTACTAGGCCTGCGCACACAAGTGAGGCACCATTTTTATCAGGATAATTTGGGGAATGCAGGGTGGGTAGAAGTTTGTGTGTCCACACAGATTCCAGGACTTTCCATCACAGAAATGTGAGAAACGTGTTTTTTACCAAAGTTTGAAGTTTGAAAGGGATTCTGGGTAACAGAACCTGGTGAGAGCCACACATGTCACCACATCCTGGATTTCCCTGGTTGTCTAGTTGTAAAAAATGTACAGGTTTGCTAGGTTTCCCCAGGTGCTGGCTGAGCTAAGGTCTAAAAACCACAGCTAGGCACATTGAGAAAAAGGGTCAGTTTTCACTAGAAAAATTTGGGGCATATTATCAAGACAGGCGGTAAAATTATCGCCGTTTTATAATGGGCTTGATAATGTGCTCTATGGAATTCCAATTGAAGCCCATGTTAAATGTGAAGGACATCTAACATGGGCTACAATTGGAATTCTATAGAGCATATTATCAAGCCCATTTTTGCAGTTTTAGCGGTAGTGTTCTGCCGCTAAAACTGCGATAATTTTATCACCTGTCTTGATAATATGCCCCTGTGATATGTCCTTGTTGCGTTTCAGGCCATTTCCTGTTGCAGGCATTAGGCCTACCCACAAAAGTAAGGTACCATTTTTATCAGGAGACTTAGGTAAATACAGAAGTCTAGAACAACTGTTATTACCTATTGACTTTCTATGCATTTCGATTGGTAAAACAAAAGTCAGTTTGAAAAATGTCCTCTAATTCACACGCTAGTATGGGTACCTACAATTTCGGAGATGTGCAAATAACTACTACTTCTAAACTCTATATTTTGTTCCAATTTCAGAAATACATAGGTGTCCTTGATATCTATTTTTCACTCTTTATATTTTACCAAATGATTTGCTATATACCGGGTACAAAATGAAAACCTATTGCAAGGCGCACCTCAGTTATTGGCTCTGGGTACCGCAGGTTCTTGGTGAACCTAAAAGTCCTATATACCACGAGAACCAGAAGTGTCCAGCAGACGTAACAGTATATTGCTTTTTAAAATTCTGCCGTAGTTGGAAGAAGTTACAGGTGAAAATGTTGGCATAAATGGCTGTCTTTAACTCAATTTCAGTTTATTTATTTCAACTGTTAGTTTCTGTAGAACAACCTTGAAGGATCTAAACAATTGACCCCTTGCAATATTCAGAATTGTGTCTACTTTTCTGAAATGTATAGCTTTCTGGGATCTATTATTGGTTTCACACCCATTTCTACCACTAACTGGAAGGAGGTTGAAAGCACAAAACATAGTAAAAATAGGCTCTGTCCCAGTAAAATGCCAAAACTGTATACAAAAAAGGCTACCTGTCCCTGAAATCTCGTAAGATGGTGATTTCAGCACTATAAACCCTTTGTTGATACTATTTGAAGGGAAAAAACTGAAACTTTCTTCTGCAGCACTTTTTCCCCATTAAATTATTTTTTTTTGCTGTATTTTGGCAAATTTGTAGGTCCCCTCCAGGGGCATCCATAAACCCTGGGTACCTTTATAATCCTCAGGATATTGGAAGAAAAGGATTGATATTTGGCATGGATACCTTATGTGGACAAAACGTTACATGGGCCTAAGCGCAAACTACCCCAAATAGCCAAAAAACGGCTTAGCACGGGGCAACCTAGCAGCGAAAGGGTTAAATGGGTATACAGTCTGCCTACATGGCAAATTTTCCACCATAAATGTGGAGTTTACACAGCAGAATTATGAGCCTATATTCTATAGGTGGAAAATGTTAGGAAAAATAAATCCCATATAAGTAATCTTAAGTATTCATATACTTGGGCCCAGATTTACAAAACTGTCTCGCGACACAGTGCAGCAGCGAAAAATGCTGTGCTGTGCTGCGTAGTAGTGGGAGAGCAGGAGAATACCATATGTGCAGGTATATGGCACTCCCCTCCACTCTCGCAAGCGCTGATGCAGAATTTTACTGCCGAACGCCACGCGAACTCCTTTGTGCCGTAGTACAAGGGTGTGTGCATGAGTCTAGCATAGGTTTTTTAATGGAAGGGTACCCTACCAGTACAAAATACTATGCATAGACTTGATTTAAAACATTTCCTACTTTAAGTGTGTGCTGCACAGTGCAGCACACATGCAAAGCTGGAAAAAAGAGAGAAATAAAAACATTTCTCCTTTTAACGCCTCTTTTCACAGGGCGTAGATTTGTGGCTCAAAACCCTGTCTAAAAGTGTTAGTAAACATGGTTTTGAGTAAAAAAGCATGGGTGGTTGCATGGGAATGCCCATGTATCACCCATGTATTTCCCCCATGGCAAAAAATATGCAAAGCACTTCTCCACGCTGCTTTGCGTTACTTTTACACTACTTTCCAGCACAAAACAAGTTTAAACTAGAAAGAAAATTAGAAAAAAAACATTTTGTGCTGGTTTGTGTCACTTTTGTGCTGCAAACCCTAGCGCAAAATGTTTGTAAATCTACCCCTTGGCATGCTATTTCTAAAGCTGCAGTGCACATGACAGGGTAAATGCTGAATTTATTAGAGCAGGCTTGCTAAATGAATGTATACTTTGGATTTTAGTGGACTAAAAAAGTGTATTGTAATAAAGTTAAGAAGGAGTCAATTTCTTGCATTGCTCATGAATGTTAGTGCCTGAATGCAACAAACATAGAACTCTAATTTAAAAATACACATAAAACCTTAATTTCAAACAAATTAAAGATCATTTTAAACGCTCCATTAGATATCAAAGAGATACAGCAGCCTCAGTACATACCATGAGTTATGCAGTAATTCTGCTTGTCACTTACTTCGTCAAGTGATTGTGACAGCTACTTAGCTTCATTCTGCCAAACTGTTAGACCTGGCATCTTTGGCGTAGTTTCCCCAGACTTTTTCCCTCTACCTCCTGTATTTTTGGTGCTGTGCTGGATTTCGTTTTGCTGGTTTAGATGCTTTGAGCACTTTGCCACTGCTGATCAGTGTCAACGTGCAAGTGATCCCTGGGTAAATTGTTATTGTGATTGGTTATCCATGATTGGCATATTTGTTTTACCAGTAAGTCCCTAGTAAAGTGCACTGAGTGTGCCAGGGCTGGTTATTCAAATGCGACTAGTGGGCCTGCAGCACTGATTGTGCCTTCCACATGCGTAGCCCTAAAATGGAGTCTCAGGCCTGCCACCACAGTGCCTGTGTGCAGTTGCTAACTGCCATGCTGACCTGACCAGTGTCCCCATTGGCCAGGCCTAACCCATCCCTCTCTGTACACCTAGGACACCCCTAGGGAAGGCCCAAGGTACCCCCCTGGGTAGGGTGCAGTGTATGTGAAAGGAAAAGCATGTACTAAAGTAGGTGACATGTTCTGATAGTGAAATACTGCCAACAGGGCGTTACGAAGGGACATCGGCAGGAAACGCACAAAATCCATTTGGAATGAGTACTAACTAACGATAAACAATTCCGAAACTGTATATGAGGTGCTGCGGAGGTGATTCATCCCTATCGAAGTAGCTGACAGAAGAAGTTTCTTTCTTTGAGTGCTCATGGAACTCAAGGAAGAAAAACCTTGATTCATTGGAGGAAGATAAATATTCACAGAAATCCCTCGTATTAGTAATCGCCCGAAGAATAGCTAGTAGGCATGTTCGGAACACCCTAAATATATCTGAGAATGTTATGAATTGGTGTACGAAGCAGGGGTCCAGCCTATTGAAAATCCTAAGATACCCTACCATGCAGTGGTTATAAAGTATTTTTTTGAATTTCTGATTATTCTGCAAGAAAGGTCCTGAGGAAGGCGGTTCTTACCGCCGAAACGCGTCGACCTTACGTTTAAATTCGCACTTCAATCTGCGATCCCTCAGACGCAGGATAAGGAGTGAATGCAGTATGTATGAGAGAGTTTGGTGTGTGTAAATGAATGAATGGTTTAGTTTCATATGGTTTCTCTGCATGGAATGGTTATTGTCTTTTATTGGGGGAATATTTCTTATTGTGACCTGACCAGTGTCCCCATTGGCCAGGCCTAACCCATCCCTTTCTGTACACTTAGGACACCCCTAGGGAAGGCCCAAGGTACCCCCCTGGGTAGGGTGCAGTGTATGTGAAAGGAAAAGCATGTACTAATGTAGGTGACATGTTCTGATAGTGAAATACTGCCAATTTCATTTTTCACTATTGAAAGGTTATCTTGCCCATAGGCTAGAATGGGGAATGCTGTGTATAATGTTTACCTGCATATCTTCCCATAGGAGCAAGATAGAAAATTAAAGTCTGGTATCCCTGAACTCAGAATTTAATAACCCATCTTTTAGGAAGGATGTTGTTTAAATACTGTGTTTGAAAACAGCACTTTTAGAAAGTGGCGGTTTTCTTGTCTGACCTTTCTGTGTGCCTTGGCCTGTTTGTGAATTGACTGTCTGGTCTGTGAGTGACAGGGGCTGGGGTGACTCCAGGAGGCTGGGTGAGTCAGCACTAGGCTGATTAGCTTCATCTGCATCTTGAGTGGTGGGAGGGGATAGCACCTGGGCCTGAATAGGGGTGTGCCTGCCTTCCACAATGCTGGCTTCACCTCCTGCTGGGTGGCTGACGACCCTGCCCCTCTCTCTAAAAGGAAAGAAGGAGTCAGGTAAACCGAGTGCTCCAGGACTGACCAGAACTGATATGGACTAGGCCAAGGCCTCTCTGCCTTCAGAAAACAAAGAGAATATATGTATAAAAAGGGATACCCAGACCCCAGAAAATTAGATAATCCTGGAATCAAGAAGGAACCTCTGCCAAGGAGAAAAGATGGAAGACTGAAGAGGAAGGACTGTTCTGCTGTGTGTTTGTGGGCTGACCGGTAGTTGCTATTCTGCCAAGGAGAAGGGAAGGACGTTGCTGTTGCTGTGTCCCCTTGCTTGAAGAGATCTCCAAGGGCATGAGAAGAGCTGGCCTCCTGTTAAGAAGTACCAGGCACAAAAGGACTTCACCCCCAGCTTCCCCCCTGAACTCTGCTGTGTGAGTTCTGACCTGCCTTGAGTGCGTGATCCATTTGTCGGGCCTCTGGAGATTGTTGCCTGCTGTTTGGGGAGCTGGAAAAGAAGAAGAAGAGAAGATCTACAATGTTGCACTCATCGCTCGCTTGCAGAGCGCATCGTCGACAGTGCGAGAGAATTCATGTCGCCGCAAAGATCGTCACAGCACCTGTTGCCGCTGCAAGAACCGACGCATCGTTTGCTTGCGGAGCGCATCGCCCCGGTGTGGGAAGATTCCTGTCGCTGTGAATATCGTTGCAGAGCCTGTCGCCGCTAGGAGAACCGTTGCACTGCTTGCTTGCAGACCGCATCCCGTCGCTCGAACATCGTCGCAGAGTCCAATACCAGCGCATCGAGGGGCTGCGACAGATGAGGATCAACGCTGCGCCGCACGTCACTGCTGCACCATAGATCATCGCCGTCCCGAAGATCGTCACATCGTGCCTGTGCGGGACGCTTCCCGCCGGAGAACCTGCACCCCGAAATTCATACAGGGTAACGCATCGCTCCCTATACAGACTGGATACGTCGCAACGCGCCTGCTGTGTGCAGCGGGGTTGTCGCATCGCCTCCCCAGGGTCTCAGGAGTGACACATCGCTTGTTTTTTGACGCTGCAATTGCTGCTAGGAACTTTTGTCTCATCTACAGGTACTTTGGGCTAAAACTGACGCAACTGTGGATTATGTTGATGCAAACCCTAGAACTCTTTTAAAATCATATTCTTGAACGGTGTATGTTGGATGTTTGTTCTTTTGGTCTTGTGTAGTTTAGATAAAGATACTTTATTATTCTAAACTGGTGTGGAGTCCATTTGTAATGTTTTCATTCTGTTACTTTGAGTGTTGGTACAAATACTTTACACATTGCCTTTGATAAGCCTGTCTGCTCATGCCAAGCTACCAAGGGGGTGAGCAGGGGTTATCGAAAGAGTGTATCCCCCTTATCCTGACTAGAAGCAAGGGTCCCTATTTGGACATTGGTACCTACCTCTGCCAACTAGAGACCCCCAGATCTAACACAAACCATCTGCCGCAATTGAGGCTTTCAATGTGCTGTTGGAAGACTATTTAAACAAGCTCTATTTTTTTTAGGTTGTTGGGGCACACCACCAACGAGCCAGACACTATGGGCCAGATTTGCAAATATTTTGTGCTGTGTTTGCATCACAAAAGTGTTTCAAGTTTGAGAGAGACCCCTTAGAGACCAGGGGAATGGGGTACTTTAACAGTAAAGAAAATGTTCTTCCCTTGGCAGACCTTACTTAAGAAACCCAAGTTAATCTTACATCTCTTGGTCCTCTTGGTAATGAGCCCACTACATTCCTTCACTAACTAACACACTAAACAACATTGATGTGATTCATTATTTATTTATATAAAAATATATTCGTACAAATACAATTCAATGATTAAAAAACAGCTCATCTGGAGCTAGTACTTAAAACTTTAACAAAAACAATTTCATAAAATACAATCAGCAATACACATGAATTTAAAAACAAATGCAATTAATTCACAGTTATGAACCCAAAGATAAAGAGGGGATAAGAGAAAGGAAAGAGGAGAGACATACACACGACATAAAACTTGTCAATAGGTGTTTACACGTTTTTAGGATTTTATATACACACAATCCTGGCACTGTATACTTGTAAATCTACAGGATCGGTGTTAGTCTCCCTTGATCGTGCAGTAGGGCGTCGCCGCGTTTCGATGGTTTCAATGACGAATTACCATCTTTATCAAGACTCTGGTGATGAGTCTCTCCAACTTGTTTGGCACTGGTTGGTTGCCAGTTAGGAAACCCTGCAGATAAACATATTGTCATCAGTGTCTGACATATAATCCCTTCTGTTTGGAACAATTACCCTTATGGATATTCACATTCCTAATCTCATGACATGTCTGCAGTGCTCATAATGCCACTGTCCTGAAATTTCTCTTATCGCTTGGGAGCATTAGAACAAGCCTCAAGTCCTGGTGATCAACATTTGTATGTTCTAGATATTATTGCCATACAATTGAAAAGTTCTAATAACTTCCTCATGCAGTTTAATAGCTTGCTCCCTCGCTATTCGGTCCATCAGACCCTGTTCCTTAGTGTCATCAGTTATAGATATCTGCCTCATGCAGTTCATTTGCCTACCCCTTTTAACTTGGATACATCCTTCCCTAATTATTTTATTGCGGGTGCCTATTTTGCCAGCTTCCTTTTATAATACTACCAACATTTGGCTCTATCTGCCAGAACTCTTCTACCTTCATTGTTTTATCACGGGTCACATCTCGAACCCCCCAACCAGTGCCAAACAAGTTGGAGAGACTCATCACCAGAGTCTTGATAAAGATGGTAATTCATCATTGAAACCATCGAAACGCGTCGACGCCCTACTGCACGATCAAGGGAGACTAACACCGATCCTGTAGATTTACAAGTATACAGTGCCAGGATTGTGTGTATATAAAATCCTAAAAACGTGTAAACACCTATTGACAAGTTTTATGTTGTGTGTATGTCTCTCCTCTTTCCTTTCTCTTATCCCCTCTTTATCTTTGGGTTCATAACTGTGAATTAATTGCATTTGTTTTTAAATTCATGTGTATTGCTGATTGTATTTTATGAAATTGTTTTTGTTAAAGTTTTAAGTACTAGCTCCAGATGAGCTGTTTTTTAATCAATGAATCGTATTTGTACGAATATATTTTTATATAAATAAATAATGAATCACATCAATGTTGTTTAGTGTGTTAGTTAGTGAAGGAATGTAGTGGGCTCATTACCAAGAGGACCAAGAGATCTAAGATTAACTTGGGTTTCTTAAGTAAGGTCTGCCAAGGGAAGAACATTTTCTTTACTTTGCATCACAAAAGTGACAAAAAACAGCACAGTTTTTTAGATTTACTTTCAAGGCCAAAACATGTTTTTGTGCTGAAAGATTGCCTAAAAGTAATGCAAATCAGTGTGAAAGGGGAGTTACGTGGTTGGTACATGGGTATTCCCAAGCAGCCGTCTATTCTTTTTGATGCAAAACCCTATTTACCAAAAACTTGAGACAGGATTTTGCGTAAAAAATTTATGCAACTTGAAAGCAGACAAAGGAGAAATGTTTGTATTTCTCCTTTCTTTTCCAGCTTTGCTTTTGTGTGCTGCACTATACAGTTCACATGCAAAGAGGGAATCGTTTCAGAAGTTGTCTAGACATAGGGGCCTCATTTATGAGGCTATGCGACACTTTTACGCCACTGGTGCGTCACTTTTCGTGTCGCACCAGTGGTGTAAAAAAATGCGCCTTGTTGCGCCATATTTACAAAGTGACGCATCTAGGTAGATGCGTCACTTTGTAAACCCCTGCGCCACATTATACCTCCGCCAGGTATAATGTATGCAAGGGGACGTATTGACGCAAGAAATGGTCGTAGAAGTGACGCAGTGAAATCTATGTGATTTCACTGCACCACTTCTAGGACACAAATGTGTCACTTTATTACGCCTGCCTCACAGCAGGCATGAGACTGACGCAGGCCCTTTCACATGGGGCTTGCCCCATGTGAAAGGATACATTGCTGGAGTTGCTTCACTTTTGTGACACACTCCAGCAATGCACCACTTTTGCGCCATACAGATACATCAGAAATACTGATGTATCTGTAACTCCTTGCGCAATGATTCGTCATACTGTCAATAGGACAAATCATTGGTGGTGCAAGGAGGGCGCAGTGAAAAGTGACGCATCGCTGTTTTCACGCAGCGATGCGTCACTTTTCATAAATGAGGCCCATAGTATATTGTGGTAGAAGGGTACCCTTGCAGTATAAAACTTACGTTAGACTCAAGGCACAATGATGTATGTGTGGAGCTTGCCAGAAAACTTCTGCGCTGGCGCTAGGGAGAGGGGAGTTGAGAGCTATATCTCTGTAAATATTGGCCTTCTCACACAACACAGTGCAGCATTTTTGGCTGCTTCCCTTCATTGCATGAGAATGTAGTAAATCTGGCTCTCGGTGCTCAAAGGGGGCATGTGACATCACCACATTGTGCGATAGACCATTGGAAATAAAGTCCATCATGTTCATGTGTTCCAAATTGAAAACATGTAATGTCAAGGTGCACTCATTTAACATTTACACCAGGCTACGGTGGTGGCATTTTTTTCATTTTTTAAATGAAAATGTGTGATACGCATTAGCCCATATGACTGGGACAGTGAAAATTCTCATTTAGAGGGCATGACCTAGTACATTTAATCTCCTGCGCATAGATAGAATGAGCTGCCTGTACATCATTATTAGTGCAATTCTTGGGGATTGTGTTGAGGGCGTATTCATATTAGTATGTGTGAATCTATTGTTTGATTCTTGTAATCGAAGTGTGCAACTAAAAAATATCCAGTACAGCTATCCCAAGTGGAAAAAGATTTTTAGTATTTGCAAAGAGGTAAATTCATTATTGTATCTGAGAGAAGGGTATGTCCTAATTGGAAGCCTGACAGTGTGTGACTAAACAATATATCCAGTGTTGCTCAAATAGAGCAACTTTGAAGTAGTGTTTCTCCCAAAAATTGGTAATTTTTCAGTCACAAACCCCCTAATGTGCTTCTAAGTGTGACATGTCAGCAAAGTTTTTAAGCAAATTTGTCCATAGTCTTTTTGCATTTGATCATGCTTTGTTGCTTATTATTGTTTATCTTAACCGTTCTTGATGTCATGCCAGCATACCATAATTGGCATGGGCACTGGATTACGAATATTACATTTACTGAATTGCAATTGGAATAATTATTTACAACCCAGGGAGTAGTTAAACCTGAGTCCATTTTCACAGCTTTTTTTGTGGGGGGGACAGACATTGCGTTTCCTACAAAGAAAATGATTGATAGCAGGCAGGAGGTTCCAAAGTGGTCTTGCCATTCGGTTCCATCTTGTTTCTTCGGGTTCAAGTATGTATCAGATAAACACATTCCTCTTTTGAATGAAAACATATGTTTTTATAATTCCAAAGCACTTGATGTTACTTTCATTCAGTGCCTGCTAACTATCTTTTTAACTAGATTTGAATACAGACTACATGTTGCAAGACACATTAGGCTGTCTGCTGGGTTCTCATGAAAGATCTAAAGGAGTTGTTCTTGATGGGTACTGAGTGCTCATTTGTTTTACATTATCGATAATTAGGATTGATCACTCTTTCTAGAAGTTTAATACATTTCTCGCTTCATTTAAGCCCACATTGTCAGTACAGTTTCTCCTTAATGTCACAAACTGCCAGAAGGATAGGCTCTCCTTGAGAAATGGAGATGGTAGCTGGAAACATCTACACTCAACTAGTGTCTTGTTAGAGCCGTGTAACTCCAGTCAATAACAAATTCCCTTTGGGTCAAGAAGTTGCCATCATTAACTTGGACATACCAGTCTAATAGGTTGTCCAACACTGCAGTGCCTGTCACCACAAGGGTTAGTTAAAAGAACCCTCACACACCAACCTGGTTGGTGTCATGCTTCATCATCGGGTTCCCAGCTGAGTAGCCGAATGCTACTCAGCTGTGCTGCGACACCTGGTTACAGTGGAGCTGGGTTTTGTTTTTTTGTGTGAATGTGATGAAGTGGTGTAATATGAAAATACCTCTGGGTCTCTACTTGATAATTACTTTATTCCCAGTGGCCCAGGATATGTTTAAAATCAATGAGTGGATAACGTGTTAAGACTAGTAATTGTGTCTTAGTTATCTCTGGTCTACATGTTTCAACCTTTTTCATGATTTAATAGGGCTTTCCTCAGGACCTCTCTCACTAAGGTTAAAAAGTGAAATTGAAAAGGTGAATGTATATGCATTTTCAAACACACATGCTAAGTGTGACTATTCCGCAGTTGATTGATAGTCCGCGTGTTATTGTGCACCTCATCACTTATGCAGTCTAGCAAATTTCAACTCAGCACCTTTATTAGCCCAGTCACATGCATGTAACTACACTTTCTATATATGAGTGCATGATATTTGTATGAATGGCGCTACACATTTATCTGACACTTAGCGCTCTAGCAACCAGCACCACAATATATGAATTTAGTCAAGGATTTGGCATACAATGTATTCCAGGTTGCATATTTTATGTGTTATGTAATGTACTGTGTTCTATTGTCTCGTTTTCATTTACAGGTACATTCACAGTAGTGGACCCAAATTACGCTCAGTCCACGATGCATATATAGCACACCTTCGTGCGTGTGGTTGAAAATGCGTATACACGTGGCTTAAACTCAGCTGGGAACCCGATGATGAAGCATGACACCAACCAGGTTGGTGTGTGAGGGTTCTTTTAACTAATCCTTGTGGTGCCAGGCACTGCAGTGTTGGACAACCTAGACTGGTCCGTCCAAGTTGTTTTTCGATACTTGTCATGGGACAAGGAAGGCCCATTCACGGTCCTAGCTCTCTCATTTGTTTTTCATAATATTTGGCAGCGTGCAGCTGCGAGAGCACACAAAAGCTTCTCACAAGTAAACCTGGTGTAATTCACCATGGCAGAATATCCGGGCCTCACCTTTTCGGAGGAGGTTGTTAATGATATCCTGGCAGCAGCACCTTTGCTAGCTGACCTAAACATCTCAAAAACAATAGCTCAAAGCACAGATTGGGAGACGTTAACGGAAATGAAATGCAACCATATCAGAACAATAGTACATGGAGTTATCCTAACAGAATATTTTAGGAGCAATATGGTACCCTGAGGGCTCATTGTGACTAATGCCCCCTGTATCTTTCTGGACGATGCGGCATTCCGAAGGGACTGGGCTAAGATCGCCTGGCACTGTACCAGAGATTAGATCGTATTGATAATACAAACAGCCAGGAGACTCTCAGATGCCATTTTAATAGAGATCCAGATTACGGAGAACCAATTCAGAACCACTCTGACAGCATTCAAGAAGAATTAAGATGAAATTAATAAAGATATACAGAAATACAGGGAAAACTAACTGACTCAGGGAACCAGGTAGAAATTCGAGTTTAGTATGCCTCAACTCAGAATGATAAAGTTCATCTTTTAGTAAAGTTGGTTTTAACATTCTGTGTTTGAAAATACCACTTTTAGAAAGTAGGTATATTCTTGTCTAACTATGCAAGCCTGCCTCTGCTAGGTTGTGTATTCCTTGTCTGGAGTTTGAGTGGCAGGGGCTGGGTGATTCCAGGAGACAGGGTAAGTCAGCCCAGTGCTGAATAGAGAGATCTGCATCTAGATGGGAGGGAGGAGTTGCACCTGGGACCTGAATAGGACTGTGCCTTCCCTCCACAATGCTGGCTCCACCTCCTGTGGTGCGTCTGATGTCTCTGCCCTGCCTTGTGAAAGGAAAGATGGAGTCATGCCAACAGAGTGCTCCAGGACTGACCAGAACTGGTTTGGACTACGCAAAGGTCTCTCTGCCTTCAGTGCATCATTGTCTCAGTGGGTCTGTGAATGAATGCCTATATTCATGAATTTTCTGAAATTTTACACAGGGCTGCACTGACGGTTGTGATGAATTTGTGAATATCACGGGTGAAAAGACATGTTTAGCGACATATTGAACCAAGCAGATGCCTTGAAAACAAAGAGCACATCTTTCTGAATGATTCGATGGTGGTCCCATCCTCTTAGGAACACCCCAAGCACAGTTATGGGCAAAAATACAATCCCAACCAAAGGCCCTGCAAAGCATTATGGGACAAGAATAGCAGTGGGCAGTGAATATTACAGTATCCAATATCAAAATAATTGTATAAGTGAGTAATTGTAAGTGTGATTAATTTTTCATGAGTGAGTAGGATGACTGCATAACTGACTAAGAACTGATAATGTGTAAATGTCTATATTTGTGTATAAGTGCATTTGATAGTGTTCTATTAATTAGTGACTGCATGTATAAGCGATTCTGTTGTTGAATGAGTAGTTGTGTTTGTAGACCTAGGAATCAGTGAGTGGTTATGTAGTAACTGGTATTGGTGCGCCAATGGTGCCAAATATGGTACTCTGTATTTTACAGTGAGTGATGAAAGTTTATACTAGTGCATGATGAGGTGTATCAGATTGTCACGTGGATGATGTCATCAGTGATGTCATCAGTGATGTCACTGACCATGTCATGAATGATGTAATATGTGACATCATCAGCAGTGTATTGTGGGCGCGCGAGATATAGTTAGCAGAACTAACTATTACGCAGGAATTTCTATGGTTTTGTACGAGTGAAATGTCCAGCTAACTATAATACCCCTGAAACCTATGTCTTTTTCTGTGAATTTCTAAGGTTTTTTTAAATGCTGATTTCTAACTATAACATCTCTGAAACCTATGGTTTTGTCAGTGAATTTGAAAGCTTTTTTAAATGCTAATTTCTTACTACAACGTCTAATAGTGAACCACTACAGCTAAAATTCAAGTAAGAAATCACTGTGAACTGCATTTACCACAATGCTAAGGGGGGAACTGTGCTGGGAGGTGAGGCACTGTGCTCCCATCCCCCTTCTGTATGAAAAGGCTCCCTGGAGCCACTGAGCTGACGAGCTCTTGGAGATACACCTGTGCGCCAGAGAGAGGTCCTGAGACCTGAGAGACTGTGGCAGCCTTTCCAGCAACCCCAGAAGGAATTTTTGTTTTTTATCTCTACTGATGACGGGTAATATCCAGAAACACATGTGTCTAGAGATTTACAGCACTAACCTTTACCAACTTTGGTGAAGCACTACAGCTAAAATTCAAGTAAGAAATCACTGTGAACTGCATTTACCCCAATGCTAATGGGCGAACTGTGCTGGGAGGTGAGGCAGTGTGCTCCCATCCCCCTTCTGTTTAATAGTGTAGTAGCAGTTAAACCTATTTTTTTGTACTGATTTTCTACAGTTTTTCAACTATTTATTTATTCATATTTTATTCATTAAATAACATTATATATTTTTCTGAAAATTGCAAAAATAAATTAAAAAATGAAACTGAAATATTCTTTAATTTTTTTGTTTTATTTATTTTTTAATCTATTTATATTATTTTCTTTTCCAATTATTTATCTGAGTTGCGCACCCAATGCGTACACATCACGGTGGGTGCGCGGATTCTAGCCGCCATTTTAGAAAAGTCGTGAAGGATCCACATACTGTGTGTGACGGCTGCGTGTTTTTCAGTTACATCATATACATTTAATATTACGTGATGTGCGCAATTGGCATGCAACCAGTCCGCGACTCCTGCTCCCGTTCATTCGTAGCACATGCGCATTATGGCACGCAACGCTTGACTTCAGTGGCATGGAGAGCACGGGACCCACGTCTGGGAGACTTATTTGTTATGAAGTTTCCTAATTTCCTCATTTACTACAGTCTCCTCAGTAGAAAATACTTTCAGTTTTTTTTTTACTTTGGTTCCATTAAGAAGGCATTCAGATGTGTTACACAGTTGCCATAAATTCTGAATGTTAGCACTCTAGTTGCTCATTAGATCACTGTAGTAAAGCTACTGCTCTCCAGGGAAGTCTGCTGCTGGTATTCAAAGAGCATGTTTCAGTCTGCATTTCAAAAATTTTTAATGAAATAGAAGAGGATTTGAGGAGTCAAAATGTGCCCTAATTTTTCTTTCTGCAGCACTAATCGTAATTTCTATGGCAAAATGAAGCCCTCATTTTGTTCCTTTGCAAATAAAATGTTATAAGTGTTACCACTTTATTCCAACCAAGTGGGCTTCAGGTGTTCCATACTTTTGTCATAAGTAAGACTGTTAGCGCTCTAGTTGTTCTTTAGAACACTCTGGGACATTCTGTCAGAATCAGGTCGTCTACGAATGATTTAGCACCGGGTGCCCCATGAACATGTGGATTACTAAGGGCGATGGAGGCGGCCCCCTTCCGCCCGCGCTGCGGTCCCCAAGCGAGCGGCTCTACGCACCGGCCACCCGAGAGAGGCCAGCTAGCCCAGGCCTCTTGCTGATATTTGTGCTAAATTTTGGCTCTTTTGTCTCTGGTGGCCATCTTGGGAGACTTACTTGTTTTGAAGTTTCCTAATTTCCTCCTTTACTACAGTCTCCTCTGTAGGAAATACTTTCAGTTTTTTACTTTGGTTCCATCAAGAAGGCATTCAGATGTGTCACACATTTGCCATGATTTCAGAATGTTAGCACTCTAGTTGCTCATTAGATCACTGTAGTAAAGCTACTGCTCACCAGGGAAGTCTGCTGCTGGTATTCAAAGTGCATGTTTCAGTCTGCATGTTAGAATTTTCTAATATAATAGAAGAGGATTTAAGAAGTCAAAATGTGCCCTAATGTTTCTTTCTGCAGCACTAATCATAATTTCGATGGCAAAATGAAGCCCCTCATTTTGTTCCTTTGCAAACTAAATGGTTTATGTCTTACCACTTTATTCCAATCACGATGGCATCAGGTGTTCCATACTTTTCTCATAAGTAAGACTGTTAGCGCTCTAGTTGTTCTTTAGAACACTCTGGGACATTCTGTCATTGGGCTATACTTGGGCTACATCTGGGTGATATTTGTGCTACATTTGGGTTCTTATGTCTCTGTTGGCCATCTTGGGAGACCTATTTGTTGTGAATTTTCATAATTTCCTCATTTACTACAGTCTCCTCCGTAGGAAATACTTTAAGTTTTTTACGTTGGTTCCATCAAGAAGTCATTCAGATGTGTCAGACATTTGCACTGAATTCTGAATGTTAACACTCTAGTTGCTCATTGGATCACTGTAGTAAAGCTACTGCTCACCAGGGAAGTCTGTTGCTGGAATGTTTCAGTCTGCATGTCAGAATTTTTTTTAATGAAATAGAAGAGGATTTGAGAAGTCAAAATGTGCCACAATTTTTCTTTCTGCGGCACTAATCATACTTTCTATAACAAAAAGAACGCCCCTCATTTTGTTCCTTTTTAAATTAAATGTTTTAAGAGTTACCACTTTATTTCAATCAAGGTGGCCTCAGGTATGCTATACTTTTATTATAAGTAAGGCTGTTAGCGCTCTAGTTGTTCTTTCGAACACTCTGGGAAGCTGCAGTAGAACACAAAGGAATCAAATGCAGTCTCTGCCCTTGTTGGATGGTCAAGGTTTACTGAGAATGTTAGACTTCATTCTCACATGACTGAGAAAGATAATGTGAATTTACAGAAAATATGCTCTCAGTTTAGCTTATAGATCACCTTCCAAACCTCTGTGGGAAAAGCATGAGAAAATTGTTTTCTCTCAAACATGATTCCTGATATCGCAGCAGAAGGCTTTTTCACATGGTAAAATCACCTTAAAACACCACAATTCCTAAAATGAGTATGGTAGCATCAACAAATGATTTATAATGTAACTAACGTCCTAAAACCTTCTATTAACTGCAACGCTTTTTAATGAGGTGCTATCATGGATATTGGTCCCAAGATGGCTGTCAACACTTCTCGGATGAACTGCTGACAGCCAATCAGATCTTACGATGAGATATATATATTTTTTTTCCTTTAATATCTAAAAAAGTACTGAACGGATGTACACCATTTAACAAAAAGGCACGAGTCTGAACCAAGGACTACCTTTTTGCCAAATTTGGTGTAATTCCATTCAGCAGTTCGGGCTGTAGCTGTGACTAAACGTTCCTATGGGAAATTGCATGTGGAAAACACGTTGTGGGACCCCCCTTTTTTCTCGGCCCCCGATTGACGAATCACCCCCAAACTTTCAGGAGAGGAGCGGACCAGAGTGCCCCATGAGTTTTAAAAATTTAGCTAAGATTTGTCAACCGGCGCCAATGTTATTGCACATAGAATGTTGCGGATTTATTATGGAAAATAGGTCCTAACTATAACTGCCTACTGGTGACTGCCAGTAGGTAATTATAAATACTTATTTATATCACATACACTTACCTCTGATGTATATTCTGCCTCTTGAAAGATAGAAAGATAAAAATTATGAAGAAAAAAACATCACTTACCTAGAACAACCAACTCAATACCAAACAGTCCTTCTCCCCTTCTATTGGGTCAGTATAGTGGTACATCACCTGCTGCTTAGTATGGTAGACCCCACTGTGGTGGTGCATGCTGTTCCTCTCTCACTCGTACCTCAGCTTGTGGTCTACTAGCCTGCACCCTTTTTCTGGCCTGCCTCATGCTGCTATCATGAGTGGGAGGTGACGTTGGTCACACCTCTACCTCACAAAAAATGTGGCAGAGTGTTACCCACTCACACTGTTGTTGAGCACAAGGGGTCCTGGAGGACATGGCGACTCTTCCTGATTCTGCCTTAGCTAGGAAATATAGAACAACTAAGGATAAAGGAAGATAGATCAAAATAGACAAATGGGGCCCAAAAAATATACAAGCTGGGGGGGGCAGTAAAAATGTACCAAAAAGTAAAAATAGAGTTCCAAAGAGGAAATAGGGTGGACAGTAATGAGGTAGACAGTGGTGGATGGACCAAAGAAACAATCACAAATGACGAATAGCTAGGTATGAGCAGGCTGGAGTAAACAAAAAGGTTGCATGCTTGCGCAACGTGGCTTGCCAATTTGCGTTTTTTAAATGAGAAATACATCTCCAGCATAATTTGTTAATGTTGCATAAATAAGAGAACCTAAATTACAAACATTCTGTACACCATCAAGCAGAACCTACTGTCAAACATGCCTTTGCAACTCACCATGTGTGTTCAGCCTTTACCTTGTTTAAGAAGCAGTACTGCTACCACTTGAATCTTTACTAGAACGTATACCATGCACCATAAGTCCTCTGCCATGTAAAGCCAGACATGGCCCCAGAGCAAGCTGTACGCCTATTAGATGCATTGACATATGCAATCACAGTAATTTTGCTCTGTACATGACTGTAGACCTTTTACTAACAAATGTCTTTTAAAATGGTGTAAAGGATTGCGTACAAATGTACATAAGAGTTTTATGAATGATGTCATCAGTGTTGTCATCAACACTCAGTCAACCCTACATGGTGAGCCAACCACCCATATGCAAGTCCTTGTGCAGAAGGGTGTTTGTCTATGCCTGCACCAAATTCTCTGTGGATAGCCAACCCCACAGTGCATGACCTTGGCAATGGTGATTAGAAGCAGTGTCTAATGTATGACCTGTCCCTTCTATTTTGTTTTTAAATTTCCCTTGATATCCACAGGTCCTCGCTTGATTCTCGAATTCTGGCATGATCCTTCAATCCTCCTAGGTTTCAAGGATCCCTGGATGGCCAAAGATCCACATGGGAGAACCTCACTGGGATTCAGGAATCCTATGAACAAAATGAACTTTTACAAATTTTTAACCGCATACAGGGTCCCTATGTGACCGTTCACATGGGCTTGGGGGCGAGAGTGGTAAGGTTGTGCTCACTTTGCCCCCTTATGCACCTTTTTTCATCTATTTTTAGACTAGGGTACTACATAATAGGGGTGCAAGTTATGGTTTGTTTGCTCTGGGTAGACAATGACTATTATGATTTTTGATTTTGACTCTTTAACAGAAATTGTTTTGTATTTTTTTATTCTTAAACGAAATCCCTCTTTTTTTACTTTATTTATTCTTATATGGAACCTTTTTTTGTTATAAACATTTTTTTTAATTAACAGTTTTTTCAAACTTCTTTTTGGAAACTAGAAAGGAGTTTAAAGAAGGTAAAATGTTTTTTGTGATTTTTCAAGGTAATTGTTCACAACATTAGAGATCATTTTGGATTTTGTTTCCCTGAACATATGAATGTTTTGCATGATGCATAGAAAATTGTGAACATATTCAGATGTGGTTCTGACGCTTCCTTTACGTTCAGCAAACTCTCGGTCAAAGGTTGTTCTTCTTATGCTTTTTAATCCCTTGCCCCTATTTCAACTCATGAAAATTAATTTGAATGCATCACTCAAAAATGCTTACTTATTCCGGGAGTTCCAAACTAATACATGCCATAATCACCGCTTTGCAATACTTGGTTTAAAAGTGTGGAAGTTACCTCCCAGGTATTCACTTTTTTCTCTCTTTTGGGAAAAGTAAAAAATGCTCACGCCAATTACTCTTTGGATAAGTAGTAAGCTGACATATAAGTTGTAGCACTTCTTTAACTTTTACCTCTTGCTTTTCGTCATGTCTCAATGATCTTTGGAGTTGTCTGGAGTTTTCTGTCTCCTGGCGTTGATCTCGCTGCCATTGTATTAGGGCTTCAAAAACGACTTCCTTTTTTGAGAATTAGATACAAAATGGTGTCTGCATAATGGGGCGGGTCTATGTTTCTAAAAGATTGGAACCTATTTTTAAAGTTAGTTTAGTGCATAGCCATAAGATGGCTCATTTCATGTTTTTTTGTAGCAAGGATTTGCATTTCTCAATACTATCAGAGGGCAAGACATTTGTTCCCAGTATCACAATAACAAAAATGTATTCCACAAACCCCATAGATTTTTTAAACATTGAGTTTCATAGTTAAACCTGTAGTTTTAACTAGTTAAAAGTTTTAATTTCTTCAGTTTTTAGGTATAATGATATCAGGAAAGGTATCACAAGACCAGAGCATCCTAGTCACACCCATGCTTAGTTTTTCAAGTTCACTGAGAATTTCTGAAACCTTGTAGACCATTGCAGATATTTGATTGGTTGTTGATAATCAATTACTCCACATTCTAATAACAAAGGTGACTTTACATTTTTCTGTGCTTTATTTTTTGGGGAAACATTACTCTTTGTTCTTTAATTATGTCTTCTTGGCAAGAATATCAGGATAGAAGAAACAGAGAACCACAGTGGTAAAAAGAAAAAGAAGAGCTGGAAGTTGGTGCGCCTGAGCTTCCAGATCACCGCGGGACCTAATTGTATGGACATTTTTTACACTTCTTCCTGGTGAAGAAAAATTGACATTCTAATTTTGCCAGCATGACCAGCACTCCTAATTATCCTTCCGTTAAGCTCACTATCTCTGGTGTTTTGCAGAAAAACAACAGCTAGGGCACCATAAGACTGCAGACTGAGGGCCAGATTACGATGCGGGCTGTAACGGCTCATACCGTCAGTAGGAGCCCTTCAGACCGCGTCACAATCAGCTGGTCGGATTCCTTTCCAACCGACCAATTCTGATTGTGTCGGTCAGAAGGCAATCCGAATAGAATTTACGAATGGTCTCCGATGGGCTCGGAGAGCCGGTCCGTCATTCGGAAAGCCTTCAGTAATCCCTTGGCTGGCTCTTTCCGGCCGAGGGATTACGATGGCAGATTCCCGCAGCCTTTCTGTGCGGGCCTTTCCTACACAGAAAGGCTTTGGGAATCTGTATTTGGGGGCACCCAGCAGGGCCCCCATGGGTGCAAGGCTGCCGACTGGTGGCCTAGGGGGCACCCCTGCTGTTACCTAATCCCGGTGGTAGGCACCTTGAGGTGCCTTCCACCGGGTGCAGGGATAAACTGCACCTCTGCTCTTTACAATGAGAGGATGCATTTCTTTCAGAGTGCTTGCTCCCATTGTAAAGTATAGGATTGCGGTCGCATCCTACTTGCTGGGCTGGAACCGACAGGAGGTCAATCGTTTCCAGTTCCCAAATGATGTCAGACAGACTCCAGTCCGTCCAACATCGTAATCGGGCCATAAGAATTGCAAATGTGAAAAACAAGACAGCAGGGGTTCTTCATCTCTGCATTCTGGATCTTGAAAGACGTCCCCCCATCCATCAGGTATGCCCCAACACTGCTATACTTTACGAAAGAGTTAAAGACTCACCTCTTTATAAAACACTACATCTCAATCCGTTAACCATTGAAAATCAATTTTCCTCTTCTATTACTCATTGACTGTATGCTGCTCTTTGAACATGTACAAAGCTCCACTGCCTTTGGCTAGCTTCACACTATAGAAATACCATCTACATACATACATACATGTTGGACTATGGGCAGGATGAATCACAGAAGGGGCAAGTAAGGAAAACACATCTTCAGAAGCACATTGATGCAGAATGTTCATAAGGCACAGCATGGAAGGAAGCTCCTTTGATAAAAACAAAACCAGGAAAAAGGAAACCAAACAGCAAATTCTGAAACTATACCATGTGCTTGAACAGATTTTACAGGAGGCACAGGAAGCCATTGATCCCTGTTATCAAACTATGAGAGTGCATTGTTTATTGTGTAATACAGACATCTCATGTAATGAGCAAAATGGGATTAATAAAATTAAAGAGCATAAGAAGATTTGGAAAAAAAATGTTTTTCTTGAGTTTTCCCAGTTATTGCCAACTTTTTTGTCTTTTTGCGAGAATTACTAGTGCTGAGATACTAGCTCTGTGTTTTGTTTTCAGGAAAAAAACCCACAAAAATACATATATATCTAACAATATAAAAAATGTTTCCTTTCAGAAGCAACCTTAATGTAATAAAAAAAGATAAAAACATATGGTACTTGTTTTGTGTATGAGTCAGAGAAGGAACTCAGTGAAAGTTCATAAGATGAGGAGAGTGAGTGAATCCAACAGTGACTGACAGTGTGAGCGAGTGTGTGTTAAATAGAGGAACAGAATGAGAGGGACTGAGGGGAAGTGTCTGAAAGTAAGAGTGACAGCAAGCCAGAAAGATTGTGTGAAAGTGAAAGAGTATGAGGGAGGGTGTGAGGCAAAGTGAGTACAGAAGAGAGAGGATAACTAAGAATATGAGAGAAACAAATAATGAGAGATAGTGAGTAAAGAGTGAGTGATGGTTAGGGAGAAGGGATAAAAGCAAGGTAATCAGTGAGCCAAAGGTTAAGCATGTGAAAATGAGGGAATGAGTTAGATGGAATAAATGGGTGGGTGTGAAAGTTAGAGAGTGAGTGAGAGACAGTGAGTTCAAGTGAATAAAGGTGTGAGTGTGTCAGACACAATATTCATTAGAGAATGAGTGAGTGAGAAAGTGCGAGAAATACTGTTTGAGAGGGAGTGACTAAATAGTGAGTGAGAGAAAGTGAAAGATACTAAGAAAAATTTATGAAGTCAGTGAATAAAGTGAACAAGCAAAATGAGGAAGTAAGTGAGATAGAGTGCGGGTATGTATGATGGTTAGAGAGAGACTAACATTGAATGAAAGGGGAGGAGGGTGTGAGTAAGGGTCTAATGAAGGTCATGACAGAGAGGATGATTAAAAATATAAGACTGGGGGTCGTGGCCAAGTAAGATGGCGGAGCGGACGTGATCCTGCTCATCTCCGCAGGCTCCCGATCGGCGAAACATCTTTTCTGCTGCTGTTTGGCGGTGTTTTGCCACCCTTTACCTCTCTGCGGTCTGGCGATATGGACCTGGATCCTGCATGCTGTTAAAGGCGCCGTTTGAGCCGAGCTGTGAGAGCCGCATGGAGGGGTAGAGGAGTGCTCAGGTTCCCGCCCGCCATTTTGTAATCTCCGGCGCCGGCCCCGGAGTCCGCGAGTGGAGGTCCCCCGAGTGCCATTAGAGGGGGCCTCCTGGTTACAAGCGACAGTGCCACCCGCATGCTGTGTTGCCGGGTGGTAGTGCGAAGAGTAGCAGTCGCGGGGACCTGAGACGGCAGTGGTGGGCTCCGCGCGGCACCATGCTGTGACGGCTGCGGCGGGACGGGGTAGCGACGGTGGACTCCTCTGGGGTCGGTTTGTTCATCCAGCTATGTGCCCTTGTCCCCACATCTGTTTGGTGCACTGCCGCTTGTGGCTGCCTGCGGTCGGCTGGTGAGCAGGTTTCTCCGGTGCCTGACTTTAAGATGGCGGCGGCCCTGGCTGTGATGGTGGCGACGATGGGGAGACCTCATCATTGAAGACACCACACTGGATGTCGGGCGGTGAGGCTGCGGGCGCTGCTGGGGGGCACGCTTCTTGTTGCTGTCAGAGCTCTGGGTGGGGGCCCCTGCTGGCATTGTAGGGGCCCTGTAACGCCGCATGCTGATTGGCCCCCCGCACGCCCTCTGCTGACCTCTTGCCTGATTTGATCTTCCGGCGCATCTTTGGGGCCACGTTTTTTTTATTTTTTATCTACACCACCTCCACCTTGTCATGTCTTGGGGTTTATTGGAACATATCCAGGTTGGTGGATTGGCTCCTATGCCTCCTAAGAAGGCTACCAACAAAGTCTCCCAGTATTTTAAGGCCTCTGAGAAGACGGCTACCATGAGTTCCGCTGCGCACCCGCCTGATATGGCGCTCACACGGGAGGACCTGGTGGCCACCCTCCAGGACTTCAAGGTGGAACTGTGTTGCGAATTTAAGCCGGACCTTTGCTCCTCTGTGGATCAGTTGAAGGCTGATCCTACAGAAAAGCTTACCACTCTCCGGCAGGACGTCGATGCAGTGGGCACCCGCATTCTGGAGGTGAGGGGCAGACGCAGGATTTAGTGGAGGCCCAGGCTAAGCTAAAGGATGACCACCTGTCCCTTCAAACCCAGCTTCAGCAAGCTCTACTTAAAGCGGAAGATTTGGAGAATAGATCCCGGAGGGAGAACATTTGCATTAGGAATTTGGAGGAGGGAGCGGAGGGGCCGGACCTGAAGGCCTTTGTCACTGGGCTCTTCGCTGAGATTCTTGCCCCTCAGCAGCTCAAAACCAAGATCGACAGGGTCCACCGAGTGGGGATGCTCCAGGCGACGCAACGCAAACGTCCTTGTGATGTGCTAGTTAAGCTCCATTCCTTTGGGGTGAAAGAGGCCATCCTCTCGGCTGCCAGGAAAAAGGATGAGGTATCCTTCCAGGGACATAGCTGCGCTCTATATCAGGATTTGGCCTCAGCGACCCTAGCGTGTCGGCAGGTAATGAGGCCCATTACTGCCAAGTTGCAAGTGGAGAAGATTCGCTACAGGTGGTCCTTCCCTTTTGGTCTCATCTTTGACTACGGTAACAAAACCAATCACTTGTCTGAGCTTTTGGAGGGGCTGCGGATTTTGGGGCTTCCCCTTCCGGAGGGGGCTTCTGATGGGGACTCCACCATGGGGATGGCGCCGTCAAGGGGTGGCCCCCGCAACTGGAACACTGTCTCGAAGAGACGCTAATATGTTGAGGCCGATTGGTGACTCTATGACCCCTCGGATGCCGGTTCTGAGCTTGTTGGACTCTCTGGAGGGAGTTTGAAGTTGGTGTGCCCATTGTCGTTTGGATTTTTAGGGAGAGTCGTCGACTCACTTGTCGTCTGACCTTGGGGTCTTCTAACTCGACCTGGTCGTTGATGGCGCCATTGGCGAGTGCCTTACTGAGAGGAGCCCCCGAGATGTGGATGGTACCTCACAGATCCGTTCCATGGTCACTGAGGTTTTTTGTTTTGATTTCTGGAGTTCATGCTTGTACACCGTTTTCTAATTCTTATGCTTGTCTGATCGGGAGCTGCGGGCCTTGTCTGTGCTACCCAATATTCTTCCCGGGCTTCCTGGGGGAAGGTTGAGCCAATGCCCTTCAGGTCATCCAGCTTTCAGTTTATGGGTTTAAAGGGGGGGGGGGGGTTGGGGGCGAGGGTTCCCAGTGGTGATAGCGGGGTTTGTTTTTCTATGCCTTATGTTTTGGGGTTAGTACGGGGCGGGTTTGACTCCCTGGAGGGGCGGGGGGAGCTAGAATGTGTTGTGTACATACTGTGAGCCGGAGGGAGGGTGTATCACTGCCTGATGGTTAATGTCGCCTCCTGGAACGGTAAAGGTCTGAACTCCCCCCAGAAAAGTCAAAAGGTGTGGAAATACCTGACTGATTGCAAATTTGAGGTGGTGGCCTTACAGGAGACCTACCTCAAATGGGCTGAGGTCTCTAGGCTGCGTCACAGGAGCTACCCGTTAATCTACACCTCCTCTGCTCCTACGAAACACAACAGGGTGGCCCTGCTCTTTCATGTCTCCACACATTTTCCACTCAAGGCTGTCAAAACTGACAAGGAGGGGAGGCTATTGCTGGTTAACGGTCGCTTGAAGGGAAAGCTTTGCACCTTTGTTTCATTATATGCTCCTAACTCAGGGCAATCTGTCTTTATTTCACGGGCGCTTGACCAGATAGGGGGCTTTGCCGAAGGTCCCATTGTGTTGATGGGTGATTTTAATCTTGTTTGGAAGGGGTCTCTTGATGGTTCTGGCTCTAGTAGGGCTTCCTCTAGTATTCTCTCTAGCAGGGTACGACAGACATTTGCTGACCTAGGCCTCCTGGATACTTGGAGTTCTCTGCACCCTACTACGAGAGACTACACACATTTCTCACATGTGCATAGGACGTACTCCAGAATTGACTATATCTTCATTAGTCAGTCTTTGTTGGGGTCCCTTCAGGCTGCCCAGATCCTCCCGATTGCTATTTAAGACCATAGTTTAATTTCCATAGGCCTTTATTGGACTGTGGCCGCTCCACGGTCTTCTCGTTGGTATTTCCCCTTGGTTCTTACCCGCGACCCTGAGGCCCGAGAAGCTTTACGAACAACTATCGTAGAATTTTTTTAGCATAATGACCTGCAGGACACATCCCCGCAGATCACTTGGGACGCCTTTAAGGCGGTTCTGCGCGGGAAATGCATCCAACTTAATTCAATATTGAATAGGCAACGGGCGAAGGAAAGAGAGGGTCTTGAAAAGGAACTTGAGGCAGTGGAACAAGCACACAAAGCTCATCCTACTAGAACTCTTCAGAGACATCTGACCACTCTCAGGGGCAAGTTACGGGCCATTTATTCTAACCGGGCGTGTTTTTCAGCGGAGCTTCTTCCTCACCTTACGGCTGTATTCCAGGCCATCGCTACCGATGCACAGGTCTCTGACTCTATGGCGGAGGCTGTGGTTTCAGTGATTCCCAAGCCTGGCAAGGATCCGCAATTATGCGGCTCCTACAGACCCATTGGGCTTCTTAATTTGGATGCTAAGTTGTACTCTGCCATCCTAGCAGCCCTGTTAGAGAATTTGATGCCCAACTTAATACACCCCGATCAATCGGGCTTTATCAAAGGGCGGCAAACTCATGACAATATTAGATGTACGGTCCACCTGATCGAAAATGCGTCTCGGTTTCAGCTCCCGCAATCTTGGTAGGCCTTGATGCGGAAAAAGCTTTTGATCGGGTGGATTGGGCCTTTCTCTTTTTGGTCATGAGGAGATTCGGGTTCGGAGATACCTTTCTTAATATGGAAAAGGCCAATTATCATCATCCTATTTCTTGAGTGTTGGTCAATGGATGTTCCTCCTCTTCCTTTGTCCTTGGCATGGGCACCCGTCAGGGGTGCCCTCTCTCGCCCATTTAATTTGCTCTTAGTATCGAACCCCTAGCGATTCGCTTGCGAGCCAATGCTGAAATCAAGGGCATCCCCTTTGGCGGTAACGAGCATAAGGCCTCTTTGTGTGCTGATGACATCCTCCCCTCGCTTACGGACCCGGTGTCTTCGTTACAGGCGGTGCAACGCGAACTACTTGAATTCGAACAGTTTGCGGGCTTCAAAATTAATTTTACGAAATCTTTCATACTTAATCTCACCCTTCCTTCTGATGAGGTCCGGTGTCTGAGGCTCCTGACATCTTTCCAGTGGGCTAAACATTCTTTGTTATATTTGGGGGTCCGCTTAACGGCGCGGGTGGGTGACCTGTTTAAAGCGAATTATCCTGCCCTGTTAACTCAACTTCAGCATGATTTCAAGCATTGGTCGCCCCTCTACATTTCCTGGCTGGGACGCATCAACACCATCAAAATGACGGTCCTGCCTAAATTCTTATGTTTGTTCCAGGCACTCCCTATTGTGTTAGAGCGTTCTCTCTTACTGAGTCTCCGCACACTGATCATTAGATTTCTTTGGCAGGGAGGGAGAGCGCGCTTGCCCTATCAGGTACTCAGGCACCCGCGAAATATGGGAGGTATGGCCCTTCCCGATTTGACTTAATATTATCAAGCTTCTCAATTGCAGGTCATCACTGAATGGTCTGCCAGGGAGTCTGACAAGCACTGGCTTCATATGGACTGTGCTGTAATAGGTCGCTATATTTGGGATGTGCTGTGGAAACCTAAACATGACCGCCCTCCTAATGCCTATCTTAGCACCCCCACCCGAACGACGCTGCTTATCTGGGATGGGATTTCTAGGAGAGAGGGGTGGAGCTCCTTCCCTTCCCCCTATACACCTATTCTTTTTAACCCTGCTTTTCCCCCGCGCTACATGAGGGCTCATTCGACAATTGGAGGGAGGGGGATTGTCTAAAAATTTCTGACTTATTCCGGTACGGGGACGTCCTGACATTCGAGGAATGTAGGAAAGAATTTGCGCTCCCTAAAAGTGAACTTTATCACTATCTTCAACTCAAGCATTGGGTTATGACGCCCTCCATTAGGGAGGCAGCTACTAGAGATCTTACAGACATAGAGAAATTTGTGGTTAATAGGGTGGGTTCTTCAAAGGGAGCTATCTTGGCTCTTTATGAGATGTTGCTCCGCACTCTCCACGCCCCGCGGGTGCGCTACATGGCTTTCTGGGAACGTTTTCTAGGTAGGGACATATCAGAAGGGGAATGGCTTCACCTCTGGGGGGATATAGCCAAGCACAACCAATCCATGGCCCTCCGAGAAGCCCACTATAAAACTCTACATGATTGGTACCTCTACCCTACTAAACTCCAACGTATTTTCCCTGGTACTTCTGATCTCTGCTGGCGGGGGTGTGGGTTGCAAGGGGATTTCAAACACATTTGGTGGGACTGCCCCAAGATTCTGCCTTTTTGGGATGAGATTTTATCCCACATTAAAGATATTTTGGGCTATCCAATCCCAGTCTCCATTGATTTTGCTCTCCTGGGCCTTCGTGATCCCTCCTTGGGCGGGCAATCTAAAGCAGATAAAGCGATCATGTGGGCATGTCTGGGGGGAGCCAAGCTCACTGTGGCAGCTGCGTTGAAGAAGACAGATACTCCAGCGACATCGTTGTGGCATTCCAGACTGTGGCGGATTCTTACTATGGAACGTCGGGCGGATATTTTTCGGGACAACTACGAGGACTTTGTGCTCAGCTGGGGCCCATTGGTAGCCTTTTTGTCTCGGGGTCTGCCAGCGGCGGTTTGTCCTCCGTCGGTGCGGGCCATGCAACTCTTCCAACTGTAGAGCGTCCCTCAGGTTTGTCGCCATGTAGTGTCTCCTGCATTGTCTTCAGGGTCTACTTTTCTTTTTTACAACGGACCCTGTGCTTAGTCGCTACATACCCCCTTTGTTTTGTATTCTACATTTTTATTTTTATTTTTAAAAAAAATGTATGCTTTGGTCACCACTGAGTGGGGGGGCATTTGGTTGTTCCATAATTTTGCATCCTTTATGCAGTATTATGCCAAGACAGGTCGAGGGATCGTCTGAAGATGAACTCATCACAGCTGTTTTTGTTGCAATCCCTCCCCCTGTATGTTCTGTGCTGCCCTTATAGGCCTTACTTTGAGTGTTATGCGTTACATTGATGCTCAATAAAAAGTATTTTTTGACAAAAAAAATATAAGACTGAACGAGGGGCAGTGAGTAAATAGGAACTGAGAATGAATGAGATAAACTGAACACAATTAAGGGGGTATTTACTGAAAACATGAGTGAGTGAAATTGAGACAGTGACTGGGAGTGGGTAAATGAGTTTGATAACAAGAGAGACACAAAGTGTTAGAGGGGTTGAGAGAGAATTTGAGATAGACAAAGTGTATGAGAGAATGAGCGAGGGGAAAAGTAAGTGAGACACTGAGTGGGTCTGTCCTTCTCCCATGCACTGCAGTGCTTCTTACTTTCTAGGAAAATTTACTAAAATGAGTGGCTATTTGCACATAGAGCTGCCGCATGCTATATCTCCCACCTTCCACGTTATACATTAACTCTTACAGTGGCATAGCAACAGAATCAGTGATTAGTTTGTAAATGAATAAGTATCAGGCCTGAAGATTCCACCAGAAACGCATGGTCACAGCACTGTCAAATGTCAGAGGTACCAAATACCAGGACTGCCAAATAGGTATTCCAACTTTGAATGTTTTTCTCTCTCTTGCTCTCAGTGTCTGACAAGGAAGAATACATGCCCCAAAAATGAGTACCAGAGAGCCCCACCTATAACCACCGACTCACTAGAGAGTTCATTCCCATGAAAAAACAGTGGGACTTGAACTCTCAATTCTTCAAAATATCTGAGAACAAAGAGAGAGTAGAAGACAGTCAGAAATCTTTGGAAGCCTTGTATGCAAGCCACAATGATGAGTCTGTGAATTTATCGATTCTACAGTAAGAATACAAAATAAACAATACATCAGACACTGAAAAAAAAACTCCTTAAAAGGGGCTTAACTTCTTTTGACCTCAGAAGGATAAGAAGTTGAGTAGACTTGCATTATTTTGAGCCTGAGGCCATGATTTCAACTCAGCTTCTGGAGTGGCTGTATTAGCTCACAGTGTCACCAATCAGATTCATTACGTAGAATGATCCAATGGTCAGCCCAAGCTCCACGTTCATTAGACCTCAGAAGGATGTAAGGCTAAGTGAGCACAACTGTATCAAACCTACGGCCATGACATCAACAAAAAGTTTAGAGAGTGAATGCATTAGCTCAATGAGCCAACAACCATAGAGAGACCCAAATTTACAAAGGTTTCAAATCGGATTTGCATTACCTTTTCAATAAAGATCTGACGCAAAAGCTTTTTTGGGGATTTACAAACCAACTCACATTGGTATTTGTGTTGGTTTTTAAGAAAAAGTAATGCAAACCAGTGTGAAACGCTGCTTTGTATTACCCTGGTTCAACGGGGAGTTCCATGGGCGGTACATTGCTTTCCCGTACCACCATACATGGTTTTTGAAGCAAAACTCTATCTACTAACAATAACGGACAGGGGGGTATATTATCAAGGGGTTTATCTCCGCTTTTTTGGCTTTAAAAGCCAAGAAAGCGGAGATAAAATTATCTCCCTATTACCAAGCTGTCGCTAACACCAGTTAGTGACAGCTAATAGGAGATAGCGACCATCTTGGGCCCCGCTTTGCATGTGAGTGATATTTATCACTAATGACATGCAAAGTGGGCGTGCCAAGATGTTAGCGACTGGAAACAGTCGCTAACATCGCTATCTCCTATTACCAACTTTTGGAGATATTCGCGCTAAGCGCGAATATCTCCAAAAGCTAACACCTGCCCTGAGCAGTTCTTCACCATGTTATCCAATGGGAGGTGGATAACATGGCTAAGAGCATTTGCTCGATAATGCATGAATATCGCTGACTTTTCAGCGATATTCATGCATTGCGGCCGTTTTTTATCGCATTTGCGATAAACCTTGCTAATAGCAAGGTTTATCTGCGATAAAAATCGCCGATGTGCGGCGATAATTTTTGTCTCTAAACAAGTTAGAGACAAAAATTATCGCTAGTTGTTGGTAATATACCCCAGGGTTTTGTGCCAAACATTATTGCCGCTTGGAATTAGGCGTTAAAATGAGAAATGCTTTCATTTCTCCTTTCTTTTCTCACTTTGCATGTGTGCTGCAGTGTACAGCACACATACAAAGTAGGAACATTTGTCAATTCAGTCTAAGCATAGTATTTTGTACTGGGACCTATGCTAGACTCAGGCAGACACCTGTGCACTACGGCACAAAGGTATATGCGTGGCGCTCAGAAGCATAATTCTGCACCAGAGCTAGTTAGACGAAAGGAGAGTGCCAGATCCCTGTAGATATGACACAGTCATTCTCTCTCCTTCGCACGCAGTGCAGCAATCTTTGGGGGGCACTGCGTTGCTTGAAAGCTTTGTAAATCTGGTCCTAAGTACTAGAAATGATCAGAAAGTGGGCCCAAGCACCACCGGAATTCTGCCCTAGAGGGATCAAAGACTGAGTGAGATCACCTTTATGCAAACCTGCAGCCACTAAATCAACACAGGTTTCTGGGGTGGATGCATTAGCTCACTGAAGCATCCGCCAGCTCTATTTTTCTATAACAATCCAAAGGAGGGCTCAAACAGCACTTGAATTTCATTGAGGCTTGTCTTACCTCTTGCAAAAAGCTGTGGGTCTCCTCACGCCCTACAAAAAATTTAAAACAATATGGACCCCCACCTCCGCCCTTGACTGATGTAGGGGGGAGCAATCATAAGCTGACAAAAAACAACCTAGCAGGCCCAACCTCTGCCAACTTGAAGATAACATTTTACATTTTCCAACATGGGAAATAAAGTGACCCTCAGAATTACAGTAGATTGAGATGAGGATGAAGCAGAAACCTGCCCCTTTAAATCTCAGCTGCATCTGACATTCCCCAACAAGAAGGCCCAGGAACTGCTGTTACAAAATACATAGCTGTGAGGCAACGCTGTAGGGGCAAAAACTGCCAACTAAAAAAAGTCACCATCCTAAAAATTGAAATAGGCACAAGATAACTTCTGCACTGTCCCATGCTTGAACACAGTACAGGATTCCTAATTAGAAGTTTCGAGAAGTAAAACAAAATGAAATCTCAGGCCCTGCCGGAGCTTGGTGGTCCTGCCTACTAACAGGCACAAAAAATATAAACAGAAGTGCTTTATTTTTCAGCGACCATGTAAGGCACATTAAGGGAGTTTGGGAAAACTCCTCTTTCGAGGGATTTTGTTTAAAAAAAAAAGAGAAAAGAGGTTTTGTTTGGGATGCCGGTGGAGGAGAGATGGGCCTTTCATCAGGTAAGGAATAGGACGAGGAATCAGATGAAGCTGTAATGTCAGAAAACGTTTTGTGAATCTTGTTTTAAATTTCCAGACTATATCATATCACATAGATACCTTTACACATGCCAGTGAAAAGCAGTATATTATGCAATAAGTAAACATCCTACTCGCATGCCATTTGCATTACCCAAAACAAATATAAATAAAACATTATTAACTGGAAGTCACCATGAAGTAAAAGTTAACTTTCACCATATAAGCTGTGTTTTATTGCACTTCAGTAGGAAACTTTCCTTTGTTGAAATTCTCATTGAACAGTTCAAAGTAAAGAGCAAAGGAAAATGTCACATCTTAAAAAGAATATGAACAATTTCAGATTGGATTTATGTTGATCATTATATGACTTTGAAGGTCATTTGTTGAGAACAATGACGAATGTGAAGTATCCTTTACAGTGAAAGCATGTGTGGTTGCTTCCTCCCTTGAACTACTGTACATGGAAAGTGATGTTTGAAATTGGATACAATGCAAAACATCAGGACAAAAAGATTAAAATAAATCATGGAAACACTATTCCAGACGTTTGCAGATAAAAGTCTAATGTTCAATGGTCATTTCAAAATGACCTATATATATTGGAACACATATCAAAGGCACCTTTCAATGTAATATCTTAATCATTCAATCAAATTACTTTGTTCGGTTCACCTTGAAAATCCAAAAAATACATCTCGAATATTAGCAGTCAGTTAAGAACATGCCATAAAATAATAAAGCATCATCAAATATGCTTATATTTATTCATCATACATAATTAAGTGAACGTTTCTGAACAATAATGTAAAATCACCAATACGACCTGAAAATAATTCTCAAATGCCAACAACCTTCTAATCTTCCTCTCCTGCCAGTTGTAGATATATTACCTACTGGTGGTCGCCAGTAGGTATTTATAGTTAGGATCGTTTTCCATAGGAAATCCGCAACATTCTATTGGGAATAACTTTGGCACCGAATGAGGGATCTGCCTGTAGTTTTCCTTAACTTTGCCTCGCTGCGCTCCGCTCCTTCCCTGAAAGTTTCGGGGGGATCCGTCAAGCGGGGGCCGAGATAAAAGGGGGGTCCCAAAACGTGTTTTCCCCATGTTAATTTCCATAGGGCGGTTGGACTCACTTTTAGACCGAACGGCTGAATGGATTTCCACCAAACTCGGCAAAATTGTAGGGACTGGTACCCCGATGTGCCTTTGCTATGTCTCAAGATATATGCTCCAGTGGTTTTTATGAAAATTAACTTTGAATAAATATATATTGGGCTACATTGGGCTATATATATGTTAGAGCCCAAATGTAGCCCAATGTAGCCCAATGTAGCCCAAAGATGGCCACCAGAGACAAAACAAAACAAATGTAGCCCAAATATCAGCCAGATGTAGCCCAACTATAGCCCAATGACAGAATGTCCCAGAGTGTTCTAAAGAACAACTAGAGCGCTAACAGTCTTACTTATGACAAAAGTATGGCACACCTGAAGTAATCTTGATTGGAATAAAGTGTTAACACTTAAAACATTTAATTTGCAAAGGAACAAAATGAGGGGGGTCATTTTGCCCTAGAAATTATGATTAGTGCTGAAGAAAAAAAAATTAGGGCACATTTTGAGTGACTTCTCAAATCCTCTTATATTTCATCAACAAAATTCTGATATGCAGTCTCCCAAGATGGCCACCAGAGACAAAAGAGCCCAAATGTAGCCCAAATATCAGCCAGATGTGCCCAACTATAGCCCAATGACAGAATGTCCCAGAGTGTTCTAAAGAACAACTAGAACGCTAACAGTCTTACTTATGACAAAAGTATGGCACACCTGAAGTCATCTTGATTGGAATAAAGTGGTAACACTTAATACATTTAATTTGAAAAGGAACAAAATGAGGGGTTTCATTTTGCCATAGAAATTTTATATATATATATATATATTCACTGAAAAAACCATAGGCGCTCATTGTAATGCTGGAAGGGCGAGTCCCTTGTTGTTCATGAATTATCACATGACTTTATTTAAATATGTGCGCAGGAGAATGGGCTGTGACACTGACGAAGGCTTTTTGCCGAAACGTTTGTTGTGCTAAAATAAACTGCACGCTGTTTAAGTAACTCCCCGGAGTGCTGCTCTTCTTTTTCCGGAAGCGGAGAAGTGTCTGAGCGTTATATATATATATATATATATATATATATATATATATATATATATATATATATATATATAATGAAGTTCCAGAAGATGCAGAGTCACTGAAACAAGTCAGCCAGATTTTATGGCGAGGCTTGAGACTTTTGTGCACAATTTTTCAAATGTTTTTTTCAATGAAATAAATAAACCCTCAATCTTTTATACAGCGCAAGGTGCCGCTGTTTCTTCATTTTGCTGAAAAATGGACACAGATCCAGACATATATATATATAGATATGTATGTGCATATATGTGTATTACAAACTGACAGCACCAGTATGTAGTTATATTTAGGACCTAGGGCCAGATGCATCAAAGGGTTTTGCCCATCCTGTGTCTATGGTAAAATGTGTTCATGCATATGGCCCCTAGTGTCCATAGGAAAATCTTTTTTTGACTTACCTATAACTTTGCCGTCGCTTGACCAATCTTCAGGAAATTTCCCATAAAAAATGTCAAGGTAGGTTCTGGTTTTCTTTTAAAGTTTGGGTGTGATCTGTGCAGTGTGGACTGAGAATTTGGGGCACAAAATAAGGGTGCATTTGTAATTTTTATTCCCATTGGAACCTTTAGCCACAGGTACACCCCGAACCACTGAACGAACTTACACCAAATTTAGCAGGGAAGATGTTGGTTTAAGGAAGTGCCTACTGCCAACTTGGTTTAAATCCGTTTTTGCGAAATTTATGCCAAAAATGATACTTATATATCTGTTTGTGGATATTTCGAGACGGTTTTGTGATTAATAGCGAAGTCACGCACCAACGGGAATGCTCTGATTGGCTGGACGGAACCTGAGCAGAAATTTGCGGCCGCCATTTTCTTGAAAGCTCCGGGGACTGAAAATTTCTGAAAATGTTAACATGTTTGAGAAAAGGGGGTGTTAGTGACACAAGTTATGTGTCCAAAATTGTTTTGTTTTAATCATGCGTGATATTCGCGACGCTGCCATGATTTCCAGTGCACCCCCCATGTACTGTCTTGGGGACATCAGGACTATCGACGTTGTTGCGTATATTGGTGGAAATATATAAAAAATATATCAGTGAATCATTAAGATGCATTTGTATAGAGATATTGAGATTCTAATAAATGTTTTATACAGTTATTTGTATAGTGTTTTTTCTACTGTGATGGTTAGAATTAATGATATAGTTATCGTTTTTAAATGCGGTGGTGGCTATTGAATTCCTGGTTTTGTTTTCTGTTTTCGTGACGAGTCAGGGGGTGATTGCGATTACCGACATCATTGTGATCTCCAGAGTCAGCACAAATATATAAAATAGGTTTTAGAGGTGGTTTTTAGAGAAACTCTCTAGAAAAACATGACTTTAGAGAATACTGTAAGAAACTCCAAGTGTGCAAAATACTGTATTATGTGTGGATATATTTGTTTTAGACTTTATGGAAAAGGCGTGATTGTCGCAGTTAACACCATCATCGCAACATCCGGAATAACCTCGAAAGCGGAAAAAAGTTTATGTTTTTTTAAGAAACTTAGTAGAAAAATATGAGTTTAAACATGCTTTCCAAGAAGTTTCTATATAGTAATATGTGTGAAGTAATGTTCAGAATGGATTTTGCCTACATATTATTTTTGGATGTGTTGGTGATCATTGAAGGCCTGCTTTTGTTTTCTGTTTTTGCAACATATCCACGGGGATTGTGATTACTGACGTCATTGCTGTCTCCAGAGTCACTGCAAAAAGATAAAATAGGCTTTAGAGATTTTGTTTTATTAACCCAGCCACTAGTCAGGCAGTCATCAAATCAGCGATTCACTATCCATGGAGCTATTCAATTACCTAGACACTACACATGTTCTCTTGCTATCAGGCAGGCAGAAGGCAGAAATTATATAGTCATTGAACTATGCAGTCACTACCTATGCATTCATCTAAACACCCAGCCGCAAGCCATTTACTTATGCAATTAACAAGGCTGTAACTATGCAATTGTTATAACACTTGCGCAGAACCTATGCAGTCATCTAAACACCCAATTACAACCCATGCACTCATTGAAATAATAAGGCACACATGTGCATTCATGCACACACTCAGGCACTAGTCATGCACTCATCTAATTACGTTGGGAGTACCATTACAGTCAACCTATCATCCATCTAGTACCCATGCACTCATTTAATTATTGGGGCGATACTCTTGCACTAATACAACAACCCCAACAGTACCCTTACCGTCATCCAATCTCTCAAGCTTTAATAATGAAGACATGCAATCAATCTCACTAGTCATGCACTCTTCTAATCAGTAATGTACTACTGATGCACTCATTGAATTATCTCGGCACTACCCATTAAGTTATATAAACTCCCAGGTACTACCTGTTCACTGAACCACAAACACATGGGCAGCAGTATGTAGTCATCCAATCACTCAAACACTACTCATGCACTCATCCAATCTGCTAGGTGCTATGCATGTACTTAAACAATCATGTATGCACTATCCATTCACTCTATAAATCACCTATATATTATCTATGCACACCTGAAATCATCCAGGCACTAGACTTGCACTCTTTTCATCATCCAACCACTATCTAGGCATTTATTGAATTATTGAGCCATTGATCATGCACTTATCTAATCATTCAGGTACTACTCATGTACTCATCCAAACACCGTGATAATAGTGATATACTAATGCAAACACGCAGGCAGTAACTATGCAGATATGGAACGACCCATGGAGTTCTCATATACTTAGGGAATCATCCAGGCACTACCTGTATCCTCAAATAATCACTTAGGCACTTCCTATGCACCAATTCAATCACCCATCGAGTGATTCATGTATTCATGAAGCTGCAATAGCTATGAATGAGGTGGAGAATGCATTGCAGCAAGTAAGACAGTGAACTGTGGATCTAGAACTAATAATACAGCAATTGAATACAGATCAGAAAGACATTTTTGAAGTGGTAAAAGGTCAAGTAGAACATGGATTTCTTCTTGAGAACAAAAAGTGTTCATGTTGTACATATAAACCTGTTCTATTGTACATAATTGGTCAAGCTGGAACTGGAAAAATCGTTTTGATTGAAGTACTGACAAGTTACCTACAGAAGACAACAGATTCCAATTTGTTGTGTGTAGTCACTGCACCAACAGGTTTAGCTGCTCATAATGTCAAAGGAGTTACCCTTCATCGATTATTAATGTTGCCTGTTGAACATGACAACAAATTACAATACAACAAATTATCTTGTGATGCTTGTCATGAAGTGGCAAGAGTATTAAAGAAACTAAAGCTACTAATTATTGATTAAGTCAGCATGGTGTCTAACCTAATGCTAGCTTTTATACATTTAAGAATGCAGCAAATATTAAAAACTGACAACGATGTACTTTTTGAGGAAAACATTAATAGTTTTTGGAGACCTGCTACAACTAACCCCCATAAAAGGACAACCTGTATTAACAACAAAAATACTACATAGTGAAACAAGAAATTCACAAGGAAGCATTGGAAATGTAAACATTTCAGAAAACGTTCAATACAGAGAGTTGATCAAAAATATGCACCAATCATCAGATATGCAGTATGGAGATATACTCAAGGACATAAGAGTGGGAGCCCTCACAAAAGAGGGAAAGACTGTATTACAAACATGTCTCATAAAAATGTGTTTCCAAGTAATGTTTCAGCTGCTGTAGTAATGTATAATTTTGTTAAGGAAGAGAAGCCTGTTGTTTGTTTGATGCCAACTCTTAAGGAGTGTAGTAATTCAATGAGCCAGCAGGGGCCCATGCAGGTAAGAGTGGTGGGGTGGTCGGGCCGGGGGATTCAGACAGACAATGAGGACAAATTAATTATTTATTTAATTTTCCCTCGTCGTCATCTGTCGAATTCCCCCAACCCATCCCCACCACTCGTACCAGAACAGGCTTCACCGGCAATGAACAATTATTACAACTGGAAAAAGAAGTGATCCTTGAAATTAGAGCAAATGATAAAATGGAACATCAAGGAGTTACAGTGCTACCAACAGAAAAGCTGCAATCAAAATGTGATAGTTTAGAAAAGTCTGTGTCAAAAACTGCAGGATTAGAAAAACAGTTACGCATCTGTAAAAATTGTTGTGTAATCTTACGTAATAATTTAAATGTTGAAGAAGGCTTAGGGAATGGAGAAAGTGTTAAGTTACAAAATGTATAAATTAGCCAAACAGAAATTATGTGGAATACTTACCATGAACTTTGAGGATATTACTAAAGTTAAGCAGATTGGTAGATGTGTTGTATGTTGCTTACTTGTGAAAGACTTGTATGTCCAGTGAATGGAGTTCTCAGTCTCTTTAGCATATGCAGTACCTATTCACAAATTGCAAGGTTTAAGTGTAGATACAGCTCCTATTAATATTGGTAGTAGTGTATTCAAAGAAGGAATAAATGAAAAAAGAAGGGAGGTCTCCTTAATAGTCCAATTAGGGACAAGGAGGATTAACTCAAAGAACTATACACAAGTCCCACAGTTCAGTCTTTGAAAAGATCTCTAGTATACAACCCTCATAACTCAAGATGACCAAATAACCAAAAGAATATACAATGCTGTGTGAACAGTAACATTCAAAAAACAGTTTTTAAAAAATAAAGCATTTTATTACATACAATTCAATCAAAAATGTTTGATAACAATGCACAGTTAATACAGTTAAAAAGACTCTTTAAAAATGTGCCATAACACATGAAGAACATTAAAATTACAGAGTTCAAGGTTGTCGACGCAGCGTTTCGGTTTACAATGATAACACCTTCATCAGGACAGGGTTCTGATTATAAAGAAAACATACAGTTAGACATAGGCATTGGTTTTTTTTAAGAAAAGAAAACTGTTTTTTACATGTTCTACGACACAGACAGGTTATACCAATATTGTAGGTTATGTTACAAATAGACGTGTTTTATCTACATATCTATACATTCCTGTCTATTTGTGGTTATGGTGGTTGAGTTACATTGGGTTATACATTGGGTTTCAATTAAGAATGACCTATGTCATTCAATGGTAGCACATCAGGATGATTTATTATGCATACCTTGGTTGATACGCCTCGCTTATGAATTGGATGTGTTTTCCTAGGGCCTTGAAGTATAAAAGCTCTGTACATGCACTTCTGCCACAGTTACCTTGCTGGGGCGAGATAAATTGGTCAATACATATATTAATTAGATGACCGACTATTTTAATTGTCGGCTTTATAATTTCGATGACTAACTATTCCTGTATTACCTTTCAATTTCGTGTACTTTGTGGAGCAGATGGAACCGGAGGGGGGCCACCGTATTATTTCAGAATTATTGGCCTTAAGTTCCCAGGTATCTGAAATATTAAAGTGAAAATCCCATATTTCAACGTTTCATATTTTAAAATATGCCCCAAGTTGATTTAATTAGTTTATGGGGAATGGTACTTACCCTGAAAACACTGGAATGAAGCCTTCAAGGCAGTGTGACTGGATTCTTTTCCACTTTACCAGAGCTGTGTTTTTGGTCATAGTTACTCATTCAGTTTGACCTGTATTAAGATCATGTATACATCTATTTACAATTTGTATGGTCACTTCATAAAACATTTATGAGAGATCATTCTACTATTGCTTGCTCAATGGAGCCTGCCACGTGTAGTCCTGCTAGTTTTGTGCACAATTTAAAACTGCCATCCTTATCATTAACTATATGTCTATTATTAGGGAGGATATGGTTGTCATCGTGCATACTCGGGTATTAACTCGCCATATTGAGTAATATAAAATCACCAGAAGTGAAACTCCTAACGTTTGGTACAAAATAGGGTATTATGATTCAGACTTTGTGTTGTATGTTAATCTTGCCACTTAGTCCGATATCCACCCTAAGATACATTTGGGTTCACGAGCAATTATTAGTCTCCCCGGATGCTGACATTCGCAACTTAGCTGGCAAGTAACGTCCCCCTGACCGTGTTGCATTTAACGAACGGTTACATAAATTCAGACAAGGAATGTCCTAACCTCTCTTAATAAAGGGATACTCTGACATAATGGTGATGCCACTTTGTCTCATTTCTGCACTCATTTCCGCTATTGTGTGCGAGCACCTGTTTATCTCACAGTGTAACGATATATATTACTTAGTAAACAGACGCCATCCCCCTAGCGATGTTACAATGTCTGGCGTTCGTATCAACTCCGATTAGGAGAGATCTTTCAAGGTGGGCGCATGGCCAAGGCTCTTACCTTCTTTTCTCGAATCGGCCTCCCTGCTCCCCTCGCAGTCCCATTTACTTCGTTTGGAAAGAAATACCCCAACAGCATAAGCGGTGTTATTTATTTAGCTTCTCGCGGCAAATTGTGGGCGAGATTACGTCTTCTCTACGACATCATCGAGGCGCGCAACCTGCCTCCAGGACTACAATTGTAGTTTCTCATGTTGGGTGAATAGTATTATAAAAAAGAGCCGTCAAAACGACAAAACTTTATGTGTATAGCGGGCAAACATTAATCACTGTATTTAGTTTATCATGCCCTATCTGTGGGTATGAATTCAATTTAAAGATCGTCAAATTGCAAAAGAAGAGGTGGCACAAGAATCTTTGATAGATATTATGTATCTAAAACTTCTTAATTTGATATCAATAATACAACTTCTATCTGATTCTTTACAGAAGCGTTTTTTATGCTGAAATTAGTGCTCTAGTTTATTACTTTTCCTTATCTGGTCCATGTGCTATTTCCCCATTCATTTACTCTATACATAGAGTTTACCTCCTTAGTGGTTTTATAAAATTCTCTCCCAGTCTTCTTTGGTATTTAGTCCCTCTCTCACAGAGTTGAATCTGGACATAAAGAATTGTTCGCGTTTTTTACGTTTAATCTCAGTGTTGCCTCCTCTACTATTAATTGTGGTGAGTTCTAATCCACACCATCTTAAGTCGTCAATAGTATGTCCCGCTGTTATCCAATGGTCTGTCAGGGGGGCGCCTTTTTTCTTACCGCGAATAGCTGATTTTTGCTCATTAATCCTCAAGCGGATTTCTCGAGATGTTTCACCGATGTATATAGAATTGCAAGGGCATTTAATTAAATATACTAGGTTTTTAGATCTACAGTTCATGAATGATTTTATTTTGTGCTTAATTTTGTTATTTTCCACACAGTCACCTTTAATTATATTTGCACAATTTAGACAATTGCTACAGGGGAAGGTCCCTAATGGAAGTGGAGTCTTGGTGATACTCTGTTGTAGCACCTTATTATCCTCTCTGTAGGTATGGACAAGACTATTTTTAATAGTGCGATTACGTCTAAAGGCAAACATAGGTCTAGGGATCTTGTCTTTATTTTTCTTAGTTACTAAATTCCAATTGTGATTTATTATGTTTTTCACTTTGTTACTTATTCCACTGTAATTGCTAACAAATACTAACCGTTTTTACGTTTCTGTTGTTTTAGTAATATTTTCAAAGAGAGTCTCTCTATTAAAATATTTCGCTCTCTTAAATGCCTGTTTGACCATGCGTTTTGGATAGCCTCTATTAAAAAATTTCTTAGTCAGGACCTCTGCATGTTTTTCAAAATCACGATTTTGAGAGCAGTTTCGCTTAAGTCTTAAGAACTGGCCGAATGGGATGTTGTTCTTTTGGCAAGGTGGATGGTGACTCTTGTAGTGGAGCATCGTGTTCCTATCAGTTTTTTTGGTGAACAGTTCTACCTGTAGGCTGCCTACATGATGTTTTATTATTATATCTAAAAATTCACATCTGTATTGGTCATAATGAACCGTGAATTTGAGATTACTATCTCCTAGATTTAACCAGGAGATAAATTCTACTAAAATTTCGAATGGTCCGGTCCAAATAAAAAAAACATCATCTATATAACGGGACCAAACTGAAATGTTTTAAAAAAATGGTGCAATAGAATTAAATATGTGTGTTTCTTCAAATTGAGCTACTTACAAACACGCCAGACTGGGGGCACAAGTGGCTCCCATGCTGGTGCCCTTGATTTGTTTAAAAAACTCTTTATTGAATAAAAAAATATTGTTTTTAAAAACCATAGTTACACATTCAATAATGAATAATTCATGAGGGGTAGGGTCATTATCACCTGAACATAATAGGGTACTAATCATATCTACCGTATTGTCTTGAGGTATGTTTGTATATAACGCCTCAATGTCAAGAGTCACGAGGTATTGTATTTCTGGATTAAAAGGTACATTCTCTACTTGTTTAATAATAGCACCTGTATCTTTAATATATGCTTTCTGCTCAGTTACGTATGGTTGCAGGAAGATGTCAGCATATTTACTCAGTGGCTCAGTTAGTGATCCTATACTGGAGACAATGGGCCTCATGGGGGGGTCTGTAGGGTTTTTATGGACTTTTGGAAGTCCGTATAGTGCAGGGACTGTGGGGTTGGTATTCAGAAGGAATCTATATTCCTCATCACAAATGATGTCATCTTCTTTAGCGAAGTCTAACATTCTTTTGATCTTACACTGGAGATCCGACCAATCTTTCCTGCTGGATTTTTGGTAATGTTCTTTGTTGTCTAAAAGAAGAGTCATTTTATCGTTGTAATGTATGGTCGACATCACAACAATACTACCGCCCTTGTCTGCAGGCTTAATAGTTAACAAATGGCAGTTCTCTAATTTAATGAGGGCTTCTCTCTCCTCTTTACTCAAGTTGAAGTCAACCCAGTTTTTTTGATCAAGTAAGTCTGACACACTTTTAGTTACCACTGTTTCAAAGGCTTCAATCTCTTTATTAACTTGTCCAATATGGGGAGTCCAAGTTGATTTAGGCTTAAGGCCTGATTTGTTAAGGGAATGGGCTGTCTCCTTATCCTCAAAGAATGACTGGAGTCTGACTTTTCTAAAAAAGGTTTGCAGGTCCATCTCTAGATTAAATCTATCAACTGGTGAAACAATCGCGTATCCTATCCTTCTCTCTAACAGTCTGATTTATGTAGTAGACAGTACTATTTCAGATAAGTTGATCACCGGAGCTTTATTTAGATGTCCCAAGTTTTCTGGCTCCTGGTGTAGGGTCTCTTTTGATACTGAGGTTGAGGGGGATATTTGCCTCTCCCTCTGCCTCTCCCTCTCTGTTGGCCAAAACTCTGTTGTTGTTCTAAAAAGAGAGAGAGTCTCTGTTTATATTTTTTGTGGGTTCATTGTCTATACGATTGTTTTTATTATCGCTCTGCATCTCTGCTTCACTATCAGAGCTGGTGTACGAAGTATCAAACAATCTGACCTTCTTTTTCTGAAAAGTGTGGCCCTGGTGTTGTTGCCATGGTTTGCGATATTGGGGTATTTCTCTCGGACGTTCATAGTAGTCTTTTTGAAAATATGGATAGATAAGTTCTGGATTACATTTGGTAACATCTTTTCTTAATTTGTTACTTTTCTTGTTAAATAAATAATCTCTATATCCATCAACATCTTTCTGAATATCTTCCAGCTTCTTGATGGCATCCTCGAGAGCCGTGCAGTCAGTTAATTTCTTTTCTAGATCCTTAAGTTCTTGTCTCTCTATTATCAATATATCTGATGCAGTCTCTATTATTAAAAGCATCCAGTCACGGCTGCATCGATTGGCCACCAAGGTCTATTTTTCTATAAATTTTCGATTGCCAATGAATATACCAGGTTCATTCGTCAACTGGAGTCCCTTTGGGATTATTCCATTTTTACAGTAGTCAATTAAAAAATCAGAATGTAATTCAGTTCTTATTATCTTTTTCTTAGTATTCCATAGGTTGCGCCACACTTCCTCATCTGTATTATTATTAATTTGTACAGATGAGATGTTTTTAGTGGTGCCATTAAATATTTTAATTAAATTGATATTCGCTATAACTAAGCGTTTTGATGCCTTCCTTATCGGCTAATTATTACTATCACTCTAGGGTGCCAAAACACACCTCCCCGGTTGACAAACCGTGAGACACAAATAACAAAAGAAGGGAGGTCTCCTTAATAGTCCAATTAGGGACAAGGAGGTTTTCCTCAAAGAACTATACAAAAGTCCCACAGTTCAGTCTTTGAAAAGACCTCTAGTATACACCCCTCATAACTCAAGATGACCAAATAACCAAAAGAATATACAATGCAGTGTGAAGAGTAAAATTCAAAAAACAGTTTTTAAAAAATAAAGTATTTTATTACATACAATTCAATCAAAAATGTTTGATAACAATGCACAGTTAATACAGTTAAAAAGACTCTTTAAAAAATGTGCCATAACACATGAAGAACATTAAAATTACAGAGTTCAAGGTTGTCGACGCAGCGTTTCCGTTTACAATGATAACACCTTCATCAGGACAGGGTTCTGATTATAAAGAAAACATACAGTTAGACATAGGCATTGGTTTTTTTTAAGAAAAGAAAACTTTTTTACATGTTCTACGACACAGACAGGTTATACCAATAATGTAGGTTATGTTACAAATAGACGTGTTTTGTCTACATATCTATACATTCCTGTCTATTTGTGGTTATGGTGGTTGAGTTACATGGGGTTATACATTGGGTTTCAATTAAGAATGACCTATGTCATTTAATGGTAGCATATCAGGATGATTTATTATGCATACCTTGGTTGATACGCCTCGCTTATGAATTGGAGGTGTTTTCTTAGGGCCTTGAAGTATAAAGGCTCTGTACATGCACTTCTGCCACAGTTACCTTTCTGGGGCGAGATAAATTGGTCAACACATATATTAATTAGATGACCGACTAGTTTAATTGTCGGCTTTATAATTTCGATGACTAACTATTCCTGTATTACCTTTCAATTTTGTGTGCTTTGTGGAGCAGATGGAACCGGAGGGGGGCCACCGTATTATTTTAGAATTATTGGCCTTAAGTTCCCAGGTATCTGAAATATTAAAGTGAAAATCCCATATTTCAACTTTTCATATTTTAAAATATGCCCCAAGTTGATTTAATTAGTTTATGGGGAATGGTACTTACCCTGAAAACAGGGGAATGAAGCCTTCAAGGCAGCGTGACTGGATTCTTTTCCACTTTACCAGCGCTGTGTTTTTGGTCGTAGTTACTCATTCAGTTTGACCTGTATTAAGATCATATATACATCTATTTACAATTTGTATGGTCACTTCATAAGACATTCATGAGAGACCATTCTACTATTGCTTGCTCAAGGGAGCCTGCCACGTGTAGTCCTGCTAGTGTTGTGCACAATTTAAAACTGCCATACTTATCATTAATTATATGTCTATTATTAGGGAGGATATGGTTGTTTCGTGCATACTCGGGTATTAACTCGCCATATTGAGTAATATAAAATCACCAGAAGCAAAACTCCTAACGTTTGGTACAAAATAGGGTATTATGATTCAGACTTCATGTTGTATGTTAATCTTGCCACTTAGTCCGATATCCACCCTAAGATACATTTGGGTTCACGAGCAATTATTAGTCTCCCCGGATGCTGACATTCGCAACTTAGCTGGCAAGTAACGTCCCCCTGACCGTGTTGCATTTAACGAACGGTTACTTAAATTCAGACAAGGAATGTCCTAACCTTTCTTAATAAACACCGCTTATGCTGTTGGGTTATTTCTTTCCAAACGAAGTAAACGGGACTGCGAGGGGAGCAGGAAGGCCGATTCGAGAAAAGAAGGTAAGAGCCTTGGCCATGCGCCCACCTTGAAAGATCTCTCCTAATCGGAGTTGATACGAACGCTAGACATTGTAACATTGCTAGGGGGATGGCGTCTGTTTACTAAGTAATATATATCGTTACACTGTGAGATGAACAGGTGCTCACACACAATAGCGGAAATGAGTGCAGAAATGAGACAAAGAGGCATCACCATTATGTCAGAGTATCCCTTTATTAAGAAAGGTTAGGACATTCCTTGTCTGAATTTATGTAACCGTTCGTTAAACGCAACACGGTCAGGGTGACGTTACTTGCCAGCTAAGTTGCGAATGTCAGCATCCGGGGAGACTAATAATTGCTCGTGAACCCAAATGTATCTTAGGGTGGATATCGGACTAAGTGGCAAGATTAACATACAACACGAAGTCTGAATCATAATACACTATTTTGTACCAAACGTTAGGAGTTTCGCTTCTGGTGATTTTATATTACTCAATATGGCGAGTTAATACCCGAGTATGCACGATGACAACCATATCCTCCCTAATAATAGACATATAATTATTGATAAGGATGGCTGTTTTAAATTGTGCGCAAAACTAGCAGGACTACAAGTGGCAGGCTCCATTGAGCAAGCAATAGTAGAATGGTCTCTCATAAATGTTTTATGAAGTGACCATACAAATTGTAAATAGATGTATATATGATCTTAATACAGGTCAAACTGAATGAGTAACTACGACCAAAAACACAGCGCTGGTAAAATGGAAAAGATTCCAGTCACGCTGCCTTGAAGGCTTCATTCCCCTGTTTTCAGGGTAAGTACCATTCCCCATAAACTAATTAAATCAACTTGGGGCATATTTTAAAATATGAAACATTGAAATATGGGATTTTCACTTTAATATTTCAGATACCTGGGAACTTAAGGCCAATAATTCTAAAATAGTACGGTGGCCCCCCTCCGGTTCCATCTGCTCCACAAAGCACACAAAATTGAAAGGTAATACAGGAATAGTTAGTCATCGAAATTATAAAGCCGACAATTAAACTAGTCGGTCATCTAATTAATATATGTATTGACCAATTTATCTCGCCCCAGCAAGGTAACTGTGGCAGAAGTGCATGTACAGAGCCTTTATACTTCAAGGCCCTGAGAAAACACCTCCAATACATAAGCGAGGCGTATCAACCAAGGTATGCATAATAAATCGTCCTGATGTGCTACCATTAAATGACATAGGTCATTCTTAATTGAAACCCAATGTATAACCCCATGTAACTCAACCACCATAACCACAAATAGACAGGAATGTATAGCTATATAGATAAAACACGTCTGTTTGTAACATAACCTACAATATTGGTATAACCTGTCTGTGTCGTAGAACATGTAAAAAACAGTTTTCTTTTCTTAAAAAAAACCCAATGCCTATGTCTAACTGTATGTTTTGTTTATAATCAGAACCCTGTCCTGACGAATGTGTTATCATTGTAAACCGAAACGCTGCGTCGACAACCTTGAACTCTGTAATTTTAATGTTCTTCATGTGTTATGGCACATATTTTAAAGAGTCTTTTTAACTGTATTAACTGTGCATTGTTATCAAACATTTTTGATTGAATTGTATGTAATAAAATGCTTTATTTTTTAAAAACTGTTTATTGAATTTTACTCTTCACACTGCATTGTATATTCTTTTGGTTATTTGGTCATCTTGAGTTATGAGGGGTGTATACTAGAGGTCTTTTCAAAGACTGAACTGTGGGACTTGTGTATAGTTCTTTGATTCAAAGAAGGAATGTCATATGTTACTTTCACATGAATTAGAATATTGTTTTGTTTATTTCTGATTGATTTTGATGAGAAGAAAGTAAGTGCTGATGTGAGCTGTGTAATAGAGTATATTTGGTTAGGAGCTCAATATGCTCCTCATTTAGGCCAGTATCCTGTGGTTCAAAAAGCAATACTGTGTCCAAAGTGGAAACTATTAACCACATCGCTGCTTGGTAGTTTCCCCTGCTGTGCTGGACAGCAATGAAAACGGGTGTGGTCATGACGAGCTCAGCTCGTCATGAGCACCTGAGAGGTATATGCCATGACGAGCTGAGCTCGTCATGAACATGGAAGGGGTTAAAGTAGTCTTTCAGAGTTGAACAGAAAGATGAACAAAAAGAAAAACAACAAGTAGGAAAGAAAAAAAAACTGCGGCACACTGAGGAAATAGAAGGGTATCATTTTGATAATAAATCTGGAGTGAACTGGTATGCTAATGTAGTGTTAGATGCAGTATACCACTTGCCTCATTTCACAAATTCTGTTAAAGAAAATATAGATAAAAGAATGTCTTCACAACTGTTTAGTTTAGTTAAAGAATTAAGAAGTGACAGAAATATAATACATTCTGCTACCGGAATAAGAAAAATCACCATTGACTGCACTGAATCAGTTGTGTTCTCTCAAAATCTTCAGTAGGATGCTTAAGAATTTCTAACTGTAATACTAGGAATAGTAGATGAAGAAGATGTTAATATCAATGAATAATTTAGCTTTCCTTATAAATGGCCCCATTACTGTGAAGATTGTGAATTTGTGTCTAGCACTGAAATCAATTCAGAACAATTCCTCTACCTGACATTACCAGATTGTAAAGATGTACCCTTTGAAGATTTAACTACAAACACCCTTCAAGATATGACCTGACCAAACTGCAGATCCGAACTTAGGTCAACGTTGTTTCTACAAAAGTATGAAAAAATGTCATAGTCATGCTACAAGGATGCAGAGTGGATGGTACTAAATTATAGCAATCATATTTCATAAATGAGTAAATATACCTCTGGGCACTACACAATATATTTAAGATGTCAAACAGGCTGTACAGAGTTCAATGACATAGAAGTGACATTCAAATCAAGACTACCTAAAAAGCTACCAAACCATATCTGCTATTTCTAGAACCGAAGTTCTTAGGAGAATCTAGGATAAGAAAATGTGTTATTGTGTTGACATATATATAGATTATGTGCTTCTGAGACATTATGTGGTCTATTAGGGGTATTGTCTATAGCAAGCTGTTAGAAATGAAGTACTCTTTTTAACTGTGGGAAAGGAATGTATGCAACATTTGAGGACTACATTGTGTTACTGCAGATAAAAATTAAATGGAGGTACTATAATACCTGTAGACTTAATTTGCATGTGAAAAGTCTCTTCACCACTAATAAAACTGTCCCCTTTTGTTTCTGCTACAGCAACTTCTATGTAGTACTGTGTGTTATGATTTTTGTACATGGACTAAGAAAATGTTAGACATCATTTGGCTTGCTAGAGATGATGTTTTCAAAAGGATATTTAAAAATGAAGACTGTTTTAAAATGTTGTACCAGATATAAAAATATCAGAAACAATTTTAACATATATTTGCTTTCATTAAGGTAACCTGTCAGCAATCCAGAATTAAAAAAGTTGTAGTGAGTGTAGTGAACAGTTTAATTTGTTGAGTCCCGTCCCGTAAAGCACATCTCTCCGCACATCAGACAGCTTCACTGGGTACCTGTAGGTAAAATTATAGAGTTTAAGTCCCTGACTCTAGCCTTTTGGGCTTTGCAAGATGGTGGCCCAAGCTACCTTAAGCTTAGGCTCTGCCTATACCAATAAGAATGCATGCTGAGATCTAACTCCCAGCACCTGCTCTGAGTACCTTGTTTTGCTTAGTCCCGCATGGGAGGCAGGTCCTTCACTGTGGGGAGAGCCAGACTGTGGAACTTTCTGCCTTCCCATATGCGCTTGATCAAATCCAAACATGAGTTCAGAAAGACCTTGAAGGTTTGGGTCTTCAACCAATGCTATTACCTCGGTTGGAACTCCCTCAACTGCTGTTGAACGCAAAGCACTGGGACACCTCTGCTTGTGGTAGCTGCTGCACTCTACAAATGCTATTATTATTAATAATTATATTTATTATGTACTGTGACATTTTCTTTTTTACAATCCATTGTTTGATTTGTACCACTGTTTAATGGAAAGGCTTCTTACAAGGCACTGTTGAAAGTGAAGAAGTATGAAATCTGAAAACAGTAAAAAAAACTGTAGAACATTTATTTTGTTGAATTAAAGTCTTGGTTGAAAATATTGTATGTTGATTGGTTGATTAATGTTCAAAATGAAATTCTAATACATACATTTTTGACTGTTTATATTTTTCACAGTGGTTGGAGGTTGAGCTATATTACATGTGTCAAATCACTAATCTAGTGATGGATTCATCGACTCACTACTCATATACTAATCCCACAGTTGGACTCGGCCAATCACCCAGCCACTACATAGGCAGTCATCCAATCACTCAGATACTGCACTTCAATTCATCCAATCTCCCAGCCACTACTCAGGCACTCATCCAATTACTCAGGCATAACATAACATAACATGTGTAATTACTCAGGCTGTAATCATGCACTCATCCATTCACTCAGGCACTATCCTTGCACTCATCCATTCACTCCATTCACTCAAGCACTACTCATGCACTCATCCAATCACCCAGCCACTACTCATACAGTCATCCATTCACTCAGGCACTATTCATGCAGTGCTCCATAAACTCAGGCATTTATCCAATGACCCAGGCAGTACCCTTCAACTCATGCATTCACTGATGTAGTGCCCATGCACTCATCCAATCACATATGCACTACTCATGCACTAATACATTCATTCAGGCACTACCCATACATTCATTAATTCACACAGTCACTACTCATGCACTCAATGAATCGCCCAGCTACTAACCATACAGTCATCCATCCACTCCGGGTCTACTCACGCAGTGAATCATTCCTCAGGCACTACTCATGTACTCATTCAGTCACCCACACACAACCCATGCACTCATGCAATCACCCATGCACTTCTCGTGCACTCATACAATCACCCAGGTGCAACCCATACACTCATACAGTCACCTAGGCACTACCCATGCACTCATCACTCACCCAGGTACTACCCATGCACTCATCCAATCACCCAGGCACTAGCCATGCACTCATCAATCACCAAGGTACTACCCATGAACTCATCCAGTCACCCATGCCCTACCCATGCACTCATGCAATCACCTAGGCACTCCCCTTGCACTCATCCATTCACCCAGGTACTACCTATGCCCTAATCTATTCACTCAAGCCCTACACATGCACTCATCTAATCACCCAGCCATTACCCATGCACTCATCCATTCATCTAAGGTGCTACACACACACTCATACAAGCAAGTAGTCACTACCCATGCACTAATCCAATCACCCAAGCAGTACTCATCAATTCACTCAGGCACTACCCATGCATTCATGCAATCAATCAGGCATTACCCATGCCATCATCCAATCATACAGGTAGTACCAAAGCACTCAACAATCACTCAGGCATTACCCTTGCAGTCATCCATTCACTTAGACACTACTCATGCACTCAGCCAATCACTCAGGCACTACCCATGCACTCCTCTAATCCCCCAGGTCCTACCCATGCACTCATTCATTCATACAGGCAGCACCCATGCACTCATCCAATCACCCAGGTGCTACTTGTGCACCCATCCAGTCCACCACGTAGTACCCATACACTCATTTAATCACCCAGGCACTATCCATGCACTCACCCAATCACTAAGGCACTATCCATGCACTCATCCAATCACCCAGGCTCTGCCCTTGCACTCATCCATTGAATGAGGTAATTTCCATTCGCTTTTCTAGTCACCCAGGCACTACCCATGCACTCATCAATTCACCCAGGCACTATCCATGTACTCATCCAATCACTACACATGCACACATCCAATCACCCAGGCACTACCCTTGCAGGCATCCATTCTCTAAAGCATTACCCATGCACTTATCCAATCACCCCTACTACCCATGTACTCATCCAATAACCCAGGCCCTATCCATGCATTCACCCAATCACCCAGGTACAATACGCGCTCTCACCCATCACCCAGGAACTACCCTTTCACTCATCCAATTACCCAGGCACTAACGTGCATTCATATATCCACTCAGGTACTACCCATACACACATCCAATCACCCAGGCCCTACCCTTGCACTCATCCATTCACTTAGGGACTATGCATGCCCTCATCCAATGACCCAGGCACTACTCATGCACCCATTCAGTCACCCAGGCACTATCCATGGACTCACTCAATCACACAGGCACTATCTATGAACTCTTCATATCACCCAGGCACTGCCCTTGCACTGATCCACTCAATGAGATGCTATCCATGGACTCATTGAACAGTAACTCAGACGGTATCCATGCCCTCATCCAATGACCCAGGCACTACTCATGCACCCATTCAGTCACCCAGGCACTATCCATGGACTCACTCAATCACACAGGCACTATCTATGAACTCTTCATATCACCCAGGTACTGCCCTTGCACTGATCCATTCACTGAGGCATTGCCCATGCACTCATCAAACCACCCATGCATTCCATGTAGTGCTATGCATGCATGTATCCAATCACCCAGGTGCTACTTTTGCACTTATCCAATCACCCAGGCACTACTCATGCACTCATCCAATTACCCAAGCACTAACCATGCACTCACCCAATCACATAGGCATTATCAATGCACTCATTCAATCAACCAGGCACTACCCTTGTTCTGATCAATTCATCGAGTCGCTATCCATGCACTCTTCTAATCACCCAGGCAATACTCTTTCACTCATCCACTCACCCAGGTGCTTCCCATACTGTCCCTCAATCAACCAGACACTACCCAGGCACTAATTCAATCACCTATGCAGTACCCATGCACTCATCCATTCACTCAGGCACTACTCATGCACTCATCCAGTCACTCAGGCACTACCCATGCTCTCATCCAATCACCCCGTCACTACCAATGCACTCATCCAATCACCCACGCACTACTCATATACTCATCCAACACCCAGGCACTGCCCTTGCACTCATCCATTTAATGAGGTGCAATCCATGCACTTCTTCAGTCACCCAGGTAATACTCTTGCACCCATCCAATCACCCACGTACTACTCATGCAATCATCCAATCACCCATGCACTCTCCATGCACTCACACACTCATGCAGGCACTACCCATGCACTCATGCAATCACCCAGGCACTACCCTTGCACTCGTCCATTCACCCAGGTACTACCTATGCCCTAATCTATTCACCCAGGCCCTACGCATGCACTCATCCAATCACCCAGCGATTACCAATGCACTCATCCATTCATCTAAGGTGCTACACACACACTCAAACAATCAAGTAGTCACTACACATGCACTAATCCATGCTTATCCATTAACTCAGGCGGCACTCATCCAATGACCCAGGCATTAATGATGCAATCACCCATGCACTACTCATACAATCATCGAATCATACAGGCACTCACCATGCACCTACCCAATCACCCAGGCACTACCCATGCACTCCTCTAATCACCCAGGTCCTACCCATGCACTCATCCATTCAGACAGGCAGCACCCATGCACTCATCCAATCACCCATGGTGCTATTTGTGCACCCATTCAGTCCACCACGTAGTACCATACACTCATTCAATCACCCAGACACTATCCATGCACTCACCCAATCACTAAGGCACTATTCATGCACTGACCCAATCACCCAGGCACTGCCCTTGCACTCATCCATTGAATGAGGTAATTTCCATTCTCTTTTCCAGTCACCCAGGCACTACCCATGCACTCATCAATTCCCCCAGGCACTATCCATGTACTCATCCAATCACTATACATGCACACATCTAATCACCCACGCACTACCCTTGCAGGAACCTATTCTCTGAAGCATTACCCATACACTCATCCAATCCCCCCTACTACCCATGTACTCATCCAATAAACCAGGCCCTATCCATGCATTCACCCAATCACCCAGGCACAATGCACACTCTCATCCAATCACCCAGGAACTATACTTTCACTCATCCAATTACCCAGGCACTACCGTGCATTCATATATCCACTCAGGTACTACCCATACACACATCTAATCACCCAGGCCCTACCCTTGCACTCATCCATTCACTTAGGGACTATGCATGCACTTATACATTAACTCAGACGGTATCCATGCACTCATCCAATGACCTAAGCACTACTCATGCACCCATTCAGTCACCCAGGCACTATCCATGGATTCACCCAATAACACAGACACTATCTATGAACTCTTCATATCACCCAGGCACTGCCCTTGCACTGATCCATTCAATGGGGTGCTATCCATGCACTCAGTGAACTACCCAGGCACTACTCGTACACTCATCCATTCACTGAGGCATTGCCCATGCACTCATCCAACCACCCATGCACGACCCATGCACTCATCCAATCACCCATTTCACTCATCCATTCCATGCAGTGCTATCCATGCATGTATCCAATCACCCAGGTGCTTCTTTTGCACTCATCCAATCACCTAGGCACTACTCATGCACTCATCCAATCACCCAAGCACTAACCATGCACTCACCCAATCACGTAGGCATTATCAATGCATTCATCTGATCACCCAGGCACTAACCCTTGTACTGATCAATTCAATTAGTCGCTATCCATGCACTCTTCTAATCACCCAGGCAATACTCTTTCACTCATCCAGTCACCAAGGTGCTTCCCATACACTCACACAATCAACCAGGCACTACCCAGGCACTAATTCAATCACCTATGCAGTACCCATGCACTCATCCATTCACTCAGGCACTACTCATGCACTCATCCAGTCACTAAGCAATACCCATATACTCATCCTACACCAAGGCACTGCCCTTGCACTCATACATTTAATGAGGTGTAATCCATGCACTTATTCAATCACCCAGGTAATACTCTTGCACCCATCCAATCACCCATGTACTACTCATGCAATCATCCAATCACCCATGCATTCTCCATGCACTCACACACTCATGCAGGCACTACCCATGCACCCGTGCAATCACCCAGGCACTACCCTTGCACTCATCCATTCACCCAGGTACTACCTATGCCCTAATCTATTCACCCAGGCCCTACGCATGCAATCACCCAGCCATTACCCATGCACTCATTCATTCATCTAAGGTGCTACACACACACTCAAACAATCAAGTAGTCTCTACACATGCACTAATCCATGCTTATCCATTAATTCAGGTGGTACCCATGCACTCATCCAATGACCCAGGCATTACCCATGCAATCACCCATGCACTACTCATACAATCATCCAATCATACATGCACTTACCCAATCACCCAGGCACTACCCATGCATGCATCCTATTACTCAGGCACTATCTGTGCACTTACCCAATTACCCAGGTACTACCCATGCAGTCATCCAATCAACCAGGCACTATCCATGCACTCACCCAATCACCAGGCACTATCCATGCATTCAACCAATCACCCAGGCACTGCCCTTGCACTCATCCATTGTATGTGTATGTAAATGTATAGGCATTTATATAGCGCACTACTTACCCGTAGGGTCCCAAGGTGCTTCGACCGCTGCGAAACCCTTCCTGGCTTCCCTGAGAGATGGTCCCTTAATGGGTATCTCCAGGGTGAGACCAGGCATCCCCGGCGGTCTGGTGGGGCCGTTAGTGAAGATGAGGCAAGCTAATGCCCAGAGTTGCCGAGTGTGATCGCTGATCAGAGTGGGCACTGAGGCGAGAGAATTATCGAGTCCGCTGACCCTGGTCCAGAAACCTGCCGCGCCGGGAATCGAACCCTGGTCCCGGGCCGTCCTCTGCTCTCGGGTCTGCCGCCTCTAACCAGTGAGCCACACTACTTCACTCATCCATTCAATGAGGTGCTATCTGTGCACGTATCCAATCACCCAGGCACTACCCAATCACTCACCAATCACCCAGGCACTATCTATGCACTCTTCCAATGACCCAGGCACTGCCCTTGCACTCATCCATTCAATGAGGGGTATCTATGCACTCATTAAACCACCCATGCACTACTCGCACACTCATCCATTGACTGAGGCATTGAACATGCACTCATCCAACCACCCAGGCACTACCCATGCACTGATCCAATCAGCCATTGCCCTCATCCAATCAATGGGGTGCTATCTATGCACTTATCTAATCACCCAGGTGCTACTCTTGCACTCATCCAATCACCCAGGCACTACTCATGCAATCATCCAGTCACCCAGGCACTATCTGTGCACTCACCCAATCACCCAGGCACTATCCATGCACTCATCCAATCACCCAGGCACGGCCCTTGCACCCATCCATTCATTGAGGTACTGTCCATTCACTTTTGCAGTCATCCAGGCACTACCTATGCTCTCATCTTATCACCCAGGAACTATCCATGCACTCACCTAAGCACTATACATGCACTTATCCAATCACCCAGGCACTACCCTTGCAGTCATTGATTCCCTGAGGCATTACCCATGCACTCATCGAATCACCCCTACATCCCATGCACTCATCTAAACACCCAGGCACTATCCATGCATTTGCCAAATCAACCAGGCACAATACACACTCTCACCCAATCACCCAGGAACTACCCTTTCACTCATACAATTATGCACGCACTACCTTGCACTCATCCAGTCACTTAGGTGTTACCCTTGCACTCATCCATTCACCCAGGACCTACTCTTGTACTCATCTATCTACTCAGGTACTACCAATGCACACATCCAATCACCCAGGCTCTATCCTTGCACTCATCCATTCACTCAGGGACTACGCATGCACTTATCCATTGACTCAGGCAGTATCCATGCACTCATCCAATGACCCAGGTACTACCCATGCACTCATCCAATCACCCAAGCACTATCCATGCACTCACCCAATCACCTAGACACTATCTATGCACTCTTCCAATCACCCAGACACTCCCCTTTTACCCATCCATTCAATGAGGTGCTATCCCTGCACTCATACAACCACCCAGGCACTGCTCATACACTCATCCATTCACTGGGTCATTGCCCATGTACTCATCCAACCACCAATTGCACTCATCCGTTCAATGAGGTGCTATGCATGTATTTATCCAATCATCCGGGTGCTACTCTTGCACTCATCCAATCACCCAGGCACTACGCATGCAATCATTCAATCTCCCAGGGAGTACCCATGCACTCATCCAATCACCCAAGAACTATCAATGCACTCACCCAATCACCCAAGCACTGTCCATTTACTCATCCAATCACCCAGGTACTGCCCTTTCACCCATCCATTCAATGAGGTGAATGAATGAATGAATGAATGAATGAATGAAATGTGATTTGTAAACGCGCAACTTAGCCCAATGGGCTTCAAGGCGCCTAGCTCAATGTCTAGCTGAGTCAGCAGGTGGCAGGAACTTACTGGTAGGCTTTAGTGAAGCACCAGGGTTTAAGGGCCTTCCTAAAGAGATCCAATGAGGGCTTAGATTTGATCTCCAGAGGAAGTGTGTTCCATAATTGGGGTGCTAAGATGGAGAATGCCCTACTCCCCCATCTAACCTTCCTAGAACGAGGGACTACCAGTTGATTCAGCTCTAGAGAGCGAAGACATCTGCTGGGTACATAGCGAGTAAGCAGAGACCCAAGAGCATCAGAAGGGCCTGCCATGAGGGCACTGTAAGTAAGGCATAGGAGTTTAAAGGACACCCTAAAGGAGATAGGGAGCCAATGGAGGCTCTTCCTTGCCATAGTAGCAGATGCAAGCCATGGAAGGGCCAGTACAAATCGCGCAGCAGCGTTCTGCACCACCTGTAAACGTTGCAGAAGACTCTTGTTGGTCCCAGTGTAAAGAGAATTACAATAATCCAACCTGGAGCCAACAAGAGCAGTCACAATCTGCTTGCGTGCCTGGGGGGAAAGGCAGTGAAGTATTCTTTTAAGGGTCATAATAACACCCCAACAGGTGGCAACTGTCCTGTTTACCTGAAACTCCATAGAGAGCGAGGTGTCGAAGATGACGCCGAGATTCCTGGCAGATTGGGTGGGAGTGGGGCAGGTGCCAAGAGATGAGGGCCACCACTCACTCGACCACACGTCCTGGTCCTTACCAAAGACCAGGACCTCCGTTTTGTCGCCGTTCAACTTTAGGGAGTTAAGAATCATCCACTCTGCAACAAGCTGCATGCAGGACCTAAAGTTGGACGCGGATGTACTCACAGAGTGGGCCAGGGACACCATGATCTGCGTGTCGTCGGCGTACGACACCACCTCCATCCCCTGTGATCTTACTAATCTCGCGAGGGGGGCCACGTAGATATTAAACAGGGTCGGGCTCAAGGCCGACCCCTGTGGCACCCCACATAGCAGAGATTTAGCAGGGGAGAGGAAATCTCCGAGCATCACTCGCTGTTCTCTCTGCTGTAAAAAAGAGTTCAGGAGACTCAGGGCCGGCCCTGTTACCCCTGCCACCCTCAACCGAGATGTTAAAGTTGAGGGAGACAGGGTGTCAAACGCCGCCGTAAGGTCCAACAGCACTAACACGGCAGTTTGGCCAAGATCTACTTTTCGGCGAATGTTATCTACCACCTTAGTCAAAGCAGACTCCGTGCTGTGGGACTTTCTAAAGCCATGTGCTATCCATTCACTTCCCCAGTCACCCAGGCACAACACATGCACTCATCTAATCACCCGGGCACTATTCATGCACTCACCCAATTAATATACATGCACTCATCCAATCTCCCAGGCACTACCTATGCACTCATCCAATCACCCAGGCACTACCCATGCATTCACCCAATCACCCAGGCACAGTACACACTCTCACCAAATCACCCAGGTACTACCCTGTCACTCATCCAATTACCCAGGCACTACCTTGCACTCATCCAGTCTATTAGGCATTATCCTTCCACTCATCCAATCACCCAGGCCCTACCCTTGCACTCATCCATTTACTCAGGGACTACGCACATGCTTATCCATTAACTCAGGTGGTACCCATGCACTCATCAATTCACCCATGTGCTATTCTTGCACTCATTCAGTCACCCAGACAGTATCTATCCACTCACCCAATCACTCAGACACTACTCGTGTACTCATTCAATCACCCAGGCACTGTCCATGCACTCACCCAATCACCCAGGCATTACCCTTGTACTCATACATTAACTCAGACACTACCCATGTACTCATCCATTAATTCTGGCACTACCCATGCATTCATCCATTCACCCAGGCACTACCCGTGCACACATCCTTTTACCCAGTCACTACCTTTGCAATCATCCATTCATTCTGACACTACCCATGCACTCATCTATTCACCCAGGCACTACCCATGCACATATCCAGTTACCCAGTCACTACTTTTGCACCCATCCATTCAGTCAGGCATTACTCATGCACTCATCAATTCACTCAAGCACTACCCATGCATTTATTCATTCACTCAGGCAATACCCATCATGTATTCTATTATCCACGTTCCACTCTTGCATTCATTCATTCCTCAATATGCCACTCATCCAGTCCTTTAATATTGTAAACATTATAGACATACACTCATTCATTTTTTTTATAACTGTAAAAAAAATGTTTTAGGTTTTGTTTTTTGGGGGATTTTTCAACTTGCACTTTTTATTTAATTTTTTGCTGGAAGAATTTACTGCAACTGGCAGTGGAAAAACTCGAAGAAGCTCTCCAAAACAGGAGAATACTGCACTGCAAAGACTAAAAGATAAAATCAACATTTGTGAGTCTTGCAACTGTTGGAGAAAGCTGTATGCGCTGCTCACTAGCACTAACTACAACTTCACAGTCCATACAAAAAGTACCCATCCCGCTTCATTCAGGTGCGATATTTTGAGACTCTTGTTGAACATCAGGAAGCATTTATTGTCCAGCTGTTGATGCACTTGCTAAATATGTAGATGGACATTCAGACTTTCATCTTTGCAGCTCTTAATCTGTTGTTGTGGAAAGATTTCAGATGGTAGAACTTTGAAGTTATTCCACAAGAGTATTTTTTTGTTTGTTCCACTTGAAAACTTCTTATCACAAATTGTGCATTTTCTGTGGAGACTCCTCATCTTCAGACTCTTCAGATTGTACTTCCTGGACTTCCCGATTTTTGTGTTGTTGCTGGACTTCGCCCTGTTGTTCAGTTGTCTGAGTTGCCATTTGTTTAATAAATTTGTTAAAATTTCACCCAAAAATTTCAGACACCTTCTCTCCCTGAAGTGCTCTCAGAGAAGGAACCCGAAAGGTTTGTTGGTGTGTTCTTTCCAATGTTATAGTTAAAAAGTGTATCATACAATCATATTTCTTTGTTTCCTGGTCACACGATCTTCGCGACGATCAGCGGCATTGCAAAGACCAGAAATTAAACAGAATAATATATTGTTTGAAAATAAGTAGCCAAACATAAATGTTAATCGACTGATATTAAACCCCAAATGTGTTCTATACTATGTAATATGTATAAATATATGTTATACACTTTACCAAAAACACACGTTTATCATGGGTACCAAAGTCATCACGACTTCCGGCATTGCTGCGATCCCACAAAACACCAAATAAAAGGCTATAAATTGAAAAACATTCTTGCAAAACCTAGGTTTAAAGAGTATATCAATAAACAACTGGTCACAAATATTAATAAAAATATATGTCTAAGTATGTGTCCCCGAGCTTTAAAAACATGTGTACTTCGCAACTACCGGCACCACTGCGGTCTACAGTCACCGCAAATATATAAAACACTACATTAAAGAAGTTTTTTCACAAAAGCATCACACAAACTCAAATATAAACTACACACTACCAAACACTGCATCGCAGACATCGTCGCAAATATAAAATTTTTTAAGAAACAACGCTTATTAATCCACTGAAGAAAAATACACCTTATAGAGCCATTTTAAATAGATAATTCAATTTAAAAACCTTAAAATTCAATAAAAGAATCATAGGTTACATGGACGTTAAAGTTGGGAAATAGAATTTGAGAAACCAAAGGTTACAGGGACATTATAGTTAGGATTTAGCATTTACAAATCTTAAAAAATCACTGAAACAAACAAAGGTTGCAGGGGCGTTATAGTTAGGAAACAGAATTTAAAAGACCTTAGAAATTCACTGAAAAAACAAAGGTTACAGGGATGTTATAGTTCGGCTGACATTTCACTCATACTAATTCAGAGAAATTCAGCAGTTATAGTAAGCTGGGCTAACTATAACTCATGCCGCCGCAATGCACTGCTTATGACCTCACATATTACATTACTCATTACATGGTCAGTGACATCACTGATGACATCACTAATGACATCTCAATGAGATCGATGATGACATCAATGATGACATCATCCACAGAATCTCTGACATACCCACTCATACCTCCATATAACCTTTCATACATCCACTCCAACTTCCACACTAACATTCTCAAAACCATTACCATACCCATACCAGTACTTACACACCCACTCACTAATTCATAGGTCTACACCCACATCCACTCAGTTAACCGTACAAACACTCAGGGCCCGATTCACAGAATAAACTTAGGACTAAATCCTAAACTTATTACTATTTGGTATTCACAGAATGCACTTACTACTTTCGGGATTCACAGAGTGAACTTACTACTTTCGGGATTCACAAAATGAACTTACTACTTTCGGTATTCACAGAATAGATTTAAGACTACTAACTTTACGTCCGCACTTGGGCCGTAAATTCCGGCCCGGAGGCGGAGTTTCCGGCCCGAAGGCAGAGTTTCCGGCATGGGGGCGGAGTTGCGGCCTGGAGGCGGAGCTTGCGGCTTGGAGGCGGAGCATCCGGCTCGGAGGTGGGGCTTTAGCCATGGCTGAAATCCCCAACTTCGAGCCGGAAGCTCCTCCTCCAAGCTGCAAGCTCCGCCTCTGGGCCGCAAACTCCGCACCCATGCCGGAAGCTCCGCCTCCGGGCCGGAAACTCCACCTCCGGGCTGGAATTTAAGGCCCGAGTGCGGACGTAAAGTTAATAGTCTTAAATCTATTCTGTGAATACCAAAAGTAGTAAGTTCATTCTGTGAATCCCGAAAGTAGTAAGTGCATTCTGTGAATACCAAATAGTAGTAAGTTTAGGATTTAGTCTTAAGTTCATTCTGTGAATCAGGCCCTCATACATCAACTCACTCACTAATACAGCCACTGATATATCCACTTATACACCCATACAGCCACTCACATACTGTCAGTCACTCATAGAGCTACTCACACACCTACTCACTCCCATATAGAGTCAATCTCACAGCTATTCACTCACCTATACAGTTTACACAGCCCTACTCACTCATTCATACAGTTACTAACATGTAACCACACTAAAAAACGCCTAAACATTCACCAAAAAACACAAAGGTTACAAGGAGGCTATAGTCAGGTTGTGAATTTACTTAAACAAAACCATACAAATTCAGCAGTTATAATTATACTTATAGTTAAACTTATCTGAAGAAACTACAACTCATGCCATCGAGTAACTTAGAGCAAGGTGTCAATGTTTCTTAACTGTGCAGTTCTTTCCCAGGCCGATTTTGGCCCCGGGTACTCATCTCCCGGAAACATGCCTTTCTTTTTCATTTTAACTTTTTTTATTTAGAGTAGGGGGTTGCAGCCCCCTTCTTTGCACTGATATTGGCCCCATGGACCCCAAATTCCAGCACCTGGCCATGCCTAGTGGGTGCACCCAGGGCACCCAGTCTCCACTGGGACTGTTAGGGGAGCCTAAATGCCCCCTTTGTCCCTGATGGTACCCTGCCTCTTGTGGGAGCTGGCAATGTTATGTTATGTTATGTTATGTTATGTTATGTTATGTTATGTTATGTTATGTTATGTTAAGAGCAGTTTTATAGAGCACACAGCTACTCAATTGAGTGTCCCGGCGCTAGGCGTGAAGAAAATATCGCTAAACTCAGTATCCGCTAGACTAGGCGTTAGAGCAGAAACAGACAAGTTTTCAGTGATTTTCGGAATGACAGGAGATCAGGCTTCATCCTTAGTCCAACTGGCAATGTATTCCACAGTTTCGCTGCGTGTACCTGGAAAGAGCGACCCCCGATTCCTGCACGCAGAAATTTGGGAATTTGAGCCAGATGGAGCACTGAGGATCTCAGAATGCGTTGAGGGTGATAAAATTGCACTCTTCGTAATGTACCCAGCACCACTACGATGGAGAGCCTTGAAGGCAATAACCAGAGACTTAAATTGTATCCTCTTCCCAACAGAAAGCCAAAGTAAGGATCTCAATTGTGACGTCATGCGGACTCTAGGGCCGAGCATAAGTATAGCCCTTGCGGTTGCATTTTGAGCAACCTGCAATCTTGCCAATAGATACTCTGGCAACCATAGGCAAAGTACATTCACGTAGTCCAGCCTGGATATTATCAGGGCCTGGACCACTGTTTTACTGTGGTTTATAGACAGGAGTGGTAGAAAATGCTTTAGCATCTTAAGCATGCCGAAACATGTGCCAACCACTGTTTGAATCTGAGACCGCATGGAGAGGTCTTCATCCAGCTTCACCCCCAGATTTTTCACTAGTTTTACAGCTGTCAGGGGAGGGGACATGTCGGTCAGCCACCAATTGCACCAGACATTACTGGGACGGTGGCCGAAAAAGATGATCTCAGACTTCCCGGGGTTACACTTCAACTGATTGTGCTGGAGCCAGGAAAACACTTTAGTTAAGCACCTATTTATCCTGTCTCCATTAAAATCCATATCTTTGTTACAGGTAAATAGCAGCTGTGTATCATCCGCATACGATACAATTTAGGCTCCATTCTCCTCTGCTAGAGTCGCTAGGGGTGACATATATATGTTAAAGAGAGTGGGACTCAAAATGGAGCCCTGAGGTACACCCACATCAAGAGGAGAAATAAGAGCAGCAAAATGAGGAGGCCATAATGTTTTAGAAAAGAGGCAAACCAATTGGACACCGTGCCCCCTAAGCCACACTCCGCAAGTCTCAACAGGAGGCGGTCATGGGGGATGGTGTCGAATGCCGCCAATAAGTCCAGCAATATAAGTACGGCTCTGAAGCCTCTATCCATGACCTCCTTTATGGCTTCAGAGATTTCAAGCAGTGCCACATCTATGCTATAATTAGCCCTGAAACCGAACTGACTCGGATGAAGTAGTGAGTGAGTCTCGACACAGGTGGTAGTGGCGTAGTTAACCGCTTTTTCAAGGGCCATAGAGAAGAAAGGGAGTAGAGATATAGGCCTGTAATTGAAGACTATCTCTGGGTACAATGTTGGTTTTTTTCAAAAGAGGCAACATTTTTGCACTTTTCCATCAAGTCAGTACCTGCCACATCTCCAAGGAGAGGTTGAGAATCCGGTTGACAACTAGATTGATAATCTAAGCTGTCGAAGCCAGAATGTGGGCAGGACTCGGATCGGATGGAGAGCCAGATTTCAGGCCTTTCATGATCTCCAAAGACTTTTCCAGAGTGAGCCTTGGAAACTGGTCGAAGGGAGGTGCTTTAGCTTGTGTTATTCGGGTGGCAGGGATCGCACTGTCTCTGCACCTCACAGATGTTGCAGTGAAAGACACCTGGATATCTTTAATCTTATCATGAAAATGGGCGGCCATGCGGTCTGTCCTATCCTCGGTAGGAGTAAAAGGCTTGACTGCGGCTGCAGGGGAAGTAAAATCTCTAATGATTTAAAAAATGTCCTTGCTTTTATTAGTTGTTAGTTCGATTCTGGTGGAGAGGAAAGATTTTTTTGCCTTAGTAACTTGTTTGTGATATGCCTTCAGTGCCAGTTTTTAAGTGTTTTTATCCTTAGGATCATAAGACTTAAGCCAAATTCTTTCTTAATGTTTGCAAGTCCTTTTTCTTTCTTTAAGAATAGCTGTGAACCAAGGAACAGAGGATCGGTCGTTCTTCCCCAGGCGAGAGACAGAAGCAACAAGAGCCTAGACCCGCAGTCAGATCCAATTATCCAGTACCTCGACGTCAGCCTCTAGAACGCCCCTAAGAGGGATAGGGTGCATACTGATGGCGTTGCTTAAGACATAGGGATTTGCTAAAAAGGTAGCTCCCTGTGCCTGAACGCAATTCTGCTCCACTTCCAGCAAGTTAGAGCATTTTTAATGCTCTCGATTGCTGGAAATGGAGCGTTTGCTGTGGCTTGGGAGAAGCAGTAAAGCTCCCTCCAAGCCATGACAAATAGCTCTTTCTCTGGGGTGGGCACCTTGGGACTAAGCAGGAGGTGTGTGGGGTGATTGTCCCCAGGACAATCTATGGCTCCAGATGGGGACTGCACAGCCCCTTCCTTTCTCATATCTAGGGCATGCCCAAGGGCGGTAGCCGATCCCTGGTGCCGAGAACGGCCCAGGAGGAGGGTCGCACAGCCCCACTTCCTATTATTTAAAAAGATGGCCCTTGGGAGGTGGTGGTCCCCGGGATCCAGGGGGTCCCTGAGCCCCCCCAATACATATTCATCATGACCCAAGGAGGTGGTGGTCCCCAGGTCCAGCGGCAGTCCGAGAGGACTTGAATCCTAATGCTTTAGGCCCGGAGAGGTGGTAGTACCCGGGCATTGGTGGATCCTAGAGGCTCCCTGATTTCTTTTTGGCATGTGGCCACAGGGAGGTGGTAGTTTCAGGGGCCTGGGCGGTACAAAAAAACACCATTTTAAAATGAGTAAGCGCTAGGGGGTGGTGGTCCCCAGGGTGCCTCTCTCCTTTATTAGCAACATGCCCCCGAGACCTGGCCTACCCGGGAGCTGATTAACAAAGCACAAGAGTCCCCCCCAGGACCCTCAGCAGCCAAAGGGACTTTATCCCCAAAACAATAGTTCATTAGGGGGTGCATTTGTAGAGTGGTGGTGTAAAGGGCCGGACGTCCAGCGACTTACCAATTGTCTTTTAAAACATATATATATATTAGGGAAGGGTATCAGATTTTAGCCCCAGGGACCCCACCCCCCCGGACCAGGCCTTTTTATTTGTATTTTTTTTTTATTTGGGTGGTACCCCTCCCAGGCCTATTTTGGTCCCATGCTCTATTCTTGGTGGCCAGTTCCACACTAGGGCCCCAGATACATTTGTTTGGGACAACGGGAGGAGCCTCAATGCCCAGTGGTCCCTGCCAGCTCCCCGCCTCCTGCAGGAGTCAACATTCCTTTCACAGCGAGGGAGCTGCTAAACATGGAGTTCCCCTCTGTGGAAGCAATTCTGTTCCGCATATTTCATGCTCTCACTTGCTGGATGTCGAGCATTTGCTGTGGCTTGGCAGGAGTGGTATACAACTCTAGGACATAGCAGGAGCTGGCCCTGGGGGGGGGGGGCTCTCCCAGTACCTTTATTAGCCCCTCATTTCTTGGACTTTGCCCTGGAGAGATCATGATCCAGAAGATTGGCATGAAGAGAGTTGGACTTTCATTTTTGCTTAGTTCTGGCATTGAGAGCTCTGCCTCTCTAATGAAATTGGTAGAGAAAAGTGAGGTTTAAAACATGTTGTCAGATGCATTAGCCTCTATCCAAGCCCATATAAGTCTCTGCAAAGGTGAAATGCAAGAAGGCCATAGCTAGTGAGGTGTGTGCTTTAAACTGATAGCACAATCTGTCAATGGTAAATGTCTGACTGCTACCATCTCTCAGATATATCTCTACTTGTATATGTAGTCTGACATGTGTGCTGCAGTTGATGACCCATCTTAAAAACTATACTGGCTATCATTTCCCTTTACAAATATTGTCAGAGCTACTTCAGCATTCAGTCCCAGAAGCACAAATCTGTTTGCCAAGCAGACCTTATGGAAACACTTGAACACACAGCTTCATACGCGGCTATGCTGTATAAGAAGCAGAAAGTGACCCATGCAGTTTCTTCTACACACATTAGAGAGCATGCAGTGTGAAACAGAGATAGTCTAGTACCGATAGGCTTCTTTACATGTGTCATCTTGCCCCTAAAGGGGCACTGACACACTCATTGAGGTCTCTAGAATGATGCAGACACTGAAAAGAGTGGCATGACAGGAGTCAGCCTTTCAATTTGGCTTAGTCCTGACATTGAGAGCTCTGCCACTCAAATTAAAATGGTAGAGAAAAGTGAGGTTTAAAACATGTTGCCTGATGTCTTAACCTCTATCTGAGTCCATATAAGTCTCTGCAGAGGTACACTGTAAGAAGGCCCTAGATAGAAAGGTGTGTGCTTTAAACTGAAAGCGCACTCTGTCAAGTTTGAATGTCTGACTGCTAACATATCTCAGGTATCTCTCTGCTTGTTCATGTAGTCTGACACATGTGCAGTAGCTGATGACCCTAACTTAAAAACTGTACAATCTATCATTCCCCGGATGAAATATTGTCAGGGCTACTTCACCTTTCAGTCACAGAATTAGAGATTTTTTTGCTAGTTAGGCCTCAAGGAAGCACTTAAAACACACAGCTTCATGCCCCACTGCCCTGTATAATGAGCAGAAAGTGACCCATGCAATTTATTCTACACATATTTAGAGAGCATGCGGTGTGAGACAAAGGTAATCTAGTACTTACAGGCTTCTGCACATGTGTCATCTTGGCCATAAAAAGGCATTGACACACTCATATAGGTATCTGGAACGATGCTGAGACTCAGAAGAGTAGCATGACGGGAGTCAGCCTTTCATTTTGACTTAGGCCTGGCATTGAGAGCTCTGCCTCTCTAATGAAACTGGTAGAGAAAGGTGAGGTATGAAAGATGTTGCCAGATATATTGACCTCTATCCAAGTCCATTTAAATCTCTGGAAAGGTATACTGCAAGAAGGTTGTAGATAGTGAGGTGTGTGCTTTAAACTGAAAGTGTACTCTGTCAAGTGTGAATGTCTGTCTGCTACCATGTCTCAGGTATGTCTCTACTTGTACGTGCAGTCTGACACTTGCTGCAGCTGATGACGGTGTATCATACTCTTGATGAAATATTGTCAGAGCTACTTCCCCTTTCAGTCCTAGAAGCACAGATCTGTTTGCTAGGCAGGACTCATGGAAGCACTTGAACACACAGCTTCATACCCCACTGCCCTGTATAACAAGCAGAAAGTGATCCGTGCAACTTTTTCTACACACATTTACAGAACATCGGATGCGAAACAAAGGTAGTCTAGTTTACATGTGCCATCGTACCCATAAAAGGCACAGACACTCTAGGAAAATGCTGACAGAAATATGAATGAAATGACAGGACTTGCCCTTTCATTTTAGATTAGGCCTGGCACAGTGACATCTCTCTTTAAAAAAGTGATAGAGGAACGTGAGGTTTAAAATATGGTGCCAAGTGTATTAACCTCTATACTAGTCCAAATAAGACTCTGCACCAGTACACTGCAAATAGGGCATAGATAGTGATGTGTGTGCTTGAAACTGAAAGCATATGCTGACAAGTTTGAATATGTGACTGCTACCATATTTCAGGTATGTCTGCAGTTCTGCATGTTGTTTGACGTGTGGTGCAGCTGATGACCTTAACTTATATGTTCTATCATACTCTTGGACAAATATTTTCACATTTTGTTCTCAGAAAAACAGATCCATTTGCTACGCAGGCCTCATAAAAACACTTGAACACAGAGCTTCATACCCTGCTGCCCTGCATAATAACCATACCTTAATCAATGCAGCTTCCTTTACACACATTTACAGAGCATACAGTCTTAAACAGAGGCAGTTTACAACTTAGAGGCTACTATACTTGTGCCATCTGATCTCTGCATTTCATCAAGTGCTGGTACTAAATTTAGCTGCATAGCGAGAATACAGACACCTTTGAAACATGGTACAAGGGTGCCTGCATTGCAGCGAAAGATTGTTCATGTCCAGGAAAGAATACCATCCTGCACATGAACAATCACGAATGGCAATTTGCTGTTTCTTCGCATACTGCAAAATGCAGCATTCATAGAAACTGCAAAAACAAAAAGAAATTAATAATTTATCCTTGTTGCACTTATTTAATACCAAATGTCTAATTTATGAAATTTTGACAGAGCAGCCCCACAAGCAAATCTTGCTGTGCTGCCCTACTTTATAACAAAAAAAGCAGAAATATACTATATCTATGAGATACGGTGCATTCCTGTCATTTTATCTTGCACTCGCGCACAATGGGCTGCCATGCGCAAACACAGGCATCCTTGCACCATAGAGCAAGAGTGCTTGTGTTGCATGGCTTACTGATGTTGTGCAGGAAAGGACACCTTCCTGCAAAAAATCAATCAATTCAGGCAATTTTCTTTTTCTATGTGTGCTGCACAAAGCAGTACAGATAGAAAAGAGAGAAAACGAGGAGAAATCCAAACATTTCTCGTCGTTGTGCCACCCTAATGCCACCCCTGGGGTGGCAATAGATACTGATGCATTCCTAGGCTTATAATCTCTTGAAAATCTGTGAATGGTTTAGATTCCATGGGTGTTGCAAGAGAACACCCACAGCAACACTTATGGAACGCCCGTTTCACACACTGTTCTGCATGAACGGGGCACATTTTTAAAAGGCCATGAAAAGCCCTGAAAAGTGGCTTGTGTGGCCTTGTAAATAGGCTGGTACACATTGCGCCCCTGAAACATCAAAAAAATTACATTGCGGCAGTGTAAACATGCTTATAAATGAGGCCCTAGGTTTTTCATGGCCTTATTTTTGGCACTGTACCATATCTACACCAGCCATGTAAATAGGGGGCAATGTCAAAAAGCAATGGGTGTTGAAGTACAACAGCAAAAAGCAACATCCATTGCATGCCCCTTTAGCACAGCAGACTGGTGCATTAAGTGGCTTAAAGCTACCTTGAAAGTATTGAGCAGGACATTGCACCACAAGAGCATCATTAAAAGTGACGTTTCTGTGGTGCAATGCCCTTGTAAATATGCCTCACACTCATATGTACTTAATCACACATTCACACCGTTCACAAAAACATATACACATTGTTACAAACATACATATAACATATATTTTCTCTTTCTTTACCAGTTTATGTGGTTCTTGCAAGAAGAACCTTTTTTTTAACAGGTTTATATGTTTTATATTGTTTTTAACTATTTTGTAGATTTTTTGATGTTTTTTTATTTTTGCTCAAATTAATACAAAAAAGGCACAAAAAAAGGTTGCATCAACGGGGGTAAAAAATTAACAGTGATGATTTTTTATTGTCTCAAGCATCTTAGAAACTACTTACTCTCCGACGCTAAGCACAGTTGAGCACATAGGGCTGAAACGTCCAGCATTGGCGAAATCAGGCAAAGTTAGTGGCATAGTTAAAACTTGGCCTGGTACAGATGATGGATGAGCCTGAGCACTCCTGGCACCTTGTTCTGCATCCTGCTCTTTCAAATACCATAGTTCTGCTCTAGCCAGTAGAGCACTGTGCATGGTCTTAAGATGCTTATATATGGAGGAAGTACCACAAGAGTACATCCTCTCAGATCTATAAGACAGTACTTTGCTGCAGATACTGCAAGTTACCTTGCAAGCATTCACCATTTTATCCCCTTCAGGAATTGTAAAAAAATCCCAGACAGCACTTTCTTTCCTTTTCCTTGGTGGCTCCTCTTTTTCTTCCTCCATGTTGTTAAGAACTTTCAAAATGGTTGCTTTGTTTACAAATTACACTGTTTGGTACCACACCCAAACGAAAAAGAAAATGGGTGGGATGTCTCTCCCTATATCATAGAAAGTTATTTAACCAATGAAATGCCTTTTTTTATGTCACATGGGATGCACGACCACTACGCGACCCTCTCTCACCTCCAACATGAATCCGTTAAAATGTAATACATTTTAATTTGTATGCATTTTTATTTAGAAAATATATCATTCTAAATTCTTTTTAAGAATATCTCCTCATTTATTGTAAACTAAAAACATAATTAAATATACATTTTAATACTTTTAAAAATAGCTAGAGCCACGCACAATAGGCGACTCCCAGAAATACGTGATGCGACAGTGCACGATGGTATCGTGGTTCAACTAACTGATTTAAACAAAAGCAATAAAACCTACTCAAATTAAAATATTATATTTATTTGTGCATAACTAAAATTATGTTCTAAATATGAAGAACATAAATACATGTATATATCTGTATTAATAGTGCGAACACTACGTTGGAATCACGTACCCAACACAATTCCCTGAAAAAGGTATGCAACTCAATCTCGACTTTTCCAAATTGGTGATAAACATCAAAACTTTATTATTTGTTGCATCCTATATTTTAGTATTTACTAAATTAATAATCATCGCACTTTAAACTAATTTGAAAACATTGCTATAAATATATAATTTAATAGCTACACTGCACTGGAGTGGCAGACCATATGCAGGGATTCACACCCTGTACTGAACTGTATTTTTTTTTAAACTGTACACAACCAACAATACAATGTTCCCTAAAAACATATAAACTTATTACTGAAACACTTAAACTAATGCATTAAAATAAAAAAAAGGAAATATATTAAAACTATTCAATTAACATATGCAATCATACTTACATAGATATACATACACTCTGTTATACAATAATGCATTCCACTGTACAATCACTGTCACAAATTTTGCTGAATATCAAAGTTTAAAAATAAAAAATGTTTGGTTACTTTTTATAAATAAACATTTTCGTAAAACATTTTAATTTAGAGTTTTAAATCTACAAAACTAGTCGATAAAAAATATATGCAATACAGTACAATTTCAAAATAAATTTAACAAAAAAATAAGTTATCAATATTTCCTAAGAAATTCTATTCTATTCTATTCTATAGTTTGGTAAAGCGCAAAACAGCTGCCCCAGCGAAGAGGCGTCCCGGCGCTAGAGAAACCACATACCCTAGCCTGAGAGTAGAAAGAAAAGAGGTGATTTAGGGGGGGAATAGGTGCGTTTTAATGGCTTTTCGGAAGGCAGGTAGACTTTCTAAGGAGCGGATATTTTGTGGTAGAGCGTTCCAGAGCTTGGCTCCCAAAACCCTAAAGGAGCGGCCACCCATGCGGCAAAGTTTTATGCGAGGAACACACACAAGGTGCTGGTTAGAGGATTGCAAGTTACGTGACGGAGCATAAGGATTAAGAAGAGGTCGTAGCAGTGTTGAACTTCCGAGTTTGAGGATTTTAAAGGTCATGGTGAGGGTTTTGAACTTAATTCTGGATTCAACAGGTAGCCAGTGTAGTTTCTGAATTGTGGCTCTGGCCGAGCATCTGCGAGGCAGGCCGACTAAGGCTCTGGCCGCAGAGTTTTGCACGCTTTGCAATCGTGCTATCTCTCCTTTGTTGGCGCCTAGGAGGAGTACGTTGGCGTAGTCCAAGCGCGAGAGGATTGTTGCTTGAATAATAAGTTGACGGACCTTCGCGTCAAAGTATCCAAGTATGTGGCTAAGACTCCTCAACAAGCCAACACAGGTGCCAGCTACTTTTTTGGTATGCATCTGGTAATTAAGTGAGGCATCCATCCAAACTCCTAGATTCTTAACTAGGGTTTTGGGAGGTGGAGTGGTGCCTAAGGAAGACGGCCACCAGTGCTCATTCCAATGGCTGATGTTTTTACCAAGGAGTAGCACTTCTGTTTTTCCAGCATTGAGCTGTAAGCAGTTGTCCGTCATCCATTGGGCTACTGCAGTGAGACCGTCTTTAAATCTTGAGGACAAAATGGAGGGGCCTTCCGTGAGAGTGATGGCCAGCTGTGTGTCGTCAGCGTACGACACCAGTGTCAGGCCCCACTCTTTGGCCACTGCCGCAAGAGGTTGCACGTAAAGATTAAAGAGGGATGGGCTCAACGCAGAGCCCTGCGGAACTCCCTGTGCAATGGGATGTGGCTTAGATAAGAAGGGGGGTGCTGAGACCCGAAAGGATCTGTCCTTGAGGAAAGAACGGAACCACTCTAAAGCAAGGCCAGATACTCCGAATGTCTCCAGACGATTAAGAAGGATGTCGTGGGATACCGTATCAAAGGCCGCGCTGAGGTCGAGAAGAATCAGCGCAGCACTCTAACCTGCATCTAAAATCGTCCGAAGGTACTCGGTAGTGGCCAGGAGAGCAGACTCCGTGCTATGGCCCGGTCTGAACCCATTTTGAGATGGGTCCAGGATGTTATTTTGGACCATATGTTGGGACAGGACGCTATTAGCGTGGGCCTCTGCGAGTTTGGACAGCCATGGAAGCAGTGAGATCGGTCGGATATTTTCCGGTTTAGATGGATCTAGGGTGGGTTTCTTGATGATGGGTGAAACCCACGCTTGCTTCCAGGCAGATGGTACACTAGCTGAGGAGAAGGAGAGATTCAGAATAGAGGCCAGGGAAGGCAGAAAAAAGGTAAGTGATTCCAAGAATTGGGCGGGGCGCATAGGGTCTGACGGGGAGCCAGTTTTGACTTTCCGGCACAATTTGGTGAGGTTGTCGAAAGAGATTTCTGGGATGTGGGTCAGGATAGTACAGTTGAGGGGGGGATTGGTGACTTTAATAAAGTTGGGGGAGTGCTGAGGGAAGGATCTGTAAATCTTTTGAACTTTGTCAACAAAGAACGTGGCGAGATCCTCGCATTGTTGCGCAGAGGAGATACTGGGGGAGGGAGATTTGCAGCTCTGCAGTTCTTGGACCAATTTAAAAACTACTTTGGCAGGGGTAGGGCTCGAGTTAATTTTATCTGCATAGAAGGCGGTTTGTGCGGCACGGATGGCTTTTTGGTATATTTTTTGTTTCAATAGATAATTGATTTTATCTTCATTGTTGTATTCCCTTCTCCAGAGACGCTCAGCTTTTTTGCAGTCTTTACGCATGGCTTTAAGGATGTCATTGTACCATGGGTTGGATGGCAAGCTGCGCCCTTTCGTCCATTTCGCTGGAATAAGAGCGTCTAGTCCTCCCGTAATCCAGTCATGGAACGTGCTATAAATCGTGTTCATATCTAGGTTGGTCTCATGATGGAATTCACCAAGGATGGTATGGAGATCACTGGTGGATAGTTTGTGCCAAGGTCTTTTTAGACGACGGGTTGGTGTAGTTTTGTGCGCTGTTTTGTCCATCCCATCGGTAGGGGTACCTCTGTCTTAGCCTCCTCGATGTTTGAAAATACTGGGTCTAGGGTATGACCAGCTAGGTGCGTTGAAGTTTCAATAAGGGAATTAAGTTGCAGGGCAGAGAAGTCAGCAAGGAGATTTCTGATGGTAGAATCGTTAGGCAAGTCAAAGTGAAGATTGAGATCACCTAGTATAGTGAAGTTTGCAGTTTTAGTCACTAGGGAGTTTGCTGTCTCAAGAAGAGCTTCGATGAATAATATGTTAGAGGAATGTTCTAGTTAGAAAACATAATAAAAAATCCAAAATTCAATTTGAAAATTAAAGCATAGAGATATCCTAAAATTAGAATCTAGCATTTGTCAAACCTTAGAAATTCACTAAAAAAACAAATGTTAAAAGGACGTTATAGTTAGGAATTAGCATTTAAAATTGCCTTAGAAATTCACTGAAAAAAACAAAGGTTAAAGGGACATTATAGTTAGGAATTAGCATTTGGAAAACCCTAAAAATTCACTAAAAAAACTAAGATTACAGGGATGTTAGAGTTACGAATCTGCATTTTTTTAAAAAAAACTTAGAAATTCACTGAAAATAACAAAGGATACAGGGATTTTATAGCTAGGAATTAGCATTTAAAAAACTTTCAAATTTCACTGAAAAAAACAAAGGTTACTGGGTCGTTATAGTTAGGCTGATGTTTCACTCGTACAAAACCAGGGAAATTCAGCTGCTATAGTTAGTGAGTTAACGATAACTCGTGCCCCCGCAATTCAATGCTTATGACCTCACATATTGCATCACTTATGACATGGTCAGTGACATCGCTGATGACATCTCAAATGACATTGATGACATCCTCCACAGAATCTCTGACGCACCCATTCACACCCCCATGTAACCTTTCATACACCAACTCCAACTTCCACACTACCATTCTCAAACCCATTCACACACTCCTACCAGTAGTTGCACAGCCACTCATTGATTGTGACGTACAAGTTACAGTGGGACAAGATCATTGAGCTCTTTTTTCTAGTTACTTCCCAGCCTCTCGTTCAAAGGGGATGGGTCAGGGTTCCAAACTTACAAAGTAGCAGCATGTTAACCGAACTGGGATCCTAACTTACTGGATCAGTGCAACACGTGGACAAGGGAAAACTGAACATAGTCTCTTTACTGAGTGTGCCTGATTTTTTTTTCATTTTTATATGGCTGAAAATCGATCCAAAGGTATTGGAGCCAGCCGCGGTCGGTACTGGGAGTAGATGCCGGGCAGTGATAGGGGGAGGGCCAGGCTGGGAGGTAGTAAACTATGGATTACGGAGGTTTGCAGGTAAGTACACATATAAATAAATATAATGAGTTTCGTTGCGCGCACTGCATCCCCCAAATGCGATGCAGTGCACGCAACAAAATTAGTTTTATTTATTTACATGTGGACTTACCTGTAAACGTCCGTAATCCATAGTTTATTACCCCTCACCCTGCCCCTCCCCCTCCCCACGTCGTCACCGCCCCATTTCCAGAGTCGGCAGCTATGGCCATGTTAGATATTTGATTATGATGTGAACATAACCGGCGCCATCTTGTCCCGCTTAGGCCTTTGCGAGCGCGTAAGCGGCAGCCATTTTAGACACTATGGCCAGTTCGTAACATTGCCGATCGCCTGCACATCTCCTCGACCTCGCAATCATCCCCCACGCGCTGGCAGCCCCCAAGCACACATGCTAGAGTCATAAAAGCATCCTCAGCGTGACCCTGCCCCGGTGCCACTTCCCGTGCCGAGCCCACATACCCTTTCATCCCTTGCGCACGAACAGGCCCTTCGACAATCTCCTCCCCTGCACCTGGCTGCTCGATCGGATCCCGGGCCATAACCAAACCCTGCGGATACAGTTTATTGCTCCATACAGTAGGATTCTGCCTCTCATCAAAGGAGCCGGAATTAATCAATGCCACAACCCCATGAAATCCGACCGATTGCGCGTATTTCAGCTCCTGCCGGAATGCCCAGCTGCGCGATAGCAATCACCTACTGAGACCGGGGTGGGGGTACAGTACTGTTGATATGTGTGGGAACGGGCCTGAAGCGGGGATTCCAAATATGGTTTATAATGCATCAAAGAAACATCAGGTTTGTGTTACACTGTAATAAAGAAATAAACCCATGTATAAAAGGCCAGGCCACAGAGATGAAGTTGGAGCACCTCGAGACGACACCCTGCATGTCTGATCTGACGCGCTTTCCTTCGAAGAATAAATCTGTTTCCTGCTTTCCAATATCCAGCGCCCGCCTCTTTATTTGATAATTACGATTGAATTAGAGGCGACTAACGCCAAAGCAGTGCTTAAGGATATCTGGGGAAAATCTGCTTTGTTCAACAATTGGCGTCCCAACGCGGGCCCATCAGCGACACGTGGGTCCAGTGAGAGAGGTCCTAACGACGGAGTGAAAGACTGCAATGATCGGGAAGAGCTCCTGCCCGATAGACCCTCGTCTGGCAGCCGATCATCTGACCTTCACTGGTTCTTAACGGACCTCTCTCGAGTGATCTACGGTTCTGACTGGGATCCCACAGGAGTGCCGTGGCAACAACGGAGAATAGAGGACGATCAGGCGCTGGAAGTGGAAGACGAGAAACAGTCCATACGGTCCGGGTAAGGTCGTGCAGCACGACTGTTTTGATTGATTGATTGATTGATTGTTTGGAAAATACTAGTATTACTTATATTTATTGGTTCGTTTAGCCTTCGTTCCTACTCGGCGCATTTGTTTATTTATTGGTTCGTTTAGCCCTCATTGCTACTCGACATATTGGTGCTCTTTGAGATATTCTCTGTTTGCAAATAACGAAGAATAGAAATATTCTGTCTAGTCTTTGCAGGTAGTGAAGGATAGGTAGTGCGGACCTTTGTCCAACATTATTTGAGATCTTCACTTGTCCGATATACGTCATGCCTATCTTCTCCCCACTTATTGGAAATTGGTTCAACCCGGACCGTTTATTAGAGGTAGATCATCCAGCTCCACTGGAAGGCACCCCTAATAAGGACATGTATGTTAAATATGGACTAGTCGCCGTAGCTTACAGAAAACTATGGCATAAAAATACCAAGAAAGATCGAGAAAGTCAGTGGCCACTGATAGGATCTTTTGACCTCGACAAAATGGAAGCGCTAGAAATAGCCCTTTGCAAAAATAGAACCATGCCAACCATGCTTGACAGTCTCGGCGCAAAGAATCAACGCAACGTAAAAAGAGAGACAAAGCAAAGAGTGATAAAGAACTACGAAAGGCAGCTCACTTAGCTGGCAAAAAGTTGAAAGAGGAAGTGAAAGAAAACAAAAACACTAGAAAGGAACGAGAATCAGAAACCTCAGGCCAATGCCCTGTTAGAACACCCTCAGTGATTTACCCTGAGCTACCATCAAAGCAAAGGACGGACGATGATTTACTCTTAGGTCCCCCAATCATATGCATGCCTCCTCCTTATGCACCTACCCATCCCTTAGTACAGCCCCAAGGACCCCAAAACTTAACTGAAGGTAGTACCAGAGCCTCAGTGCCACGGCCTCTGTGCCGACCGAGCCTCTCGTACTACACACCCCGACAAAAGACACCTCAGAAAGGATTGAAACACAAGAAAAGGAACCGGCGAGAATTCCCCGTTTGAGCACAACTGAGCGGGCCGGCATTGACAGAGTAGTTAAGACCTTAGTCGATAGGAAGGAAGCCGAAGAGCATATCACAGACACGTGTAGCTCATACGCTGGCAATTACAAATGACATTTCGTCATGCGTTTTTTTTATCACACCCTCACAGCGTATGAAGAGAAATATAAGGAAACAGGGCCTGACCGACTCATGGCTCTATATAGGAAGGTGGACACAGGGGACGAGAGTGAATGTAATGTAACCGAACTCTTCTCCTACACTTTAGAAGTCTTCCGCCACCTCATAGAACAGGACGAATAGTTAAGAACGTCACACCTGTGATAACTGAACCCCCGATAGAAAGATTTGACAACATGATGCCCATAAAAGAAGCTGCCCCCTATTGGGTTCCCCCTGGAGGACAAGGAACTCACAATGACATAAATCACCAGGACGCAAAAGGAAGAGTAGTATACAACTGGGTATATCAGCCTTGGGATAGACAAGACATCCTGACGTTCCGCAAATCCTTGCCGGATTTGCGAAAGAATCCCACCGCGTTCTATATGGAATTAGTTACCGCCTTGGGATCAACGATCATGACCCTTGCCGACATTGACTTGTTCTTTGGGCTATGTCTGTCAGCTGACGTGTGGAAGCAAATCCGGAAAGTCAACCACACCGATCTGTTCGGGCATACCTGGGAACAACTTGACAGTCTAGATAAACAACGAAACCCTGGACCGAAACCCCTAAAAGCAATATTAGACCTTCCAGATAAAATCGTACAAAAGGTAAAGACTCTAATCCCCGAGAAGAAGGTAGACTGGTCTATAGTGACAGCTTGCCGCCAAAAACCCCAAGAAGATGTCTCCGAATACTTCTCCCGGTTCGAAACGGTGTTTTCCGATTACAGTGGACAGGACATGACCACTGCAGCCGGACATCACTTGTTCGTGCAGAATTATGTTAAAGGTTTGTTACCGGAAGTTTCGCAGAAATTGCAAATTAGTGAAAGCAGTTGGGCTGCCTCAAAGCCCGCGGCCATCCTCCAGATGGCTCAGTAATACGAGCACCAGAAGAACGAAAGCAATAGAGCTTCCGAAAGGAAAAAGAAAGATTTAAAAGAAAGGGTTATGATAGCCCAATTACAAGGCGTGAGTATAGGGAAAGAACAGTATAAGGGAGGTTATCAACAGAATACCCCTAGAACTCCACCGCCCGAAGCAATGCACTCGCACCCTACGCTGGACGTAGAGACTTAGGCGAGAACCAATGTGCTTTTTTTAAAGAGTACGGGCATTGGAAGTCTCAATGTCCGGTCCTGTTAGAAATGAATAGGAACAAAGAGAAAAGAGAGGTAGAGAACGGATTGAGAAATACAGGACGTGGACGAGGGTACACAAACGACACTAGTGACGAAATACCAGGTAGAATGAATACATTTGACCGTCCCCGGCAAAACCAGTACCAGCAGTTTGACTACGACAACGCATACGACTATGCATAGGACTGCCAAGGGCATGGGAGGTATCCAGTCGAGCTCTATGTTGACCAGAAAGGCCCTTATGTTACAGCAAAGGTCATAGGTACAAAGTCTTCATTTCTGGTAGACACAGGAGCAACACGTAGTGCATTATCCAAACAACTGATTCCAAGGGCACCCTTGTCTGGCTCACACATGACATCAATAGGATTTGATGGTACGCCCTCCACCAACCCCTTGTCCAAACCGATCCCTTTTGATCTTGAAGACAATATCATTGACACAACATTTCTCCTCTCCTCCAATACCCCAGACGCCATTATGGGTCTTGACTTGCTGAAGTATTTTCGAGCAACTATTAGATGCTCGCCCGACGGAGTCCGAGTCCTCCTATATGACAACCCTGGCCCACTCAGATCTTTCCCTCCACGACACATGTACGTCATTGCTGACACAGACGTATCCCTACTCGATACCTTGCCATCACACTTATGGCAAGGTATCGAGTAGGGATACTGACTCAGACGTAGGACGAATAATGATAGACCCAGTGCAAGTGACTGTACGACAGGACGCAACCCTACCAAAAGTACCCCAGTACAAGATATAACCAGAAGGCGAGAAAGCACTAATTGAAATAATACAGTCACTAGTAGACGCAGGAGTAGTAGAAGAAGTAGTTAGCAACATCTGCAACAGCCCAATTCTACCAATCATCAAAAGACAAGGAGAGGGAGATGACAAAGCGTACCGCTTCATTATCGACCTACGAGAGGTCAACAAGATAGTTGTGCCACAGTACCCTGTAGTCTCTGTCATCACCACCATCCTGACCCTGATCCCGTCCACTGCCACCACCTTCACTGTCATTGACCTCAAAAATGCCTTCTTCTCCATACCCAGTCACCCAGACAGCCGCTACCTCTTCGGATTTAGCCTAAGATCCCGCTCGTATAGATTCTGTCGAGCACCCCAGAGGTACACCGAAAGCCCGAGTATCTATAGCCAGGCACTCCAGAGACAGTTAGACGCAGTTCAGTTACCGGACGGAGTGGTGTTAATACAGTATGTCGATGATATCCTTTTAGCAGCCGACACCACTCCACTTGCAGTCACAGCCACCATCCAGCTCCTACACTTCCTTGCAGAGAATGGTCACAAAGTTTCCCGAAAGAAGTTGCAGTTTTGTAAATCCCAAGTAATCTACCTAGGACACCTCTTATCAAAGGAAGGAAGGAAACTCACACCTGACAGAATCCAGACTATCCTAGATACTCACGTCCCTAAGAGCCAGAAGCAAGTCCGCTCCCTGGTAGGCCTCACCTCATTCTGCCGACAGTGGTTGCTGAACTTCAGTCTCGTTGTTAGGCCCCTACTTTCCCTTCTAGCCAAAGATGTTCCCTTTCCCCTCCCTTGGACCCCCGAATGCCAGACCGCATTCAAAGAATTACGAGACGCCCTTTGTTCGGCACCTGTTCTAGGAACCCCAGACTACTCCAAACCATTCTCCCTTTTCACACACGAAAGAGAGGGATGTGAATTATCTGTCTTGACCCAATCGCTTGGCCCCAAACAGCGCCCTTGCGCCTATTTCTCAGCCACTCTTGACCCCGTAGCCAGAGCATTACCAGCTTGCCTACGAGCTGTTGCAGCCGCAGCTAAGCATGGGCGGATTTTGCGGATCCACGATTCACGGATTTGCATATTCACGGATCGGCGGATTTGGGGCGGGGCTTCCATGCCAGGACCATCGTGCCAGAATGAACCCTGCCCTTCATATTTATTCAAGAAGACGCCACCATTTTGTGCCATACCCGTACTCTACTGGAGTACTTTCTACTGGATAATCAGTAAGTGCTACCTCGTTGGGTAAATGTATAGTGCTTTTACTACACTACAGCTACCTAAAGTGCCAGAGAGTTGTCTACAGCGACCAGGTGTCTGTTACTATGCAATCGCGCCGAAGGGCGCAGGGGTCCCTTGAGTGAGCTATCATAGTGGGTAAATGGCGGGAAGACGGTGCACACCACGAGTGTGTGGGCGGGGCCAAACGGACGGGGCTTCCATGCGAGTGCACATGCTTCTTGTGTGTATAAAAGGTCAGAGACCGATCAGAGCAGCACATGAAGATACAGAAGCTCCTGGCCACAGGAACAGCACGAGGATTGCGCTCGTGAAAGTCAAGGATGCAAAGGCCTCTGTCCAGCATCACAGCTGATTTTCAATTGTATATTTGGGAAGAAGGCACATCTGCCCAGCCTTGACAACGCTCATGATTGTTTTTTGGGCCGATGAATGAGTCACTGAATTTACGCTTCAACTAGGGCACATGATTAATTGATATCTGTAAGTGCTTGCGGTTGAGGTTTAATTTTTGTGCCAGGACCGTCGTGCCAGAATGAACCCTGCCCTTCATATTTATTCAAGAAGACGCCACCGTTTTGTGCCTGTTGTAACTAATTTACGATGGCGCCGGCAAGCTGCCAGCGCCATCCTAAAATAGTTACTAAATTAGCTTCAACAGGAAGCTCTAATAGATAAAATAAAGCAGGCGCTCGAGCACCTGCTTTATTTTATCTATTAGAGCTTCCTGTTGAAGCTAATTTAGTAACTATTTTAGGATGGCGCTGGCAGCTTGCCGGCGCCATCGTAAATTAGTTACAACAGGCCAGCAAGGCTTGAACTTTTGCCCCCGGAATCCGCCGCTCGCGGATTTGCGAATTCGCGGTAAATTCACGGGAGTTCGCGGATCGCGAATTTACCGAAAATTCGCAAAATCCGTGAGCGTAACGGATTTTGCGCTCATACTTAGCCGCAGCAGTCTCGATACAACCGAGTGAAGGAATTGTGCTTTCCAACCCCCTTACAGTGTTAGTACCCCATGCTGTAGACACCCTTCTGAACCAAACCAAGACCCAGCAACTGACTAGTGCACGATTGACTGGATACGAGTTGACCCTATTAGCACCACACATTACTCTGAAACGATGCACCACTCTGAACCCAGCTACATTGTTACCACTGCCTGAAAACAAACCTAATGTAACTCCCCTACATGACTGTGTGACCCTCACCGACGAACAGACAAAGAGTAGAGTAGACCTCCGAGACACTGCTTTCCCAGAACCTGACGGAGAATAATGGGTAGATGGCTCATGCATCAAACTCCCCGATGGCACCACCTCCGCCGCATTTGCCGTCACCATAGCCCGAACCATTATTGAAACAGCCCGAATTGCCCAGCGATCTGCATAGGCGGCAGAACTGATTGCCCTCACACGAGCATGTATCTTAGCAGCAGTGACGACAGTAAACATTTACACGGACAGCCAGTATGCCTTTGGGGTAGTTCATCACTTCGGACTTCTTTAGAAGGAAAGAGGATTCCTGACCTCACACGGCACACCGATCTTACATGGAGATTTAGTCTCTGCCTTGACCGAAGCAGTCCTCCTTCCCAAGCAGCTAGCAGTAATCAAATGCCAAGCACATAAAACAGTAACGGACATTATAGGACAGGGAAACGCACTAGCTGACGTTACTGCCCGAGCCACAGCTGAAAACAGAACATCGACACAAATGTATGTAACCAGGTCACAAGCAGAGAAATGGACAGATGCTAGGACCACTATTAGGGATATCCAACTGATGAGGACACCACACAAACTGACTGAATGGGCTCGGGTGGGACTAAAAGACGATGAAAGCTGTTGCAGGATGAAGGACAAAGACAAATAGCTGTTACCCAATGCATATTTGATCCCCATATTGACCATGGCATACTTACCGGCACACATAGGTTCCGCCCCCATGACCGAACTAATCACTAGAGTATGGCATAATGACAGGATAGCAGATTTAGCGAAACGCCTAGTGCAGCAATGCATGGTATGCCTACAACACAATCCAGGGAAAGGGACATTAGTACCACGGGGAGGATTTGGAGTCCCCGACCATCCGTTTGAAGTCCTCCAAATGGATTACATACAGTTAGAAAGGTGCCATGGTCTGAAATACGTCCTAGTTATTGTATGTGCATTCAGCAAATGGGTAGAAGCTTACCCCACCCGCGACAACACCGCCACCACTACTGCAAAGGTGTTGTTAAAAGAGTTTTTCCCACGCTACTGCCTTTGCCGAATTTTATGGAGCGACAATGGCCCCCACTTCGTAGCCGAGCTTATCCATCTCATATTGAAAGGGTTGGGAGTAAAACAAAGGTTCCACGCAGTTTTCCACCCCCAATCTGCAGGCCTGGTAGAAAGGCACAACGCCACACTAAAGCTAAAACTAGCAAAGATAGTTGCCACCACAGGACTGAAATGGCCTGACGCCCTCCCACTGGCATTGCTAACAATGTGCTCCACTCCAACCAGACACTACTTGACTCCGTACGAGGTCGTCTTTGGCCGGCCAATGAACATTTGGGCCGCGCCGAAGCCGACTTCCATCCACGATGTACCAGACATCCTAATGTCTGATTATTTGCATAACCTTACCAAAGAACTAACTGTTATCCACCAACAGGTGCAGCAAGCCATACCATACGCAACCAGGGGCCCCAGACACAACATCAAACCTGGCGAGTTCATCCTGATCAAGAACTTTCAGAGATCGAAGAGTTTGGAACCCAGGTGGACGGGCCCCTGGCAAGTCTTGATCACCACCCGAACTGCACTTCGAGTGGAAGGGAAGAAGAATTGGCTGCATGCACATCACTGCAAGAGAATACCCCCAACACTGGCAACGAATGAAGACGTGGACACCCAAGAAGAACTCCTGAACAAAGACAGACCAGCGCTGAGTTGTTACCCAGAATCAGAGACACCCGAATTGGCAGAATTTCCCGATCCCACTGTGCCATCCAGGAAAGGGTACAACTTGCGACGAAAGGAGAGTGCCTCCACAAAGCAGACCACTAACTAAGTCAAAAATCTCAGAGCGGTAGCTAACACTACAAAGGCTACCAGGAGAGACGCCAGACAAAGTATGTGGTCCTGCCAGTCACCGAGCCTCTTGAAGGTGATGGAAGATCCCGGACGACTGAAGACCCACCGTAAAGACCCTAAGACTGCCAAACTGTATAGCACAAAGACAATTGTACTTTTCATCGTATCCCTCCTCTGGCTCTTGCTGATGGCCACAGTCTGGATCATAGAAGAGAGCACTCCTGCTCACCAGACAATTTCACCCACTATGCAGCCCACCACAAAGAAAGAACATTATCTTGTCTCACTATCAGCTCATCTCCGTGAACGACGCAAAGAATTTTGGAACAACTCCTTTGTAAAACTGCTGCATCAACACAACCTTGCTGCTAATACCACAAAGTGTTGGATCTGTGGGCTGCTACCACATGCAACCGAACACTCCATTCCCTTTATCCCTTCACCCTTCTCTGTTCATGGGTCCTGCCTTGCCTGGCTAATGCTCCTGCAAGAGAGCTACAAAGACAATGCCACATCCGACAGAACAATGACACAGTTCTACAACGTGTTCTGGCTGAACAAAACTGGAAAAAACCCTGCTCCCTTTTGCCCTCTGACCTCAAACGCTACCTTTCAAATGAACATTCCGGAAAAAGAACGAATTGAAATGCAAGTGTTCAACAACCCAGCCCGACCCACCTTCTCATATCTACGAAAGCAGACTGCAGCAACTCTGACTGTGGCCCTATCTGTGGTGAACGTCTCAGGCCTTGTTTGCATTGAGGGCCATGGGATGAAAATCGTAGGCCACAGCTCCTGCCCCATAAAAAGGACTCTGAACACTATCGACCCTCCTTCATTTGTGGCATCACCAAATATGTACTTTGTCTGCGGTACAAAGGCTTACACCTGGCTGCCAAAAAGCTGGGGGGGCACATGCTACTTCGCTTTTGGCCTTCCTCCAACGTATGTGGCACCAGCAGCCTATCACAGACAGAAACACTCGAAAGACATAGAGCAAGCAGACTCCACCGCATCGCAGTTCCTCGATGCAGCAAAAGGACTCATCCCTCTGTGGGGTCCGATGGCAAACAGTCGAGCCATCCGACATCTGACCCAAGCAGTCGAAACAGCTCTGAACATCACGGCTGGCATCCTCACTAACAACACAGCTGAACTGCAGGCGGTCCGCCTTGTGGCTTTGCAGAACCACCTTGTGCTTGATGTGGTACTGGCAGATCGTGGAGGAGCATGCCGTATCATCGGTGCCAGCTGTTGCACCTTCGTCCCAGACTACTCACCTACCGTCTACAAGGCAATCGAACACCTTCATAGACTGGCATCAGAGATCCATCGGGAACAAGAAGATTGTTTACTTGGAAGCTGGTTTTGGATCATTTTGAAAGACTGGGGCTGGAAACTGTTGATAATAATATTGGTACCAGTTTTTGTAATATGTGGTTGCTGCTTAGGAATACAATGCATACCGCCCTTATGCTCTCTTTTTATGAACTCAATATGCCCTAAGACTTTGGACACAAAATTTGAAAACATGAAAGCAATGTATGACAAAGAGATACAGAATATGATGAACATTGACATAGATTGACAAGATGACTAGGCATGTTCAAAGGAAGGACTGTTAGATATTAGATTACGATGTGAACATTACCGGCGCCATCTTGTCCCACTTAGGCCTTTGCGAGCGCGTAGGCGGCAGCCATTTTAGACACTATAGCCAGTTCGTAACATTGCTGATCGCCTGCACGTCTCCCCAACCTCGCAATCATTCCCCACGCGCTGGCAGCCCCCAAGCACACATGCTAGAATCATAAAAGCATCCTCAGCGCGACCCAGCCCCGGAGCCACTTCCCGTTCCGAGCCCACATACCCTTTCATCCCTTGCGCACGAACAGGCCCTTCGACAATCTCCTCCCCTGCACCTGGCTGCTCGATCTGATCCCAGGCCATAACCAACCCCTGCGGATACAGTTTATTGCCCCATACATTAGGATTCCGCCTCTCATCAAAGGAGCCGGAATTAATCAATGCCACAACCCCATGAGATCCGACAGATTGCGCGTATTTCAGCTCCTGCTGGAATGCCCAGCTGCGCGATAGCAATCACCTACTGAGACCGGGGATGGGGGTGCAGTACTGTTGATATGTGTGGGAACGGGCCTAAACGGGGATTCCAAAGATGGTTTATAATGCATAAAAGAAATGTCAGGAATGTGTTACACTGTAATAAAGAAATAAACCCATGTATAAAAGGCCAGGCCACAGAGATGCAGTTGGAGCACCTCGAGACGACACCCTGCTTGTCTGATCTGACGCGATTTCCTTCGAAGAATAAATCAGTTTCCTGCTTTCCAATATCCAGCGCCCGCCTCTTTATTTGATAATTACGATTGAATTAGAGGCGACTAACGCCAAAGCAGTGCTTGAGGATATCTGGGGAAAATCTGCTTTGTGCAACAGCCATAATCCCACATCCTCTCCCCATATCGAGACATACTAGGAATGCTGTTAAGTTGACATGACCAAACACAGTTCAGGTCCCCATGCATGCCTCTAAATGTTGTTCAACTAGTTTAGAGTTGGAAGGGAACCTGAGAAACAGAATAGGAGCTCTTTGTTTATACACATACTTTCGTGGGGGCACTTGCTAGGTTGACATGGCAGTTAAAACTGCTCGCAGACCCTGCAGTAGCACATCTGGGACACCGTTGAAAGGCTGCGTGTGGGGTGGCACAGTCAGTGCCGCAGGCACACTAGCAGCATTTGATTTACAAGCCATGGGCACACATTGTGCATTGTACTAGGGACTTAGTAGTAAATCAAAAAAGCCAATCATGGAAACACCGATCCATAATCACAATTTACATGGAGCGAATATGCACGTTAGAACTTAATAGCAGTGGAAAAGGGCCCAGAGACCTAAAACCAAGAAAAACAGAGTCAAAAACGGGAGTCCAAAAAGCAAATAATCTGGGGGTGAACCAGCTGAAAAAGCCAAGTCTAACATTCAGCAGTGCACAGTAACTTTCTGGGTCATCAGCAGCATCTGTGCCATCATCTTCCTCTTGCTCATGGTCATCCTTCTTCCCCTCTTCTCTGTGCTTGGACCTTCTGATTCATTAATGGTCAAACAAAGGCTTACACTGTAATGTCTGTGTGATTTTGTGTCATGTCTCTTCCAGAATGCTGGATTTGTTCAGTGCTTCAACGTCTAAGCCATTGTGCCCTTGTGGAGGAAAAGGACGAAGGTGGATAGGGCTTGATGAAAATAACATTGCATCCCAATTGGAAGAAACGCAGCAGGGATGCGATCACTTCTTGCTCTACATGACATCCTTTAAACGTTGTGACACCCAGAGAGTGTCAAATGTTGTCAGAGGGTCAGAGAGTGCTACAAAAGGGAGCAAGCCTCTGTCTCAGGGGTTAAGGTCTGTGGCAGCATTACTGTGACAGACATGGTGATACCATATTATTTTTGCCACAGACAAGACCTTACTTCTTGCATTTTTGAGGTAGTGCCTCGTTGTCTGTACTTCTTGCTACTCTCAGGTTGGAAATCATTGGAAGGACTTTAGCTGTTTATAACTGTCTCTTCTATTCACTCACTTATTCATGTTTTGATTGAGCACTTGTATGCCTGTAGGCTTCATGAAACTAGGAGTACTAAGAGGAAATGGAGGAGAGAAGGGACCACCAGAAACGGAATGCTTCAAGACTCTTAAATTGGCCACAGGTGGACATCTGCTTCAGGGATATTGGGAGACCCTTCCAGAGCTGGGGACCTAACACTTTTGGATCTAGGTACCCTAGGGTCCTTGTGGCTCCACCAGTTTGCAGACCACCAAAAAACAGTACAGCAAACCATGATGCCACTACAACCTGATCGTACTTGACTGCCCTTGTTTTCTCTCTGCAGGACAGGAGGACCTTACGGCCTTGTGAGTTACCAGTCCAAAAAGACAATTTTAAACGTAGATGGCGACAGCATTTCTTCTCCTAACTGTGGAGACAAGTTATTTTTAGGATGAAATGCGTTTAGGATTTACATTCGATGAGAATGACTTTCGACTACTGGCGGTTATGCAGACGGTAACAACACGTTTCCTTTGTTTTACTCGAGAAAGTTTAGGATCACATAAATCCACATTTTATGGTTGTGAGACTTACATTTTTAAGGCAGTCTTGCTTTTGAGTAGCCCAAAATACTGTTTCAAAAAGAGCACCACATCTGAAAAACATAATGTTCTGCTAATGCATAACATCTGAACCATATACTTTTCACTCCCTACCATCTTCTTAAGGACTTTTATATCGGTGCTTCAGATTTGTTTCCAAATATGAAATGAGCATTTCTACATATGTAAATCCAGATCAGTAGTCTAAATTTAAGTATATACATTTGCAACCAATGTTATAATATCGACACTTCCTTGCAATATGCATATCCTCAGGATCATTTTCAGACACATTTATTTCTGCATTTTCTACGTGTCATGCAGCAGGGCATAATGTCGTATTATTTATTAAGTTTGGGGTCAATTATAGCTGAACTTTTGACATTCTTAACTTTCCTGCAGCAATTTGAAAATAAAGTACATTTCCAGACATTTTGTCTCCTACCTGCAGCACTAATGAATGACCCGGGGCTAGATTTGTTAAAAGGAGATTTTTGGAGAGAAAGTAAAAGCTGCAGACCATGTAAGTCAGGTGTAGCGAATATCTCTCTTGAAAAATAACCTTCAGCATGCACAATGAGCCTGAAGTGGATGAGCAGACTACTTGAATGGTGGCTAATTTGGATAGGAAAGGGTACACCGCGTCTAAGCATGCAAATTAAAAGTGTGATCGTGTGTGCACAGAAAGCTGTCTCAGCTGACTGGGAGGATGCTGTGACCTGACATATTGTAGGCAACCCCTACTTCCTACATTTCACAAAATTGCAAAAGAAAGCTATTTAGAGGCACTCTATCAACATGACACAGTGGCAACCTTTGAAACATAAAAAGTATCTTCGCATGGGATATTGGTATCATTAAGTTCACCCTTCTTTATCCCCCTCACTGTCAGTTGCCAGCATTTCATCACCTCACGAAGTGCTGCCTCGGATTTTGTTTTTCTGCATTAATGAACATTATTCGTTCCATCGCTGCTGCTGTCTGAGCCATGTGAACGTTGCGGGCGCGGTGCCAAACGGTACGCAGGCGGTGCGACAATGCAGTGAAAGGCCTCTTTTTCAGTTATTTTGCTTATTACATTGCCTTCTTGTCCTTAGCCTCGCGTCCTGGAAAGCGTGCTTTCTCACAGCGCCGGCCTTTGGTTCTCTGCGCTCCAACAGCGAGCAAGAAACGTGTTTCCAGAACCCAGCAAGAACTGATTGTAAGATCTCGTTATAAAACACTCCTTCGTGGGCTCTGCTGACGGCGCCCAATTTTACCCAAAACAGTTGCTGTTTAAACGCTGACGTCTGCGACCTTTAGCGGCTCATTATTTGCTCTTCTCATTTCCGGTTGTCACCCGCCGGAGTACCTGCAGGTAACCGAACTCCGGCAGCCGAAGTATGCCTTTAGAGAAGGATGTAATTATGTCGCAAATAACAGGTAAAATGGAACATTTAGTTGCTAAGACCGCTGCAGCTGAATGTGAGGAGCGGAACCACCGAGAGCGTATTTCCAATAATTTGCTTTACGTCTTGAGGTAATGTTCTTTGAATAGCTAATAGGGTTCAATTCAATTTCCCTATCGCAGTTGGGACAGCATGGCATTGCCTTGAGCTTTGCTTTTCTTGAATTCAGCAGTCTTATAAATGCGGCAAGGGCGCTCGCTTTTGAACAAGAAAACTCATCTGTGCGCATCAGAGCAATTTTAGGACTTTCAAGGGTGTTCAAACTGTAATGGTGGTGACACATGCAAACTGCCCTGTCAGGTGAATTGGCTTAACACGGTTCTTCATATTATATATTAAGTGACAGAGGTAAAATGACATTTTACAGTCCCAAACCCTGTAATTTGCAAACTAACAGGACTTGCTCACACAAAATGACTGTTTGCTATGCATTAAGACTATTTTTCCAGTCGAAAAAGCTTTTCCGACTTGCGCAACAGATTTACGGACCCACTCCAAATAGCAGTTAGGAAGGGGCATAAGAGAGGAGTGATTTGGAGTGGAATGTATCAATAGTTTCCAACTGCAACTGGGGTCACAACCCATTGTAAAGTTACAGACTCCTCAAAAGAGGCGGTAATAGATTCACTAAAGGGAACCTGTCCCTTTTGGACAGTTTTATTTTTAGGAATCATGTCAGGCAACCCCAGGGGTAGTAGCCAGTGGTCCGGGCACAACTGCCTGATCCTTCAATTTTTTAAAGCAGCACCAGTTCCTAAAAGGAACAACGGCTGCTTAAAATTTCCCATTTGGAACACAAAAAAAAGCAAAGAGATGTTGGCTTTCTGTGCTTTGCAGGCCGCAATCCCTGTCTTTGGGGCAGTTCATTTTGTGACCATACTGTGACTGGGGAATTGAGGTGCAACAGTCACTATTTATATGGTCAAGTTCTGAGAAATTGTAATTTTGAGATGGATTGATCGGGGAGGCCAGAATTACAGTAATCTAGGTGGGAAAGAGCAACAAGACCTCCCACCTGCCAAATCTGAGGGCCAGATTTTCATCAAGAGCTTTACTTGGGCAAACCCAGTGAATCATACATTCTGAATTTGGGGAAGGGAAAGAATGTACTTAATCAAAGAAAACTCCTAAGTTATTTGCCTGATCCACAGGGATAGGACTAGTGACAAGTAGAGTAGACCATAGTCCACAGACCAAGATTCAGCAATGTCTAATATAATCAGTTCTGTCTTGTCTTCATTTAGTTTCAAAATATCCATCCACCCATCCTTCCTTTCTCAGCTGTTTACTGAACAGGCTCTTCATTCACCATTCACTCCACCCTCCAACCAGCCTAAAATCATCCAATCGTTGGCACTTTTAGCTTATCAGTCATTTCACCCTTCCATCCAGGCATTATTGCACTCATCTATTCTTTTACCCTTCCACCCATCCATTCACCTATTGCTCCTTTCACCTTTCTCTCCACTCTTTTACCCATTTATGTCTTTCACATTTCCATCCATCCATGAATCTTTTTACCAATCCATCCATCTTTTCACCTATCCTTGTTGTTACGTTTCCATCTATCTATTCTTCAGTGAGTCACCTTTTCTTTTATCTTTTTACATTTCTTTCCAACTTTCCATGTTTTAACTGTTCATCGGTCACTCCTTTAATTTTCCTTGCCTGCTTAGACCCATTTGCTTCACCCTTTCTTCCTTTAAATCTTAATTCCTGTACTTACTCTTAATTCCTCCACTCTTTATTTCACCCTTCATTTTTTCCCTCTTCTTTCTCCCCAACTTCTTACTATTCCTCCCTTCATTTCCTTTTCCCCTTCTCTTGCACATCCACTCTTTTCTATATGCCTTTGTTTCCATTGTTTTGTCTCAATTTTCAATTTCTATGACACTGTCACAGTAATGTATCTTTATTACTCTGATTCTCCCTACTTCATTCAAATACTTACATTAAGGAGTCAGCCTTTCTAGTGTTGATTCATCTGCGGTTGAGATGTGGGCTTGGTATGATACAGGATGAGTTTTTAGCGTGTGTGCCCTTAATGAGAACACATCAGGAGGTAGTGGTCATGTAAAAATCTCTAGTTTGAGGAATTTAGGAACCATTGCAAAATGTGCCTTGTTTGAGCAGGCAGCTAGGGCATCCTCCTCGTAGATCAATTACTGAGACAATGAAGAGAGATTCAGAGTAATGAAGATTACTGGTAAGTAATCCAACCAGTCCTTAATTGCACATCCTTGGTCCAGTAGATAACCAACTCATGTTGCAGAAACACTGTTACACAATTAATGAATACGGTTGGAGGGATGCACCTTGAGATATTAAGTAAAAATTGTCAGGTCAAGAAGGGACGTGTGATAAAGATGGGTGTAGGTGATAGTCACTATGCATGGTGGTGGACCAGGATTAAATCTCCGACTCACCCCACAGAGTAGTGTGCCATCAGCTTCATGCACACCACATGCCTCATAGGCTGTCCATGCTGGAAGCCATGGTCATAGGGCAAGTCAATGACATCACAAAATGTTACTTTACAACCCCTTTTCTTCCTTTACAATTGTCAATGTATCATAACAAGATGCTCTTAATAGGCCTCGCACTGGTCAACTGTCATTCATACACCTTAAATGATAAATCATTATAATATAATAGTAACACCTGTATGAACAAAATATTCTCACTTGCCTAATACCATATATTCAACTATGAATCTTAACATTCACACATCTCATGACAATACCATGCACCAACAGTGAGTGTTTCATGACATTGAAATAGAAACTGGATATAAAGGCCACCATTTGTGCGCTTATATGTCTCAAATCAAGGGGGTATTTAAGAATGAGTTGAAATGGGCCATTTATAATAAAAAGTGAAGGAATGTGGTATTGCTGTTGGCAAAGTCACCTTAATTTCCACCATCAAGAAGAGCAATTTTTTGGGGTTCTGAGGCTGATGGGAATAGAGTCAAAGTGCTATCTAAATAAGGGAAGGCCCTTTAAATGCCCTTTCTCAGAGTAGACCTTGTGTCTGGACCGTCTTTGAAAATATGGTTGTCTTGGGGAATATCACATGCAAATTTCCTCCACATCCTGAGCTAACCCTATCCAATGTAGGAGTTAGTGTATGTGTGACCTTAATGCACTCATAAGTGGCAGATTTTCAGCATTGTTAAGGCAAAAATTCCACTAGTGTGCATTCTTCCAAAATGGCTACTGCAATGCACGTGGGAACAGTCACTGAGGAAAAACGTCCACCTCAGAAAAGGAGAACTCAAAATTTTGCAGCATAAATGTTGTCATCATATTACATACATTATCTATAATCTCAGATTTCCACCTTCGGAAATGCACCATCTCTCATTTCACCATAATGCCACCGGCTTTGTCTATTTGAACCAAGTGAACACTCCCTCTTTTAATCATATCTCTACTGATAGTTACATGATGAGGCTCCCCAGAAGAGTTACTTTCACTCTCACATTTATCTATTGATCCATCGATCCATTGATCCTTTGGTCTTTTGATCCACCCACCCATCCCTCCATCCATCCATCCATCCATCCATCTATCCATCCATCATCCTTTCTCCTCTTCACTCATACATTCAGCTAACCAGCTTTTCATTCTTCCATCCAATGTTCAATATGTCCATGCATCATTTTAACCTTCCCTCTACTTACTATGTATTCATCCTTTCTCCTTTCGGTGCCCCAACCCATCCATCCATACAGTAATCCTCTAATCATTACATCATTTAACCCATGCTTCCTATTAATTTTCCATCCATCCAGTCACCTATCCTTCCTTTCACCCTTTCATCCATCCTTTCACCCATCCTTTCACCCACTACTGTCTCCATCCTTGAGTTTTCCATTCATTCATAAATTCTTTCACCCATCCACCCACTATTTCTCCCATCTGTCTACCCTTTCACAACTCCATCTATCTATTAATTTATCTTCCCTTCATACACCATTAATTCTACCGCTTTACCATTCCTTATCCAATTCCTTATTTTCACCATTCCTTATTCATTCTTTTGACATCCTTACTTCCTAACTACTAACAACATTTGTTTCACCATTTCTTTCTTTCAGCTTCTTTTCCTTTAAAATTTTTTCCTATCTCCAATCTAAATTTTCACCTTTCATTTCTACCTTTCTCCTCTTTTCCTTCTCACCGTCTTTTGTTATCTGTTCCTTACATTTTTCTCACATGTTGGTGGCAGCATACTGCATAGTGATCAGTAGGAGTGAACAGGTCCTTTTCAACCTATGTCACTGGAGTGCGGCCTACCATCCCACTCACCTGTTTAATGTTCTGCTGCTGTGTGCTTAGCTCAATCTTGAACCACATCAGTTAGATGTAAAATGCTGTGCAACACAGGAGTGAAGACTCTGCACTGGACATATATGTGCCTGCAAAGGGTACAATACAGGGATGGAGCAGTGCTGTGCAGTGTGTCCATGGTGAGGGCATGTGTTGGGTATATGTATACCTGTGAGCAGTACATTATATGAGAGATGTAGAGCTGTGCTTGTGCAGTACATGCATGGTGAATGTGTGTGCTAGCAGTGTGTGTGCTTGCAAGTGGCCCACCATGGCACAATAAAGAAAATCAACAAGTACCGAGCAGTGTGCAAAGTGAATATGTGTGTTGAATGTATGTGTGCCTGGGGTGGCACAATGCATGGAGGTACCAGTACTGGTTAGTATGTGTGATGAGAATGTGCATTGAGTGCAAGTGTGCCTGTAATGTTAGGTTACATGGAGGGCACTGGGTTCCATTATGAGGAGCCCTGATCGGACTGGTGAAGACTTAAGGAGGTAGAGGAATCTTTGCAGACAGATTTATAGATTGCTGCATTCCTGTGAGCTAAGTGGGACACATTGGAGAAGAGAGAGCGATAGACTCCCCCGTACACTTCAAAGTGTGCTCTGTGATTCAGTGAGAGATCACAATGAAAGGGCCTGGACACATCTTAGGAAGGAAATGGGGCTGATAAGGGAATCACAAAGAGTAGGGCTGGGAACCCCGAATTAACTATTTGATGCACATATCACTTTGACTGACATCCAGGTGTGAACTCTAGTCACTCCTATACCCTGTGTTGTTGGACTATCAATTTTGGTGTCTCTCCTGCTGTGACAGACAGCCTTTCAAGAAGAAGAGGGAGTTTGCACTTCAAAAGAAGCAGAACCCCAACATAAAACTTTAACGACTCTGACCCTAACTCACATTTGGTGGTTGGTAATGGACTATAGGAAGGGGAGGTTGAGACACCAAACATGTTTAATCTGTTGAGCATCCCAGTGGGTTATGTAAGGAGGGGAAGCTTTGCAAGGTTTCTGCCTGTCAGCAGGACTGGGGGCCCAGGCTGACTTGTCTCCATTCTGGATTATGGGGACATCACCCAAGGAAACCAAGAACACCTGCTCTGGAACCTGGAGCACCAGCACCTGCTTGGTTGCCAAGAATAGTGTGCCTTGTGTGGAAGAGGAGCTTGATGAAAGGAGCGAGGTTCAGTTGGGAGCCCAGCCAAGTGGACTCCCAGTGTAAGGTGTGAGGAGACAGCATCTACACTAATCAGGTCATTGCCCATATGTAGTGTCAGTTGGCAAACCCCATATGCCAGGAAAGGGATGCTGTGAACTGAGATGGGTGATAAGAACAGCGCGGTTGTGGCTAAGCCTGGATCATTGAAGGGAAAAGAAATAATGGAAAATGGAGGAATAAATAACAAAATATTTCAACACATAAGAGACTACCAATGTTCCTGTGTCAGTGGCCTTAGTCCACCATTCTAATATTGTCGCTTATAACTACCCTCACTATACACAGAGGATGTGGCTACATATTTTATTTATAGTAATCACAATTGGTTATTTTCCGTAATTTTTTGGGTCTATTATATACACTATACACACTTATACATACATATGTACACAGATATATACAACACTACAAACACAAAACCAAATATCACTTTGTGCACAAAACAAATTACAATCAATTTCTTCTTCACCCAACAAAAAAAATGTGTTAAGTGTCCTCCTATACACTCTAGAAGGTACACAAAGAGGTAGTCAGACACAAATGTTTCCAAGGGTAATTGCACAGAACCTGAAAAAAATGTGTCAAATGGTTATGAATTCCAAAACATTTAAACATAAGGACTCCTCTGTAATGAGCATCACATGATCACAGCACTACGGCGTCCCCATATCTAGGTGGGGACACCAATAAAGTTGCTGCTGAAGGAGCACTGATACCCAAAACCACCATGGTGGAAGCATGTACACCAGTGGAGTCTGTGCCCAATTTACTAAGTACTTTGGCAATCCTGTATGTGAGGAGAGCCTGCTGGTACCTAGGTTGCCAAGAAGTATTTGGGTCATTGCCCTAGGTAAAGACTAAGGATGCATTTGGAGGGCCAAGCCCGTACAGCCAGAAAACTGCCCCTGATACCACAAAGACTGCAGAGGAAGCAGAAGATTATGACTCACCCTCGCTGGGCTTCAGTTGAGAGCTGAAAAAAGGATTGCAAGCTGGGAGCTGCTTCGATAACTGGAGATCCTGGCAGCATCACTCAAGAGAGAGAGCCTGTGCCACCGGCTGCTGCTGCATGGTCACGAGCAGTAGAACTTCTCTGAGCAAGAGTAGAATTTGTGGATGCCCGCACTGATGACACCCCTACAGGGCTGAACATTCCCGTGCTGCAGGAGTGGGTAAGATGTGAACTGGACCTGTTGGCCCTTGGGGGCCTCACTGCTAAAGGTGCTACGTCATAATAAACCCTTTTGACTAATTCCTGAAGAGTCAAAGGGGAAACCTTGAGTATGGCCTATTAGTGTGCATTCCCTAGAAGTGGCCACTAAGGGATGGCCTCAAGATGTTACAAAGAAGAGGGTAGAACAGGTATTTGCCTGACAACTACTAGAGCCCTGGCTTCAAGGGGACCGTGTTATTTCTTGTGCATATCATTATTTCTTTGCATGTGTAAAGTTAAAAATAAAATACTTCATTTTCTTATAAAAGCAAGTATCTGACTGAACATTGATTTAATGTTTGTACTATTTGCAGTTTGAGTTATGTGTTGTGTTCACTTTCCTTTAGCTACGCTTCTCCCCCATGAGAGCCTTTGTCTGCTCATCCACAGCTACCACTGAAAGTCAAGTGCAGAAGGGGTACCTGGCCCAGTAGGCCCACTGTCGGTCGGGCCACGGGACTTCAGGAATAAAAAGCCACGGTTCCGCTATGAAACTGGTTCTCACAGCGCTGTTCAGCTCTCTTCCATTCATACAGCACAGCAACTTGCCTTGAGGCATTGCATGAACTTTTAGTAAATCTTCTGCTAAATGTCTCATAATTGGAGGTGTGTGAAATTCGCATACTTTCCCTTTTGTGTAACTTCATAGAATTTCAGAAACATTATGCAAATCTGGAATTTCAGCACTATATTTTTATGAAAAGTGAAACTTCAAACCCAAAATGGATGTATTTTGTATTAAACAACAGTGCAAAAACAGAAATGTCCTTACAACAGATTCTTTCATTCCCTTCATTTGTGATGTTCATTCATGATAGGATATTTGCTTGAACAGTCTTGAAATTCCATTATGTGGTGTAATAGAGTCATTTTTGCATAGCAAGTGTGACATAAAATGCCAGAAATTATGCATGATTACACTGTCATAAGGAAAATTTCACCCGTGCCTATTCATAAACCTTGTCCCTTCCACCTAAATTGGTGCTGTAAGAAACTAGGGGCCCGATTCACAAAAGTAATCTGAGACAAAATCCTAACTTTACAACTTTTGGTATTCACAAAGTGCATTTAGGATTCCTAAATGCCCTTTGTGAATACCGAAAGTTGTAAAGTTAGGATTTTGTCTCAGATTACTTTTGTAAATCGGGCCCTAGACTATTAGTTGTGTAGAATTTGAGTTATTCACAAGTAATATGTCTGCAAGATTCTATATATTGGGAATGAAGTACCCCCATTGTAGTATTTGACTCTCTCAGGGTGATGAAGCAGAGTAATCCAAGTCTTACTCAGGGGAGGGTTTGTGGACTAGTGTTAGAAATAGGATTTCTGGTAGCCTAAGGCTTGCGCCAAAGCCAGGCAGAAACCACCTCTCTAGTCTGGGCAAGGGAGGTACGTGCCGAAGATAACTCCTGCTCACACCCTTGGTAGCTTGGCACGAGCAGTCAGGCTTATCCCAGAGGCAATGTGTAAAGCATTTGCGCAACACACACTGTAGCAACACACTAGGCACACTACAAAAGGAACTCCACACAAGGTTATATCAAAAATAGCCTTTGTATTATCATGAACACATTCGAAACATAATCACACATTTACACTGTGCCAACTGGCCCTAGGCAATATTCACAGGGGATTATATACAGGACCAGGCCAATCGGGCCACGGGCAGAACCATCAAAATGCAGGTAGTAAATATAAAACACAACCAGTAACTATTGGTGCCATAATGACCTAAGCATTATCACATTAGCCTTAGACACCATCCTAAAATATCATAGCATGACATTAGGCATAAACGCATTAGGCCCAAACCTCATTAGCATAAACGCATTATGCAGTAGGTATCACCAGCATAAACACATTATGTAATCATCCCATAAACATAAACACAATACACATCAGTTATGGTGCATAAACATCTTAGCATAACTCACATTAGGGCCTTGCGCCCTATCACCATCATAACACTGAACCCGGCCAACTGGCCTTTTACTCGACCCAAATGTGCCCTCTGCCCAGAAATTTCAGGGCTTACTCCAGGGCTTTCCAATTGGCCCTCTGGCTGCCAATGCAGCGAGCAAAGTGCACAATTGTGCTGAGGCGTGGGGTGCAACTCACCCCTATCTTATCACCAAAAATAATAGCCCCCAACCTTGCAGTTGCCCGCAATTGTGGTGCAGCTGAGTACAAGAATGAGCCCTGGCACTAACTGTGCCTCAAAAGTCCCCTTTACTGGGACCCTCCAGGTGCAGCAAAAGGCACTACTCCGCTCAAAGGGGAAATCAGCACTCACTGTGCTTCTGGAGCGGTCTGCGCTCTTGCGGTGCTGCTGTAAAAACAAGCACTGCCCTCCACCATGCCTGGGGAACACTAAAAATGCTCCAAACTCAGCCCCCGTACCGGGACTCTTCTGGTGCCTCTGGCGGCACCTGCACTATTTCAGAGGGCCCCCACTGGCAGTAAGAAGACACAGGCCCCTCTGAGCCCCACTCACCGGGGCTCTCTGTAACAGCTCTGCCTCCTCTGGCCTCCACTCACTGGGGGCTTCTTGTAGACACCTCCGGTCTCCAACTTGCAGGGCTCTCTCCTCTTCTGGAGGCATGTGGGGCTCCCACAGCTCAGGGAGACGCCAACTTCAAGACTTCTTCCCGACCCTCCGGACTTCCTCTGTCTCTCTCTGCTTCTTTCCCCGGCTCCACTCACAACCAAGCAGTTTTGCCTTGCTTCCGGGTCGCACTGGCAGTGGCCCGGTTGCACCTTCTCTCGACAGCTCCTGAGTGTGGGGTGGGCAACCGTCCGTAAAATAAAATACTCATGTGGCCCTGGCACCCACTCTTTACTCAAGACGCAGAATGGGCTCCCGCTGTAAATTAAACAAAAAGCGGCAATGCAGGGTAGGCTCCAGAGTAGAAAAGAGCATGTAGAGGTGGGGTGGGCACCCTGCCCTCAAATAAACATCAGGGCGGGGTGGGCACCCGCTCCTCTGGCGAAACGCAGGGTGGGCCTCTGCTCCTCCAGCAAAATGTGGGGTGGGCACCCGCTCCTCCAGCAAAACGCAGGGTGGGCACCCGCGTCCTGGCAATGTGAGGGTGAATCCTCACATCCGGATTCCCTTAGCGCACAAAATATTACTTTTTAACATACAGATGACAAAATACCATGCATTAAAATTACAAATATGTACAGCGGGTGGATGGAAATTCCTTTGGTGACACTCTAATGTCACATCACACCCTTAGTGGGTCCTGAACCCTTACCACAATGCCCCCCAACTATATCATATGCAATATCACAATATAAGGTAACATAATCATAAATAAGGCGGACCATCCGGTTTTGTCAAGGTGCCACCACTAGTTGCATTTGGCATTGCACCAACATTCAAATTAATGGAAACTGCTCTACATGTCAAAACCTGTCATTATAATGGTAAACTTTGCATTGTCAGCATCAATATGTTAAATATAGCTATGTCATACGAAAAGTGTGTCTCAGAGCCTTTCATTTACCAATATCAGACAGCCATTGCGTCATAATACCAACCACAAGGGGTCCACCCACTCTACTGTTTAGGAGCAAACTCTCCAGCTCTGGGAGTGCTTAAAACTAATGTGAGCCCTCTCTGGGGTCACAACTTCAATACATCCGGTGACTTAGGCTGTCTTTCATCAGAAACAATCCTGGGATGCTGCTATACCTCTTGCAGCCCAGCCCCCACAATGCATTTGGAAACCACTGGTGGGGCTCCTGCTGCTCTGACACACTGCAGAAGTATCCATATTCAAATTGTAGGCCCGTCACAGGGTATTGTGAGGGTCTTCAGGCCGAGAGGAGGGAATTCCCCCTGAGCTGGTGGAACGCTCGTTGTGTTTCTGTGACCCCATGCAGTGGTCTTTTGCACCTTTTTGTTCTGGGTATCCCTGTTCTACCCAGAACATGCAAATGTAGAAAAGGACGTTGGGGCTGTGTAGGTGCCAGCAACTTTCTTCTGAGCTCAAGCCAGGTGGGAGCCGCTTTCCCTCTCTGCTCCTGTCCATGTTTGAACCAGTCCCCTGGCCCCGATGCCCAGAGGGGCATAATGTAAGCATGTATGCTTCCTCCCCATAGGGACTTGAAAACAGAAAGATGCACTGACCCCTGGACCCAGTCCCACACTGGGGGCATTTTCAAAACATCTGGCTTAGCGATATGTGCTTTGTTTCTTCATTTCTTTTCACCTGGAGCCTAAACTTCAAAGGCCCATTTCTCTGACCCCATCAGGCCAGTTTGAACACATGTGTGCTCATGTTGCTCCTGGTAATCAGCCCAAGCTCAACGAGGATTTGCATCAGGCCTCCAGGTCCCTAAAGAACACTTTGTAAAGGGGGGGGGGGGCGTTGAGGGGGGTTGTGTTCCAAAGCCTCTCCAGAGCACTGCAAATCAGAATATTCTTCTTGACACACTTTCCAGGTCTGGCAGCCTACTGGATACTCAACCCCTTCCACGCTGATGACGAGCTCAGCTCGTCATGAGGTACACCTCTCGTACGCTCATGACGAGCTGAGCTCGTCATGTAATGCGGTATTTACAAAACTTCAGCGCACAGCGGGAAAACCGCTAACGCGGATGCTGTTAAGAGTGTCAGTGGAGGCAAATGCATTTTAAAGGCATTACCAATTAAACCATCAAGATCCACCAACAGATCAACTGCCCCAGCTGTTTATCAGGGGGCATAATGGGGCCAGCAGCACAGGCACAGGAGAGATCCATGCTAGTCCAAGTTGGCAACTAGAGTTAAAGCCCTTTGGTCCATCATTGCAGTGGCATCAAGTGGTTCTCTGTCCAGAAGGGCATTCTTTCGCTTGTGTTGCTCCCAGGTGCAATGTCTTCTCAAGTGAGGCTAGAAAAGTCTAGAAACCAGGTACAGCTGGCCAATCCTAAAGTGCCACATAATCACTTTAATCATGACCCAACCCCCTGGCACAGTATTTGGGGACATTTAAGATGAGGACATCAATTGGTCTATGGAAAGACCTTCACTGGGAGCCTCAGTTCTTCCCTCAACTGACACAACTATCTGACCCCTTCCCACAAAACGTTAAGGGAAGCCCCTCCTTTGTTCATCTCTATGTCAGATGCCTCTAACTGTGATGCGGACCGCATTTCTGCCAACCCGTGTCACAATGAAGGGAATGGGGGAATGGACAAAATATTAAAGAAACTAGATCTGGTCCATTGGCTCACTGGACACCTTTTTTGGTGGTTGCCAGCTGGGTGTCTCCCTTGACGTAATACTAGTTGTGCATTGAGGATGTGGTGCACTATATGATATAAACATAAACAGAATTACCCACAGAGCATCACACCTAATGCAAGCACTCCTCTGCACAACTCACCACACTCACTTCAATATCTGTATTACCTATTCATGCAACCAGATCAGCGGGTAGTCTAGGATCTTAGCTCAGGAGGATGGCAGGCTGTTGCCTTCAGTTAAGTCACTGAATAATTACCTGAGGGAACGGAGCCCTTCTCTGATCAGATCAGGAAGAAACAATTAGTCAAGAAAGAGACCCATGTTCATAATTTCATATTCAGCACGAGTAAACAGGCAAGGTTTAGAGACGACTAGTAGAGGTCAAGGACAGCCTGACTAGAAATCAGCATAGTACCTAATCGGAGGTTTCCAAAAGTAAAAATCCCCAATATAAAGTAGGAATCATAACCCCATTACAGGCTAATCAAATAATTACTCAGCCGAGCTTTGCAGACGACAAGGACGTTTAGTATAACGCAGAAGGAATAGAAACCAAAGTCCAACCATCAGCAGAAATGATCAACCTAAAACTGTGCAAATCACAACATATTAATCTGCAAAGCAGTAATAAAAATGAGGCGACATCCCAGTCAACAACCCACGACTTAACTCACAGCAACACACAAATCTGTGATGGGCTGTCATTCGGAGCGGAAAGCATAAGAGGTATTTCTGGCATATCAATCACCAGAAATTGTATCCATGAGGCTGTTTCCCCCAAAACAAAGCATCAACACAAAGAAATGAAGGATTACAGAATCTAAAGAACGTAACTGTGGAAAGATCACCAGAGCTGACTCGATTAATCGCCAACTACGGAATCTGAGAACCAAATCCAAATCTCACAGAGGAAAGTGCAAAAGTGCAATGAAATAATGAAAACTCAAAGTCACAAAATCGCCACGGCAGCAACAAAGACGCAATATGCTCTCAACTCCATTTTACTTGTTAATATAGATCCAAGGGATACTTCGATGTCTTCAATAGAGGGAACCCGCTTCGACTCTTTAAGGCACACCCTGCGCTAAGCTTTATACCCTCAGAAGATATACACAAAATCGGCTTCCCTGCATCAACAGTCTCGACCGTATGATACAACTCTTGTGACTTGGAACAAAGATAGGCATGATTTTGCAAATCGGGCAATAAGTGTAGAAAATCCACGAACATTATTATACCCTATCCCATGAACATGGAGCAAACCTGTGCGGCAGAGCCGACGGTGCAGCCTTGCCCCACAATTGAAATTTTCAAACGAATTTGCAAAAGAAACAGACAACGGGGCCGCCTGTGCGTCACTTTTACCCGTCAAAAGTGACGTATAGGCGGGCTCTACATGACTCTGCTATCTGACGAATCCAGCCACAGTAATACTGAGAGCAGTCATGATGTAGCAGGGTCTAACTGCACTTCGTCCTGTGTAAATCCAGTTATACTAAAATCGATCCTAACGTACTGTCACCTAATTAGTGCACCGTGGAAGGAAAGTCACAAACAATTTATTATATATATTTTTTTGCTCCTGGAGTGCGACCGGCCTCCAAAGGGTAAAAAACATCGATGTTGGATTTGAAATAATCAAATCACTCAACATTTTATGTTGCTAGGAAACGTGGTGCGCTAAGCTCGAACCCATGGATGGTTTGCAATTATCGTATATTCGGTATCTTAAAACAACAGAAAAAAAGTGGGCCTCCTGACTGGAGGTCTGACAAAATACATAGCGACGGCACTAGACCGTAAAGAAACACCGATCTCAATAGATATATTTAATTTACAAGTAATTCTCTCTGGGTACATAAAACACACGCCTCAGTCAGTGTATGTTGTAATAATAACAATGTTAGTCCGGCTTCACAACCCTAAGAAAAAAGCAACAGCACAAACTAAAGAGGATCTATAAAGGTAAAGGAGCAATGCATAGGAGCAGAATGTTTACTTATTGGGCACTTCAACATGAATCTATTAGCTGGAAGTTCATGCTACGAAGATATTGAAGCCTAGGACTCTGCCATTGTATACTGGATTGTGCATTTTCAAATAAAAAATGTAAGCGCCTAAACAGAAAATTAGTAATCTTCTTGTATAATCCATACGTTTGTTGTTTAATGCCAGGTTCCCCTCAGGCAATCAGGCCAATCCTACAAGACTATCTAATCATAGCCCAAAGCGCCTCGAGCACATTTTTGCAAATCTGTAAGTATTTGAATACATAAATGACTCGAATATAATGGAAACGTTTGACAGACACCATTTTGTGCAGAAAGAGGAATTGGCTCTCAATATTCTGTGCCACGACATAGATTTAAACCAAGGCAAATTTGCAGGCTTGCACGAAAAAAAGGCTAATATTGGAGTTAATATGTCCAAAGAAAATGAAAGAGTGTGATAACACACACATGAAGAAATGACAAAATAGTATGGCTTCAGTCCTTCACAACGACAAGGTATCTATACAAAGGGAAACTTATTACAGCCACGCTGCAGCATGGAGTGAGTCATACCAAATGAAACAGAATCTCAATACCCCAACATCACCAGGAATGGCCACTATAAAAAGCTCAACTCCTGGTTCACCGTTGAGCTGAATAAAAATAAAAATAAACAGTGACGCAATATAAAGTATAGTAATTTTGAACAAAAAGAACTAGAGGCCTATAAAGCGCGGAAAAGAGATCATAATAAAGATGTTTGGGTGGTGAAGCAAAGACAAATGAAAAAATGAAAAAGTATGCGTCGCACTGCTGTCAATTTTCAAAACCAGCGATGCGAGGACGACTCAAAGGACAAGAACCACTACCTGTACCGCAGAAAACATTTCTGCAACTATTCCTTGGTGATTAAGAGGAGCCGTGGTCTCTACCACTAGAACCTGCAGAGTTTCAAATGGCCTTCCAGCAAAACCTTTCAAAGTAGACACGGTGCGCAAAAAAAAGATGGATTACACCCATATCTTTGTCACCCTAAATTGAAGGGTAAGCCCAGACGTGGATCCCGCTCCTGTGTCACTGGATTCAAGCTCGCCTGGCTGGTGAGGGGTGATATCCTGAAACTGCTTCCCAGGATGATTATATCCAGTTTAAGAAGGACCTAGCCTGGCAGTTCAGGTAGGACTGTTCCCACGGAGAGCTGGGCCAAGACTGATTTACATATGGCTGGGTCCAAGCTGGGGTGGTGTGGTGAGCAAACATACCACCAATTGAACCCAGATCCGTGATTGGGGGTGAATGTTTGAGTTGTCAGCATTCTGTCCATCATCTGTTCTTTTTGCTTTGATGCCCTAAGTGGGAAAGGTATGCCCAGACATGGGTTCTGTGCTCCTGTGCCACTCGATTCAAGCTAGCCTGCCTGATGAGGGGTGATACCCCAAAACTTTTCCCAGGATACTTGGTTCCGGTCCAGTTAGGATCTGGCCTGGCATTTCGGGCTGGATAGTTCCCATGGAGAGCAGGGTCAAGACTGATTTGCATATGGCTGGGTCCAAGCTGCGGTGGCCTAGTGAGCAAAAAAAACGAAGGATTAAACCCAGATCTGTGACTCGGGGTGAATATTTGATTTGTTCATCATTCCTTCCATCATATGTTCTTTTTTCTTTACTCCATAAAAAGGGGCCACGCAATTATCCATCCAACTATAGAATGATTACACTGTTAAATGCAGTGGCTAAGGAACTAAAGGTGTGGACAGAGGATCAAGGGTTAATCGTAATAAATCAAATAGGCTTTAGAGACAATTACAGTACTTAAGATATCATCTTGGCCTTGTCAGTATTAACAAAAACTCATGCTGTACCATCTGCAGCAGATCTCTATGCCTATTTTAGCAATCTCGGAACTGGGTTGACACAATAGACCGGAATATGCTTTGGTCCAAGTTAAAAAGGTGAGGAATAGACAATGGCTATCCTGCATTGTACACTGACACAGGAGTTAAGAGGAAATTGGTTGATGGTTAGTCAGTGTCCAAGAGTTTTTTTTGATAACTAGGGGCCTTAAGCAAGGTTGTATTTTATCTCCACTGCTTTTTTATCTGTTATGTTGCTGATATTACATGAAATCTGTAAAATAAAAGTGCATGCACCTAAAACTGTAGGGAGTATAAATAAGTGCTCAATGTATGTAGCTGACACTGTGATCTTTGAAAAAATGGGTGGCAGTCTCCAACACACTAAAGTGCTTTTAAACCAGTGCTTAATTTGAGCTGGTTGTTTCTGGTGCTGGGCATCGGCACTTAAATGTCAACACCAGCTCTAGTGACAGTCCACCACATGATGGCGCTATCTATAATTTTGAGATGAGCACAACAAACGTGTTTATTAGGACGATATATATTGAAAATGAACAATACCAGTCTCACACCATTATTAAAGCTTTGTATGTCCTAAAATAGTCTGAATTGTTACACTTGTAGGACTGAAAACGAAAGCAACCAACTTGTCATATGCATTGTTAAAACATGCGAATATTTTAAATGGGCCTTCCTTTAAGCCACTCTATACTGCTTTTAAAGCAGAATTATTGCCAGCATTTAAATACAGGCGTTCCCTGCCTCCCAGATCAAGATGCTAAAAATAATGCATTGAAACCTGTTTAGATGGCTTTTATCTTTGCCTTCATCTTCAACCCATGCTAAAATCCTTTTGGAATTGAGTTTATCAATTCATTCTGCATTTCAGGTGGGTCGCGTTTTGAACTTTGGCATAACTTTAAAAGTTCATCTTCGGGACCCGGTTACAGAGGGTGCATGCAGGTTTCCAGTGGGTGCCTGGCATCGAGGGCGGTGTGCCGATTTCGCCAACACCCCCCTCCCGCGGTCCTTGTGGTGATATTTTCTCACCATTCAAGTGCATTTTAATACAATTTTTGGTCTCCATAATTGAGAGTACCACAAAGGGAATTATTCAATTTCCTTTTCTTGCACTTTTTTCATTTCTTTTTCACTTTCACGTCCCTAGGTTAGGGTGGGCCTTAGCGTGCCCATACCGCCGGGGTTTAGTCCACCATAGGTCCTGACGAATGCCAGGTAACTTGACACCAACATTGGCAGAAACATGTTGACCCACTCATAATTTTATTGGAAACAGCCAAACAATTTATTTGGTTTACTTTCCAACACATTGTTTTAATATGACCAATTGATCAAGTAATAAATAATTATTTGATACAATTTAGACATTTTTAATCTCACTACCAACACTATCACCTAGCACTCACTATTCCACTTTACCCGCTCCGCAGTACATCTGGCGTTGAAGCACACTGGGGAGGCATTCGGCCTCTCCCAGTGGGGTCCGATGATGAAGCATGTCACCAACCAGGTTGGTGAGTGAGGGCCTTCTATACAAAACCTAATTGGTGTTGTATACTTACCTCTCCCCTGCTCTGGTTGTCTAATTTAGAGTTTTTTTTACACCCTTTTCTTGTTTTGAACAATAACTTTAAAAGTGCCCAGAAGACTGCACTCATTCTTTTCTTGAGAACTCATCATCTTTTTTTCATGTATTCATAGAACATTTACTTTCCTTTGACCTGGAAAATCATGATAATATGCTGGCATTGGTGTGATATGCTATGTGTATAACTGTGTGTCACTTACTTGTATTGTGGACTTTGATTGTGATCTTCAATATATGTGGTGTTGGCATCTCCATTCCTGAATGGCTTTGATCGGTCTAGTCACATGATGGATTTTGTGAAACTAATGATTTTTTTTAATCATTCTGTTGTGGTATTTAGGTCTCTGCCTCAGACTGTTATAGTTGTCTGTTCGTACAACATAAACTAATTTCAATATACACAGAGTGGGCTTTGGGCCAACCACTTGAACCTAATAAGATGACTTGTTGTCTACCTCAGTTCCTTCTTCGTGTTTTGATGGCTTTCTCTCTATTCTTGTCTTTGTTCTGCACAGGAACATTTAGATATCAAACTGGTCTGAATGGCTGACTTCTATTTTCCACTTCTGATATTACTTTCATTCAGGGAACGACTTTTCGCTTTTCCTTCAAGCATGCTCCATGCTCTCTCCCCTGTGTGCTGCTTCCTCGTTCACTTTGTCCCTCCACCCTCACCCTCTCTATGTTGTTTTCCCTCCTTACTCATCCCACATATTTTGTTTTCACACCATTAGTGGGCTTCCATCTTAAAATGCATTTTTACCCATTTCAAGATGGCCAGCTGCAATGCATATGTACACTCATGCACTGCAGACGCCCCAAAACAACAGATCTACATGCATCAATCACAAATATGTTTGAACGGGTTTGTTCAAATATTATAACTATATTCTGTAATGACTGCTTTCAATGCACACACATCCTCTGCGGCCATCTTTTGTTTCATCATGTACTTCATTAACACTTGTCTCCCATAGACTCTTAGTCACAATTTAACATAGTATCCTGGTTAAATTCCTGGTTACATTCTCCAATATGCAATGGACATGAGGGAGCCAGTACTAGACTAACTGCAATGCCATTTCAAAGATATGGGCATTCTTTCATCAGTGGCAATATGCCCACATTGATCAGTTAAAATCTCTGTTGGCCCAACTATTCACGCTTCTGCCTTATCACTCCTAAACTTAGCACATATTTTGTTTCTCCTAATCAAAGCCATAGCCTGTGACCTCTTTTCATCTATGACTTGGACAATAAAACTGATATACTGTCGAGACAACATCCCTACACTGACCACAGATGTGGATGGTGAATTCATTACTAGCTTCGATGAGGCTCACAAAACAACCCCTTTACAACCACAGTAGACAGAAGATAACAGGAGAATGAATTATTTGGTGCTCAAGCTGCAAATCTTTCTGCTGGGTAAATGGGAGGTTTGTGTTGCCCCCACATTTCAAGGGAGCACATTTCCCTCCCTCGGACCTCCAATATGCCAGGGTATCTGGGAAGATATGACAAAAGCATTGGTAAGTACGAACCACATTTAAACCAGAACACTTCCTGATATAAATATCGATGTGAATGTGCTCACAATACTGACTCTATTATACACATTTATATAATCAGAGCTGGTTTTTGATAGGGCAGAATTCCGTGTGCCTGTGGATATACTCGTGCAAATCATGCCCTCTAATCCATTCAGTAGGATGGTAGGGGGTTCAGGCTGCTGGATACTTTCCTGTTTACCATTGTTCAGATAGTTTGTTAGCTGTTTTGAAATCAGCTCAAGAATCATGGCATATTTAAAACTCTAGGGCATATTTACAAGCCCCTTGCATTGCCGTTACGTCACTTTTAACATGGGAAAAAGTGATGTACTACAGGCGCAAGGGGCTTGTAAATAAACCTTTGGATTTTGGGTATATTCCAGTGACATGATAGCAGCAGTAGATAGAATCAACAGATACTGTGTTTTATACTATTTCTTTTATTACTTTTTGTATGGAGCTCATTATTCAATTATATTGAAGCAAAAATGTGACTCTCTTTGATCCAAAGTTATAAATGGAAGTCTGGCTTTCTTCAGGGAGAAGGTGCATGGAGGACCCTCACTCACCACTAGTTGGTGACATGCTTCATCATTGGGTCCCCGCTGGGGTGACCGAATGCCGCCCCAGCGTGCTACAACGCCTGAGTTACAGCGGAGCGGGTTTGGTGGTGAGTGTACTAGTGATTAAACTCAAATATGTGTGCAAGATGAGTGAGTGCAAAGTTAAAAAATACGAGGTTAGAACCCAAACAAAATATTTAATGCGGGCAAACCCGTATTAAAGTTAAAAACGTGAAGGTCGGACAACAAATGGTCCTATATTAGGAGACCTGTGTCCTTAATTGCAATAACTGGTCAACATGTTTCTGCTGTCAAAAAAGCGGGATCGCGCAGCATTCGTCAGGACCACACCTAAATGGCACTCCGGGGGTATGTACGCGCTAAGGTACACCCTCCCGTGAGGCACTTAATGTGAAAAGTACAAAAATTAAATGGTAAAAGAGAAATTACTCACGGATGTTAACCGTGCCGGCACACTGTAGAGTACAGTAGCCTAAAGGTACCTGTAAAAGAAAGAGAAAAAAAGAACAAACTGACACTTAGAATACAAACAACAATGAAGCATGTAATCAAACTCAGTCACATGTTTTGTGGCAACACCAAGGCTCATTCATGCCCCCGTGTCATTGAGACCATAGTGTGATTACAAGGTCCTAATCCACCTTTAGTGAGGAAAATGTTAGTGTCTATGCCAAAATAGTTATCAAGCGTAGGCAGGGAAAACATGCCACCCATCCTGCTGAGTTTAAAACGGGGGCAGGCCGCGAGATGAAGTGCCTCCGATCTCAGGGACCTCGATGGGACATAGGGGATAAGCAAGTTAACGAGTGCAGGTGGCGATGAGAGCTTCATGATTTTAAAGGCCAGATAAAGCGACTTAAACTTAATTCTTTGTCTGACCGGCAGCCAGTGAAGGGTGGAAATAGTACTGGAAACAGAACAATGCCTGGGAAGGCCAACAATGGCCCGCGCCGCAGCATTCTGCACCCTTTGTAGCCTAGATGCCTCAGCCTGGTTTATCCCCAGCAGCAACGCGCTGCCGTAGTCCAGCCGAGATAGAACCGAGGCCTGGACCACGAGCTGCCGGGTGGAAGGATCAAAAAACTTAAGTATCGGTCTTAGACCTCGCAAGATGCCGTAGCAGGTGGCTGCAACCTTCTTCGTATGGCCCGTGAAGGTAAGCGCCGGATCCAACCATACCCCTAGGTTCTTTACTTCGGAAGCTGGAACGGGAGTGACGCCCAATTCTGGAGGCCACCACTGATCTCCCCAGAGCTCCGCATGTTTCCCCAAAACCAAAACTTCGGTCTTTTTGGCGTTCAATTGTAAGCAATTGGTTCTCAACCAATTTGCTACTGCCACAAGTCCAGCTCGGAATCTGGGGGCATCCATTTCAGGATCTCCACTCAGTGTCACCGCCAGCTGCGTATCATCTGCGTATGAGGTCATCGTCAAACCCCACTGTTTGACGATCGCAGCTAGCGGTTTCACGTAGAGGTTGAACAAGGTCGGGCTCAACGAAGAGCCCTGTGGAACCCCCAGATCCAAAGGATGGAAGGTGGACTAGCAGAGTGGTATAGCCACCTTAAAGGGCCGATCAGAGAGGAAGGAGCGGAACCACTGAAGAGCAGTCCCCGCTACTCCAGCTTCCTCTAGGCGCTGAATTAAGACACGGTGGGACACAGTATCGAATGCGGCGCTCAGGTCTAAAAGAAGGAGCGCCGCCGTCCGCCCGGAGTCGAGCACCAATCGCATGTGCTCGGTCATGTAGAGCAAAGCGGTCTCGGTGCTGTGTCCCGCCCGGAAACCATTCTGACTCGGGTCCAGTATATGGTTGCGGGAAAGATGATCAGACAGAATGGAATTTACATGAGCCTCCGTGACTTTGGCAGTCCAGGGGAGAAGACATATGGGGTGGTAGTTCTCAGGCAGGAGCGGGTCTAAATTTGCCTTCTTCAAAACTGGGGTGACTACCGCCTGCTTCCACAAGGAGGGGACCATTCCGGATGAAAGCGACAGGTTGATCAAGGAGAGTATCGGGACACGACACAGGGGGGAAAGGATCCTGATTTGGGCTGGCTTCAGCGGATCCAGAGGGGAGCCTGATTTAATCCTGAGGCTCAGCATGTCAAAAGCCTCCATAGACAGGTCAGGCAAGGAGGTCAGAGTCTCACAAGCCAGGGAGATAGGACCAGCTGGCTCTGGATCGAGCTGAGACCAGTCAAATCCTCGGTGGATAGACTGCACTTTCTCTAGAAAGAAAGATGCCAGCCTCTCACAATGAGAGTCGGTGCAGATTTCTGCTGAAGTGGCCCTTTTATTCATAAGGTCTTTAAGGACCTTAAAAATTAATTTTGAGGGGTTAGTACTGGTTTGGAATTCCTGGGCATAGAATGCGGCACGAGTTCTGCAGATTGCCCTATGATAGGTCTTAAGTTTGGCAAAATAAGAGGATTTCAGGCTGAGATCATAGGACTTCCTCCATTCCCTCTCTGCTTTCCGGCATATTTTCTTAAGCTCGGCAAGAGAGTCGTTGTACCACGGGCTAGGTGCCTTAGAGTGGCATTTCGACCAGCACATAGGTATGAGGGAGTCAAGGGCATCCAAAATCCATTTGCAAAACAGTTCGTAACCTCGTTCCACATTCAAAATGGGGCTCAGGGGTTTCTTCTCCAGTAACCTGTAGAACTCCTCAAGTTTAAGCTTGTGCCAATGTCTTTTTAGAATCAGCCTATCCACAGATTTGAATGGCGGATCATCAATGGGACAGAAAACTTCCACCAACAGATGGTCAGTCCAGCCAACCGGGATCGGGTTGGACACCTTCACCCTCTCAAGGGTGGTGAAGAAGGGATCAAGAATGTGTCCCCCAGTATGAGTGGGGAGTGTGACAAGTTGGACAAGTTGCAATGCTTCAAGGTCCGCAAGCAAGGAGTCTATGGCTGTGGACGACCTGCGATCAAAATGAATGTTGAGGTCGCCAATGATGTTAAAATTCGCACAGCTTACATGCGGTGAGAGGGAGGGAGAATACCCCGCCTAATCCCGCTAAAAACAGGGGAAAAGTAAGGTAAAATAACACAAATAGAAAACCAGGAAAGTTTAAAAAACAAAGCGCTGACCCCTATATATAATAAAAGTTTTTGTAAGAGTCTCTTGCAATATCAGCCAATTGTTCCATTGTGACTGCCCGCCAAACCTGGCATGCCACTGTAAATAAGTAAGTAAGTAAAGTATTTGTAGAGCGCACGAATGCCGAGGCATCTTGGCACTGAGTGTGACATGTGTCGTATGCTATCCAGGGACAGTAGCAGATTACTTTGTGGGAAATAGCCATGTCTTGATAATTTTCTAAAACTGGAGTCTATTAGGCTGTAGCCTAATAGCAACCGGCAACTTGTTCCAAAGTTTGGTTGTCCGGTGGGAAAGGCTCCTCCCTCCCATCTAGCTCGTTAAATTTTGGGGACCTGAACTAGTCCTGTGTTGGCTGAACTGAGATCCCACCATGGGGCGTACCATAAAAAGAGTTTCTGCATGAACAATGCACCCGCACCATACAGTGCCTTATGTACCAGGCAGAGTGCCATAAATTCGACACGCCGGTGGATCGGAAGCCAATGAAGCTCCCTGATACTTCTAGAGATGGGGTAGTATTTGGGAATGTTAAGCAGCACTCGAGCTGCTGCATTCTGTAGAGACTGTAGTTTTACTTCCTAGCACTTGTCAATGCCTAAAAAACAGTGCATTACCATAATCTATTTTAAGATTAAGAGTCTTAATGTGTTATCCCTGATTTCACCTATATATTATTTTTCTCGCTTAACCCATAATTTCCTAACTAAATGAGAGCCTACCTTATTACTCTGGTCATAGCCTATCTGCTGAAGACGTAGTAGAGTTATTTCTGCCAGGTTAGTGTAGATTGCGTTAAGCTTTCCTTGCAAAGCTGTCACTTTACGTTGTCAGGCCAGTGTCGGGTTGTCTTTATGAGATTTTTCTGCTTCCATGAATTTGGATTCCAGTGTCTGTCTCTCCGTTGTTCTCTGTTTATTGCGGGAGGAGTTCAAGGCTATGCAGTGTCCTCTTAACACTGCCTTGAAGGCATCCCAAGTGATTACGGGTGAGGTCTCTCCTGTATTGTTATTTTGGAAATATTCCTTAATGGATAACCTAAATTCATCTCTCATTAATCTATCCTGAATTAAGGAGTTCAGAAAAAATCAACACCGGTATTTCGGTGTCTGAGTATCCCAGTCCCAGCGTTTTTCACTTGGTTCACAAAACATAGATTCCTATCACGGAACAAGCTAGGATTAAACCTTCTTGCATTCTTTTATGTACATCATAATTATAACTAAGGCTCCCGGTTTTCTGGTTAAACCGATTTTTGCACATAAATACAGACGGAAAAATATTTTTCATTTGTCTGTTTTTATAAATATAAAAGGAAAAATGCTAGTAAATATGTAAAATGAGAGATTTTCTTGTAGCTACAATAACGTAGCATGTTTACATTGCTAGATTGGTCACCCAGGTTTCAGGTGCTCCGGACGCTAGCTTTCTGGATACAAAAAAGAAAGAAACACTTTTGCTGGAAATGTCGTCTTTGTCTGACATTTTTCTTTTGCAAAGTGTAGCCTAGGGATGGAGAAAAAAAACAGTTACAAGCATGTAAAAATAAATAAATCAAGGCACAGCAGTCGCAAAGTGGCCAGATTGGGTTTATTCACAGTTGAACAAATTGGCACTTCTTTACAGAGTTTGCCAGTTAAGTGCTACTTTTGTTTTCCTGTCTTTCTTTGAACAGCGTTGAAGTGCACTATTCCTGAAGGTGCCATAACTAAGGCAGACTGTAAGGGGCCATCAGGCCACCTTTTGTTGTAGTATCCTGGCTGGGCCTAATGGGGTGGGAGGAGAAAAGCACCTAAAAGCAATGGAGGGACAACAAATGCACAGAGCGTATCACTTTTCAGGCACTTAAAAGAGGCATGCTCTTCAGTCTCTGTATAAAAGAGATAGGTATAGACTGTAGGAATTTTAGATGCGTTGGTCTGTCCCAGTATTTACACAAATAACAATTTAAATAACTTTATTTTGATTTATTTCTTTTATATTGTTATACCGCTATTCATACCAATGCAGGGTGTCAGAGCGCTTTATATCACAGTTACCCATTATACATTGACAATAAATCATGTGTGTAAATCAATGTGGTGGATGTGTTAATTAAGACAGTGGGGTTTACAAGGTGTAGTAGCCACATGTTGTTCATAGCTCACTGTGCTATATTAGAAGGATTCAAATGTATGAACTGCAAGTAACAAAATTACCTCTTTGTTCAAAGCAATAACCCATTTACCCAGCTACATAAATCTATCTAAACATATAAAAACCAAGTGCCCATTGTCTATTTAAATAAATGTGGAAAATACTAGCTGCAGCATCTTTTTTTGCTGGCAACAAAAATAAATGTGGATAAATACAGATAAAATGACAAAAAAATATGGATAACTACAGAAGGAAATGTTAAAAAAATAAATACCATAACATCGGGAGCCCTAATTATAACCAAACAGTGTATATAACATTTCAAATAGCTTTATTCGACGGATGAGTCATAAAAGCACAATATACATACAAACATAGAGTTTAAAAAGCATAAATAATCCAGACCTAAAAACATTTTAAGAAAATATTAAACATTCGGTAACTGTCGAATAAAGAGAATCAATGACAATATATTAATAATTCCTTAAAAACGAATTTGATAGAAACACAACATAAGCCATTCACATTTCATAACTCCAGTTCATGACTAATCGTTTGGGGTGACACTAATCATCAGCATTACAAGGGGCCTGGGAAAATGCCCTAGATTGAATACACGAGGCCCAACCCAAAACCTTGGCCGTAGCTACTGACATTAATAGCGTTGGATCTGTAGAAAGAACTCTCAACGCCTCCTCATGCCTTCTAAAACCTAACAGGTTACAAGTAGGTATGATCCACTTTGCACGAGATTTCCTATATAGTGGACAAAAAAACAACAGGTGACTGATCGTCTCTCGCCTATCTTGACACCCTGGACATACAGTCTCGGCGAGCCCTGCCCATTTACTAGTAAATTCCCTGACAGGAAGGGTGCCAACCCTCAGCTGAAATACAGCTTCCTATCAAATGGTTTCTCAATGGCATCCCAGTACTGCTCTAGGGCCGGCGTTGACTTAAATTCTAGAAACCGGCCAGTCAGGTGCTTTACTGAGCCACTAGAGCATACAGAAACCCGTATCATTTCCCAATACAACTCCTTCAGGATCTTTTTTGAAGGGAAACTAGCATTGAGGGAGTCATTCGATAATTCACTCAGTCCCAGGTTCTCTAACAGCAATCTGATCTCCCTTAACCATTTCACCTTGTGGAAACGGTCACTATCCATTACATCTTTAATACCCATGGCATAGTGAGATAGTTCAGCCGTACTCCACAATCGCCGCCAATATAAAAGGGGGCGTAGTTTGACCAGGTCCGATACTGCTTTCCTCCCCAAATCAAGCAGCAGCGGGCACATAGGTGTATTTTTAGGGACGCTTGTGACCTTACGTAGGAATGAGTTTTCGGCTGCAATTAGAGTAGAGACATTCGTGAACCCCCATAACTCAGCTCCGTACAGACAGGAGCTTATAACCTTCATGCTATAAATCTCTAACAATTGACTGATTGGTTTGGAGAGGGAAGTCTTAAATTTGGCGGCCAGGATCCCAGCCTGTTGTTTGTGCTTTAACGTGGCCACGTCAGTTTGATTTGACCACTTCATATCAGCCTGTAGCGTGACCCCCAAATACGTAAAAGCATCCACTTTTTCGAGAGGCGCTTTGTCCATATATAACTTCCCCCGAAATGATCTATGTTCATTAAAAGACATGAACTTTGTCTTTGCCATGTTGATTATTAGGCCCCGATTTGAACAGAATTCCTCAAACCTGCTCAAGGCTTTCTGCAGACCACTAAGTGTTTTTGCTATGATTAGGGTGTCGTCCGCAAAAATGAGGATGGGTATGTGTACACCGGCCAACAGTGGGGCATCGGAGGGTGCCTCGGAGAGGAAATCGGCCATACCATTTACGAAGAGCGGGAACAGGGTCGGTGCGAGCACGCAACCCTGTCGTACTCCCCTGTTCACGGCAAATGGCTCGATGACCCTTCCCCTGGCCCCCCACCGAACCCGTGCATGGTTGCCCTCATGTAGGCGGACGATCAGGGATTGCAATTCTGAGGACAGCCCCATCTCCCTTAGAACACACCACAACCTGCAGCGCGGCACCAAGTCGAAGGCTGCCTTCAAATCCACGAATACCGCGTATAATGCCCCCTTCCCCAAAGTGACGGTCTTCCAATAAATATTAATAAAACGGAAGACCTGGTCAATAGTACTTGTGAGGGGTCTGAGCCTGCCTGCAGTGGGGTAAGGATATTCTCATCATCCATCCAAGACTGAAGTTTTTGTAGGATCAGTCTCCCCATAATCTTTTGGATGGAGTCTATAAGGCTGATTGGCCTGTAGTTTGCCGCTACAGCTTTGTCACCCTTCTTAAAAACTGGAATTATCTCCGCCCCCTTCCAGGATGTAGGAATTGGGGCACCACAGGCAATTGCGTTTGCTAGGTGTCTGATATACAGACGTCAGGAGGACTTATAACTTATAAAGACATCAGCAGGGATGCTATCAGCTACTGGAGCACGACCTGGTGTGATGGTATCTAGTGCCCTATCCACATCTGCTAGTGTAAATATCGCACTAGTTTAAAATGAATGACCATACGGGAGGATGTTCTGCTCGTCAGCCAAAGAAGCATACTGGGGTCTGAAATATTCGACCCACAGATGGTGGGCAACATGATTTTGCGGAGGATCCGGGCACCCACCCCATCCCACTTAAACACATCCCAGAATAGTTTAGGATTCCTGGACTCACTCGCTTCCTTGAGGTCCTGCCACCTAGCTTGGTCCCAGCGATTTTTGGCTTCCCTAACTACTTTTCTGTAGGAGGCCCGTGCCAACCTTACTCCCTCAAGATCTCCTGCACCTAAAGCTACTCCTAGTGCCCTCCGAGAGTGACGACAATTTGTGTTAAACCACCCATCAGCTTTCTTATTCCTACTATTCTTAGGATTAATAGTTTTACAAAAAAATGACTTTAGATGGTCAAAGAGCGTGGTATGGGTCTCAGCTATATGGGGCAACGGGGCCTGGCTTCCCTCGCTACTACTCCATACTTCCAGTACCCTATCTACCTCATTATCTTAGCAGCACTGTTTCCTGGTGTTGTACAACATTACTCCATTTAAGATGGCGAGTATTGTTGGACAGTGCTAGGTCATTAACCCCTACCTCTGCCCTATTGGATGGAGCTTCTCCAAACAACCCAACCATTGTAGCTATAAGAGGGTCATGATCGCTTTCGGGGCGTCTGACTACCACCATGTCCCCCAAATTGTGCCACAAAGAAAGGCTCACCAACAAATAATCGATACGGCTAGACCTAAGGCCATTATTAAAGGTGTCAACCCCCATCCTATCTGACTGCGTTCGCCCGTTTGCAGCTCGCAGTTGATGGCCCATGCACATCTCCTTCAATTGAATAGCCGCCGCAGTCCAATTTTTTATGGGCTCAATCGTGAAGATAGGGATTCCCCACTTTGCATCTTCCTCCTCCAAGAAACACTGATCCTCAAGCCCCAGAGGTTCAAACTTAGTGTTGAAATCCCCTACGATTATCGGACCAATGTTTCTTGGTAAACCATCCAGCAGCCTCTGCAGGTCCTCTACAACTTCTTAACAGCGCCCTCCAATAAGGCATCTTGCATATACATTAAAGATATAAAAACTAGGACCCTGCTCTAGGATTATTCTCAAAGCAAGAATATCGACATTGTTGATGGGTATTTGGGATACTTTACACGACAAACCCTGCTTAACCCAGATCACCAGACCCCCCATTGGACGGCCCTTTACTTGTTTTACAGCTGGGACCTGGAAGGATAGATACCCTGGGCGAAACACGGGCTCCACTGCCCAGGTCTCTTGAAAAGCACATACGTCGTGGGTGTCGATAAAGTCTGCCCATTCAGGAAGAGCTAGTTTAGACCCCAGCCCTGCGATATTCCATGATAGAACTGACACTGCGTTAGTCCTTAGAGGGATAAGGACCTCTGTCAAAAGACGTCCTACCTGTAAGGGGGGCTGTCCAGGGCTCATGGACCGCCTTGTGGTCGCTAGCTGATCTTTACCCCAAATTGTGCCAGAAGGTGTCCAAGTTCCTTCCCTGACAACTTTGCTGACAATATCTTCGCACACATTGATCCTGTCTGGCTGACGATTACATGTTCTAGGATCACTAGAAGGTATTAAACTACCTACAGCATAAACTTTGGTAGCATTCCCAGAACAGGATGTGATTCTGCCGGGCAGAAGATTACATGGGCTAGAGTCACCATTTACAATAATATCCACACTATTTTCACAGTTAGGAGCGGTCTCTGCTTTGAGGGCACAAGCAGGGACCTGTTGAATAGAGGGGGTTTGATGTCAATCACACTCCTCTAGGCCTGATAATACCTCAAACCCATTCACAGTCCGGACACCCTGCCATCTCCAAGGCCTTTGGGCAGGCCCACCCCTTTTAGACTGGACAATAAAGAGATCTGGGTTATTAGCTGGGTAGAAATATGTCAGAGGGTAAGATTTAATCAGGGAGTCCGTACCTTGGTATTCCCAACCCCATATATACTCAACAACTCTGGTGTCCCTGAAGTTAATTATGATGCTGTCCCCCTTGGTAGTTTTGAGTCGAGACCCCACCCAGTCCATCCTTCGCACAAATATAATTTCAGCCGAAAACCCAGAGGGAAGAGACCGGTTCTCATTGAGCCAGTGAATACACTTATTTTTCAGGCCAATATAATTCTCACGTTGACCTACTCTCAATGGTGGAACCCCCGTTAAGATACACACATAAGGTACGGAGGCTGGGGAAAGATCTATATGTGGCAAACAATCTGTTGGTAGATCTTTGGGCACCCTAGAGCTGCATCCTGGGAGTTGGGCCCCTGGGGCAAAACCATCCCCCACAACGCCCTTACGACATTGTGGCCACCCTCCCTTAGTACCACTCTTGCTAGTCAGAGGACTTGGGTCGCTAGTAGACAATAATGGCATGTTTTTGGGTAACACCACCTGTTTAGACTGAGCAGATGGGTTAGGGGGATGGGGGGGTTAGAAGAAGATAGGGTAACCACAGGTGTGCCCCCAGCCTCTTGCCCGCTCCCACACCCATCCAAAATCCCCGGCCTACTAATATCATTATCCTTTGCCTTTCCAGATTCCAGAGTTAACAATCTCTTTTTGATGGAGTCCAGTCTATTATAAATCGGGATACAAGACCTATAGAAAAGTTGCTCAAGTTTGTCCCACATTTCTTGTGACCAGTCCAGTGGAGTATCCCTCCTTGGTGGCATAACTGAGTCTAATGCAGCCACCGTCGGGGTGGGTGCCTCAACCCCAATGTCTGATGAAACTGGTGCTATCCTGGGAATTTCCACACAGACATTTGGTTTCTAGATGTTTTCCTTTCTGCCCTTATGGGCTGCACCCCCACGCTCCTTTTAGTGGCCAGTTCTGGTTGATGCAGTTTTCTGCCACTAGTGGGGCTAGCCCTTATGATGCTCTCCTCAGGGTCAGACCTGATGCTACGGTCGGTAGTGCCCGTTCGTACATCCAGCTGATCATCTTGGATAGTGCATGAGGGAAGAGAGTCACTGTCGGCTAGGTGTATTTGTACAACATGGACCACTGCCCCTACTTCTACACTTAAGTTAGCCTCGGGGCTTGGAATATCAATGGTGGGAGACACTGCCCTAGCCAGTCCGCCTATAGAAGACCTTTTGTTAAATGCAGGGTCAAGGGACAGTCTTTTTTCTGTTCGCTCAATCTCGTGGGCTACAATAGAAGAGGCACGTACAATTAATTGGTCCAGCGTCCCTATATTAGACCCAGTGGGTGCTGTTTTCCCGCCCTTTGCATCCCTTGTAGACATGTTGAACAGTAATATTAACTTGATGTGGGTATACAATCCAACTGGGTGACACAGTAACCTGTGCAAAAAACGGGAGGGGCCCCAAGTGACAGGATCAGACTAACCTTGTCACATCGATGACAGGGGGGTGGCCCATCCCGTCCTCGAGCCGTTCTCGAACGGGCTCAAATGGGCCCGCCCTTGGCCCAGGCTTCACCCGGCGCATCCTGCGTGCGTCCCGCGCACGTCCCGCGATGCGGGATTACGGGGCTGATTTAAAACCCCTGTGCAGGGCGTGGTGGGAGGGTCTCTCTCTGCCCCGGTGTCTGCTGGGCACTGTAGTTCCCCCTCAGCTGCTGCCACGGGACTCCAAAACTGCGAGCGGGAAACCCGAGCGGTGTCTTAAGAGTGAAAAAGGGGGGAGCGTGGTTCTTCTCCAAGTCGTGGGTCCCTCTGCTACACCAACGAAGTCTGCGCCGTTTGCAGGTATTTCCCCAGTGTATACAACATTAACAAGACATACAAATATGTAGTTTACCAGACATAAACCATATTGTGTATAGGTACAACAAACAAATTGTAACCTGTAGAATACGGATGTATGACGTTACAACGCATACTTTTACAACGCCTACCTTTACATAGTAAGTTTTACAACGCATACCATTACAACGCATAATGCTTTTGGGTGCTGGATAGTGAATAGTTTAATTTACTATTCCAACTCCAGTCCCCGTGGATAGTAGGGAAGGTGTTGGATAGTAAATTAAACTTATTCCCTATCCTAGAGCGCCCCCCAGCGCTATGCGTTGTAATAGTTTGTGTTGTAAAAGTTGCGTTGTAATGGTAGTTCGTTGTAAAAGTTTCGTTGTAAAGGTTGTATACCCCTCAAAGTACACTAATATCTTGGCCAGAGAGAGGTCAAACAAATGTTTAGAACTCAATTCCAGAACCCTGCACATTGGGCTCTATTGTGTCCAGTTTTTTGACCAGCGTTTTCTCGGTTCTTTAATGAGCCACTCAATAGTTAGGACCAACGCGCTTCGACCTTTTAGGGGGCACGTCTTCATATGAATGTTTCATCAGGGTATGTTTTTTTCCAATAGGACATATATTACCGTATTTATGTTCGCATATTTCGTAGCCGGTCAGGAGAAATCCTCTGAAGCATTCAGTGGGTTGTGTAGACTTGTGTCTTGGTCTGTTTTCTTACGTTGAAAACGCCGCGAGCAGCACATACTTTTTTGGGCATTCAAGACTGATAGAAAATGTCCTTGTTTTCAAGTTTTCTTCACGTTTCCAAAATCTTCTCGGTAAGTCGGAGATTCTTCGGCGGGCAGTGCTTCAAGATAGGATATAAATCCTCAATAGCCACAGCATCCCAGTCTAGCATCATTGTTAATGGTGCATGGTATGACACCTTTGTAGGGTAAATTACAGCTGCATTTATGGCTTGGACCAGTGCTTTGCTCACAAAGATGTAATTTATGCGGGAGTTACTCCTGTGAGAATGCGAATAAAGGTGTAGCCTCTGCCCTGTGGGTGTATCACTCTCAAAGTGTCTACCAGACCCAGTTCCTCAAACTTTCTTTCCAATGCTCTAGAAAAGCTTCTCGTGGTGTGCCTGGCGGAGTGTGTGCTATCTACCCTTGGTCCCACATCAAATTGAAGTCACCCAGGATCAGGATGTCTCCCTCCGCAAAGCCCCCCAAAAACAGAAAGGCCCCTATAAAGTATGCAGATTCGTGCTAGGAGTGTAGAGTGTAGCAATGGTACACAAATGTCCCCTTAAGTGTTGGGTAGCTCCTATAAACCTTTATAAGATTTGCACGTTTAGACAACATAGACTGTGGGACTGGTGTCCAGACTGATTCTAGACACCCCCACTGGGTATGTTCGTCTGTATAGCTAGATCACAGTGCCACTGTAAACTCCTCTTACCAAGGAGAGAATAGTTCTTGGCAACTATCAAACATGACAACTCTGTCCCATCAGGGATCGTGGAAACAGTACAATACTTTTTCTCAGTCACTCGTGCTCACTTTGTCTCAGGGAGAAACATAAAATAAACGGTGTGGACGTTTTCAATAAGCATTTATTGAACCTCCTCAGCTTAGTGTAAAATAGGTGTGTTAAAACAAGCATATGACTGAAAAAGATATAAATTATTATAAGCACCAACAGAGTAAAAGGATGGTAGATCCCTTCCATCGTGCTAACACAATGAACATATGCAAGCATATAAGTACATGACAATATTAATGCATACTCCTACGATGCAAACCCTAACTAGATGTACCTAAGTGTTCCTAGCATGTATGTCGGTGTAGAGCCAGGAATCCCTCTAGGATAAAGCCAACCCCATTACCTGAAGTGAGAGACTGTGGGACCCGGTCTTGGTCTTGAGATGGACAACCCGCGAGGGATGTCAGACCGCTGTGAGCTGGAGTATTTGCATGCAGGAACCTCAGCGTCTTGCATCAGTGTGTCAGAATGGAAGTCCTTTTTCTCCTCTGCTCTTCAGCAAAGATATGGTGTTTACATACCTAAAGTGGCACCCTCAGTCGTTCTACCTTGCTGTTTCATGTCGGACTAGGATGACAGACGGAATGACCCTTATACATTGTTAATATGCAGGTAATGGATGTCCAGCTGAGATTCCAAGAATCTCTATGCAAAATGAATGAGGCTGGTTTTCAGAGAAAACCCCATGTCACTTAAGCAGTACTGTAGCTAGGTAAAAGATCAGTACTAAGAACCGTTATGCAGTGTAATGTCAGTGGAAATATAGGTGAAAGGTCTAGTTCCTACCTGAGCCTATATGGGACCTGTATGAAACATAACATAAGTGTGCCGTTACCATGACCATCCAGCCTTCTCTGCCGGTTTCAGAGCCTGTTATGAAAAAAGAGGGCTACACCGTTGTGCCTGGAGGCTGCGGGAGATTTATACATCAGTGGATAATCTCTATGCAACAATCCGTGTTCTTCTGATTGCTTCAGGTGGGTTTCCTGTAATGCCACTATGCCATTTCTCCTGTCAGTTGCATACTTTCAGAGTTGTTGGCGTTTCACAGGGGAGATTAGGCCTTCCACATTCCATGTGAATGTAGTAATCTCTGTGAGAAGTTGGCCTGGTATATGATGTCCACTATTCTAGTGGGCACCCTGCACCAGTCCAATCGACCCTTATTGATGGTAGGTTTAAAGTCAACTTTTATAGAAAGCTATCCTAGTGGTAGCTGTGGAGAGCAGCCATCAGGCTAAGACTTAGAGGCGAGATAAGCTAGTTGTTTTACCAATTATAATCTCTTGATTGATCAAATGAAAGCACACCACACAAGGTATATATCAAATATATATGTATTTATTCTAAACACAACCCCTCTGGACTCTCTATGAGGTCAGAGGTAAAAGTACAATACAAGGAACTTAATTAGCATACGATAAGTTGCACAGTATACCTTATGCCCTAGGGGTCTCACAAACCATATACTAAAATAGTGGTATAAGAACCACGTGAGGGTTAGAAAGCATGCCTAGGGCCTGTAGAACTGCTGGGGCTACCAGGAACCACCCAAGGTAGGGACACAGGAGGCCCACGGGGGATGCGTGCTGTGTCTAAACACAGCCGCTGATCACCATTGACTTTCTAAGGAGAACAAACAAGTCACAATTTTAAAGATTAAGGGTGCTTAGAGGTGAACTACGATGGCACCCTTGTATACTAGGACACTTCGAGAGTCAAGACCCATGGAAGCACCGGAGTACTCATGTTACCTCACCCAGGGAAGCCAGGTGCATAGGTGTCTTTTGGTGTCTGGTTTCGTCGTCGATTCCTTTGGAGAGCTGCGAAGAAATGCTGCAGGCGACCAGAGGAAAAGTGTCTGGGTGGATCCAAAAGCGGATCGGAGCTGTGAAGAACCTTAAAGCAAAGGGGACAGAGTCTGGGTCATTAGAAAGTGACTAGGATGGCGAGGAGAAGATGCAAACCGATGTCGGATGATTTCAGGTTAAAGAGGTGAAGCTTAACTCTTCAGCCTCGAAAACCAGGAGGCGTCAACGACAACCAGGAGCTGGATTCGAGCTGTCCCTTAAAGGATCTCGAGTGCGTCAGTGTCAGAATCCAGATTGGACCCAACAAGCCTTGGCAACAGCAATCCATGCAAGATGACAAGATTAGCTTTGGTTCAGACCAGCAAGGTCTGAGGGACTCCTCCTTTGGAGAGGAGTGAGGGCAAACTCAAGAAATCAAGGATTGTCCTTTGTGGGGGCTCACTAGCCAATGGACTAGGAACTGCAAAGGAGCCTCAAGCGGAAATGCACAAAGCGGGCCCACAGAACACTCGTGGAGTGTAGGCCTCTGAGCTTCGATGCAAAGGGTGCTCGGAGCAGGGCTTCAAATACCATAATGCAAAACCTCGGGATACTTCAGGAGGTAGGTGCAGTAGTAAAAATGCAGAATGTCCAGGAGTCCCACGCCTCTCGTGTCAGCTACGGGTCTCAGCTTTACTGGGATCTTGGGTCAGCCTCAGAGATGTCTGGAAGTCTATGTACTGTGTCGCAGATTCTTCGGGATCTGGCGAGAGCCTCGAAAATGCAGACCTGCAAAGAACTGTTGGTGCCTGTTTGAACAGGGTGGTCACTCCTTGACCACAAGGGAGATTTCACTGTCTTCCAGTCGATATGGAATGTCAAAGGTCCAAGATATATGTTGCAGAGTTTCGTCCAGGGTAATCTAAAGTCATAGGGACTGGGATCCTATTCTTATAGCAAGTTTAGGGGTTGGACTAACTTTAAGGTCCCACCTATGGGTGGACCTGGGGAAGGGGTGGTTACACCCCTTCCCCTTTGTCCAGTTTCACACCAGAGCTGGGGCTGAGTGCTCCAGCAACCGTTTTGAACTGGGAAATGCATGGAGCACTTTGTGTGCCCCAGGCAGTGTCTGAAAGGCATTCACTGAATGCAACCCACCCTGCCCCAATACACTAAAGCCTGTCTTGGGAGGTGCTAGCACCTCCCTGGACAGGAAACATATTGTCCAGGCCTCCCCTGCCGGAGTTTCGTCCAGCAGCAGGAGGGCAGCAGCATCCATTTTGTGATGCTGGGGCTGTTTAACTTTAACCGGGTTTACCAGTATGTGCATGTCTTCTCCCTCTAGAAGGGTGGCATGCTACCCACACCACCAGAAATGGTGTTTGCCACCTTACACGACATGTTTTGATAAAGCCAAACCAAAGTTAGCATTAACCGCAAGGATTATGATGCACTTAAGAGTATATGGTATGGCTATATCATAGAACAGCTATAAGGAGATGGTTCCGAAAGCTGCAGAGGGGCTCAGCTCATGCTAGGGCACACAAAACCAAGCACTCTGCCTTCAGGATTGTCAAGGCCTGCCATAGGAGTGACTTATAGGAGTGACTTATAGGTTACTATGTGTCTGTATGTAAAGGTAGATATAGGTATACTATATCTAAGTAAGGGGTGCTTACACCACCTTACCCAGGCTGCAAGTGCAGATCTGTGGTGTCAGTTTGAAAGGCTAACCAGAGGTGGCACAATACATGCTTCAACCCCTGGTAGGCCTCTGGGGTACCTTTGCCCTGGGTACCTAAGGTACCATATACAGGGACTCATAAGGGTGACCCAGTAACCAATCTGGTATGTACCTAAAGTACATGGTATCAATTTAGAGAGAGAACCTGATTAGCAGGGCCACAGCCATTCTAAAGTCGAAAAACCAGTGAAACACAGCAAAAAGTGGGGGTAACCATAGGAAGCAGACTCTACTCTCCTACAATCACCATACCCACGGATTATTGAGCCTGTGCCTCTGCAACCTCATGCCAATCTAAACTTCTGCTCTCCACATCCTCCCTCCCCCTAGTGAGAGACCCTTTGCCTGTTACATTTTTCTGTCTTCCAGGGCGACCCTCTGATAGAATGACCTACAAATCATTGTAAAATGAAAAAAAGTTAACCAAACGTAACTACATACCACTATTTGTCTAGAATTTCTAACCATTCTATAGATGGGTTAGTTTCCATTTGGGTGTGTGGTCTTATCCACTTTAGGCAACGCTGATTAAACCTTCTGGTGACGGGTGTAGGGAACAATAAACTATATGATAGCAATAGTCATCTTACTTCCCCCTTTGCGACCCATAACCAGCGCCCCCCCTATTAATAAAAACCCAGCATTCTCTCCCATTGCTTATCTGATCAATGCTCAGATATTGAGATGAGAGTTCAAACTGTTCATTATTCCGGGGGTTGCCCGTGGTGACCTATTCAGCCCCAGTTGGGGAGGTCTCCTTCAGTTCCACCTACTTCTTCTGCGTTTTTGAGCGTAGTTAAGTCTTCCATTTTCTTTTGTCCTTCTCCCCATTGCAGAGCTGGCATGATCCCCAGTGCTCTGATAAGTGTTCTTTACTCGTCACTGAACTTCTTCTAATCTCCCCACCCAAATCAACCCCCACATTCAGGAAAGGACCAAAGCGTTCACTGCCTTAAACTGCACTCCGACCGTAGTGGACTCTGCCAAATCCCTCGCAATAACCCTAGATAGCAGGTAAATATGTGTGGCTACATCAACTCGATAGCCAAAACTGCCAGATTTCACCTGAGCTATCTAAGAAAGCTGAAACCCTTCCTCGACGCTCCAGACCTCAAAATGGCAGTCCAGGCACTAGTCATCTCCAGACTCGAATATGGCTGCTCTACTCTCTCGGGCCTCCCCAAGATCTCCCTGGTCCCCTTAAAAGCCTGCCTTAATGCTGCTACCAGACTCCTAACAGGATCAAAGAAATTCAACCACATTTCACCATACCTGAAAGCTCTTAACTGGCATCCTCTCGAGGTCAGAATCTAGCTTAAACTCGCATGTATCACTTACAAAGCTCTATACACTAATTCTCCTGCATTTCTCACCCTCAATCTTGTGGCATCCAGAGGAACCTGAAACTCCTGGTTCGCCAGAGACCACCTGCTCCAGCCTCCGCGCTTGCGAAAGAAAAAACTTACAATCAGGTTTTCTCAGGGCCTGCACCAAGAATATGGAACTCACTCCCGCCCGCCATCAGAAAAATTCAGTCGATGGCATGCTTTAAAAAGGAGGCCAAAACCTTCCTAATGGGCAAATACCTTGCCTAAGTCCTGCACTGCACTCACCTCAGCAACTTGTTCTATACCTTACTACTGCCACACCTTGAATTCACCAGATTGTATCCACCCGACACATCCGGGCATCCCTCCCTTAGACTCTTGGACCTATTGCTCATGTAAAATGTATATATTTGTTTTCTTTTCCCAAACATTCCACCCCCTTACTAAGCTCTTTTGTATACAAGTTTTAATCCTGTGAAGTGCTCTGATACTCTAACGGGTTCAACTTCGCGCTCTATAAAACACAAAAATAAAATAAATAAATGTCAAACCAATCCACCCCTTAATCCCTATATAGACCCCCCATTTTCCTTGTTTCCCTCAGACTGCCCCTCCTGTATACCCTCATTTTATCATATGGTTTTAAATAAACAACAACCCTTTGCGACTGTGGGTGCGCTATTGATAGTGTTGCCTAGATTGTATAGTCGAGGACGGTGTTGACCTCGAGCCCTATGAGGTTTGTGTCCCTTAAGGTAAGATTCAAACAGCGTTCCAAAAACAGTCTATTAAAGGATAGATTTAAAAGAGAGATTGAGATCCAAAATTTGGAAAAACATAAAAGTCAATTGCCATGAAGACATTTAAACCTCAGATAAAATTCAGTATTAAGCAAAACATGGAACCTAGAATAAGTGTGAAATGGGCAGCAAATCAAAAGAGAATCAGACAGCATGTCTAGACCCTAAGGGCCAGATGCATGAAGCTCAAATGGGTTCGCAAACGCCGAAATTCACAGAATTTCCGCGTTTGCGAACTCATTTTAGCAAAATGGTATGTATGTAGCAAATTTCAGTGCAAAATAAGGAATCGCAAATTTGCGATTCCTTATTTTGCGATTGCATTTAAGGAATCGCAAATGTTGCGATTCCTTAAATGCAATGTATGAGCACCGAAGTTGTGCGATTTCTCATTAAGAAATTGCAAATTACCACCAACTTGAAGTTGGTGGTCATTTGCGATTTATTTCACTACAGCACCTTTTTGCATTTGTGAAGGTGCCATGTGGCGCACCATATGCGCACACATGTGAATTTCAGGGGTGCATCAGGGTGTCCTTATGACACCCTTCCACCCTTGAAATTATTCTCAATTTGCGATTCTCAAATTGCGAATCGCAAATTGAGAATAACTTCCCATTCATTCCTATGGACCTCCTGGCCCATAGAAATGAATGGGAAATTATTCCTTAATTAAAAAATAAGGAATAATAAGAAATCGCAAAAAAATTGCGATTGTTTTAGATACATACCATTTTGCAATTCTCAAATAGCGATTCCCACAAAATCGCAATTTGAGAATCGCAAATAGGTATTTTGATAATCTGTCCCTAAGTCCCTATCACAAGTCTGGTGGTCCTAGCACCACCAGACTCACAGGGGCGCAGTGGTGGTTCTGTCTCGCCCAGCCGATTACAAGTTGGGTGGTCAGCCTGCCACAGTCCCGCAGCAGCTGCCAGGAAACCACTGTTCCCTGGCGGTGTTGTGGTGATGTAAAGGCTTGGTGGGAGCACCGTGGTCCTGCCAAGCATATTACGAGTTTCTGATCTGCCATAGTATACATGGAGGTTCTCACTCCATGTAAACCCTGGCGGAGAGGGAACAAAGGGGGTCCTACAAGGCCCCCTGTTGTCTCGGCACCCTGTGATGCACATGGGGACACACAACATGTGCCCCCCCCTGTGTGCATGCACACCAGTGCCTGCACGCATAGACTGAAAAATCCATGGCGTGCAGGACTTGTTTTTGGCGGTCTCACTGCGGTTCCTGTCTCTCTGGCTCACCCTCAAATCCAAAGGTTTATACAGCCAGTTTCAGCACAGAAAATGATAAAAGCTGAAAAGTTAGCATGGTAATCATACTGCAATAATCTAAAATGTCATATAACCTTACCATGTTAGTAATATCCTACTACATGAATGTTGGTTTGCGTCTTCTGATTTATTGCTCCAGAGGTGTCAGAACAAACTAATTACAAAAACAGCGGAAAACCTTTGAGAATGACTGCAATACAGTATGCTAGCAGGACGAGACTTGGAAAGTAGCAAAAAGCTTCCTCCAGCAAGTTCTTTGAGAACAATATGTCATACAAAATACCCAGTGCACATCTTGCTGCGTGTGGTGTCAATTGAGAAATAAAAACACACAATGAACATCAGGATACAGCTGCCATTTTTCAAAAAAATGGAGTTGAGTCCTAATTGAGACCTATATTAGCTTTAGACAGAATAAACACAGTAAAGCACATCATAATTATTTTGTTTCAATTGCAATAGTTCCATATTAATAAACATGTGAATAATAACTAGAATTAATGCCGATATTTATTTCAAATTGTGAAATAACTTGCTATGGTTAACACACTTCATGAAACAAGATCAATCAGTGCCTTATAGTTCATGGTCAGTGAGATCAGAAGATAGTGGATCTTTCATTATCTGCTAAAAGTATAATAAAGGATGCAGATGTTTAAAATGGTTGAACACTACCCTCCAGACATAACCAGGATGTGTACATGAGGGAGGCTCACTCACACTAGGGGTATAAAAAACCCAGAATATTGCCTTCAAATTTCATGTCTATCAGAGAGAGTTTTGATACACTTGATCACAGTCTCAATTAGGCTCAGTAACATGAAAGAAAGGGATGCAGTATTTAAACATGCAAAAAATAATAAGTGAATGTCTCTTCGATTTTATCTACTTGGAGACACACCTATAGGTAAATTCCCCAGTTCTATTAAAAATGTCTAACATAACTATAAGGTGAGTGAATGACAGGCAGCCTTTTTGGAACCTTGATAACTTGATTTAATAATGCTTGTTAGATCTGGCATCCTTGGTGTGGTTTTCCTCTATTATTTTGCCTCTGCCTCCTGTATTTTTGCTGTGTGCTGAATTTTGTGTTTGCTGGTCTAGATGGTTTGGACACATTTTCACTGCTGATCAGTGCCAACATGCAAGTACTCCCTCTGTAAATTGTGAATATGGATTGGTGTTTGAATGATTGGCTTGTTTGACTTACTACTAAGTCCCTGGTACAGTGCACTGTGTGTGCCCAGGACCTGTAAGTCAACTGCTGCTAGTGGGCCTGCAGCACTGATTGTGCCACTCACACAAGCAGTCTTTCAACGGGGTCTCAGACCTGCCACTGCAGTGTCTGTGTGCAGTCTCTACTGCCATGTCAACCTGGTAGCACCCACTTGACCGGCCCTAACCTTCCCTTTCATTATATGTGAGTCAACCCTGAGGTAGGCCCACTGTACCGCTGTGTGCAGGGTGAAGTATATGTGAAAAGTAAGACATGTACTGATGTATTTCATATGTCTTGATTGTGAACTACAGTGTATTTAGTTTTTTCACTTTTGAAAGGCTATCTGTCCCATAGGATAGAATGAGAGTTTACTTATAACATTTTATAAGTATAATTTCCCATTGGGACAAGATAGAGATCGGAAGTTTAGAATGCCTGAGCTCAGAATATAAAAATTCATCTTTTAGTAATGAGGATTTTTATATTTTGTGTTTAAAAATGCCACTTATAGAAAGTGGGCATTTTCTTGATTAGTCATCCTGTGTTCCTCTTCTGGTTTGTGAATTGACTGTCTGGCTTTGGTGTGACAGGGGCTGGGGGTGTGCATTTACTGTGGACAGCCACTGGGGGGGTTGAGGTGGGTCTTGCCTTTCCTGAATGAGTCAGAGCTGACCTGAATGGACCTGGGCTGCATTTAGAGTAGGGGGAGGAGATTTCCTTGCACCTGAATGTGCCTGGTCTGCCACACACAATGCTGTCTCCCCTCCTGCTTCAAAGAGAGAGAACAGAACGGGTTTTGACTGAGCACAGAGCATCTCTGCCACAAGAAAACAAAGAGAAATCCTGTATAAATAATAGGGCCAAGACCTCAGAACTTTAGAATACTTCTGGACTCAAAAGGGACCTCTGCCAAGGAGAAGAACTGGGAAAACCGAAGGAGAAGTAATGCCCCTTTGCTGTGTGCTGTCTGTGGTTGGCCTGCAATGGCTGTTTCTGCCAAGGAGAGGATAAAGACTATGCTGTCTGCTGTGTATCCTGCTTGAAGAAGATCTCCAAGGGCTTGAAGTAGAACTTGCCTCCTGTTTTGAAATCTCAGGACACAAAAACTTCACTTCCAGCTCCCGTGTACTTCCTTGCTGGGATTACTGACCTGCCAATAGGTGCATGTTGCTGTGTTGAGCCTCTGGAGGTTGCTCCTGCTGTTGGGAGCTGGACAAAATATGTAATTAACAGAAGTTCGACACATCTGCACCTGTTTCCGATGCATCGCAACTGTGCTGCTAAGGAAACCGACGCAGCACCTGCCCACGGCTGAAGTACTCGTCGCACACTTATCAAGTGCACCAATCTCCGAAGTCTGAGATAAACGCACCGATTCAGATGCAGAGGCTGCAAGAACCAACGCCTCGTGGGACCCGGTGGCTAGAGGCCAATGCAGCGCAGTCGAGAACCGATGCATCTCCAATCCCCATGCATCGCACCGCGGTACCAAGTCAACAGTAAGAAACTGAAGCATCACCTCCCCTTCAGTAAGAGACCAATGCATCACCTCTCCTGTGAGGCAGTAAGGACCTGACGCATCACCTCCCCTGGAGTAAGAAACCTATGCATCACCTTACCTGGGTGTAAGGAACCGATGCATCACCTTTCCTGCAGCTGTTTTAGTTTCTGATTGTGACACATCCAATTTACTTTGTGTTGAAAGTGTTGCATCTATGGTAGGGGTGGGCGGAACTTGCATTGTCGCGTTACGCAAAGTTCCGCAAAACGGCAAAAAAACTCAGCGAGCAATACATTTTTGTGACAGGAGCATCGTGCCAGAATGAATCCTGCAAGCATATATTTGTCCAAGAAGTTGCCACCGTTTTGTGCAATACCTCTACTCAACTGGAGTATTACTGGCTAATCAGTAAGTGCTACCTCGTTGGGTAAATGTATAGTGCATTTCCTACACTACAGCTGCGGGCCAGAAGAAGTGTCTCCAGTGACCATGTGTGTCTATTACTTTGCCACCGTGCCGAAAGGTGCTGGAGTCCCTTGAGTGAGCTGTCCATCATAATGGGTAAAGGTGGGAAGATGTTATTATTATTCTTATTATTATTAGTGAGCTTGTAAAGCGCAATGGTTACTCCAACCGGAGTGTCCCCGTGCTAGGACAAACAGAGCCCTAACAGCCACCCCAGCTGCCCCATACGCGGGGATCCAACTAGGTGGAATCCGACCACTACATTCCTACATAGGAGGAGCGGAAGAGCAACGTCTTCAATTTTTTGCGAAACAAGGACTCCGACTTAGTTGTCCTAAGATCCAGGGGAAGCTCATTCCAGGCTTTGGCAGCCGGAAAGCCAAATGATCTTCCGCCCAGTTGCGCCTTGCGCACCCTGGGCACCCTCACTCTTGCACTCCCCAATGATCTTAGATAACGAGCAGGCTGGTGAGCTTTCAGAAGAGGCCATAAAAAGCGAGGTCCCCTCTACCCAAGAATCCTGTGACTAAGGCAGAGAGCCTTAAAGGTAACTCTAGCCCGAATACAAAGCCAATGCAGTACCTTTAGGGCTTCTCCCACCGATGCCCTCCTAGGTATATTCAGGATGAGCCGGACAGCGGCATTTTGGACTTTCTGAAAGATGTTCAAATATTTAGCCGTTAGCCCCATATACAGGACATTGCAATAGTCAAGGCGAGATGTCACCAACGCCTGTACAATCGACCTTTTAGCATTTAGTGGGAGAAAGTCCAAGATCTTACGTATCACCCTCAGAATGCCAAAACAGGCCCTGGCCACAGCTGATATTTGCGAGGAGAAGGAGAGACCATCGTCAAACCATACTCCCAAATTTTTCACCTTGGCTTTCGGCACTGGACAAGAGCCTAGTGCTATGGGCTACTAGAGCTGTGTACAGAGAGAAGGCTGTTTTCCAACCACCATCACCTCAGTCTTCCCCGCATTTAGCTGAAGACAGCTCAGTCTCATCCAATCCAAAAGTTCCCCCAAGCAGGCTCTAAAATCGGCAGCTCTTTTGGGTTCCTTGTGTTCCAGAGTAACAACTAGCTGAGTGTCATCAGCATATGACACCAGCTGAATTCCATATTTCATAACAATGTCTGCAAGTGGGCGCATATAGATATTAAAAAGAGTTGGGCTGAGAGCCGAACCCTGTGGCACCCCCTGATTTAGAGGGCAAATTCTGGAACTGAAAGGATGTTGCAAAACCTGGAAGGATCTATTTGCCAAACAATTCTTCACCCAGGTCCACGTGATACCACTGACCCTGGCCTCCCTCAGCCTTTCTAATAGAAAGCCGCGGGAGACCGTGTTAAATGCGGCACCCAGTTCCAGCAAAATCAGGGCCGCATACCGCTAGTGTATTTGGGGGGGCAAACGGGCGGGCTTCTATGCGAGTTCACATGCTCTTGTTTATAAAAGGTCAGAGACCGGTCAGAGCAGCAGATGAGGAGAAAGAACCTCCTGGTCACAGGAACTACACAGGGATTGTGCTCGAGAAACTCATGGATGCAAAGACCTCCATCAAAGATCACAGCATTTTTTTGACAGTAGATGTGGGGAGAAAGCACACCTGCCCAGCCTCAACCGTACTCGTGAACATTTTGGGCCGATTAATGCGTTACTGAATTTGAGCTTCAACTCGGGCACCTGCTTTGTTTATATCTGTAAGTGCTTCCTGTTAAGGTTTAATTTTTGTGACAGGAGCATCGTGCCAGAATGAATCCTGCCCTGCATATTCATCCAAGAAGATGCCACTGTTTTGTGCAATACCTCTACTCACCGTGCTCAGAATTCCGCTACGTCGCGGATCGCAAATTTTTTGGCAATTCAGCGTTTCGCGCAGAACATGGAATTGCCAACATTTTGCAAATTCCGTGAGCGGAGCGGAATTTGCAGCACACCCTTAATCTATAGTTTGCTATGGACAGAACTGTTTTACCTTCTAAGAATCACATTTTGATTATTGTCTGTTGGATTTTTGTTGTTTGGCCTTGTTTGATTTAGAATAGATAAAGTTTCCTTATTTTTCTAAACTGGTGTGGGGGTCCATTTGTGGTGTTTTCTCTGTATTTGCTACACACACTGCTTCTGAGATAAGCCTGCCTGCTCATGCCAAGCTACCAAGGGAGTGCGCAGTGGTTATTTTAGAAGTGTATCCCCTTACCCTGAATAGGAAGAAGGGTCCCTACTTGGACAAAGGTCCAAACACTTGCCAACTAGAGATCCCCATTTCTAACAATGCTCTATTGGCATTCATTTCCTGATTGACATTTCTCATCTTAATCCAGGATCATTATGTAATGTTCATTCTCTTGATGGGAGTCCATTTAAGATCAGGGGCTGTCTACACTAGCACCAAATTTGGAGTTCTGAGCACACCATACACATGATTATCTACTTCCGATTTCCTATCCCACGATTGACTAGTACGTCTTTCATTATATTTTTATGATGAAGATGATGGAGCGCCAGGAATGCCACATCACTAACGTCTCTGATGCCTAGCTAGCATCCCACAAGATAGTCAATGAGGGTGGAGTTCTCCTGAGAATCATGGGTAACTCTTTACGCATTCCAGAAATTCAGCTACATACTGTGTGACCGTTCTTGCTTTATCAATTTATCTGTTAACAAAGTAGTACCGTTATTCTCCTTCTTCTCAAGATTTTTCTAAAGATTGGCAGCATAATAAAGCGAATCTGCTTATATATTACATCTTTAAACCATATTCAATAATAATTAGCTGTGGTTTATAGAGATTTAGATTTTTCACGTTCAACAATATGTGTGGTCAAGCAAAATAGGTGATGATTTATGTCTAGCTTTTTTACTATGTCTGTGATTTTATTAGTGGGAATAGTCTGGCAAATGAATTTATATTCTTCAGACAGAGCCTCACCTTGGTTTAGACAAAGGCTGCATATTTGTCAGGACCTGGAGTTATAGACCCATTGAAAGCCCCTACAATCCCTGAATACCTGCGCTGATGATCAGAAATGGAACACTCGAACGGATATCGGAATCAGGGAAGAAACAGGGAAAGGGAGAGAAAGAGCCATTTTGGACTGTCCTTCACACACATTTGAGGTTCATCTGTTTATTTAAATATCACCGCTCTGTCTAGATGTTACAGAATTTGTTAGAACTGAACTGGCTGACAGACACAGAGCAGATGGTAAGTATAAATCATGCAGGTCGCCAAACAACACAAAACAAATGGATATTAACGGACGAGTTCCTCCAGTGGATCGATCTTGTAAAGATCCCAACTCTGACCAAGAGACAAGCTGGAGGCTCTGGGATCCAGCTGAAAACACACCAGAAAAATCGAACACACAGCAAGACAAGAGACAGCACAACAAAGAGCAAGACACTACAGCACCAAGTCAGTGTACCAAAGGAAGAAAAACAATAAATGTTAGGTACAAAATAATTGGTTCAAACTAGGCCAAGAATGGTAATCCAGTGCAGCCATGTGACATCCTGCCAGGTGAACACGATAATTCAGAATGTGCTTTAAGCAGGGAGCTACCACTCTTCACCAAGTAGTGACCCTAACCCAGGAAAGGAGCACATTCAGTTAGGATGTGGTTAGTGGTTCTTTGCAGCTTCCATTGATCCATTATCCAATACATCAAGCCTAGGTAAACATGATGCCTAACCTGAATCCTAAGCAACAAGAAGAGATGCCAGTGCTGAAAACATTTGTTCCATACTAGCATTGATCAACCACAAACAGAAGATTAATTCCAGAGAGGGTATTGCTGTTTAATTGCAATTTTATTTTGTAAACAGTCAACAATTTTGATATAAATTTTACTGTACATCAGAGAAGAACCAAGGAGGAGAATCAAAAAATGAACGGACACATTATATTGCATTCAGCTGAAATCATCAAACACTCAAAAATCCAGTCATATCACATTCACGACGTATTCAAACTTGACTCAGGCACACTAAGTAAAAAGAACCGGGTCTGCTTGAATTTCATAACAAATTGAAAACAATTTTTTGGGAATAGTACAAAACCAAAGAATTTTTACTATCAAACATTCATTTTAAGTTGATACATATGGTTAATGTACTCAAAAATTGTAAGGGGTTAACAAATCAACTCCTATACGAGAGAGCAGACCGTAGAGATGTTAGGCCTACGCGTTTCGAATCTCCTTTAATTCAGCGGAGATTCTCATCAGGGCCTCAGGCGGCTAAAAAAGAGAAAAACAGAAAACATACAATGATTTGTGAACATAAATACTAACAAATGTAGTGGAACAGTTGCTAAATCGCTAAATTATTATTGGAGAAAGTGGAAAAAGAAATCCAAGAGTTTAAAGATTACACTGTGACACAAAAAACAAACCAATTTGAAAAGGATAAAAATACCTTTTCCTTGGACAACATATACCCTTATTTACAGCCGGATTTCTATTCGAAACAGGAAGCTAGAAGATTCTTACCCGCCAACCAAGGTAGATCTCGAAAGCATTTCATCTCCTTTGGCGATACTTCTTCCGCCTCAGGGAACGACAGTGATAGTAGTGGTAATTCCAATCCGACAAATAGGAATAGAAACTGGAACTCCAATCAGCAAAATCAAGGACAGGGTCAGAATTCTTTTTTAGGCAGGGGCCAAACGAGACCCAGAGCCCGAGTGAGATACACCACCCCGTGGGAAATGAAGACCAGACGGCAGCATTACAAGAACTAAAAACCTCCCCGATTTTTAATGTCTCACAAAGAATTCTTACTAAAGCTGAAGAGGATATTCTATCTAAAGGACTATCCTTTGTCCCATCTAAAAGAACAGACTTTGTGCGCATGAAAACAGAATTTATAGAATTCTGTAGAAAACTTAGGCTCACTATGTTCTTCTTGGAGAATCCTACACCACAAACCACTGAGGTTACAGGCTTACGCAATAAGTCTACATTCTGTCCGTCTGGGAATATGATTCCTAAAGAACTGGTAATTTTTGAAAAAAGTGTACTCTCTGCAATTTCCAATATGGAGAAAGAGAAAAAGTTCGTAAAATTCAATACCACAAGAGAAGAGATGTCAACTCTAGTGTCCCTAAGAAATGATTCCTCAATTGTGATAAAGCAAGCCGATAAAGGCGGTGCTATTGTACTATGTGATACTGTAGATTACACCAAAGAGATAAGAAGGCAACTTGATGACACCAGTTGCTACCGCAAAATTGACAAAGATCCTACAAGTGATCTACAAGGTCAATTGTTTGTGATTATCCAGGAAGGCTTCGATCAAGGCTTCGTTGGAAAAAAGGAATGCGAGTACCTAAAAATTAAACACCCTAGGGTACCTTTGTTTTATGCACTACCGAAAGTGCATAAAAATCAAAGCAAACCACCAGGAAGACCCATCGTGGCAGGATGCGGTTCTCTCCTGGAACCAATTTCCAGGTATGTTGACTGTTTTCTTAAACAGTTTATGGATCAAGTGGTGTCATACTTGCAGGACACCACGGATTTTATAAATAAACTGGAACCCCTAACATTTTGTGAGGGCACTGATTTGCTAGTCACTCTTGACGTGACAAGCCTATATACGCAAATTCCTCAAGACGAGGCTATAGCGGTGCTTTCCTTTTTTCTTGATTCCCGGCCAAGACCCACGCAAGTCCCTACTAAGTTTCTGGTCGATCTGGCCTCCTTTGCTTTGAAGAAGAACTATTTCTGTTTCAACAAGGAATTCTACTTTCAAGTAAAGGGAGTAGCGATGGGGTGTCCCTTTGCCCCAGAATTAGCAGTGCTCTTCATGTCGATGTATGAGGATAGGTATATACATCAGAATAATCCCTTTGCTGAATACATCAGCAAGTGGTATCGTTTTATCGACGATGTTTTCATGGTGTGGACCGGAGGAAGTAACAACTTAACCCTATTTCACCAATGGCTCAACACTAGAACATTAGACATCCAATTCAGTCTTTCCTATTCTGCAACCACAATTGCTTTTTTGGATGTTGAAGTGTTTCCCAAAAATGGCAAGTTGGCTACTACTCTGTTTGTAAAACCAACAGACCGCAATAAGGCGTTACTTTTTCAGAGTAACCACCCAAGATCTTTAAGAGAAAACTTGCCTTATGGGCAGTTTCTGCGTGTACGCAGAAATTGTACAGATGTCAATGACTTTTCCCTTCATGCGGAAAAACTTGTTTCCAAACTTTGCGACAGAGGTTACCCAAAAAGATTGGTTAAGAACTGTATGAAAAGAGCCAGGTGGACTCCCCGTGAAACATTATTGGAACGCAAGAAGAAACCAGATCAGAAACGCCAGGTATGTGTGACTACCTTTTGCCCTAATGCCAACCAATTGAAGCGCATTATCGGTCAAAACTGGCACTTGGTCAAGAATCTGGATGGAAGTTTGAGAGACCCACCGCTCTTTGCGTTTAAGAAAGAGAACAGCGTTGCGAACCATCTGGTGAGGGCTGCCATGCCAACTAAAACCCAACCATCCCTCCGTCAAATGATGGGACTGGCACCCATATTAGGCCACCACAAATGTGGCACATGCCTATGCTGTGCTACCACCATACAGGGCTCCGTTTTTCAACATAAGGGAATATCCTGGAAGCACGAGGTATTCAGCAATTGCAAGTCAAAATTCGTTGTGTATGGCATAAAATGCCCTTGTGATTGCCTTTACATCGGCAAAACTGAACAAGAAGTGCGCCAACGCATCTCACAACATAAGTCGAGACTGAAGAGACAGGTTGACAACGCCCCGTTGGTCAACCACTGGAGTAGAATGCAACATGGACTCAATGAGTTCCAATGGACAGTGATTTCCAGGATAGAAAAAGACCCACAAGGAGGTGACTTGAGCCTCCAGCTATCCAAAAGGGAAGCAATGTTAATCGTGAAATTTGACACGGCCGTGTCAGGTCTTAATGAGCTATCTGACATTTTTAAATTATGATCCCTGTTCAGTTAAAACACGTCTGACACCCCCTGGGCCCTTCCTTCCCAGCAATAGTGTCTCCAGCCCGCTTTTGAGCAAACTTCTCCGATCTACTGTGTAGCTTAATCATTTCATCTCGTTTCTTTCTTTCTGCGAATATTTAGGCGTACTAAAACCTAGTATGCCCTTTTCCTCGCAGAGAGGAATTCCTTACCGCGCATGCACTAACCATCACATACAGAACCACCACTTTTTTGCGTGACGTGTGGAACTACCACTGCACTGTGGCTCATTTTTTAGAACAATCCTTATTTCCCTGTATTATTTGGGTCCTAATCATCCTGAGACGCCCCCTCCTCGCGGCGAGTGTCTCCCGACCGCGCATGCACCGTCTCTAACACAAAGATCCGCCCCCCTGTTGGGACGGATTGTCCACGCATGGTATAAAAGGTAATGTCCCCCTTTTCGCGGAGAGTGTCTCTCTACCGCGCATGCTCCGTCTCTAATACAAAGATCCGCCCCATTGTTGGGATGCATTGTCCGCGCATAGTATAAAAGGTAGCGCATCATCCTGCGGGCTAATACGCCTGTGTGAGTGATTAGTACTCGCCTTGACGCCGCCGGGACCCTTCGCATTTGTTTGCATCTTGGACCACGATTTTCCGGTAAGTGTTGGCACCAGCCCCCCTGACTGCCTCAACATAGGCGCAGCCCCCCATTTTTGCTTGGCCTTGTACAGTTATTTACCGCTTGTTTCTTATTTATTTTTTTCAGCACACGCTAAATAGCCGCCTGTGTTGGTGATGTAGTGCACCTCCTCCAGCCAAGTGTTGCGACGGATATATCCATTATAGGTGAGATACGCCTAGGTCCCGTCGCTTAATTAGACCTCGCACCCCAAGTCCCTGGCACTAATTGGTTGTTATCGCTTTTTTAACCATCCAGGTTCACAAGCTGGTGGTTTGATAATCCATACTCCGTCCTCCTAAATCCTGGAGGTCCTTGGTTTCCCTCTGAGTCGACGTCTTCTGTTCAAGTGTTTCCATCTTTGGTTAAAGGTATTTGCCTTCACCTCCCTTCCTTCAGAGGTTTTGACTCACCTGTGACATCTATAAATTCTACTTATTTAGGGCCACTGTTGAGTTGTTTCATTTTGATTTCAGATTGGTCGTCCTGGCAATTCTCCCTTTTTCACCGCCTGTGTTTTCTGATTCTTACAGCGCGGTAAGTTAACACTATTATTATTTGTCAGCTACACAAGTTAATCCATTCAGCTGCACGGGTCCATTAGATTGTTTTGTTTAAATTACAGGCGGTTTCATTTCAGAGAAGCTCCCCTGGCCCCTTGGTCCCACGCAGGTCCTTGGATAGCATTATCCTTGGTAAGTCTTCCAGGAATACGCTATCACTGCCTTGACAAATCCACCAATCCTTGGAGTGGTGATCCACTCGGACTATTTTTGATAAACAGTCATTGTTCTCCCCTTTCACTGCCCTTGGGCGCCTTAGACTGTGTGGTCCACTAAGTTTTTGAGACTCCGAGTGTGCCTCCTCTATGTAAATTATTAGGTATATGCAATGTTTGCAACTGTTCCACTACATTTGTTAGTATTTATGTTCACAAATCATTGTATGTTTTCTGTTTTTCTCTTTTTTAGCCGCCTGAGGCCCTGATGAGAATCTCCGCTGAATTAAAGGAGATTCGAAACGTGTAGGCCTAACATCTCTACGGTCTGCTCTCTCGTATAGGAGTTGATTTGTTAACCCCTTACAATTTTTGAGTACATTAACCATATGTATCAACTTAAAATGAATGTTTGATAGTAAAAATTCTTTGGTTTTGTACTATTCCCCAAAAATTGTTTTCAATTTGTTATCAAATTCAAGCAGACCCGGTTCTTTTTACTTAGTGTGCCTGAGTCAAGTTTGAATGCGTCGTGAATGTGATATGACTGGATTTTTGAGTGTTTGATGATTTCAGCTGAATGCAATATAATGTGTCCGTTCATTTTTTGATTCTCCTCCTTGGTTCTTCTCTGATGTACAGTAAAATTTATATCAAAATTGTTGACTGTTTACAAAATAAAATTGCAATTAAACAGCAATACCCTCTCTGGAATTAATCTTCTGTTTGTGGTTGATCAATGCTAGTATGGAATAAATGTTTTCAGCACTGGCATCTCTTCTTGTTGCTTAGTATATCGGCTCAGCCTTGCTGAATAGAGCCAGCCCCATTTTTGTTAACCTGAATCCTGACAGTACCCCGCAAATAACGCCTCACCTGGGGAACAGTGTTAGGTCCTGGTTTCAACAGATGCTGTTTGGGAAACATTGTCACCAGGTATCAAGTTTATTTTTATTTGCATAGTTACTTAAAAGCATTGCAACATTTTAAAGTAGCTAATTAAACTGTTGTTATGCCCCAGTAAAACCAATAATACACATAATAAAATGCTGAACAGTGCATACATGACTGTGATTAAAATAGCTGGTGAAGCTGTAAGAGTGCATCAACAGTACACGTAATAAAGTGCAGTGCAGTCATTAAAATACAGCACTAATACTAGAAATACACGTGGTAAGGTGCCGTACATTGCATATATATTTGGTAATGGTGCCTAAGGAATATGGCACCAGTTGATATTTTCTACATAAAAAAGATGATCTTTTCTTATTGTTGGTTGAAAGCTTTTATTCGATATGCAAGATATCTTGAAAGCATACATACACATGAGACATATTTATAAAACAATGCAATGTACGTTAGTCATTTAAATGTTAAAACAGATAAAGGTGGGAATAATCCATGATAAATTAGCTAAAAAATGAATTAAATTGAAACTGAGAGTCTCTTGCAACGAATCAACCATGAATGTTTTAAAAACTTGGAAACACCACAAACTATTAGAGGGGCGGAATCGGTCATTAAAATCCGTAGTGCAACCAAATGCCTACGTGTTCCCAGGCGTTTAAAAAGGGTTTGAGCCAATATCTCCTGGGTTTGATATAGTCTGGGCACTCAAAAAGTATATGTGCTACAGTTTCTGGCCTAGATGGGCAAAGAGCACAGAAGGACGTTCGGTGTGCTCCCTTCCATTTTGATACAAAAGTCCCAATCGGAAGGGTGCCTACCCTAGATTTGTAGTACAGGGACCTATCTGCTGGCAGGGAGATTAGGTCCAGAAAGGGTTCAAAAACAGCCACATCCTTTAGTAAATGTAAATGTAAATGTAGTATACTTGTAAAGCGCACAGCTGCCCCAGCAACGGGGCGTCCCGGCGCTGTATAACTCTGGGGAACCCGTCCTGGCTTTTCCCTGTGGGATGGTCCCTTGCTGGGAGTCCCCAAGGTGGAGCCAGGCATCCCCGGAATTGGTGGGGCCGTTGTGGAGATTAGGCAAGCTAATGCCCAGAGTTGCCGAGTGGAACCCCTGATTAGAGTAAGCACCGAAGCGAGAATTATCGAGTCCGCTGACCAAGGTCTACGACCCTGCCGCGTCGGGAATTGAACCCTGGTCCCGGGCTGACTTCTGCTCTCAGGCCTGCTGCCTCTAACCAGTGAGCCACACTACTCCAAAAAAGATGCAGTCAAATTGCAATGGTGATGGTTCCTGATGAGGTTGCCAGAAACCCACTCCCAATATAACTTTTTGAGGTCAGCCTTTGGAGGAGCAGATTTTGAGATCCAACAGTCCCCCAAGCCCAACTCCCCCAAAAGACTTTTTATGTCCCTCAGCCACTTGATCTTGGCCCAACCTCCCATGTTCATTATCTCTGCCAGGCCGTCAGCATAGGACTTCAGCTCCGGGACCCTCCAAATGCGGGACCAAAGAAGCAGTGGACGGAGGCGAGCCTGATCTTTAATACTCTTGCAGCCAACGTCCAGGAGCACCGGGACTGTTGGGGTGCTTGAAGGGAGGGCTAGGAGATCCTTCAAAAGTTTATTCTCGGCCTTAGTGAGAGAGTCCATATTGCAATGACCCCATAACTCTGCCCCGTACAATGCTGATGTTACGCCTCTTGCCTTGTAGATCTCAATTGCAGGGCTCACCGCTTGTCTCGGAGATGCTCGAAATTCTCTGAGCAAAGCACCTCCTACCTTTTTATGGTTGAGAACCATCCTATCAATGTGGGCGGACCAGTTCATATTGTCAGTAATACGTAGCCCTAGGTAGTCGAATTCTGAGACTTTCTCCAGGGGGGCGGAGTTCAAGACAGGCGGCTTTTCTTATTGCCACAGAGAGATGCAGCGACCAGCTTGTGAGCCAATGGCTACACAGGCAGCTTATTACTAACATTGCTGATATTCGATTGTTATTTTAGGCATTTTTTGTTTGGCCTGCATAAAAGTTTTACCATTCTGCAGTTCAGTTGCGTGGCCCCTGGGTCAAAGCATGCCAGCACCTCTTGCCTCCTAGGTTGAATTCCTTTCTGCTTGAAGGGGGCCTTTACAGCTGGGTCCTCTGTTGCTTCTGTTCCTGGCATGTGCAGATTAAATGCAGGATGTCTTCTTGCTCTGTATTGCACAGCCTGCAACTGCTTTAGATCGATGCCCTCAGCCAGGGTGGGAGGTGCTGAGTGAATGGAAGAATGTCCAGTCTATGCCTTAGGAATTTTATTTTTATTGGTTTAGGATAACCCTGATTGAAGTATTTTTGAGGTGCGAGTGTTTTATAGGAATTTAGAATCATCCAGGCATGGAATCTGGCTGAGTAGGTTGCCTTGTTCACCACCAGTGAAAGTTGTTTTACGCCCATCCAGACCAATGTTTTGAAGGTTATTTGATGGAGCTGTGTGTTCCAGAGCTTGGTGAGCCTGGCAGTTGCCAGAGATTCCTGTAGGTAGCTTCTTGCACAGGATCTTTCCCTGTACTGGTGTTCTTGCCATAGCAGTTGGTTTAAGGTGTTTGAAGTGGAGGCTCTGGTTTTATTCCAACAGATAATGAAAGTGCCATGCCTGGCCAGGGATTGTTTTAATAGGCTGAACTCCAGCCTAATTTGAGCTGGTGAGGTGTAGGTCGGGAGGCGAAACATGGTTTTGTATGCTTTAACTAGAGAGCTGTCCAGTAAGTTGACGTCTCTACCCCGCATTGCTTCGCTGCCATAAGTTATTGTAGGGAGTAGTTTGGCTTGTACTACCTTCAGGAGAGGGCTCAGTGTAGGCCCCATCAGTTTAGATGCAATATTTTTCATTGATATTGCTATTGCCAACCCTCTCCTTCTGATTTCTTCTTTTTGGCCGGTGAAGGACCCTTCTTTGTCAATGAAGATGACTAGGTACTTGTATTCAGTTGTTGGTTCAAGCTTTGTGCCTCCCAAGTGCCATCTCCTCTGCTGTTTCCTTTTGTTGTTTACCATCATAGTCTATGTCTTATTAAAGTTAATGTTTAGATTATTCTCTGTGGTATATTACTGCATTTCGATGAGTAGATGTTGGAGCCCGGCATAGGTATGGCTGAGCAGCACTACATCTTCGACATACATAAGATTGGTCAATATTTTGCCTCCTAGGCTGGGTGCATGTGAGTTGCAGGTGCTAAGAGCTTGAAAATAGTCAGCCATGAATAGGTTGTACAGGGTTGGTGCAAGCATGCAACCCTGCTTCAAACCTTTAGTTGTAGGGACTTTTGAAGTGAGGTGAGTCCCTACCCCCAATTCACCTGAACTCATGTGTCTGTGTGGAGAAGTGACAAGGTGTTTAGGATGGCCTGTGGGATTCCCCAGTGTGCCAGCTTCCCCCTCAGTCTGCCCCTCTCAACGTTATCGAATACAGCACTAAAGTCAATGAAGCATAGATGTAGTGGGAGGATGGCAGTCTTGGCTGCATCGATGAGTAGGGAGATTGCAAGGATATTTGTTATTGTGCCTGCCATTTTGCGGAAGCCTGTCTGATTTAGCTGTATCATCTCATTGTCCTCTGCCCAGGCTGTGAGATCCTCTAGGACAGTGACCGCAAAGTATTTTGCTTAATTATCGATCAGTACTACCAAGCGGTAGTTGCTCGGCTGGCCTTTATTGCCATTCTTATAAAACAGAACAATTGTTGAGCCTTGCCATGATTCTGGTAGTCTGCGTAATATCCTGCCTTCCAAGAAAAGAGGTTGCAGGATGTCTGCCCAGTTAGCCGCCTTAGCTTTGAACAGTGACGGTGGATGCCGTTCAGGCCCGGTGCTACTCTTTTCTTCCTTCTGTGATCTGCTTTTCTCTTAAGAGTGGCATAGGGTCGCTGGCCTCACATGCCTGTATGTAGTCTCTATCAGGCATGTTCAGCACTGACGTCTCATTGGGGCCAGCTCCTGAATGTTCTGCTGTTGGCCGTCTCTTATTGTCTGATATTCGAACTCCTCGCGTTAGATAGTTGAAATGCTCAGTTAAAAATTTAACCCAGATTTCCTCTGAGATATGTGACGAAATTCCATTGTGGTGAGGGTAGATTATAGTGTTCACCATTTTCCTAAAGTGGGTGCTATCATTATGGTTTATGTCATGAAGAAGCTTTGCCCAAGTTGCATTTTCTTGCTCCTTATTATTTTTCCCATTTCAGTTTTTGAGTGAGTTCCTTTGATTCCTCATAAGTGAATGGGCGCTTAAGGCCCCTGGCTGTCTTCTCAGAGCACTTAAGGTACTATTAATTGATTTTTTAAAGAGATTCAGGTGGACTCTTGGCGCTTTCTGGAACCTATTTCTCCAGCTCGGATCCTGGGAGTAATCTTTTTTGATTGATGGTGCGGCCCAACAGTTAAATAATTTGGTAGTAAAATGTTCCAATTGGGTTATTTGAGCCTGTTGCTTGTGACTTAAAGAGCTCAATTGCTGCTTCTGAGAGGGACTCTGCGTTGAGCGCTGCACATTTGATCCTCCTTAGATTTGAGGTGTAGATGGGCCCCAGGGCTAGTTCTCGCTGGATGGAGATAGGTGCAGTGGCTAGTAGCAAAGTTAGTGGTCGGTGATCGTTCTCCCCCTTGTCCCCCATTCTGATCCCCAGGATGTGTGGAAACAGTGAGAGGCTTGCAAATGTATAATCTAATATGGAGCTTGTTGTAGAGGAGTAGTATGATGGAACAGGAGGTGGGTCTTCGGGGAATCTATCATTGAGAGTTCTGATGTTTAGGTGTTCTAAGTCTTCCTGAAGATGGCTTTTCTCATGGCTCTTGCTTCTGTGTGTTGGTGCATATTGGAACGCAATGTTGAAATTTGTGGATTGGATGCAAACCTCCTCGCCCCCTGATGTACCGAAGAGGTATTGGTGTAGGTCCCCAGACAGGATATAGTTTGAGGTTTCCATCTCAGTTACATACTTTGTTACTTGACCAATTAGCTTTTTTGAATCTTTTGCTTTTTGTTTTGGGTGAATGTATGTGTTGACTAAAACCACCTCTGTTCACCCTTGAGGAAGATGGTGAGGTTGACTGCTGTGGTAGCTGATGAAGTAAAGCCCACAAGCACTGCCAATGTTAGATATATGATGTCAACCCTCTAGAGCGGTGTCCAAATTTGCCTCCCTTTATGGCCAATGTGCCGAAGCACATGAAACCTTGTATGTGTTGCAGGTTGGAGAGTCATGTTTCCTGCAGCATGATTATGTCAAAGGACTTGAAGTATGGCAGGAATTCCGGATCCAGAATGTTTGTAGATCTTCCGTTAATATTCCACGAGCATAAGCGGAGTGAGATGTCCTTAGCTCTTGTTCTGCCTTCGTTCTGTATGAAACGTCAATACACCTCTGTGGAAGTGGTTATGGTAGAGGTAATTGGTCCAATATGTGAAGATCCGCTCCGAGGTGCTGGTGCTGCCCAAGCTCGGTCTTGTAGGTCCACCAGCGCATTGGCCCTCTGTTGTGGTGATCTTCCCAGAGCCCCTCTGAGCACAGAGTTTGTGCATCCGTGTTGTTTTGTCGATGCAGGCCTCGAAATGGAGGCTAGTAGGGGTAGCGGGTACCCAGGTTTTTGGAAAGTGATGATGTCAATGCCCCAGGCTTGAAAGATGTGCTGTTGTGCTCGAATTTTCTCAGCAATTTTAGTTGATTTCCATTTGGCCTTAGTGGCCTCAGGCATTGAGCGGCTTTACTGTGCAGATGAACTCTATTGAGAGTAAGTCAGTTGATCTCAGGCCAGCAAGAGTTTGAATTGCCTGTAATAGCCTTAAGATATTTAGGGCCATATGTATCAAGCCAATTTTCATTCGCAAACACTGCGATTCGCAAAAAACTATTTCCAATCTATGAAGCCAAAGAGCCTCGCAAAATGAGAAATCACAAAAATTGTGATTCCTTACATTGCGAGAGCCAAAAATCTGTAAATTTCCTTGCAATTTCTAATTTTGTGATTTCTGAGTTAGTGAAATTCACAAATGGGAAATCGTAAAGTAAGGAATCGCAATGGTATGTATGAAAAATTCACAAATTGCGAATTCACGAAAATCGCAATTTAGAAAATAGCAATTACCATCAAGTAGGCGCAGGTGGTAACCAAGTGCAAACTATTTAAGGAGTCCCAGAATGCAACAGACTTCTCTCCACAATGGCTGGGCTGTACGTGATAGCCAGGAGGCTGCGACTCAGAGCTGCTGCACAGAGGAGGAGACGCCAGGTGAGGATATTCCGTGCGTGCATTTCCATCTTCCAGCGCACAGAGGAGGACATCTACACACAATACAGACTGGATGAAGAGAGTATCCTTGATTTAATTGAGGAACTCAAACCCTTCCTTAAACACCCCACAAGCAGGACGCAATCCACCCCCACCCACATCCAGGTCCTGTGCTCACTGCACCTCTTGGCATCAGGTAGTTTCCAGGGGGTGATAGCCCCAGCAGGAGGGGTGTCACAAAGTGCACTTTTGCGCTTTTTCTACGCATTCCTTGATGCCATGGTACAGAGGCTGCATCACCACATTCACTTCCCAAGCACACCACAGGCACTAGCCCAGACCAAGCAGGACTTCTATCAGATTGCCCAATTCACCCACGTCATAGGATGCATAGATGGGACACATGTTGCAATCTCTCCTCCCTCCCAGACTGAGTACGTGTTCAGGAATCGCAAAAGCTACCAACCATTCCCTGAACATACAGGTGGTGTGTGATGCCAAACACATCATCACAGACATTGTTGCAAAATACCCAGGCAGCACGCACAACGCTTTCATCTTCCGTCACAGTGGGATACACCGTAGACTCACAAGTGGGGAGTTTGGCGAGGGATATTTACTAGGTAAATGCATTTGAACAGAGGCCACAATTTGTAAGACTAGCATGTGCAGAACTGTGTGTAACCATATCCATCCCACCTCACATGTGACAGTGCGTATGCGGTCCAGGACTTCATACTGACGCCATACCTGAATCCTGCCAACGCTGGGGAGTGGCGATACAACAGAGCACACAGAGCCACCAGAGGCACCATTGAACGCACATTCGGGATACTCAAGAGCAGATTCAGATGCCTCCACATGAGCGGAGGGGCACTACAATACAGCCCCCAGACCTGTTGCAAGATAGTGGTAGCATGTGCCATGCTGCACAACATCGCCATCAGTAAAGGCACACAGGTGGAGCTCAGTGAATCCGATTCATCTGACGTGGAGGGGCCTGGCCCAGGACGTATGCCAGCCGGTGTAGCTGGTGCAGCTGCTGGGCGCCTGAGGCGAGATGAAATTACATGCAACTATTTCTAGGTAAGTAATTAAGACACAATGCTAGATCCCATTAGTGTGACTGTGTTTTATTGCTTTACTGCAGGATCAATTATGTCACACAGCCTGAATGACACTCAATGTCTCTCCCAATGTCCAGCACATGTTATTGTCACAGTGCTAAATTTTAACAGGAGCAATAGTATAAGTACAGTGGGTAGCTGCACCCATCCAGTGTTCACATTCGCTGCAACTCACATGTGGCGCTGTCGTGAGGAAGCCCCTGTTTGGGACTGCACAGAGCCCTCCACAGTTGGGCCAGTAGGCCTAGTGTTACGGGCACTACGGCTCCTATCCATGGTGGGTGGGGGGTGGCGCTGCTCCTCCCTGATAGTGCGTCCTCTTCAGTGGGAGTCAGGACACCAGGCCCAGTGGTGCGAACTGCCCACAGCTCGTCTACTGCTGATGTGATTTGCACCAGTGCCCTAGCAACGTCCTGGCTGTTGTGGGCCACTCTGCGCTGCATGCAGATGCTGCGCCTGGATAGGACATCGGTGGTAGAGGACAAGCGGTTCACTGCACGTGTGTATAGGTCCAGGCACTGCATCTCTCTGCGCCTAGCAGCACGGTTAGCCTTCATTTCTTCACAGAGTGCCTCCAGGGCACCTGGTCATTCCTCTGAAGCCTGCCCTCACTTCCCTCTGTAATGCTTTAATGTTTTTTGCTTGTAGGCACTGTACCTGCAACATGTGCATCTCCAGGCCGGCAAAGACTGTTTTCTCCCCAGGATCTATTCTGCACCACTGCTGTATGTGCGAGACCTGAGCCTGCTTGTGACTTGTGGTATTGCTTCATCACGTGCAACTTCTTGTCGCTGTGTTGCCTAAGGGGGCACATTGTCATCGTTGTCCTGGCCCTCGTCCTCAAATGGGGGTAGTGGCCGGACAACATGTCTCCTGCGTTGTTTTAGAGGGTTGACGGGGCTGTCCTCTTCCTCCGTGTCCTCCTCTTGCCCTGCTGCTTCTATGTTTGGGGAATCTGCCTGTCTCCCACTGCCTGTAGGCTGTGTTCCAGATGGTGCTGTGGATGTAAAAGCACACATTTAATAACTGTTTTGACTTACACTTGACAATTATTAAATATCACTGGTATTACATGTGTCTTGTATTTGCCTTTCCTGAGGTGCACATTCTATTGGGGACTGGCTGGGTGTACATGCACCACTGTTATGTACATGTGACTACATCTCTCATATTGCATTGCTGTGTGTGATTGGGTACATTCCCTGGACTTTGTCCTGCCCCTGGCTCGCTGCTGGGGGGGTTAGAGGGGTGATAGGGGTGTGATGGCATGCTTCTTACCTGGTCCTGGTCCCTGGTGCTCGGAGCGGTCTAGGTCAGCCACGCCCATGACACCTTCAGGTAGCAGGGTCCCCTCCACCAGTTCCTCCAGAGGTGTGCTGTCAGTAGCTGTGGAGGATCATCCAAAGTTGTCCTGGAATGCTCCAGCCTGGCAGCCACCTTCTCCTTGGGGCGCTGGCGCAGGTCATACCATCGCTTCCTTACATCGTCAACACTCCTCTCTGTCACCCCAATAGCATTTACTTTCTGCTGAATGTCAGCCCAGATGCGCCGTTTGCGTGTTTCAGGCACCCTGAGTGATTTTTTTCCCGAATAGCTGTTCATGGCTGACCACCATTTCTTGTATTAAAATTCTCCAACTCTGCCTCAGATAATTTCTGCTTTCCCTTCCTCTGCACTTCAGCCTGCTATTGCTGCTGTGTTTCCTAGCTGGCCATGTCTCCACTTTCTGCCATTCTGTTCAAAACTGCTGAGTTCACTCTCTAACACTCCTCTCTCTGACTGTGAATCATCAACTCAGGTGCAGCATGGGTAGTCACACTTCCTGGTTGTGATGTCATCAAGCTGCACCTGAGTTTCCGATTGGCAGATTCGAGAAATTCGCAATTTTGCGATTTTTTCCGTTAAGGAATTGCAAAATTGCGATTTCTTATGTTTGGGAATCACATTTGGGGATCTCGCAATGTAAATAGCGATTTTTACAGAATCGCTATTTATTTGCGATTTCTTTCATACATTCCATTATGCGATTCCAAAATTGCGATTCGGTAAAAATCGCAATTTCAGAATCGCAAAATGGTTACTTGATACATATGGCCCTTACTCTGTTCAGAGTGTCCTGGTGACCTTTGGAGATATACGTGGGGTGAAACAGTGTGACATGTGTTTCCTGCTGTGTAGTTCTTGGTGGTTGTATTGCCTGTGGTTGGTCAATTACAAGCTCCATTGTTCCAGGTTGGTGGGCGAAGCTAATTGCTTCCTTTGGCTGGTTTCCACTCCCTTGATTTGTGATCTCGATGTTACATTCCTTGGCTTTGTCTTGGATGATATTAGCCCAGAACATGCCTCCTTTGGGGCTTGGAAGGTGTTCTGTCCTTCCTGGGTTGTGTTCTGCTAACTCTAGCAATCATTAGTCAGTGGGGTCTGGTTTCCTTCAATGAACGATGTAGCCCAATTCGGCCTAGTTTTTTTATCTGAGTGTTCTCTACCACGCCCCTTGCTTAAATTCTTGTGTTTTGCTTTTCCCATTAAAGCTGCCAGTGCTAGTGCCAGTGTGTCTCCCTCCGTTACAGCTGGCTGTCGAGGCTGTTCAGGGATACTGGGTATAGAGGGGGACCCTCTGGTAAGATCCAATCCTTTGCGGCGGCTGTTGGGAGCTACCCTGAGGGGCCCTATTAAGTGGTGACTTAGCTGTGTACCCCTTTCCATTTTCTTTCTCATTTTCCAAGTGTACCAAGTGGATATTCAATATAGGTGAGATGGATGTCTCCTTGTTCAGATGGGTTGTTGGGATTGTTGGAAAGCGACTGGGACTTGTTTTGAGTGCTTAAGGCGCATAGCTTGTTAGTCATATTTGTGTGTTGTCCGGAAAAGATGGGAAATTAGGCTGTTGGATTTTAAGTAGTTTTACGATAGCGCCCTTTCCTTTTCCATTGATGGTGTTCTTTGGATTTGAACTTTGGTACTTGAGCTCCTTCTAGATGTTCTGCCATTGATTCGCTGAGCACTCCTGCCTTCCCAGGAGGTACCTTGGTGTCGGGCCCTCCTGCGGATTGCATTGGCAGGGCTCCCTATTGATCAGATTTGCTTGTTGGCCTTCGGCCATGCCCAGTGCTGTATGGCTACTACCCGGGAGCTTGCTTGTGGATTCAGAGGATGCATTCCTCATATCCTTTAGCATGCTATTTAGCATTGTGGGGAGAGTGGAAAGTTTGTCAACTATGTGGCTTGAACCACAGCTAAGTTGGACCTCGGATTCAGCTCTCTTAATTCGGCTGTTTAGGTCCCCCAGGTTCTCATCGATGCCTGCCATGAAGAGTGCCAGGGTGTTTAATAATAAGAGCTGAATGTCCATCTTATTCAGACTGATAGTGGAGTGCGTTGACAGCCAGTCACATAGTGTTTAGGAGAGAGACCCAGGAACTGCTGACTTGTTCTTTGGGCTCGTCTTTAGTCATCTCCTTGGTGATTGGCTGAGGGTTTGGGAGTTTAATTGGAGCTCCGTGGACAGAGGCGCCCTCTGTTGCTGGACTGGCAAGTAGGAGGCAAGCATGACCTCCCATTCTTGTGTGTTGAAGTAGGGGAGTATTGCCTTCCCCTCCTCTTGCTGGGTTGGGTCGGCAGTCCCTTTGAATAGCCTGTCTGGAAGGAGTAGCGGCCTAGGATTTTGCAGGCAGTGATGCTGGGGTTGATACGATTGTGTTTGCAGGCCACAATGTTGATGTAGGGGTACTATTCATACTGATCAGTGGTGGGCTGAGAGTGATGTCTGGTACTTGTTCTGCCTGCGATCCACTTTCCGTGCCATCCATGGCGTTGCTCTCATCTTGTGACAAGGTGGAATTGGTTTCTGGACCGAGCTCTGGCAGTGGAGTTTGCATGTTCCTTCTGTGGCTAAGTTCCTCTTTTGAGAGTCTATGTGGGCTGATTGCTTTTGGGGCACATGCCAGGCGTATAGCCGGTAGCTAGGCTAGTGCTGATGCTAGGTCCAACGCTAGATATGATGGGGCTCGGGGCTTGTTTTGGTCTTGTTGCCGTGCTTGTTGTTGTTCAGGCAGCATAGGAGTTCCGGGATGCCCTGATATCCGGGTTAAAACAGATTTATTTTGCTGTGATAGGCATGTCACTTACGGTCTCCAGCTGTTTGGTGCAGAGCGGGCAAGGGGATCTCCTGGAGCAGCATGCCTCTTGTGCCGTAAGGCACAGTTTTGAGGTAAGCTGATTTGCTGCTGCAGTGCTAGGCTCTAGTGGGCTCTTCACATCCTTAGCACACTGGTGAGTCTCCTCTAATGGCAATGTGTGAGAAGAGAAGGCAGCTGTAGGGGTAGCAGAGGGGTCTGTGGCCTTTGAAGGTGGCATTGCTTGAGTAGAGAACAGATCCTGCGTCCTTTAGAAAGCTGAATTTTGTATACATTTTTGGTTGCTTTGTGTGAGTTAAGCCACTTAGTGATGCCATGTCTATTAGTTCCAGATTTTTTGAGTTAGTGGAGATTCGGCGCTGTGCTGAGCACAACAGTGTGGGTTTTGTCTTCTTCCTTTTCTCCCCCCTGGCCTGTGAGGAATAGCCACTCTGGTTCTCCCTGACCTAATCTGTGACCAAGCAGTGAGAGCACGTGGTGCTGGAGGTTGTTACATCGGAGGCATGGACTGCAATACTTAGCGCTTAGCAGGACTTTGCGGAGCAGGGATTGTGATTGGGGGTAGACCAGTTTTGGTTAGTGAGGCGCAATCCTTAATGCCCCTTGCAGATTGGCTCTGTAGGACCACTGTAGATGTGGGATTGCTGCTGGTGTCCTGCTGGTGTCTTATGTTCCCCCCCTGTCCCCTGACAAACTATCCTGGGTCTATCCTGGCTCAGCTTACAGAGTCCGCTGTCTGGATGGCCAGGCTGACCAGGAGTCTGGCCAAGGAGCTGAGGGACTGGGACGTGAGGAACTTCGACATGAGCTGAGATGGCAGCCTACTGGTCTGCGTGGCTGAGGGCTGTGTCGCTGGTTTTCTGTGGAGGTCAGGGCGCTAGTCCCAGGTTTGAAGTTGAAGCTAAGTCTCAAAGCTCAGAGCTCAGTGCTCCGGCTCATATCCAGGGTGGGAGGTCAGTGCCCCCTGCTGTTCCTCGCCTCCCCTCTCCCACCTGCTACTGCTGCTGGCCCTCTGCTGGAGCTCAGCCGTGGCTGTTTTCTGACATTTTGGGCAGCCGGGGTTGGATTCTGGTGTTTAGCCAGCTGATTTCCACATAGTTGGGCTTCTCAGCATGGAGAGGAAGGAGGAGGGGGACCCGAGCAGAGCACTTAAGCCACGCCCAGTCTATCTGTGCCGCTTCAGCAGGACACCCGAGCTCGCTCTCTGCATTGGTGAGTATACCCCTGTGCTCAGGCCCCTTACCTTGGTGCCGCTACTCGTCTGACCGCCATTCCGGCTTTTCTGCCTCGGGCTCAGCCCCGACTCCAGCTCGGCTCTGGCTCCAGCTCCTGCGCTGTGTTTGCGCTGAGTTTCGAATCTCCTCTTCCTTTTCCGCATTTACACCAACAATAGACAAAAACATTCTATTGCGAGTCACCAAGATGGAGCAGGAATTACATTTTCATGTTTCCAAAATGTTCCCTATATGTCTAACCTTTCAAAGTTACCAAATATTGTAATTGGCCATGCAGGACATGTTAATTAATGATGTTTTTGACTTCATATTCAGAAGAGCAATCCACTATTACTGGTGGTGGTTTACTCAGTGTTACAAGGATGCCTGACTTCACCCAGTAAACATGTAAAACAGGGTGCCTCTGTCATTGTGAGGGACGTGGTAACTGTAGTGCATATACCCCCACATTCCTAGGTGTGAGACTCAGGTATTGTCATATACTTAGTGAACAACCATCCCGTGTCTTCTTCCTGTTAATCTGGTGTTTTCTATTTTCTATGCTATCTATCTGCGAAATGCTTGTTAGCTACTTTTCCCTGAAGTAAATGTTTGGCTATCATGGAACTTCTTTAGTGGTCACAGAGTGTAGTGTTCAATTGAAGCACTTATGAGCAAACATTAGATGGTGATAATCATTAACAAAAGAAATCCAGCTAATAAATGCAATCAGTTATTGTACGCAGAGTCAGCCAGAGCAGGCCAGAGTGTCAGGCATTTGGGTGATTAACAAAAAACATTGTAATTATTCTACTAATAAATGATTGAACTGTTCTGTCTGTCCATCAGTTTGCGAAAGACAACTAGTTGACTTATACTGCCTGATAGTACCTATTTTCATGTGCTTTGTATAAAAGGGAGATGCAAATTTAGTTCCTCTGTCAATGATTATGATCTTAGGTAAACTATGGAGATGGAAAAAGTGGATGATAAAATCCCTGATAATTCAAGTGTCTAATCTTTGCCTATCACAAAGAATACTACAGTATAACTCTAAGAAGGTTGTAGGTCAACTATAAAGTGAATTGACATCATGTTTCATGGTTGCTGTTGCATTGGATGTGTTTGCAAAACTCTAGCTGCTGCCATATGGAATGGATCAGCTTTTGCACATGTGCTATAAATTTGACGTATTTTTTTAAATTACATTTTAAGTCAAAAGTTTTGTATTATTTATTCCACCATCCTTCCCTGACCTGGATGTCAAGCTGCTGGGAAGTCATAATATCATTCTATGATCTTGGACTGTACTATTTTCCAATGGATGTACAAAGCTTCACCTTGATGAAATAGTTTATTCTTGAACATTCTCTAGTGAGGTTCTTGTTCAATCCATTGTTTAGTGGGTACATTCTTTTGTATTTGTCTGTCAAGTGTCAAAATGTCATATGAAGATAATGTCGAGAGGGTAAAAAAAGGAGCACCGTCCCTACTAACAACTTCTGGGTCTTTTGCCCAGTCAGAGTGTCTGCCTTCCAATGCCAGTTGCTCAATAGATATGTTATTACATATCCATTCCGATTCCATTTTTTAAGAATTCAAAAGCTAAGAAGGAAATTATTGGAACTTTAAAAATATATTTTTATACTTTGGCATTCAACAAATGTATCCTCATTCTAGTGAGCACATATTTTACTTACAGGGTGGACCTTTTTCTTATACCTAAAGTGGGCTAATGGGCCTTGTCAGAACAGAGAACTGAAGCTGGTGGTGCCGTTCCCAGCTATACCAGACACCGCTCCATCACTACCTCAACCATCACCATGTATAGCCTTCATAACCAGCTCTTTATCCTTAATAAGCCACTGACTGTTGATTGTCTTCATCCTTTCTTGCACTGTCCAACACACATAGGAGCAAAGCCTTATTTGTTGACCACCGGGTACTGTTGCAGCCTGGATACTTGACACGATTAGGTGAGTCCAGCCCCCTTTTCTGTTGCTACTTTGAATTTCCACAGGGGCGTATAACCACCATAGCTCACTGTGGGAGTTCACCACTTTGTTTTTACCTATTTTATTGTCCTCCAGAGCAATGGTGCTCACCACTAATAATATAGATCTGTGTTTGGAGTCACCGCATAGGCTATGTCTACAACTCTTACATACATGCCTGAAATGTGTTCCTTCTTTTTCTTTTTCCCACTACAGGCAGATCCAGATAATTACAGGTACATTCACATAGTAGACACTTATCCTACTTTGGCTAAAATGAATTACCAATAGTTTTTGAGTGTAGATAGTTTCTGTTTTCCCGGTCCTGAAGAATCGCGAGTAAATTAACATAACGCGAGAAACATATTGACCATTATCTCTTAAAAACGGACACACCAATAGGAGACATTATATTCTGATGAGTGCCATGTTCACTGTTTTTAATTAGTGTAGGAGACCCCCAGAAAAAAATAATCTACGCCAGGTACTCCCTGCCCTATTTTAACTCACCTACACATATACACTCTTCTGGCCCTACACCCGCACTTCACCGTATGGCTGTTGGATAAAAGATCTCCAACAAAGTGCCCCTTTTCAGGTGAGCCCATTGGGTATTGCACCACCGACCCAACAAGGAGCAGCCCATATGATGAAGCATGACACCTGAGAGGGTGTGTGAGGGCATTAAAATCCAACAAATGGATTTCCAACTGTAGATCATACTGGGGCTCAGTTGGTCCCAGCCTCTGGTTGACTCTATAACTCCACCTTCTTGAGGAACAGCATAACACCACTTCATTGACACATATTTTACTTGACTTTGATGTTCTTGAAGATTGGGTGTATAAGAATGTATAAGAATACCATCTAGCTACACCAGAAGCAATACATAAACGTTTTCACTAAAACTGTCATTCACGAAAGGCCGAAAGGCAGCAGGGGAATTACAGAGTTCAGATGGCACAACAAGGTTTGAATCAATCAATAATTATCTTTATTCAATCTTAAACAGCTCATAAAAACACAAGATAATAAACATGAAAATAAATAAAAATAGATATAATAAATACCATCCCTTAATAACATTTTCAGGTCATTACTTCTTAGATTCTTGGATAGAAACTTTAAAATCAGAGTTAATCCATCACAGAAAACTTAAAAATAGAAAAAGAACGATAGAAAATACCCTCCAGATTACCAACACTGCCTTGCAAACTCCCCTCAATTGATCTTCTGCTAGAAATTGCCATCTTAAGGAAGAAGCATGCACTATAACAACATCTGGGCTATTTAACATTTGAAGTAAGGTTCAGTCCACTCTACATTTCTGACACACAAGGTACTTAAATGTCAATAACCAGTACTGCATGCCATTTCATACTTGTGTCCATCATGTATCCAATCCAATCCAATCCAAAAATTCTTTATTTCGGTCTTCAAGACCATAAAAGATACATTGCATATTACATTTAAACAACCAATTAAATAAGGAATTATAAAAACATTACATAAAATTGATTACCAGGTTGTTCCAGACATGATAAAGATGGGAAAAACGATACATAGTTGGGAGAAACATTTCATGACATGATTAAAAGGCACAGTCCATAATTGTTGAAGCAATTCATATTTTTGGCATTTGTGCATTTAGCAATTTTTTCCTAATCTGCCACATGGCCATAATAAATTTCGCCACTGCAAAAACTATGTGGGGCAGAGTACTAGTTCTTAATACTCTGTACGCGTAGATGTGGCTCCTGAAACCCAAGTTCCTACATAGGGGGACCAGCCAGTATTTCCTTGGTCTATGGTAAGCAGGACAAAAAAAAAAAGATGGGTTTCTTCCTCATCGTGGGAGTTACAACCTGGACAGATTTTATCGTCCCGCTGTAGCCATTTACAAGTGAAGGTTTTGATAGGCAAAGTGCCAAGCCTCCACTGTATAAACAGTTTCCTGGCTAAAATGGGGAAGATACTATCCATAAAACTGTCGAATTCATATGAATTTTTGGATTGCAAGAAACGCTCAGTTAGGGTGCCATTATTAGTTGCGGTCAGGAGGAGATCTAGACTTTTTTCCTTGTGGATTTTGGCTAATCGTTTGCGAGAAAGCCTATGGCAACCTAGTTCTGGAGCCTCCCAAAGCTCAGGCAATTTTAAACGATACAGTTCTTTCTTGACAAAAGCCAGCCAGGGAATTCTATTTCGCTGATTCAGGTCCATTACATGGATAAGATCACTCCTGTAGTGTGCAAGCTCACTAGTGGACCAGAGCCTATGCCAGAATCTTAATGGCTTAGACTCCAGCTCAGCAGCGATAGAGGGTAAACCCACGTCCAATCTTAAGGGAAGCAAGGGTGTGCCACGAGGGAGCGCCAGAAGACGTCTGAGAAAGTTGTTCTCCACTCTGGCGAGATCTGGACCTGCTTTATACCCCCATAGCTCACTGCCATAGGATGCGGCCGCTTTGGCTTGCGTTTTGTACATTTCCAGTGCCGGACTTATGGGTTTGAAGGTTGAAGTATTTACAACCCTCAAAATTGCACCGGATAATTGGGACAGCTTTAGCCGCAATCTTGCTATTTGGGGGTCCCAGGATAGGTTCTCATGTAGTGTTACCCCCAAATATTGAAAGGTTGTAACCCTTTCCAGGCTGGCTGTACCCAGAGTAGGATTAGGTCTGGTTTTTGGGGATGGATTGAAGATCATGAACTTGGTCTTCTCTGTATTGATGTCTAGACCATGTTGTCTACAGAAAAGACCAAATCCATCTAGAATCCTTTTGAATCCCCATTGGGTTTTTGGAAAGCAGGAGGGTGTCGTCAGCAAACATAATAGCTGGCACCCTGCTGCCTGCCAAAAAAGGGGCGTCGTTGTCTTTAACATTATCAAGGTGAGAAATAACGCCGTTGACAAAGAGGCAAAACAGGGTTGGCGCCAAGACGCAACCCTGCCTTACCCCTCTGAGAACAGGAAACCTTGATGATAGCGCTCCATCCTTCCCGCACCTAACCTGCGCATAGTTGCCATCATGGAGTCTAATTATGGCGTGCAACAGTTGGGTTGGAACCCCCAACTCCTTTCGGACCTCCCATAATTTATTTCGTGGGACCAAGTCAAAGGCTGACCTCAGATCCACGAACACCATGTATAGTCTCCCCCCCTCAATCCTCACCATTTTCCAATACAGGAGGATGAGGCGGATTGAACATCGCGCACTGCACATGCTGGCGACCTGACGCTGTATTTCTAGCTAGCGCTTCGCGCTTTTTAAAGCCCGTTTTTGCTATTTCTGTTGGTTTATTTGGTGTTTCCCCTGCTTTTAACAGGGTTCCTGGCCCCCACCTGCACTCTAATAGTTGAAGAGCACCGCTGCTTAGCGGGTCCGGGTCTGGGGGTTTTCAGCCGGGTACTGGTCATTCTGCCGCCATTTTGGGTGTGGGGGCGACGCTGCTGAGGCGCCGGACTGAGCGTTCTAGCTCTCTGGACCTCCTCCGCCCGCCCTTCTTAACCCTCCCCTCTAGCGCGCAGCGGTGACGCGCAGCGGTCGCGCCTTTCACTGCGCCTGAGTCGTGCCAGAGTCCTGCCCGTCTGCGCCCGTCCGCACTAAGGAGGCGCTGGGGCGCGGGGTAGGACGGTATTTCTGGCTGACTCCTTTTCTATCCCACGGTCATGCTGCAATATTCGGCGCTAGAGCTCCGTTTGCTACAAAAGCGGAGGGATTCTTGTCGCTCGGTATTTCCTGCCCGCCACAGAGGTAAGAGCCGGTGTCCTGACTGTGGTTGGGTGCCGCAGAAAACTCTGGTCTGCACTTCAAGGAAGGAGCCTGACAGTATCAGGCATCTTTGTATGCTTTTAAATACCAGATCTCTCAGCTGCCATGCGTTGGATGTTTACGATCTGTTGGCAACTGAAAAACCTTTATGCCTAATGTTGACGGAGACATGGCTAGGGGATGCTTCAAATCCTGACATTGCCGCTGCCATCCCGCCTGATTACAACATTTTTAGGCAAGATAGACTGAAAGGGCGGGGGGGCGGGGTGGCGCTGGTTGTACACAACCGTGTAACCTGCACCTCCATTCCCATAGAGACGATCACGGGCTGTGAAACCCTGGCCTTCTCCATTGTATTATCGCCGCACCAGTCCTTTAAGGGACTTCTTGTCTACAGGCCTCCCGGGCCGACGGGCACTTTTTTTGAAGAGTTCCAGTCCATAATCTCAACACTGGCGCTCAGATCGGAACACTGCATAGTGGCGGGCGATTTTAACATTCATATGGATGAGGTAAGGGATGCAGACACGATAAAAATGATGGAGGTGACGGCTCCCCTTGGCCTCGTACCATACCATCGGGGACCGACGCATGTAAAGGGCCACATGTTAGATATGATATTTTCGACGATCCCTATTGAGATTCTGGCACCCATTCAGGTGCTTTGGTCGGATCATTTGTTGGTTAAGTGTTATGTGCCTGAGATAAGCAAACCAACTAGTGTCTCACGACAGCTTTCTCAGGGCTCCAGGGCTTTTCATCTGGTGACCCCTGAGCTGCTGGCACAGGCATGTTTGGCTCACCCCTGCATCCTGACAGGAGACGTAGAAAGGGATTCAGAGCTGGTACATCGGTGGATGTCGGAAAGGATGGATGATCTTGCCCCAGTTAGGCCCCCCGTAATACTGTTGAACGGGTGTCCGCTCCTTGGTTCACCGAGGCACTGGCGGTCTCACGACGGCAGTGTAAGGTGGCAGAAAGAGCAAGGCATGCGCAGTACGATTCCGAGGCCAAGCTCGTTTACAGAGCAGCCGTTAATGCCAATCACCGAGATATCCTCTCTGAGAAGAGAGGCTACTTCGCCAGGAAAATCGAGAGTGCCTCCAACTCTTGTAGGGAGTTGTTTGCCGTCGTGAGGGAATTTACAGCCCCACGTGTTCCTTTGACTATGGCACCCCCTACGGAGGCTTGGGTGAGTGCCCTTGCTGATTTCTTTACTATCAAGATTAGGCAGATTCAGGACTCCTTTCTCGTGCTAGGGTCTGCTGTTTTTGATCCATTGGAGGGTGCCCCGGGGCTCCCTCTCAGTGCGGATCCGATGCTGACAGATTTTCCACCACTCCTTGTCTCTGCATCACTTGATCTGATGGCCGGTCTCAAATCAGGCTCTCCGCGTGATGCTTGCCCGGCTAAATTCTTGGCTACAATGGCAGAAGTTATCAACCCCATTGTCAACCCTCTCCTGAACTGCTCCCTTAGTGAGGGTGTAGTCCCCCAGCTCTGGAAGCAGGCAATGATTTTACCTCTGCTTAAAAAGCCTGGTTTGGACACGGAGGTTCTGGCCAATTATAGGCCAATTTCGCTTTTGCCGGCCTTTACTAAGATCCTTGAAAAGCACGTGCATAGGATGCTCTCTGAGTACCTGGAAGCGCATGACATACTCCACCCTACTCAGTCTGGCTTCCGTGCGAATCTAAGCACTGAGACAGCGCTCTTGGAGGTCTCGGAGGCTATTAAGGAGGTGCTGGACTCAGGCGGCAAGGCGATGCTAGTGATGCTCGACCTGTCGGCGGCCTTCGACACCGTCCCTCATGAGGGTCTTTTAGCCAGACTTTATAAGATCGGTCTGAGGGGGACGGTGCTCAGCTGGTTTCGATCTTTCCTTGCTGACCGCCGACAAACGGTCTGGGCCTCCTCCGGCTCCGCTGAGATGCCGCCATTGGGTGTCGGAGTTCCTCAGGGCTCAGTATTGAGCCCGACGCTCTTTAACATCTTCATGACTCCTCTGGCGGCAGTGGCGGAGTCTTTCGGGGCTCAGATCGTGTCCTACGCCGACGATACCCAGCTCCTCTTCACATGCCCTAAGGGTGTGGAGTTTGATGGAGAGAGTATCCAGGGTTGCCTTGAGGCCGTGTTCAACTGGTTCCATCTGAACGGCCTCAAGTGCAACTCGGATAAATCTGAGGTACTCTTTTTTGGATGTAGTGCGGATCCAGAGTGGCAGGAATGGTGGCCAAAGAATATGTTTCCACCTTCAGGTTCATCTCAGGTGGCCAAGAACCTGGGTATTAAGATCGACAAGGACTTGTCTTTGCGTTCTCAGGTAATTGGGCTCACTGGCACCTGTTTCGGTCTGCTTCGGATGCTCCGCAAGTTTCTGCCCATCCTTTCAGAAGATCATAGGAAGGTAACGGTACAGGCGATAATCGGTTGTAGACTAGATTACGCCAACATCTTGTACCTTGGCCTACCGGAGTATCTGCTACAATGATTACAGGTGGTCCAGAATTCGGCAGCCCGGGCCATTTTTGGTCTGTCAGGCCGGGCACGAACCTCTGGTCTCCTGCAGGCTCTGCACTGGCTCCCTATTCGGAAGCGAATAACTTTCAAGGCCCTGACCTTGGCTCATAAAGCTCTATATGGGTCAGGAGCCAAATACCTCCGGAAAAGGGTAGCTTTTTATCACCCTCCAAGATCTTTAAGGTCTGGATCTCTGTTTCTTGCGGCGGTCCCTCGGACTAAGAGGGCCCGCATAGGTGGCCGCTCTTTCAGACTGTTGGCACCCCAGCTCTGGAATTCTTTACCACTGGCGCTGCGCAGTACATCCAATTTGTTGATGTTCAGGAAGGGCCTCAAAACTTGGCTTTTTTCTATCTAGCTTCGGTTTCTTAGGCGAGTCTGTATCTTTCTGCTGTTCTCTTCTCTTTGCCCTGTTTTTTTTAACTGTGTTATGTTTTCAGTATGTAGTGAAAAGCGCCGGGACACTCTTTGAGTAGCCGTGCGCTATATAAAACAATTATAACATAACATAACATAACAAGATCTGGTCCATGGTGGACGTGTTTTTTCTGAAGCCAGCCTGGAGGGGGCTCAGGATTTCATTTGCCTCCATCCAATCAAGAAGATGATCCAGGAGGAGACGAGAGGAGAGTTTTTGGGGGACATCTATGAGGCTGATCGGCCTGTAGTTGGCTGGGAGAAGAGGAGAACGCTTTTTATAAATTGGCACTATCTCAGCTCCCAGCCAAGTACAGGGGATCTCCATACCTCCCAAGATGGCATTGAAGAGAATAAGGAGGTACGGGCCCCAGATCGCAGGGTATTGCCTAAAGAGGTCACCGGGCAATCTATCCAATCCCGGGGCCTTCCCCATTGCCAATCTCTCTATTGCACTAACCACCTCGCCAAGAGTAAATTCCAAACCATCTACAGGGATGGGTATATCATCAAGGGCCAGTTCATAGGCGGGCTGTTCAGTATCCTGGTACAACTTGCCATAGTGGGCTTCCCAGGCAGATGGTGCAATGTTAGGCTCCACTGCAGCTTTAACCTCTCCTGTGCCATTATTTACCAGGGACCAAAAAATTTTCGAGTCCCTGGTTTCTAATGCAGAGGAGAGATCCTGCCAATAATTCCAATCCCACTCCGTCTTTGCCAGAGCCATGGCTTCCTTGTACACGGGCCTTAATTTGGCGACCGTGCCCTTGTCTGAACCTGCTTTAATTGTGGCAATTAGCTCTGTCTTAGACTTTTTGCAGGAAGAATTGTACCATGTTGAAGTTCGGGTCAATTTACGTCGTGGGGCTGCCACTGGGTAGAAAACCTCAGCTAGTGATCCCACTAGGTTTGCATGAATATGTCCCAGTTTATCTCTAAAATCTGGGGATCTGGGCTGGTTAATTAATTCATCTATTTCTACAAACTTCGGGAGTACTATACAAAGATTTTACTTATATTTTCCTCTGTACTAATTATTTTTCCCCATTTTACCCTTCGCCTATTAGAACTAAGGGCCAGATTCCCTGGATCATCATTGGGATTGATTGGTAGTGGCTTAGCAACGGGAGCAGGGTGTTTCAAATCTAATGAAAGTGCATTATGGTCGCTGTCTATTCTGAGAGATACTCTAAAATCCTGTACCTTGGACCATAAGCCAATGTCGACAAACGATGTAATCCAACCTCGATTCATGATCCTTCCTATTGAAGGTACACGATGAGGAGCTGTCTGACGGAGTGCGACCGTTGCAGGCCCTCAGTGCGTAGTTTAAAGTGAGGGACATAATTTGCACCGCAAGTGGAGACCAGGATTTGGGATGGGGGATGAACATGGTGGGACACCCCAGAAGTCGTCTTCGGTGGTAAGGGCACCCTCCTTTAGGCCTTCCAGGGGTTCAAAATGGCAGTTAAAATCTCCACCCATCACAATTTTATGATCACTTGGCAGTGAGCCCAGAAAGGACGAAAGATCCTCCAGAGTGGGTGATTCCTTGGCTACACTGACTGGACGAGAGTATACATTTACAATAGCCAATTTTACTGCATTGGGCCACCTAAGAAGTACACACTGGATGTCCTGCGAGAACGTAGAGACGCTTTCCGCAGTGCATCCAATGTGACTAGCTACCCAAATCGCCAGTCCCCCCGAAGGTCTCCCCTTTCCACTCCACCTAGCCTGAATTTCAAAAACTGCAAAACCCACTCTACTCAATGGGTCCCTTGCCCACGTCTCCTGGAAGAGACAGATATCACTGGTGCCTACTAAAAGAACCCAGTCTGCTGTGTGTATTTTGTTTGCAATACCTGCCACATTCCAGGAGAGGACCTTCAGGGTTTCAATAGTAGATTTAGAAGGGGGCCCCTCTGTTGTTTCAAGTGCAGTGCCCGTTGATGGAGGTACGGGCAGCCCATCTTGTGTTTCCTTGATAGGTTGAGCAGTGAGTATTGTGTTTGGGGCACAGAGGGCTTGGAGAGTTGGGTTACTGCCCATTTGACTCAAGGATGAGATATCTGGAAGGCCCCTAAGGCTAGGTGTTTTCAAACTACCACCTTGGAGTGAATCCAAATCTCTGTTAGTGATATCAGTCACTCCAATGCCCGTCCCCTGTCCTGCAGATTCAGTTATGATGACTTGGTGAGATTGTGGGGAGAACCCACTTCGAAGTCAATCTACTTCATCAAGGCAATTGAATCTATTGGGATGTGCATAATATACAGTGGGAAGATGAGTGTTATACCTGGGCCTATATCTTGACCCGTCCACAGCAAAACCCACCCGTGTCCAGCCATCGTCCCTCCTCATAGCTGGCTTGCATGGATTAGGGTAGAAATATGAGAGAGGGACCAATTCAATGGATGTGTTACCTGTGTTGCCGAGCCAATTGCAAATATAAGTGACGACCTGGGGGTTCTTGAAGCTGACAATTATACAATCCCCCACACTTTTCTTGGCAGTGTACCCAAACCACGGGACCCTTCTAACCATAAGAACATCTCCTTTTAGGTCAGATGGTAGGGGCCTTTGGGTGTTTAACCAGCTAATTACCTTGTAGCGTAAAGAGTCATAAGACTCCATTACGCAGCTGGCCAGCTCTGGGACCCCCGTCAGTTTCACAGTGTAGCCCGCCGCCTCATGGGGGAGGTTAACTGCCTTGCGCCTAGTATTGGGGCTATCCTGGTAGTTGAAACTGTGAGGTAACACATTTGATGGTCTCCTCTGGGTAGGTAGGCTGTCCGGAGCTGGTTGCTTCGACCTCCTAGGAGGTGGAATCGGGGGCACTAACCTAGGAAGTGGTACAGGTGCAGTATGAGGCACGGGAACTGCACTGTTGTTACTATTTTCCCCGGTAGGAGTTATAGAAGATAATGGAACATGGACCGTGGTGACCGGGGTGAGATGTGAACCTCCAGCACCACCCCCATGTATTCCGTCTGGGCTTGCTCCTGTCCCAGACTGGCCTCCTTTGCCCACACTTGATCTCTCAATAGCTGCCAGTCTCAAATCTATTGAATCCAGTTTGAGAAAAAGAGGATTCAAAAGGCTTTTGAGGACAGCGGTGAGTGAAGCAATAAGGAGTTCTGTAGTGTTAGGAGTTGTCCCACCAAAAATGAATGGCTGGGTAAGCACATGTGTAGATGCGATAGATGGAGCGCTTAACAGTACCCTGTCCTTTCTCATACTTAGAGACTCAGGTACACCCAGATTTTCCTCCAGAGTGGGTAGTACTGGATCAGTTTTGGCCCTTTTAGCACCTTTGTGCTTTCTGGATCTTTTCCTTTTCATTACAGGATCCTCTCTATGACCCGTGTGCACCGACAAATTATCAACCTCACCCTGGTCCCCGGACAGTGCAATCTCTGCAACAGAGGAGAGCTCTACATCACTCATAATGCGCGATGTGTCTCTATCCCTTAACGTGGATGACGGTGTCCTTAGCTGTTGTAATACTGACTCTATTGTTTGGTCAATACTGTCCATTAGGGATAGATGGGTGGCATCAAGCAGAAGCGGTGTACTAGTGTGTGTTGATAAGCCTGGCGAGGATAGACAGGAATTTTCTACACCCTCCTCAGTTAATTTGTCAAGTACTGGAGTACCCTTATTAGTTACAGGATTAGTTTTAAGAAGAAATTTGTCCAAAGTGCCTGAACTCACAGAGGCAGCCTTACTTCTAGATTCCCTACTGGCCATAATGTAGTGTCCTGCTTCAGGGCAACCAGCTAAGGAGTGTTCAAAACCAAGGGGCAGGGCGTTAGGGGGATAGCCCGGCCCGGTCTCTACCGTTCTCTAACGGCCTCAAACGGCCCGCCCTTTGCCCAGGCTTAGCCCGGCACACGCCCGCACGCGTCCCGCGTGCGCGGGTGTAGGCTTTCCTATATAGAAAAAGGGGGAGGGAGCGGAAAGAGTCGCAGGTGCGCCTGATGGCTGCGGCGCTCCGCCTGCTGGGACTCTCAGTCCCACGCCCGCTGGTGAGTCCGTGAGCAAAGTCTCCTTCTCCCCAACAGCAACAGCAATCCCCAGAAGGTCAGAATGAAGGGTTCTCCTCTTCACTAACGGCTGCAAGTGGCGCCCGTGAGCCGTTTTCAGGTGCGGATGGGGGAGGGGGCGGTAAGAGTCGCAGGTGCGCCTGATGGCTGCGGCGCTCCGCCTGCTGGGACTCGCAGTCCCGCGCCCGCTGGTGAGTCCGTGAGCAAAGTCTCCTTCTCCCCAACAGCAACAGAAATCCCCAGAAGGTCAGAATGAAGGGTTCTCCTCTCCACTAACGGCTGCGAGCAGCTCCCGCGAAGCGGGGGCCGTGAGCCGTTTTCAGGTGCGGATGGGGGAGGGGGCGGGAAGAGTCGCAGGTGCGCCTGGCGGCTGCGGCGCTCCGCCCGCTGGGACTCGCAGTCCCGCGCCCGCTGGTGAGTCTGTGAGCAAAGTCTCCTTCTCCCCAACAGCAACAGCAATCCCCAGAAGGTCAGAATGAAGGGTTCTCCTCTCCACTAACGGCTGCGAGCGGCATCATGTATCTGTACACAATTATATGACCCTCTTATATCTAGCTTTGAGAAAATGTTGACTTATTTCATTTGGTTGAGGAGTACTGAGATAAGGGGGAATGAATGCTCGTTTCTTTTGATGATGGTGTTCAGTTCTCTGCAATCAAAACATGATCTCAATTATCTGTTAGCGTTCTTCATGATGAAAATGGGTGCCCATTCAAAGGAAGGGGAGTTCCATATGAAACATTTCTCCAAATGTTCTTGTAGATGTTGCTGGTGTTCTTCATCTCCATTTACCATCAGTGGGTAGATGATGCTATGAGAAATGGGCACTCAAAACATCAAATCAATATGGCAGTCATATTTGTAAAGTGTTGGGAGTGAATCTCTCCCATTTGAAATTAAAGGTTGTACATTTTCCAATGGAAGCTTTATGAAACATGGTTCTATACCATATATTGTGTTGACAACTATCTTAGGATTGTTGCGTTTGATATTAGGGTTATGATCCCTCATCTTTAGGAAAATATGGGATATGAATGAGCTTTGGGTTATATTTTTTTCACATGGGCAGTCAGCATAACCACAGTGAGGAAAGAGTCTCTTGACATAAGGCTTCCAAGGTCAATGCTGTACCATTGGTTGATTAAATCTCTTCTTTCACAGCATTCTCAGTAATGGAAATATGTTGTATGATTTCAAACTGATTTTTGACAAAGCATCCGGAATCACCAGAATTAACGAAAACATGCACTTTAAGTAGTCATTGAGAGGTTGTTACCAGGACTTGTGAAAAATAGTGAGCTAGTTCTGTAAATGGACACTTTTATCATTTGTAAGCATATCCCATATCCATCCTTCATAGAAAAAATATTGTGTTTCTCTGCAATATGCAAACATTTTCTCACCAAATGTCCTTCCTTATCACATTAGACATAAAAAACTGTCTTTCTTTGTCACTCTTTATCTTCTAGGGATAGTCTTTTTGGATTTCCTCCATCGGCACATGTTTATTGATGCCTTTCAAACCCTGCATCTTTTCTGGACCTTCGGGCATCCAGATGCTTTGAGGAAATATTGTTCCCACTGCTTTCCACAGGTATTTTCTCTGTTTGTTTAAAGACCCTAAATTGACTAACACCATAAGTGACCATCCTTCAAATCCTCCCTCAAACCTTGATAAAATGTGTTAGCCTCAGACTTGTCCATTCATGCATCTTTCCATACCAGCTGTTGCTAATGGCTGATACAACTGACTACTTCTTGACTGCCTTGTTTAAAGTTAAAAATCCAGCATGAGCTGACTGGATTGCATGGCATTTGCCAAAAATACATGTGAATTGATTTAAAAATGGAGTCCTGCTGTTTAACAAAAGACTGTGAACTAATTTGACTGATGTGGCCCACATCAAACAGTCCTTTTTGAGGAATGATAATATGAGTGCTATCTTGGAGGAACGATGTTCTTCCCATATTTTGGCAATAGCTTGTACCACCATGTGGATGAGGTGTTTAGATGGGTCCATTGTGGACTTTGCAAACTGTCAGGATCTTGAGTTAGAGGCCTGCTGAAAGCCCCTGCCATACCTGAATGCCTACGCTGGTGAGTAGAGGTAGGAACTGGGTAAGAAACAAGGAAAAGATTTGAAAGAGAAATCTTGGACTCCTTTGAGATTTGTCTATTTCAGAGGAGCCGTAACTCTGTCAAGATATCACATGATTTGGTAAATGTTAATGTACCTGGGATCATCACTGACTGTGTATGTATGCATGTATATGATATTTGTATATAACAAACAGCCAAAAATGGAGCTGTAGAGAAACAGAGAGAAAAAACAAACGTATTAGGAATAATATTAATTCATTTAAATGCTACACAAACAGAGCCAACCATAAGGCATCAGAGTACTAAAATCTACTGTGTATGGATATCCAATTTCAGTGGACAGTGCATGATTCATTGCTCGTCCTCCATTATATAATTGGACAACAGAAGGGGGCCATGTGTACCAGAGCCATGACTTCTCTTCATATGCATTGTGTGCGTAAGGCAAGTCGTATGTGATAAATCCAGTATCACTTGGCCATTGTTCCCTGTGCATATGTTGAAGTGTCATACCATATTTTTCACAATGAAACATTTGAGACATCTGACATTCTGTTCATGGTCACACACATCTGATGTGGCCTAGCCAATGGCAGCTATCTCAGGGTACATATTTGTGGGTACAATGTAGTCACACTTCAACTCATGAGGAAATGAGTTGGTGCACCTGATGCTGTGTTGAACAATAAAGTTGCACGTCTTCTTGTACCTAGGAGCAAAGACCTGGTGATGAGCCCTATCTCTAGAACAAAAAACTGGAACATATCTGTAAGCACAGGAGAAAACTGATTGTACCCAGGATCATGACCTGCTGTGTCACAGTGCTGAAGTGCTTCATGGCTCTAGAGCTAAAGAATTGCTATGCTCTCTCCCCAAGGATAGCACTTTGGGGTATGACCTTAATATCATTGCAAAAATATTATAGGACACAAGTATCATATCAAAAATATAATGGTGATAAGAATATTGTCAGGTGGAATAGCAAAGTTAAGAATATTGGGCCACATTCACAAAAGTAATCTGAGACCATCATCATCAAATTAACTTTATTCAGCACACAGTCATAAAAGTTTCAACTGAAAAGACAGTCCAAGTTTAAATACACAAATCAAGTTTAAAATACATTCTTTTGTCCTATAAAAAAAATATAAAAGAGATAAAAGTTCATATGCAAGCTAAAACATGATTGTACATAGATGAAGTAATGACCGTAGAGTTTAGTTCATCTTTAACATGATTCATTTTCTCATTCCCCTTTAATTACTGCACTTCATATCGTTTCCTAATGCACATTACTGTTTTGATAAAATGTAATACTGCAGTGCAAATAACAGGATTAGTCAATGATTGCAAATGTCTGAAGCCCTCTAAATATGTACATGGGCAAATATTCTTTAACAAGGGCACCAAAAATCTGCACCTTGGATCTTTGTAAAGTGCACAAAAGATAATAAAGTGCAAAGTGCTCTGGGTAGTACTATTGTCACATGGGCGAAGGTTGTCTGTCCACCTGGATTGTTAAGGGAACCCTACCAGAAAGTGAAACGTGCTAAGACGGAATCTTGTTAAAAGAAAACGCAACTGGCTGTTCGTAGTAAAGGAAAGGTAATACTGCTGTTTATGAATGAAAGGGCAACTGGGGCCAGGTGCCTCCAATTGTAAATGGCGCATTTTCGTCCAGACACCATACTCCTCTTTCGTTTTGCCCTTCACATTAGTGGGGATGCTTGACGGGGTATCAAAGTACTTACCCAGCCTGATCTGGAATAACCTATCCCTCCCAAACCGAAGCCAAGGGATCCTCAGAGACTTGTTCAAATTAATACAGTCTTCGATGATCTCCCTTGAAAACTGTAACTCTTCTGAGGCACACATTTTAACCCACAGAAGCAAGGGGGCAGCGCCGATGTGATCTTCTATATATTCCATCCGCACTTCTAGATGAGAAAATGAGGTTGCAGCACTGCTAGGAATCATCAACAGGCATTTTATAAACTTGTTCTACACCACTTGCAACGGGCGGCTTCTTTGGTAACCCCAAACCCCCGCCCCACACAATGCAACCAACATGCATTTTGCCTTGTATAAGGTAACAAGCTCATGCACTGGCTAGTGGTCTAACTTACAAGGGAACCTGAAAAGCGCCCTAACTTTACTACTACTAAACTGAGACAATATGCTAACTTTACGACTTTCGGTATTCACAAAAGGGATTTAGTAGTAGTAAAGTTAGGAATCCTAACTTACTACTACTAAATGCCTTCTGTGAATAACGTTTCGGATTTTGTCTCAGATTAGTTCTGTAAATCGGCCCCTCCATTTTTTAAGTGTTTAACATTTTTCTATTTATTATTGTTGTATTACATTTTTTCATTTATTATTTTGTAATGTAACGTTAGGTTGTCTTAGAGTATCAATATTTTATTGTTAACTCAAATCTTTTTAGAAGGCTTATTTTTTTTGCTTTGTTAATTCACTTAAAGAATTGTTTATGAGTTTATTTAATTTTTTGTATCGGTGTGTCATTGGGTTTGTAGGAAAGTAGGGTGGGAAGTATTTTTATATATATATATATATTTTTTTAAACTGCTCATTCAATTTTTTAACTTTATTTGATGAATTAGATCATCGATTCTTAACCTGTGGTCCCCCTGGGTCCGCACAACCTACTTAAGGGTCCACAACTGTTTAGAAAGCAATTAATATTGTAAGACTAATTAAGAATTTTTAAATAAAAAAAGAAAACTGTCAAATTTTGTATTTTAAAACCTCCTAAAAATATGAAAGAACTCCAATTTGGAGTTTAAAAATTAAGTCGATCTAATTGGCTCTATTGTTTGGAACTGCGCAGGTACAGCAAACGAACTATAGTATGGACAATCGATCGCCTTAATTGAAGCACCAGCAAAAAGACAGCATGCATTAGAAGAAAACAAACAAAGTAATATTATACAGTTTGCACATTGCTTTGTATTTTAGAGTTAAAAAATGAATATAGAAAAGCTTGAACTTTCATATTAAAATTAAAAAGTTGATTATTCTGCATTTCTTTGTGAAGTAAAGATGCTATTTCATCATTCATCCATTTGTCTGTATAATTTTTCTGCATTTCTATGTATTGTTTTGATGTTCAAATCATGGAAGCTGCTTAGGCTGTAGTCCACTGGTTCCACAAATGATTCTTTGGGGAGCCCGCGGATCCCAATAAAGGGTCCACAGAAGTAGAAAGATAATGAACCACCCAATTGGATTATTAATTAATTACATTATTTATTGTTTTAAATAGTGGGTTTAATTAATTTTAATATACATTATGTTTTGTTGTTTTCAAATATATGGGGCCTGATTCACAAGGGTAAATGACCACTTTTGTGCCAGTTTACTATTCTCTTTGGTATTCAAAACTACAAGTTTAATTATATTAATAGCAATTGTATGACTGCAGAGACTTCAGAAAGTTGATTTACCGCCCAGCTTCTGTCTCCTGCTTCAGCTGAAGCTGGGCATGCAGCCTGGGACAAATAGTCCAGACTTAAATACATCCATTTGTTTAGAGATACAAGAATATCTCTAAATAAATAAATCTATTTAATATTTGTACTGGAATGTGAAGGAAATAATTTCAGGGGGGCACAGCCCCAGAGTCCTAATGGAAAATCAATCCCTTTCATAAAGAGGCTTCTTGCTTTCAGTAATTCTCTTCTCTTATCCAAGGGTGAGATCTAAAGTGCCTCACATTTTGCCCTGGGCATACTGCAAACTCTTGCAACTTTGAAACACCATGAAAACGTTCTGTGAACAATATAGAAAATAAAATTGCCTGTTAGCACAGCAACGGTCAAATGATCTTTTTACATCAGAGGTGACGTCATAAATGCAGACATAAACACTTTCTTTTAAGGTATAAAGAATTTAAGGGAGATTATGATGCAGCCCAGAAAGGAACGGTCGGAGCCTTTTTGGCCGCTTCGTAATTGGCCCTTCGGTTTACAATGCTGGTGGTCGGAAACTTAACCAGCCGGTCATTCCGGCTGGCTTCCATCAGTCAGAACCGTCTCGTAAATCCAAAGGGCAAGCCTTTCCCTCCTTGGGATTACGATGCACAGTTTCTGGCATGGTTTCCATGCTGGCCTGTCATGACAGAAAGTGAGTTTGGGGGCCCCCAGCAGGGCACACTTGTGTGTGCGGCCTCTGGTTGGGGGCCAAGGTGGCACCCCTGTTGATCTCTGCACCCTGTGGCAGGCACATTGAGGTGCCTGCCATGGGTGCAGGGATGAACAGCACCTCTCATTTCCTTAAGGGAGCATGTATTACGACCGGTTTCAATCAATCAATCAATCAATCAGGGGATTTTAAGCACCCTACTCACCTGTGAGGATCTCAAGGCGCTGGGTGGGGAGAGGGGGCAGCTCCGGTCAGTCGAAGAGCCAAGTCTTGAGGATCTTCCTGAAGACGTGCAGGGTGGGGACGCATCTGATGTTGATCAGGAGCACGCTCCAGATCTTGGTTGCGATGTACGAGAAGGCTCTTCTACCCGTTCTTGTTCTGCAGATGCACAGGCGTTCGGCGAGGGCAAGGTCAGTTTACGACCGTAATGCAAGCTCCCATAGGAAAATGTAGAAATGCGATCCAAAAGTGTTTGATTGCATCCTAATTAGTGGGTCGGGACCACCGACCAGAGGTTGGTTGGTTCCACCACAGAGATCGTGTCGGGCATTCTAATTAGGCACTTATCCATTGAGGATATAATAATCGGGCCATCCTGGCGTTTCTGACACTCTGACATTTTCTTGGTTGGCTGCAAGGCAGGGTGCTGCCTTCAGAGAAGAATGGGCTACTATGACTCAACTGTGCCCCAAACCGGCCTTCTAGTCCCAATCTCCTCCTGCATGGTGCTGGTTCGAACAGTTATGTCACGGCAGATTTTGCTTTCTAGTCTGGCCCCCTAGTAATGTACTGAACACCTCCTCCTGTGCTGGCTATGAGTTTCTTATTTTTCATACTGATAATACTAACGTTACCCCTGTGACATGAACCATAAGGATAATACTTGATAGGCATCACACTCCACTGGAATTGTGTCATAATGCAACAATGTCCTATGTCTCAATTGTGGCCTCTAGTTATGAAACAGCCAGACTGGTGTGAGTTGGAAAGATGTTGCTTGTGTGTGTGGTGTCATTACCCAGCATTTTTCTTGATTGGTTGCATGCCACACTTTCACCTGTGCTTAGAGCTTGAATTTTTAGTTCACTGTGTGGCCTCTATCGACGAGTTTTGGTGTCATGTGGGAGACTCAGTGGGGGCTTCCATTGTGTTGTGGTGAACTTACAGCTACTCTACCCAGGAGCAGAGTGAAGGGGAATGAGCTGCGTAGCTGTATATCCACTATTTAAGAGGAAGTTAGAGTGGGGTATTGGTTTTCTAAATGGTGGCATCTGTAAGGTCTTTACTGTCTTCTTGAATTAAAGGTGGCCGCAGATGTTTCTTATTTTTTCCAGTAGTGAGCTCCAAGTTTCTCAGAAAAGGAAGTTCCCCGAATTCACAAGCTGATCAGTAGGAGTGGCAGGCTTGATCGGAGAGGAGTATTGCATGTGTTTCATTTTCATAAAAGATGATCTGGAAGAGCGTCTGTTCATGTTTAGCCAGTGTAGGACTTTAGGTGTTGGCGTGATGTGGTCACACAGGTGTTGATGTTCTGTATTCTCTGAACTCTTCATAGTATGTAGAACGCTGCTGCGAGGTAAAATCTGTTTGCATAGTCTAGATGTGACAGTACAGGGGATGATGGTGGCCTAGACTTCCTGTGTGAAATTTAAACGAGGAAAAATGTGTCAGAGGATTTGCATGAGGAAGTTGGCACTTATAGTGATTTGGTTATCTGTTCGGGCTAGCGATAGGTTTGAGCCCATTAAACCATGGTTATCATTCTTCAAGCACTTGGCCTCTCTGCAAAGGTTTCAAAGGCGGTCTGAAGGTATTGCCATTTATTAATACCATCTGCCCAGTGCTGTAAAAAGCAATGACCACAACATCTTTTGCTTTTACCAATTTCAGTCAGAAAAGAACTCATGAGCATTTTCCAGCTCAGTAAGACAATGCAAGCGAACTGTAAGTGGCTGCAGTAATGAATAAAAGGTCAGTTGTGTAATGCAATGATAGCCTATCAAAAGGGAACATGCGCATGATTGACTGATGAGTGAATAAACAAAAAGAGAACAAACATCCTGTGTAACACCATGTAACACAATTAGAAGATGTATAACAAAAAATATGCATAATTGTACAGGAGAAAAGAATGACCAAGAACTCCTTCCTTATAGCCCAGAAAGTATTACATTTGGATGGAACTCTGGTAGAGTACACCACTCTTTTGAATTGTCACTGAGACTGTTGTAATGACATAATTAGTGTGGGAATGAGACGGTTAGACTTAAATTAGGATTCTAGCTAAATTCATGCTCAGTCACATTTCTGCACTCATACAGCCAGATTCATCAAGCGAAATGCGCTCGCAAAAGGGCCAGATTCTGAGAATCTGGCCCTTTGCGAGTGCAATTTTTGCATTTGGGATTCATCATCCCAAATGCAAAAATCGCTAATAAAGAATTCGCAAATTTGCGAGGATTAGCATTTAAGGAATCTCTATTAGAGATTCCTTAAATGCTATTCATGAAACATTTAAAAATTGCAAATTCGCAATTTAGGACCGCTATTTACCACGAAGTCAAACCTCGTGGTAAATAGCGAAAACTTAGAAAAATGCATTTAAATGCATTTTTCTAAGGTGCATGTTACACACACACATGTCCTTTGGACATGTGTGTGCACAACATCAGTGTAAATTCACATTTCAGGGGTGCTACAGGGTGTCCTTTGGACACCCCTGCACCCTTGAAATCGCATCCTTATTTGCGATTAGCAAATTGCTATTCGCAAATAAGGAATAACTCCCCATTCATTCCTATGGGCCTGTAGGCCCATAGGAATGCATGGGGAGTTATTCCTTATTTGCGATTAGCAATTTGCTAATCGCAAATAAGGAACATGTAGGAATTGCAATATTTTTTGCAATTCCTACATGAATTCCGTTTTGCAAGTCCTTAATAGCGATTCCTTATGAATCGCTATTAAAGACTCGCAAAACGGGTCTTTGATGAATCTGGCAGATAATTTTTATGTATGAAGTAGTTTTGTTAGGCCACACATATCATCTATTTGAGGGTGCTGCTAATAATAAAGGCATGAGAGTTAGGTAAAGTTCATTACTCCAAAGCTGGTGATGCTTGTTTCTGATTAAATATATAGTGCTAACAGTGGTTCAAGAAGGAATTTGCCTAAAAATACATAAGTCACAAACAATTCCAAATCACAGACAAATAATAAATGAAAAAGCGAAATAGAAAAACTGTATAGAGAGAAAAAAGAGAAGAGAGACCCATATGCAAAATAATTCTAGAAAAATATGACAATTTTATTACATTTTATGAACAAAATATTCATGTTTTGCAACCACATTTTCATTCGCAGAACATTAATACATACACTAAGGGTTCCTTGTTTGGAAGGGACAACCTAAACATGCCCCTTCTAAACAGGGATTCAATATGATTCCCTAAACCCATTTAGGGGCAGATGTATCAACTGGTTTTTTAGTCGCAGACGCTGCGATTTGCAAAGAAGCAGCGTTAGCGACAAAAAAATAGGAAAAAGGCATGTATGACACAAATCGCATTGCGAGAACATGAAATCTGTGAATTATATTGCGCATTCTTAATTTGCGATGTTCTATGTTTGCGAAATTCGCAAACTGGATAAAGCAAATTAAGAAATCGCAATGATATGTAACAAAAATTCGCAAATTGCGGATTTGTGAAAATCGCTAAATAAGAAATCGCTATTACCACCAAGTGCATGCAGGTGGTAACCAGGTGGAAGGTATAAAAAGCAGCCCAAATGCAAGTGAAACTCCCACAATGGCAGCACTATATGTGATAGCCAGGAGGCTGCGTATCCGTGCCCTTGCACAGAGGAGACTGAGACAGGAGCGTATATTCAGACTGCGCATCACGCTGTTCCAGCAGACTGAAGAGGACATTCATGATCAGTACAGGCTGCACCCACACACCATCTAGGACCTCATAGATGAGCTGAAACCTTTTTTGGAATACCCAACAGGCAGGACACAATCAATTCACACCCATTTGCAGGTATTGTGGTCACTGCACCTTCTGGCCTCAGGGTGTTTTCAAGGAGTCATAGCAGAGGTTGGTGGGGTGTCACAGAGTGCTCTTTCTCGCTTTTTTCATGCCTTTTTGGATGCAATGCTGAACAGGCTAGTACATCACATATACTTCCCAAGCACCCAACAGGCATTACAAGAAACCAAACTTGACTTCTATCAAATTGAACGGTTCCCCCATGTCATTGGCTGCATTGATGGGACCCATACCGCCATCACACCGCCAGCAGCAACAGAATATGTGTTCAGGAACCGAAAATGCTACCATTCCCTGAATATACAGATTGTGTGCAATGCCAAATACATCATCAATGACATTGTGGCAAAATACCCTGGCAGCACACATGAGTCTTTCATCTTCCGACATAGTGGGATACATGGACCTCTGAGTGCTGGAGAGTTTGGAGAGGGATACCTGCTAGGTAAATAAATAGCACACATCCATCTATCCATCCATTACTCATTTTGGGGGGTAATATTGACTTACCTTTCCTTTTCATCCGTGCAGGTGATAGTGCCTACGCAGTGCGAGACTTCATCCTAACACCATATCTGAATCCAGCAAATGCAAGTGAGAGGGGGTATAACAGGGCACACAGGTCAACGCGCAGCATCATAGAACGCACATTTGGCATCTTGAAGAGCCGTTTCAGATGCCTACATAAGAGTGGAGGGGCACTGCAGTACAGCCCTGAGACATGTTGTAAAATAGTAACAAGCTGTGAAATGCTCCACAACATGGCATTGAGGAAAGGGACCGAAATTGATGTGAGCGACTCAGACACATCGGATGATGACTGCACACCTCCCCCTGGGAGGGCAGCAGCAGGTGTAGGGGCAGCGGCTGGATGCCAGAGATGGTCTGAGATCACACAGAACTACTTTTAGGTAAGAAATGAATGTATTGTACAAAAAATATCTGTGTAACAGGTGATGTGTTTATTCACACTTCACACACATTTATGTTTTCAGAACCCATAATATGTTACAACACAGTGATGGCACTGATAAGTGATGTAATGAAAAAACTTTAGGTTGGTTGCTTCATCAGTTTATACAATAGTGTCCTGATCCACTTCACCTCCTACTGTGACGGCTGGGTGCAGGGCGGTGTTCTGCCTGTGTGCCCTCCGTTGCATGGCTACCTGCAGCACCATATGTGGCACTGCGACGTTGAGTAAGTGGCAATGTAGGAGTGTTGCTGCTCCTACTGGAGGTCTCTTCACTTTCACCAGAGACCATTAGGGTGCTGCCACCAGAGTTAGCTCTCTGCAACAGTTCCACAGCATTAGTAACTTACTCTAGCCCTCTGGCAATGTCTTGGCTGCAGTGAGTCATCTGCATCTGCATGGTGATGCTGCGACGTGTTAGGTTGCTTGTTGTTGTGTATAGGCGGTTCACAGCCTTAGTATAACTGTGCATCCGTGCATGGGCACGTTGTGTAGCCCTGTTTCTGGCACTTTCAGTGCGCTCAAGTGTAGCACATAGTTTTTAAATGGCACCTGCCATGGCCATCATGCCCTCACCCATGTGATGCTGATTTTTATTTAATGTGGTCAGCTGCTTGTTTATTGAATGCAGTGCCTTGTGTTGCAGGCGTTGCACTTGAAGCATGTTCTGCTCCAGTCCTACGAATACAGTGCTCTCCTCTACATTGACACTACTGTTCCTGGACAAGGACCTACGTGCTCCATTTGTGTGAGATCTTTTCTGTGGTTGCTGTTGTCCATGACTCTTACATAGTTCCTGATTTTCCTGACTATTGTCTCTTGCATCCCGAGTGTCGTCTATGTCATCCTCCAAAGGAGTTAGAGGGGGCACATATGTACACTTCCTGCGCATTATTGGTGTTTGGTTTGATTCTTCACTGCTTTCCCCTTCATTGGAGTAATCCACAGTGAGTCATCTGCATCTGCATGGTGATGCTGCGACGTGTTAGGTTGCTTGTTGTTGTGTATAGGCGGTTCACAGCCCTAGTATAACTGTGCATCCGTGCATGGGCACGTTGTGTAGCCCTGTTTCTGGCACTTTCAGTGCGCTCAAGTGTAGCACATAGTTTTTAAATGGCACCTGCCATGGCCATCATGCCCTCACTCATGTGATGCTGATTTTTATTTAATGTGGTCAGCTGCTTGTTTATTGAATGCAGTGCCTTGTGTTGCAGACGTTGCACTTGAAGCATGTTCTGCTCCAGTCCTGCGAATACAGTGCTCTCCTCTACATTGACACTACTGTTCCTGGACAAAGACCTACATGCTCCATTTGTGTGAGATCTTTTCTGTGGTTGCTGTTGTCCATGACTCTCACATAGTTCCTGATTTTCCTGACTATTGTCTCTTGCATCCCGAGTGTCGTCTATGTCATCCTCCAAAGGAGTTAGAGGGGGCACATATGTACACTTCCTGCGCATTATTGGTGTTTGGTTTGATTCTTCACTGCTTTCCCCTTCATTGGAGTAATCCACATTAATTTGGGAATCCTCTCCCTCAGCAATGTCCCCTGTTGCCCTTGATGGTGCTGTGGATGTAAAGGGGGACATATGAGTTTGTGTTTTGTCATGCATTTTGGACTAAATAAAGTTTTCAAATTGAAGTTGTATCAATCCTGAGGCTCTCATTTTGCCTTCACTGCAACCCACAATCTAAGCATGTGTTTTATTAGTCTCATTCACAAACTATCCTTCATCAAACTACAACTCCCATGATGCATTTCTACGTGTGTTGTAAGGAGTGGACCAGAGTCAAATGTGTTTACTTCATGTCCCTCATTCTACACAGTGTGCATGCTATGAGTAGCTGTTTAAAGATTATTTGCAATGCATCTTACCTTGACTACTGGATGCAGGGTCGGAGCTGTCAATCTCAGCCACTCCACACACACTCTCAGGCACGAGAATGGCCTCCACAAGCTCCTCATGGGGTGTTAGTTGTTCAGCAGTTAAAGGTCCTCCACCAGTCTTGTGTGCCTCCTTCAACCTGGCTGCCACCCTCTCCTTCGACCTCTGGCGCATGTCGCACCATCTTTTTCGCAGCTCATCAATGGTACGGTTGGTGACTCCCACTGCATTTACTTTTTCTTGGATTTTCAGCCATATCTTTCTTTTCCTTGACTCCGGTACCTTCAAGTCTTTTTTCCCAAACAGGAGTTCATGGCTGCAGACCATTTCTTCAATTAGAACCTCCTGTTCTTTTTCAGAAAACTTATGTTTTCTTTTTCTTTTTTCAGGCTCCATGCCCTCCTGTGGCTTCTGTGACTCCCTTGAAGAGCTAGCAATGCTGTGCAGCCTTCAAACACACTCCTAACTGCCACTGCGTGTGGCTCAGGCAAACAGGTGCAGGTAATCACTCCCACTTCCTGGCTGTGATGTCATCAAGCTGCATCTGTATTGCAGATTCCCGGATTTGCGATTTCTTAATTTGCAAATTTCGCTATTAAGGAATCGCCAAACAGGATTCTGCGATATTTAAGAAATGGCAAACATTTTGCGATTAATTACATACATCCCGTTTTGCGAATCTGAAACAGCGAATCGCAAATTTTCGCAATTTGAGATTCGCAAAATGGATTCTTGATACATCTGCCCCTTAGTGGTAAGGGGCCATATGTATCAACATCCTCATTTGCGATTCCCAAATAGCGATTTTTTAGAAATCGCTATTTGAGAATTGAAAAAAGGGATGTATGTAAAAAATCTTAATTTTTTAGCGATTTTTTAATATTCCTTAATTGCGATTAGCAAATTGCAAATCGCAATTAAGGTATACTTTCCCATTCATTTCTATGGGCCAGGAGGCCCATAGGAATGAATGGGAAGTTATTCTCAATTTGCGATTCGCAAATTGAGAATAATTTCAAGGGTGCAAGGGTGTCATAAGGACACCCTAGTGCACCCCTGAAATTTACATGTGTGCACATATGGCGCACTGTATGTGCGCCACATTGCACCTTTAGAAATGCCAAAATGTGCATTTGTGAAAGAAATCGCAAATTACCACCAACTTCAAGTTGGTGGCAATTTGCGATTTCTTAATGAGAAATCGCACAACTTGGGTGCTTCATCCATAGCATTTATGGAATCGCAATTTACGATTCCTTAAATGCTGACGCAAAATTAAGGAATCGCAAATTTTGCGATTGCTTGATTTTGCGATGCGATTTTAATCATACATCGCATCTTCTGATTTTTTGCTAATCGCAGCGTTTGTGACTAAAAAACGGATGATACATATGCCCCCTAGTAACCTATTACTGAAGCGCTAAAAAGGTTTAGTACATTTGAAAAAACATATTCTTGATGAAAACCCTGCCATTCATTGAAACTTAGGTTTTGTGACAACAAAATGTACTAGTATATTTCGAGTTTATTGTTTAAGATAAAACAAGTGCTTTCAAAGTATATATTTTAACAACACTTGATTGTACTGTATCTATAGCAAACATGTTTATGGTATCAACAAAACAATGCAGTGCAGATCTCAGCAGGTATCTCCCTTATATTATCTCTCTCAAAATGAAGAAATCATAGTCAACATGAAGCTTCAAGTGACTCCATCAATTAAAGTCTATAAAGGCTCCTAAGCAGACTTGCATTTAGTAATTAATCAATTGCACACATTTACATTTCGTTCAGGTAGCAGGCACTGTGTGAAAATGTCTGTTTCTTTAACTCTCTGTCTCTAGCTTGGCTTCACAGGAGACACAACACCCTATTCATTTACAGCCAGAGGCACCTCAAAGTGAGGATTTACTATCCAGGAACGTTTTTTGTATCAAAAGTATGAATATGTTTTTGTAAAATAAAGTAAAATGGGAAAGTTGGTCTCCATAGATCGCATCCACTTCAATCTTTGCTTACATGCAGATGTCCTTTCAGATGAGCCGGAAGGGGGAGAGTACAGGAGGGTCAATTTCAAATGCAGAGCCTGGATAATACAGATCCTTAGTCAGAGTAATGGCCAATAAGAAAGAGGAAAGGAGCAAGATCTGTGAAAACTGTAAAAGAGATGGCTTAGAGGAGGAGGCAATATGTGGGAGATATGCTCTTAATTAAGGAGGGCTTGCTTTTTTGCTTTTTTTTTAAAGGACCATTATTACAATTAGTGAAGCAGGAGGAAACTAGGACCAGTTTTCCTTGCCAGCATAAGGGTCCAAGTCACCCTGGCTGTGCTTGGAACAATGCCTAGGCAGCAGAGGTGAGATACTGGATTTTCATTCTTTTTTTTTTTTTACAAAAAGGGGAAAGGACAGGCAACCTTCTTTGTACCAGAGGACCAGGAGTGATGGCCCAGTGGAGTGGGAAGGAGAGGCTTAGCTGTAGGTAACATTGGTGCAGAAGGTGCTTTGTATCAGGGCCCAGTGGTGAGGTGTGAGGGGCCAACTAAACACCAATTATGGCTGTGTTAATATTCTTTCTTAATGGCATTAGGGCACAGTGCACTGTGGCTGTGCCAGGGTTGCTTTCAGCCTCAGAGAAATGACCAAAGGGAGAAGAAAATTAGAGCAGATAAGACACTTTAGTTTAAACTCAGAGAGATGGGGAAAGGAGATGGGGAAATGCACCCATGTTTTTAACAAAATACAGAGACAATCTACTTTGTGCGGTAGTAGCTATCATTAGTCAAGCAGGTGCAGAGACACAGGGGCTCTGGGGTGAGAGGAACCCACTACATCACACTTATGACTGTCTTACTTTAATAAAGGTGCATGGGGGCACATTTTCTTTGCTAGCATTAAGGCCTAGGGAAACTTTGCCGCACAGATCAGGGCAACGCATGAGAGATCATTATTTGTTTTTGGAAAGGGACAGAGAGCCTGTTTCAATATTGAAGTGATGGCCAGATTTGGTGGGAAAAGGGTGAAGGAGGCACAGGAGACAGCCTGCTACTCATAGCATCTGCTATCATTTGTGGACCAGGTGCAGATGTATTGGATCTCAGGAGTGTGAGTGGCTTACATCACCCAAATGATGAGGAGCAGTGTGGCCTGCTTCTGTATTTGTGTGATGCATATGCTCTTTTATAAATCTCACACTTACTCTGCATTATGAGCTATAGAAAAAGTACCCTTGAATGTTCTCATATACCCCAGCCCCGCTGCTCAGCCCTGCCATTCCTGCTCCCTCAAACTTTGCCATAAATGTTTGCTTATATGGGGCTCAGAACCAGAAGGTTTGAAGACTTCTGCCCCAAATATGTTTATATTGTGAATATGTGACGTTACAACGTGATCAAAAGGATAGCGGTACGTTATGTCGCAGTTTTTACAATGTAAGTCTTTACAACGACTTGCCCTGGAGGGCGCTGGACTTAGGAATAGTATGATTTACTATTGCAACAACAGTCTACGTACAGTAGGAAAGGTGTTGGAATAGTAAATCATACTATTCCTTAGGTTAGAGCGCCATCCAGTGCAAGTCGTTGTAACGACTTGCGTTTTAATACCCGCGATGTAAAGGCATTGCGATGTAATGCCCGCGTGGTAATGGATGTTTCCTGTCTATTGTCCACTAGTCTTCCTAGTCTAGTGTCAAAAGTGTGTCTAGTTCATTTACTGTTCAATCTCATTAACCACATGCATCTCATAAAAAAACAACTCTATTTGTACACCACCCAAACACCTTTTGCGCTTATGGGGGTGGTTCTGATGTAGAGCACTCTAGCTCAATAAATTGAGAACTAAGAGAGCGGGCGTCTCTAAGCACAGCTCAAGTTAAATTTGGAGGTCTGATGTAGCATGGCCCTGGACGTTACTTGGTTTATAAAGTCTGCTCTCTCAGTGTTTGTGCATCTATGCTTTGGAAAAGTTTGCATTGGCACTAGCACTGTAAATAAGGCCACATTCAATGTATTTTTGTTTAAGAGAAATACGCCTTTTTTATTTACATTCACGAAGGGGGCTCCTTCCTCTTTGTGAATGATTACTACCCGCTTTGAGGAATTAGTAATCTATCAACGGTTTCATCCAAACTTGCATTCACAAGCCATTGATACATAGCATGGTGAATCAGAATTTGGAAGGGATGCCCTAAACACGGTCCTCCCAAATTGTGATTCGCTATACATTTCTATTTGGTGCCCGTCTACTGTTGCACTTAACCCTATCTACAGGGCCACCCCCAAATATTTTTGCCTTCACCCATCTATCTTTTTTATTTATTTTTTGTTGGGCTTATAACTCTGTGCGTTTTATCACTGCTAACCAGGGCTAAAGTGCTTGTGCTATTGTGTGGCATTGCAGCCTGTATGCGGTTTTAAGCTGTGAATTAAACTTGGTAAAACAATCCCTTTGCCAAGCCTTAAACTTCCTTTTTATTACATATAAGTTACCCCTAAGTGAGGCCATAGATAGCCACAGAGAAGGGTGCATTGTAATTAACAGGATGGATGGACAGGTCTTTTTAAGTGTTACATGTCATTGTAATGAAAAACCTCGAAACTTGTTTTTCACTACAGTGAGTCCTACCTCTCCATTAGGATAACATTGAGTTACCTTATTCCATTCAATAAGTGCTAACTTTTCATTTGGAACAGGAATGTTTTGCGACTAATGGATTGTAATTTAAAATCCTCTTTAATGGCAAAGTTGGATTTTAGGTAACAATTTTAAAAATGTCACTTTTAGAAAGTAGTGCTGTCTCCCTATGGCACTAGATTGACTGCCAAAAGCAGCTTCAGTTTCTTCTGAAAAACATTACTTCACTCGTTTTATCCAGCATAAAACATAGATGTTTTTATTCGCTCAGTTCATTTCAGATGTTTAAATCACATCATCGTTGCATGAATTCATTGAAATTCTCAATATTTTAATACATCCATGTTTAAATGCTCCTCCTTGTTTATATCCAATGCATTTCGGCATGTGACGCCTTCATCAGGGATATATCTATAACCATAAACATTTTAAACATATACATTAATCCTTTGTTTCAGGAGGTAACCCTATAGACAAATCTCTGTCCTTATGCTATCTTTTAACGATATTCATGATGCCCCTCCCCGTAAATCATTATATGCCAAAATTCTACTAAACACTATTTGTATGGTATCTCCTAGGTCCTACCTCTAGGTTTTTCTTCTCTTCTCTATAGGTATCTGTAGGTAGGACCTAAGAGATACCATACAGATAGTGTTTAGTAGAATTTCGGCAGATAATGATTTACGAGGAGGGGCATCATGAATATCGTTAAAAGATAGCATAAGGACAGAGATATGTCTATAAGGTTACCTACTGAAACAAAGAATTAATGTATATGTTTAAAATGTTTATGATTATAGATATATCCCTGATGAAGGCGTCACACGCCGAAATGCATTGGATATAAACAAGGAGTGGCATTTAAACATGGATGTATTAAAATATTGAGAATTTCAATGAATTCATGCAACGATGATGTGATTTAAACATCTGAAATGAACTGAGCGAATAAAAACATCTATGTTTTATACTGGATAAAACGAGTGAAGTAATGTTTTTCAGAAGAAACTGAAGCTGCTTTTCGCAGCCAATCTAGTGCCCTAGGGAGACAGCACTACATGGTGTAGGACTGCAACCCACAGGCTGAAGCATTTACACTCCCGGTGGGGAGTGAACCCCAGGAGCACAGTAAACAATTCTTTCAACGGAGAAGTTATAACTTCAAGCAGTGCCCGACCGCATTTAAAAGACTTTTAGAAAGTAACAATAATAGATAAATGTGCCTACAAGGGAATTTATTTTTCTCTAAATCTTCATAATATTTTCATATATTCACAAAGTCCTAATTAGTGACTTCAGACAATACATTTTTGGAATTAAACATGTTTTTTTTAACATGAATGAATCTCAAAAGAAAACAAGACAGGTGTATTTTTTTTAGAAAAATATAAATGTATGGAGAAAAATTCATTGAGGGTACAGAAAAAGCAAATCACAAGTACACAAAAGTGAATGAGTTAAATTCGTTATACACTGTTCAGTTTCTCATTGACACTTTTGTCAACATCTATTCCAATTCTTTAACACCATTGAAAACATTGTGGAGGATACCGTGAAAATTGTTTAGCAATTTATTTGTGTATGGAATTAGGTGAGCTTGTCGATGTTTCGGTCTATTTGTCCTCATCTTTTTTACACCATCTGGAGGACGAGATGTTCATATTGTGAACTGAAGACCCTAGATTTTAACACAAATCTAATCTGATACAAATTGCAAAGCGATTGTTTCCAATGAATCAAGTCCGTATATGCTGGACTCGTAGCGATTTCCGTAAAACGGGTCGTAAGACAACCACATTGGAAATTTCTCAAGCGTGGTGTGGGGGTCGGTTAGTGAACTACTTTGATCTGTGACAGCTTCTCCATCCAGTAAAAGTTTACTGAATGACCAAAGTAGTTCACTAACCGACCCCGACACCACGCCATTTACCTATCATTGTAATTTACCCAAGCCTTCAAGGGTCTATTGGGTTGCCCAATCTTGTTGTAGTACTTTTAGAAAGTTGGCAATTCAGTGCCCTAACCATTTGTTGCCTGCAGCCTGTTCATGGGTTACATGATGAGGTGTGAGTGGCAGTTGGCCTTTGTATATTCCTACCAAGAATCCACACAATAGAGGGAAGATGTGTGCCAGTGTGTGACTGAATGGGCCATCTCAGGCAGGATGGGGGACAGATCTGGGCACAGCCCACTTGAACTTAAATACGCTGTGCCCTGCTTTCACACAAAGGATTTCACCCTAATTTTATGTACCTGTAGCCAGGCTGGAGCCATGACAAGGAAACAGGAAATTCCAGAAAATTCAGTGTTAGGAGGTCTCCAGATGTTTCTCCTACTTCAAAGAATGCACCAGGTATCAAAAGTGGACCCTCAGACCCACAATTCAGTTCACTTTATGGACCTGCGGTAGGATTCTTAGCAGAATGCCTGCTGATGCTGTCTGCTATGTACTTCAGAAGACTGCTCTGCTGCAACAAGAAGGACGGCTTTGCTGCCTGAAGCTTGTCTTAACCTCAGATGGCTGTCCTGCTCTTTAAGTCCTGCACTTCATCTTCAATACTGGACTTCCATAGGGACTCCAAAGGCCAGTTGGCTGACCTCCTGATCAGAGCCTCAAAGGCAGAAAAGTCTCTAACCATCTTGAGCGTGCACCTGGGCCCTGCCTGAGTGAGTTCTGACCCTCTATGTGGTGCTTCGCAAGTCCTGAACCCTTGGGAGTGGTGATGAAGGGGACCAGATTGCCAAAATCTAAAATTTGGGACTTAGAACATTTTCTGCCAAAAAGTGCTCTGGGAACTAGAAGGAGGCCGGGGTCTACCTACTCCACGATCCGTCTAAAATGCATTGTTGGTTGGCCTGACATCGTAGCAGCTCACGCTACGTTCTTCTCTGCAAATCCTGTTCATCGTCTACTCGCAGAAGGTGTATTCTAACTCACAGGACCCTCATCGGCTACAGCTTGCAGCTTCACCCCACTTGAGAATTTTGGCTTCCAAAAACGAGACTAAGTCCAAACAAAGGATTCTTCACTGCGATTTCACCCAGCCACTCCCTGACGATGACGCCTCCTCTGCAAACACCGTCAGCTTCCTTGACTAGTTGAACTTTAACTTCTCAGACATCTTTTTCTTTACATTTCTTCTAAGTCCAAAGGTAAGCATCGACCAGGTCTAATCTACTTGTGTATCCGAAGCACGCTCCATTGAGGTTTTAGACTTTGCCCCACTCTTGCATGACCAGATGTATTCTGTTTGTGCTATGATCTTTTAGGTTCTAGTTTTCCCTTAACATTTTTTAAAGTTCATGACTCCAGATATTTATTTATTTTTTAATTCTTTTTATTAGGTAAACAAATAAATGCTGGCAGTGAGGCGATTGGGCAACATTCACAATTCACAATGCATTTACATTGCTATTATCTTAGCCATCAAGTATCGTACTGCATATCTTTCAGAACAAAGCATTAAATCCTATCTCGACAACATCTCAATGCGATACAGTATATATTTCCCCCTTTTTCTTCTTTACTCATGTGCCCAACCAAAGATTATAAGTCCTCTGTATTGAGTCTATTTCCCCTATATTTTATCCTATTTCTCAGGGCAACCCTACTCTGAAACACCACCTTCTCAGTACTGCAACTCCAGTCTAGGTCATCTTTCCATTCCCCAACACTTGGTGGTCTATTAGAATGGCGGGCGGATAGCCGCCGCCGGTCCGGCGGTGGCAACCGCCAGTGCTCGAAACCTGGAAAACCGCCGGTCCGATTAGCATCACGGTCGTGACCGCGGCGGAGCTGGACTCCTATAATTGTAGCGGATCAGGCCCAAGCACCGCGAGCACAATTATGATGCCGGCGGTAGCCGACCTTCCTGCGGTGGTGGAACCGCCATGGAAAGGCATGCAGAGACATGTTCCGGGGGTCTATTGCAGGCCCCCAATGTGTTGGGCGGGTGTGTGGGTGCACTGGGGGTGTACCCATGGTACCATCTACATTTCCCCCTTGTCAGGTGGCAGGCACTGTGCAGTGCCCACCACGCAGTGTAGGGAGATGCAGGACATGCTCCTTTTAACATCGTGGCGGTGCTGCTGGCAGCTGCGACTGCCGCAAAGTTAATGGCCAGAATCCGACCGCCTCGGTCAGATTTTGACTGCGGAGCATCCTAATTGGACCGGCGATTATGCCGCGGTCCTTGCGATAGGTCTTTTACCATTACCATGGGAGTCAGGGAGGTTTTCCGACCGCCATCCTAATATACCCCTTGGTGTCTGGTGCGTCCCCTATTCTTTTGCTATATTACGCTTGGCTACTATGCCCACTGTCATAAGCTATATCCTGGAGTTTTTTGGCCACTTATCCTCCCCACTATACATGTTATGTGCCATTTAGCCTCACAAGGGACCTCCTGGTCTATTATCTCTGACATGACCTTTGTCACTGCTCTCCAAAATAGTTGTATCTTTGGGCATGGCCATTATATATGGAAAAAAGTACCCACAGCCCCTTGGATACTGGTCAGTATCACTGCTCCGTATCCGTACTGATTGGATTTTTGTTGTAATGGCATCAAATAATTTATTACATTTTACTGGGATTTTCCTTTATGTTGCATTTTTATTTTATTGCTGCTTGTGTGCTGCATACATACTTTACAAATTGCCTCTAAGTTAAGCCTGACTGCTTTTGTGCCTAGCTACTACAGGGTCAAGCACAGGTTAATTTAATGACTTTTGTTGTTCACCCTGATGGGGATTGTGGCTGTTGCTTGAGTAGGGTGAACACCCCCCTTATACCAATAACTCAATTTCTTATAGTTCCAAAATCACTTGGGTGCAAATGTATCAAGCATTTTCGCATTCGTGAACGGGCAGATTTGCAGAATCAACCCGTTTGCGAATGCAAAAATTAATTTTCCGATGCAGCAAACCTAATTTTGCGATTCAGTAACCTGTTACGGAATTGCAAAATGAGTTTGCGATTTGGTATTACAAAATTGCGTGTTTAGGGTGTCCTTTCCTAATACCGAATAGCATCGGTATGTATGAATGTTTTGTGACCGCAATTGCGGTTACAAAAAATTCTCATTTTACCACCTACTTCAAGTAGGTGGTGACCAATTCACAAATGGGATGGGGTCCCCAAGGGACCGCTGCCCCTTTGTGAATGTTTGAAAAACCCTTTTTAAGAGCAGGCCGTGGTCCCATGGACCACTGCCTGCTCTTAAAAAATAAAACTTTTAGTTTTTCATTTTTATAAAGCATCTCGTTTTCCTTTAAGGATAACGGGCTGCTCTACAAAGAAAAGATTGCTTTATTGAAAAGCAATCACGGACATGGTGGGCTGCTGATCTCAGCAGGCCACCATTCCTGTGATTTTTGTCATTCCTAGAGGGCCGCAAATTGCGACCTACCTCATTAATATTCATGAGGTAGGTCATTTGCGACCCCCTAGGAATCACAAAAGGTGTACTATAGACCTTCATACATTTCATTTTGCAATTTCCTCATTGCGAATCCTTGTGATTCGCAATTAACGCCTTAACCGCTGCGATTTTTCCACCATGGTGCGGGCGTTCTACTGAGAGGGCGTGGCTCCGTCGGCCGTTGGCCAAAGTTAGTACCCGCCAGGTAGTGCTCCATACATCTGGCCCTAAATGAGCTCAGCACATTTGCAAAAGCCATTTGGTATTACACATACCCAGTGATTTAGTGAACCGCTGATTTTGTGACTGCTAAATGCATTTGTATGTCTGGGATAAGGATCACAGACTGGCAATTCATCCAAATAAATGTATAAATAAATGTAATTATAAAGAGTTAAGCAGAGTCAGGGTCTTGCTCAATACCGCCTTGAGCCTGAGGCATATTTGTGTGAAACTTGAAATATTACCTTATTTCTCCTGCTCTCACCCGTCTGATCACTGCTCCCAGCCATTTTAAGATGGATTTAATACAATTATTTGATCCTAATTATTTTTGTGTGTATTCATTTTGTGCCTTAGCACACAGTATTTTTGCTTGCCAGCTACATTATAACATTGATTATTCACCCTCTTGTTTTGCTTATGTGTTTATGTGTCTGTTCGCTGCTCTAAGAGACCGGCGTGGTCTGCTATGGTGATAAATGAAGGACATTAAATACGAAGAAATTGAAGTGAATTAAATTGTTACTGGCCTTTCACCACACAAGAAAAGAAAAAATCACACAGAAGAAGGATGATCGCTTTATTTCCTCTTTATCTGCATGCATTATTACCGAAAGATCAACACTAGTCTTTTATCATTCCCAACGGGTTATCTACTCGTTTGCTTTTTTCCTGTTATTGTGGCGTGCATGGAATAAATCATTATTATACATCATCCACAATAACAAAATAAGAGCTGCCATGGAATATTTATGTTTGCGCTTGACATGGGTTAAGAAAGCAATTTCTCTCATTCTTCAACAAGTGCAAAAAGACTTTGCTAACAAAAGCTTTTCCTTTTCTGTTGTGTCTGCTCGTGCTTAGTACAGCTTTCGCCATGTTATGTTCTCACTCATACAGGTTTCTTCTTTACAATCGGTAAAGCAAACACTGTCATATCTAGTCGGGGAGGCAAATGAGCCTGCGTCCCAGCTCTATTTATTTGTCCTGAACAGCCCCGCACCCGTGCATCAGCACAACAGCCGCTGAATTTGCCAGGAGGTGACACAGAAAAAAATAGGTGAACACTGCACCTTGCCACGCACATCAATTTGTTCAACTGCCTTTCAATGAAAGTAGTGTTGTTTGGTAAAAATGTTTAAATCTGACTTTGTAGGTATACGTGTATTTAACTGTATCTAAATATATATATTTATACATACAATATAAATATATATTTTTATATCCAGATTCTCTGCTCCTCATGCGCCACTTCCTGGAACACAACGGGGATGGACCACAATAACTTAGTGCAATTATACTTTATTTGTGACTGTTAGAAATGGGATCTCTGGTTGGCTAAAGCTTGTGCCAAAGCCAGGCAGAGACCACCACTCTAGTCAGGGCAAGGGAGTTACACGCCAAAGATAACCCCTGCTCACCCCCTTGGTAGCTTGGCACGAGCAGTGAGGCTTATCTCGGAGGCAATGTGTAAAGCGTTTGCACAACACACACACACAGCAGCAACACACTAGGCGCACCACAAAAGGAACTCCACACAAGGTTATATATAAAAATAGCCTTTGTATTATAAGAAACACATTAGAGTAGTAATCACACAATGTACACTCCACCAACTGGCACTGGGCAATATTTACAGGGGATTATACACACATGACAGGGCCAAATGAACCACTGTCAGAATCATCACTTATTAGAAATAGTAAAAGTAAGAGTTATCCTAAACGTAGAACACAACCATGGATTGTAGCACAAATAATGACCTCAGCATGATCCTATTAGGCATAAAACATATTAGGATCACCCATTGTGCACCAACCTCAAAACACACATAATGTAAGAATCATGAGGCATAGAACAAATTAGGAGAACGCATTGCGCAATAGGCATCACAAGTATAAATACATGATGCAATAACCCGCATAAACCTTAGGAAATAAATTGGCATGAAAACAGGATGGCCCAAGCGGGGACACCACACCTGGAACTGACCCGAGGCCAACTGGCCTCTCTCAGGGGCTCCCACACCCTGTGTCCAACAGAGTCAGGGCGTAAGCTGCCAAGGCAGCAAAGAATCCAAACAGTGCACAAAACTGGCCTAAACGTAGCAGCCACCCACTAATTGCTGGGCAGCTGTGAAAATGAGAACGGGCACCAGCGTGCCCCTGAGCCCCTCTCTGGGATTCACAACTTGAAAATGAAACTGTCCCCCAAGTTCGCAGCTGCCTGCGTTCTCGCAGGACAGCTGGCAAAATGCACAAATAAAGTCTGGCACTCCTGGTGCCTCTTGGGCCCCCACTGGGGCTTTTCAACAAAATCTGCCTCCACGTTTTAGCGGCCTGCAACTGCGGCGCCTCTGTGAAGCCAGAAGAAGACCGGTCACAATAGTGCCTGGGAGCCCCACTCGGTGGACTCTGGGAAACAAATCCCCCAACGTTGGAGCCCATGGGCTCTAAAAACAAATATGCCACGGTTGGAGCGTCCTGCTGCCCTGGGGGGCCGCTTAAGAAGAACAGGTACCGGCCATGGGCGGTAACGTCCCACTCACCTCGACCTGTTCTCAGGCCAGGACGCTCCCCCCACCGCCCCAGCATTCCCTGCTGGTGCTGTGTCCTCTGTCTGCTGCCCCTCGCTGCTGCTGGGAGTTCGAGGCCCTCCTCCACCCGCAGACTCCCGCCTGCACCTCATCCCTGGTGGCCCAGTGGTGGACGGTAAGTATTTGGTCTGATCTGCTGCCTGTTTCCCGTATTTGTATTATATTTGTTGCCTGTTTTCTCTGTGCGATGCTTTAGTGACTGTTTCCCGTATTTGTATTGTATTTGTCGCCTGTTTTCTCTGTGCGCTGCTTTAGTGACTGTTGCCTGTTTTTCTGTGCGCTTCTTAAATAGCTGTTGCCTGTGTTTTTGTTGCCTGTTTCCTTCTGCTGTGCCTTAGTTCTTCGCCGTCCTGCTCCTCGCACTCCCCGCATTCCTTTCCCGCCGCTGCGTCTCCTGTGGCCCCGCCCCCCCTCCTCTCCCATTCGCTTCCCACCACCCGCCTCCCAGCTGCTCCTCCCTCCCTCCACCCCTTCTTAATGCAGGACGCTGCGGCGCGCCAGAGGCAAGCCAGTCTTCGCCCGTCCGCGCCTGGACCGCGCCCCGCGCCAGAACTCCTGGACCCCGCACACCCCACCGCACCATACCCAGCCTCAGCTACAACGCCAACTCTCTCCAAGCTCTCAACACCGGCCGACACCAACGCTGAAACCAGACCGCCCCAAAACGCACCCACGGACCCTTTTCCTGCCTCAGCTGCAGCTTCACCTACGACAGAACCACCAAACCATCAAGGACCAGACCCAACCACCTCCGCTTCATACTCCTCAACACCCGCTTCGCACGCAGACAAGCCATTGAGCTCTGGGACCTGATCGATGCCACTGCCCCGGACGAAGCCTTCCTGACCGAGACGTGGTGGAACGACTCCTCTGCACCAGACATCGCCATTGCCATCCCAGACAGCTACAAGAACACCCGCAGGGACCGTGCCAACGTCATCGGAGGAGGAATTGCCATCGTCCATAAGTCCACCCTCAAGGTCACCACCCACGCAGACGACCACCTGCACTTCTGGATCGACACCGACCCCAACACCACCCTCATATGAACACTCGTCTACAGATCCCCCGGACCCCGGGCACAGTTCAGCGACTCCATCGCCGACCTCGCCAGCACCCACACACTTGTCTCCACGGAGTACATCCTCCTCGGGGACCTGAACTTCATCCTCGAAAACAACGACGTCAACTCCACCACGCTGATCGGCAACCTCGCCAACCTCGGCCTCAGACAACTCGTCACTGCACCACCCACGCCTCGGCCACACGCTGGACGCCGTCTTCTCCACAAGCACTGATGTCGCCTTCGACCACACCACCGAACCCCACTGGACCGACCACCGCTGCATTCACTTCACCTTCAAAAAACCAACCATGCACCACCGCACCCAACAGCTGCCTCGCCGCAGCTGGAGCAAAGTCACCGAAGACCAGCTGCTCACCACCCTCTCCCAGAACCCACCCACGACCCCACCAACCCAGACGCCGCAGCCCGCAACCTCAGACAGTGGATCGACCCCTGTGCCAACACCCTCGCCCCACTGAAGAAACCCTCCAACAGCCACGACAGCAAGAGAGCCACCTGGTTCACCGACGAGCTCCTGGCCTCCAAGCGCGCATGCTGGAAACTGGAGCAGAAATGGCTCCAAGAACATACACCGGACAACCACGCAGCCCACAAGGACGCCACCCGCAGACACCACCACCTCATCAGATCAGCCAAGAGGTCCTCCTTCAAAGACCACCTGTATAACAACGCACACAACATGCAAAAAGCTCTTCCGCAACATTAAAGAACTATCCAACCTCAGAGCCAACACCAACGACATCCTGCCCTCACAGGAACTGTGTGACTCACTGGCCATCTTCTTCCACCGCAAGATCGCTGACGTCCACGTCAGTTTCAACACCACGACCAACCCTACCACGCCAGACTCACCCCTCCTCCGAACACCAACAACGCCAACCGCCTTACCTCCTGGTCCAACGTCAGCAACGACGAGACATGCAAGGTCATGAACTCCATCCACTCAGGATCTCCGACAGATCCGTGCCCACACCACATATACAACAAGGCAGACGCAGCCATCGCCCCCCAACTACGGAAGGTCATCAACATCTCCTTCGAAACAGCGACATTCCCGGAAAGCTGGAAGGATGCCGAAATCAACAGCCTCCTCAAGAAGCCCAAGGCGGACCCCAAGGACCTCAAGAACTTCCGGCCCATCTCCCTGCTCCGGCTTCCGGTGAAGGTCATCGAGAAAATCGTCAACATGCAACTGACCCGCCACCTCGAAGACAGCAACATCCTGGACCCGTCCCAATCCAGATTCAGACGAAACCACAGCACCGAGACTGCCCTCATCGCCACCACAGACGACATCAGGTGCCAATTAGACAATGGCGAAACATCAGCCCTCATCCACCTGGACCTCTCAGCCGCCTTCGACACGGTCTGCCATCGCACTCTAAAAACACGCCACCAAGAAGCCGGTATCCAAGAGAAGGCCCTCGACTGGACCACATCCTTCCTCTCCGGCCGATCACAGAGCTTCCGCCTCCCACCCTTCCGATCCTAGGCCACCGACATCATCTGCGGCGTCCCCCAGGGCTCCTCCTTCAGGCCAACGCTGTTTAACATCTACATGGCTCCCGTCCGCACAAGAGACCTGCCACCATAACCTCAACTTCATCTCCTACGCCGACGACACTCAGGTTATCCTCTACCTCACCAAGGACTCACGCACCGCCAAAACCAATATCCACAACGGAATGAAGGCCATCGCCGACTGGATGAGGAGCAGCCGGCTGAAACTGAACTCGGACAAGACGGAGGTCCTCATCCTCGGACCTAACCCCTCAGCCTGGGACGACTCCTGGTGGCCGACCACTCTCGGGACAGCACCAACACCCACTGACCACGCACGCAATCTAGGAATCATCCTCGACTCCTCCCTCTCCATGTCCAAACAGGTCAACGCCGTCTCCTCCTACTGCTACAACACCCTCCGCATGCTACGCAGAATCTACAAGTGGATCCCGACCGAAACAAGAAGAACGGTGACACAGGCCCTCGTCAGCAGCAGGCTGGACTACGGCAACATACTCTACGCCAGAATCCCAGCCAAACACCTACGACCACTACAGCACATCCAAAATGCCTTCGCCCGACTGATCGTCAATGTCCCCAGCCGCAGCCACATCACCCACCACCTGACAAACCTACACTGTCTCCCCGTCGACAAGAGGATCACCTTCAAACTCCTCTCCCACGCACACAAAGCACTCCACAACACTGGACCAGCCTACCTGAAGAGTAGACTCAGCTTCCAAACCCCCACCCGCCAACTATGCCAGTCTTGCCCTTGCCGCCATCCCCCGCATCCAACAAACAACCTCCGGCGGCAGATCCTTCGCCTACCCCGCCGCCAAGACCTGGAACACCCTACCTACCCACCTACGGCAGACCAAAGACCTACTCACCTTCAGAAGACTCCTCAAGACCTGGCTCTTCGAGCAGTAGTGAAACCCCCCCCCCCCTCTCAGTGCCTTGAGACCCTCACGGGTGAGTTGCGCGTGATTGATTGACTCACCTGAGACTCCCTCGCGGTCTCCACTCCTCCAGGCATCTTAAGCGCTGCCGGTCTCCTTTCCTCTGCTCTGCTCACCGGCATTCCTTTGTCTCCTCTTGCTGGTGGTGGGTGGCTGACATAGAGCATGCAACGCTCCAACTTCTCTGGGGCTGTGGGGCTCTCTCCTGACTTACAAGAGCCCTGCTCAGGTCTCCACCATTTCCAGGTTGCCTCCTCCTTTTCAGGCACCAGAGCGCGGGGTAGGCTCCCGTCCACTTCCTCTCTTCTTGCGGCCTGCCCACATCCCAATGCAGGTTACCTGGCTTCCTGTTCGAGCCGGGCCATGGCGGCGATTTCAGCGATTCCTTCCTGTGGGCGCAATACGGGGTAGGCTCCCATTGCAAATAAATACAAAGGCGGGGTGGGCACCCGCTCAACACAAAGACACTTGCGGCGCAATGCTGGTGGGCACCCGCCTTCCCAATGAACTCCAGAAGCGGGGTGGGCACCCACTAGCTAACACAAAAATCTGGGGTAGGCACCTGTGGTCTGCAAGCAGATGCAAATATGCAGGGAAGGCACCTGCAACAAAGGCACAAATGTGGGGTGGGCTCCCACTCGGTTTTTAGTCATAAATTAGCGGCGACACACGGGGTGGGCTCCTGGTCCTCCACAGCATCACAGGAGGGGGTCCCCACAACAGGGACTCCCTCCTGATGAACGGCTCGGTACAGCAGAGCCCACACACTCCTTAGACAAGAGAATCGCTCTTTCCAATAAAAGCAAAGCGCTCTCAGGCGCTTCTTAAAAATGACGGCCAAAGCGCTCCCAGGCTCCTGAAGCCCCAAGTCCAGGGTCAAAACGAAGCGCTCCTCACCAGAATCAAAGCAAGGTTCAGGGGGGTCACAGGCTGGGCTCAGGCAGGCCAGCTCACGGGCCCTCCAGCAGGGAGGCAGTCCGTAGTGGTGGTTCTTCCTGGAGCCCAGCAGCAGCAGGCCCCCCAGGTCAGGATAAGCACCCAAAACACAACAGAACATTTTCATGGGGTCATATCCCCTTCATTTATACACCCTTTTCCCTTTGGCTGTAAGCACAGGGCTGGGGAAACCAAATGAAACTTTATTTAGGAAAGCTTTGTATTGCTCAGCTCCTCTCTCCTTTATCAGGTGGGGGCTCAGGGATTAAACCACCACAGGGGGCGGAGCCAGTATTGTGGTGAGAAGGCACAGCCCTATTCAGGTCCCAGGTGCAACTCCTCCCTCCCATCTAGATTCAGATCTCTCTATTCACCACTGGGCTGACTCATCCTAGCTCCTGGAGCCATCAACACCATCCAGCACCTGTCAATCACAAGCCAGACATGCAATTCACATCAGGCAGGCAGACACACCGCACACAGAAATGCCAACTTCTAAAAGTGGCATTTCTCCACCAGTCACCATACATCTGCGCACACCATTGTGCAGCATTTAGTCTCACGAGTTCATACATACTAAACTCGCCCCTGCACTCCTCTCATACCAGGAATTACCATGGACAAACATATTCTCCATTCATTCCTATGGGAGGGCAGGCCAATCGCAACACACGCACTCAGAGCATGCACACACTTTACACTGGGCCACAGTGCTAAAGAGCGCAGAGGCCAAAAACTACCAATATCAGGTCACAGAAAAGGCAAAAAGTTTAGGGGTGAACCTGCCAAAAGGGCCAAGCCCAACAGTGACACGAAGCTCATTCAACTACACAAACACAAGAGCAGATGTGTTTCTTTTCATCATGAAACTTAAATTAAAGACGTTTTTCACCATCAAATCCAACCCTAAAGAGACCAACAGTAAAGACAAAGATGAAGCGACAAATGAGGTTCCTCTGGTGGCCGCCAGGGATGCGAGAACCTTGCTAACTTTATGTGACTTAGAATCTGGATCTTCTATTTCCAGTAACAATCAATCCACAGATCCACCAGATACCCAGAACCAACTTCGGGCCATAAATGTTGCACAGAGGGGAGCGGGAGACAGTCCCTTTAAAGCCAAGAGCAAGTTTGTCCCCGTCATGCCGAAGGACGCGGTCGACATATTTCATGAGTGTGTGGTGGAGGACCTTAAGACACTCAACAGACGTACTCACAGACAGAAGAATATCACCAGAAGCAATAAAGAAAAAAAAATTCTGCGTGCCCAATATGACCAATTGATGAACAAACTAAGCAGGAATCCGGACATATTAATAAACTCTTCTGATAAAGGAGGGAATATCGTCTTGTGGCAAAAACAAGAATATGTGACAGAAGCAATGAGACAATTGGCCGACAGCAACTGCTATGTAAGAAGCAGTGGTTTGGAATACAAGCGGGCCAGAGACAACATAAAACGTATGCTGATGTCATATAAACGCAACAACTTGATCTCATCTGAGGAATATGCTTTTTTACATGTGGAGATTCCAGTGATGCCGCACCTTTTTTTAATTCCAAAGGTGCATAAAATGAGGCAACCAACTCCCGGCAGACCCATCATCTCTGCGATAAACAGTCTGGGTGAGAACATTTCATGCTACATTGACTTTTTTCCTGCAATGTCATGTTCAGGGCCTTGCCAGTTATATTAAGGACACTGGGGACTTTTTGTCTAAATTGGGTACCGTACAATGGCAACCCAATTGGTGTATGATCACACTAGATGTTGAATCATTGTATACCTGTATAGAACATACAAAGGGTATTGAAGCCATCAAACACTATTTAGGCAACACATCTTGCGAGTATTATGGTCATAATGCAATACTATGTGAATTGGTGATGTGGTGCCTCAACAACAATTTTTTCATGTATGGCAAGGATGTTTGGAAACAAATCAGAGGGGTTGCGATGGGATCCTGCTTCTCCCCCAGCTACGCGTGTTTACACGTGGGCTGGTGGGAGGAGCGGGATCTCATCGTCATACCGGGTTTCAACAATGTTAAACACTGGATGCGATTCATTGATGATATTTTTTGCATATGGGAGGGCGATATTTCAAGCGCACATCAGTTTGTCCAAACCCTCAATAACAACAGCAGCAATTTATTTTTCACGTCCAGTGTTAGCAAACAATCTGCCCAATTTCTGGATGTCCAGATTGATATTGAAGGTACCAGTATCATAACATCATTATACCGCAAACCCACTGCTGGCAATAGTATATTACATGCCAGCAGTGGACATCCCCGTCACGTAATTGAAAGTATACCTTTGGGGGAACTTTTGCGGTTAAAAAGAATCTGCAGCAACACTGAAAAATTTGATCAGGGAGCCATTTTGATGATGAACCGTTTGAGAGCCAGAGGGTACAATGAGTCAACGCTGTCTAAAGCGCTGCTCACAACCAAAGAAAGATCACGGGAATCATTATTGGTGCCCAGGCCAGCTGAGGTTGATACTCAGGACCAGCCCCCTAGACTAATCATCACCTTGGTCAGCAACACAAACAGATAAAAACCATCATCAACAAGCACTGGTCAATTCTTAAAACTGACGGTGTATTATGCTCAAGAGTCCCTGACAAACCCATCATCACTTTTAAAAGAGCTTATAGCATGCACAGCAGACTAGTGAAGCCAAGTCCAGAACTAGTCACTGGCAATGACAGGTTAAACAGAAAAGGCTTCTACAAATGCAGTTCTTGCCGTGCGTGCAAGTTTGGACAAAATGTGACCCACTATGTCAATCCGTTCTCCGGCGCTAAGATTGCAATTAGAGGCAATTTCAATTGCCGTACGGAGTTTGCTGTGTATGTTCTGGCGTGCACGTGCGGCCTGTGCTATGTAGGAAGCACGAGGTCGCAGGTGCACGTCAGAATATTGCAGCATCTCCGGGCAATTGTAAACCATGACCTAGCCTACCCCGTGGCACAACATTTTAAATCAGTACATGACAGGGATCTGTCGTGTTTGAGTTACTATGTCATAGATGCAGTGCCACTGCAAAGATGGGGTGGCGATAGGGACAAAATGTTGAGGAAGTTGGAAACCCAATATATCGTAGCGTTGGACAGTAAACAGCCCTATGGGCTTAACGCTACAGAAGATCTTCACAACTTTCTGTAAACTTCGGCCTTTTCTCTTCCCCCCCCTTTTCTGTCCATTTGGGGCCCTTTATGGTTATTTCTACATCTGTGGTTAGGAGTCCGGGTTGTATTCCACTCGGCGAAATATAGTAATACTTACCGTGATTAACCCATCCGGCCAGACACCAATACATTTTAAGTGTGTAATATGAATTTAACACACTGGACTTAGTAAGTTAGGTGTCCAAGTAATTGTTATCTCTCTTCTTGTATATTTTGTACATAGGCTGTATTATATTTTTATATCAGCATTCCATTTTTTGTTATTTTTGGTTAATTTTTGGGTTTTTCTCACAGTTTTCTCCTCGTTCACAATTAAGCACATGTATACAAATAGCACTGGTACTTTAAAAGAAAAATATTTTTGAGTATGTACAGTGTATATAGTATTAATATTTATGATGTATATAAATTCAAGCACTTTGAATTTTTAATAAATATTCATTACATGAGCTGGGGGGTTTCATGGTTTAGTTCCAACACACTTAGATGTTATATTACATGATTGTTTCAACCATAGGCGGAATTAACATTCACGAATCTGATGGTTGTTCAAGTATTATTCGTTACTGGTTATTTTATACCCCAGGGTATATGCATTCATGCAGCAAGGATACAGCACCAGTCACTTTATTAGCCGTGAGGTGCTTCTGCATTCATGCAGTTATGATAAACGGTTATATACAGCCATGAGATATGTGCAATAATTACTAATTGAAGTAACTAATGTTTTTTATATGCGATATTTTTGCATTATAAAATCATGAAAAATTGGTTGATAAGTATAAACAGAATTAATTTGTTATACGGTATTGTTTCAGGCAAAATTTACTTTTTTTACATTCCATTACGATATATGTACCCTTTCTATGCCTATGTATTAACAAACCATGTGATGCAATTTAGGAGTTGTGGCCCATAGGAGGGGTCAGGAAAAACCAGCATTCAAAAATAACAGGCTGACTCATTCAATGGTGTGTGATCAAGAGTACCAGTTACTCGAAACGCGTCGCCAGGAAGATTTTAAATAAAAGCAACATCTTGCCTGAAGCCGTGGGGTCTGTCTCCTTCTTTCGCCGCGCCGCTGGTGTGGAAGTCAGAGGATTTTCATTGATATATATATATATATATATATATATATATATATATATATATTACCTACTGGCGGTCGCCAGTAGGTATATATAGTTAGGATTTTTTCCCTATGGGATTTTTGAAAATTCTATGTCTAATAACTTTGGCGTTTGTGGACGGAATTGGCTGAAATTTTCTGGAAAATGGAACATTTTGTTTCTGAGCAGCCCCTGGAAATTTGGGGGGGGTTCGTCCAGGGGGGGTTGAGAAAAAAGGGGGTCCCAAAACGTGTTTTTAACATTGAGTTTTCCATAGGGCGGTTGGCCTCACTTTTAGCCTGAACGGCTGAATGGATTTGCACGAAACTTGGCAAAATTGTAGGGACTGGTAGCCCGATGTGCCTTTTGTAGGTCTTAATATATGTGCTCCAGTGGATTTTGAGAAATTAACGTTTAAAATAAGATATATATCTGTAAGCGCGCTCCGGGCAGCGCCCCGGTTCGCGGACCTTACGCGTACCGGAACTTCGCGTAGCGAAGCTGATTGGTTCTCTGGTGTCTGTCAACATTCTAAACAGTCCGGAGCGGCCGCCATCTTGTCTCTCGGTAGGATTGAGAGACAAGAGGAGGCCAAAACAAAGGGGGAAATAACCATAAGGGGGCATACTAGATCCTCCCTGACCCCCTAGGTTTAATGTGGAGGTTTTAAAAGGGCCCCGCGGGGCGAAAAAAAATAATTTTTTTTTGTTTTTTTGCGTGGGTAGCGCCCGGTCCGCGAACCGGGAAGCGTTCTGGGCAGCGTACTGCAATGAAAAATGAATGATAGACTTTTCAAATACTGTATGTTAATTGATTGTTGGTTTTGTTGATTATTTTTTTATTTTTTTTATTTTTCAAGCAATTATTTATTATTGTGATTGTGTTTCAAAATTTAATAACATTTCTAACATTTCACTGTCTGAAATGTCGTCATTTTCATTGAACATAGCTTGTAATCTATGAGGGTGTAAAATGTCCTCATTTTGAAGGAGGTCATCCACTGCTTGCACACATTGCAGTAGTTCTTGGTCCCAAGTTTCATCCATAAATTCTATATATTTTGGATCAATTAATTCTTGGCTGCTCTGTTGCAGGACAATTTGAAATGAAACTTTCTGTTCGCCTTCCATGTTGCCTGAAATTTGGATAAAAAAAATATATATTAGTAGAGATAGGGCACTGTTGGGATTAATTTTAGATAGGCATTTTTTAACAGAGAATTTATCTTTGGGCAGTGTATAGTATCAGAGTGGAAGTAGGAATATAAAAAAGTGTATGTGATTTAACGTAAGTAAATTCATAATTATAAAAGAGAAGCCTAACTCCATCCATAACTATAACAGAGAAGTCTATCTAAATCTATAACTACTACAGAGGGATAGTATATAACTATCAGAAAAAGTTTACCATATTAACTGATAGTGCACAATATAGTTCAGTTTTTAAAATAACAACTTACCTTTAGAAAGAAGTTGAAGTGATTAGTGAAAATCCAATTGAAATGTACACCAGGAAGTAGTAGTCAAAATGGCTGTGTTTCATTCTCTTCTTTTATATATATTCAGGTACATAACCAATCAAATGTCAGGTAAAAAAAGTAGAAAATGAAAGTAACATTTTAATTGGTTGTCAATTCCAACACTTCAGATGTGTTTTGAGAAGTAATTTACCTCAGGGTATTTAGAGAGGTCTACAGGCTAAATGGCTAAATGGAATTCCAATCAAATTTGTGAAAATGGTAGGGATTGGTATGTAGTATGAGCTAATCTATATTTGGTGAAATTGTCTCCAGTGGCTTTTCTGTAAACTACTTTCCCACCTTTTTTGATGGTGCGCTTCCCAGGGAGCGACCCGGTACGCGAACCGTTGAGCGCCCCGGTTCGCGAACCTTAAGCGTTACGGGAGTCCACCATTTTGTGTTTCGGTCGAATTAAGATACAAAATGGAGGGCAAATAATGTTCAGAATGGGTAGAAGGGGGCACGGTAGACTTATCTTGACCCCCTAGGTTTTGTGAGGGTGGCTGAGGAGGCTTATATGTGCGAAAAAAAAACATTTTTTAAAAAAATTTCGCGAGGTTAGCTCCCGGTTCGCGTACCGGGTAGCGCCCCGGGGAGCGTACTTTGTTGAAAATTAGTGAAAAAAGTTAGAGTAAAATAATAATTGTGAGTGATCAGATGTAGGGTAGCTCTGAGAAGAGCTTTTGGGTTTATGGTACATTTAGGTACTTATAAGTAGGTACCAATGCACAGTCTTAAATTCAGAGTGAAAATTATGTTGCCCTCATCTGAGAAGTGAACTCCATCTCCTCTGTAGATATCTTGCATGTAGTAACGCAAGTTATTGTTGTACATGGAGCCCATTCCATGGTCTCTCATGTAAGCTGAAACAGATTTGTTTACATGCTTCCTCGACTTCTCAATTTGTGGACAAAATTGGTTTGACCACCTCCATTTCTGTCTTTGGCATATATTTGAATATACCAAGGCAGTCTGAGGAAAAAGTGCCATTAATTGCTCAAAGGTGTCCTTTAAAAGCATTTCCAGACCTACCCCAGTCAAAGTGCCCAAATCATTACCTCCATAGTGCACAATTAACAGGTCAGGTTTGGGCAAATGCATAAAGGTTTTCACCAATGGTATCAATTGGTGACATTTTAATCCTCTGTGGCCAAACCACTTAATTTCCACATCTTGTAAATTGAGGTTAGGTAATTTTCTGTTCTCAGCATACCTGTGAGCCCAGTGGATATAACTATGTCCAACAATCCAGACAGAAAACATGGTGAGAGAAGGTTCTCCTGCAGTCAGATGAAGTGTGGCAATGAAATGGCAGTTGGAAAAATGAGAGTTTAAAATGAAAAAAACTGTGGAGTTTCTGTGTTCATGAAGCAGTAACAGTGATTGGTGGATTTTGATTGCTGAAAACAGAAAGTTAGGGTGCATGGATGAGTTATTTGAAAGATGTATTTTGAATGGTCAATAAAAAATCATTAAATGAAAGAATGCACTGGATATGCAGGTGCACTGAGAGTTCAGAGTTCAATTGCAACATTGTTGTGTGAACTTGCAAACACCAGACGTCTTCCAAGAGGTGGTTGCCATGCAGAAAAGGCATGAAATGGCAGAGGGGGGAAGGGTTTTCATTTGAAAAAAAGTGAGGGAAGAGTTTTGATTGGGTGACATGAGAGATATGTGTGAAGAATTACAGCATTTCTGTGCTTTTGATAGCTGCAGACTCTGGAGTGCATACCTTTTGCTCTGCTGAAGACAAATTGGTGTGTTTCTGAGACTGTTTTCAAACTCAAAGTATTTGCTAAGGTGAGAAAATATTTCTTTAATTTAGATAAAGAATAGTGTGCTTTAAGGAGAAAATTATGAATTATGTGGCGCAAATTGCTTGTAAATATGCTCCCACCTGTGCATGGAAAATTTAGATTTTGAATGTTTGTGTTACATAGCCATGTTAAAAGTGATACAAACATGCTGCAAAGGCAATCAAAAAACGCTTTTATGTGTCTTAAGGACATTTTAAGTAATTTTCCCATGTGCAGTGTTTTGAAATTATGATTTGAAAATCGTTTTTGGGGAAAAGGAATTGTTTTTAAATTTATGACAAGGACATAATGGTGTATGCTTCTTTATAAGGCAATTGACTGTCCCTGATGTTATTTTTCCCATTTTAATGTAAGACCTTTCTCTGTGGCGCAAATTGCTTGTAAATATGCTCCCACCTGTGCATGGCAAATTTAGATTTTAAATGTTTGTGTTACATAGCCATGTTAAAAGTGACCCAACCATGCTGGAAAGGCAATCAAAAAACACTTTCATGTGTCTTAAGGACATTTTAAGTAATTTCCCTGTGGGCAGTGTTTTCAAATTATGAATTGAAAATCGTTTTTGAGGTAAAGGAATGTTGTTACAATTTATGTGCGCCATATGCCCCCAAATTTCTTTTTCAGGGGTGCAGCAGGGTGTTCTTGAGACACCCCTGCACCTTTGGAAAAATTCCTAATTTTGCGATGAGCTAATTGCTAATCGCAAATTGCACCTTCATTCATATGGGTATCCTGGCCCATGGAAATGAATGGGTAATTTGCAATTAGCAATTTGCTCATTGCAAATTAGGAATGGTAAAGAATTGCTATTTATTCCTTAAAATTCGCTATTTAGGAAATGTAAAATAGTTTGATGGTACATATGGTGGTTCATCTGTAACAAGATAAGCAGCTTAGAGATACATTTATGATGACTGGCGAAATAAAGTGCACATCACTTACTTCATTGGTAGGCCTTTACATGTATTATCTCCTCTGTATTCTTCATCAAGCGTAACTTTAATCTGCAATCCTGAGTAGGCCTCACCTTAAACAAACCTCTGGATAGGCCACACCTTATCGTCATCATGAATTAATCATTTAAAATGCTAGGGACAGATTTATGATAGGTGTATGCCTCTTTTGCGCCACTTACAAAACACTGTCCACGGGGAAATGACTTAAAATGTCCTTAAGACACATGAATGTGTTTTTTTAAAGCGTTTGCAATTTTTTTGGGTCACTTTTAACATGGCTATGTGACTCAAACAGTCAAAATCTAAATTCACCATGCACAGGTGGGAGCATATTTACAAGGAATGTGCTCCATGGGGAAAGGTCTTATAATGTAATATGGGAAAAATGACATCAGAGACAGTGAAATGCCTTATAGAGAAGCATACACCATTATGTCCTTGTCATAATTTTGCAAACCATTCCTTTTCCCCAAAAACGATTTTCAAATCATAATTTGAAAACACTGCACATGTGGAAATGACTTAAAATGTCCTTAATTCAAAATTTGCTATTCTTTATTTTGCGATTGCACTGAAGGATTTGCAAATTTTGCGATTCCTTAAATGCAATGTATCAAACAAAAAATATGTAAAAAATAACATTAAGGATTTGGAAACTACCACCAACTTCTAGTTTGTGGTAATTTCCGAATTCTTTTCAAAAAGCATTTTTTTCCAAAAAACAAAAGGTGCCATATGACGCCAATACATGTCCTTAGGGCATGTATGTGCGCCATATGCCCCCAAATTTCTTTTTCAGGGGTGCAGCAGGGTGTTCTTGAGATACCCCTGCACCCTTGAAAAAATTCCTAATTTGCGATGAGCTAATTGCTAATCGCAAATTGCACCTTCATTCCTATGAGCCTCCTAGCCCATGGAAATGAATGGGTAATTTGCAATTAGCAATTTGCTCATTGCAAATTAGGAATGGTAAAGAATTGCTATTTATTCCTTAAAATTCGCTACTTAGGAAATGTAAAATAGTTTGATGGTACATATGGTGGTTCATCTGTAACAAGATAAGAAGCTTAGGGACACATTTATGATGACTGGCGAAATAAAGTGCACATCACTTACTTCATTGGTAGGCCTTTACATGTATTATCTCCTCTGTATTCTTCATCAAGCGTAACTTTAATCTGCAATCCTGAGTAGGCCTCACCTTAAACAAACCTCTGGATAGGCTACACCTTATCGTCATCATGAATTAATCATTTAAAATGCTAGGGACAGATTTATGATAGGTGTATGCCTCTTTTGCGCCACTTACAAAACACTGTCCACGGGGAAATGACTTAAAATGTCCTTAAGACACATGAATGTGTTTTTTTAAAGCGTTTGCAATTTTTTTGGGTCACTTTTAACATGGCTATGTGACTCAAACAGTCAAAATCTAAATTCACCATGCACAGGTGGGAGCATATTTACAAGGAATGTGCTCCATGGGGAAAGGTCTTATAATGTAATATGGGAAAAATGACATCAGAGACAGTGAAATGCCTTATAGAGAAGCATACACCATTATGTCCTTGTCATAATTTTGCAAACCATTCCTTTTCCCCAAAAACGATTTTCAAATCATAATTTGAAAACACTGCACATGTGGAAATGACTTAAAATGTCCTTAATTCAAAATTTGCTATTCTTTATTTTGCGATTGCACTGAAGGATTTGCAAATTTTGCGATTCCTTAAATGCAATGTATCAAACAAAAAATATGTAAAAAATAACATTAAGGATTTGGAAACTACCACCAACTTCTAGTTTGTGGTAATTTCCGAATTCTTTTCAAAAAGCATTTTTTTCCAAAAAACAAAAGGTGCCATATGACGCCAATACATGTCCTTAGGGCATGTATGTGCGCCATATGCCCCCAAATTTCTTTTTCAGGGGTGCAGCAGGGTGTTCTTGAGACACCCCTGCACCCTTGGAAAAATTCCTAATTTGCGATGAGCTAATTGCTAATCGCAAATTGTACCTTCATTCCTATGAGCCTCCTAGCCCATGGAAATGAATGGGTAATTTGCAATTAGCAATTTGCTCATTGCAAATTAGGATTGGTAAAGAATTGCTATTTATTCCTTAAAATTCGCTATTTAGGAAATGCAAAATAGTTTGATGGTACATATGGCGGTTCATCTGTAACAAGATAAGAAGCTTAGGGATAGATTTATGATGACTGGCGCATCACCAGGGATGTGCCAGTCATCCTGCGCCGCTGTTCCGCCACCCATGGTGTGCTGCATTTACAATGCGGGGCATCATGGGGCAAAAATGGCACAGATGCGTGACGTATCTGTGCTGTAAAGGTAGTGATTGCTGGAGTTGTATCGCAAGTGCGATGCAGCTCAAGCAAGGCTCAGGGGTGCCCCATCTCCACAATGTTGCGTCAAGACCTATGCCTGCTTAAAGCAGGCGCAGGGTTTTGACGCAGCTTTCTCCTATCTGATTGTAAATACGGCACACCATGGGTGGCAGAGCAGCGGTGCACGTTAACTGGTGCATGCCTGGGGATGTGCCATTTAACATAAATCTGCCCCTTTACATTTAAGTATGTGCAGGGGACACAGAGTTGGTGAGGCTTATCCAAGGTTAAGAAGAGATGAGTCCTGTTCACTGAAAAATTAGACATAGGCTTCACCTGCTCAGCATCGCTGGACATGGCTAAATAATAGCTGCAAAATGTTACTCTTGTTAAACAATTTTACTATTATAATCTCTGAGATTTGTCTCTTACTCTGCAACATCTCATTGTTGTTATCTTTCTTTAAAGATAAAGACAACATCAACATGAGCGACAATCTGCAATCAGTTGATTTTGACCTCATCATTGAACTTGTAATTGAAACATCAGTGGATGTTGATCCCTTGGATGATTTAAATCCTGAGGATGAAGAAGAGCGTGATGAGGATGCAGATTTGTCCGAATTATATGACATAGGGTGGGAAGCTGACCTGCTTGAGCCTATGGAACTATAAACATTTATTTTTAAAATTTATAATAAATAAAAAGTAAAAGTGTAAACCGTTTAATTTAAAAATAAAGACACCTTCAAAAACAGGTTATGTGTAGTGTCTTCAATAAAATATTAAAATATGCTCATAAAATTAGATCAGATTCACATATAAAATAGCACAGGTAACATGAATATAAATTCCATTTCTTTTCTGCTATTTCTGTATGGTAAATTTGCCAAGGACTAAAAAATCTTCTATTTAAAATGTCAAGTAGTGTGTTAAGTTTTTGATCACTGTTATTGATTTACTGTTTGGTAATAGTGGTTAATAACATTTTTTAATATATTTTACCACAGATTCAACTGCAGATCACTTCAACATTTCACCATGCCAACGAAAGAAAGAGAGAGAAAGGCTGCAAAACGTCAAAGACAGCAGGTGAATCAAAAGAAGCAGCAGTCCTCTAACAAAAAGATTTGTCAAGTCACGAAGAAAGCACCGGGTAAGAGTACAAAAACATTCATAAGAAATATGTGTAGTAAAAAAAATATTACTACAGAAAATGTTTCAGTCCATAAAAAGAGAAGCAATTCAAATGGAAAGGAAAGGCCAATCAAAAATGTTACTGCTAGAGCAAGAGATAACTGTGCATGATAGTAGAAGGAAACAACAGTTTAGGGACATTCGTAAACGAATGTTCCGCAACAGGATAATTGGCAATTTGTTAAAAAATATTAAGAAAGGTCAACAGAAAGTGGTTTTTTATAAGAGAAAAAAAAAGTTGAGAAGTTATTGATCAGGCATTTGAAATTAAACGTAAGTTATTTATTTTGATAATCAATAGAATTAGGAAGCTAAACAAGGCAATTTATGATTTCAAAAGAAATAGTAGATGGAAGAGAATAGTTAATCGTAGTAATTTTTGTGAAGTTTTTTCTGGAGAATGGATTCATAGTTCAAGCTGAGAGTTATTTCCAGGATAATGATTTGGTGCATGCAGTTGACACCAGTGGTCGTGCTTATGAAGTGAAAGATGGTTGTCCAGTTGAAAAAGAAAAATTTGTGACAACAGAGGCAGAAGAGGTGTTAGGTAATGAGGTTTTAGGAAGACGTGCTAAGGGTCCTGTGTACACCTGGAAGTGTAGTAGTATTTGTAGTGTGCGACAGGATTCCATCAATTTGCTTTGTGATTTTGTACGGTCATTTAATAAGAAAAGTTTGAAGCAGAAAATAAGGTTGTTGCAAGAATTAGATCCTTGCAGAGTGAGAGAAGTGACAGGTTTGCATGGTCATTCACTGGCTTGTCTTTCCAGGAGAGTATGCCAGAGTGTTTTTCATCATTTCAGGATGCTAGCAGTGCATCATAATAAAGTGAGGAAATTAGTTAGAATGTTGTATTATGCTAAGAGTCCAGCAATTATGCTTAAACAATTATGCGCTGCTCTTTTGCATGGTTCTGAAATAGATGTGAAGAATATATGTGAAGAAATTGAGTTTTGTTACTTTGGAAGTAAAGAGGAGAATGTTGAAATTGACCAAGAAGAAGCGGGTAATGTGGAAGATAGTGTACAGGTTTCCAGTACAGATAATTTCCAGAGGGAAATTGTCACATTTCAGGTCAAATCAAGTGAGAGGCCAAATTTCACTTGTGTGTGTTGTCGACGCACTTATTATAAGAATCAGACTAAGTTAGTGGATTTATATGCAAAAAGTGAAAGGGAAAATAATAGTGAATGGAAGGATTTTGCAACATACTTGATGGTAGAAAATTGTTTTGATTTGGGATTGGATCAACGTGTGTGTACTTATTGTTGTTGCAAATTAAATCAAAACCAGATGCCTGCTAGAGCAGTTCATAATAATCTGGAATTGGTTGAGATTCCTTCTGAATTGAAGGATTTAAATACTTATGAATCTATTTTGATTCAAAGTATCCATCCCTTTCAGGCTATTGTAAGAATGGAGCCAAAGACAGGGAAATTGCCTCCATCAGATTTACAGAGAGGATTAAAGGGAAGAGTTGTTTATTTGCCTCTAGATTTGAAGAAAAACATTAACACAATTGGAGTAGAAAAAGTGGAAGAGGAACCTCTGGTTATCTTAGTTAATGGGGTTCCGACAAAGAATAAGAAAATATGGCAAGATTTAGTAGATGTTAGGAAAGTTAAAAAGGCAACATTGTATTTGAAAAAAAATAATAAATACTATAAGAATGTATATGTTGCAGAAGAGGAAGTAAGTGAGGAAGAGGATAGCGATTTGTGTGCTGGTCAAATTGAGAAAGTAGAACCCTCTACTAGTGAAGAAATATATGAACATTATAGTGTTCATCCTTTGCATTCCAAGGAAGTCATGGGGAATGCTATTGAGTTGTTTCAAATGAAACAAGCCAAAGGGAGTCCCATTAGTGTTTGGGAGGAAAGTTTGGAAGCTCGGTGTTTCCCACAGCTTTTTCCAACAGGTCAGGGAGGAAGATATGATGAGCGACCTCATCAAATTCCTGCTTCTGAATACCGGACTTTGCGATTGTATGCAGGAGATGCTAGGTTTCGACAATGCATTCCCTATTTGTTTCATCTCCTGTTTGAAAGCGATCTGTCTGGACTGTCATATGCAGTGAACCACATCTTGAAAAGTGGTATACACATGCAAAACATCTCGGCAAGTGACTTTATGGATAAAGTCAATGTCCAAGACAGTATTTTGGATTCTCACCTGATTAATCTCATGGCGTGTCAGCGTGGTACTAATGAGTACTGGTACCGTCGTCATGGTGATTTAAAATGTATGCTGAGGAACTTAGGTACTCCCACATGGTTCCTCACTCTGAGCTGTGCCGAGTATGGCTGGGAAGACTTACTTGAATTTCTACGAGAGGCAAATGCTAACGTAGATAACATCGAATTCAAGACACCCGGAGAACTGTGCTCTTTGGATCCAGTCAATGTATGTAGGTACTTCAATCATAGATTTGAAGCTATGATGTCTTTCATCATGAATAAGAAGAATCCACCTCTTGGAGAGGTGTTGGATTTCTTCTGGAGAAAGGAGTACCAAGCAAGAGGTGCTCCTCATATACATATGTTGCTGTGGATCAAGGATGCACCTAAATTTGGAACGGATCCAGAAGACTCAGTGATGAGTTTCATCCAACAGTATTCTACGTGTGCTGTTCCAAACGCAAAGGAGAAGAAAAGCCTAAGAGAAAAAGTTCTGCGTTTCCAAAGCCATCGATGTGGAAAGTACTGCCGTCGTAAATTCCGAAACAAGGACAAGTTCTACACCAAATGTCGTTTCGGCTTTCCACGACCGGTGATTTCTAAAGGAAGAGTAAACAGTTTGATGTCTTCGCTGCGACATAATGTCATGAAGAAATCACCTAAAAACACATACAATTTGAAGAGGAACGAAGAGTCCAAGTACATCAACGACTACAACCCGGTGATTTTGTCCATGTGGAATGCTAACATGGATATACAGTTTGTGGCTGATAACTGTATGGCTGTGGCTCGGTATGTGACGTCTTACATCACCAAAAAAGAGAAGACAGAATTGAAGGATATGTGGGAGGACATTTCCCATGAAAAGAGCCTCAGCAAGAAGTTGTACAGTTTCAGTCTGAAGATGTTGTCGCATCGAGAAATTGGAGCTTACGAATGCTCTGACCGGTTGTCTTCAGCAAGTCTCTATGCCAAGTCCAGGAGTATCGTTTGGGCGAGTCTTGGTCTTGCTGCAACGCGTAATCGAGTTCTGAAACCTGTGCGGGAAATTGAGTATTTGGCGGAAAAGGAGCCAAACAGTACCGACATTTTGAAGACCAACATGTTGGATACATATTATCCAAATAGAAGCAGTCACCTCGACAATGTTTGTCTGTATGAGGTTCTTCAAAATTACATATTCAAGAGGAACATCAAAGAAGATACTGAGAAAGGAGTGTATGCTGTAATAGGAAGTGAGGGATGTCTGGTCAAGCAAAGAAAATGCCACTTGGTAAACCATCGAAAATTGAGTGGCGAATCTCCTGAAAAAAAGGAGTTTTTCTATTTAGCACTTTTGCAACTTTTCAAGCCTTGGCGTGCAGAAGAGGAACTGCTTGGAGATTTCCTCTGTTACGAAGACTCTTTCAATGCCGCCAAGGAGACCATAGAATGTCCTGCTTTTCCCAAATATGTAGAAATGTTGAATGCGGAAATTGAGCAGGAAGCAACGATTGCAGCCGAGATTGCCAGAGACAGTTCTCAGGACAGTCAGAGTTCTGCTTCATTGAGTCAGGATCCACTAGGAGGACCTGTTATCGAAAATGAAGCTGCCACTGCCATGAATGAAGTGGAAAGAGCCATGGCACATGCTCAGGAGGATGCGGTTAACTTAGAAGAGTTGGAAAGACAACTCAACGTTGAGCAGAGGAAAATATATGACGAAGTTACCATGCAAATTGATCATGGATTAAGTCATGACAAGAAAGAGTGCTCATGTACGTCGTTGAAGCCTGTCCGACTGTACGTGAGTGGAGAAGCGGGAACTGGAAAAAGTTTCCTCATTAAAGCAATTTCATGCTATTTGCAGGAAAGGACAGAGTCATCGCTGTCTTGTGTTGTCACCGCTCCAACTGGACTGGCAGCACATAACATTAAAGGGATTACTTTACATCGTTTACTGATGCTGCCAGTGGAGCATGACAACAAATTACAATATCACAAGCTATCTGGAGATGCTTGTTTTGAAGTTTCAAGAATCTTGAGGAAAATGAAACTTCTTATCATTGACGAAGTAAGCATGGTTTCCAATGTCATGCTTGCCTTTGTGCATTTGAGAATGCAAGAAGTTCTCAAAACAGAGTATGATGTGTTATTTGGTGGCAAACACATCATTGTTTTCGGAGATCTTTTGCAGCTGACACCAGTGAAAGGGCAACCTGTGTTCAAAATGCTCACGCATGAAGATACCAGGAAGTGCCTAGGCAGCATTGGCAACGTCAATATATGGTTAAACTTCAATTATGCTGAACTGCATGAAAATATGCGTCAGGCGAAGGATGAAGTTTACAAGACTATTCTACAAGATGTTAGAATTGGAAAAGTGACCGAGCATGGGAAAGAAGCTTTACATGCACGATTACTGTCAAATTTATATCCAGAACAAGATGTTGTGCCTGAGAATATTTTTCAGAAAATTACTGATAAGAAATCTGGAATATGTTTGATGCCAACTCTTGCAGAATGTGCCAAATTCAACAACAAAATGTTGCATTTAGAAAAGCAAGAGATTGTGAAACTGGAAGCTATTGACAGAGTAGAGCATATGGGATCAACAATTATTTTGTCTGAGAATCTGAAAACAAAATTGGATTAATTAGAGAAGAGTATATCTAAAACTGCAGGTTTTGAAAAGACTCTGAATGTGTGCTTGAACTGCCGTATAATTTTAAGAAGGAATTTACATGTTGAAAGAGGTCTGGTAAATGGATCAATGGGTAATGTTGTTGATTTTGTAAAATACAGAAATAGAGATGGGATTGAATTTTTAAAAATTAAATTTGATGGCATTGAGGAAGTACAGCTAATTGGTCGTTGCTCTGCTAGATTTTTGCTTGTAAAAGACTTATATGTTCGCCGTAAGCAGTTTCCTGTTTGCTTGGCATATGCGGTGACAATCCATAAATCGCAAGGTTTAAGTGTAGACTGTGCATTGGTGAATATTGGCAGTTCTGTGTTCAAGGAGGGTATGGCATATGTGGCATTGTCACGAGTTAGAACTTTATCGGGATTGTACTTGATTGAGTGTGATGTCACAAACATTTGTGCGGATCTAGATTGTGTTAAGGAATACAATAGGTTAAGAAGAGAGTATGCGCCACATTTGCCTCAGTATCCTTTGTTTGAGAAACGTGTGGTAGGCCGGAAACGAAGAAATGTGACCAATACTGGGGAGGTTGTAGCAAAAAGACAAAAAGTCGATGAACCTAAAATTACAAGCAGAAACAAAAAGGATTCTGTTGAAGATGTTGTTGGTTTTCAATTTGAAAACAGTTCTGGTGTCAACTGCTATGCTAATGTAGTGGTTAATGTTTTGTTTTCTCTAGAAAATGTAAAAGAAGAGATTGTGGTCAATTCTGATCAAAGATTTTGCAGTTTGTTAAATTCTGTGTTAGAGAAATGTAGCACTGATAGAACAAACATAGAAAGTGTGTCTGAAATTCGAAATCTGTTAGACAGATGTTCAGGCCAAACACAATTCTCTCAAAATATTCAGCAAGATTGTCAGGAGTTTTTAATGTATATGCTTGATGTATTGCATGCTGAAGGTGTAGATGTAGATCAGCTGTTTGGGCTTTCTTATCAATGGCAGCATGACTGCGAGAACTGTATGGTATCAAGTACTACTAGTGTAGACTCAGAAAGATTTATATATTTAACTTTGCCAGACAGTAAATCAGTCTCTTTTAATAAGCTAGTAAAAGCAGCTGATCACAACATGGAGTGTAGCCAATGTAAATCTGAAATGATGTCCACATTATTTATACGAACATATGGCCAGTATGTCATTTTAATGTTCCAACGATGTAGGCCTGATGGAACAAAATTGACAACTTTAATTAAAAATTTTGTAGCTTCGCAGTTGTCAATATCAGGAAGGACTTTTGTAACTGCAGCAATTATATATCATGACGGCCCTTCAATAACATCAGGACATTACACAGCTTATTTAAAGTCTAGAAATGGCTGGTCATTCTGCAACGATTCTGTTTTAATTTTCAAAAAAAAATTGCCGTATGACCTTAAAAACTCTTACCTGGTGTTTTTAAAACCAAAATTTTAGGGAAATAATCTCGGGATGTGCTCTGTGGAATTTCAAGAAGTTCTAATGGCTCCTACACAATTTGGCCTTGAGGATAAGTGTAGTTCAGAGACATAACTTCTAACCATAAGACTGGACGTCATGGAGAAATAAGTGCACTTTGAATGAGTTCAGAAAAACTATTTCTTTTTATAAGCTAATTGAAGCAGCCAATCAAAACATAGAGTAGAGGGAATGTAAGTCTGCAATGCTGTCTACTGTTTTACATTGCTTTGTGATTGAAAGTGATGTAGAGAATTAAATAATTGTAGTAGTCATAGAGTTAGTGTAAGTCTGCTTCATAGTAAGCAGTATCAGTGTCATAGGAAATGTAGAACATGACTGAGCAAGAAGGGGAAGATATTACTATTCCTGGATTGTGAAAATGATCTTCAACATTTTAATTCTGAAAGTTGCAGAAATGCCAAATGACGGGATTGGCTTACAAGAAATCCAAGAGTTATAAATGGCTCTGACAAGATTTGGCCTTGTGGACACTTGTGGTAGAGAGCAAGAAGTCATTTATTGCATGTAACATGTTTTTAAAAACGATGGAGATTTTCTTTCAGAAAGTGGCGGGCTGAAAGTAATAACAGCACAACAGAGTGTAAGCTGTTCATAGGACATCCTTTGACGTCATGGAAAGTAAGTTAACTTTAAGGAGTTCTGAATTCTGATTTGTTATGTTGTATGGGTTTTTTAAACACAATCATTTTGATTGTGTTTTTTTTCCCCGCTGTTATATGATGAATACCTTCAAGTCACTGTTTTTAGTGAATTTTGATACATTCTGAGAACAGCAAAAATAAACCATTTAACATGTATAATTAATTCTGTACTGTTTGCATTTATGATGTATATGTAGAACTGTGTAGGAGGCATGGAGAAGGTGAGGCTTCTGTAAGTGTCAAAGTTGTTGCATGCAGTGCTGCGCTTCTGCGTATTCTTTCATATGCTAGACTACATCTGCACAATGAGATACCTAAGCAAAGGAAAGACAAGTGATGTGATTGTGAAATGAGCAAAATAAATTGCACGTATTTCATTTACATCACCTGTGTTTCCTATCATTACGAATCACATTGTGCAGATCAAGTTTAGGTCTGTCCAGGGAAACATAGGAGGTTTGGACTTTGTTCAAGAGTGCAGTGGACATGACTCACTTCATTGGTAGACCTTCACATATATTATGTCCTCTATTCTCTTCAACAACTCGAAATTTCATCTGCAACCCTGAGTAGGCCTCACCTCAAACAAACCTCTGGATAGGAGACATCTTATTGGCATCCTGAAGCAATTATTTAAAATTTTAGTGTCTTGCGACACTTTTCTGAGACAACAGCAATGCAAAAGATGCACCATGTTTTAAGATAGGCCTCACTTCATCTGCATCAAGATACTGTTAGTTTAAAATGTATATCTTTAGGACTGTGTAGGGGGCCTGGAGAAGCAGAAGCTTCTGTAAGTGTCAAAGTTGTTGAAAAACTGTTTGTCCTTCAATCTTTTGCCTTCTCTTTTGTAATTTTTAAATACATGTTTTAATATTTTTCAAATGTTTGTTCTCTCTTTCACAGATTGAAAGTATAAAAACAAAAAGTGAATAAGCTAACGACAATTATAAGGTAAATGTTTTGTACTCTTTTCGTTACATTTCTATCACATTCACCTACTATTAGTTCCACAGCTTCATTTCTTTAACCCTCAGTTTCCTGCCTTTGCTACTTCTCTCATTCCTTTCTCTATTACCTACTTACTCAACTCCTTCCACTCTTTTTCTCAGTCCCTCTCTTCTCATAGTTCCTCACTCTTGTTCACTCACTCCGTCTCTATTACTCTTAGTGTCTTTGACTGATCACTGTATCACTATTTGTTCATAATGCTTTCTCTGTGTAGTTGAAGCACACTAAGGGGCATATTATGAACACAACCAATAAAATTATTGCTCTTTTTATTGGCAGAAAACTGGTGCAAAAGTGGTTTTAGTGGCAGTTTTCTGCCGCAAAAGCAGCTTTAGCGACACATTTCTGCCAATAAAAGCTGCAAAACTTTTATTGCATATGTTGATGATATGGCTCTATGTTACTTACATTTCTTTGCTGTTTCAATTAATCTTTTTCTGTTATTTTTTGTTTTCTGTTTTCTATTTTTTCTCTCTGTTATTCTTCATGTTTTAATCTTATTTTGAACATTCACTCACATTCTCCAAGAAACTCTTCTTTGTTAATGTTATACTCTCTTTTTTTTTCTTTCACTTCGTTATCTATTTTGTTTTTCACAATTATACCCTCTTCCGTCTTTTCTTCGGTAAATAGATCTATTAAACAGTATCTCTTCTTTAGTCCCTATAGCTGTCTTTCTTTTAACATCACTCTCTGTTTACTTTCCTTATACTTACTCTATTTTTTATTTTTTTATTTTTTTGGTTAGCTCCCGGTCCGCGTACCGGGAAGCTAACCGGGAAGCGAACCAAAAGAAATAGAGCTTGCCAGAGTGCTAAACATTCTAGCAATTTTTTAATAACGGGGAGGTAGTTCTGAAAAGAACTTTTTTTTTATATTTTTGTTGTTTTATATATTTTTTTTCTTTTTTTGAACATTATTTGTTTTTTTTGTATTTTTTGAACACTTATTTGTTTTTTTTGTTTTTTTTCAAAGGGAAAGAACAGAAAGAGGCATTGAAAAAGGCTCAACAGGAGCAAAAAAAAAAATTAAAACTTGCTGCGTTTGGAGCATCGGTGTTTCTCGAAAGCCAAATTAATTAATTTCAGACTCATGTTTGCGCATGAAATTAAAGTGCCACAATATAAGCATGTCAGCTTCATATGGACAACATTTTTTTGAATATTTGGCACTGTTTCGTTGGCCTCTCCAAATGTGAGAGAGATATCAGTAGATGTTCTTGTCACCGAAGTTGGGGGGTTCTGTTGTAGTTCACGCATCTCTGCACGACTATAGTTGTTTGGATGCCACCTCTGCATATGTCGGTGCATCGTGTGATTTCCATAACTGTATTTTTTATTAGTGCCCCGGGATAACTTTTCTTGGCAGATAAGGCACGTAGCATAGCGTGCATTGACTTTTTTCTCTCCTGGTGGAATGGAAAAAAATTGCCAGATAAAGCTAACTTTGCGATGAGATACCCGGGGTAACTCTTTGACAAATCGTGGTCCCTCTTCTTCCTCTCCGTCTTGTTCTTCCTCTTCCTCCTCTGTGTCTCCAATAAACTCTGCAGGTGGTCCTCTCTTCCTATGAGGAGATGGTGGTGGTGGTTGTGGGGGTGCAGAAGCTGAAGCTACTATTGAAGCCATTTTATAATCAGAGCAAATGATCAGGTCTTCCTTTCTCAAAGTTGAAAGTCAGAGTGAGAAAAAAGGTGGGGGCTTTCATCATTTGGGAAAAAAAATAGTTCTAAACCAATGAAAAGTGTTATTTTTAGGTCACCTGACCTAGCCTTACATCATTATGAAACCAAAAGTGAAATGAACCAATGAAAAGTTTTATTAACAAGTCACATGACCTCTCACGCTCATGTTACGCGCTGCGGAACGCGCCCCGGTTAGCTTCCGGGTCGCTGCGCTTCGCGCCTCGGTCCGCGCCCCGGGGCACTTCCGGGTGCGCTAACGCGGTACGTCACAAGACGCATTACGCGGCAACGCGATACGTCGCGCTTTCGCGACGCGCCGCGGATCGCTTCCGGGGAGCTGCGTTTCGCGCCTCGGTCCGCGCCCCGGGGCACTTCCGGGTGCGCTAACGCAGTACGTCATAAGACGCATTACGCGGCAACGGGATACCGTCACTATGTTGATTTCTTACCGGTTCGCGGACCGGGTCGCGGCATCAATTTGAGCTAACGGAAAGCTTTCCGGTTCGCGGACCGGGAGCGAAACAAAAAAAATATTAAAAAAAAATTATTAATAAACATATAAAATATATTTTTGGATTTAAAGAAGAATACATTTTACAGCTATAGATATTAGCTTTTAAAAAACCAATGAAATTCACTGAAAAAACCATAGGTTATAGACCATATATAGTTAGGAATTAGCATTTACAAAACCTTGAAAATTCACTGAAAAAACCATAGGTTATACACCATATATAGTTAGGAATTAGCATTTAAAAAACCTTATTTTACTCACACAAAACCAATGAAATTCCATATATAGTTAGTTGTACTAACTATATATCGCGCACCCGCAATCCACTGCTGATCATGTCACATATTACATCATTCATGACATGGTCAGTGACATCACTGATGACATCACTGATGACATCTCAAATGACATCACTGATGACATCACTGATGACATCTCAAATGACATCACTGATGACATCACTGATGACATCTCATTTGACATTACTGATCACATCACTGATGACATCATTCATGTGATAATACGATGAACCTCTTCAGACTCTAATATAACCTTAGATACACTCAGTGTAAACAGACACTCACAGACTGTCACTCATCCATGGAGTTACTTACACACCTAGTCAGTCATGCAAAGAATCAATCACACCTCCATTTTCACAACTATACAGTTATACACACCTTACTTATTCAAACATATACTAAAACATATTTACTCACTTATACAATCCTGGATACAAGTGCACAATGATCCATACAGCCACTCACACATTCACTGGCTCTTATGCACAGTTATTTATATATGTCAACTCTCACATGTACTGTATTTTACATATGTACTTACTTTGACATGTAGCACTGAGATATCTATTCACTCACCAATACAGTCATGCACACAGTCAACCGCCCATACAGCTCTTTCCACATGCACTTTTGAACCCATATATCTATGCACAGAGTCATACACCTCCCAGCCACCCACACACACACTCAGTCTCCCATACAAATGCTTGGGCAACCAATCAATAACCCATATAGTTAATCATATAGCTACTGATCAACACATGCAGCAGTTTACAGAACAACAGACATAATGATGCACAAATTAAGACAGTTTAGTCACTAACCCATGCACTCAGTGAGACACATTTAATCAGTCACTCATACAGTCAGTCATGCCCCTACTAAATCCTTCATCAAGACACTTATACATCCACTCATTCTTCAATATGTAAGACATATTTTAACTTTACAGAATTATACAGTCACTGGATGTAGTCATCATTGATGTCATCAGTGATGTCATTTGAGATGTCATCAGTGATGTCATCAGTGATGTCATTTGAGATGTCATCAGTGATGTCATCAGTGATGTCACTGACCATGTCATGAATGATGTAATATGTGACATGATCAGCAGTGGATTGCGGGTGCGCGATATATAGTTAGTACAACTAACTATATATGGAATTTCATTGGTTTTGTGTGAGTAAAATAAGGTTTTTTAAATGCTAATTCCTAACTATATATGGTGTATAACCTATGGTTTTTTCAGTGAATATATATATATATGTATATATATATATATATATATATATATATGTATATATATATATTACCTACTGGCGGTCGCCAGTAGGTATATATAGTTAGGATTTTTTCTCTATGGGATTTTTGAAAATTCTATGTCTAATAACTTTGGCGTTTGTGGACGGAATTGGCTGAAATGTTCAGGAAAATGGCACATTTTGTTTCTGAGCAGCCCCTGATAATTTGGGGGGGTTGCGTCAAAGGGGGGCCGAGAAAAACGGGGGGTCCCAAAACGTGTTTTTCCCATGTAATTTTCCATAGGGCGGTTGGACTCACTTTTAGCTCGAACGGCTGAATGGATTTCCACGAAACTTGGCAAAATTGTAGATATTGTTTGCCCGATGTGCCTTTGCTAGGTCTCAATATATGTGCTTCAGTGGATTTTGAGAAATTAACGTTCAAAAAATATATATATCTGTAACAGCGCTCCGGTTAGCGCTCCGGTTCGCGTACCTGACGCGTAACGGAACTTCGCGAAACGAAGCTGATTGGCTCTTCGGTGTCTGCCAACATTCTAAACAGTCCGGAGCGGCCGCCATCTTGTCTCTCGGTAGGATCGAGAGACAAGAGGAGGCCAAAACAAAGGGGGGAAATGACCATAAGGGGGCATAGTAGATCCTCCCTGACCCCCTAGGTTTGATGTAGAGGCTTTAAAAGGGCCCTGCGGGGCAAACAAAAAAAAATTCGTTTTTTTTGCGTGGGGAGCGCCCGGTACGCGCACCGGGAAGCGGTCCGGGGAGCGTACTATGAGGAAAAAAGAATGATAGACTTTTGAAATATTGTATGTTTATTGATTGTTCTTTTTGTTGTTTTTTTATTTGTTTTATTTAAGTAGCAATATTTATGATTATTAAATATACATTTATTTTTGTGATTGTTTTTCAAAATTTAATAGAACGTCTAACATTTGACTGTCCGAAATGTCGTCATTTTCAGTGTCCGAAATGTCATTATTTTGAGTGAACATAACTTGCAACATTTGAGTGTCTGAAATGTCCTCATTTTGAAGGAGGAAATCTACAGATTGTACACATTGTAGTAGTTCATGGTCCTGTGATTCATCCATGAATTTAATGTCATTTGGTTCAATGTTTTCTTGATTGGTCTCTGCAAGGACAATTTCAAATGACACTTTTTGTTCTCCTTCCATTTTGCCTGAAATTTGCATAAAAAATATATACATCAGTAGAGATAGGGCACTGTTGGGATTAATTTTAGATAGGTAGTTTTTAACAGTGAATTTATATTTGGGCAGTGTATGGTATCAGACTGGAAGTAGAAATATAAAAAATTGTATGTGATGAAACCTAAGTAAATTCAAAATTATACAAGACAAGCCTAAATCCATCCATAACTATAACAGAGAAGTCTATCTAAATCTATAACTATTATAGAGGGATAGTATATAACTATCAGAAAAAGTTTTTCATATTAACTTAAAGTGCACAATATACTTCAGTTTTCAAAATAACATCTTACCTTTTAAAAACAAGTTTAAGTTGTCAGTGAAAATGCTCTTGCAATGTACTTCAGGAAGTAGTAGTCAAAATGGCTGTGTTTCTCTCTGTTTGTTTATATATATTCAGGTACATAACCAATCAAATGTCAGGTAAAAAAAGTAGAAAATAAAAGTAACATTTTAATTGGTTGTCAATTCCAACACTTCAGATGTGTTTTGTGAAGTAATTTACCTCAGGGTATTTAGAGAGGTCTACAGGCTAAATGGCTAAATGGAATTCCAAACAAATTTGTGAAAATGGTAGGGATTGGTATGTAGTATGAGCTAATCTATATTTGGTGAAATTGTCTCCAGTGGTTTTTCTGTGAATTACTTTCCCACCTGTTTTTAATCGTGCGCTTCCCGGTGAGCGCCCCGGTACGCGAACCGGCAGCGTTACAGAAGTCCTCCATTTTGTGTTTCGGTAGAATTGAGATACAAGATGGAGGGCAAATAATGTTCAGAATGGGTAGAAGGGGGCACGGTAGACGTATCCTGACCCCCTAGGTTTTCTGAGGGTGGCTGAGGAGGCCCATATGAGCGAAAAAAACCCATTTTTTTTCAAATTTTCGCGCGGTTAGCGTCCGGTGCGCGTACCGGGTAGCGCTCCGGAAAGCGTAAATTGTGAAAATTTGTAAAAAAAAAGTTATATTTAAAATTTGTTTATAGTGATCATAGTTAGGGTAGCTCTGAGAAGAGCTTTTGGATCTGTGGTAGATTTAGGTACTTATAAGTAGGTACCAATACATAGTTTTAAATTCAGGATGAAAATTCTGTTCCCCTCATCTGAGAAGTGAACTCCATCTCCTCTGTAGATATCTTGCATGTAGTAACGCAAGTTATTGTTGTACATGGAGCCCATTCCATGGACTCTCATGTAAGCTGGAACAGACTTATTTACATGCTTCCTCGATTTCTCAATTTGTGGACAAAATTGGTTCGACCGCCTCCATTTCTGTCTTTGGCATATATTTGAATATACCAAGGCAGTTTGAGGAAAAAGTGCCATCAATTGGTCAAAGGTGTCCTTTAAAAGCATTTCCAGACCTACCCCAGTCAAAGTGCCCAAGTCATTTCCTCCACAGTGCACAATGAACAGGTCAGGTTTTGGCAAATGCAAAAAGGTTTTCACCAATGGTATCAATTGGTGACATCTTAATCCTCTGTTGCCAATCCACTTGATTTCCACATTTTGTAAATTGAGGTTGTGTAAATTTCTGTTATCAGTATACCTTTGAGCCCAGTGGATGTAACTATGTCCAACAATCCAGACAGAAAACATGGTGAGAGGAGGTTCTGCTGCAGTCAGATGAAGTGTGGGTATGAAATGGCAGTTGAAAAAATAAGAGTTTATAATGAAAAAAAACTGTGGAGTTTCTGTGCTAATGATTCAGTAGCAGTGATTGGTGGATTTTGATTGCTGAAAACAGAAAGTTAGGGTGCATGGATGAGTTCTTTGAAAGATGTAATTTGAATGGTCAAGAAAAAATCATTTTATGAAAGATTGCACTGGATACGCAGGTGTACTGAGAGTTCAGAGTTCAATTGAAACATTGTTGTGTGAACTTTAAACATGAGAGGTCTTTCAGGAGGTGGTTGCTATGGAAAAAAGGCAGAAAGGGCAGAGGGGGGAAGGGTGTTGATTTGAAAAAAGTGAGGGAAGAGTTTTGATTGGGTGACATGAGAGATATGTGTGATGAATTACAGCATTTCTGTGCCTTTGTTGGTTGCAGCCTCTGGAGTGCATACCCTTTGCTCTGCTAAAGAAAAATTGGTGTGTGTCTGAGACTGTTTTGAAACTCAAAAAGTATTTGCTAAGGTGAGAAAAGATTCATTTAATTTAGATAGAGAATAGTATGCTTTAGGGAGAAAATTATGAAGAAAGTTGTGTATTTAAAATGTTGCTTTGAGTCAAGTGTTTTACAAATAGATTTAGTTTCTTTGAGTTTCATAGCCATGTTAAAAGTGACGCAAAAGTGGTGCAAGGGCCTTAAAAAAACGCTTTCATGTGTGTTAGGGCATTTTAAGTAACTTCCCCATGAATGTGGTTGAATAATTACTTTACTTGATGTGTTTAAAAACGTTTTTTGAAATCAATTAGGTTTCTTGATATGTACTGCTAGAGTTTCATAGGTTGCTTGGGGCATATTTACAAGGCCTTTGAGTCCCTTTGATGTTATTTTCCCCATTTTAATTTAAGACATTTACCCGTGGTGCAAGGTCCTTGTAAATACGCCCCCATGTGTGCTTGGCAAAGTTAGATTTTGTTTCTTTGAGTTACATAGCCATGTTAAAAGTGATGCAAAAATGGTGCTAGGGCCTTAAAAATACGCTTTCATGTGTGTTAGGGCATTTTAAGTCACTTCCCCATGAATGTGGTTGAATAATTACTGTACTTGATGTGTTTAAAAACGTTTCTTGAAGTCATTTAGGTTTGTTGATATGTACTGCTAGAGTTTCATAGGCTGCTTGGGGCATATTTACTAGGCCTTTGAGTCCCTTTGATGTTATTTTCCCCATTTTAATTTAAGTCATTTCCCCATAGTGAAAGATCCTTGTAAATACGCCCCCATGTGTGCTTGGCTAATTTAAGTACTGACAGGGTGTGCTTCTACATAGGACCTGTGTTGTGTTTTCAAATTATGACCAGAAAATCGTTTTTTTAAAAAAAAAAACGTTTTTCACATTTATGAGAAGGTCATATTGGTGTCTGCTTCTTTAAATAAATATTTCACTTTCCACCATGAATATGTGAGAATAATATTCCTTGTTTGCCGGTTTAAAAACACGTTTCTTGAACTCATTAAGGTTTCACAATATGTTCTGCAAGAGTTTCATAGTCACTATGATGATAATGATATACATTTAGAACTGTGTAGGAGGCATGGAGAATCTGAGGCTTCTGTAAGTGTCAAGGGAGGTGAGTAATGTACATTGCTCTGTTGCATACAGTCCTCATCTTCTGCGTACTCTTGGATATGCTAGACTACATCTGCACAATGAGATACCTAAGCAAAGGAAACACAGGTGATGTGATTGTGAAATGAGCAAAAAAATTGCATGTTTTTGAATTACATTACCTGTGTTTCCTAACATTACGAATCACATTGTGCAGATGAGGTTTAGGCCTGTCCAGGGAGACAGAGGAGGTCTGGCCTTTGTTCAAGAGTGCAGTGAACATGACTCACTTCATTGGTAGGCCTGCACATGTATTATCTCCTCTGTACTCTTCAACAAGCCTAAATTTCATCTGCATCCCTGAGTAGACCTCACCTCAAACAAACCTCTGGATAGGCCACACCTTATCGTCATCCTGAATCAATCATTTAAAATGTTAGAGGCAGATTTATGATGGCCGTGCGCCTCTTTTGTGCCGCTGTTGCGTCAGTTTTGTGACGCAGCAGTGATGCAAAAGATGCACCATGTTGCAAGATAGGCCTCACTTCATCTGCAACAAGATACTGTCAGTTTAAAACTGTAAACATTTAGGACTGTGTAGGGGGCATGGAGAAGCTGAATCTTCTGTTAGTGTCAAAATTGTTGCATACCGTGCTCACCTTCTGCGTACTCTTTGATATGCTAGACTACATCTGCACAATGAGATACCTAAGCAAAGGAAACACAAGTGATGTGATTGTGAAATGAGCAAAAGAAATTGCATATTTTTCAATTACATCACCTGTGTTTCCTAACATTACAAATCACATTGTGCAGATGAGGTTTAGGCCTGGTTAGGGACACAGAGGAGGTCTGGCCTTTGTTCAAGAGTGCGGTGGACATGACTCACTTCATTGGTAGGCCTGCACATGTACTATCTCCTCTGTACTGTTTAACAAGCCTAAATTTCATCTGTAAACCTGAGTAGGCCTCACCTCAAACAAACCTCTGGATAGGCCACACCTTATCAGCCTCCTGAATCAATTATTTAAAATGTTAGGGGCAGATTTATGATGGCCATGCAACTCTTTTGCGCCGCTGTGCGTCACTTTTGTGACGCAGCGGCGGCGCAAAAGATGCGCTATGTTGCGACATATTTACAACTTGATGCATCTAGGCAGATGTGTCACGCTGTAAAGTCCTGTGCCACATGAAACCTGCGTCAGGTTTCATGTGGGCGTTTTGTTGCAGGGTGGGCAGTCATTTGCATGAAAGCCGTGTAAAACTAACACAGTAAAATTAAGAAGATTTCACTGAGTCACCTTTATGGCATTGCTGAATCAAATCCTTACACCTGTTTGAAACAGGCATAAGGAGTGATGCACCATGCAATGTGTGGCTTGCCCCTGTGCATTGCAGTAGATATGTCGCGCTTACGACGTGATTCCTGCAATGCACCGCTTTTGTGGAACAGATGCGTGACGCATCTGTGCTGTTTTTGCTCAATGGTGCTCCGCATTGTAAATGCGGCACACCATGGGTGGCAGAGCAGTGGCGCACATTAACTGGTGCATCCCTAGGGATGTGCCAGTTAACATAAATCTGCCCCTTTACATTTAAGTATGAGCAGGGGACACAGAGTTGGTGAGGCTTATCCAAGGTTAAGAAGAGATGAGTCCTGTTCACTGAAAACTTGGACATAGGCCTCACCTCCTCAGCATCGCTGGAAATAGTTAAATAATATCTGCAAAATGTTACTCTTGTTAAACAATTTTACTATTATAGCCTCTGACATTTGTCTCTTACTCTGCAACATCTCCTTGTTGTTCTCTTTCTTTAAAGATAACGACAACATCAAGCATGAGTGATAATGAGCAATCTGTTGATCTCGATCTTATCATTGAACTTGTTATTGAAACGTCAGTGGAAGTAGATCCCTTGGATGATTTATATCCTGTGGATGATGAAGAATATGATGAGGATGCTGATTTGTCAGAATTGTATGACATAGGGTGGGCAGCTGACCTGCTCGAGCCTATGGAACTATAAAGAGTTATTTTTAAAAGTTACTGGAAATGAAAAGTAACCATGTTAACCGTTTCATTTAAAATTAAACACAACTTCAAAAACAGCTTGTGTGAAGTGTCTTTAATAAAATAGTGAAATATGCTAATAAAATGAGTTCAGATTCACATATAAAAGAGGACAGGTCAAATGTAGAAGCATTCTATTTCTTTGCTACTATTTGTGAGTTCTAAATTTGCCAATGCACTAAAAATTATTGTATGTAGAATTGACAAGTAGTGTGTTAATTTTTTGACGACTGTTATTGATTTACTGTTTGGTAATAGTGGTTAATAACATTTTTTATTATATTTTACCACAGATTCAACTGCAGATCATTTCAAAACGACAGTATGCCATCGAAGCAAAGAAGCCGAAAGGCTACAAAACGTCAAAGACAGCAGCTTACTACATGCTTGCAGCAGTCCTCTACAATAAAAACTTGTCAAGTCACCAAGAAACCTCCGGGTAAGACAACGAAATCATTCATAAGAAACATTTGCAGAAAAAAAAATATCAGTACAGAACATTTTTTAGTCCAGAAAAAGAGAGCCAATTTAAACGGAAAGGAAAGGCCAATCAAAAATTTTACTGCTAGAGCAGGAGATAACTCTGTGCATGGTAGTAGAAGGAAAAATCAGTTTAGGGACATTCGTAGACGAATGTTTCGCAACAGGATAATTGGCAATTTGTTAAAAAATGTTAAGAAACGTCAACAGAAAGTGGCTTTTTATAAGAGAAAGAGAAACATTGAGAAAATTATTGATCAGGCATTCGAAATTAAGCGAAAGTTATTTATTTTGATAATCAATAGAATTAGGAAACTAAACAAGGTAATTTATGATTTCAAAACAAATAGTAGATGGAAGAGAACAGTTAATCGTAGTAATTTTTGTGAAGTTTTTTCAGGAGAATGGATGCATAGTTCAAGTTGTGAGGCATTTTTTAATGAGGAGAGTTATTTCCAGGATAATGATTTGGTGCATGCAGTTGACACCAGTGGTCGAGGTATGTTACACCTACAACGCAACTTTTACGTAGCATTCCGTTACAACGCAGATTTTACAACGCGGGATCCATTACATCGTATGTCATTACAATGCATGGCATTACATCGCAGATGCTATTACAACGCATACTATTACATCGTAAGTATTGGTAAGTATTTAATTTTTTTTATTTCATTTAATATTATTTAATTGATTTAATTATTATTAATTATAAAAAAAATATTTATTTTTGTTTTTAAATATTATAAATTAAATATATTAATTTAAGTGATTTTTTAAATAAGTATGAGTATAGGAGTATATGATTTGGGGTACTGAGGTATATGTTTTGGGGTGTTTGGGTATTTATAGGTTTTAGGGCAGGGTTTGGGTTTTGGGGTACAGGGGTGTTTTTAGGTTTTAGAGTAGGGTTTGGGTTTTGGGGTACAGGGGTGTTTTTAGGTTTTAGGGTAGGTTTTGGGTTTTGGGGTACAGGGGTGTTTTTAGGTTTTAGGGCAGGGTTTGGGTTTTGGGATACAGGGGTGTTTTTAGGTTTTAGGGTAGGGTTTGGGTTTTGGGGTACAGGGGTGTTTTTAGGTTTTAGGGCAGGGTTTGGGTTTTGGGGTACAGGGGTGTTTTTAGGTTTTAGGGCAGGGTTTGGGTTTTGGGGTACAGGGGTGTTTTTAAGTTTTAGGGCAGGATTTGGGTTTTGGGGTACAGGGGTGTTTTTAGGTTTTAGGGTAGGGTTTGGGTTTTGGGGTACAGGGGTGTTTTTAGGTTTTAGGGCAGGGTTTGGTTTTTGGGGTACAGGGGTGTTTTTAGGTTTTAGGGCAGGGTTTGGGTTTTGGGGTACAGGAGTGTTTTTAGGTTTTAGGGTAGGGTTTGGGTTTTGGGGTACAGGGGTGTTTTTAGGTTTTAGGGCAGGGTTTGGGTTTTGGGGTACAGGGGTGTTTTTAGGTTTTAGGGCAGGGTTTGGGTTTTGGGGTACAGGGGTGTTTTTAAGTTTTAGGGCAGGATTTGGGTTTTGGGGTACAGGGGTGTTTTTAGGTTTTAGGGTAGGGTTTGGGTTTTGGGGTACAGGGGTGTTTTTAGGTTTTAGGGCAGGGTTTGGGTTTAGGGATAATTAAATTATATTTACCATTTTAAAATTAATTGAAATATATTTAATAAATTAAATTAATTATTTTACATTAATAACATTTTTTATTAAATTAATTAAATTAAATAAATTAATAATATTAATTTAATTTAATTTCATTATAAAAAATATGTACATTAAACTAATTACTTTTTTTAATTAAATTAAATTAATTACAATTTTTATTATATTTACATTTATTAAATAGATATTATTTTATTAAATTAAATTAATGACAATTTTTAAATGTCTTTTAATTAAATTATTTAAAAAAAATTATTTACATTAAACTAAATAACATTTTTTTAAAAAAATTCAACTTACCTATACTTACGATGTAATGCCATGCGTTGTAATAGCATCTGCGATGTAATGCCATGCATTGTAATGACATCCGTTGTAATGGATCCCGCGTCGTAAAATCTGCGTTGTAACGGAATGCGTTGTAATACAACGCGTTATACTGACACCAATCCGTGGTCGAGCATATGAGGTGAAAGATGCTTGTCCGGTTGAAAAAGAAAAACTTGTGTCAACAGAGGCAGAAGAGCTGTTAGGTAATAAGGTTTTAGGAAGACGTCCTAAGGGACCAGTGTACACCTGGAAGTGTAGTAGTATTTGCAGTGTGCGACAGGATTCCATCAATTTGCTTTGTGATTTTGTACGGACATTTAATAAGAAACTTTAAAACAGAAAATGAAGTTGTTGCAAGAATTAGATCCTTGCAGAGTGAGAGAAGTGACAGGTTTGCATGGTCATTCACTGGCTTGTCTTTCCAGGAGAGTATGCCAGAGTGTTTTTCATCATTTCAGGATGCTAGCAGTGCATCATAATAAAGTGAGGAAATTAGTTAGAATGTTGTATTATGCTAAGAGTCCAGCAATTATGCTTAAACAATTATGCACTGCTCTTTTGCATGGTTCTGAAGTAGATGTGAAGAATATTTGTGAAGAAATTGAGTTTTGTTACTTTGCAAGTAAAGAGAAGAATGTTGAAATTGACCCAGAAGAAGAAGGTAATGTGGAATAGAGTCTACAGGTTTCCAGTACAGATAATTTTCAGGTGAAATCAAGTGAGAGGCCTAATTTCACTTGTGTGTGTTGTCGACGCACTTATTATAAGAATCAGACTAAGTTAGTGGATTTATATGCAAAAAGTGAAAGGGAAAATAATAGTGAATGGAAGGATTTCACAACATACTTGATGGTAGAAAATTGTTTTGATTTGGGATCGGATCAACGTGTGTGTACTTATTGTTGTAACAAATTAAATCAAAACCAGATGCCTGCTAGAGCGGTTCATAATAATCTGGAATTGGTTGAGATTCCTTCTGAATTGAAGGATTTAAATACTTATGAATCTATTTTGATTCAAAGTGTCCATCCCTTTCAGGCTATTGTACGAATGGAGCCAAAGACAGGGAAATTGCCTCCATCAGATTTACAGAGAGGATTAAAGGGAAGAGTTGTTTATTTGCCTCTAGATTTCAAGAAAAACATTAATACAATTGGAGTAGAGAAAGTGGAAGAGGAACCTCTGGTTATCCTAGTTAATGGGGTTCCGACAAAGAGTAAGAAAATCTGGCAAGATTTAGTGGATGTTAGGAAAGTCAAAAAGGCAACATTGTATTTGAAGAAAAACAATAAGTACTACAATAATGTATATGTTGCAGAAGAGGAAGTAAGTGAAGAAGAGGACAGCGATTTGTGTGCTGGACAAATTGAGAAAGTAGAAGCCTCTAAAAATTAAGAAATATATGAACATTATAGTGTTCATCCTTTGCATTCCAAGGAAGTCGTGGGGAATGCTATTGAGTTGTTTCAAATGAAACAAGCCAAAGGGAGTCCCATTAGTGTTTGGGAGGAAAGTTTGGAAGCTCGGTGTTTCCCACAGCTATTTCCAACAGGTCAAGGAGGAAGATATGATGAGCGACCTCATCAAATTCCTGCTTCTGAATACCGGACTTTACGATTGTATGCAGAAGATCCTAGGTTTCGTCAATGCATTCCCTATTTGTTTCATCTACTGTTTGAAAGTGATCTGTCTAGACTGTCATATGCAGTGAACCACAGTTTGAAAAGTGGTGTACAGATGCAAAATATCTCGGCAAGGGACTTTATGGATAAAGTCGATGTGCAAGACAGTATTTTGGATTCTCACCTGATTAATCTCATGGCGTGTCAGCGTGGTACTAATGAGTACTGGTACCGTCGTCATGGTGATTTAAAATGTATGGTGAGGAACTTAGGAACTCCCACATGGTTCCTCACTCTCAGCTGTGCTGAGTATGGCTGGGAAGACTTACTTGAATTTCTACGAGAGGCAAATGGAAACATTGAAAATATCGAATTCAAGACACCCGGAGAACTGTGCTCTTTGGATCCAGTGAATGTATGCAGATACTTCAATCATAGATTTGAAGCTATGATGTCTTTCATCATGAACAAGAAGAATCCACCTCTTGGAGAGGTGTTGGATTTCTTCTGGAGAAAGGAGTACCAAGCAAGAGGTGCTCCTCATATACATATGCTGCTATGGATCAAAGATGCACCCACATTTGGAACAGATCCGGATGACTTAGTGATGAGTTTCATAGAACAGTATTCTACATGTGATGTTCCAAACACAAAGGAAGACAAAAGCCTAAGAGAACAAGTTTTACGCTTCCAAAGCCATCGTTGTGGAAAGTACTGTCGTCGTAAATTCAGAAACAAGGACAAGTTCTACACAAAATGTCGTTTCGCCTTTCCACGACCGGTGATTTCTAAAGGAAGAGTGAACAGTTTGATGTCTTCGCTGCGACATAATGTGACGAGGAAATCACCCAAAAATACATACAATTTGAAAAGGAACGAAGAGTCCAAGTACATCAATGACTACAACCCAGTGATTTTGTCCATGTGGAATGCTAACATGGATATACAGTTTGTGGCTGATAACTGTATGGCTGTGGCTCGGTATGTGACATCTTACATCACCAAAAAAGAAAAGACAGAATTGAAGGATATGTGGGAGGACATTTCCCATGAAAAGAGCCTCAGTAACAAGTTGTACAGTTTCAGTCTGAAGATGTTGTCGCATCGAGAAATCGGAGCTTACGAATGTTCTGACCGGTTGTCTTCAGCAAGTCTCTATGCCAAATCTAGGAGTATCATTTGGGCGAGTCTTGGTCTTGCTGCAACGCGTAATCGAGTTCTGAAACCTGTGCGGGAAATTGAGTATTTGGCGAAAAAGGAGCCAAACAGTACAGATATTTTGAAGACTAACATGTTGGATACATATTATCCAAATAGAAGCAGTCACCTCGAGAATGTTTGTCTGTATGAGGTTCTACAAAATTACATATTCAATAGGAACATCAAAGAAGATATTGATAAAGGAGTGTATGCTGTAATTGGAAGTGAGGGATGTCTGGTCAAGCAAAGAAAATGCCACTTGGTAAACCATCGAAAATTGAGTGGCGAATCTCCTGAAAGTTTTTCTATTTAGCACTTTTGCAACTTTTCAAGCCTTGGCGTGCAGAAGAGGAACTGCTTGGAGATTTCCTCTGTTACGAAGACTCTTTCAATGCCGCCAAGGAGACCATAGAATGTCCTGTTTTTCCCAAATATCTAGAAATGTTGAATGCGGAAATCGAGCAGGAAGCAACGATTGCAGCCGAGATTGCTAGAGACAGTTCTCAGGACAGTCAGAGTTCTGTTTCATTGAGTCAGGATCCACTTGGAGGACCAGTTATCGAAAATGAAGCTGCCACTGCCATGATTGAAGTGGAAAGAGCCATGGCACATGCTCAGGTGGATGCGGTTAACTTAGAAGACTTGGAAAGACAACTCAACGTTGAGCAGAGGAAAATATATGACGAAGTTACCAACCAAATTGATCATGGATTAAGTCATGAGAAGAAAGAGTGCTCATGTACGTCGTTGAAGCCTGTCCGACTGTACGTGAGTGGAGAAGCGGGAACTGGAAAAAGTTTCCTCATTAAAGCAATTTCATATTATTTGCAGAAAAGGACTGAGTCATCGCTGTCTTGTGTTGTCACCGCTCCAACTGGACTGGCAGCATTATTACTTTGCATCGTCTACTGATGCTGCCAGTGGAGCATGATAACAAATTACAATACCACAAGTTATCTGGAGATGCTTGTTGTGAAGTTTCAAGAGTCTTGAGGAAAATGAAACTTCTTATCATTGACGAAGTAAGCATGGTTTCCAATGTCATGCTTGCCTTTGTGCATTTGAGAATGCAAGAAGTTCTCAAAACAGAGTATGATGTGTTATTTAGTGGCAAACACATCATTGTTTTCGGTGATCTTCTGCAGCTGACACCAGTGAAAGGACAACCTGTGTTCAAAATGCTCACGCATGAAGATACCAGGAAGTGCCTAGGGAGCATTGGCAACGTCAATATATGGTTAAACTTCAATTATGCTGAACTGCGTGAAAATATGCGTCAAGCGAAGGATGAAGATTATAAGAATATTCTACAAGATGTTAGAATCGTAAAAGTGACCGAGCATGGGAAAGAAGCTTTACATGCACGATTACTGTCAAATTTGTATCCAGAAGAAGACGTTGTGCCTGAGAATATTTTTCGGAAAATTACTGAGAAGAAATCTGGAATATCTTTGATGCCAACTCTTGCAGAATGTGCCATCTTCAACAATAAAATGTTGAATTTAGAAAACCAAGTGATTGTGAAACTGGAAGCTATTGACAGAATAGAGCATATGGGAGCAACAATTATTTTGTCTGAGAATTTGAAATCAAAATTGGATTCATTAGAGAAGACTATATCTAAAACTGCTGGTTTTGAAAAGACTCTGAATGTGTGCTTAAATTGCCGTATAATTTTAAGAAGGAATTTACATGTTGAAAGAGGTCTGGTAAATGGATCAATGGGTAATGTTGTTGATTTTGAGAAATACAGAAATAGAGATGGAATTGAATTTTTTAAAATTAAATTTGATGGCATTGAGGAAGTACAGCTAATTGCTCATTGCTCTGCTAGGTTTTTGCTTGTAAAAGACTTATATGTTCGCCGTAAGCAGTTTCCTGTTTGCTTGGCATATGCGGTGACAATCCATAAATCGCAAGGTTTAAGTGTAGACAGTGCATTGGTGAATATTGGCAGTTCTGTGTTCAAGGAGGGTATGGCATATGTGGCATTGTCACGAGTCAGAACTTTATCGGGATTGTACTTGATTGAGTGTGATGTCACAAACATTTGTGCGGATCTAGATTGTGTTAAGGAATACAATAGGTTAAGAAGAGAGTATGCGCCACATTTGCCTCAATATCTTTTGTTTGAGAAACGTGTGGTAGGCCGGAAATGAAGAAATGTGACCAATAGTAGGGAGGTTGTAGCAAAAAGACGAAAAGTCGATGAACCCAAAATTATAAGCAGAAAAAAAATTGATTCTGTTGAAGATGTTGTTGGTTTTCAATTTGAAAATAGTTCTGGTGTCAAATGCTATGCTAATGTAGTGGTTAATGTTGTCTTTTCTCTAGAAACTTTAAAAGAAGAGATTGTGGTCAATTCGGATCAAAGATTTTGCAGTTTGTTGAATTCTGTGTTAGAGAAATGTAGCACTGATAGAATAAAAATAGAAAGTGTGTCTGAAATTCGAAATCTGTTAGACAAATGTTCAGGTCAAACGCAATTCTCTCAAAATATTCAGCAAGATTGTCAGGAGTTTTTAATGTATATGCTTGATGTATTGCAAGATGAAGGTGTAGATGTAGATCATCTGTTTGGCCTTTCTTATCAATGGCAGCATGACTGCGAGAACTGTAGGGTATCAAGTACTACTAGTGTAGACTCAGAAAGATTTATATATTTAACTTTGCCCGACAGTAAATCAGTGTCCTTTAATAAGCTAGTAAAAGCAGCTGATCACAACATGGAGTGTAGCCAATGTAAGTCTGCAATGTTGTCCACATTATTTATACGAACATATGGCCATTTTAATGTTCCAACGATGTAGGCCTGATGGAACAAAATTGACAACTTTAATTACAAATTTTGTGGCTTCGCAGTTGTCACTATCAGGAAGGACTTTTGTAACTGCAGCAATTATATATCATGACGGTCCTTCAACAACATCAGGACATTACACAGCTTATTTGAAGTCTAGAAACGGCTGGTCATTCTGCAATGATTCTGTTTTAACAAAATTGCCTTTTGACCTTAAAAATTCTTACCTGGTGTTTTTACAACCAAAATTTTAGGGAAAGAATCTCGGGATTTGCTCTGAGGAATTTCAAGAGGTTCTAATGGCCCCTACACTATTTGGCCTTGAGGATAAGTGTAGTACAGAGTAAAAAGTTATTTTTGAGTTTTAAGTAGTTCCTGAAAAAAAAGAAGGTTTTCTTACAGAACGTGGTGGGCACGGATTAGTTAAAGGACAACAGAGTATTTCCCAAAGCAAACGGTGTTCTTACCATAACACTTGACGTCATGGAAAAATAACTGCACTTTGAATGAGTTCAGAAAAACTGTTTCTTTTAATAAGCTAATTCAAGCAGCCAATCAAAACATGGAGTAGAGGTAATGTAAGTCTGCAATGCTGTCCAAATTTTTTGAACAAACTTTTGGTTATAATGTCATTTTAAAATTCCAACTATATAAACCTGATGAAAGTAAGTTTTCAACTTTAATTACAAATGTTGTGGCAACACAGTTGTTGATTTTAGGAAGAACATTTCTAACTGCAGCTATTATATGACATGATGGTCCTTTGACAACATCCGCTTATTACACAGCTTATTGAAAATGTAAAAAAAGCTGATGTTTCGGAAATTATTCACATTTGACTATGAAACAATGTTGCCTTTTGACTTAAAAATATTCTTACTTTCTGTTTTCAGAAGAAAGAATTTAGGGTAGGTAACTGGCCTATAATGATTCTAGGAGTTGATATAATTTTATGTACTGTTTTAAATTGCTTTGTGATTAAAAGTGATGTAGAGAATTAAATAATTGTAGTAGTCATAGAGGTAGTGTAAGTCTGCTTCATAGTAAGAGGTATAAGTGTCATAGGAAATGTGGAACATGAGTGGAACATGAGTGAGCAAGAAGGGTGAGATATTACTAGTACAGGATTGTGAAAGTGATCTTGAACGTTTTCTTTCTGAAAGTTGCGGAAAAAGAAAATGACGGGATTTGCTTAGAAGAATTCCAAGAGTTATAAATGGCTCTTACACGATTTGGCCTTGAGGAGAAGTGCGGTAGAGAGCGAGAAGTCATTTATTGTATGTAACATATTTGTCAAAACGATGGAGCTTTTCTTTCAGAAAGTGGCGGGCTGAAAATAATAACAGCACAACAGAGTATAAGCTGTTCATAGGACATCCTTCGACGTCATGGAAAGTAAGTTACTTTGAGGAGTTCTGATTTCTGATTGGTTATGTTATATGGGTTTTTTAAACACAATCATTTTGATTGTGTTTTTTTTCCCCTGCTGTTATATGATGAATACCTTCAAGTCACTGTTTTTAGTGAAATTTGATATATTCTGAGAACAGCAAAAATAAACCATTTAACATGTATAATTAATTCTGTACTTTTTGTATTTATGATATACATTTAGAACTGTGTAGGAGGCATGGAGAAACTGAGGCTTCTGTAAGTGTCAAGGGAGGTGAGTAATGTACATTGCTCTGTTGCATACAGTCCTCACCTTCTGCGTACTCTTGGATATGCTAGACTACATCTGTACAATGAGATACCTAAGCTGAGGAAATACAGGTGATGTGATTGTTAAATGAGCAAAAATATTTGCACGTTTTTCAATTATATCACCTGTGTTTCCTAACATTACGAATCACATTGTGCAGATGAGGTTTAGGCCTGTCCAGGGAGACAGAGGAGGTCTGGGTTTTGTTCAAGAGTGCAGTGGACATGACTCATTTCGTTGGTAGGCCTGCACATGTATTATCTCCTCTGTACTCTTCAACAAGCCTAAATTTAATCTGTAACTCTGAGTAGGCCTCACCTCAAACAAATCTCTGGATAGGCCACACCTTATCGGCATCCTGAAACAATCATTTAAAATGTTAGGGGCAGTTTAATGATGGCCGTGCGCCTCTTTTGCGCCGCCGTTGCGTCACTTTTGTGACACAGCAGCAGTGCAAAAGATGCACCATGTTGCAAGATAGGCCTCACTTCATCTGCAACAAGATACCGTCAGTTTAAAATGTATATATTTAGGACTGTGTAGGGGCGCATGGAGAAGCAGAGGCTTCTGTAAGTGTCAAAGTTGTTGCATACAGTGCTCACCTTCTACGTAGTCTTTCATATGCTAGACTACATCTGCACAATGAGATACCTAAGCAAAGGAAACACAAGTGATGTGATTGTGGAATGAGGAAAAAAAATTGAACGTTTTTCAATTACATTACCTGTGTTTCCTAACATTATGAATCACATTGTGTAGATGCCTCACTCAGTCTGTATCTGACACTCTTTCCTTCACTTCCTCTGTCTCCTCTCTCCCTCACTCTCTTTTCCTTATTCACCCTTTCCTTATATAGTTTACCTTACTCACTTTCTTTTAGTAGCTTACACAACTTCAATTTAGTTTTCTCTTCTATCCTTCTTTTCTGTCACTGAAAGTATCTTCTTTTTTTTCTCTTAGTAATTTACTCTATTTCAATTTCTTTTTATCTCTGACTGTCTATCACTGTTTCTTTCTCTTTTTTTCTGCATGTTTATCTCTAACTTTATTTCTTTGTAAAATTGGATGATTGTCAATTTTTTCCCTTGTCTTTTCTAATTTTTAAATACATGTTTTAATATTTTTCAAATTTTTGTTCTTTCTTTCACAGATTGAAAGTATAAAAATAACAAGTGACTAAGTTAACGACAATTATAAGGTAAATGTTTTGTGCTCTTTTCGTTACATTTCTATCACATTTAACTTCTATTAGTTCCACTGCTTCATTTCTTTAACCCTCAGTTTCCTGCCTTTGCTACTTTCCTCATTCCTTTCTCTATTACTTACTTACTCTACTCCTTCCACTCCTTTTCTCAGTCCCTCTGTTCTCATAGTTCCTCACTCCTGTTCACTCACTCCGTCTCTATTACTCTCACAGTCTCTGACTGATCACTCTTTCACTACTTGTTCATTATGCTTTCTCCCTGTAGTTCAAGCACACTAAGGGGCATATTATCAACACAGGCAATAAAATTATCGCTGCTTTTCTCGGCAGAAAACTGCCGCAAAAGCGGCTTTAGCGGCAGTTTTCTGCCGCAAAAGCGGCTTTAGCGGCAGATTTCTGCCGATAAAAACAGCGATAATTTTATCGCCTGTGTTGATAATATGCCCCTATGTTATTTACATTTCTTTGCTGTTTCAATCATTCCTTTTCTGTCACTTCTTCTTTTCTGCTTTCTGTTTTTTCTCTCTGTTATTCCACATTTTTTAACCTTAGTCACTATCATACATCTTGTTTTATTCCTATTTACTTTTGCTCACTGTTTTTTTAACACTTTCCCTCAGTATTGTTCTTTTAGTCCGGTTCTATCCCTACCTCTCATTCCACATCCTTTACTATTTTTCTTCTTATTTTGAACATTCACTCACATTCTCTAAGAAACTCTTGTTTATTATTCTTCTACTCTCCTTTTTTTCTTTCACTTCCTTATCTATTTTGTTTTTCACAATTATACCCTCTTCCATTTTTTCTTCGGTAAATAGATCTATTAAACAGTATCTCTGTGTTACTCCCTCTAGCTGTCTTTCTTTTAACATTACTCTCTGTTTCCTTCCCTTATACTTACTCTTTTTTTAAAAAAAATAAAAATTTGTTTCGCTTCCGGTTCGCGTACCGGGTAGCGAACCGGAAACCGAATCAAAGGAAATAGAGGTTGCCAGAGTGCTAAACATTCTAGCAATTTTTTATAAAGTGGAGGTAGTTCTGAAAGAACTTTTTTTTTAATTATTTTTGTTGTTTTATATATTTTTTTATTATTTTTCTGAAATTTTTTTTACTTTTTTGGTATTTTTTGAACGAGTTTGTATATTTTTTGTTTTTTTGGGGGGGGGAGAAACGAAAATGATTCATTATAAAGGGCTCAACAGGAGCAACAAAAAAAAAGATAATTTATTTTCTGGGGCGTTTTGGACAATTATGATTGTCCATAGCTCTGTTGATTAGAGTGATGCTACTTTCCCTGTAGCAAATCAATTGGCCGCAATAAACGCAGACTTGTTTGACACTCCCAAACTTCATCTGTATATTTGGGACCGTCTCCCTCGCCTCTGGTCCCGTCACTGCCTCTACATTTGATGTTCTGGCCACAGGAGGTGGGTTAACCTGCATGTCACGTACTTGCGCAGCACTATAATTATTAGGGTGCCACCTCTGCATATGGCGATGCATGGTGTAATTGCCATAGCTATATTTCTTATCTGTCTCTCTGGACAGATCTTTCTTGCAGATAAGGCAAGTCACATAGCGGGCATTCACTTTCTTTTGGCCCTGGGGAAATGAATAAAATTGCCATATGAAATCTTCCTTTACATGTGAAATTCTTGGCTCCTCAGGCAAAAACTGCCTCTCCCCTTGCGTCTCTTCCTCTTCTCCCTCTTCTTCCTCCTCTTGCTGAATGATAATCTGAGGAGGTGGTCCTCTCTTCCTAGAAGGTGGTGGTGGTGGTGGGGGTGCACCAGCTGCAGCTACAAGACTTGCCATTTCTAAGTAATCAAAAAAGGTCTTCCTCTCACAAAGTTGAAAGTCAGAGTGAGGAAACAAGGTGTGGTTTTCATCATTTGGGAAAAAAAATAGTTCTAAACCAATGAAAAGTGTTATTTTTAGGTCACATGACCTAGCCTTACATCATTAGGAAACCAAAAGTGAAATGAACCAATGAAAAGTTTTGATAACAAGTTACAGGACCTGTTACGCTTACGTTACGCGCTGCGCGCCGTGCCCCGGATCGCTTCCGGGGCGCTGCGCGCCTCGGTTCGCGCTCCGGAGCACTTCCGTGTGCGCTAACGCGGCGCGTCATAAGACGCATTACGCAAGAACGCCATACGTCGCGATTACGCGACGCGTCACGATGTTGTTTTCTAACGAGGCAGTTGCGCAAACGGAACGTTTACCGGTTCGCGGACCGGGTCGCGGCACCAAATTGAGCTAACGGGAAGCTACCCGGTTCACGGACCGGGAGCGAAACAAAAAAAAAAAAATTTAAAAAATTGTATTAAAACATATAAAATATATTTTTCGAATTAAAGAAGAATACATTTTAAAGCTTTTGATATTTGCTATTAAAAAAACCATTGAAATTCACTGAAAAAACCATAGGTTATAGACCATATATAGTTAGGAATTAGCATTTACAAAACCTTGAAAATTCACTGAAAAAAACATAGGTTATAGAACATATATAGTTAGGAATTAGCATTTACAAAACCTTATTTTACTCACACAAAACCATTGAAATTCGCATATATAGTTAGTTGTACTAACTATATATCGCGCACCCGCAATCCACTGCTGATCATGTCACATATTACATCATTCATGACATGGTCAGTGACATCACTGATGACATCACTGATGGCATCTCAAATGACATCACTGATGACATCACTGATGACATCTCAAATATATAAATATATATATATATATATATCAACCGCTCCAAAAGACACCAGCCGGTTGCACTCACGAGCGAGTGCTGTCAATGCGGGGGTGTACCCGCTTCAACTCTATGTGTAACTCTATGCATAGATGTGTGAATGGTTGATTGACTAGGTGTATAGGTTTAAGAGTGCATGTGGAAACAGTTGTTTGGGTGTCTCAGTGTATTTATGTGTGTGTTTGTGAACAAATATATGTTTTAGTTGTACATCTTCAACAAAATAAAAAAATAAAAGGCATTGTATGTGAGAGTTGGTGTATATAAAAAAGTATATGTAAGAGTCAGTGATTGTGAGATTAACTATATGAATGAGTGTATAATTGTAATGGTGATTGTTTAACATACTAACTATGAGTTACTATGTGTTTGAATATATGAGGTGGTGTTTGTATAATTGTGTAAGTGAGTAAATGTAAGTGTGATTCATTTTTTTCATGAGTAGGATGACTGCATAACCGACTAAGAAGTCTGCTGAAGTGTCAATGTCTATATATGTGTATAAGTGCATTTGATAGTGTTCTATTAATTAGTGACTGCATGTATAAGTGGTTCTGTTGTTGAATGGGTAGTTGTGTGTGAAGACTTAGGAATCAGTGAGTGGGTATGTAGTAACTGGTACTGGTGTGTCAATGGTTTCAAATATGGCACTCTGTATTTTACAGTGAGAGATGAAGGTGAATACTAGTGTATGATGAGGTGTATCAGATTGTCACGTGGATGATGTCATCAGTAATGTCATCAGTGATGTCATTTGAGATGTCATCGGTGATGTCATCAGTGATGTCACTGACCATGTCATGAATGATGTAATATTTGACATCATCAGCAGTGGATTGCGGGTGCGGGAGTTATATTTAGCAGAACTAACTATAACAGAGGAATTTCTATGGTTTTGTACGAGTGAAATGTCCAGTTAACTATAACACCCCTGAAACCTATGGTTTTTTATGGGAATTTCTAAGGTTTTTAAATGCTAATTTCTAACTATAACGTCTCTGAAACCAATGGTTTTTTCAGTGAATTTCAAAGTTTTTTTAAATGCTAATTTCTAACTTTGACGTCTCTGAAACCTATGTTTTTTTCAGTGAATTTCAAAGGTTTTTTAAATGCAAATTTTTAAGTGTAATAGTAGTTATACCTATTTTTTGTACTGATTTTCTACAGTTTTTTTTACTGTTTCTTTATAAATATTTTATTAATTAAATAGCATTATATATTTTTCTGAAAATAGCAAAAAAAGTTTTAATAAAATTCAAACTGAAACATTGTTTAATTTTTTTGTTTTGTTTTCTTATTTTACTGTATTTATATTATTTTCCCAAAGTTTCTCGGAGTCGCGCACCCAAAGTGTACACATCACGGTGGGTGCGCGCATTCTAGTCGCCATTATTGAAAAGTTGTAAAGGATCCATGTACGGTGTGCGATGGCTGCGTGTTTTTCAGTTACATCATATACATTTAATATTACGTGATCTGCACGATTGGTATATGACCAGTCTGCGACACATGTTCTCTCGCATTCGCGACACATGGGCATTACGGTACACGATGCTTGCGCGGTGGCGGGTCCTGCGTGAGTCATTTACGTGCTGGCGCATACTGGGTGCGCGACTCCCACAAAAAATGTTATGTGCTAAAATTATATGTATGTGTCTTTAATATACATATTAGGGCAATACATTTTCGAAGATATTCATCAAAACAATATATTTGTACTTATAATAAACTTCTGTTATTTTTAAATATATTTTCGCGAATTCGCGTTGGGTGCGTGCTTCATGAGTGCAGAGTGCGCGGATCCCATGTGACCTAAAAAAAAAAGATTTCTTTGGTTCATAACATTTCCCATTGAAACTATTGAAGGACCCCACCCACTTTAATCATTCTTGTTGGAGCATCTTTAGAGAGAGACATCTCTTTTCCTACAAGAACGCTTTTTGCTTGTTTTTTTTGGTGTTTTAAAAAAAATATCAAACAAAATTGCATATGGACAGCAGCAGCAGGAGGAAGTATCTTCTGTAGAATTCTTGCAGGAACCACCACACCCACAGAAGCTGGAATCTGTCATGTGGAAATTCTTCACCTTTTCACCTGGAGAGAAGAAAGTAAATGCGAGAAAGGTGACGTGCAAAATTTGTGACCGAGGCCTGTCAAGAGGCAGTGAAAAAAATACTCTTGTGGCACTGCTTGTATGTAAAAACATATCTGGATCACACATCCTCTCAATCTTGCTCGGGAGGAAACGAGGTGAGCTGCTTTGAACCCCTCACCTGCTGTGGCAAGTACATCTGGAGCATCCTCAGGAACACCTGCAATGGACATTAGGCCAGAATTCGCCTTTCTCAAGCAACACTGCGTGAAGTGTAAGAAACTTATATGCTTTGGTGAGCCGTCTTTGGATGCAGTTTGTGCTGCGCAACACAACCATCGTTGTTAAGTTTGTTTTGCTGTTTTTTGGAATGATAAGTAATTCCAAAAGTTTCCTGTTTTATTCGTTCTTTTTTTGTTCATTTTTTGAAAAAACACAAAAAAAATACAAAATTGTTAAAAAAAATACAAAAGAAAAAAGAAGAAAAATAAATTCTAAAAGAACTATAATTGCAAGGTAATGTGTGAAAGTTTGGTTGAATATATGTATACAGAATGATTGACTCAAAGAATGCATTAGTAGTGAATGGTGAATTTATAGGTGAAGATTTATGAGGAAGTACTGCAGCGTGACACTGCAAGCTCTTTAGCTGCACTGCACTGTGGCACTTCCGAAGCACAGGGATGTGACATATGTACATGAATATGTTGCAACTCTGTGCTTCCCTCTGCACTGCTGCACAAACTGCAGCCATGCGGTGACACAGGCACCCTTGCACCATGGTGCAAGAATGTCTGTGTGGTGCGGAGACTGTTTTTGTGCAGGAAGGGACACCTTCCTGCACAAAAACAATAAGTAAAGGCATTTTCCTCTTTTAATGTATGCATTGGAATGCAGCATGCATTGAAAGAGGAAAAAGTGAAGAGAAATGAAAACAATTCTCCTCGTTGCGCCTTGCTACACCAGCTCTAGGATGGCGCAGCATTCACACACATCTCTAGATTTTCGATTTCTCAAAAATCTGGAGATGTGTCTTGTTCTATGGGTGTTGCGTGGGAACATCCACAGCAACACCTGTGGAACGCCCCTTCAACGCAAACTTCTGTGTATGAAGGGTTCGTATTTACAAAGAGAGGAAAAACCATGCAGGGTGGCTTTTGCTCTCCTTGTAAATATGAAGGAGTGCCTGGCACCATCATTACTTTTTAAAAAGTGACAAACTGGCGCAGGGTGCTTGTAAATCGGCCCCATAAGTGCTTAGATATTGGCAGACTGATACAATAGGAACATAGTGCTGGATGGGTGATTGAAGAATTGCATGAGACTGACAGGAGGTATCCTATGCTGCATGGATACTACTTCAGTATTTAATGGAGTAGATCAATAGTATGTATCTGCTTAGAGATTTGCATGGATTATGCACAGAATATTTTATGTGTACTTGTGTTGATGCCTTGGTCATTTTAAAAGAATACCACTAGTAACTGCAATGATGACAGTGATGCAAACAGAGTTAACACTTAATTTATAAGTGCTTATGTATTGGTGGAGTGATAGGATAAGTAGATAGTGGTAGATAAGTGATTAACAAAGTGCATGGGACAGGCTGGACGATTCCTACACCCCAGGAGTATTAACTGGGTATTTAGAAGAGTGTATCAATAGTATGCAGCTAGTTAGAGGTCTGCTTGGATAGTGCACGAGATATTAGAGCTGTACTTGTGTTAGTAGCTAGGCCATTCCATAAGTTCATGACTAGTAACTAGAATATTTACAGTATTATTACAAACAGAGTGCATAGTGAATTTATAAGTGCTTAAGTATTGGTGGAGTAATAGGATAAGTAGATAGTGCTGGATGGATGATTGGAGAAATGCATGGGACAGACAGGAGGATTCCTACTCTGCATAGGTACTAACTGGGTATTTAGAAGAGCGTATCCATAGTTTGTATCTGGTTAGAAGTGTGCATTCATATTGTACAAAATATTGTACCTGCACTTGTGTTAGTGACTACGCCATTCCTTAAGTATATGACTTATAACTGGAGTAATTTCAGTGTTACAAAGAAAGTGCGTGCTGAATTTATAAGTGCTTAGGTATTGGTGGAGTGATAGGATATGTAGATAGAGCAGGATGGCTGAATGGAGAAGTGCATGGGATAGACAGAAGGATTCCTAGACTGCATAGGTAATCACTGGGTATTTAGAAGAGCGTATCAATAGTATGTAGCTGGTTAGAGGTCTGCATGCATAGTGCACAGAATATTGTAGCTGTACTAGTATTGGTGTGTCTATGGTTTCGAGAATGGTAGTCTGTATTTTAGGGTGTAAGGGGGTGCATCAGATGATCACTTGGATGATGTCATCAGTGACTTCATTTCAGATGTCATCAGTGATAACACTGACCATGTCATGAGTGTTGTAATATGTGATGTCATCAGCAGTGCATTGTGGGGGCGTGAGTTATAGTTAGCACAACTAACTATAACGGCCGAATTTCTCTTGTTTTGTACGAGTGAAATGTCCAACTAACTATGACGTCCATGAAACCTGTTATTTTTTTCAGTGAATTTCTGACGTTTTTTAAATGCTAATTTCTAACTATAATGTCCCTGAAACTTGTGGTTTTCTCAGTGAATTTTATATATATGTATTTAATCTCCTCTCACTCTTACGAGGACGGAATCAGCACTCAGGTTGTAGTTTGGAAGTATTTCATCTGCAAAGGACGTGATCCACGCGTTACGTTTCGTCCAAACATTGATAACGATACAAGACGTCATTGTAGCATCCTTATTTAAATGTACAAATGCCTAAAGTTGTCAACATTAACAAAGGACTACATATTACTTTAATCCAAAGAGCTGGCTGCCATATTGGCATGGTCACAATGTGAAAATTCAGGAATTGATACAATAAAAAAAAAGAAAACAAGTGTTAATATGCACACAATGTAATTTCAGCATATCTTGCCCTGTGACCGCCAAACCTGTATGTTCTTCAACATGACTTATTCATAATAAACATACTTAGGATTGCAAACATCAACATAAACAATGGACTACACATTACTTTAAAGTGAAAGGCTATTGGCCATATTAATCTGGGTATGTTGTCTATAATAATGGTTATTACACAAAAGAAAAGAAAAAAAAGGAGTGTTAATATACACACACTGTCCCTAAATAAAGTTCTAGCGATTATAGTTCCATTCCATTCACAGCTCCTTTGAGACTTCATGAGTGATGTCATGAATGATATAACTGACCATGTCATGAATGATGTAATCTCTGAGGCCATTAGCAGTACATGTTATAGATAGCTCAGGTAATTATAACTGCTGAATTTCACTGGTTGTGTTTGAGTGAAATCTGAGTCTCACTATACCGTCCCTGTAATCATTGTCTTTTTCAGCAAATTTCTAGGTTTTTTTCAAACGTTAAGTAAGATGCATGTCACAATGGATGGTAGGGGGTTGGAAGCAGGGCCTGGCATTGTGCTGCCCCCACCCAAGCTTGCTGATCCTGCCTTCCCTCCTCCTAGCCATCCATTGTCCAAGTCCATATCTCTGCTCCCTTATTACATCCGTGTGTGGCTGTTGTTCTGTCACTGGCCTTCCCACCTTCTCGGAACAGTTCGCTTGCTGCCCCATCCACCTCCTCCCTATCCTCAGTTGTCTGAATCCATGGACTAGCCTCCTCCCTCCTGCCATGCATGGACTGATGTGCGGCCACTGCCCTCCATTTAGCATGATGTTCCAGTCCACTCCTCCTGCCCTCCATTGCCCAAATCTATGCCCCATCATTGACCTCCTGTTTAGCCACTGTGCTTAGCTTGCTGCCCCTATTCTCCTTCTCCCTGCCCTCCGATTTGTGTGTGCATGCCTCTTCTCCACCCTTTTTGCCCACCATGTTCCATGGAGCTGCCATTCCTATCTACTCTGTGTGTTCTGTTGAACTGCCACTCCCCTCCCACCTGCCTAGCATTGTCAGATGACTGTAACCTGTCCCTGCCACTTCCACTCTGCCGGTCCACATTCCATGCCCCTATCCCCTTCTTCCTGACCTCCATGGTCCATTTTACTGCCACACCATTCTGCCCTCCCTGGTCTGTTGTGCTGCAACTGCTTCTCCTGCCTGCCCCGTGTGGTCTTTTGTGAGGCCGATTCCCCTGAACTCTCTTGTCTTTGCCCAGGTCCAGACCCTCCCTTTTATCTTCAATGGTCCTTTCTGCATGCCCCTGCACCCTCCTACTTACCCATCATAGCCATTGTGCTGCCACTAACCCTCCCGCTTGCCATGCATGGTCTTCTGTGCTGCCATGGCTCCTCCCAACTTCCCTGTGTGGTCAGCCAGCTGACCCTGACCCCCTCCCACATTCCCTCCATGGTCTGTGTGTTTACCATTAAAGTCTCACTGTTGTTCTCCATGGAGTGTCTTGCTTCTAGTGCCCATCCCACCTGACCTCCATGGTCATATTGCTGCTCCTGCCCTGCCCCCTTACCCCCAGCCCTCAGTTTCCATGTGCAGACCCCTATTCCCTCCCTCCTGGCTTGTCTGTTCCATTGTAATGCCCCCGATCTGTCCCTCCTTCCCTTTATGGTCCGTTATGCTGCAGCTTTCTCTCCTGTCTGTCCATTATGGTCAGATAGCTACCATTGCCTCTTTCCCCTCTGTTGTCCATGTGCATGGTCCTGTCCCCTTCCTATTGCTTTCTATGGATTGTTTTGCTGCACTCCGTACCGCATGCCCTGTGTGGTGTATTGTGCTGCTGCAAACCCTGATGCCTGCCCTGCATGGTCAGTTTGGTGCACCTCTCCATGTCCATTTGGGACTCTAGCCAAGCCCTTTCTTATATAAATGGGGGCAGATTTTTCTTTTTTACGGAATTGTTCTTGATTCCCCTGCCCGTCTGCCCTATATTTGCTCATTCAGGGGGCCCCTTTGTTCATTGACCTCTCCATGTCCCTCCTGTCCTCTGTTACCCAAGTCTATGTCCCTATCCCAATTCCTTCTGCCTTCCATGATCCAATGTACCATACTTGCTAACATTTTGAACTTGGTAAGAGGGATGTATTGAAAAAAACCTGGGGTCTTGATTTTCCCCTTTGACTTACATTGAAAAAGATGAGATTGTAGATAGGAGACAGATCAAATAAAGCCCATTTGGGCTTAAAAACATTGGATGTTTCCTGGTTGAATCGGATCTGTTGGCATGTATGGTTGTACTACCACTGCCTCTTCCTTATGCACACAATGGTCTATTATATTGCCACAGCCTCTCTTTCCAGTCCTGTATTGTTGGTTTGTTGCCCCTGCCCCCTTTCCACTGCCCTCCATAGTCTGTTGTGCTGCCACTGCCCTTCCTGCCATCCCAGTGTGGTCAAATTGTTGCCTCTGCCCCCTCCTACCAGCCTTCAATTTTCAAAGTCCGTGCCCCTGGCCTCTGCCTCTCAACAGCATCCTAATGAACAACTAGATTGCTAACATTCTACATTTATTACAAAAGTGTGGAATGCCTGACGTCATCTTCATGTAATCAAAACTGTAATACCTAGAGCATTTCCTTTAGAAATGACAGATGAGAGCGTCCTATTTGCATCAATATTATGGTTAGTGCTCTAAAAAACTAAAATGAGGACATATTTTCTGAGTTTTCAAATAGCGACAAAGCACTTTTAAATTATTTGTTATCTTTATGTTTTTTATCCAGTTGACCACTTGATTAAATGTTGCACTTAGGGGAAAGGATGTGGTGTTACTTCCAGAGCTGCAGACTTTGCAACTGGGTTACCAGGTTGGAGGTTCTGCTTCAGTTCAACATTCTGTGATTCTGGTCAAATCACTTAATCTCCCCACGTCTAAAACCAAAATGAATTTGTTCTTGTGTGATGTAACCAGTGCTCATGTAAAGCACTCCAATACCTGACAAGTCTGCACTATATAAAACTACAAAAACACAAAAAATAAAAAGTGTTTTGCACACTTCTGTCATTGGGCTACATGTGGGCTACATCTGGGTGATATTTGTGCTACATTTGGGCTATTTTATCTCTAGTGGCCATCTTGGGAGATTTATTTGTTAGGAAGTTTCCTAATTCCCTCATTTATTGCAGTCTCCTCAGTAGGAAATGCTTTCAGTTTTTTACTTTGATTCCATCAAGAAGGTATTCAGATATGTCACACATTTGCCATAAATTCTGAATGTTAGCACTCTAGTTCCTCACTGTAGTAAAGCAACTGCTCACCAGGGAAGTCTGCTGCTGGTATGCAAAGTGCATGTTTCAGTCTGCATTTCAGAATTTTTTAATGAAATAGAAGAGGATTTGAGAAGTCCAAATGTGCCCTAATTTTTCTTTCTGCAGCACTAATCATAATTTCTATGGCAAAATGAACCCCCTCATTTTGTTTCTTTGTAAATGAAATGAAATGTTTTAAGTGTTACCACTTTATTCCAATCAAGATGGCTTCAGGTGTGCCATACTTTTGTCATAAGTAAGACTGTAGTGCTCTAGTTGTTCTTTAGAACACTCTGGGACATTCTGTCCTTGGGCTATACTTGGGCTACATTTGGGTGATATTTCTGCTACATTGGGGCTCTTTTGTCTCTGGTGGCCATCTTGGGAGACTTATTTGTTATGAAGTTTCCTAATTTCCTCATTTACTACAGTCTCCTTAGTAGGAAAGCCTTTCATTTTTTTACTTTGATTCCATCAAGAAGGCATACAGATGTGTCACACATTTGCCATAAATTCATTGTGTTAGGACTTTAGTTGCTTATTAGATCACTGTAGTAAAGCTACTGCTCACCAGGGAAGTCTGCTGCTGGTATTGAAAGTGCATGTTTCAGTCGGCATGTCAGAATTTTTTAATGAAATAGAAGAGGATTTGAGAAGTCACTCAAAATGTGCCCTAATTTTCCTTTCTGCAGCACTAATATTTTACATGGCAAAATGAACCCCCTCATTTTGTTCCTTTTTAAATTAAATGTTTTAAGAGTTACCACTTTATTCCAATCAAGATGGCTTCAGGTGTTCAATAAGTTTGTCATAAGTAGGACTTTTAGCGCTCTAGTTGTTCTTTAGAACACTCTGGGAAGCTGCATTAGAACACAAAGGAATCAACTGACAATGTCTGCCCTTGTTGGATGTACATGTTTTACTGAGAATGTTAGACTTTATTTTCATATGACTGAGTAGGATAATGTGAATGTACAGAAAATGTGCTCTCAGTTTAGCTTATACATCACCTTCCAAACCTCTGGGGGAAAAGCATGAGAAAAAAGTTTTCTCTCAAACATGTTTCATGATATCCCAGCAGAAGGCTTTTTCACATGGTAAAATCACCTTAGAACACACCAAAATTCCTAAAATGTGTATGGTACCATCAACAAATGATTTATAATGTAACTGAAGTCTTAAAACCTTCTATTAACTGTAATGCTTTTTAATGCGGTGCTATTGTTTATATTGGTCCCAACATGGCTGCCAACACTGCTTGGATGAAGTGCTGACAGCCAATCAAATCTCACAATGAGATGTGTGGTTAGGCTCCCCCCAGATATATATATTTCTTTTTCCATTTATATTTTAAAAACTACTGAACGGATTTACACCATTTAACAAAAAGGGCTCCTTCTGATCCAATGGCTACCTTTTTGCCAAATTTGGTGTAATTCCGTTCAGCAGTTCGGGCTGTAGCCGTGTCTAAAGTTTCCTATGGAAAATTGCATGTAGAAAACACGTTCTGGGACCCCCCTTTTTTTTGGCCCCCAGCTTCTATTATTTTTAAATATATTTTCGCGAATTCGCGTTGGGTGCGTGCTTCATGAGTGCAGAGTGCGCGGATCCCATGTGACCTAAAAAAAATAAGATTTCATTGGTTCATAACATTTCCCATTGAAACTATTGAAGGACCCCACCCACTTTAATCATTCTTGTTGGAGCATCTTTAGAGAGAAGAAAAGAACAGGAGGTCCTATGGGGAGCCACAACGAGTGGTATCCGTGTCACAACTGCCCATGTATAGCCTGTCCTTAGTCAGTGATACCAATCACACATGAAACAAAAACCTCAAAGTATTCGATTATCGTTTAAGTGCTATTTCCTTATGTCAAGCACTTAGTTAGCCCTAAAACATAGTGTTCAAATGATACATATAACATAATGTTCAAATGATATATATAACATAATCTTGTGAGCTAGAGGGATAAGCAGCAGTGAATAAACAAGAAACTCTACGTTACTAGCAAAAATAGTTTTTAATCAGTAGTTATGTGATCCATACAAAAACCGGAATATGCACAAGGAAATAATCATACACAGTACATGATATTATTAAAAACCTCTTTTGAACCAGTGCCCAATTGTTTTGCCCTTTTTCTTCAGTGTGTAATGTTAAATAAAACACAAATAGATATGTATTGTGTCAAGGGATGTGATAGCTAGAATGTACAAAAAATGACGTTATTTGCAACTGTACACACAGTAATTGTCTGTTTCTTTAACAGAAACTGTCCTGATGAAGGTTTTAAATACACTACCGAAACACCGCGTCGACAACTGTTCCTCCTGAGCATTTTATGAATTTGTTTTATATTCTGTGTTTTTAATAATATCATGTACTGTGTATGATTATTTCCTTGTGCATATTCCGGTTTTTGTATGGATCACATAACTACTGATTAAAAACTATTTTTGCTAGTAACGTAGAGTTTCTTGTTTATTCACTGCTGCTTATCCCTCTAGCTCACAAGATTATGTTATATGTATCATTTGAACATTATGTTATATGTATCATTTGAACACTATGTTTTAGGGCTAACTAAGTGCTTGACATAAGGAAATAGCACTCAAACGATAATCGAATACTTTGAGGTTTTTGTTTCATGTGTGATTGGTATCACTGACTAAGGACAGGCTATACATGGGCAGTTGTGACACGGATACCACTCGTTGTGGCTCCCCATAGGACCTCCTGTTCTTTTCTTCTTTTCTCCCCTGGTCCTTAATCATTACCAGTAGGGGGCCTCCTTGATTTTTATTTGCATCTTTAGAGAGAGACATCTCTTTTCCTACAAGAACGCTTTTTGCTTGTTTTTTTTGTGTTTTAAAAAAAATATCAAACAAAATTGCATATGGACAGCAGCAGCAGGAGGAAGTATCTTCTGAAGAATTCTTGCAGGAAGCACCACACCCACAGAAGCTGGAATCTGTCATGTGGAAGTTCTTCACTTTTTCACCTGGAGAGAAGAAAGTAAATGCGAGAAAGGTGACGTGCAAAATTTGTGACCGAGGCCTGTCAAGAGGCAGTGAAAAAAATACTCTTGTGGCACTGCTTGTATGTACAAGCATCTCTGGATCACACATCCTCTCAATCTTGCTCGGGAGGAAACGAGGTGAGCTGCTTTGAACCCCTCACCTGCTGTGGCAAGTACATCTGGAGCATCCTCAGGAACACCTGCAATGGACATTAGGCCAGATTTTGCCTTTCTCAAGCAACACTGCGTGAAGTGTAAGAAACTTATATGCTTTGGTGAGCAGTCTTTGGATGCAGTTTGTGCTGCGCAACGCAACCATCGTTGTTAAATTTGTTTTGCTGTTTTTTGGAATGATAAGTAATTCCAAAAGTTTCCTGTTTTATTCGTTCTTTTTTTGTTCATTTTTTGAAAAAACACCAAAAAAAAATAAAAAACTTGTTAAAAAAAATACAAAAGAAAAAAGAAGAAAAATAAATTCTAAAAGAACTATAATTGCAAGGTAATGTGTGAAAGTTTGGTTGAATATATGTATCCAGAATGATTGACTCAAAGAATGCATTAGTAGTGTATAGTGAATTTATAGGTGAAGATTTATGAGGAAGTACTGCAGCGTGACACTGCAAGCTCTTTAGCTGCACTGCACTGTGGCACTTCCGAAGCACAGGGATGTGACATATGTACATGAATATGTTGCAACTCTGTGCTTCCCTCTGCACTGGTGCACAAACTGCAGCCATGCGGTGACACAGGCACCCTTGCACCATGGTGCAAGAATGTCTGTGTGGTGCGGAGACTGTTTTTGTGCAGGAAGGGACACCTTCCTGCACAAAAACAATCAGTAAAGGCATTTTCCTCTTTTAATGTATGCATTGGAATGCAGCATGCATTGAAAGAGGAAAAAGTGAAGAGAAAAGAAAACAATTCTCCTCGTTGCGCCTTGCTACACCAGCTCTAGGATGGCACAGCATTCACACACATCTCTAGATTTTCGATTTCTCAAAAATCTGGAGATGTGTCTTGTTCTATGGGTGTTGCGTGGGAACATCCACAGCAACACCTATGGAACACCCCTTCAACGCAAAGTTCTGTGTATGAAGGGTTCGTATTTACAAAGAGAGGAAAAACGATGCAGGGTGGCTTTTGCTCTCCTTGTAAATATGAAGGAGTTCCTGGCACCATCACTACTTTTTAAAAAGTGACAAACTGGCGCAGGGTGCTTGTAAATCGGCCCCATAAGTGTTTAGATATTGGCAGACTGATACAATAGGAACATAGTGCTGGATGGGTGATTGAAGAATTGCATGAGACTGACAGGAGGTATCCTATGCTGCATGGATACTACTTCAGTATTTAATGGAGTAGATCAATAGTATGTATCTGCTTAGAGATTTGCAGGGATTATGCACAGAATATGTTATGTTTACTTGTGTTGATGCCTAGGTCATTTTATAAGAATACCACTAGTATGATGACAGTGATGCAAACAGAGTTAACACTTAATTTATAAGTGCTTATGTATTGGTGGAGTGATAGGATAAGTAGATAGTGGTAGATAAGTGATTAACAAAGTGCATGGGACAGGCTGGACGATTCCTACACTCCAGGAGTATTAACTGGGTATTTAGAAGAGTGTATCAATAGTATGCAGCTAGTTAGAGGTCTGCTTGGATAGTGCACGAGATATTAGAGCTGTACTTGTGTTAGGAGCTAGGCCATTCCATGAGTTCATGACTAGTAACTAGAATAATTACAGTATTACAAACAGAGTGCATAGTGAATTTATAAGTGCTTAAGTATTGGTGGAGTAATAGGATAAGTAGATAGTGCTGGATGGATGATTGGAGAAATGCATGGGACAGACAGGAGGATTCCTACTCTGCATAGGTACTAACTGGGTATTTAGAAGAGCGTATCCATAGTTTGTATCTGGTTAGAGGTGTGCATTCATATTGTACAAAATATTGTACCTGCACTTGTGTTAGTGACTACGCCATTCCTTAAGTATATGACTTATAACTGGAGTAATTTCAGTGTTACAAAGAAAGTGTGTGCTGGATTTATAAGTGCTTAGGTATTGGTGGAGTGATAGGATACGTAGATAGAGCAGGATGGCTGAATGGAGAAGTGCATGGGATAGACAGAAGGATTCCTAGACTGCATAGGTAATAACTGGGTATTTACAAGAGCGTATCATTAGTATGTAGCTGGTTAGAGGTCTGCATGCATAGTGCACAGAATATTGTAGCTGTACTAGTATTGGTGTGTCTATGGTTTCGAGAATGGTAGTCTGTATTTTAGGGTGTAAGGAGGTGCATCAGATGATCACGTGGATGATGTCATCAGTGACTTCATTTCAGATGTCATCAGTGATAACACTGACCATGTCATGAGTGTTGTAATATGTGACGTCATCAGCAGTGCATTGTGGGGGCGCGAGTTATAGTTAGCACAACTAACTATAACGGCCGAATTTCTCTTGTTTTGTACGAGTGAAATGTCCAACTAACTATGACGTCCATGAAACCTGTTATTTTTTTCAGTGAATTTCCGACGTTTTTTAAATGCTATTTTCTAACTATAATGTCCCTGAAACTTGTGGTTTTCTCAGTGAATTTTATATATTTGTATTTAATCTCCTCTCACTCTTACGAGGACGGAATCAGCACTCAGGTTGTAGTTTGGAAGTATTTAATCTGCAAAGGACGTGATCCACGCGTTACGTTTCGTCCAAACATTGATAACGATACAAGACGTCATTGTAGCATCCTTAATTAAATGTACAAATGCCTAAAGTTGTCAACATTAACAAAGGACTACATATTACTTTAATCCAAAGAGCTGGTGGCCATATTGGCATGGTCACAATGTGAAAATTCAGGAATTGATACAATAAAAAAAACAAGAGAACAAGTGTTAATATGCACACAATGTAATTTCAGCATATCTTGAACTGTGACCGCCATACCTGTATGTTCTTCAACATGACTTATTCATAATAAACATACTTAGGATTGCAAACATCAACATAAACAATGGACTACACATTACTTTAAAGTGAAAGGCTATTGGCCATATTAATCTGGGTACGTTGTCTATAATAATGGTTATTACACAAAAGAAAAGAAAAAAAGGAGTGTTAATATACACACACTGTCCCTAAATAAAGTTCTAGCGATTATAGTTCCATTCCATTCACAGCTCATTTGAGACTTCATGAGTGATGTCATGAATGATATAACTGACCATGTCATGAATGATGTAATCTCTGAGGTCATTAGCAGTACATGTTATAGATAGCTCAGGTAACTATAACTGCTGAATTTCACTGGTTGTGTTTGAGTGAAATCTGAGTCTCACTATACCGTCCCTGTAATCTTTGTTTTTTTTCAGCAAATTTCTAGGTTTTTTTCAAACGTTAAGTAAGATGCATGTCACAATGGATGGTTGGGGGTTGGAAGCAGGGCCTGGCCTTGTGCTGCCCTCACCCAAGCTTGCTGCTCCTGCCTTCCCTCCTCCTAGCCATCCATTGTCCAAGTCCATGTCTCTGCTCCCTTATTACATCCGTGTGTGGCTGTTGTTCTGTCACTGGCCTTCCCACCTTCTCGGAACAGTTCGCTTGCTGTCCCATTCACATCCTCCCTATCCTCAGTTGTCTGAATCCATGGACTAGCCTCTTCCCTCCTGCCATGCATGGACTGATGTGCGGCCACTGCCCTCCATTTAGCATGATGTTCCAGTCCACTCCTCCTGCACTCCATTGCCCAAATCTATGCCCCATCATTGACCTCCTGCTTAGCCACTGTGCTTAGCTTGCTGCCCCTATTCTCCTTCTCCCTGCCCTCCGATGTGTGTGCATGCCTCTTCTCCATACTTTTTGCCCACCATGTTCCATGGAGCTGCCATTCCTATCTACTCTGAGTGTTCTGTTGAGCTGCCACTCCCCTCCCACCTGCATATCATTGTCAGATGACTGTAACCTGTCCCTGCCACTTCCACTCTGCCTGTCCACATTCCATGCCCCTATCCCCTTCTTCCTGTCCTCCATGGTCCATTTTACTGCCACACCATTCTGCCCTCCCTGGTCTGTTGTGCTGCAACTGCTTCTCCTGCCTGCCCCGTGTGGTCTTTTGTGAGGCCGCTTCCCCTGAACTCTCTTGTCTTTGCCCAGGTCCGGCCCCTCCCTTTTATCTTCCATGGTCCTGTCTGCATGCCCCTGCACCCTCCTACTTATCCATCATAGCCATTGTGCTGCCACTAACCCTCCCGCTTGCCATGCATGGTCTTCTGTGCTGCCATGGCTCCTCCCAACTTCCCTGTGTGGTCAGCCAGCTGATCCTGACCCCCTCCCACATTCCCTCCATGGTCTGTGTGTTTACCATTAAAGTCTCACTGTTGTTCTCCATGGTGTGTCTTGCTTCTAGTGCCCATCCCACTTGACCTCCATGGTCATCTTGCTGCTCCTGCCCTGCCCCCTTGCCCCCAGCCCTCGGTTTCCATGTGCAGACCCCTATTCCCTCCCTCCTGGCTTGTCTGTTCCATTGTAATGCTCCTAATCTGTCCCTCCTTCCCTTTATGGTCCGTTATGCTGCAGCTTTCTCTCCTGTCTGTCCATTATGGTCAGATAGCTACCATTGCCTCTTTCCCCTCTGTTGTCCATGTGCATGGTCCTGTCCCCTTCCTATTGCTTTCTATGGATTGTTTTGCTGCACTCCGTACCGCATGCCCTGTGTGGTGTATTGTGCTGCTGCAAACCCTAATGCCTGCCCTGCATGGTCAGTTTGGTGCACTTCTCCATTTCCATTTGGGACTCTAGACGAGCCCTTTCTTATATAAATGGGGGCAGATTGTTCTTTTTTACGGAATTGTTCTTGATTCCCCTGCCCGTCTGCCCTATATTTGCTCATTCAGGGGGCCCCTTTGTTCATTGACCTCTCCATGTCCCTCCTGTCCTCTGTTACCCAAGTCTATGTCCTTATCCCAATTCCTTCTGCCTTCCATGATCCAATGTACCATACTTGCTAACATTTTGAACTTGGTAAGAGGGAGATTTTGAAAAAAACCTGGGGTCTTGATTTTCCCCTTTGACTTACATTGAAAAAGAGGAGATTGTAGATAGGAGACAACATTGGATGTTTCCTGGTTGAATCGGATCTGTTGGCATGTATGGTTGTACTACCACTGCCTCTTCCTTCTGCCCACAATGGTCTATTATATTGCCACAGCCTCTCTTTCCAGTCCTGTATTGTTGGTTTGTTGCCCCTGCCCCCCTTTCCACTGCCCTCCATAGTCTGTTGTGCTGCCACTGCCCTTCCTGCCTTCCCAGTGTGGTCAAATTGTTGCCTCTGCCCCCTCCTACCAGCCTTCAATTTTCAAAGTCCGTGCCCCTGGCCTCTGCCTCTCAACAGTATCCTAATGAACAACTAGATTGCTAACATTCTACATTTATTACAAAAGTGTGGAGTGCCTGACGTCATCTTCATGTAATCAAAACTGTAATACCTAGAGCATTTCCTTTAGAAATGACAGATGAGAGGGTCCTATTTGCATCAATATTATGGTTAGTGCTCTAAAAAACTAAAATGAGGACATATTTTCTGAGTTTTCAAATAGCGACAAAGCACTTTTAAATTATTTGTTATCTTTATGTTTTTTATTCAGTTGACCACTTGATTAAATGTTGCACTTAGGGGAAAGGATGTGGTGTTACTTCCAGAGCTGCAGACTTTGCAACTGGGTTACCAGGTTGGAGTTTCTGCTTCAGTTCAACATTCTGTGATTCTGGTCAAATCACTTAATCTCCTCACGTCTAAAACCAAAATGAATTTGTTCTTGTGTGATGTAACCAGTGCTCATGTAAAGCACTCCAATACCTGACAAGTCTGCACTATATAAAACTACAAAAACACAAAAAATAAAAAGTGTTTTGCACACTTCTGTCATTGGGCTACATGTGGGCTACATCTGGGTGATATTTGTGCTACATTTGGGCTATTTTATCTCTGGTGGCCATCTTGGGAGATTTATTTGTTAATTTATTTGTTAGGAAGTTTCCTAAGTCCCTCATTTACTGCAGTCTCCTCAGTAGGAAATGCTTTCAGTTTTTTACTATGATTCCATCAAGAAGGTATTCAGATATGTCACACATTTGCCATAAATTCTGAATGTTAGCACTCTAGTTCCTCACTGTAGTAAAGCAACTGCTCACCAGGGAAGTCTGCTGCTGGTATGCAAAGTGCATGTTTCAGTCTGCATGTCAGAATTTTTTAATGAAATAGAAGAGGATTTGAGAAGTCCAAATGTGCCCTAATTTTTCTTTCGGCAGCACTAATCATAATTTCTATGGCAAAATGAACCCGCTCATTTTGTGTCTTTGTAAATGAAATGTTTTAAGTGTTACCACTTTATTCCAATCAAGATGGCTTCAGGTGTGCCATACTTTTGTCATAAGTAAGACTGTAGCGCTCTAGTTGTTCTTTAGAACACTCTGGGACATTCTGCCCTTGGGCTATACTTGGGCTACATTTGGGTGATATTTCTGCTACATTGGGGTTCTTTTGTCTCTGGTGGCCATCTTGGGAGACTTATTTGTTATGAAGTTTCCTAATTTCCTCATTTACTACAGTCTCCTCAGTAGGAAATACTTTCATTTTTTTACTTTGATTCCATCAAGAAGGCATACAGATGTGTCACACATTTGCCATAAATTCATTGTGTTAGGAATTTAGTTGCTTATTAGATGTTATGTTATGTTATTGATTTTTATTATGCGCACAGCTGCTCCAGCGAAGGAGCGTCCTGGCGCAGTGACAAGGTAGGACACAACATAACAGAAACTAAACATTAAGACCACTGGAGAACATTTTAAAACAAGAAAGTCTTAATAGATTTCCGGAAAAGCATAAGGTCCTCCAACAGGCGGATTTCAACCGGGAGGGAATTCCAGAGGGTTGCAGCTTTAACACTAAAAGAGCGTCCGCCCGCCCGACAGAGCCTGAATCTGGGGACTACAGCAAGAGCCTGACCTTGAGAACGAAGAGTACGTGTAGGTACATAAAAAGACAGGAAGCTAGACATAATTTGAGGGCCTATGCCTTTCAAAATTTTAAAAAGGCCAGGATTTTAAAATAAATTTGCTTCCTCACTGGAAGCCAGTGCAAGGAGTGGAGGACGCTTGACACAGGGCAAAATCTGGGCAGGCCTACAATTGCTCTGGCCGCAGCATTTTGTACCCGTTGTAAACGGGTAATTTCTGCCAGGTTAGCCCCTACCAGGAGAGAGCTGGCATAATCCAGGCGCGAGATGACAGTAGCCTGTATAACCAGCTGCCTGGTTGGGGCATCAAAAAACTTAAGGGCAGGTCTTAAACCCCTAAGAAGTCCGAAACAACATGCTGCTGTTTTCTTAGTGTGGCCGACAAAAGTAAGACCGGCATCCAGCCAAACTCCCAGGTTTTTCAATTCCAATACAGGGGTTGGAGTAGGTCCCAACTCAGCCGGCCACAATTGATCGCCCCCATAATTCCACTCGCTTTCCGATGATCATCACCTCAGTCTTGGTGGCATTAAGCTGGAGACAGTTCCCTGTCAACCAGGTAGCCACCGCCTTCAGTCCGTTCTGAAACCTGGGGGCATCATATTCCGCGTCCCCGCTGAGAGTAACCGCCAGCTGAGTGTCGTCGGCGTATGAGACCAAGGTTAGGCCCCACTGCCTAACGACTTCAGCCAGCGGTCTCACGTATAGGTTGAATAACGTGGGACTCCGCGAGGATCCCTGCGGAACCCTGATGGCCAGCGGCTGAAAATTGGACTTGAAGGGAGGGGTGGCCACACAAAAGGAACGACCATCAAGAAAGGAGTGGAACCACTGCAGAGCCTGGCCCCCGACACCAATCTCCGCGAGCCGGTGCAACAGGATGCTGTGGGACACCGTGTCAAAGGCGGCGCTGAGGTCTAATAATATCAGCGCCGCCGTCTGACCAGCATCCAGCACCGCTCGCAGATTCTCTACCATCACGAGAAGGGCGGTTTCCGTGCTGTGCCCAGCACGGAAGCCATTCTGTGTGGGGTCAAGGGCATTAGACCGGACAAGATGTTCCGACAGGGCCAGATTAACATGAGCCTCCATTATCTTCGCCGGCCAGGGTAACAAAGAGATCGGGCGGTAACTTTCGGGCTTCGAGGGGTCCAGGGTGGGCTTCTTAAGAATTGGGGAAACCACCGCCTGCTTCCATTTCGTTGGAACCACACCTGACTCCAGTGAGAGGTTGACTAAAGAGCACACAACCGAGCGTCCCAAGAAGGCCTGATCTCTAAAAAGAGCAGATCTTACTGGATCCAACGGAGAGCCAGATTTGACCTTCGACGCAAGTTTGTCAAACCCTTCCGGGAGTAGGGGAGGGAAAGAATGCAGGGTAAGGTGTCTTAAAGCCCCATCTGAGACTCCCAGGTCAGTCCCTGTGCTAGGGAATGTCCGATAGATAGCCTGGACCTTTCCCAAAAAGTAAGAGGCCAGAGACTCACAGTGGGAGATAGACCCCGAATCCACAGAGGGAGTCCGCTTCGCCAAAAGATCTTTCACGGCCTTGAATATAGTCTTTGACGGATTTAAGCTGTTACGAAATTCCGCAGCATAAAATGCCGCACGGGCCTTACAAATAGCCTGGTGATAGATCCTGACGGAGGCAACATATGCGGCTTTCAAATCAGCCTTATAAGTCCTCCGCCATGCTCTCTCCATCCGTCTGCAGATTCCCTTCAAGGCACGCAAGGCACCGTCGTACCAAGGGCTCGACTCCCTGGTACTGATTTTACTCGAAACGATGGGAATCAGAGAGTCCAAGGCCCTAGAGATCCAAGAGCAAAACTGGTCATAGCCTGCTTCCACATCATTCAGTGGGCCCAGGGGCTCTACCGCTAGGAGACGATGGAGATCATCCAGCCTAAGTTATTCCAGTGTCTCCTGGATACCCTTTTGACCGAGGGAATGGAGGGGATCACAGGTAAAAGGCAGTGGATGGTCACCAAAAAGTGATCTGTCCACCCAAGCGGAGAGATGGAAATAACCTTTGTCTCAGCCAGATTGGTAAAACAGGGGTCCAGAATATGACCCCCTACATGAGTGGGCTGAGATACCTGCTGGGTGAGCTGGAGAGCCTCTAGGTCAGCCATGATGCTGCGTATCGTTGGGTTAGTTGGAGTATCAAAATGTAGGTTCAGATCACCCAGGATGGAATAATTAGCACAGCCCATAGCTAATGTGCTGACAGCATCGGGGAATGAGTTTCTGAACACCACATCACTACCCGGTGGTCGATATACAATCATCCCAGAGAACGTAAACTGGGGGCTGACCGAGATTTTAAACGAGGCGCTTTGCGCAACCGGTGATGTTAAGGCTACTCCATACGCAGGCAAAACAGGACCTGACTATTAGGGCTATACCTCCACCTCTCGATGACCGATTTAAGGTGTACATTGAATAACCAGGGGGGCAAGCTAGATTAATAATAGCTGCATCCGCATCCTGCAGCCAGGTCTCTGTAATGGCAAAATCATCAGGAGCTTCATCCTCAATGAGATCATAGATGTCTTGATAGTGCTTCGATAACGATCTGACATTCAAATTCAGGACCCGCAAAAAAGGTGGCAAGCCCTTGACAGGGGGGGCAGCTGGTATACTCCTCCGGGGGATGAACCCCGGACGGTCAAGCACCCTTCCGTTACAAGGGCACTGAAACGGGCCACAAAGAGGATGAACAGGAGAGAACCTGCACCGATGAATGGCCTGTCCGATAGCGCACAAACTTTCTATGGAGTATGTGAGCATCGCGGCGCACGTCAGATGTATCGCCTGCCGCAGTCCACTTACCCGCAGCGCCCCGCACGGCCTTAGCGCGGACGGGCGCAGACGGGCAGGACTCTGGCACGACTCCGGCCACGCGAAGGCGCGCCCGCTACGCGATCCCGCTACGCTAGGCGGGGAGCTTTAAATAATTGTCCCTCAGTAGCACCTGCGCACTAGAGCGCTCGCCGGTAGTAGCCCCTGAACACACCACCACCACACCACTCCAAGATGGCGGCCAATACCAAAACGATCCCCACCCCAGAACCGGACCCGCACAAGCGGCGGTGAAATTACTATTATAGTGCAGGTAAGGGGGCAAGATAAAAGCAGGGGATAATAACCCAAAAGTAAACACAAATAGCAAACAGGGATTTTAAAACAGCTTTCAGCAATAAGAAGCGCCAAGCGCACAAGCAGCGTAGCGTAGCGCTACCTTGTCAGGGCGAGCTCCAGGGCGACTCGCCTTAAATAACTGTCCCTCAGTAGCACCTGCGCACTAGAGCGCTCGCCGGTAGTAGCCCCTGAACACACCACCACCACACCACTCCAAGATGGCGGCCAATACCAAAACGATCCCCACCCCAGAACCGGACCCGCACAAGCGGCGGTGAAATTACTATTATAGTGCAGGTAAGGGGGCAAGATAAAAGCAGGGGATAATAACCCAAAAGTAAACACAAATAGCAAACAGGGATTTTAAAACAGCTTTCAGCAATAAGAAGCACCAAGCGCATAAGCAGCGTAGCGTAGCGCTACCTTGTCAGGGCGAGCTCCAGGGCGACTCGCCTTAAATAACTGTCCCTCAGTAGCACCTGCGCACTAGAGCGCTCGCCGGTAGTAGCCCCTGAACACACCACCACCACACCACTCCAAGATGGCGGCCAATACCAAAACGATCCCCACCCCAGAACCGGACCCGCACAAGCGGCGCTGAAATTACTATTATAGTGCAGGTAAGGGGGCAAGATAAAAGCAGGGGATAATAACCCAAAAGTAAACACAAATAGCAAACAGGGATTTTAAAACAGCTTTCAGCAATAAGAAGCGCCAAGCGCACAAGCAGCGTAGCGTAGCGCTACCTTGTCAGGGCGAGCTCCAGGGCGACTCGCCTTAAGTAACTGTCCCTCAGTAGCACCTGCGCACTAGAGCGCTCGCCGGTAGTAGCCCCTGAACACACCACCACCACACCACTCCAAGATGGCGGGCAATACCAAAACGATCCCCACCCCAGAACCGGACCCGCACAAGCGGCGGTGAAATTACTATTATAGTGCAGGTAAGGGGGCAAGATAAAAGCAGGGGATAATAACCCAAAAGTAAACACAAATAGCAAACAGGGATTTTAAAACAGCTTTCAGCAATAAGAAGCGCCAAGCGCACAAGCAGCGTAACGTAGCGCTACCTTGTCAGGGCGAGCTCCAGGGCGACTCGCCTTAAATAACTGATCACTGTAGTAAAGCTACTGCTCACCAGGGAAGTCTGCTGCTGGTATTGAAAGTGCATGTTTCAGTCGGCATGTCAGAATTTTTTAATGAAATAGAAGAGGATTTGAGAAGTCACTCAAAATGTGCCCTAATTTTCCTTTCTGCAGCACTAATATTTTATATGGCAAAATGAAGCCCCTCCTTTTGTTCCTTTTTAAATTAAATGTTTTAAGAGTTACCACTTTATTCCAATCAAGATGGCTTCAGGTGTGCAATACGTTTGTCATAAGTAGGACTTTTAGCGCTCTAGTTGTTCTTTAGAACACTCTGGGAAGCTGCATTAGAACACAAAGGAATCAACTGACAATGTCTGCCCTTGTTGGATGTACATGTTTTACTGAGAATGTTAGACTTTATTTTCACATGACTGAGAAGGATAATGTGAATGTACAGAAAATGTGCTCTCAGTTTAGCTTATAGATCACCTTCCAAACCTCTGGGGGAAAAGCATGAGAAAATAGTTTTCTCTCAAACATGTTTCATGATATCCCAGCAGAAGGCTTTTTCACATGGTAAATCACCTTAGAACACACCAAAATTCCTAAAATGTGTATGGTACCATCAACAAATGATTTATAATGTAACTGAAGTCTTAAAACCTTCTATTAACTGTAATGCTTTTTAATGAGGTGCTATCGTTTATATTGGTCCCAACATGGCTGCCAACACTGCTTGGATGAAGTGCTGACAGCCAATCAAATCTCACAATGAGATGTGTGGTTAGGCTCCCCCCAGATATATATATTTCTTTTTCCATTAATATTTTAAAAACTACTGAACGGATTTACACCATTTAACAAAAAGGGCTCCTTCTGATCCAATGGCTACCTTTTTGCCAAATTTGGTGTAATTCCGTTCAGCAGTTCGGGCTGTAGCCGTGTCTAAAGTTTCCTATGGAAAATTGCATGTAGAAAACACGTTCTGGGACCCCACTTTTTCTTGGCCCCCAGTTGCTGAATCACCCCGAAACTTTAAAGATAGGAGCGGACCGAAGCAAGCAATAAGTTTTGAATATTTCGCAAAGATTCGTCAATCTGCGCCAAAGTAATTGGGAATAGAATATTTTGACTTTCCTATGGTCTCTAGGTCCTAACTATAACTACCTACAGCGAAACGCGTCGGGTTTGTGACTTGCTGTTGCAAATAAATTAAATTAAGCATCCTGGAGTGTCCTGAGTACCTTTTTGTGGATTTCAAAAAAGGTTTTTGCAGTATAAAAAAAGCAGGTTTTTGAGAAGGACCGCCGCAGAAGTTAAGCCCTGAACTACCGGTATTTCGTGTTGGATATATATATGTATATATGTATTTGCTGAGGTGGTATAGTCCCTTCATGATTGCTATGGATGTAACCTGAAAACGTTATTAACGTGCCATCTTCGAGGTGTCATGAACACCGAAGAAGGCTTGGCGCCGAAACGCGTCTGTTCAACTGACAATAAAGAAGTTTGCGAAAGCGTCCCCCCGTGAGTACAGTTATTCTTGAAAAAATACGGAGAATGTGAGCCTCATTTTTAGCGGCATTCCACTACCGCATAATGCACCCGCCTGAGCGTGCTCCGTTGTGAAAAGTGGACATGGAGTGTTTATATATACTGGGTACTCCCTTGTCTCTGGACAAAGCTAAACCTATCTGAAGAGCTGTAATGACAGCGAAACACATTTAAGGTGTTGCTTTTATTCATTTCAGGTTGGCTTGGATGGTATTTTACCAATCCAAAGCTGTAATATTGTACCTGGAGTGGTAAATGGCTTTTGTCATTTTACAGGTCGGCTTGGATAGCACTGCGGTAATCCTATGCTTAAAGACTTTGCTGTACAAATGGCAAAAGACTTTGTCCATTTCTATCCCGGCGTGGATAGCACTGTGCTAATCCAATACTTAAAAACTTTGATAGAAAAGCAGACATTTGAGGTGAGCAAATTTAGAGTGTTGCTGGTGTTAAGGGTGCTCTATACAGGAGCTGCCTTCCACCTACACTTGGGAACTACTCAGAGTTCTCTCCTTCTTTTTTGCATAATTTATGCGTCACTCTATGCCTGCAGGGTATTGTTTTGACTTACACTGGGTGCTCCCTTGTGTCTGGACAAAGCTAAACCTCTCTAAAGAGCTGTAATGACAGCGAAACACGTGTCAGCGGTTGCTTTTAATTATTTCAGGTTGGCTTGGAGGTTATTTTACCAATCCAAAGCTGAAATATTGTGCCTGGAGTGGTAAATGGCTTTTGTCATTTTACAGGTCGGCTTGGATAGCACTGTGCTAAACCTATGCTTAAAGTCTTTGCTGTACAAATGGCAAAAGACTTTGTCCATTTCTATCTCGGCGTGGATAGCACTGTGCTAATCCAATGCTTAAAAACTTTAATAGAAAAGCAGACATTTGTGGTGAGCAAATTTAGAGTGTCGCTGGTGTTGAGGGTGCTCTATACAGGAGCTGCCTTCCACCTAAACTTGGGAACTACCCAGAGTTCTATATATTACCTACTGGCGGTCGCCAGTAGGTAGTTCTAGTTAGGACCTACTATCCATAGGAAAACTGAAACATTCTATTGGCAATAACTTTGGCGTCGATTGATGAACTTTCTTGAAATTTCCCAAACCTTTGGCCAGCTCAGTTCCGCTCCATCCCTGAAAGTTTTGGGGTGATTAATGAAGCGGGGGCCGAGAAAAAAGGGGAGTCCCAAAACGTGTTTTCCCCATGCAATTTCCCATAGGACCTTTAGCCACGGCTACAGCCCGAACGGCTGAACGGAATTACACCAAATTTGGCAGAGAGGTAGTCCTCAGTTCTGACTTGTGCCTTTCACATATCTGGTGTCAATCTGTTCAGTAGTTTCTTTGAAAATTATGGTTAAAATCATTTATATACCTATGGGCACCGAGGATCCGCGGATTGTGCAAGAATTGGACTCGTAGGATAAGCGCACCTTCCCAATGACGCATTGAATTCTAATCGGCTGTCAAGCGGTTGTAAACATTCGAATTCAGGAACTGTTGGCAGCCATTTTGTGCCTCGGTAGAAGCGAGGCTGAGGAAGTCAGTGAAAAATGTGTGCAAAATGTGAAAAGGGGACAGGGTAGACACACCCTGACCCCTTAGGCCTGCTCAGTGGGGTCACATAAGGACCCGTAGGCCCAAAAAAGTAATATAGTATTTTTCTTTTTAAAAAAAAGTTGCGGGATGCGCGTAGGATCCGCGCATACCGCCGCCGAAAAAAAAGAAGCATGTATTTTTGAGATATAGATCAAGCTTATGTGTATAGATGTTGGGTGGCTCTAAAAAGAGCCCTTGTGTTGATTGAGAGATTTTAGTACTTACAAGTAAGTACCGATGCAGAGTCTAAAGTTCATGAGAAAGACTCTGTTCCCTTCATCTGTAAAATGTACAGCATCTCTCCTATAGATGCCATGCATATTGAAATGCTGATTGTTGTGCTATATGGACTCCATTCTATAGTCTCGGAGAAAAGTAGAAACTGATTTATTCACATTTTTTCCTAGCTTTCTCAATCGGTGGACAAAATAGATTGGAGAAGTTCCATTTCTGCCTTTGGTATATGCTAGAATGGACAAAGAGCGTTTGGGGGAAAAAGTGAAATTAAAACAGAAAAGAAATTATTGGTTGTTTGACAACATTCTACACAGAAAACTAGGGTGCATGTTTCTGTTTTTTAAAAGCATGATTCTTATTGGTTATCAGAACGTGATTGAAAATAACATTACGTAGGATAAGGTAGTATATTGAGAAGTCGAGCACGCTTTCTGTTTTTTTTAGCAACATTGTGTGCTGAACTTTTGCGTTCTTTGGGAGCCAGTATTTTTTTTTGCATGGGTAGATGCTAATTTGTATGTGGAAATGCAATCTGCTTTGGATTTTGAAAGTGAGAATAGATTTTACTGCTCTGTCTTTCAAAATGCAAACTATATTTGCTATGGGAGGGCGGGAGTCGTGAGATTCCCGCTCTGTCAAACCAAACAGCAGTATACCGGGGGTAGGCACAACGGGACACTGCAGGGGCTGGTTGTAGTAGTTTCCAGGGCCCTCGAGGGCACCAGGCAGAGGGCCAAGCAGTCTGCCTCCTGTAATCCTCAAATTCCCGGGGTGTTGATTCCCAGAGCTTGAGGGGAGTCGTTGAGGCCCACATACTTGTAATTTTATAGGGTGGGTTGGATGCGAAAGTGGTGCAAGGGGGTTGTAAATCTGGTACACAGTGTTTTGTTTTACTTTGCATTCCTTTCTGTCATGTAGAGGATCCAGGGTAAATATAACGGTTTCTGTACAGCCAGTAACTTTTAACCCTACCCCCAAACGGTTTTCTCCCTGTTACTATAGTAACAGTTCATGGAGCACTTACGTGAGCACAGAGGTTAGAAGTTCACCACACTATGTTGTTTTATTCTTTTGAATTGGAACCGTAAGTTGTAGCTATACACTCTGGTAAAGATCTGGTAAAGAGCCAGCCTCAGAATTATACTTCAAATTATAAATATCAAATCTTTTGTGGACTGCCCACCCCCACAAAAAAAATGTGTTTTTTTTATTAAATTTTATTAAAACAATAACTAACTGGAAATATAACTAAATGATACCAATACAATAAATAAATATATCCATAACTTTTACTAAACAATATAACAAACAACATATAATATGGAGTCCAATAGAAGTACTGTAGTTAATCTGCAAAATAAAAAAAGAAAATTAGATCAATGTGACTAAATGAGGTAACACATTACAAGTCAAAGTAACACAATGATATTTTCTATTTTTTTAATGTGTGCAGTGTACCTGATAGATTTCACTTATCTTATAAGCTTGCATTCAAACTGTGTCTGTATAGAAGTGCCTACTGCGTCATATTTATATTACAGATAACCAGGTCTTTAAAATGATTCACAGATGAGACAGAATTAGGTGAGAGATGAAGTCATTATGCAGGACAATATTTTTTAGGGCTTATTTACAAAATTCTTGTGCCACTTTTGTGTTACTTTTCTCATGTTGAAAGTGACGCAAGGGGTTTGTAAATAAGCTCTTTCAGTTCTAATGCATTAAATTGGAGGTATTGTTTATCTAGGCTGCTCTGCTTACCTTGTGTAAACACTGTGGCCATCAGAGTTCACAACTTGAACTCCGCTTTGGTTGGTTACTTGCCGGAAATGCAAGACTGTTTTCAAGAGGAGACCCCAATAAAGAGTACTGGTGTGGAACTGCAAGTATGCGGAAGGACTTGCAGACTAAAAATCCGGTCAACTTTGGAAGGGAAGAGTTAAGCAGATTGAGAGAGGCTCCTTCTGTTTCATGAGAAGGCCCAAGTACCAGTGGAGCAACACCGTCAACCTAATATGCATAGCCTAATATTCGTCCCCAATTTGGAACCCTTTAAGAGAAAAAGTAAGAAGGTTGGGAGCTTTGTATGCCATCCTAATACCTAATCATCCATTAGTTCTACAGATATCCACCCTGTATCAGACTCATCTGTACAAGTGTGAATTGGACATTATCTGACACCAAAAACCCCTCAAGTACTTATATCTGCTACTTTTTAACTTCGTCAACTACTCATATTGAGAGTATTTACCTTAACGTTATCTGTTAAAAATGTGTGCATTTGTATGGCTTCAGACAACTAGTTCATGCCATATTTGAGACATCGGTGTAATCAGCTGGAACAGGAGGATATATTTTTCTTCAACCTCGGCATTTTGCTGCTGATTTATGTAACATTCTGCAAACTGAAAAAAGAGTTAAAAAAGTATGTGTTGTACATATGTCCAAGATTAATTTAAATGTACATGAAAACATTTGTTCTCAATAGGATTGGGGTTGAAAAGCAATCATCAGAGGTTATATTTGGCAAGCAAAATAGGAAATAACATTGCATTATACAAATGTTAGGCCGAGATTGGTCACTCACTTCTTTTACAAACTCCTGGCCTTCATCTGATAGAACCCTTTTTGGTCTTCCATGATCTAGAAATTGAGAAATAAACATCAAGAAAAATTGAAAGACGTCTTCAAATAAAAAAACTTCAAAACAACATTTTCACTTTGTATCTCAAGTGCAGGCTGAAAATGTGTAACGAGCATTTAAAGGAGATACATATGGGTTTCAGAAACAAAAGTCTATAAGACTATCACAATGGAGATTTACATTTTATAAAAAATATTTATAGAAGCAAGAAAAATTATAACACACATTGTTAAATTTCAAATGACATATTTGGCCAATAAAATTGAGAGGACATGTTTTTATTCGTTTTCTTAATACCAGAAAGCCCACTAATTCTACCAAAACATGAGAACAGCCCAGTTATCTGTCTGCAAACACATGAAATAGACAAATGCTTATCTCAGATTGCTTTTCAATCATGAAATGTTAAAGTCAAACCTGATAACTCCATTAGGTCCATTGCAATTTTCGGTTGATAGCATATGGAGAGCATTCAGTGGATCTGGTATGTCGAGTGGTTGACCACCATCTGGAATGGTGCATGGGCAGGAATAAACACCTTGTGACGACCAGTGCGTCCCATGGTTGAGATATCTGTATAATGATATAGAACAGGGGACAAATCAAGTTTAAGGTTATTAAAAAACTTGGAGAGTGTGCTAAAATACAACATTGGCCAATCGATTACATGTGCAGTGCATGGGGAGGAAAAAGCATGTGGCGCACTACTTAAAAAAATTGAAGGCGGCAGGATTAAGTGATTTGTCCAGAAACATCGCCTACCAAGGCAAGATATTGGAGGTATAAGAGCCTGAAACCATGCTAAAATACAGCATTGCCGTAAACATTACTTTTGCAATGCATGGGGCACGTGACGCACTACTTAAACGAGACAAAATACATCGCATTAAATTGAACAGCACGTAGCACACTGCTGCGGGAACGGCCACGTGGTGCTTAGCAAATTAAAGAAACGTGGCAGGATTAAGAGGAACAAAGGATAGCAAATCAAGTTTAACGTTATTAAAAAACCTGGAGAGCGTGCTAAAATACAACATTAAGCAATCGATTACATGTGCAGTGCATGGGGAGGAAGTAGCATGTGGGTCACTACTTTCAAAAATTAAAGGCGGCAGGATTAAGTGTTTTGCCCAGAAACATCGCCTACAAAGGCAAGATATTGGAGGTATAAGAGCTGGAAATCGTGCAAAAATACACCATTGCCGAAAATATTACTTTTGCATTGCATGGGGCACGAGACGCACTACTTACACAACAAAAACTACATCGCATCACCTTGAATAGCACGTAGCACAGTGGTGCGGGAACGACCACGTGGCGCTTGCCAAACTAAAGAAATGCAGCAGGATTAAATGATTTGCCCAGAAACAAAAGTTACGAAGTCAACTTTAACGATATAAAAAAGCAGGAAAGCGTGCTTAAAAATTATATTGTCAAATTGAACAAAAATTTGCATTTACGCGGTATTTAAAGATCGTTCAGATTAATTAATTTAATTAGTCTGAAAAAAATGCTCACCTACGAAGACGTGGATACGAACACTATCAATGGCTGTGACTGCGGAAGAGGAAAAGTTCAAGAAGGTTGGCAGGTTATAAATGCTTTGCAGAAGGATGATTGGTTGAGCATGATGTCACTGGGTGTGAGAGCTGTGATTGGGCATGTTGTAATTGAGCATGCGCAAATAAAATGAAATATGTTAGGGGTACATAGCCAGACGGTGGGACGTATTGTGCACATGAGTAACATTAGCACGCATGCTTTACCACAAACGCGCAAAGTGAAGGCAACTCCTAAGGGGTACATACACAGATGGAGTTAGGACAGGGTTGGATTGGGATTAAAAATCGGCCCGGGCACGATAAAAAAAAGTGGCCCACATTTGCATATTGCCTTTGCAAAACACTGCTTCGGCGAAGTTTAAAAAAAGGGGGGGTTTAAGAAAAATGCACGGATTAGCTTGCACTGGTGAAACACACCTGTATACAAGTGAGGCCGCTATTGGTCATGCTCCCTTCCCCCGCTCAATAAGCATATGTTAATGGGCCAGACCCAGCGAGAGAAAGGGAATGACACCTCTGCTCATTGATAAAAGATAAGTAATTGAGGCTGATCTGCCTCCAGAAAGGCCACTCAGGCACCCTCTGGGCCGCTGGCGGCATCCGAATAATGCAGAAACTGCTAAATCGTCCCAAGGCTGCTCAAAAAAGTAGCCCATATCTGGAAGTGGACAACGGCCCGAGTGCCCGCCTTACCAATCCGTCGCTGAGTTCAGATGTGGATAGAACACCGGGTCCCGCAGGAGGCAGGGAGCCGGCGGGACAGTGGGGTAATTGAAGACCCTCCTACAGTCCCCAACGGTGACGGCCTAAATAAATAAAAGAAAAAGGCCGTCTCCGGGGAATGGGGTCCCCGGGGCCTTGAAGTGGCTTCAGGACGGGGGCTAAGCAGCCCTCCTCCATAAAATAATACTATATAATTATCCATGCCCCGGGGGCTGGGGATCCCAGTGCCCAGAATTGGCCACGGGAGGGGGCCACGCGGCCTCCTTCCCATAAAAAAATTGAATACGGATACTCCGCCTATTGTCATCGTACCATAAGCGCACCCTTCCGATCATGCGCTGAAGGCTAATTGGCTGTCAAGAGGTTGTCAACATTCGAAACTAGAACTGTTGGCAGCCATTTTATGCCCCGGTACAAGGGAGGCTGAAGAAGCGTGTGAAATGTGTGTTTCAAACACGAAAAGGGGGAGGGTAAAATCGCATGGTGCGTGTATGATCCGCCCATTCTAGCAATACTAAAAAAAAAAAGACTTGATTCCCTGGTAAAAATTGGAGTCTGACTAATTGGGCATATTCTGTGTCATCAGCCCACTGGGACAGAATATCAGGACATTTATTTTGGCAAAAACAGCAAGTTGGTTCCTTATATAGATATTGACCGAATGCTTAAACATCATAAATATTATCACTGTGATGATTAATTTCCTTTCACTTTTTTATCATGTTTATTTTCGGTGGTAAAATTTTGGTATTCAGTTGAACATAGAGTGTATTTAATGTATTTAAAGTAGTACTCTACTAGACAACTATGTAAAAAATGCCTCAATTATGAAACTTTATTGATATCACATTGCTGCTGGTCACGATGTAACAAACATCATTACAAAATGGCTGCCAATCTGAGTGAAGAGACGAGTAGTCCTACTTCCATGTTTATGAATTCTGCACTCTATGTATTGTAAACATACAAACGGTTCCTCGACCCGTGACCAAGGTGGGTTTTTTACTTGCTGCATGTTTGAATAAATTTACAAGCTTCAAGGAATTGGGCTCAAGTGGATTTTTTGTGGAAGGACTAAGAATCGCGGTGTATATATATATATATATATATATATTCACTGAAAAAACCATAGGTTATAGACCATATATAGTTAGGAATTAGCATTTACAAAACCTTGAAAATTCACTGAAAAAACCATAGGTTATAGACCATATATAGTTAGGAATTAGCATTTAAAAAACCTTATTTTACTCACACAAAACCATTGAAATTCCATATATAGTTAGTTGCACTAACTATATATCGCGCACCCGCAATCCACTGCTGATCATGTCACATATTACATCATTCATGACATGGTCAGTGACATCACTGATGACATCACTGATGACATCTCAAATGACATCACTGATGACATCACTGATGACAACATCCAGTGACTATGTTTCTGTAAAGTTAAAATATGTCTTACATATTGAAGAATGAGTGGATGTATAAGTGTCTGGATGAAGGATTTAGTAGGTGCATGCCTGACTGTATGAGTGAGTGATTAAATGTGTCTCACTGAGTGCATGGGTTAGTGACTAAACTGTCTTAATTTGTGCATCATTATGTCTGTTGTTCTGTAAACTGCTGCATGTGTTGATCAGTAGCTATATGAGTAACTATATGGGTTATTGATTGGTTGCCCAAGTATTTGTATGGGAGACTGAGTGTGTGTGTGGGTGGCTGGGAGGTGTATGACTCTGTGCATAGATGTGTGAGCAGTTGATTCACTAGATGTATGGGTTCAAAAGTGCATGTGGAAACAGCTGTATGGGCGGTTGACTGTGTGCATGAGTGTATTGGTGAGTGAATGGATATCTCAGTGCTGCATGTCAAAGTAAGTACATATGTAAAACACAGTACATGTGAGAGTTGACATATATAAATAACTGTGCATAAGAGCCAGTGAATGTGTGAGGGGCTGTATGGATCACTGTGAACTTGTATCAGGGATTGTATAATAGAGTAAATATGTGTTAGTATATGTTTGAATAAGTAAGGTGTGTATAACTGTATAGTTGAGGAAATGGAGGTGTGATTGATTCTTTGCATGACTGACTAGGTGTGTGAGTAACTCCATGGATGAGTGACAGTCTGTGAGTGTCTGTTTACACTGAGTGTATCTAAGGTTATATTAGAGTCTGAAGAGGTTCATCGTATTATCACATGAATGATGTCATCAGTGATGTGATCAGTAATGTCAAATGAGATGTCATCAGTGATGTCATTTGAGATGTCATCAATGATGTCATCAGTGATGTCATTTGAGATGTCATCAGTGATGTCATCAGTGATGTCATTTGAGATGTCATCAGTGATGTCATCAGTGATGTCACTGACCATGTCATGAATGATGTAATATGTGACATGATCAGCAGTGGATTGCGGGTGCGCGATATATAGTTAGTGCAACTAACTATATATGGAATTTCAATGGTTTTGTGTGAGTAAAATAAGGTTTTTTAAATGCTAATTCCTAACTATATATGGTCTATAACCTATGGTTTTTTCAGTGAATTTTCAAGGTTTTGTAAATGCTAATTCCTAACTATATATGGTCTATAACCTATGGTTTTTTCAGTGAATTTCATTGGTTTTTTAAAAGCTAATATCTACAGCTGTAAAATGTATTCTTCTTTAAATCCAAAAATATATTTTATATGTTTATTAATAATTTTTTTTAAATATTTTTTTTGTTTCGCTCCCGGTCCGCGAACCGGGAAGCTTCCCGTTAGCTCAATTCGATTCCGCGATCCGGTCCGCGAACCGGTAACAAATCAACATAGTTACGGTATCGCGTTGCCGCGTAATGCGTCTTATGACGTACTGCGTTAGCGCACCCGGAAGTGCCCCGGGGCGCGGACCGAGGCGCGAAACGCAACTCCCCGGAAGCGATCCGCGGCGCGAAAGCGCGACGTATCGCGTTGCCGCGAAATGCGTCTTGTGACGTACTGCGTTAGCGCACCCGGAAGTGTCCCCGGGCGCGGACCGAGGCGCGAAGCGCAGCGAACCGGAAGCTAACCGGGGAGCGTTCCGCAGCGCGTAACATGAAAGTTAGAGTCATGTGACTTGTTAATAAAGCTTTTCATTGGTTCATTTCACTTTTAGTTTCATAATTATGGAAGGCTAGGTCAGGTGACCTAAAAATAACACTTTTCATTGGTTGAGAAGTATTGTTTTTCCCAAATGATGAAAACCCCTCCTTCTTTCCTCACTCTGACTTTCATCATTGTGAGAGGAAGACCTTCATTAGTATATCAGAAATGGCTTCAGTAGTTGCTTCAGCTGGTGGACCCCCACCACCACCTCCACCTCCTCATGGGAAGAGAGGACCACCTCCCCAGGTGATGACCAACACTGAGGAGGAAGAGGAAGAAATGGAGGAAGAGGAGGGAGAAGAACCACAGTTCTTGGAAGAGGTGCCCCGGGTTTCCCATAGGAAAGCCAGTTTCATCTGGCAGTTTTATTCAATCCCTCCAGGGCAAAAGAAAGTGAATGCGAGGTATGTGACCTGCCTCATCTGCAAAGAGAAATTATCAAGAGGGACTGATAAAAAGTATAGCTATGGGAACTATACCATGCATCGGCACATGACCAGGAAGCATCCACTTAATTACAGCCGGGCGGAAATACGGGATATGGAACAAAACCCAACAGCAACTCCTGTGGCCAGGTCAACATCGTCAATATCATTGACACCAGCAGAGGCACGGGAAACTGTGCCAAACATCCAAGAGAATTTTGGGCACATGAAACATACTTGTATGCACTGTGGTGCGTTGATATCATGTGGTAACATGAGTATTAATGCCATCAACCTGGCTTATGACAATCATAATTGCCCTAACCGCCCCCAGTAATTTTTTTTTGCTCCTGTTGAGCCCTTTTCAACGCCTGTTTTTTGTTGTTCCCCCCCCCCAAAAAAAACCAAAAAAAATATAAAATCGTTCAAAAAATACAAAAAAAACAAAAAATGTTCAAAAAATACAAAAAAAATATAAAACAACAAAAATATAAAAAAAAAAGTTCTTTTCAGAACTACCTTCCCTTTCCAAAAAAATTGCTAGAATGTTTAGCACTCTGGCAAGCTCTATTTCTTTTGGTTCGCTTCCGGTTTAGCTTCCCGGTACGCGTACCGGGAGCTAACCAAAAAAAAAACTTTTTAAAAAAAAAGAGTAAGTATAAGGAAAGTAAACAGAGAGTGATGTTTCAAGAAAGACAGCTATAGGGAGTAAAGAAGAGATACTATTTAATAGATCTATTTACCAAAGAACAGACAGAAGATGGTATAATTGTGAAAAACAAAATAGATAACGAAGTGAAAGAAAAACAAGCATTGGCATAGCCAATAGGTATCGACTTTTGGACCTTCTAAGTCTTTAGTTATGCAGCATAATATCCTTGGTGCAGCAACATCAACTGTTGCATGGCTAAACACGTATAAGGTCCCAAAGGCGAGACCTATTGTCTATGCCAATGCTTGTTTCTTAAGTAGAATTGCAATACGTATGGCTCTTCCATGTAAAAAAATCTTATCTTGTGCTCTAAAGATTGCTAAAGTCTCGACAGAGAACAGGCTAGATTGTAAGTAGGGTAAATTGCGCTTGGTGATCTGTTTGAGGGAGCGTCTGCTTTGCCTGGTGTCTTTGGAGAGCAATTTTGATTGTTATACTGGACAATATAGCCCTAATGTAAATAACATAGGGGCATATTATCAACATAGGCAATAAAAGTTTTGCAGCTTTTATAGGCAGAAATGTGTCGCTAAAGCTGCTTTTGCGGCAGAAAACTGCCGCTAAAGCCGCTTTTGCACCAGTTTTCTGCCAATAAAAAGAGCAATAATTTTATTGGCTGCATTCATAATATGCCCCTTAGTGTGCTTCAACTACACAGAGAAAGCATTATGAACAAATAGTGATACAGTGATCAGTCAAAGACACTAAGAGTAATAGAGACGGAGTGAGTGAACAAGAGTGAGGAACTATGAAAAGAGAGGGACTGAGAAAAAAAGTGGAAGGAGTTGAGTAAGTAGGTAATAGAGAAAGGAATGAGGGAAGTAGCAAAGGCAGGAAACTGAGGATTAAAGAAATGAAGCAGTGGAACTAATAGTAGTTCAATGTGATAGAAATGTAACGAAAAGAGTACAAAATACTTACCTTATAATTGTCGTTAAATTCCTCACTTTTTATTTTTATACTTTCAATCTGTGAAAGAGAGAACAAACATTTGAAAAATATAAAAACATGTATTGAAAAATTACAAAAGACAAGGGCAAAGATTGAAGGACAAACAGTTTTTCAATAACTTTGACACTTACAGAAGCTACACAGTCCTAAAGATATACATTTTAAAGTAACACTATCTTGATGCAGATGAAGTGAGGCCTATCTTAAAACATGGTGCATCTTTTGCATTGCTGTTGTCTCAGAAAAGTGTCGCAAGACACTAAAATTTAAAATAATTGCTTCAGGATGCCAATAAGATGTCTACTATCCAGAGTTTTGTTTCAGGTGAGGCCTACTCAGGGTTGCAGATGAAATTTCGAGTTGTTGAAGAGAATAGAAGACATAATACATGTGAAGGTCTACCAATGAAGTGAGTCATGTCCACTGCAATCTTCAACAAAGTCCAAACCTCCTATGTTTCCCTGGACAGACCTAAACTTGATCTGCACAATGTGATTCGTAATGATAGGAAACACAGGTGATGTAATTGAAATACATGCAATTTATTTTGCTCATTTCACAATCACATCACTTGTGTTTCCTTTGCTTAGGTATCTCATTGTGCAGATGTAGTCTAGCATATCAAAGAATACGCAGAAGTGCAGCACTGCATGCAACAACTTTGACACTTACAGAAGCCTCACCTTCTCCATGCCTTCTACACAGTTCTACATATACATCATAAATGGAAACATTACAGAATTAATTATACATGTTAAATGGTTTATTTTTGCTGTTCTCAGAATGTATCAAAATTCACTAAAAACAGTGACTTGAAGGTATTCATCATGTAACAGCGGGGAAAAAAAAACACAATCAAAATGATTGTGTTTAAAAAACCCATACAATATCAGAAATCTAAAATCAGAACTCCTTAAAGTTAACTTACTTTCCATGACGTCCAAGGATGTCCTATGAATAGCTTATACTCTTTTGTGCTGTTATTACTTTCAGCCCACCAGTTTCTGAAAGAAAATCTCCATCGTTTTTAAAAACATGTTACATACAATAAATGACTTCTTGCTCTCTACCACAAGATTCCACAAGGCCAAATTTTGTCAGAGCCATGTATAACTCTTGGATTTCTTGTTAGCCAATCCCATCATTTGGCATTCCCGCAACTTTCAGAATTAAAATGTTGAAGATCATTTTCACAATCCTGGAATAGTAATATCTTCCCCTTCTTGCTCAGTCATGTTCTACATTTCGTATGACACTGATACTGCTTAATATGAAGCAGACTTACACTACCTCTATGAGTACTACAATTATTTAATTCTCTACATCACTTTTAATCACAAAGTAATGTAAAACAGTAGACAGCATTGCAGACTTACATTCCCTCTACTCCATGTTTTGATTGGCTGCTTTAATTAGCTTATGAAAAGAAACAGTTTTTCTGAACTCATTTAAACTGCACATACATGTCCATGATGTCCAATCCTATGATTAGAAGTTATGTCTCTGAACTACACTTATCCTCAAGGCCAAATTGTGTAGGAGCCATTAGAACTTCTTGAAATTCCACAGATCATATCCCGAGATTATTTTCCTAAAATTTTGGTTTTAAAAACACCAGGTAAGAGTTTTTAAGGTCATACGGCAATTTTTTTTTGAAAATTACAACAGAATCATTACAGAATGACCAGCCATTTCTAGACTTTAAATAAGCTGTGTAATGTCCTGATGATATTGAAGGGCCGTCATGATATATAATTGCTGTAGTTACAAAAGTCCTTCCTGATATTGACAACTGCGAAGCTACAAATTTTTTTATTAAAGTTGTCAATTTTGTTCCATCAGGCCTACATCGTTGGAACATTAAAATGATGTACTGGCCATATGTTCGTATAAATAATGTGGACATCATTTCAGATTTACATTGGCTACACTCCATGTTGTGATTAGCAGCTTTTACTAGCTTATTAAAGGAGACTGATTTACTGTCTGGCAAAGTTAAATATACAAATCTTTCTGAGTCTACACTAGTAGTACTTGATACCATACAGTTCTCGCAGTCATGCTGCCATTGATAAGAAAGCCCAAACAGCTGATCTACATCTACACCTTCAGCATGTAATACATGAAGCATATACATTAAAAACTCCTGACAATCTTGCTGAATATTTTGAGAGAATTGTGTTTGGCCTGAACATCTATCTAACAGATTTCTAATTTCAGACACACTTTCTATGTTTCTTCTATCAGTGGTACATTTCTCTAACACAGAATTTAACAAACTGCAAAATCTTTGATCAGAATTGACCACAATCTCTTCTTTTACATTTTTTAGAGAAAACAAAACATTAATTACTACATTAGCATAGCAGTTGACACCAGAACTGTTTTCAAACTGAAAACCAACAACATCTTCAACAGAATCCTCTTTGTTTCTGCTTGTAATTTTAGGTTCATTCACTTTTTGTCTTTTTGCTACAACCTGCCCAGTATTGTTCTCATTTCTTCGTTTCCGGCCTACCAGACGTTTCTCAAACAAAGGAAACTGAGGCAAATGTGGCGCATACTCTCTTCTTAACCTATTGTATTCCTTAACACAATCTAGATCTGCACAAATGTTTCTGACATCACAGTCAATCAAGTACAATCCCGATAAAGTTCTAACTCGTGACAATGCCACATATGCCATACCCTCCTTGAACACAGAACTGCCAATATTCACCAATGCAGTGTCTACACTTAAACCTTGCGATTTATGAATTGTCACCGCATATGCCAAGCAAACAGGGAACTGCTTACGGCGAACATATAAGTCTTTTACAAGCAAAAATCTAGCAGAACAACGAGCAATTAGCTGTACTTCCTCAATGCCATCAAATTTAATTTTTAAAAATTCAATTCCATCTCTATTTCTGTATTTCACAAAATCAACAACATTACCCATTGATCCATTTACCAGACCTCTTTCAACATGTAAATTCCTTCTTAAAATTATACGGCAGTTCAAGCACACATTCAGAGTCTTTTCAAAACCTGCAGTTTTAGATATACTCTTCTCTAATGAATCCAATTTTGTTTTCAGATTCTCAGACAAAATAATTGTTGATCCCATATGCTCTACTCTATCAATAGCTTCCACTTTCACAATCTCTTGCTTTTCTAAATGCAACATTTTGTTGTTAAATTTTGCACATTCTGCAAGAGTTGGCATCAAACATATTCCAGATTTCTTATCAGTAATTTTCTGAAAAATATTCTCAGGCACAACATCTTGTTCTGGATATAAATTTGACAGTAATCGTGCATGTAAAGCTTCTTTCCCATGCTCGGTCACTTTTCCAATTCTAACATCTTGTAGAATAGTCTTGTAAACTTCATCCTTTGCCTGACGCATATTTTCATGCAGTTCAGCATAATTGAAGTTTAACCATATATTGACGTTGCCAATGCTGCCTAGGCACTTCCTGGTATCTTCATGCGTGAGCATTTTGAACACAGGTTGCCCTTTCACTGGTGTCAGCTGCAGAAGATCTCCAAAAACAATGATGTGTTTGCCACCGAATAACACATCATACTCTGTTTTGAGAACTTCTTGCATCCTCAAATGCACAAAGGCAAGCATGACATTGGAAACCATGCTTACTTCGTCAATGATAAGAAGTTTCATTTTCCTCAAGATTCTTGAAACTTCAAAACAAGCATCTCCAGATAGCTTGTGATATTCTAATTTGTTGTCATGCTCCACTGGCAGCATCAGTAAACGATGTAAAGTAATCCCTTTAATATTATGTGCTGCCAGTCCAGTTGGAGCAGTGACAACACAAGACAGTGATGACTCTGTCCTTTCCTGCAAATAGCATGAAATTGCTTTAATGAGGAAACTTTTTCCAGTTCCCGCTTCTCCACTCACGTACAGTCGGACAGGCTTCAACGACGTACATGAGCACTCTTTCTTATCATGACTTAATCCATGATCAATTTGCATGGTAACTTCGTCATATATTTTCCTCTGCTCAACGTTGAGTTGCCTTTCCAACTCTTCTAAGTTAACCGCATCCTCTTGAGCATGTGCCATGGCTCTTTCCACCTCATTCATAGCAGTGGCAGCTTCATTTTCAATAAGAGGTCCTCCTAGTGGATCCTGACTCAATGAAGCAGAACTCTGACTGTCCTGAGAACTGTCTCTGGCAATCTCGGCTGCAATCGTTGCTTCCTGCTCAATTTCCGCATTCAACATTTCTACATATTTGGGAAAAGCAGGACATTCTATGGTCTCCTTGGCGGCATTGAAAGAGTCTTCGTAACAGAGGAAATCTCCAAGCAGTTCCTCTTCTGCACGCCAAGGCTTGAAAAGTTGCAAAAGTGCTAAATAGAAAAACTCCTTTTTTTCAGGAGATTCGCCACTCAATTTTCGATGGTTTATCAAGTGGCATTTTCTTTGCTTGACCAGACATCCCTCACTTCTATTACAGCATACACTCCTTTCTCAGTATCTTCTTTGATGTTCCTCTTGAACATGTAATTTTGCAGAACCTCATACAGACAAACATTCTCTAGGTGACTGCTTCGATTTGGATAATATGTATCCAACATGTTTGTCTTCAAAATGTCGGTACTGTTTGGCTCCTTTTCCGCCAAATACTCAATTTCCCGCACAGGTTTGAGAACTCGATTACGCGTTGCAGCAAGACCAAGACTCGCCCAAACGATACTCCTGGACTTGGCATAGAGACTTGCTGAAGACAACCGGTCAGAACATTCGTACGCTCCGATTTCTCGATGCGACAACATCTTCAGACTGAAACTGTACAACTTCTTGCTGAGGCTCTTTTCATGGGAAATGTCCTCCCACATATCCTTCAATTCTGTCTTCTCTTTTTTGGTGATATACGACGTCACATACCGAGCCACAGCCATACAGTTATCAGCCACAAACTGTATATCCATGTTAGCATTCCACATGGACAAAATCACCGGGTTGTAGTCGTTGATATACTTGGACTCTTCGTTCCTCTTCAAATTGTAAGTGTTTTTAGGTGATTTCTTCATCACATTATGTCGCAGCGAAGACATCAAACTGTTTACTCTTCCTTTAGAAATCACCGGTCGTGGGAAGCCGAAACGACATTTGGTGTAGAACTTGTCTTTGTTTCGGAATTTACGACGGCAGTACTTTCCACATCGATGGCTTTGGAAACGCAGAACTTTTTCTCTTAGGCTTTTCTTCTCCTTTGCGTTTGGAACAGCACACGTAGAATACTGTTGGATGAAACTCATCACTGAGTCTTCTGGATCCGTTCCAAATTTAGGTGCATCCTTGATCCACAGCAACATATGTATATGAGGAGCTCCTCTTGCTTGGTACTCCTTTCTCCAGAAGAAATCCAACACCTCTCCAAGAGGTGGATTCTTCTTATTCATGATGAAAGACATCATAGCTTCAAATCTATGATTGAAGTACCTACATACATTGACTGGATCCAAAGAGCACAGTTCTCCGGGTGTCTTGAATTCGATGTTTTCTACGTTAGCATTTGCCTCTCGTAGAAATTGAAGTAAGTCTTCCCAGCCATACTCGGCACAACTCAGAGTGAGGAACCATGTGGGAGTACCTAAGTTCCTCAGCATACATTTTAAATCACCATGACGACGGTACCAGTACTCATTAGTACCACGCTGACACGCCATGAGATTAATCAGGTGAGATTCCAAAATACTATCTTGGACATTCACTTTATCCATAAAATCACTTGCCGAGATGTTTTGCATGTGTATACCACTTTTCAAGATGTGGTTCACTGCATATGACAGTCCAGACAGATCGCTTTCAAACAGGAGATGAAACAAATAAGGAATGCATTGTCGAAACCTAGCATCTCCTGCATACAATCGCAAAGTCCGGTATTCAGAAGCAGGAATTTGATGAGGTCGCTCATCATATCTTCCTCCCTGACCTGTTGGAAAAAGCTGTGGGAAACACCGAGCTTCCAAACTTTCCTCCCAAACACTAATGGGACTCCCTTTGGCTTGTTTCATTTGAAACAACTCAATAGCATTCCCCATGACTTCCTTTGAATGCAAAGGATGAACACTATAATGTTCATATATTTCCTCACTAGTAGAGGGTTCTACTTTCTCAATTTGACCAGCACACAAATCGCTATCCTCTTCCTCACTTACTTCCTCTTCTGCAACATATACATTCTTATAGTATTTATTATTTTTTTTCAAATACAATGTTGCCTTTTTAACTTTCCTAACATCTACTAAATCTTGCCATATTTTCTTATTCTTTGTCGGAACCCCATTAACTAAGATAACCAGAGGTTCCTCTTCCACTTTTTCTACTCCAATTGTGTTAATGTTTTTCTTCAAATCTAGAGGCAAATAAACAACTCTTCCCTTTAATCCTCTCTGTAAATCTGATGGAGGCAATTTCCCTGTCTTTGGCTCCATTCTTACAATAGCCTGAAAGGGATGGATACTTTGAATCAAAATAGATTCATAAGTATTTAAATCCTTCAATTCAGAAGGAATCTCAACCAATTCCAGATTATTATGAACTGCTCTAGCAGGCATCTGGTTTTGTTTTAATTTGTTACAACAATAAGTACACACACGTTGATCCAATCCCAAATCAAAACAATTTTCTACCATCAAGTATGTTGCAAAATCCTTCCATTCACTATTATTTTCCCTTTCACTTTATTGCATATAAATCCACTAACTTAGTCTGATTCTTATAATAAGTGCGTCTACAACACACACAAGTGAAATTAGGCCTCTCACTTGATTTCATGTCAAACGTCGCAATTTCCCTCTGGAAATTATCTGTACTGGAAACCTGTACACTATCTTCCAAATGACCCTCTACTTCTTGCTCAATTTCAACATTCTCCTCTTTACTTCCAAAGTAACAAAACTCAATTTCTTCACATATATTCTTCACATCTATTTCAGAACCATGCAAAAGAGCAGCGCATAATTGTTTCAGCATAATTGCTGGACTCTTAGCATAATACAACAGTCTAACTAACTTCCTCACTTTGTTATGATGCACTGCTAGCATCCTGAAATGATGAAAAACACTCTGGCATACTCTCCTGGAAAGACAAGCCAGTGAATGACCATGCAAACCTGTCACTTCTCTCACTCTGCAAGGATCTAATTCTTGCAACAACCTCATTTTCTGCTTCAAACTTTTCTTGTTAAATGACCGTACAAAATCACAAAGCAAATTGATGGAATCCTGTCGCACACTGCAAATACTACTACACTTCCAGGTGTACACAGGACCCTTAGCACGTCTTCCTAAAACCTCATTACCTAACAACTCTTCTGCCTCTGTTGTCACAAGTTTTTCTTTTTCAACTGGACAACCATCTTTCACTTCATAAGCACGACCACTGATGTCAACTGCATGCACCAAATCATTATCCTGGAAATAACTCTCTTCATTAAAAAATGCCTCACAGCTTGAACTATGTATCCATTCTCCAGAAAAAACTTCACAAAAATTACTACGATTAACTATTCTCTTCCATCTACTATTTCTTTTGAAATCAAAAATTGCCTTGTTTAGCTTCCTAATTCTATTGATTATCAAAATAAATAACTTACGTTTAATTTCAAAAGCCTGATCAATAACTTTCTCAACTTTTTTTTTTCTCCTATAAAAAACTAATTTCTGTTGACCTTTCTTAATATTTTTTAACAAATTGCCAATTATCCTGTTACGGAACATTCGTTTACGAATCTCCGTAAACTGTTGTTTCCTTCTACTATCATGCACAGATTTATCTCTTGCTCTAGCAGTAACATTTTCATTTGTCCTTTTCTTTCCATTTGATTTACTTGTGTTGTTATGGATTGAAACATTTTCTGTACTAATATTTTTTTTATTAGAAATATTTCTTATGAAATATTTAGAGCTCTTACCCGGTGCTTTCTTCATCGCTTGAGAAATCTTTTTGTTAGAGGACTGCTGCATTTTTTTTTTCTCCTGCTGTCTTTGACGTTTTGCAGCCTTCATCTCTCTTATTTTTGTAGGCATAGTTGAATCTGAGGAAAAATATAATAAAAATGTTATTAAACATTATTATCAAACAGTAAATCAGTAATAGTGATCAAAAACATAACACACTACTTGACATTTTAAATAGAAGATTTTTTAGTCCTTGCAAATTTACAATACAGAAATAGCAGAAAAGAAATGAGATTTATATTTATGTTACCTATGCTATTTTATATGTGAATCTGATCTAATTTTATGAGCATATTTTAATATTTTATTGAAGACACTACACATAACCTGTTTTTGAAGGTGTCTTTATTTTTAAATTAAACGGTTTACCTTTTTACTTTTTATTGATTATAAATTTTAAAAATAAATGTTTATAATTCCAAAGGCTCAAGCAGGTCAGCTTCCCATCCTATATCATATAATTCGGACAAATCTGCATCCTCATCACGCTCTTCTTCATCCTCAGGATTTAAATCATCCAATGGATCAACATCCACTGATGTTTCAATTACAAGTTCAATGATGAGGTCAAAATCAACTGATTGCAGATTGTCGCTCATGTTGAGGTTGTCTTTATCTTTAAAGAAAGACAACAACAATGAGATGTTGCAGAGTAAGAGACAAATCTCACAGATTATAATAGTAAAATTATTTAACAAGAGTAACATTTTGCAGCTATTATTTAGCCATGTCCAGCGATGCTGAGCAGGTGAAGCCTATGTCTAATTTTTCACTGAACAGGACTCATCTGTTCTTAACCTTGGATAAGCCTCAACGACTCTGTGTCCCCTGCACATACTCAAATGTTAAAGTGCAGATTTATATTAAATGGCACATCCCCAGGCATGCACCAGTTAATGTGCACCACTGCTTTACCACCCATGGTGTGCCGCATTTACAATCAGATAGGAGAAAGCTGCTTCAAAACCCTGCGCCTGCTTGAAGCTGGCATAGGTCTTGACGCAGCATTGTATAGATGGGGCACCCCTGATCCTTGCTGGAGCTGCATCGCACTTACGATACAACTCCAGCAATGTGCCACCTTTACAGCACAGATGCGTCACGCATCTGTGCCTTTTTTGCCCCATGCTGCGCCGCATTGTAAATGCAGCACACCATGGGTGGCGGAACAGTGGCGCAGGATGACTGTCACATCCCTGGGGATGCGCCACTCATCATAAATCTATCCCTAAGCTTCTTATCTTGTTACAGATGAACTGCCATATGTATCATCAAAATATTTTACATATTATAAATAGCAAATTTTAAGGAATAAATAGCGATTCTTTACTATTCCTAATTTGCAATGAGCAAATTGCTAATTGCAAATTACCCATTCATTTCCATAGGCTAGGAGGCTCATAGGAATTAATGTTGCAAGTTGTGATTAGCAATTAGCTCATCACAAAATAGGATTTTTTTCAAGCGTGCAGGGGTATCTCAAGAACACCCTGCTGCACCCCTGAAAAAGAAATTTGGGAGCACATGTTACATCTACATGCCCTAATGGCATGTATGGGCGTTATATGGGACCTTTTTTTTTTTTAAAAAAAAAATGCTTTTTGAAAAGAATTCGCAAATTACCACAAACTAGAAGTTGGTGGTAGTTTCCAAATCCTTAATATCATTTTTTACATATTTTTTTTGATACATTGCATTTAAGGAATCACAAATTTTGAATTATTGACATTTTAAGTAATTTCCACATGTGCACTGTTTTCTAAATATAATTTGAAAATCGTTTTTGGGGAAAAGTAATGGTTTGCAAATTTATGACAAGGACATAATGGTGTATGCTTCTCTATAAGGCATTTCAGTATCTCTAATGTCATTTTTCCCATATTACATTATAAGACCTTTCCCCATGAAGCACATTCCTTGTAAATATGCTCCCACCAGTGCATTGCAAATTTAGATTTTGACTGTTTCAGACACATAGCCATGTTGAAAGTGACCCAAAAAAATTGCAAACGTTTTAAAAAAAAAAACATTCATGTGTCTTAATGACATTTTAAGTCATTTCCCCATGGACAATGTTTTCTAAGTGGCACAAAAGAGGTATACACATATCATAAATCTGTCCCTAGCATTATAAATGATTAAATCAGGATGACAATAAGATGTGGCCTATCCAGAGGTTTGTTTAAGGTGAGGCCTACTCAGGATTGCAGATTAAAGTTATGCTTGATGAAGAATACAGAGGAGATAATTTATTGTAAAGGCCTACCAATGAAGTAAGTGATTTCTACTTCATTGCACCAGTCATCATAAATGTATCCATAAGCTTCTTATCTTGTTAGACATCAACCGCCATATGTATCATATAACTATTTTGCATTTCCAAAAAAGCGAATTTTAAGGAATAAATAGCGATTCTTTACCATTCCAAATTTGTTTGAGAAAATTGCTAATTGCAAATTACCCATTCATTTCCATGGGCTAGGAGGCTCATATAAATGAAGGTGCAATTTGCGATTAACAATTTGCTCATCACAAATTAGGAATTTATTCCAAAAGTGCAGGGGTGTCTCAAGAACACCCTGCTGCAACCCTGAAAAAGAAATTTGGGGGCATATGGCGAACATAAATTTTAACAACATTCCTTTACCTCAAAAACGATTTTCAAATCATAACTTCAAAACACTACACATGGGAAAATTACTTAAATTGTCCTTAAGACACATAAAAGCGTTTTTTGATTGGCTTTCCTGCATGGTAGGGTCACTTTTAACATGGCTATGTAACATAAACATTCAAAATCAAAATTTTCAATGTACAGGTGGGAGCATATTTACAAGCAATTTGCGCCACAAAGAAAGGTCTGACATTAAAATGGGAAAAATAACATCAGGGACAGTCAATTGCCTTATAAAGAACCATACACCATTATGTCCTTCTCATGAATTTAAAAACAATTCCTTTTTCCCAAAAACGATTTTCAGATCATAATTTCAAAAAACTGCACATGAGAAAATGACTTAAAATGTCATTGAAACACATGAAAGCGTTTTTTTATTGGCTTTCCTGCATGGTTGGTTCACTTTTATCATGGCTATGTAACACAAACATTGATAATTAAAATTTTCATGCACATGTAAGAGCATATTTACAAGCAATTTGCGCCACAGAGAAAGGTCTTACACTAAAATGAGAAAAATAACATCAAGGACAGTCAATTGCCTTATAAATAACCATACACCATTATATCCTTGTCATGAATTTAAAAACAATTCCTTTTCCACAAAAACGATTTTCAAATCATAATTTCTAAACACTGCACATCAGAAAATGACTTAAAATGTCATTAAAACACATGAAATCATTTTTTGATTGGCTTTCCAGCATGGTTGCGTCACTTTTAACATGGCTATATAACAAAAACATTCAAAATCTAAATTTTCCATGCACATGTGAGAGCATATTTACAAGCAATTTGCGCCACATAAATCATAATTTTCTCCTTAAAGCACACTATTCTCTATCTAAAGTAAAGAAATATTTTCTCACCTTAGCAAATACTTTGAGTTTGAAAACAGTCTCAGAAACACACCAATTTGTCTTCAGCAGAGCAAAAGGTATGCACTCCAGAGTCTGCAGCTATCAAAAGCACAGAAATGGTGTAATTCTTCACACATATTTCTCATGTCACCCAATCAAAACTCTTCCCTCACTTTTTTTCAAATGAAAACCCTTCCCCCTCTGCCCTTTCTGCCTATTTTCCATAGCAACCACCTCTTGGAGAAACTCTGGTGTTTGCAAATTCACACAACAATGTTGCAATTGAACTCTGAACTCTCAGTGCACCTGCATATCCAGTGCTTTCTTTCATTTAATGATTTTTTATTGACCACTCAAAATACATCTTTCAAAGAACACATCTCTACACCCTAACTTTCTGTTTTCATCAATCAAAATCCACCAATCACTGTTACTACTTCATGAACACAGAAACTCCACAGTTTTTTTCATTTCAAACTCACATTTTTTCAACTGCCATTTCATTGCCACACTTCATCTGACTGCAGGAGAACCTTCTCTCACCATGTTTTCTGTCTGGATTGTTGGTCATAGTTATATTCACTGGGCTCAAAGGTACGTTGAAAGCAGGAATTTACCTAACCTCAATTTACAAGATGTGGAAATTAAGTGGTTTGGCCACAGAGGATTAAAATGTCACCAATTGATACCATTGGTGAAAACCTTTATGCATTTGCCCAAACCTGACCTGTTAATTGTGCACTGTGGAGGTAATGACTTGGGCACTTTGACTGGTGTAGGTCTGGAAATGCTTTTAAAGGACACCTTTGAGCAATTGATGGCACTTTTTCCTCAGACTGCCTTGGTATATTCAAATATATGCCAAAGACAGAAATGGAGGTGGTCAAACCAATTTTGTCCACAAATTGAGAAGTCGAGGAAGCATGTAAACAAATCTGTTTCAGCTTACATGAGAGACCATGGAATGGGCTCCCTGTACAACAATAACTTGCGTTACTACATGCAAGATATCTACAGAGGAGATGGAGTTCACTTCTCAGATGAGGGCAACAGAGTTTTCACTCTGAATTTAAAAATGTGCATTGGTACCTACTTATAAGTACCAAAATGTACCATAAACCCAAAAGCTCTTCTCAGAGCTACCCTACATCTAATCACTCACAATTATTATTTTACTCTAACTTTTTTTACTAATTTTCAACAAAGTACGCTCCCTGGGGCGCTACCCGGTACGCGTCCTGGGAGCTAACCTCGCGAAATTTAAAAAAAAAATGTTTTTTTTTCGCACATATGGGCCTCCTCAGCCACCCTCACAAAACCTAGGGGGTCAAGATAAGTCTACCATGCCCCCTTCTACCTATTCTGAACATTATTTGCCCTCCATCTTGTATCATAATTCGACCGAAACACAAAATGGTGGACTCCCGTTACGCTTAAGGTTCGCGTACCAGGGCGCTCACCGGTTCGCGTACCGGGTCGCTTCCTGGGAAGCGCACCATCAAAAAAGGTGGGAAAGTAGTTCACAGAAAAGCCACTGGAGACAATTTCACCAAATATAGATTAGCTCATACTACATACCAATCCCTACCATTTTCACAAATTTGATTGGAATTCCATTTAGCCATTTAGCCTATAGAACTCACTAAATACCGTGAGGTAAATTACTTCACAAAACACATCTGAAGTGTTGGAATTGACAACCAATTAAAATGTTACTTTCATTTTCTACTTTTTTTACCTGACATTTGATTGGTTATGTACCCGAATATATATAAAGGAAGAGAAGGAAACACAGCCATTTTGACTACTACTTCCTGGTGTACATTTCTATTAGAATTTTCATTAATAACTTCAACTTCTTTTTAAAGGTAAGTTGTTATTTTTAAAACTGAAGTATATTGAGCACTTTAAGTTAATATGGCAAACTTTTTCTGTTAGTTATATACTATCCCTCTGTAGTACTTATAAATTTAGATACACTTTTTTATATTCCTACTTCCACTCTGATACTATACACTGCCCAAAGATAAATTCTCTGTTAAAAACTGCCTATCTAAAATTAATCCCAACAGTGCCCTACCTCTACTAATATATATTTTTTTTATGCAAATTTCAGGAAAAATGGAAAGTGAACAAAACATTTCATTTGAAATTGTCCTTCCAGAGTCCAACACAGAAATCATTGATCCAAATGAGATTGAATTTATGGATGAATCTTGGGACCAAGAACTACTGCAATGTGTACAAGCAGTAGATAACCTCCTTGCAAATGAGGACATTTTACAACCTCAGAGACTACAATCTATATTCCATGATTATGAAGTTTCTGACAATGAAATGTTAGAAAGTTTAATAAATTATGAAACACAATAAAAAAAACTTTAAAAAAAAAAAAAAAAAAAATCAACAAAACCAACAATCAATTAACATACAGCATTTGAAAAGTCTATCATTCATTTTTCATTGTGATACGCTCCCCAGAACGCTTCCCGGTTCGCGTACCGGGCGCTAACCACGAAAAAAAATAAAAAAATTTTTTTTTTTTTTTGCTTAGCGGGGCCCCTTTAAAGCCTCCACATCAAACCTAGGGGGTCAGGGAGGAGCTAGTATGCCCCCTTATGGTTATTTCCCCCTTTGTTTTGGCCTCCTCTTGTCTCTCAATCCTACCGAGAGACAAGATGGCGGCCGCTCCGGACTGTTTAGAATGTTGACAGACACCGGAGAGCCAATCAGCTTAGCTACGCGAAGTTCCGGTACGCTTAAGGTCCGCGGACCGGAGCGCTGCCCAGAGCGCGCTTACAGATATATATCTTTTTTTAAACATTAATTTCTCAAAATCCACTGGAGCACATATATTGAGACCTACAAAAGGCACATCGGGCTACCAGTCCCTACAATTTTGCCAAGTTTCGTGCAAATCCATTCAGCCGTTCGGGCTAAAAGTGAGGCTAACCGCCCTATGGAAAACTCAATGTTAAAAACACGTTTTGGGACCCCCCTTTTTTCTCGACCCCCCCTGGATGAACCCCCCCAAATTTCCAGGGGCTGCTCAGAAACAAAATGTGCCATTTTCCTGAAAATTTCAGCCAATTCCGTCCACAAACGCCAAAGTTATTAGACATAGAATTTTCAAAAAACCCATAGAGAAAAAATCCTAACTATATATACCTACTGGCGACCGCCAGTAGGTAATATATATATATATATATATATATATATATATATATATATATATATATATATATATATATATATAGTCAGATTTAAATATTTGAAGAAAGCAGGTACATAAATGTGTGTAGCATCTGTTTTAGGGCCTTATTATGACTTTGGCGATGTGGCCACGCTGTCACACCACCAAAGCCATATTGAGTCCACCTGCCGGATTCAGACTGGAATCCATGACGGGTGGTTCTGTGGAGGCTGGCCCGCAGTGGTGCAATGCTAAGGCTCATTCGTGAGCGTTAGCAAGTCACCGTAATGGAACACCATTGCATGCTCCTGCAGGGCATAGACAGTCAAGTCCATGCTTTGCAGGAATTGGGGTGCATGCATACAGGTGGGCACACCATGTGCCCCCCTGCTTGCATCCCCTGGCGCAGAGACAACAAGGGGCCCTATAGGGCCCCCTTTGTTACCTCACTGCCACACTTTTCATGGTGGGCTCACCGCCATGAAAACTGTGGCAGTGAGGAAACTCCTAATATGCTTGGCGGTGCCGCAGTGACACCACCAGCATATTAGGGGCCTCAGACCACAGCAAGACTGCCAGGAATAGCAGATCCCTGGTGGCAGGAGCAGTACCATGGTGATTGGGGCCTACCTACTTGTAATAGGGTGGCTGGTCCATCGGACCGCCGTACTCATAATAAGGCCTTTAAAAATTTGCAAACGTGCATGTGTTTGTGCACGTTTGAAGATATATAGCTTTTCTAGATGGCCACACATGTTTTAATATGTGACCCAATGTATGTCCCCTTCCCCTCTTAAAATTCACCTCTAGCGATGCCACTGACAAAAAAGGAATTTGGTACAGGAAGACACATGACTTTTCATTTTTAAAACTGCATTAGAGATTTCCTGCTGACCTAGCCCAACAAGATACCATTGCTTGAGTTAACAATGTGTGGACCCATATCAAAAATATTGCTAGTATCTCTGCACTAGTTTCCGAGCATCAGGAGTTGCTTTTACCAGGACAAGAAATAAACAGGAACTGGAATTACTGAGCCAAACACCATGGGCTTTTCCCAGCTTTGGTGTTTTTTCATCACATATTTTTCACCTGCCCTGAACAGGCTAAACTGTCTGTGGAAATTGGTTTTGACAAGTGTGTTTCTGCTCTGGGCATTGGTAATCCTGGTTGCAGGAACTCCATTCTACTCCGAATCACCCAGATCGGTATCCCTTCCAGGTATACCATGCCAGATGACTCCTAATGAAGGACATAGAGTTTCCAGACAGTAGAATCAGGAACGATACATGTCTGTTTGTGGTTTGCTTGGAAGAGTGTTGGTTCCTGGGACACTCCAAGAAAGAACAGAGGGACAGATTTACAAGGATGCAGGCAACGCAGCACAGCACACAAAGTTGCTGCGCAGTGTGACAAGGAGAAAGTAGGAGAGCTCCATATCTACCGAGATATGGCGCTCTTCTCCTCTCTTTTTAGTTCCGGCACACAATCAGGCACTCATGCTCCAAGTACACTCCTTTGCACCATAGTACAAGGGGTGTCTTTGCACCTGTGCTATACTTAAAAGAGGCTGTCAGAGGCATCCCTTGGTAGGGCGAAAGGTGTGCCCCAGGGACACCCCTCCAGTTATTTTCCTGCTAGCTGATGCAATCACTCACTGAACCTGCCTCTCTCCTTTTGAAATACAAGTGAGTTGCTGGTTGCACAGTATAAGGGGGTCCTGAGGCACAGGGAACAGAACATTCAAGGGCAGATTTATTATTATTTCAAACAACATGGAGCAGAAAGAGAACTTGCTAAGCTGCACTGTGTTGCATGAAATGGAGTTGCAAAAATGCCTTATATTTGGAAAGATATAGAGTATTTCTGCTCTCTCGTTGCACTGACACACTGTGTGCAGCCTAGCACCAATGCAAGCACCCTTGCACAATAGGGTCACCTTTATGCACAAAAATTAGGAGCATATTTCTCCTTCCATGTGTACAGCAGAATGCAACACATATGAAAAGGGGAAGCAACGAGGAAAAATAAAGATAGTAAAGATATGTCTTGTAGGTACATCATATTACAAGTCTTAATAAATCTGAGTTTGCATCAAAATGCATGTGTGGATGTATGGGAACGCCCATGCTTCATCCATGTAACACCTACTCGATTCAAAGTAATGGAAGGCAACGCTATTCACTTTGCATTAAATTGTATTTACTATATCACACAAAGTGACTTTGTATGGCTTACTGAACGACAAAAATGAGTTTGCGTCAGGGCTGCATCACAAAAGTGACATCACTCCAATGCGAAATCATGGTAAATCTGGGCCCCATTGTGTAAAAGAAAACAGACACTTGGGATAGCACAGAGAAGTCTAAGTCTAACTCATGTTTAATGCAAAAATAGCCAGCAAGCATCAACATAATCAAAGGCAAAATGCCAAAACAATTGACCAGAGCTTCAACCATAGTCAGTTGCAACATGTAATACTGAAATCCATAAAATTCACAAATATATTTATACAGTTTTTCTTAATGCAAACTAATGAAAGAGCATGTGATGAATATAAATGGCAGAGGGGCGTTAATGAATAGGTGCCAGGTGCTTCTCGTGGGAATAATACGAAAAACTCTTGAGCATTAGAAATAACTTTCTCCATTAAAACAGCTGACTTCACTATTTTCTGCTCAATTGTGCCAGAGTTAGGCTACACTTACTAGGATGGCTGAGCTAAAATGTGCAATGTACAACACGGAACAAAAAAGTAGTACATTTAAAATATGTGTCAATGTGCTATAATGTAAAGTCTTTAGAGTACTTTATGCAAGATTAATAACACTAAAATTGTTAAAATAGTTTGACATATAACATCTAGGTTCTCAAGTGTAATAGAGGCCTAGAAGTGAACCCACTTCTGGTGTGAAATTATGGCATAACTATGATAAGCACATTAAGGGGAAGTGAAAGCTGCAGCTTTGAGTGACGGGTTGGAAAGGTACTTGTGCTTTTGATTAAATATTTTGTAAAGGCTCCAGAATGCCTTTTGAAAAAAGAGCACACATTATTCTTCACAGCTCGAAAAGAGAAAACTGTGGGTGTCTACATGTTGCTGAAGGCATTGGCATGGACCGAGTAAAAGTACATAAGTAGATATAACATGATACTATTTGTTGGCTGCTAGTCTGAGGCGATCCTAGAAGGTTTTTATTGGTTAGAATTACAAAGCCAACATTTGCGCAAAGATTAGTCAGATTTTTAATACATTTTACAGGTACAAAACTGACAACACACTGGTAAGGCCAATGTCTGTAGTAAACATTAAGAGAGTATGGTTTTGCGAGGGAGGAAAGGAAAGGAACGGGGAAGAAAGACATAATACTCATAACAGAAGAGTCACTGGAAAAAAATATACCAGTCATCTATTTCTTTCCAGAACAGGCAAGCATCCTAGATTATGGTAGGAAGAGCCATGAGCAAGTGCCCACAACCAGAGGGTGATCCCTGTGCAACTCAGCCCGGTGCAAAAAGGTCTTAAGTGTTGAATGCCATGAGCCAGATGATCTATAGATAGTTTAGCTTCTTGAATACCAAGGCTTACCGAAAAGATCAAACTTTCTACATATGTCCCATGCCAACTGTGGTGAAGGGGTGCAAGTGGTTCTGAGACTGATGAGGGTGAAGTGGTTTTCCATTTTCTCAGAACACAGATCTTGGCCACTGCCAATAAAAAAGCTGGCCATCTCTTCTCTTGGGAAGTCAAATCATCCATATCCTCAAAGTTATGTAACAGCATGTTAGAAATCGGGGTCTCTAGTTGGCAATTGTTTGCACCTAGATCCAAATAGGGACCCTTCCACCTAGTTAGGATAAGGGGGATACACTACTGAAATAACCCCTGAACACCCCCTTGGAAGTCTCACTTGAGCAGGCAGGCTTATCTCAGAGGCAGTGTGTAAACTATTTGCACATAACCAACAGTAATACAGTGAAAATACTATAAAAAGGACACCACAACAGCTTTAGAAAAATAACTAATATTTATCTGTGCAAACAAGACCAAAATGATAAAAGACCAACATAATCAAAAACAGACACTTTGCAGAAATAACTTTAAAATGCAGTTCCTTGAAGTCAGTAGCTCTGTCCGGGACTACCGCAGTGATGAAAATAACAGAATCCAACAGTTATGGCTGACCGCGTCGGTGCAGACCGGCTTAAGTGTCAGCAGACTCGTAGACAGTACCTTTTGGTTCCGGCCGACCTTGTCGGTGCAGGCCGGTCGTGACAACTGTCACAGTTGCAATGTGAAGTGTAGCAGTGCAGAGCCTTCAATTCGAGGTGCAGGCAGCGGCTCAGTGATGGTGATGGTTGTCCAGCGGCGTTGGTGAGACCAAGGTGCTTGTTGCAGTACTGACAGGTCACAGTGCAAGCAACAGTGCAGGTTGATGGGAAATGGCATCCGTTGGCCCAGTCTACGGTGTGGGATGGGACTGTGTGCATGAGACTTACAAGCCGTGTTCCCCAGCCACTGTGTGGTCATGGGTGTAGAGGTCAGCGGGCAGCAATATGATACTAATGCGGCAGAGTGAAGCGAGGTGGTGCGGAGTGCTGTTCCCAAAGGTCACGGTGCAAGCAGTGGCTCGGTGGCAGTCGGCGGCGGCGGTGAGACCAGGGTTTCACTGCAAAGTGCAGCAGTGCCCTCTGAGGTGCCTTCAAGACATGGAGCAAGCAGCAGTGTCGGCTACTTTCCCTCTCTATGGCAACTGAAACCCATGGTTCCAGAGATGGTTTCCAGAGGTAAGTGAAGAGTCTTTGCTGTCCCTGATAATTTGTGAACAGGAGGCAAGCTCTATTTCAAGCCCTTGGAGATACTCAGCGACAAGTGAAGGAAGTTCAGTCAAGTTAGTTCACTGCCCAAGGCAGAAGCAGCAACTGCAGGCCAACTCAGAAAAGCAACAACACAGCAAAGGGGCAGTACTTCTCCTGGCAGTTCTTCCAGCTCTTCTTCTTGGCAGGTTCCTTGAGCCTAGCGAGTTCTAAAGTTCCTTGGTCTAGGCCCCAATATTTATACTATATTTCTCCTTCTTCTCTTGGCAAAGAGTGTCTGTGCTTAGTCCAAACCAGTTTGGTCCTCTCTGGCCCGGCTTCCCAGCAGGAGGTGAAGACAGCATTGTCCAAGGCAGACCAGGCCATTCAGGTGCAAGGAAATCTCCGCCCACTACTCTAAATGCAGCCCAGGTCTAGTCATCCTTGCCCTGACTCATCCAGGAAAGGCAGGACACACCCGACCCCCCCAGGTGGCTGTCTGAAGAGAATGCACATGCCCAGCCCGAATCACTCCAAAGCCAGACAGTCAATCCACAACCCAGCAGAGGCACACAGGATTGCTAAGCAAGAAACTAGCTACTTTCTAAAAGTGGTATTTTCAAACACAGAACATAAAAATCATGTTTACTAAAAGATGCATTTCTACATTCTGAGTTCAGGCATACTAAACTCCACATCTCCGTCTTGTACCAATGGGATGAAACACTCCTAAAATGCTACAGAGTATTCCACATTCCATCTTATGGGGCAGATGGCCTTTCAACAGTGAAAAACGAATCACACTGTAGTTCATTATCAGGACATTTCACACATACCAGAACATGTCCTACCTTTCACATGCCTGCATCCTGCCCATAGGGGTTCCTTGGGCCTACCTTAGGAGTGACTCACATGTAATAAAAGGGAAGGTTTGGGCTTGCCAAGGGGGTGCATGAGACTTACAAGCCGTGTTCCCCAGCCACTGTGTGGTCATGGGTGTAGAGGTCAGCGGGCAGCAATGTGATACTAATGCGGCAGAGTGAAGCGAGGTGGTGCGGAGTGCTGTTCCCAAAGGTCACGGTGCAAGCAGTGGCTCGGTGGCAGTCGGCGGTGGCGGTGAGACCAGGGTTTCACTGCAAAGTGCAGCAGTGCCCTCTGAGGTGCCTTCAAGACATGGAGCAAGCAGCAGTGTCGGCTACTTTCCCTCTCTATGGCAACTGAAACCCATGGTTCCAGAGATGGTTTCCAGAGGTAAGTGAAGAGTCTTTGCTGTCCCTGATAATTTGTGAACAGGAGGCAAGCTCTATTTCAAGCCCTTGGAGATACTCAGCGACAAGTGAAGGAAGTTCAGTCAAGTTAGTTCACTGCCCAAGGCAGAAGCAGCAACTGCAGGCCAACTCAGAAAAGCAACAACACAGCAAAGGGGCAGTACTTCTCCTGGCAGTTCTTCCAGCTCTTCTTCTTGGCAGGTTCCTTGAGCCTAGCGAGTTCTAAAGTTCCTTGGTCTAGGCCCCAATATTTATACTATATTTCTCCTTCTTCTCTTGGCAAAGAGTGTCTGTGCTTAGTCCAAACCAGTTTGGTCCTCTCTGGCCCGGCTTCCCAGCAGGAGGTGAAGACAGCATTGTCCAAGGCAGACCAGGCCATTCAGGTGCAAGGAAATCTCCGCCCACTACTCTAAATGCAGCCCAGGTCTAGTCATCCTTGCCCTGACTCATCCAGGAAAGGCAGGACACACCCGACCCCCCCAGGTGGCTGTCTGAAGAGAATGCACATGCCCAGCCCGAATCACTCCAAAGCCAGACAGTCAATCCACAACCCAGCAGAGGCACACAGGATTGCTAAGCAAGAAACTAGCTACTTTCTAAAAGTGGTATTTTCAAACACAGAACATAAAAATCATGTTTACTAAAAGATGCATTTCTACATTCTGAGTTCAGGCATACTAAACTCCACATCTCCGTCTTGTACCAATGGGATGAAATACTCGTAAAATGCTACAGAGTATTCCACATTCCATCTTATGGGGCAGATGGCCTTTCAACAGTGAAAAACGAATCACACTGTAGTTCATTATCAGGACATTTCACACATACCAGAACATGTCCTACCTTTCACATGCCTGCATCCTGCCCATAGGGGTTCCTTGGGCCTACCTTAGGAGTGACTCACATGTAATAAAAGGGAAGGTTTGGGCTTGCCAAGGGGGTGCATGAGACTTACAAGCCGTGTTCCCCAGCCACTGTGTGGTCATGGGTGTAGAGGTCAGCGGGCAGCAATGTGATACTAATGGGGCAGAGTGAAGCGAGGTGGTGCGGAGTGCTGTTCCCAAAGGTCACGGTGCAAGCAGTGGCTCGGTGGCAGTCGGCGGTGGCGGTGAGACCAGGGTTTCACTGCAAAGTGCAGCAGTGCCCTCTGAGGTGTCTTCAAGACATGGAGCAAGCAGCAGTGTCGGCTACTTTCCCTCTCTATGGCAACTGAAACCCATGGTTCCAGAGATGGTTTCCAGAGGTAAGTGAAGAGTCTTTGCTGTCCCTGATAATTTGTGAACAGGAGGCAAGCTCTATTTCAAGCCCTTGGAGATACTCAGCGACAAGTGAAGGAAGTTCAGTCAAGTTAGTTCACTGCCCAAGGCAGAAGCAGCAACTGCAGGCCAACTCAGAAAAGCAACAACACAGCAAAGGGGCAGTACTTCTCCTGGCAGTTCTTCCAGCTCTTCTTCTTGGCAGGTTCCTTGAGCCTAGCGAGTTCTAAAGTTCCTTGGTCTAGGCCCCAATATTTATACTATATTTCTCCTTCTTCTCTTGGCAAAGAGTGTCTGTGCTTAGTCCAAACCAGTTTGGTCCTCTCTGGCCCGGCTTCCCAGCAGGAGGTGAAGACAGCATTGTCCAAGGCAGACCAGGCCATTCAGGTGCAAGGAAATCTCCGCCCACTACTCTAAATGCAGCCCAGGTCTAGTCATCCTTGCCCTGACTCATCCAGGAAAGGCAGGACACACCCGACCCCCCCAGGTGGCTGTCTGAAGAGAATGCACATCCCCAGCCCGAATCACTCCAAAGCCAGACAGTCAATCCACAACCCAGCAGAGGCACACAGGATTGCTAAGCAAGAAACTAGCTACTTTCTAAAAGTGGTATTTTCAAACACAGAACATAAAAATCATGTTTACTAAAAGATGCATTTCTACATTCTGAGTTCAGGCATACTAAACTCCACTTCTCCGTCTTGTACCAATGGGATGAAATACTCGTAAAATGCTACAGAGTATTCCACATTCCATCTTATGGGGCAGATGGCCTTTCAACAGTGAAAAACGAATCACACTGTAGTTCATTATCAGGACATTTCACACATACCAGAACATGTCCGACTTTCACATGCCTGCATCCTGCCCATAGGGGTTCCTTGGGCCTACCTTAGGAGTGACTCACATGTAATAAAAGGGAAGGTTTGGGCTTGCCAAGGGGGTGCACTTGCCAAGTCGACATGGCAGTAAAAACTGCACACAGACACTGCAGTGGCAGGTCTTAGAGCCTTTTGAAAGGCTGCTTGTGTGGGGGGGGCACAATCAGTGCTGCAGGCCCACAAGCAGCATTTGATTTACAGGCCCTGGCACTTTACTAGGGACTTACCAGTAAGTCAAATATGCCAATCATGGAAACACCAATACATAATACAATTTACAATAGGAGCACTTGCACTTTAACACTGAACAACAGTGAGAAAGTGTGCAGAGAAATTAAACCAGCAAAAACAAAGTCAAAACCAGGAGGACAGAAAGCAAAAGACAGGGGAAACATTCCAAAAGATGCCAGGTCTAACACAGCACTAAACCAATGGTCGGTTAGATGCTTACAGAATGAGCAGGGTGCATGCTGCTATAGACATTAGGCTTGAAGGGTTCCAGAACAGGATAGGACAATAGCATGCAAATAATGACACTGTCAGACTGGTCACAACGCCAGCAGCATGATGTAGAAAATGAGCTTCCCTTAATATAGTTTGAGAGGGGACCAATGCCAGTCATGGAGTATTTCGAAATAATGAAATGTAAGGCATCCCCCTTTGAGATCCTGATTGTAAGTTGAAAGGATTTCTGTCCGGGTGTTCTCACTGAATTCCTTCTGGTATTTTGGGACCACAAGGACTGCAGATGAATAACGCATCAATCATGATTATGTATAGCCAAGAAACAATAACAGGAACAGTCTGAATATTTAATACTAAAATATATAGTTTAAATGCAATTATTTTATCTTAAACATACATCATTTTGCAACAGCCTATCTTATACTGTGTGTCATACCATTTTCGTATAGTGCCTTACATATTCACAGTGCTTTCTGTTGCAGGCTGGACCCTCAAGGCACTCTGGCCCTGATTCACAAAGGGCCTCCTCGCTCAGGGTGGAATCTCTGCAATGAGAATGATGGTTTGTAAATAGAATGCTCTCTGTGGATATTTTGCTCTGAATACGAAGACTACCCCCTACTGTGGGGCCTCTACTACAAGTGCAGAGGTTCTTTGTGAATGAGGGCCTTTAAATAGAGAAGTCACTAGTCCTCCCTGAACCAACCAGATTTCAATTCTGTGACTCTCTGGTCACACACTCAGGCATCGGCAGTGAATGACGTAACCAACTGAGGTTTCATAACATAAAAGAGGGGATTTCCCACCAATTAGTTTAACTTGAATGTATTTGTCATTTAAGGTGTGTGAGTTCCTTTGTATGCTGTAAATCAAAAACTAAAAAATAGTTAAAGAATATTTTCTTCATTTTAGCTGTGTCTTTGACCCTGTCACTGCACTCCCAGACCCCCACCCTTAGGGCACTCATGATGACAGTACGCATGCTGTTTCTATGCACTTTAACTGTGGAAAATGCATCAAATAGCCAAAGTCATGCTTGCAGGTCATATTAATTTACAAGTATTGCAGCAGCATTTAAACCCACCCTAGGAATTCACCCATTGACCCCAAGGGGGTGCACTCCACAGTTTAGAGGGTTATAACTGTACTGGGGCACCCATAACAGACACATAATGAAGTGTAAAGAGTATTTGAATGTCTGGTATCCGCCCAACAGAAGGACTAATCAGGAAAGGACAACATGGCCACCCTCACCTAAAGGCTACCCTCAACCCTTTACAACAGAGTATGCAGTCCCACACGTCCCATTACAATCCACCCAGCAGAAATGTCTGTGGAAGATTAATCAGAAGCTTCTTACTAGCCAAAATGTTTTGAAATACCTAAAGGAGCCCTGTCTCCATTGCCCTCACTTCAGTGTCTAGGTCTCCCAATGCCTGGTAGTACAGTCTTCACCCTCCATCTTGTCTAAGACTAGCCTAGGGGCAGCCAAAATGGATTCCACTGACCTCCATTACTCTGGCTCCCCACACACACATGCATGCACTACACTAAGCACACGCACAACACACTTTAACATGCACTTGTAAATGTAAATGTAAATGTAAGGTTTTTTTTATAGAGCGCAGTTTGCACTCCAAGAAGCATCTAAGCGCTTAAAGAAAAGAAGGCAGTCCAGTGTTCGCTGATTGGGAAAGGAGGATCTGTATCAAATCAGGGATTTACAGATAGTGTTTGATAGATTGAAGATCCAAGTTTTAAGGGCCTTTCTGAAGTCTGTTTCTTTTTCTATTTGTCGAAGGGGTGGTGGAAGAGAATTCCAGGCCTTAGATCCCAATACTGCCAGGGCCTTGCCTCCTCTAGTTTTTAATCTGAAGTTGGGGACTGTCAGGAGGTTAGCTTTTTGAGATCTGAGATTGCGCAGAGGGGAATAGCGTTTAAACATCTTTTGGATATAACCTGGACCTTTCCCATGAAATGCCCTAAAAGTTATCAGAAGAACTTTAAAAAGGATCCTTTTTGGGATTGGCAGCCAATGTAATATAACCATTGCTGCTGTTGCTGAGGTTCTTCTGTTCCAGCCCAGCACCAGTCTAGCCGCAGCGTGTTGGACCATAAGTAGTTTATGACAAATTGTTTTGTTTGTGCCTGCATATAGACTGTTGCAGTAGTCTAGGCGAGATGGTACCATTGCTACTGCCGCCATTTTCCGTGCCTGAAAAGGTAAGAAATCAAAAAATTTCCTCAGTGTTTTAATGAGGCCGAAGCATGTTCCGGCCACCGCTACTGCCTGCTGTTTAAAGGTCAGTGATGAGTCGAATTTGATCCCTAAATTCCGGGCAGACGTAACGGTGTGAGGAGGACCGTCCACCTCCTCTGGCCACCATAGGGAGGGATTAAACAGATTTTCTTTTCCAAAGGGCAGAATCTCTGTCTTCCCTGTGTTGCATTTGAGATAATTTGCGCTCATCCATTGGAATATGGCTTTGAGGCAGGTCTTAAGCTTCCTTTCAGCTTCTCCAGTGTCATCTTCCATCACCAGGATGAGCTGCGTATCATCAGCGTATGAAATGGTGGAAATGTCATACGATGATATAAGTGCAACCAGGGGAGCCAAATAGACATTAAAGAGTGTAGGGCTCAGACACGAGCCCTGAGGCACTCCCGAGGTAAGCTGTTTTTCTTCGGATTTAAATCGGCCTAAAGTGACTACTTGGCGTCTTCCGGAGAGGAAGCTTTTTAGCCAACCTAGAGCTCTATCGGCTATCCCTGCCGCGGCTAATCGGTCTATCAGGATGGTATGTGAGACCGTATCAAATGCCGCGGACAGGTCTAGGAGCACCAATACCGCCTTTTTCCCCTGGTCCATTGCAGCCCTTAAGGTTTCTGAGGTGAATATCAGGGCTGATTCAGTTGAGTGCTGGGACCTGAAACCTGCTTGATTGGGGTGCCATATGTTATTGGCTTCCAGAAATGTGGTGAGTTGCTTATTCACAAACTTTTCAGTTATTTTGCAGAGGGTTGGGAGCAGAGAAATGGGACATAGATTGGTCAGGATGGTTGGGTCTGCAAGTTGTTTTTTCTGCAGAGGCATCACTGCTGCAAGCTTCCATTCCTCAGGTACTAAGCCAAGGTTAAGTGAGGATTTAATGATGGTGTTTATAATGGTATTCACAATATCAACCATGGTGTGCAGGACATATGGAGGGCAGGGATCAAATGGGGAGCCTGATTTGATCTTTAAAATTTCTGCACGAGAGTCAGCCAAGGTGGCCAGGGAAAAAGCAGACAATTGGCCAGTAGTGGTTGTGGGACCTATGTAAGCCGAGTCTTTATAACTCGTTGGATGGGGAAAATCCTTTGTAAGTTCTTTGATTTTTCCTTCAAAGAAGTCCGCTATTTTAGTACATAGGTCCTGGGAGGGGGGAATTTCTTTATTCATAGATCTGGGATTGGTAAAGGCATTGACTATTTTAAAAATTTCTTTCTGTTGGTTTTTACTATTGACTATAGCCTCGGTATAATATTGCTTTTTTGCATTTTTTATCAGTCCGTGATTTCGGCGGCGTGCAACCTTATAGTTGTATCGGTCAATTTGTTCATAGTTCATACGCCATTTCCGTTCAAGTGCCCTAACTTTCCTCTGTTCTTCCTTTAGGGCCAGGGTGAACCATAGTGCTGAGGATTTCTTTTTAGCACTCTGCCGTTCATGAGATTTCCCTGACTTTAAAGTATTAATCCAGTTTCTGAGGATTTGACTGTCCTCAGTAGGTTCTCCAGTAGTGGTCGGCTTGGTCTCTGCGGCTCTAGTGAGGAATGAGTCCTGTCCTATCAGGGTTTTCCAACTGGGTTCTCCTTGGGGGGGGGTTTAACTGAATTATCAGAGTTTTTTAATGTTTTCTTAAATGTTACTCCAATATCAAAAGGAATGAAGTTATGGTCTGTCCATGGTAAGATTTGAGGTGTTTTAGCCATAAGTGTCCCTAGGTTCGTGCAGACACAATCAAGGATGTGCCCTGCTTTGTGCGTAGGTTCAGATGTAGTCAGGGTTAATCCTAGGACATTCATAGTGTCCCTAAAGCATGTTGCAGCCGGATCTGTGGAGGAGTCCAAGTGTAAGTTCACATCTCCCAAACACGTGAAGTTGGCAGATTTGAGGGCTATATTACTGATGGCTGGTCCAATACTCTCCACAAAATCAGTGTATTGCCCAGGTGGTCTATATATCAGTACTCCAGAGAAAGTATAGGAGTCATGTATCTTTAAAGCGAAACCCATGTTTTCTGCTCCTTTCAGATCTGGGATCGTAAAAGTTTGGCAGGTGAATGTCTCACGGTAAATAATAGCAATACCTCCCCCCTTTGAATTTCTCTGTCCTCCCTACATATAAGATATCCTGGTGGGAGTGTATTTGTAACATCTGGGTTACTATTAGGCGTTAGCCAGGTTTCTGTCATAAACAGACAGTCCAGGTCTCCTTCTGCTATGAGGTCAAAGATGTCCAAGGCATGCTTAGCCATTGACCTGACATTTATAAGTCCACATTTCAGAGCTTCAGTTCGTCTATTAATTAAGGGGTCGGTATAAGGGCCAAAACATTCCCTACAGTATCTACAGGTCCATGGTCCTATCCAATCCATCATAGTCATGGGATGTGTACATCTCTTGGGATCGGACTTCAGGTTCAATATGAAATCCCTTGAGTATTTAATAAATTGGCCAGGAATCATGGCCCTGTGCCCGGCCGAGGCACGGACGGGCGCAGACGGGCTTGCCTTTGGCGCGCCTTCGGCGCGCTTCCGGCGCACCCGCTGCGCCCGCCCGCTGCGCGGTCGGGTGTGTTCTGCCATTTAGGCACGTTAGGGCGGGACTCAGAAAACAAGTGCAGCCGGCCAAAATCCTTCCAATATGGCCGCTCCGCTCCGCCCAATGCGTGCACCAGCAGCGCCTAATCGGCTGCGGGGACCAGGGTTCGAGCGTGTAGGTGGGGTGCCAAACAATCTGTGCAAACTAGCAATCAGTAGGTACAAATCGTTAAAAACACTTTAAAATATTTTAAAAGAAAGTCTAGCTATTTCCCCAGCTTTCCGCCTCAGGGAGATGAAACTTGCCTACTTTAATCAACCGGCGAAGTTAGCATTAAGAAGTTAACTTAAGAAGTTAGCATTAGAAACTATAGGCAAGTGCTTAGAAGTGGAAATCTACATGAGTTGAACAGTAGGCTTCCGCTCCAGTGACCAGTGATCCATCACAAATGAGAGAAACCATGGTGCACTCCTTCAGGTCAAACAACAAGTCCGAGACCTATCATCATCAGGCACAAGAGTAGGCCTCTGTGCGCATGCCTGATTAGCGTGACCCAATATCCAAAAATAAAAAGGATACCAGATACATGCAGGTGGGCACTTAGGAAATGGGAACACACCTGGTACACATTAATGAGTTGATCCGCACAGGCAAGCAAATTCCCAGACCTTTGGCTGATGTCACCATCACCCGCTATGAAGAGCGAAGATGGAAGATGGTGCTTTGATGCTCCATGTTTAGATGCTGCTGTGACCCAGAATGCCACTAATGAGCAAAGTAAAGACTGTTATTTTGTATGCACCTGGGCTGTGCTCTCTGTGACTCCCCATGAGGAGAGGTGAGTTAGTGTTGATCAAGGTACTTTGTCTAAAACTGCAGTCCCCTAACAAAGCAACCTCTGTTCAACTTTAACTTTGGACGTCACAAGTCTGACCCTGCAGGCCCTAAGTGCTCACCATTTCACAAATCAATTTCACTTACCTCAGCTGTAGCTTGAGTGTGTCTCCCTCCATCTGTTTATCCTTAAGTATAATAAATATCACTGGTTTGCGCTACTGTTAGCACCGTCCATTTGCTTAATACGGTAAACAACCTTTACAACGCGGTCAAAACACTAGACTAAGGAGTAGTAGATTTACTATTCCAACACCTTCCTTACTGTACGTAGGCTGGAGTTGGAATAGTAAATCATACTATTCCTAAGTCCAGCACCCTACAGCGCAAGTCATGGTAACGACTTGCGTTGTAAAAGCTGCGTTGTGATGTACCGCAATCATTTTGATCGCGTGGTAACATCATACATCCGCTTAATACTGTGAAAGTAGCATAGGTGATATTGTTGCTAACGCATATTATATACGGCCAGTTTCCTCTCCCCGGCTGATATTTTGTTTAGATGCCACCCAATAATTTTCAAGAGTATAGAACCGTTGGCTTATACCAAACAATTTTATAATATGGATTCACAGTTATAGGTCTGCAATTCAGAGACGTTGGCATAGTCGGCGATGCATTGTAATATTCTCATTGTGGCTGTATATGCTCTTGGAAATACATATCCTAATTCTAAACGAGTGTGCTCGTAAGTGATTTTTAAATGCTCTGAAAGTAATCCGACTGCAAAGGGGTGATTATCGAGCCTGGGTACATAGATCTAAGCGTTTTGAGCTTCAGAACAAAATAACTGCCCATGTAATTTGAAGAGCTGTCCAGACTGTGAAAAGCTTTTTAAATGGACATTAAATAAAGCTCACACAATTCCCTGCAACTGATATCTTTCATGATCGCCCACACCTTTACTAATAGCTTAAACGGTTTGTGATTGTGGTATCTAATTAATACCCCGGGAAACTGAAATGCAGAGGCCTCCATGTACATACTTAGCCACATTTCATATGAAATTGACTTTTATATAAATTAGAGGGTAGATTCATGAAGTAATGCAATTTCCAACAGCACAATCTCAATACTACCTCAAAACACAGGGCTTCCGGTAAGCAGTACCACAATACAGGGGCGTGAAGGCGAATTGTTACGGCCACACAAGGGATATTTCCCAGTGGAATGTTATATAATGCCATTGTATAACAACACTATGTAGGCAATGCTTAATTTGTAAAATAAAATAAGTGCCGAGGATCTCGGCGGGAGGCCACTTCTGCTTGCACCAATGATTGTGCCTGCCCATGCTGCCAATGACACACTTTAACATGCACTTAAGAAGTTAGCACTAGAAACTAGGCACGTGCCTAGAAGTGGAATTCTACGCTATCCCCTTAATACTTGGACAAAAGGCAGCATACAATAATTCCACTGATTATGGAATTCAGAAGTAAAATGCACTCATTGATACTACTGTGCAAAATGGAGTTCAGTAGCAAAAATAAATAAAACTTTGGACATCATTGCTGCCTTCTCACACGCTGGTTTATTTCATCCACCGATTACAACAGTGAACATTAAAATTCAATTAGAATAGGGACTGGCATGTATATCCACAACAACCCGGTCATTCCAATCTACCTAAAGTTCTGGACTCTAGAAAAGTCCGGTCCGACACAAAAAGGTGTTTGCACCGGAATTCAATTCATAGTTGCACAAAATTTGTGAATAATTTTTATGACTGTAAATTAATGCAGGTGTTACCTCGAGGAATGTCTGCAAAAATACAGGCCCATGCTGGAAGAACCATGTGATTTTTCATTCCTGTAAAACCAGTCCCTTGTGTTAACCTCTCCTTTTGGCCAAACGGCTAAGAATTGGGAGATTTAGTTCCCCGTTTGAGAAATAGCAACTTGTGGCAATGGTATTTCCCTGGGTATATTATGTTAAGTTTAGCACAGAAAGGAAATTCATTTGGGACATTTTCAACGTCCAATAACTAACGATGATACAAACAAAATGATTGTTTAGGAAGTTATTTACGATGTCATGTGGAAACTTTCCGCCCGACTCCTTCTCGGAATCGGTTCCGATGACTTGCAATTTTTGGTTCCGCATGACTGATTCTGATGTTTCCGAACATCGTTCGCTCGCACTCCTATTGACACTTATGGGAGCCCGTATTGCAACAGACAACACTTCATCCTATGGGGGAAATGGGTGTCGCCAGAAAACCTTGCACCCTGTCTCGTGCATCCCATGGTGTCTGCCACACAGTGCATGGTTTTAAAGGGAGCTCCCTTGGGTACCCCCATGGCGCCAACAATGATGCCTCAGGATGAATGGAGGCCTGCTAGGGGCCCTCAAAATCATTTTCCAACAGCCTTTTTGTGTCAGATAGACTGAGTGATAAAGGCTGTTGGAATCCGACATCGTAATCAGTTGGGAAGAAACACTGTCCATAGAGCTGTACGATTCGGCTCCAAGTGACACGGATTCTTCAACAGCTGGTCGGAACTGATTCAGAAAGTCCGAATGGTTTACCTTCTGACCGTGAAAATCGTAATCGGTCGAACAGATTGGATTCCGAACGAGCCGGGCGGATGGGTTCTGACACAGTCTGAGAGAATTCGACTGTGAGTCGGAGGCTTTCTGCCTGACATCGTAATAAGGCCCAAAGTGTGGGTACTGAGCACCGGAAACCACGGCTCAAATTAAGCAGTGTGAAGATAATCAAAATTTGACCTTATGCATATTTGAAGTATAAGAAATGGATATCCATTTAGTGCACATGTTCCCCCCAGGCAATGAGATGCATTGCAGCAAATTATTCTTTGCCTATTTTTCGATTTACTTTTTTAGATTGTAAGATATTGCATGAGTGGCAGGTCCTGCAATCGGACATAGACGCCTAGTGCTCTTAGCAGGCTTTTGTGACAGATCATTTGATGTTTGCGGCCAATGATACACAATGCACAAAGGGCTGGTGTAACAAGACAGTATGTGGGCCAGTTACTAACTATTTGTGGAAATGTTTGATAAACAAATGTTATTATTTTTGTATATGGAATACACATTTGACATATCTCCATTTGGGAAAAGCCAAATACCATGAAAAGAGTACCCAACCATCTTCTTCATTGGCCATAATATTCCCACCATTTCCCGTACAACTTTTGGACTCAAGGGTTGAGCGAGATGGTTAGATAGCCTGTAGAATTTTGTTAAGGTAACCCTGCCCCTGGGAATGGATGTGCTGGGGGGCTGTCAAGGGGCCCTCTCAGGACCCCAAGGTTGGGGATGTGCATTTATCAATTTTGCTTTGGGCCTGAGATGGTAATGGTTGGTTACAACCCATGACACAGGTCAAGTATTTCAGAAGAGGTAGGAGAAAGAACAAGAAGATCTGCAATGACTGTGTGGATAAGTAGGGTGTTTATGGGCTAAGCCAACTCCAGGTGAATGTCTCACCTCCTTGTTGCACCCAGCCCACTTGCACTGCTATAGGATGGCAATCAGTAGGTGCAGCCAGGGTGGCTCCTCTGAGATTTGTCAGTGAGCCTTCTGCCCCCAGGTCAAGTAGACTGGCAGATCAGGTACTGCTTCTATTCACCCCTCAGGGGTGAGAAGAGCTCAATGGAGAAGTCATTTCCGCCAAGGGAGCTAAAGAAAATCAGTCCCCACTACCATCCAGGGCAAGTCTCCGGGGAGATGAGTGGCATGTGGTTCAGGTACAGCACTGTTTACCACCACCCAGCAGCCCCAATGGGGTTAGCCCATGTGCATTGGCCAATGTCTGGGATTACGGGAAGTAGCTGCAGTTATGAGAGGGTAAGGGGAGGGATATGAGGGCGCAGTTGGCTGAGCACAGATGGTTCAGCAAATCTTCACCTCCCAGGCACACCAGTTATCTGCAGGTCTGGTAGTTGCCTGCCAGCTGCCATTCTTCTTCTGTGGGCCTGGAACAGGCAGGAGGTACTGCTGCCCGCATGGCCAGAACCATAGTTCCAGGGTCAAGACCCATGTGCTACTACCACACCAAGCCCCAGTTGTTTTGCCAGTGGGGGTAAGACAAAGGACCCAATTTTGTCAGCCCTGGGTCAGCCGTAAGAGTGCAGCAGGAATCAAGAACAGGTGGGAGGGCCTTGGTGGCCATGGCCGAAACCACCATTTTAGGCTGACGCCTGAGTACCATCGCCACCATGGGCTCCCAGGTGTATACTGGAAGGAGGAGTGGGGGAAAGAGAAAGAAAAATATACCCAAGTCGTCATCTGTGTGTCAATTCTAGAGATGTGGCAGCTATGTCAGAACGTGGGCAGTCTTTATGGCTCAATGTGGTGCTGGTCTGCCATCTTGTAGTCTCCTACTCAGGCCAGGTCAGTCCCATTCATGCCCTTATCTCAGCACTCAAATGTAGGAAAATGGGGTTCAGTTTCAGTAACCTTCCACACACTTTTTTCAGATTTCTGATGCACTTTGACTTGGTGTGCCCTGGGTCCCTGCCAATCAGGTTCCCAGTGCCTGTGTTCTTTCCCAAAACTGTATATTTGTACCCCCAATCGGCACTTCTCTGTCCACATGTAAGTCCCTTGTATAAGGTACCATGGGTGCCAAGGACACTGTGACCAGGAAAGGCCACTAAGGGTTGCAGCACATATTGTGCCAATCTTAGAGGTCCTGTACCTTAACACACACACTGCTGTTGAAAGCAGCATGTTATGGTGCAGAGAAAATGAAGAGTCGACATGGCACACATACCTGTGTGCCACGCCTGCAACCCGCTGCCTATGGTATAGGTAAAACACCCCTCTAGATGGGTGCACTATACCACTGGTGAGGGGACAGTTGCACGAGCTCTGTACCCCTACACTATCTAACTCCATTGTTAGACATTGTAAGTGCAGTAAAGTCATAAAGAGTATATTGTCTGGGAGTTTGTCACCACAAACGCCCCAAGCACCATAATGGCTTTAATGAATTCTGGGAAGTTTGGTAGCAAACTTTTCAGAACAATAAACCCACTGATGACAGTGTGGGATTTATTACACAATGCACTCAGGGGGCATCTTAGAGATGCCCCCTGAAAAACATCCAGCCTCTGTTGGGTGTTCTGACTGGTAAACAGCAGCCTGCCACCAAGAGACATGTTTCTGGACCCCTGGGGTGGGATCCTTCCTTCGCTGAGCCCACAAACAAAGCCTTTCCTGGGGGGAGGTGTTCACACCTCTTCCAGGTCAGGAAGAGCCATCTGTGGCATGGGAGCTTCAAAGGCCTCTCCTGCTATCAGGAGAAGGGTCCATTACTGTCTCACCTCCTTTTCGGTGGCCAGACAGGCAGGAAAAATGAGAACCTCTGTCAAACCCACCCCTTATGTGGGGGAGGCGAGGTGAAGCCCACTCTTCAGTGCCTGCCATCTTGCAGATGGCAGGCCTTCTCCAATCAGGATTAGGGAATGTGCCCACTCCCCCATGTGGGGTGAACACACCAAGGCTACTCACCCATTGGCTACTCACCCAAGTCCCCTAAAACGCCCCTAAATACAGTATGTAGGGGGTAGCTTCCCGCAACCTGTGAAGAAGAAGGATGAAAGAAGACGCACAGCGAAGGAGACTGCATAGAAGAACTGATTCGGCCCCAGCCCTACCGGCCCGTCTGCAGTTTCCAAAGATCCTGTGCCAAAAGTCACCCTGTCCTGAAGCCAGCAAACTCCAGAACTCCTAGGAGGACTGCCTCCCTTCAATAAAGACCCGTTCTCCTGTGAACAGCAGCTCTGTCCGAAAGAATCTTCAAAGAAAGACTCCGAGCCTGCTGATGACAAAGAACGCCTGGAACCACCACTGCACCAGGTGACTACAGTCCGAGTCTGAATGCCCCACTGGTCCCAGTGAGGTCCCCCAGCACTCCAGAGTCTGAGTAGACCATGAGTTTACCCCTCCAGGGCTTCCCAACATCACCTGCAGACTCTGCACAGAGACCCCTCAACCGCTAATGACCCATTAAGGTGGAATCTGACCTCAAAAGGCACCCCAGCATTCAGCTACCCTGCGGCCTGTAGAAGGGGACTTGAGTTGAATCTATGTCCCTGAGCCCTGAAACATACCTGCCAAGCTGTTGGTTCCTCCTGGACGGCTTCCTGGACCGACCATGCAGCCAAAATCCAAAACCGGCAATTCCTGTTGAAAACAACTGGGCAACAGACGCCAAATCAGCTCTCTGCACCCAGCCGCCCCTGTGCCGCTGTGGGTGCACCTTGTTTGCCAACTTGGATCCCCCTTTACCCTGAGGTAAACCATATGTGCTTTGCTCCCTCAACCCTGGGGCTTGCCGGAAAGCAGCCACCATCCGACTGCCCCCTACCACCGTAGTCTAACATTGGGCCTCAGCACTCTACACCCGGCCGCCCTAGTGCCGCCGAGGGTGCTTTTTGAGTTCATCCTTGACCCGGGGGGAACCTTTGTTCTAACCACAGAAACTCATCCCTCAAGACCATTTACTCACCTGCAAACTGATAACCTCATTTTATCCATAGGAATGCATTGAGTGTTGAGGGGGTTTGAATGGAAACATAAGAAACTGTGTTTTGATAAAAACGGTTTTGCCTACCTTTTAACTAGGAAATGTCCCAGTGTGATGTCTCAACATATCACACTGAGTAGAAAAATTAATCCAAATGTACTCTAAAAAGTAATCAAAAGTAATCCAAAAGTAATTTCAAGTTTACTAGAATATTTCACAAACCTGTAACAAAAGTAATTGTCATCCAGCTTGCTTGTGATCAATCTGTCTGGAAAAGTAGAATTCTATTTACCTGTACCAAGCCCTGGCTCTATAAAGAAAATTCAATTAAATAAATATTTTTAATATAAACAATTGGTATGAGTTCAGTCTTTGAGTGTTACATCACTTCTTAATTGAGTGTGTACAATAAATGCTTAACACTACACTTTGAAAAAGCCTTACTGCTCACCCACACTTCCACAAATAGAGTAAGGTATTATCTATTTGTACCTTTGTAAGCCTCTGGGGATCCACAGGACTCTGTGCACACTATAATTTACTTTGGTATAGTATCTACAGAGCCAGCTTCCTATATTAGACAGCCTGGAACCCCAGCAGATGAACAAAGGAAATCAGTAACTGGTTAGGATCCCCAAAGCCTATCCTGTCAGCTCCTCGGATTGAGCCACATTCTACCTGCATCTGGTGCTCACTTGATAGTGTCCACCAATATGGCCACTGGCGTAACAAAACTTGAGAGGACCCCCCTGCAAGGTACGTGGAGGGGCCCCATCCAGACACAATCGTGAGCTCTCCGGCCAGAGGACTGAGCTGAGGGGGCCCCTTGGAGCTTGGGGGCCCCCCGCACAGCGGGGCTGCTGGGGCCTGTTACGCCACTGATTATGGCCTGCTTGGCCCCCATGCAGCCCAACCAACTCTCATATAAAATGCAACAGCCTTTTTCCTACTACATATCCTGTACATATTATGCCAGAATTGCACACATTTTTACCACACATTGTGTGCAGTGCACATGCTCTTCTGTATAATGAATCTAAAGATACAAGGTAAGGGAGAGGCTGATTAAAAATATTGTTAACAACTCAATTAAACACCCTCAAATTTTACAGAATTCAGTGATCACATATAAAAGTATTGGAAAAGTTCTCATTAACTTGATCACAGGATTAAAAAATGTGGATGACAATTGGATTGAATGCTGCACAGTTTGTGATTACTGTTAATCATGACAACTTTCGTTCATTTAAAAATTTTGATTGCCGAAGACCAAGTAATGTTGTGCCTCTTCTGACAAATACGCACATGTTTTTTCTTGTGTGTTAAGTTTAATACCACTTTACAGAACAGTCTAGTACTTTCTTTCCCTATAACCAAACTTTATTGTGAGGCATTTTCTCCATTAACTGGGACAGTCAGTAGTTTCTCGCCAGTGTCCTTGGTGGATTCCATTGTTTATACTCACATACACAAGCCATGCATACTATTGCACATAAATTGGATAGAAGAGAACTGCCATTGTTAGCCTGACTTTTCAATAACTTTGGCCTGCGGTAAATGCTTAGCTAGAATGTATACTGTCATCACATGCAATCAAATAAATGTTGAGCCAGAGTTGTGAGTCATGAAAAGGAAGGGTGGTTGATCACACGTTTGGCTTGTGGGTTTCCAATCAATAACTGTGGTAGAATTAGCTCCTCTTACTCATTGGCAATGAGAATATCCACTGAACAACCGCGACTGTCGAGGGTCCACCGTCAAAGTGGCATCTTATCCATGGTAGGATCCTCTGTGGGGAGACGCTCTGTGGCTATATTGTCACTAAATACAGGCCTGTGAAAGGTACAACCAAAGTGGGAAAATATTGTCATTATACACATACATACTCTCCCTAACATGCTAGGGTATGTTTCCCAACAGGTTAGTGAAGCCATATCACCATTTCCTGAAATCCAAACCCTTTGCGTAGAGACCTTTCATAGAGTTAGTTCCATCATGAATGGTGACAAATAAACCACTCTAAATAGGATGACAGATCAGCCAATATTTATGCAATTGTTCAGCCTAAAAGCAGCAGATCCAGTGGTAGGACTAGAGTAGCTCCCACCTTCAGACATACTCCTTTGAGGTTATTTAAGAGAGAATAGTATGACCTTTGGAGCTGTGAATGGGGAATCTGCCCTTTTTAAGAAACTTTTACTTCACCTCCTTTAAATCAGGCTTCAGGCTTCTGCTTAAAAGTTTTAAGAAAGGTAATTAAAATAATGCAAAACAATAAATCAGTAGTTTTTGGGGCAGGGACATAGCATCAAACATAAATATAGCGCTTAGGAATTTTATTCACAAGAGCTAGGTTTATAGCAAAATTAGTATCCTAGTACACAATGATTCGGGTCTTTGAGTGGACCAACAAAAGCAGTATAAAGCTAATGTAGTGGGCAATAAATGTGAATCTTAATAGCAATTGCTTGCCTGCCTTTTGTTCTATTTTTCACTCCATTTCAAGGTTCATGAGGTATAAGTCAGTGATTTGAGTTATCGATTGAGGCAACTAAGGGCCCTATTTAGAGCTTGGCAGAGAGGGCACTCTGTTGCAACTGTTATAAAGTTCCCGCTCCGCCAAATTGAAGGTCCGCCTGCCTCATTTAGAGTCAGGCCAACAATCATTATGTCAATGGTGGAGACTACTCCATCTCTGTCATCCACATAAACCTCCGACGGCCCGACAGAGGAAGGCCTTTCGGAGGTTTGGCCATGTGTCTGCTGCCACGATTGAGAGATGGGTGAACGCATTGCCAGTTTTCACTGTCCATCACCATCAGGTAAAACTTTGCATTAAGGGACAGTTTAAACTTTAAAATGCCCAACTCGCCTTGGTGAAAACTCCCATGGCAAGGGGGGCATTGATTTTCTTTTTAGTTTCCACAAAAAGATTTATTTATTTATTTGAAAGTTTTATAGAGCGCGAACAAGACCCTTGCGGGTATCAGAACGCTTTACAGTAAATGTGTATAGGCATATCAAACAATAAAAATAAGCAGGACAGTAAGAATAACATCAAAACGCTTAATAAACGAACAAAAGGACAGCTCAAACATTAAGAATAAACAGGACCATAAAGATTGCCAGCAAAGACAATCACAGATAGAAGGGCAAATCAGATAAGGTGCAAAACTGGACCGGTCGGTTTTGATGGATGGTGGTAATACATTGATGATGAAAACATCACAATAAGTGGAACAAAACTGTACATATAAAAAGCCAAGCATTAGATTGGTAGGTAATGAAGAATGGAATAGGGGTTTGTTGTTCATCCACATCATGTTTACGGAGCCCCTCATCAAACTTACAATGCATTGTAAGTTTGATGGAGTGGTTCCTGACAATGCTAGAAATGCCCACTGGGCATTCAGACATCTCAAAATGTGGCAGGTGGGGACTTCATCACAGCAACAGAGTGCTTTACACTGTCACCTTGACGGCATAAAACCCAGCGGCCAAATCCCAAATAAGGCCCTAAAACTGTCTCCCGATACACTTTATAAGTTAGTGCTTCTGACTTGCAAAGGAACCTTTGAACATTTCCTAGTTCAGGGGTGTCCAGCATTTTGGGGTCTCGGGTTCTGTTGTTGATGATGAGTTACTGAACACAGATCAGAGAGGTGGAAGTCTGAAATGGTCCATTCAGCTGTCAGTGTGATTATTTACATTGGCAAGCAGATTGTACATTACGGTCAGTACTTAATGGGTGTCTCAGACTTCATTGACCTGTATTCCATTACTAGTTGGCAATATAGAAGAATTTCTGACAAGGGGCCACTCACAGGACGAGGGCACCCACAGGTCCAGTTGCCAAACATTAAGGACATCTTCCCACCCAGTTAAAGGTTGGGTATAACCTGACATTCGAATTGCTGTTTCTCAATTAAAATTAAGTCATAGGATGATCATTCCACTGCTTCTGCCCTTAGGATAAACAGCCATGGCCAACAGAACCAGTGTGTCTCAGCCCGAAGGGAGAAACACCAAATTTCTTGTCATGTTCAAGTAGAATAAAACAGAACATTTTCTATGATGCTCCTGTCAGCCACAGGGAGAGGGGCCTAGGTTCCCATTACCAGTGAATATGCTGAAGATTTAGGTGGCTGGTAAAGCGGGCAGAGCACGCTCACCAATAATCACAGTCTTTCAGTGGTCTCTTCTGGTTGTCCATCATGTGAGTCTCAGTCAGCAGGAACCTGGGCTTCAACTCTAGATCAGGGAAGCTTACATCTACTTTGAGCAGCCCTGCAGATACCTGACTAGGCAGGGCACAACAAGAGGGTTTTCTCTAAACCTGGCCTTCTTTAGAGCACGTAAAAAACAGCAGTTCCATGTACACAATGTGGCACAATCCCTTTGCTGTTTCTTCCGAGCTGCCTACTAAACGAAAGATGAATATTACACACTCAAACAGAAGGGTCAGTATGTATGGCGAATGGAAACATTTAGTAGGTGACACCTTGAAAAATCCTAATTCCTTCCAACCATACCAGGGCGTGGCTTTGCAAGTGCTTTCAAAAGACTACACGAAAAACAATGACGCAGGAACACAAAGTGATCACTTGAGTGCATATTGCAGTCAATATCGAGACGTTCCATGTGGGTCTGAAATCTTGTTGATCAATTACGAAAACTTGTCTGAACATAAATTGCAGCCAAGAAACCAGACAAGAGTGAATTTATACCTGATTGTCTAAGGTGCAAGCCTAAGGTGATGTGCCAAGGATAGAAGAAATGCAAAAGCCTCAACCCTAAGGCATGGAACTACCATCTCGTTCAACATGCAATGTGCGGTTGCAGAAAACACCTTTCATTCAGCACACAGTCTCTGTGCACACCAGACATAAGCATGATGGCAGAAACATCCACTCCAGGTCAATATTCTCACTGATTGCATACTGAACAGGTTTTCGAGGGTGGGGTGGGTAGACCTGTGTCATACACACTTCAGGGCAACAGGACCCCACACATAGCATGCATCCTGCAAATAACACACTAGACACCAGTGTTAGATTTGGGGAGAAACTGCTGCAGGTTTATTTTATTACATACAACGTTATGTAATCATAGTGGGTTATCTTACCTTACAGTCAATCCAAGGGCAGGCCGCATTCTCGCCACCTGCCCGCCTGATGAGCCAGGCAGCACCATGGCGAACCACCATGTGCCGCCCCTTACGGTAAATATAATAATCACGCCCCTTGCGGGGCGTACTAGGCAAACCCCCGGTTGCACAGGCCCACAACCGCCCGAAGGACAAATGGGGCGCCGACACGTGTTCCCGGAACCTCCCATGAGGCCCCAGGTCTTAGGCTCTGGCACCCCTATGTGCCCGCTGAGGTCCAGTGCTGAACTTCTCTGCTTCCGGATTGCCTTGTAACTCCGCCTGCAACAAAAATTAGAAAATTAAAACATTCAAACTGTCCTCCACAAGCTGACACATAGGGTAAGAGGTTGGGAGGGAAAATGAGTGTCACCCCGCGAGGACACTACGACGCGTCCGGTGCGGCAAAGAGGCAGAGAAGATGGCGAGGGGGGCTTAAGTACCCCTTGTCCTGCCTGCCGCACAGGACGTGCCTGCTCAACTCCTCCTAGCTCCCCTCGGGACTCCGCCTGCCCGGGGGAGGAGAGAGGCTAGAGAGGGGTGGGGGGAAGCCCTCTGTGTCTAAGGGGCCACCCTCCTGATGGCCACTGCATGGCCTCAGGCAGCCGCATAGACACTTCAGGGCAACAGGACCCCCCACCCCACACATAGCATGCATTCCGCAAATAACACACTAGACACCAGTGTTAGATTTGGGAAGAAACTGCTGCAGGTTTATTTTATTACATACAACGTTATGTAAGCATAGTGGGTTATCTTACAGGCAATCCAAGGGCAGGCCGCATTCTCGCCACCTGCCCGCCTGATGAGCCAGGCAGCACCGTGGCAAACCACCATGTACTGCCCCTTATGGTAAATATAATAATCACGCCCCTTGCGGGGCGTACTAGGCAAACCCCCGGTTGCACAGGCCCACAACCGCCCAAAGGACAAATGGGGCGCCGACACGTGTTCCCGGAACCTCCCATGAGGCCCCAGGTCTTAGGCTCTGGCACCCCTATATGCCCGCTGAGGTCCAGTGCTGAACTTCTCTGCTTCCGGATTGCCCTGTAACTCCGCCACAGCCCGGCCGGCGGCAACCGTCGCCGGACTGCCCCCCACTACTTAGCCTCCTTCCTACCTGCAACCTTTGTACGTATGTCTTTCAAATAAGATTTCTCAGTTAGCAGTGCATCCTCTAACCGGCCTGCTTCCTGCCGGTCAGAAGAAAGGTCCCTCCCAAAAGCGGGCAGAGAACCTATCCCCGCAAAATAGGCCGAAGCTGTTACCCAAAACATTCTTGTCGGCCAGAGCCACTCAAGCTGACAGAGAAGGACTATGTAGATCCTACGTTGTGCACACTTAGTTTACATAAGACTGAAGGGTTAATGCTATCCCTCTGCGCTATGAAGTTATGCAGCTGAGTTCCATATGGATCATACCTGACCCTCGTTAGAAGCATGAAGCACACCCTGTCATCTCTAACGTAACTGAGATATGCGGCATACCCTACATTTTAACGTTAATGCCTGCACAGGCATCTCACTTATTCCAAGGCAAACGGCATTAGAAAGCCCAAGATATCTGTCAGTCCACGAGAGCCGGGGGCGTCATGTACCCGTGCTGCACTCGAGCCTCGTACACATATAACTGCCAACAACGCTTGCTTGATTACTGTTAAACAGACATTATCCCCGGCCAAGGCCCAGACACAACTGCTTCAGGGTGAGGCTGGCGTACACTGTGCTTTAGTTTAAACGCTTGTGCTTCTAAACTCGAAGAATACAGGCGATCATTATAGGGATAAATACCAAAGTATTATAATACATAACTGGTGAGGTGTCCTCCATTAGATATAACAGGATTGAAAGGAAAAAACAGTTGGCTCCACATGCCCTCTTGATTTTCGCCTGGAGACTGCTTAGTCCATGCTACCTGAAGAAGCTTGTCTAAAGTTGACTTACAACCGCCCACGTAAGGGATAGCTTAGACTGGTACAAGGTGTCCCCAGGAATTGGAGACATCAAAACATCAGGCCAACAGCTCACATTGGGGGGGGGCTCCATGAGAATCTAAGGATACTCCAGTATACTCACGCGGCTGTTCCGACACAGGCCAGGGGAGCCCAGCCACACGTAAACGTGTTTGTGACGCCGAGCGTCCCAATCCTGAAAGAAACACACTGAGCAAAGCCGTCCCCCCTCCGAGGAAACAAGAAAAAGGGGTGAAAAGTTACCAGTCAGAACAATCAGCTCCCCCGCCAAAGCTGGGAAAAATGTGAGGGCCACTTCCCAATGAGCACCACATGCAAAACGCCCTGACGGCAAGTATGAAAATTGTATAATTTAAGATGGCCAGGTAATTATCGCACAGCAGTAAAGGCTGCAAAAAAGCTGATAAGAGCAATACCAATAGCTAAATACACAGGAGTATCCAGCATTAAATGAACCTCCGTATACACCTAGGAGGAGACCGAGTGGTGTCCTAGGGGATTTACAGGTCCAGGCTGGCATCCCGTCTGCTCGGGCAAGGACGCCTCATACTCCGTTACTCATAGTGAGGCTGCCTGAGTCAGCATGCTTAGCCCCAGACATCGTTGCTTACCGACAACAGATGCAATAATGCCCAGGCAAGCAGCACCAGCCCCGACACATACAATGTACCATAAGAGCACACATAGGAATATAGTACCGGAGCTACCTCTGAGCTCCGGGCACTGATGACTACTACTGTAAAACTTCCAAGGGGTGAACCAGTTTACCCCGCCACCTGGACCAATTGACACCTGGGGGGAACCATAGATAGACCCAAACCCTGGCAGCCGGCCCCCAATGCGCCACCTTACACCGGATGGTGGTTCCGTTGGCCCCCCAAGGGTGGGGCAGTTCTCCAACTTTTGTCCTGTATTGGAGAGAAAAAACATCCATTAGAAGCCCCGCCCCCCTCCATATACCAATCTGTAACACAGAGCGGGAAGGGGGGCGTGGATGCCCCCACGCCACTCAGGCCAGGCCTGATTTTTAGTTACCAGTAGTACCAGCAGTACCACCGACCCTCCCACCAGGAGATAATTGGGCAAGTGCTTATGTACCTCCAGCGGCTGATGAAGAGGTAAGGTAAAGGCGTGGGCCTTCAAACTAACCTAAAAGATCTCCCAACAAATGACACCTCCAATGATACTACCTGCCCTCACCAATATCTGATGGCAGACCATACAGTCTAGGGAATTCTACTTGCCCTGCGTGTAGGTGTCTGACCAGTAATACTTGTTGTAACAGTCCGTAAACACGCAGAAATCTCTTCTACCAGTCTAAGGAACTCGTAGTAACATGCCATATTACTAATCTCTTGTCACAGCTGTGTGCTACCTATGCAATTAGGTGGTTACCTGCAAAGCACCAGTGACACCGACACCTGCGTAACCTTCGTTCCTGTGTATGCCTGTCGCAAGCAGTGAGGATTGAGATCACTATGCGGCCCAGTAACCCCGTGAAGAAATGGCCCACATGCCCGGCCAACAACCACATATAAAAAGCATAAGGCTATTCTCGCAAGGCTCATACTTAGGAAATGATTGATACCTATTAAATTTTAAAAGCTCAGGAGCAGTCACATAGGGGAAAGCCAAAGCACTACGTATTGGCTGGTGAAGTACAAGGTGAAAATGGCCGGAAGCCGGGATTGCGAATGAGGAGCCTGCCAGACATGCACTAGAGCAAATAGCAACTTGTATGCCAAAACTACTCCTAGTGCAAGTCGCCGGGACTTGCCCCGCCAATCTACAGTGAGCAAAGCTATACCCTCCGTCATTGAGCTGTCCCCTGGTGCAGCCGGGCAAAGGTAATAACAAAGATGTAGTTTGGGAGACAGTACTCCCAGTATGCTCCAGCAATTAGTATTGCTTGGTCTGAAGGAAAGTGAAAAGTATGTTTAGTCTTCCCCTGTGAAGTGCAAAAACCCTGTTGCAATCCTGTTGCGGAAGACAGAGGCCGCCACAGTCTGCCACGGGGGTGTTTGGGCCCAAAAATCCCCAGAAGCTTTACTTGCTGTGGTCCTACCCAGGTAGCCCTATCTGCTGCCCAAGAGTAACACTAGTTGTATAACTATCGTGTCCTGGTACAGAAGCGCCCCCGGAAGTGCTAGCCCATCCATGGTGATAAAAGTGGGCGTACCAGGAATATTGAGGTGCATGTGTGTAATATGCGTTTGTGATGACGTACACTGCCCCTCCATGAACATGCATAGTGTTTGTGTGCTGACACAGCGATGAGCAGCCAAGAGCTGCCCCTTGCATGGAGGACAAGGAGGGCATGCCAACTAGCACTAGAGAAATTCGCAGTCAGGGAAAGCCCATTGCACTGGAAGGCGTGAAAGATCTCATGTCTTAACATGCACACGTCACGAAACGCATATAACGTCCCTTACTACCGCTTAACAGACTTAGATTCCAGTGTTGCGCGCGTGCCACCATTGCCTGGGAGTCCTTTGAACATGTCAAGACTGCCTGCAATCGCCAGGTCGAGCGCCCCACAGACTTCATAAATAATGCGATAGCATCAGTGTGCTCCGCGGCCTCAGAATGTGAAACCTCGCTGCCTCCAAACGGCCCGGGTCTAGGGTGGGCCTTCTATACGCTCGGGCAACACAAGATTCTCTTGTTCGCGGCCTGTACATATGCCAACACAGGACGAGACACAACTACCAGCAAAGCTCCTACCCACGACGAGATCCACAGGTAGCTAGGCAGCAACCCTCGAAGGACTTTCTCCTCACAAACAAACGGAAACAAAGGAATAGTGCCAACCCGGAAAACATAATACCCCAATTCTGGAGGCGCGACAATACATATGGCGGTGGCACGGCCCCTCAACTATGACACCACACGGCGCATGCTGACCGAGAGCACCATGGGGCCTCACAAAACATCATAGCTGAACCAGAAGGAGTAGCCAACTGTACTACTTGCAAGCGCTTCCATGCTGTCGAGGATACGTCGCCTATCCCCTACACACTATCATGGCTACGGCTGAAGACTCCAGCGCCTGTCGTGACTCAACAGGAGGCATAAACACCCCGCGGTACCTCTAAGCTGGCCACCAACGCTGGCACTGACACAGCCATGGGTGGATGTAGAACCAAGAAAGACTCAGGGGACCCCCCAAGGAATTCCTTACCTGTAAGATACGGGGGTCTGGGGACCCTAGGTGCAAATCTAGCCGCACGTGGAGGACGCAGCCCAGGACACCAACCCTAATGACCTGCCGACAAAGCGCGATGACCCTGATCAAGCAATGACTCTAAAATGCACATAGCGGTGGGGCCACAGAGAGCGGAGAGCCTGAGTCGAAGTGCCCTCACGTGCCTGTCCAGGAGGCCCCCACACCAGCCTCAAAAGGCAAGGCCTGGTGTGTACGCGCACACGGGGGTTAGAAGCAAAGTTCACATAAAGCCCGGCCAACCGCAACTAAGCCGTGTCAGCAGCCATCTGTACGCGCCAAAACGAGGCCCGTTTCCACTGAACACGCAATTCCAGTCTGGCCTGCGCCGAGCATAGCTGGCCATCGAGATGTTCCTAGAGCGCCCCGAGAACTATGGCACAGCGTCTGCAATCCGGGAATCCCTAACGCTAATAACAACAAAGCTCTGCCATGGAAAGGCCGAGACTGAGGAGCAGTGCCACCCTGTGGTCTGCATGCCCTACGCACCCCGGGTGACCATGCACGAGCAATCAGCATAAACATCCCCAATAATACCTAACCGTCTACATGGACCTACAATGCTCCGCTCGCTGAATAAAAGTCTGCCCGGCACCACTACCGAATGCGGGGCTGGGAAAACGAAAAGGGCAAGTAATGCGTGAGTTCGAACACCAGGTGAAATATCACCGCGTTCACGTCTGCCATCGAAAAACTCACTGAGCCAACCGGCCCGTATACAACTACAACAGCCCACACTGCAGTGGGGCCGGTGGCCTTGCATAAGGACGGGCCCAAGATGGCCACCACCACGTGGCGCAGGCTGCACCACCCTGACTCCACCCTGACTCCAGGTCCTATGTCCAGTGGACAGCCAGCCAGGAGACCCAAAGATAAGCAGCGGTCCCTCCCAAACATCAGGTTGACCGCAACTGCTAACTGACCCCCCGCTTGCTAATATCGCTAATAGCGCTGCCGGATCCAATCCACCCATCTTGCATGTCCCAGGGACGGGGCATGCAGCCTGATTAGCCCCTGATAGATCAACTTGTCGTCTAGAGGTTACATAAAGGGTAATAAGTAAACATAACTCACAAAACATGAATCTCTAAACATAGCTGAAAGAGCCAACATGTCGCAGACTACCTTACAATGCTCATCCAAATATTGTGACGGGCCACCTCTGCACCCGTTAAAACGTGGTCTGCCGGTTTCAAAATGAAAACAAGATAACTAGGATGATGGAGTGCCCTATAGTCAAGCAAAAAACGCCGCATTCGCCCCAAGATGTGAAAGCTAGCTGCTAGAACTGCATCACTGCTGAGAAGTGCTACCACTGCCCTATAGCTCTGCCTGTACTGTCCCAACAGACGTGCATCAGCCCTACAGAGGTGATGGTGCGGTCACCTAAAAGATAGCTGCTCGGGTGTGAAGGGCAGGTCACATGCAAGTGCAGCATCCCTTCACCGCTGTGCGAATAACGTCCCAAAAAACGAACAGCATACGGGCCGCTATAGCATAGCCTCGTAGCAGGGCCTAGGGAAGTGCCACAGCCTACAGGCCGTTATTGCGTAACATCGTGGCAGGGCCGATGAAAAGTGCCACAGCATACAGATCGCTATTGCAAAACCTCGTAACAGAGCCAATGAAAAGTTCCATTGCAATCGGAACCAGTATAGCAACACTAGTGTCGAAGTGCACATGCAGCGCTAAAAGCAATAAAACAGCCCCACTCCAAAGGGCAGACACTGTCCAAGAGAAAGTACCGCGTCCCAGTTAAAAATGTGGGGAGAATAGATCACCAATCCAGCAAACCTCCCTGGACTGCCGAACACAAGGGGGTGGTGGGAGGGGAGTCAAAGCGCACTCAAAGCCAAAAATCTGCGCACAAGGTAACCGGAAAGACCCCTCCCACCAAACCTGGCCTCACCGAGGAAAAGGCACAACGCACACTCAATAACAAAAGGCGCTGGCCTGGTCCGGTGACCCCCCCAATCCCCCAAACATGGCAGATGTACCTCCCGGGGGGGCAGGGAAACGACTGCCCCTACATAAAGAGAGAACAACATCTGTCGCACCAGCATGACGGCAATCTATTTCTTGCCTTCCGGCGCCTCTCCGTGGGATCCCACACCAGCGCCCACGCAATAAACTCGGTCCCACCTACGTGAGCACACCTGTCCCCGGAAACCAGCGACCGGGCACTGGAGCCCGGCAGTTCCGCCGCCATGAAAAAACGACGACAAACCAGCTAATCACCCCGACTCACCACAAGAGAGAACGCGCCGGTGGACGACCGACAACACAGCACGCCGACGCCAGACCCTGCGAATACCCCCTGCCTCCTCTGCGCTGCCGAGGCCCGAGTCATCAGCACAAATGAGTGTCACCCCGCGAGGACACTACGACGCGTCCTGTGCGGCAAAGAGGCAGAGAAGATGGCGAGGGGGGCTTAAGTACCCCTTGCCCTGCCTGCCGCACCAGACGTGCCTGCTCAACTCCTCCTAGCTCCCCTCGGGACTCCGCCTGCCCGGGGGAGGAGAGAGGCTAGAGAGGGGCGGGGGGAAGCCCTCTGTGTCTAAGGGGCCGCCCTACTGATGGCCACTGCGTGGCCTCGGGCAGCCGCAAAGAGTGCAGGTTAATGCCCCTGCAGCATTAAATCAGTCCCCAACAAGTGTCAGTCTTCTCGTCTCGAGGCTGCTTCCGCTCTAATACACAATCTAGTTAAAGTACATAACGTTAATTGTATTCTATTGGGAACCTACAAGCACATGTAGAGCGCCTCACTGGATTTCCAGTCTACTGCGGGGAAATGCGAGGTCAGCTAGAAAAACTCAGTTAAGTGCAAGGTGGTCGAACTTTCTGGGCAGTGCGCGGCCCTCTTCTCTACTACACCGGTGACATAATATAGATACGCTCAGGGCTTTAAGTGGGATTAAAAAACTGGGGGGGTCTCTCAGAGGGGCGTGGCCTGAGTAATTAGGGGCGTGGCTTTAAAACACTTACATTAAAAATCTGTGTTTAGCATAGTGTGCCGCCTGACTTGTATTTTGCTGTTTCTGTCATTGCATCCAGATATGTGATACAACAAGTAACAACATACCAATAACAAGTAAGGACGATTGGCTTTGCCAATGGTTATTAGTTGCATAAAATAAATAAGCTGCAACTATGGCTTGTTACAGATAATATTGAAAAAGCTTCCAATTAAAGCCCTGGTGACACCACGACAATGTTGCTGCTCTTGCGTTTCAGAAAGAGAAGGGAAATCCAGAAAGAAAATGACTCTTTAAAGGATTTCCCTTCCCCCATAATGCTCACCTGGCATGACGTCATGCCGTAACTTCTCCACTAGTGAGAACTAAGTAGTGTGGGCAGTGCACATCAAGTGCCGGCTATCTCGAAAAGGGGTCTCTATCGGGCAGTTTTGAACCCTGGCACTTTTTTTCTGGACTGCAGTGCTAGCAAACTGCTGTCACTGCAGTGCGGGGGGAAAAACGGACCGCCTGTGCCAGGGGTCAAAACAGAGCCCGAAAGAGACCCGTTTCGAGGACCCCTTTAAAAAACTGCCGGTGCTCAGACCCCTTGAGACCAGGCCCACTTAAAGCCCTGGATACGCTTCCAGTCTCTGAGCTGAGGGTCATCAAAACACGTGTTGCAGAAGTGTATTTCCTGTTCTCAGCGTCCATGCTATTTGCAAAGAGATGACAAGCAGAAGGGTAATCATCGCGGCTCAGTCTAGACTGATAGTCACATTTTTATATTGCGTTTGAAGCACAGGGAGGCGTCTCGTTGCCTTTGCAGAGCTCATCTGGGGCTGAATTGTATAACCGCGAGCCTTATCTGCCATTATCTTTTTTGTTTCACTGGCGCGCGCTTTACTGGTTCAAAAAAGTTCTGCCGTTTGCATAAAATAGCTCCGAAACCTGTTCCTTCTGCTCGGGTCAGTGCACCATTTTATCAGATGGATCCTTAATTGTTCTACTTTTAATTAATTTGCATGGGTTGATCACAGACGACTCCTGTCTGCGCTCAATTCAATAAAAGCAATCTTCGGGTTAATATGGCACCGAGACAAAGTTAATCCATCCGATTAGTGCTCCTTCCTGGCTGTCTAATTCGGTTTGGCATCAGACAGCTGGCAGGGAGTTGCTATTTTTGGATTTACAGTATCTGTAGTTTTCGTCCATCGCTACCGCGTGAGAGTTTGGGAAGATGACTGAAGGGAGCGTCATGTAATGATCGCATTCCTCCGTGAAGAGGGACAGTGAAACTGCGCACTCAGCACCTCTGTGTCATGGGAAGCCAACTGGTAGGCCCAGACTGGGCTGACAACAGTGAAAGAAGTCAGAGAGGCAGGAATCAAAGCGCATATTTTGTGACAGGGAGCCAATAGCGGCAGCCATCCCTGCACAGCAATTACACAATGCCTGCTAATACAGAATGGCCCTCCTGAAAAAATACAGAAGCTACCCTGTTTTTGAAGGTAAACAGTGTTTGTCTATTGCATGATGTTTACATAACTGAAGTTCCTGGAACCTGGTGCTAAATCCCAGACTCCTATGTAAACAGTGACAGATGTAAAAGTCCTCAGGACTGAAATGTTTAAAGACAGAAGACAACTTTGTTCCTTTCTCCCACAGAGCCTGACTGCGAAGATCACTGCATACTGTCTAATTAGCTCCACTGAATACAGGTACAAAGATAAAATGACAACAGATCAAAACAACAAATGACAGTACACTGAATAAGTAGATATTTTCGGAGCACATTACAATGCAACCTCAAGCGAGGAACACAAGGGAGATGTACCATCAAGCAGCTTCAAAGGGAGGTTCTTGTCACTGCTCATCCCTTGTTTTATGTTCTTCTTTATACTCTTTTCATTTTTGTCAAAGCCGATGATGTTTGCTACATAATATAAATTTAAGATGAGAAATGAGAAGCTTGACGTTAGGGTTCCTTAGCATGTTATCAGTCTCTCCCGTGTAAGTCAGTTTGTTGTGTGTGTTCACCTTCTGGTAAGGATATGTCCCTCCTAGGCCCTCACTACCAGTGGCCAAGCAATGCTAATGGCAGCTTTTCATTCATGTGGCATCTCCAGGGAATTTCATCTGGAGACTTTACTTGCTGAAGCATGCAAAGTTTTAAGAGAAATAATGGGGAAAAACATGTGGCAATTGGCACAGAATTTCAGATTGCTGGAACTTGTTCCTTAAACACATGGACTACGGCTTAATTTCCCTCCCAGAATTATTGCGACCCCGGTGTACATAATTCTAGCAGGGAAGGAGGGGGGGGCAATAACAGACAAATGCCCTCCTACAAATAATGAGAGCTTCAAGTATTTCAAATGGGAAAAAGAACAACATGTACTTACCCTCTAACACATATGCTTCTTTCTCAGACATTCTGAAGGGCATAATATCAAGCATGGTGTTAACATTATCGCTAAAGCGGCGATAATGGGCTTGATAATACGCCTTAGAGAATTCCCATGGAAGCTTATGTTCACACACGAACATGGGCTTCTATGGGAATTCACAAGGGCGTATTATCAAGCCCATTATCGCCCCTTTAGCGGCAGTTTTCTGCCGCTATAGCGGCAATAATGTTAACGCCGTTTCTTGATAATATGCCCCCTAATCTTTGCTATTAAATCCATTTTGAATTTGACAGGAAGCACCTACTGTTTAAAAACCGATGGGTAAGACCAAAGCAGAATTGCGTCCTGTTTAGATCTCGATTGATAAAGCAGCATAGTAGGAAAAGGTGTTGAACATTACGCGGGGACATGGACGCCAATTAGGGGTTTCCAGGGATAGCTGCTTTTATCCCTGTGTCACGGTCACAAGTTTGGTCTTTTAACTTGGTCACTGGAACATAACTGCTGTTTATGCATCTATAAGAAGTGATAGCGTGCTTCAACTCTGTTGACCCACAGCTAAACTGCAAATGAGTGAAGTGTTTAACCATGGTAGACAACAAAATGGAAGAAGCATGTGCACTGTGGACTCTCACGGCCAGTTGAGAAGAAAGAACCATATAACCCAAGGACAAACAGACCAAGAGGACTCTATTAGCCTCTTAATATTTAATCTCTAATTTTTAAAGTTTAGGTACAATGTATTTACACAAATTTGACTTGATTTTAGGAGATCTGAGGTTTAAAAATGAATTTTGTAAACGGTTTTAATTAACCATATACAATAAAGGTAATTACATATCATATAAGGAGAAACGCCTAACCCACATGATATGTGTGTGTCCAGCAATAAAGAGTTTAAGGTGCTATAGGCTGGAACCGTTGTTCTGCAACTTCGCCGTAACGCAATGCAACATGGCCATCACCGCCCATCGCCACATGTCTGAACAGTGTGGATGAGCAACTATCAGTCAGATGTGTGAAATTTCACAGAGAAGCACTCAAGTTACTTAATCCACTGCTGGAAAGCCATTAAAATGAAGAATTCTTAGATCCCTCATTTCTTCTTTGAAGTTTCTCCATTTACTGCAAGCAAATGAGACAGTGTCAGGCCTGTCTGTGTGGTAGAACACTGCAAACTTACGTCAATCGGGCCTGTCTCCAATCATCAGCACTTCACCTAAACAATCTGACTACTAGAGCACAGCCAAAATGGACTTCCCACAGAACTTCGCATTAGTAAGTTATATTATTAAATAATACATTTGCATTCCAGTCATTACTTTACCACAGAGATGACAACCAGATCCTGCTGCACTTGGCACTTTCTTAATTCTAATTTGCTCGGGTCTGTCTCAAATCACAAACCTGTCATCACAAAAGAATCAGATTATCAGAGCACAGCCAAAATAGACTTTCCCGATATCGTTGCATTTGCACTTTACCCTAATTGAACCTTCAATGTGCACCCCAGTTATTGGCCTCGTCACAGAATGCCTGCTAGCTTTTACCGCTCTAGGCACTTTAGCAATACCAATCTGTTTTTGTACACATTTCTTTCATAGAACTCCTCAGTATATATGACACTTGCTGTCCAAAGAAAGTCCCGGTGGTCCCGGATGACTAATAAACTTGTCGCCCACATGTATGCCCGCTGCTTGCACTTATTCACTGGATCTTCCAATTCCAGTACAGCTATCTCTGAGGATAACATCGAACTTGTTAAGGCTGCCGAAGATGCACTAAATAACTTTTTTATGTGTATGGTCCACTGTAGGTCTTGGCTCTTCATTAGCTTCCAACCTAGCACCCAGGCCTTCCCAGTCCCTGGCCAGAAGCATAGTATAACCTTGTTGTATTACACAGCATTTTGTACTTTATCGGATAATGGCTCAATTGGGCATACTGTGTTTTAGTATGATAGACTCGCTGACCAGGGCTTTTAGGAATCATCGATGTGCTGCTAATGTATGAAGTGAATAGGTTTTATTAGGTCTTCTTGCCACTTTGCCCTGGCAAACAACCCACACATCCGCAGAACTAGAGCAGGCTGAAGAGAATTTTCCTACCTCGCAGCAAAGACCTGGAACGAACTCCCAGTCAACATCAGACACTCCCCCTCTCTCTCACCTTCAGGAAGAACTTCAAGACCTGGCTCTTCAACTGATCCGGAGATGCACCACCCCCCCTCCCACCCCCAGCGCCTTGAGACCCTCTCGGGTGAGTAGCGCGCTTTATAAACCCGTGATTGATTGACTTTTACTGTTTCAAGAATGCTGTTCTTTTATACTGTGATTTTTTTAAATAACGGGAAACAATCCCTGTGTTGAAGAAAATCTTCACATACGCCAATCAAAGTTTGGAAGGGTTTATTAACAAATTAAAAGCTAATAGCTGTGAATCACATAGTTGATCAAACAAATGGTCTGCTTACAAACTGTTTTGATTAATCCAGCACCAGTGAAAAAATATATCCAAAATGCGTATAACCTCTGAAAGAAATATATCTGTGCATGAAGAACCACCATCACCTACTTAGATACAGACAATTGACCCAAACAACCAGATCACTTATCAATATCATTAAAGTCTGTTGAACCCTATGCATTTGCACCTTAAAATACCCACGCTTATCATCAAGCTGTCACAGACATTCACGAGTCCCTTCTGTAATTATAAGGACTCCTATCTCAATGTTATCTCTGAAGCTTGATAGAAACAGGTGCCAGTCAAACTGTATTAAACAGAAACACGATCTTATATATATGGGATGAAATCTCCACAAGGAATATTGAAAATAATGGCTCTATCCAGTAATAATAGCTGGTGGTTGGAAAGTAATGTTGTCTGTTTTTTTGCTCCACCGCGTTCCTGGTTACAAAGACTTTTGCAGTCTTTAACAAGAACCTAAGAAGAGGGAGGAACCCACTATTAAATTGACAATAGAAAGAGAGGAATACAGAGTACATAACTAAAAGATCTTCTCTACGATGTCTATAAAATCACCAACACACTCCAGCATGCAATATGCGTTCATGATCTCCCAGAGTAAGATGTGTCTGAGCAAACTATTGCTCACAAATGTAGAGTTAAAACACTCTCAACCTGGCAAGCGAATGTATTTGACACTCCCCTCTCCTCTCTATAGAGTTCTTTTCTAATATTGATCTATGTATGGTTCTGGAAGAACTCATGGTTTGGTATCGGCATGCAGCCAAATACGTCTGACAAACAGAAATCGGCAATGCTAAACCAAGACGAGAAAATCAAACGCCACCGAAAATATTCATAAGGAGGTGCTACAAGGGAACCAAGTTGACCATTCATATTCCAGCAAGCAAGGTGGTCTGTAGGATCCTAGGGCATCTAAAGCTCTCCTTTCCTCCAGTTATGGCTACACTCCTCAACAGTCAGATGCTGAATCTATTCAAGGAAATAGAAAGAGGCCACAGTTACCTCTCACGATCCTTAAATATAAAAAAATGGACCCACACCTCAGATGTCAACTTCCTAGACAATGAGTGTCCATGTTGGAATGAGCCGTACAATGTGCTGTATGGTCGAAGGGAGAAACTATTCTAAAGATCTTAATGGGAATGTGGATGGTAGATGCATGCACCTCTCAGGTGTGACCTTCTATCTATCCCACAAATTAGGCGGACATATTAGAAAGTGGTCATACCGCTTGCTGTAAAGTAGGACTATAAAACTATTCTACCAACTGTATATTGGACCAACACATCTCAAGTCAATTACTGGGGGCCCAAACATATGACTGCCATGTAGTATACATTCTTTGTATGTTGCTGTATTGCCAGAAGGCAAAGATCTTACCTCAACGATAAACAAAACCAGCCTATCTCAAGATGTGATTCGCAATGAAACTGTAGTGTAATGCAACTTTCTAGTCAAAATACATCCTGCCTATTACTCCATATGTGATGTTAATAAATCTAGGGAAAGGCCCAATACGCTCCTACTGAGAGCAAGAGGATGAACAATTGTACTCTGGAAAGACTGCCCACCAAGGAATTGCATGGGCAGGGCTACTAGTGGGCCTGCAATACTGATTGTGCTCGCCATTCAGAATCAGTACTGCCAATGGAGAGCCTGAATGTGCAGTTTAAACTACCATTTCACCCGGCTAGTTTACAAATTTGCGAGGCCCAACCTTTCCTTTTATTACATATAAATCAACCCTAAGGTAGACCCTAGGCAGTCCTATGGGCAGTGTGCAATGTATTAAAAAAGGTAGGTGTGGTGTCGGTTACACAAAGTAACCCACACCGATGCAGGTAAGCAGAACTCTTTATTAACAACTAATCCAAGATCAGTGAAACCACCAACTGCCACCCAACCAATCGTCCGCACACGACCTCTAGCTTGCATTCCACCTGTGACCTAGATACATTCTAGGTTACCGGGGAGATGCTGTCAGCTGACCCTGAGTGACTACTATGCCACAGTAGGACATGAGTTCTACATGTCCTGGTAGTGCAAAACTGCTAAATTTGTGTTATATCCCTCCCATAGGTTGATATTGAGATTGCCTTAAAACATCTTTAAAGTGCAATTTCCAAATTGGGAAAAGATATAGATTTGGAGTTTGGTGTCTATGGACTCAAAATTTAAAATCACAACGTATGGTAAAGTCATATTTTAAATTGTAAGTCTGAAGATGGCAGTTTTAGAAAGTTGGCATTTTCTTACTTTAACTATTCTGTGCCTCTGCCTACATCTGAATACAAGCCTCGGTTGGGTGACAGCTGGGCTTTATTTATTCCCTCCATACAGCCACTAAAAAGGAGAACTGGTGTGACATTTGCATCCTGATGGTCCCTCACCAGGCTGTTGGGCATTACTGGGGTAGATTGGGACATAGCAGCTGACACTTGCAACTGAATAGGACTGTGCCTGACCCCACACAAAGAGCTGCATAACCTATGTAGTGAGTCTGAAGCCAGGGCCGGAAAGGCTGGGACCTTATGATATTTAAAGGCCTCTTTGATGTCTCCCCCACTTCAAAGGCACATTTGGGTATAAGTACCTGACCCCTGATATCACCAGATTAGAACTTTGCTGGAACCAAGGACATCCTGCCTGGAAGGAGAGCTGCTGTGCTGCAGGAGGGGCTGCCACTTTGCTAACTGCTTTGCTGTGTGGCCAGCTGATTTCTTTGCCATAGGAGGGACTGCCACTTTTCTAATTGCTCTGTTGTGTAAGCCTGCTGCTTCTTGCCTGGGAGTGAGAGGTGGTAGACCTGCTCTCTGCATCCTTAAATCCAAGTTTCCCCAAGGGCTTGTTGGCTTGCCTTCTGTTCTCTGAAGTCTCAGGGTCACAAAAGATTTCTTGCAACTCTGATGGTGCTGCTGCACTCTGTCAGCGGTGAGTCCTAGCCATTCCTGAGGTGCCCCCTTCAGTCCTGGGCCTCAGACTTGAATTCTGCAGCTGTTGTCTACAAAACACAATGCAGTGACCCTTTGTACCAATTGGATCTAATGCAGTGCCCTCCTACTCAGAGGCGTTTTGACGATGATGCAGGTCCCTACTGCGAGGTTCAATGATAATACAGCATCAATACGAAGATGCCGTTGCGAGGCTCATCTTCGAAGTAGCACTGATTCTTTGACACCGACAGCGAGGCTTGACTCTTATGCATCGACCCGACTGTATGAATGTGTACTGATGCATCAAGTCTTTGACATCGGCTCTTACTCCATACAAAGGAACTTTTTAAGCATGCCTTGTGTGGGTCATATAGCAGGCCTGCCCTCCATCGTGGTCGGCCTGAACTTTGGATGTACCACGTTCTAGCACACCCTCAAGTAACCTTTTAGCGCTATTGACATCTAAGCTCTGTTTTGGGATTTAATCTTTTGAAATTCATAGCTCAACTTCTACTGATATGATTTTTGTTTTGTTGACCTTGTTTTACTCAGATACATACTCTCTGTTTTTCTAAACTGGTATGGAGTCTTTTGTGGTGGTTTCCACTGTGTTACTGTAATTAAAGGGTTGCACAAATACTTTACACACTACCTCTTATGTTAAGCCTAACTGCTCTGTGTCAAGCTACCACGGGGCGAGCACAGGTTAATTTAGGTTGTGTAACTGACTTCCCTGACTATGATCCTGGCTCCTGCTTGGACAGGGCGAATACTCTGCCAACCAGAAACCTCACATTCTTACACATCCCTATCAATGTGGGCTGCTCCATGTTACAAACTGGAATGGTTGGGGAGCAGAAATGTCAATGAGACCTCACACCCTGAGCTGTTACTCCACATCTCCTCAAAGTCCCTTTTACATTTCTGCTTGATTCAGGATTACTTTTTATTTGCATAAGCTTGCTTCTGCAATTGAAACACATCCTTTAGTCTTAGTGCAGGAACTAGATCTGGTTTTAAAATTTATATGGCAACAAAAGCAGTCTTAGACATGGTGGCATTTTTAGCAGCAGAATCAGCTAGGGCACTGGCCCTTGAAACATCATCCTGAGGGTGTGCGTGCGTTTTTGCCACATCCACCTTCTCCCATAATTGCAAAGCACTTAAAAGATTTTGAACACACTGCCCATTTCTGATGTTAGGAATACTCTTTACATCCAGTAACATCTTAAAACATGTTGTGGGCTTGCCACTACTGCCTATGGTGCATTTTTTAACTGCCATTTCAACCTGGTAAAATAAATCTTTTTGTCAGTCTTTAACCTTCCTTGTTAATACATTTGTCACTCCTAAAGGCCTATAGGACAGGGTGCATTGTATTTTTAAAAGCAGGACATGTGTGTTTTAAGTTTACCACTCCTGGTAGTGAAAAACTCCTACATTTGTTTTTCACTACTATGAGGCCAGACTCTCCCAATAAGTAATGGGTTGTCTTAAGTTGGGTTATCTTATTATATTTAATAAGTGCTTTTGTTTGATTGGGAGCAGGTAGCCATGTCATGTTTGACTCAATTAATTGTAATTTAAATCCTCTTAAATGGTAAAAATGTAAGTAGGGGTGGGCGGAGTCCCACTACGCTGAATTCCACGGAGTCGCAAGAAAACTTCTGCCATGTTAGTTTGCGTGCTCCCCCATTCGTATTGCATTGGGAACGTGGAATGCGTCCATGCACTCCAAAATCACGCTGGAATGGCACTACATGGTCCTGAAGTGGGCTTGTGTTCTAAATCACATGTGAACTGCATGACGCATCTTGTTTTTCTGCTCTCTGTAATAGTGCTGGGCCTAATTTATAATCTCTTGGTAATCTTTGTGATCCATCTCCTTTATTACTTTCCTACCCTTTTTACAATAGTGTGAGTCTTTGTGTTTGCGTATTTTATGTTTTTGTGTATATTGTTTCATGTTTTTGTGACTTTTTTGACTTAGTTTATTTCCCCATCATTCCTTACTTCTTTCTTTTTTAATTTCCCTTCCTTTCCCTTCTTAGTTTATTATTTCCCCACTCGGCACAATGGCAGAGGGGCGGCTACCTTGTGGGCGGTGCCGCAACCCAGGTGTGCAGCCCTGTGTGATCTTTGTAGAGGAGGATGTGTCAGCACTAGTTTTTTGTTCAGGGCCACCCCCGTGCGCAGGCGGCAGGACCCGGTGGGAGTGTCGTGGCGCTTGGGGACAGTGCGCTTGTGCGCATGGTACACTTGCAAGGTTCCCCACACCGCCCAGCAGTTGAGACTCCGCTCATGAGTGTTAATTATTTGTTGTATTTGTGCTCTACAATGCAAAAGAAAATCTCAATAGCATGCTGCTCACACTCAAAGGTAAGTTATGTTTAGTAAAGTTTATGATGGTATAATATTGTGTGATCCAGTTTCTAGTTTCTGCTCGGTAGGTGCCGCTACCTAGTTGCATTTATCAGGTGCTCGACTTGGCTGATTAATTAAAAAGCCATTGCAGACTGTTTCTTTTGTCACTATATTGAATCACTGAGTAGCACGTTCTCTAAATAACTTTGTGTATGTAGCTTGCACAGTTCCAGGTTATTTAATTGAATTCACAGTGATGATGTGTAGTATGCATCTATGCGGATGTATGACGTTACAACTCATACTTTTACAACGCATACCATTACAACAACATTTTTACAACGCAAAAACTATTACAACGCATGTATTTACAACGCAGGTACCTTTACAACGCAGGTACCTTTACAACGCATACCATTACAACGTAAGTATTGGTAAGTATATATTAATTTTTTTAATTTAAAATAATTAAAAATAATCTAATTTAATTTAATTTAATGTAATGTTATTTAATTTAATTTAATTTCATTTCATTTCATTGATTTAATTTAAATTAAATTTTAATTTATTTTTACCCGGTACCCCTGTACCCCAAAAACCCAAAACTGACCCTGAACCCTAAAAATACCCCTGTACCCCAAAAACCCAAAACTGACCCTGAACCCTAAAAATACCCCTTTACCCAAAAACCCAAAACTGACCCTGAACCCTAAAAATACCCCTGTACCCCAAAAACCCAAAACTTACCCTGAACCCTAAAAATATCCTTTACCCAAAAAACCCAAAACTGACCCTGAACCCTAAAAATACCCATTTACCCAAAAACCCAAAACTGACCCTGAACCCTAAAAATACCCCTTTTCCCAAAAACTGAAAACTGACCCTGAACCCTAAAAATACCAAAAACCCTAAACTGACCCTGAACCCTAAACATACCCCTTTACCCAAAAACTGAAAACTGACCCTGAACCCTAAAAATACCCTTTTACCCAAAAACTGAAAACTGACCCTGAACCCTAAAAATACCCCTTTACCCAAAAACTGAAAACTGACCCTGAACCCTAAAAATACTCCTTTACCCAAAAACTGAAAACTGACCTTGAACCCTAAAAATACCCTTTTACCCAAAAACTGAAAACTGACCCTGAACCCTAAAAATACCCCTTTACCCAAAAACTGAAAACTGACCCTGAACCCTAAAAATACCCCTTTACCCAAAAACTGAAAACTGACCCTGAACCCTAAAAATACCCCTTTACCCAAAAACTGAAAACTGACCTTGAACCCTAAAAATACCCTTTTACCCAAAAAATGAAAACTGACCCTGAACCCTAAAAATACCCCTTTACCCAAAAACTGAAAACTGACCCTGAACCCTAGAAATACCCCTTAAAAAAACCCAAACATATAAAATTTAAAATATAATTATATACTTACCAATACTTACGTTGTAATGGTATGCGTTGTAAAGGTACCTGCGTTGTAAAAAAATGCGTTGTAAATACATGCGTTGTAATGGTTTTTGCGTTGTAAAAATTTCGTTGTAATGGTAGTGTGTTGTAAAAGTTGCGTTGTAAAGGTTGTTTCCCATCTATGCATTGCAAAAAAGTGAGACTGAGTTTGCTCATCAAGAGTGTTGAGAAATGGTACTAGAGTAAATACAAAGATCATTCACTAGAATACATTAGTTCCAAATGTAGTTTTTTTTTTTTTTTTTTTTTTAGAATTATCTGGTACATAGCATCAATAGATAATTTAGATATTGCATAATTATTTAGGGCAGACATATACATTACAGAGAAAAGCTATTCTATACACCAATATCATATATACATACAATAAATAATATCTCCTGACCCCATACACAATACAAATTCATATTAATGATAAAAAACATTCTACACAGCAGTTATTATACATATGTACATACGATAAATGTTATCTCCTGTCCCAGGATACAAGAAAAAGAGGCCATTATACAGTACTAATTCATGTCAGGGTTTATATGCCTACTTTTATTTTATATTCGAGAATCCCTCCAGTTTTTTAGTGGAGCCCTGATGGTTAACCCCATCTCCCGTGCTTTCCTACCCTTTTACTCATATAGGAAGGATTTGATATTGTGTATCCCTAGAAGTCTGGTCAGCCACATCTGGAAGGATGGTGCTGCCTTATCCTTCCATCCTGCTGATATAAGGATGCGCAGGACCGCAACAGAAATAAACACAAAGGCTTCAGTCTCATTCTTCAGCCCTAACTTACTATCGCTTCCTATTATCAATAAGATAGGGGATAGATTAATCTTCAAACCTAGCAGCCCCTCCCAGAATGTCTCAATTTCCCCTCTAAATACGATTAATTTCTCACATTGGTCAAACATATGTAGTAAGTTAGCCGGCCCTGCTAGACATCTAGGTCATCTGTTGTCATCCCTTTTACCCCACTCATATAATTTATCAGGCGTATAGTATAGATTAAACAGTGTCTTGAAGTGTTGTGCTCTTAAATTCGAGGAGCGAAATACTTTCTTATCTAGTTGCAGAGCTTTATCCACATCCACATCTGGATCACCCAGTTTCGAGGCCCAAGAGACCTCCCATTTTTCCATATCGTCTTGGATCCCAGTCATTAATACCCTATATATCATTTTGATCCTCCTACCACCATTTAACAAATAGTCCAGCAGATTGTTTTCATTCCAGGGGAGATCCGGGGCCTCTTGGCCTTTAACGTTTGGGAGACCTGAACAAATTTAAACCCTTGGTTAATAGTTATGCCATATCTCTGTTGGATAATCTCAAAACTCAGCACAGCATTCCCTTCCATAACATCTCCTACTGTTCTAATTCCCTGTTGCTCCCAGCATTTCCATATTCCATCATTACTAAGCTGTGGAAAGATACTAGATTTCCACAGTGGCATATGACACTTGATTTTCGGGATTGCCAATGACTTTTGTACAAGTTTCCAGACCCCCCCATGCACTGCATATAACCTTGTAACGCATTTTCTTGAAGTACCGTCGGTCTGTTTTCCTTAATACCAATCCCACAGCCTCCCTGCCCAACAACAATTTGTATATAGAGGGGAGATTTTGATTACCCCAGAGCGTATTGGCCACATTTGTGGCTGGATCAAATAGTATTTCCATCTGGGTTAACAAACATGCCCACTGATAAAACCTGACATTAGGGATTCCTAACCCTCCTTGTTCCTGTGAAAGAGACATGAATTTCAATGATCGCCTAATCCTGCCGTGTTGCCATATAAAATTGATAAAAATTGCTTCTATTGATTTTATAAGGCCCTCCTCTATTATGAGCGGGATAGCACGGAACAAATAAAGGATTTTGGGAAACATGGTCATTTTCAATACATTAGACCTCCCTATTAGGGACAGGTGTAACGCATCAATTCTTTTGAGATCTATCGTAATTAATTTTAACAGTGGAGTAAAGTTATCCTTAATAATTAAGTCTGTCGCTGCGTTGACCATAACTCCCAAATAGACTGCCGACTCCACATATCTTGAGTCGGATTTGGTAATGTTATTGGTGCAGATTATCTGTGTCTTACTCTCGTTCAAGCGATATCCTGAGTAACAGCCAAATTCTCTTGCAATCCCGACGAGTGTGTGCATAGCCGTGTCTGGATCTGGGGTAATTACTGCCAATAGTTTAGTCTCGAACCCATTAATAGTTACCGGCTTAATATCCACACAACCCTGGATCAGCCGGACCAACGGATCAATATATAACGCAGAAAGTATGGGTGAGCAGGGACACCCCTGGTGTCCCCCCCTTGTAATATAAATTTTCTCTGAGCTTTTTCCCATTAGCTGGACTCTGGCGTCTGGATTCCGACACATGGCCTTAAGCACATTCAGAATTTTGGTGCCAAAACCCCTGCGTTCCAGTACCCCCCATAAATACATCCACTTCACGCGGTCAAAGGCTTTTTCCGCATCGAGGAGGATCATGGCCATCCGTCCCTCTGTGGCAGCATGGACATCAATAAGAGCTATGGCGCGTCTAATATGGTCGGTTGTCCCTCGACCTGGGATGAATCTGTGCTGCCAGGGGGAGACCAGACCCCCAATGATCCTCCCCAGCCTTTTAGCAAGAATCTTGGCGTAGATCTTGGTGTCCGCATTTATGAGGGATTTTGGCCTATAAGACCCAGGATTTTCTTTTGATTTCCCTTTTTTATGGAATACAACAATATTTGTTTCTGTCCAGGTTTCGGGGATTAGGCCAGTGCATATTATCCCACTAAATAAGTCTAATAGTATTGGGGCTATTTCGCTCGAGATACTCTTACAGACTTCCAATGGAACGCTATCTGGCCCTGCGGCCTTACATGTTGCTAATTCTTGCAATGCCTCAAGTACCTCACTAATTGACAAATCTTTATCTAAAGCTTCCCTTTCTAAATCATCCACCTGAGGACCTTCATTCCCGAACTCTCCACTTGTCATACCCGTATCCCTCTTTTCCTGATTTAATACTTGATAAAACATGTTGAAGACTTTCAGAATATCCATTGGCTCTGCATAATCCTGGACATTCTCCTGTATGTTCGATTTTACATTCTTTGTAGTTCCTTGCCTAATCCGTAGTGCCAGTGCTTTACCCGCCTTTTCTCCTGTTTCATACAGTTTGCACCTGTGGGCCTGGTATTCACTAGCTGCTTTCTTAGCCATCTGTTTATGGAGCTCTGCTTTGATAGTGCTAATCCTCTGTTGGCTCTCCTTTCCTTCGTTTCCATGCAAGATGTCATTCCCATGTTGCTCTTCTTCTGCTACCAGTTGCCCTATCAGCCTCTCGTTTTCTAGCCATGCCTCTTTCCTAGGCTGTTATTTAAAGGGGGCAAATTCTTACCCCCTGCCAAACGCACAGCGAAATGACGCCCTCTTCGGCGGTCCTGTATATTTCAACTTTCCTAGGCTGAGCAGCATAGCTGATTGTCTCGCCTCTCAAGGCAGCTTTAAATGCGTCCCAAACGCTGTTTCTAGATATGCTGAAAACAATTTGCATCAAAAAACTTTAAGGTCCATTTCCTTAGATGCTCTACATACCCACTATCTGCTAGTAATTTCCTATCAAAAGTCCATCTTGCCTGTTTTCTCTTGAACAAATCCAGGTCACAATTCAATATTAATGGACTATGGTCAGAGATTATTTTTGGCAATTTTCTAATGCTAACGTTTCTCAGCTCTGTTAAGGAGATTAAACAATAGTCTAATTTTGTATATTTCTGATATGGGCAAGAGAAGTAGGTAAACCCTGGGTTATTAGGCTCTTTGTTCCCCCAGATATCTACTAATCCATGTGACTTAATTAAGAAACTCAGCGCCTGGAATACCCTAGGTTTTCCGGCCTACATAAGGGGATTTATTAGGAAGATCAGCAGAAATATTTAAGTCTCCACATACTACAATAGGAATTGGCCAGCTAGTTAATTCATTTTCTAGTAGATCAAATACCTCAGGATCATTTTGATTGGAACCATAGATCCCACAAATTGTAATGCCGACAGATAGCTCGGCCAATGCCCATCTCCCTAGAGTATCGACCTTATGGCGCTTTGCGCCCCCAAGTGTGGATTTGCCTAAAATTGCCAGTCCTCTAACTGTAGAGGTCTGGAAGGAGCAGACCAGTATATCAAAACCTCTCAAGCTCAGCAACTGTTTCTTTTCCCAAGGCAAATGCACCTCCTGTAAGCATATAACATCTATATGCATTGATCTTACAAAATCGGCCAGTCTTTGCCTCTTTTTCCAATCATTTAAACCCCCGATATTAATAGAGGATACATTAAGTTTCGCCATACTTCACTTTGAGATTCCCATTTCTTTTTTGTACCGGCAGAAAACGTATGCCCATTCAGAAGATCCTAGATCACACAAAGTAGAAACAGAATAGTACCAGATATTCTCAATTATAAAAATTTTCCTTTTCTTCCCCCTTACCCACTCCCATACCCCCTTGAGCCCTCCCCACCACCCAAACCCCGACCCTCCCTCCCTCCCCCTCCACCTCCCTCCCTGGTGAAGCGCTCAGACTGAGGTCTGTGCATGTGATGCTACAACAATAGCGGACAGGTCATCCTAATCAAACTGAAAAGTGACACTCTCAACCCCCCAAGAAACAAAACAGGTAAACTGAGCAGCCATCCCACAACCTACCACCCAAATATACTACAAATGTTAAGATAAACTTGAATATTCTTTTCTTGTAATGGTTTAATTAAGTGTCTCAATCTCCAGCGTCCTTACACCGTTACGTGACAATAGTCAGGTCGACAAAGAATGTTATCCCCCCACTTGACCTCCTTGCTTCCGGTCTTGCCGTCTCCGATATTGCCTGCCGCAGGAGGAAATTCCCCAGGAATAGCAGTATCCCCCTAGACTTGTCACCTCCTCTTGAACCTACTCATATTAAAAGGGGTATGATGCGCCCTCTGAATTTAAGCCGACCAGTTCCACTCCGGGAGTTCGGGGAAGGCATATTTAAACAGGTCGATTATATAGGCCCATACATCTGGCCCCTCCACCCCCTCTGGTATCCCCAGCACCCTGAGATTATTTCTTCTCTGTCTGTTTTCAAAATCTTCCAGCTTCCACTGGATATCCTTGATCTGGGCGCTTTGGGCCTCTACTTGGGTGGAGGAGGCGGCTGCTTCAGATTCTGTCGCAACTATCCTCTCCTCAAGATTTGACACTCTATCTCCTACATTTACGCAAGCCTTGGAGAGCTTCCTTACCACCCCCTGTATCTTTCTCATTGCTGCCTGGGACTTACAACTGTCTTTGCGTGTTTCCTCCCTATGTGAGAGAATAACCTGATGGATTACCTCCAACATAGGAGGGGTGGTTGTGATGTTTTCGGTGTTAAGCACCCCCGAGAGTGGGGTGGTAGATGAGTAATCCCATCTTAGATCTTTTACACCTCGACCTTGGATTTCTGGTTGAATATTAGGCCTTTTAGCAGTTGCAAGGGGGTCGGGGTCGCTATCTGAGTCAAGATTACTGTCCCCTGGAGACGAGATCCGTTAATCTTCAGCCCATTCAGCCCCTTCTGAAACGGAAAAAAACAATCACTAGGATCTTTATCCTTTTCGTACTCCATTCTTTCTTTATCTTTATCTTTTCCATTTAGTAGGACATCAGAAGATCACATCGCCCCAATATTTCCTCCTCCTGAGATATGGAATTGATCTAGTTCGACCGCTTCCCCTCCAGATGCAGTCTTTTTTTGTAGGACAAGTATGTCGCTATTCACTGCGGCAGCCTCCTCCATCACCAACTCACTGGCACCCATCTTGTCCATATCCATATCATCAATGTGCACACCATCCCCCTTCTCCCCAACGGAATAAACCGGGAGAGCCACCATAGGGATAGTGCCTAATTGGGTAGTTAGCTGTGTTTGTTTGCTCATACACCTTTGGGGGAGGACCCGAGTCTCTTCTGGGCTCACCTCATCTGGATGTATTGTTCTTGAGCCCTTCTGTGATCACAGCGTTGACACGGCTTCTTCTGAAGCCCCTGCTACCTCTGTGTATTGTTCCTTGCTGCTGCGTGTCAGCAGCTCCACTATCGTAGGAGCCGCCGGCCGATTCTTAGCCATAGCACCGCCTCTCCCTTTCCTCGGCGGGTCCGGGGGTGGTGTCCGCAGCCTCCGTGGTGTTTCTCCCCCGCTCTGCTCCGGCACACCTGGCTCCATAGCGGCAAAGCCCATAGCTGCCTCTCCTCTCAGCTTACGAGCCGCTGCCGCCGCTGCTTTCAATGTTGCTCCTGCCGCTGGTTTCGAGCCATTACTCCTCTGCTCCGTTGACTCCGCCGATACCAGTGAGTCAGAAGCCTGCCAAATGATCACTCCAACAGCAGCACAAGCCTCGCAAGTCTCACGGAGTTTGACCAGAACAAACGATAAGTCCTCCGCTCCCACACAAGTCTTTTACTTGATTTTGTCAAAAACGACGGTCTGCTACATTAATAGTATCGATGGGGGGTTTAACTTTTTTTTTAAATCCAGACCCAATCTGCCAGTACTGCAACCGACCACTCCGCGGTCCCCATCTTGCTCGCTCTTAGGATTGAATGCAGTTTTTTTTTGTTTACAAGATTTGGAATATGGATTTACCGACAGTCGATAGACTCGAGTCAAAACTAGTAGTACCATAGGTGATCTGTTTAGTGACTGCATTTTCTTTTCATAAAACATTTTGTAGAGATTTTTAAAAGAATCACTAATCCATTTATCGTCTTAATTTCTTTCATCAGCACCCAAGGGCAATAAGTGGGGTGATTCAGAGGGTCCGGGGCAAGCTGGTCCACCGGTGCCAACCACTAGCGCCGCTGCAGAGGACTTTGCAGATCCTAGTAAGCCCTTTTATGATTTTTGTGGACTTCTTAGGGTAGAACTGTATAAGCTTGGGGTAGTTATGGGTCTATTGGGAATGTTGGCACTTCTATCGTGATTTGAGAAAATTAAAAAATCAGGCCCAAGTAAGCTAGTATTTTAAATAAAAAAAATCAAAGCAAAAGATCAGACAACAGATGTAATTTCACCTGACCAGGGCTCTAACGAGAAACGGTCAGTACAATTTGTCTCAGTATTAGTCCATGTATGATGACAGAAGGTGACAGAAACTGATCTAAAGTGCTGGTGTCAGGATCTTCCCCTCATAGAAGCACAGAGTTGCTTTGAAGGGAAGATATAATTCATACACACAATACTGCTCATTTCTTTCCATTCATCTCACAAAGTCCCACTTCCCTTCCCAGGGTTTGCAAACTAGGCTGAATTACAGGAAAAGATGCAATGCAAAACATGGAGCATTATGGCGTTTGCTCTGTGAAAGGTTTGTGATTAATACAATGCTATGGGTAGTTTTAACATACATAAAGCAACACTCACATTTGATTAACAGAACGAATATTCATGATTTTAAATGTTGTATTAGCGTTTCTCTTACAGGGTGTACATAAATAAGCATAATACAAACACATCTAAAGCTCTTTTTCACATCTGTCTTTTTGTTCTCTACTTTTGCACATACAACATTTCATCTCCTTCACTTAAATAGCACTTCACACTCACCGTTCGCCCTCTTATCTTTAAAACTTAATTTTCTTTTCTTTTGGCATGCTCAACATTTCAGCAGCTGTGTACTTCTGTCATACACTTACCCACTATTCAATTTGTACATATGAGGAAATTGCACTGGGCGCTCTGCATAGAGGACAAGAACTGGATTTGCACAATCCCTGTGAGGAACTCTCCTCGCACTCTCCTCATCCTCTGCTCTAGAGCTCTTAATCATGCCCAATCTTGAATACCCACCCCCTAGCCTCAACTCATCCATACACCCAGTGACGATACTGTTCACAGTAAGCGCTATACAACAGCCGTATGTTACATGAAATAAAACAAAATCAGAAATGCAATATCTGACAAACACAAGTACTATTAAGTTATGCAAAATAAAGTAAAATATGTGAAATAAAAACAGGGATTGGATTACTAACATGAATTAATTTAAGTGTTTTTACAACCATGGTGGAGAAATGTTGACTGTTAAAGTTAAGGACATAAATATAGGATCTGCCAGGGAACAAAGTCGGGGGCAGATTTACAAGCCCCTTGCGCCACCGGTTTGTCATTTTATGTGACGTACCGGTGGCGCAAGCTACTGCTCCATATGTACAAGGACAGGAAAAGCCACCCTGCGTGACTTTTCCTGTCCTTGTAAATATGGCCCCTTTACATGCAGCACTTTGCGTGAAAGGGGTGTTCCATTGATGTTGCTGTGAGTGTTCCCACGCAACACCCATAGAACCAGACACATTTCCAGATTTACAAGGAATCGTAAATCTGGAAATGCAACGCATTCTTTTTCTCTTTCTATGTCTGCTGAGTCACCTCTAATTATTGTTTATGTACTGGAAGGGTTCCCTTCCAGCACATAAACAATCATTGAAACAGTGTCATTTTTCAACTTCTATGTGTGCTAATGCAGCACACATAGAAGTTGGAAAACGGTATTTCAGATTGTTTTTGTGCAAGAAGGGAACCCTTCCGGAACAATAAAAATCTCTCCAGGACACAGGCAAGCCTGCACCATGGTACAAGGGTGCCTGCGCCGGCGCATGGCAGCAGTTTGTGCGCCAGCACAGGTGGAAGCACAGAGATGCAACATATTGTTGTAATTATGTCGCATCCCTGTGCTTTGAAAGTGACTCGGTGTGGTGCAGCCAAAGGCTTGTGTTCCGCTCTGAGACACTTTCTTGTAAATCTGCCCCTCAGTTTTTAAGGACCCACCCAACTTAAAGTCCTAGATGGCTGCATAGCATTTCTCTGTGTAATAGGTGCGTCCCAGAAAGGTGGGTTGTTTCATTTAGAGCGACGCACCTACTGAGGGGGGATCACTGCCAGCCAGGAAGGACAACTTTACTCACATGTGCTAGCATCCAATCACAAAACAGAAGGGGAGTGCGAGCAGTAAATGCCCAGGCGTTGGTTACAGCCTCCGAAGTCTTGCTGCTCTGCTGTCTGCGTGGGGGTTGCTTGTCTCTCGATCGCCACCAGGAAAGTGAACAAAGGCAGTTGTTCATTACAAAAAAATTCAAATGAGAAATTGTTGCATCTTCTCGTAAAATAACAACAGCCTGTGCAGAGCAGACTGGGCCCGTACCTCTCTGGGCCCTGGTGACACTGCACCGACAGCACAACTCTCTCGAAATGGCCTCCTGGATTTTCTTATTCCATTGACTGAAAAATATATCGGAATCTCATCAATTGGGCTCACCGTGTGTGTTGGTTTCACAAGCACAGGCGCTGCACACCCAGGTGTACCTATTATCTTGAACGTGTCATTTGTTTTAGTATTCTTTAAACAAGTGGCTAGTATGTTACCTTATTAAGATCTTCTCCTTCGGACCCATTTATACATCCCTGCATCTTCACTTCGCATTCCTTACGACATTTCTTTTCTGCTTTTGCCATATCCCATTAAGGTGCTATGGCGTGCCATTTTAGTGAAAGCAAGGCTAAGAATTTGACGTATGGCAATAGTTTAGTTATAATCTTTGGTTTGAAACTTGGAAGAGATTTTAGTCTAAGCGACAGGTGCACTTGAGAAGCATCCTGCGTTTGTTCCAGGAAATCCACAGCGCAGAGGCCTGACTCCTGAGTTAGACCATAAACCCAGAGGGCCCTTGAAAATAAATTGAATTTGACCTGTAAATCTAGTTTCAAAGAAATACACTTAAGACATCCTACAGCCCTGGATTTAGATAACGCTGGAACTCTTGAGGACATTAAACAATGTGGAAGTGAGACATGTGATAGTATCTTCAAAATGTACATAATACTTTCAATTGAATGTACCTTTCTTACTGTAAAAATATTTCTTTTTACATGTACATGCCCCTCACAATATTAGTTTGTACTTAAAATGCAGACTATTTCTTTAACTCATGGGGGCATATTACCAAGGGTGGCGATAGGCAATTATCGCCAGTTTAGCGACCGTTTTCGGCCGATAAGCGGAGATAATTCTATCGCTCTATTAGCAAGCTGTCGCTAACTGATGTTAGCGACAACTTTTAGGCGATAGCGAGCGGTTTGGGGCCCGCTTTGCATGTTAGCGATATTTATCGCTAATGATATGCAAAGTGGGCGTACCCAACCTGTTAGCGACTGAAAGCAGTCGCTAACGTCACTATCGCCTATTAGCAAGGCAGGCGTAGCGATGGAAATATTCCCGCTATCGCCAAAAACCAAAGCCTGCTCAGACCAGTTCTTAGCCAGGTTATCCAATGGGAGGTGGATAACATGGCTAAGAGCATTTCGTCGCTAATGCGTGAATATCGCTGTATTCTCAGCGATATTCACGCATTTCGCCGCTATCGCTGGATATTTTAGCACAATGAAGAAAAACGTATATCCAGCGATAGACAGCGATAAAAAAATCGTCGCTAAGCCTATTTAGCGATAATTATCGCTACTTGTTGGTAAGATGCCCCCTGGTTCCATATAGGTGCTGTATATGTGTTCAAATTATATCTAACTGTTCTCTGTCAGAATTTTTGACAACCTGTAAGGCAGAGTAGAATACAAACATGACCGTCTCGGCCTTTCCTTCCACCTAGCTTGATAAACAAGCATTGGAAAAGACAATAGGTCTGTCTCTTGTATACTGCCTACCAACGTACATGGCATTTAGATACCCATTGCACAAACAGACGCCATACACCCATGTTGGCATGCACAGCAAAACATGTATTTGTAAGAACATGAAAAACTTCATGCACACAGGCCAAATCTGCACATAGACCATATGACATTTGTGCACCCATGCACAAAAAAGACATCTTCCAAGACTCATGCAAAGGAACAGATAAACATTAGCAACTTTGAGCAAAAGAAAGGAATGTGCTAATAAGGGGCGGGTGCTTGCCTTGATGAGAATGGCTCACATGGAAGGTAGGGTTATTTTCCGAGGAAAGTTGGATGTTGACCTAAGAAGGTGTGACTAGGTGGTTCAGTGCCATGTCCACCTAAATGGAAGCAACACTGACCAAGAACATGCATTATGACAGCTGGCCGCCATTGCTAGTTTATACCCAGTGGGGTTTGAGTTAGTCAAAATCATCTGTCTCGAACACCATGTTTCCCAGAACTGAATGAGACCAGCTTGTCACATTTGTCTCTATGAAAGCAGATCTATGCAGTAATGCCACTTCTGGGGCCATTTTACACGCGGGGCACATTTCCTTTATTGTGCCGGGCACACCTTTAGAAAGGTGTGCTCAGTGCAGTGGAGGAAGATGCGCAACATTATGAGGAATGAGCTGACCCCAGGGCAGCCGCAAACTTGTACAGCACATTCACGTGAAATATGGAGCAGCTACTTTTAAAAAGCTGCTCTGTTTTTCACTGTGCAGAAGGTAACCCCGCCTGAAATTTTAAAGGGGAATAGCGATCCCCTTGCAGAGTGGATATATTGGGGGTCCATAGGACCCACTTTACCACCTGCAGAGGCCTGCTCTCAGGAGGGGTACTGACAGTGCACCGCCTTTTAGGTGGTGCACTTAAATGCACCTCCAGAGGGCTTCTTTGCCTCTGCACTCATGTAGGTAATTCGGCACTAGAACAGAGGCAAAGGGATTCCAGCATTTGCATGGGTCACGCCCCCTTGAAATAAGGAAATGCCCCCTTGAAGATAGCGCTGGTGCTTTATGTGCGCTAGCGCTATTGGTATTACAGAAGGGGCTGCACTAGCGTCTGCGGCCCCTTCTGTAATACCAAAGTGCCCTGGGGGACTTTATCTAATACGGCCCCAAATTGACATACTGGAGGTAATTTCCTCCCTTCATAGTTGCACCCGTAATGGCCTGGAATTGGCCATGACTCCCTGACCATGTGCTATGGGCAGCAAAACTGTAAATTTGGTGTCTCTTGTTTTTTTTGGGGGGGGGGACTCATTTTGAGCACAGATGCTGGTCAGGCATCAACGTGACAAGGGTGCAGGGTATTTAAGAATGTTGGAACAAATTTCATATGGTTTTGTGTCACCCTTTCACCATGAAAAGGAGACACAAAACCTAAGTGAGATTTATCAAGCCATGAAAGGCCAACTTGCGTGGCCCTGAGTGGCTTGATAAATCTGGAGTAACACAAGGCAGCGTAAATCGCTTTCTTTTGTAACTCTGTCTCAGGAAAGTGTTCCATGGATGAAGCATGTGTGTTACTACATATCCACCCAGGGATTTTGGAGTATTCTCACATTTAGCATCACTGGTAAACCTGGGAATGCATTAGAATGGTCCTCCTTCCCAGAGGAGGGGCAAACAAGGAGAAATACATTTATTTTTCCTTGTTGTATTCCTCTTTCTAAGTGTGCTGCGTACTGCAGCACACAGAAAGAGGAAAATGCTTTTGAGGATTTTTTTCATGCAAGAAAGTGCCCCTTCGTGCACAAAACAATCCCGCCTGCAAGGAAGCTAGGCAGCACAATGTGAGCCAGCACATGGAAAGGAAAGAAATGTGTTGCACCATGTTAAATACAGAAAATTCCTGCCTTTCCCCTTTCAGCCAGTGCAGTGCAGCAATGTGGCTTACTGCACTGCGTGAAATAGTAGTAAATCTGCCCTATTGTGCTTGAAGGGCGAGAGAAGCCACCTAACCAAGGAGGTCCAACATGTCCAAAATAAGCTTGGTCTCGCTTTTCTACTACTGAAAAATGAGGTGGTTCTGGGGAGTTCTTTTTGGAGCAGTGCTAAGACCGATTTGCATTTGATGGTCCACATCCCTAAAGTCACCGACAAACTGAAAACCTGTAGAATGGAATGCTACCTCAAGCATATTGATCTAACTCTTTTGAGTTGTTTCAATGTGAGATTTGCACTTAAGCCAACTATAAGTATAAAGAAAACAGGTTTTTGATCACGTTGTTCTCAGGCTGACTGGTATTATAAATTCTGTACTTGTTCCTAAATTGAGCATCTGACCCTTTAATACACCCTATTGCTTATACATAAACAGTGGACCACTTATAGTATTGTTCACTTGTAGATGAAATAAGTGATTGAATGTGCAATGTCATCGAGAAGACTTTCATGATGCATCACTAGATGCAGTGGGTCTCACGACAGGGAGTTTGTGTAGTATAGTATAATTCATACTTCTGTTGTATAAAGTAAACTGTTTAGCTTTGAAAGTCGAGTATTGTTGTGATTCATACTTTCTAAGCAGTTGTAAGTGGATGTAAATAGATTTAATATAAAACACTGGCCCCCATCTGAGGTAATACTACTCTGGGCAGCTACGGGTAGTCTAGTGTTTTCAGACCTGAAAGTACTGGGGATGGAATTACCAGACCGTATTTAATCTGTGAGACAGTGCTTAACTTGAGCCGGTGGTTTCTGGTGCTCGCCACCTGCACTTAATTGTCAAAGCCAGCACTTATGACAGTCTGCCATATGGTGACACTGTTTATGTCATTTAGAGATTAGCAGAATAAAAGTTGTTCTGAGATTCAATATACATTAAAACTACTGATACCTGCCACCCAAGCTATTCTTATAGCTTTGGGGGCCTGAAACAGTCTGAAATGCCACACTTGTAGGAGTGAGATGAATAGTGATTATGTAGGCACTGTGATTAGCAGCACTGGCAGGGAAAATCGGTGGTTCAAGCTGCAGTGGCTTCCTAACGAGTGTGCTGGCACCTACTATTTCACAAGTTGAGCACCCTGTAATGTCTATGTGGTACACAACGACAGGGGTGACAAATTGAGTCACCCGCCTGAGTTTTGCACTTGGTCCAGCCGACGCATGACGGAATGCACCGGTTAACGTAATAAAGGGGCATCGCCCGAAGAGAGCATTCAGGACCATGACGAAATGCAAAAGGGCTCCGTGTAGTCTTTGTCCTGTAACGCAGCAGTGCTGGGCGCTCACAGCAGGTGACATCTTTACACTGGTGACGACGGTGGTTTTTCACCCACGCCACTTCCGCTCTACCACACTGCACACTGCCCCGTTAACGGCAATCCCAGTGGAGCGTGCGTGCTGCCGGTGCCCCTGGAGTGCACTCCCCTCCCGTTTCCCAGGTGAGGACAGTGCTCAGCTTTAACGCACGGTGGGCTGCCCAGTAAAAAAGACCCTGAGACACTATCTGGGCTTCCGACATGCGCCGATCAGTGCAGAGGTGGCTCCAGGGCAGGGCACACATACTGCACAACCATGACCTCCAACGGAGAGAGATGCACAGCCACTGCACGCTTGGCATGCTAGGTAGGACCAGCCGACAGCCTGCGCAATCGCCTATGAGGGGCAGACCTGCACCCATACTATGGTGCAAGTCAGAAGAATATCGCCACCCAGCGGGGAGGACAGACTCCCTCGGCCTGGTGGCTGCCGCAAGACATCTCTAGTAAGGCAGCGCTCATGCCACGAGGCGCCTCGCCATCAGAGTCCAGATGGTGGCTATCCCAGCCATTGAACCATTTGTGGTTGATGGTGCACCATCGTCCCTAGCCCCAAAGTGGAAGGATTGGACTGACCATCTGCAGTTCTCCTTTGAAGGGGCAGGCATTGCACAAGATTGACGCCGTGTGCAACTACTCCACCTAGGGGGAAAGGACATACATCAAATATACAAGACCCTGGTGGAAGCCAGCCCTAAGGCGTATATGACGCTACTCAATGCCCTGAACGCCCACTTCGAACCAATGGCAAACAGAGACTATGAACAGTTCATCTTTAGGCAAGCCTGGCAGGAAGCAGACAAATCACTTGACGCATTCCAAGGATGTCTGAAGGATGCTACTCGACAAAACTTCGGGAGAACATACTCCAAGAATCAGGAAAATCCTTAGCTGACATTCTCTCCATGGGCCGATCTAAGGAATTGGCAAGGGCTAGAGAATCCCACATGGAAGCTGCGCTGCACCATCACATTAAAACCGAACAAGCCAACATCGTTAAAGCCAAACCACGCCCTCCTCCAGCAAATGCCCGCAAGAGAAGCAGAGAAAGTACAGCTACTGAGGTGGTACACCGCATCAGATGAACAAATGCCCGGCCAAGATGAAAAGATGCAAGCCTGCGAAAGGATAAATCACTTTGCGAAAGTTTGCAGGTCATCGAGAACCCCTAAGGAGTCCGCACAAGTGGTGGAAGAAGCCCCAGACAGCGAGTACATGGACGACGACACCGGAGAATATCCCGTGCACTATGTGTTGGCAGTGGACCAACAGTCACAGAAGAGACACCAACTACCAAAATGCCATGTCCAGATCCATCACCAGAATGTCAAGGCCACCATCGACACGGGAGCTTCAATCGATGTCATGGCGGCAAGTATGTACCGGTCCTTGGATCCAAGCCCCCCTCCCCCCCTACATGAAGCCAACATTTTTGCTTTCGCATATGGGCGGAAGACGCCCATTCCACTCATTGGATGCTTCAAAACTGAAATCCAGCACCAAGATATAACCACACCCACCACTGTTTACGTAACAGAAGAAGGACATGGGATGCTAGTTAGTGGCACCACAGCGTGAATGCTTAACTTAATATTGTTTGCCTTTACAGTACAGGAGGAAGAGATCTCAGCGATTCTGGATGAATTCACAGACATATTTCAGGGCATAGGGTGCCTCAAACGGAAGGAGGTTTCTCTTCACATATATCAATCGGTTCAGCCAGTAGCGCGGAGACATCGACGCATAGCGTTTCACCTCAGGCAAAAGATAGGCATTCAGTGGGTATCCCCGATCGTAATTGCCATTAAGCCGAAGCAGCCAGGGCAGGTACGCATCTGCGTGGACATGCGCCTCCCAAACTCCGCCATCAGACGAGAGTGCCACATCACCCCCATGATTGATGACATTCTGGGGGAACTGAATGAAGCGCTGTGGTTCTCAAAAGTAGATTTACGCTCGGGGTACCACCAGCTGCCCCTGCACCCAGACTCTCGCTATGTCACAACATTCTCGGCCTTCGGAAGTACAAGCGCCTTAACTTTGGGATCTCCAGTGCCGCTGAAGTGTTCCAAAACACTATAAGGGAATACCTAAGTGGCCTCCCCGGAGTCCTTAACGTCATTGACGATATACTGGTGCATGCAAAATCACTCGAAGATCACCACCAGGGCCTCAGGAAAGTCCTTCAATAAATAAGTGAGTCTGGTCTGATGCTTCATCGGGAGAAGTGCAAATTTCTGCAGAAACTGATCTGTTTTTTTCGGCTACACCTTCTCGGACAAAGGGATGGCCCAAGATCCTGACAAGGTGCGAGATATCCAGGAAACCCCAGCGCCTTCCAATGTGTCTGGGATGCGCAGCTTTTTCGGAATTTCTGTGGGCGGTTCATCCCGGACCTGATGAATATAACATGTCCCCTCCGGGAACTAAAGAAATCCACCACCACGTGGCAATGGGGAGCCGAACAAGACCGAGCATTCACGAATACCAAAGAAATACTCTCTTCAGATACCACTTTGTCGTATTTCAACCCTTTGCTGCCCACCAACATTGCTGTAGATGCCAGCCCCTTTGGACTGGGAGCAGTACTAACGCAGCAACAACCAAGTGAGAACTGGGCTCCTGTAGCATATGCTATTCGCTCCCTGGCAGACACCAAACAACAATACTCCCAAATTGAATTACGAGGTGATTGCCAATCACTGGGCATGCCAGCATTTTCACATATACGTCTATGGACACCCATTCACCATTTCCACGGATCACAAGCTACTCCTACTCCTTTTTCAGGGTTCAGCGTCAAAACCTCCCCAAGGATCAAGAAGTGGATCCTCCAATTGCAAGGCTACGACTTCAAAATGGAGTACAAACCAGGATCATATAACCCTGCTAACGATCTATCAAGGCATCCCGAGTTACCACTGCAGAAGTGAAGACACAGATGAGTATGTACGGATCGTAACGGAGCACTCACGTCCCCTCCCGATAGGATTAGATTCGCTGGTCGAATCAAAAAAAAAGGACGAATGCCTGCAACTTGCAATCTCCTCCATCAGAGCCAATGACTGGCGCCCTGTTATGATGAGCCTGAACCGGAGGACATCCAAGCCAAAGAAATCCTAGAATCGCTGATACATGTGTGAGAAGAACTGTCTACAGAAAGAGGTGGATGTCTCTTGAGAGGGCCCAGGCTAGTTATTCTATCAAGCATCACATCACAGGCAGTGCAGCTGGCACATCGCGGACATCAGGGCATCGTGAAGACCAAGAGCCAACTGAGAGCGAAGGTGTGGTTCCCAGGAATGGACAATATGGTCGAACATGTAGTCAACGCCTGCCAATGGTGCCAAGTCTCTGGAAATCCGGTACAACCACCCATGGTCATTACCGAGGACAACCCACAGCGACCGTGGGAAAGTGTGAGCATTGATTTTGGGCATCTCCAAAATGGATGACACACACTAGTCGTCATTGATGACTACACGAAATATCTGGAAGTAGAGATCGTCGGAAGCCAAACGGCCGCCGAGGTCATTGCCAAAATTGAGAAGATCATCGCAACCCATGGATTCTTTAAAGTGGTGAAGACAAACAATGGTCCACTGCTTCAAGGACAAGAATTTGCTGACTAACTCCATTCCTGGGGCACACAACATCGAAAGATAACACCAACACCCCAGGATGTCTGTTCCAGGTACCATCTGAGAGGCAACCCAGCTCCTTCGTCTCACCTGGCAGACTTCCTGGTGTGATGGGCGCGAGAGGAACAGTTGGAGTCAACGGACTGGTAACTGTGTGAACGTCCACCTATGGACACTGTGGTTGGAAATTACGCCTAGCTTGTGGCGATTGTGATATGTTTCAATATTTGGTTAATGTGTTTTGTTGTTAAAGATAAGGAGTAATGTAATGTCCATGTGGTACACAACGACAGGGTGACAAATTGAGTCACCCGCCTGCATTGTGCACTTGGTTTAGCCGGCGCATGACGGAATGCGCCAGTGAATGTAATAAAGGGGTGTGGCCCGAAAAGAGCATTCAGGACCACAACTAAATGCAAAAGGGCTCCGTGTAGTCTTTGTCCCGCAACGCAGCAGTGCTAGGCCCTCGCAGCAGGCGACATCTTTACACACCTCACAGATAACACCACGGGTGCAGAGTGGGCAGGGCTCAGAGCAAATGGTAAATATCAGTTTCAAGTTCTTCAGATTCTGGGAAACCTGCTTTGAATGGCCCGTTAATTCCAGATCTATGATTATTCCAAATTCTAGGCAGTTTAAGTCATAATTTTGCATAACTCAAAGGGAGATATTGACGGTAACACTTAATTCAGACCTGCTATGTACCCTTGGAGTAAAGAGGATATTCAGAAAGAGATTCACAGTGTAAAAAATAGGCATTACCTGGGGAGCCGCACTACACTTCACTTGGATGGGGCAAAGGGGAGCACTTTTTTGGCAGCATAAACTGAGTTGTCACCATTCATGTCATCGTCAGTCATTTATTTGCCCAAACTGTCAAATTTAACCTAGTCCAGTGAAAAATCAGTGCTGTCTTGCATACCATAGCATATTATTTATAAGAGGATGAAATCATGTTTTGACATTTCCAGTGTTAAAATTTTGAACCATTTCGAAATACCTGCCAGTTTGCCTTTTTAAAAATACCAGTCAGAACCTACGGCATGCAGGGAAGATTTTAAAGATTGCAAGATTGTCATTTCGGCAGTTAATTTGAATATTATTTGATAATCCCGTGGGTTATTTTACCTGGGGGATAGTGCTAGAGGATTATCTTTGTAATATTTGAAGTTGGTACTAGAGTGATATCGTTTTTGATGTAGGCGGTAAGAATCGAGCCATAAGAAAATACTAATGCTTTAGCTTGGCAGCCTAAGGCTCATCACACTCCATTCAGAGATTAGAAATCCAGACTAGAACTGAGAGTTTGGCACATTTCTTTAGGAGGGTGATGACTTTCATTCTTGGAGGGTCGTGGTGGATGTGGTGGGGTATTGCGAGTGGCCTCATTTTCTGTGTGATGATTATTTCATGTAATTATCGGGGGTAACAATTATCACCCTTACAAATATTGCCCTTAAAATGGGTTATAACATATGGGATTTGGGGGTTTCTGCACCAAAACCCTCATGTCCTGATATAGGATTTTTTTCACTTGGTATATTTTGGCAGGTCAAGCCTGCTGATATTTCCTGTGAGGTTTAACCCCTTGACCGCGGTGAAAATTCCGCCGCGGTGCGGGTGATTTATGGCGTGGGGGTGGTTCGGACGGCCCCCGGCCGTCCTCCCCACACGCCCACCGTGACGGGAAGGGGTTAAAGCAACTGAAATGAAGCCAGTATTTAACCGATATGAGAACATTTGCACAACTCAATAATCCGATTTGTGTGGTTACTGGTGTTACTGCACACAGATTTTTACAGGGCACTTGTAGTGAGAGCGTAAGTGCCTCAAGGGAAAAGCGTGCTTTGGACCAAGTCAGAATCACACTGTGCCAACACAGTGCCGGCAATAGAACAAACGCGGCATTAGTAAGCATTTGTTCAGCATGAAAGTCGTAAAAACTACTTGCTTTTAGGGTAGGCGCATTGGTGGAATGGTGTTGGATTTAAAGTCCAACACCTTCTTTACTATTGCACAAACTGGAGTTAGAATAGTAATTTAAACTATTCCAACATCCTGCACCCTGTAATGCAAGATTTTAAAACAACATGCGTTCAGACAGCATTATGAATGCATGCGTCCTGAACGCATGCGGAATACGGTCATACATTCGCCTGAAGGAGCACTTGGTGGGATACACAAATTACATCTACTCAAATAAGGCCAAGAAAGCACATACTGACTTTATCTGTTTAGTTTACAGCAGGAACATGTTTGAGGTTTGATACAGGGACATGTAAATGTGTTTACCAAGAAACACAATCAGACATTGTGCATTACTGCAGTGTATGTTGGGAAAGAAGCCCAGAGTGATGCAGTGTAAGGTTGACTGATTACTAAACAGATGAGATAGGATGAGAAGAGAGTCTAGTCCGATAGTGGCTTTTGCATAGCGCCTTGTGGCACTGTTGTACAATTAGGGCCTGATTATGAGGAGGCTTTGTCGCATCTGACAAAAATCCAATAAACAGGATTTTCAGAATTTATCAGATGGGATAATATCACATATTCTGAGTTTTTAGGGAATAGCATGTACATTATGGCACTCACCATGCAGAAACCGACGTATTCAGCTAAATACAGGTACTTTTTTTCTCGTTATATTCTGGCAGGTTTGATCTGCTGAAATTTAATGAAGAGTACAATCTTTATCGTGCCTGCCAATTACTGAGTGTGATTAACATCTCACTACTTATAATTGCTGTACCGGGGCAAATAGTTGTTTACTCAAGGATCACAATTTAAGGAGCCACTTGTAATCAGATCCCTCACAGAGCCAACGCAAAACAGCTGATTGTACTGCCTTGCGTTTCTCAATATTTACCAATAACACAGGATCACACGTGGTGACTTGAGTTCCCTTGTAAATCTGACTCTGCACTTGCGGCTGTTGCTGCCCCTTCTTCCCGCGCCTGGAGGCGCATAAAGTAGCTGCTTGGGTCCCGCAGCATGGGACGTGCGTGCGGACAGTTCCGGACGAAGCTGGGCTGGGCCTTCCATCTTACCTCTTGGACCCGAGGTCTGTCCCATTTAACCTGTGATTTGCATTGGGTATCTAGTCTTCAGACCAACATTTGTGTTTATTTGGGGTCAAAATGAGTAAACAAAGGGTACTTAATGGTCAGGGAGCCGCAGGGACTCTGGACGCTTTCTTACAGAGGGGAGAATCAGTGTTAATAAATGAAATCAAACTTACAGAAAGGAGGTTGTCACTGCAATCGATTGTACCTCCCCCAGACTTTCTATGACCCCTGTGCTTAATGGACCGTGTATGTTGACTAAATACTGATGTATCTCCCCCCCCCCGCCTGGTCCTATTCAGCACACATCAGAAGCTAGTCTGGTCAGGCCCACAGTTACCACAAGAGGACATAAAACCAAGCCCAAGCCAGCCCCTGTGGTGGCAGCCTCACCTAAAAAAAGGAAGGCTAGGGCCATTCGGAAGCAGAGCCAACCTGTGCATAGGCTCAATGGAAAGGTTGTGGAACCCCCAGACAGCCCAGTGCGCAGAGTGAAGTCCAAACAGCTGTCCTTAATTCCAATGTATCAACTAAATCCTTAGATAGCCTGCAAGTTGGGAACTTCTGGGGTAGGCTTGAAATTATGATGACAACACTTATGGAACTTATTCAGCTAAAAATATCTGCTGTTGTAGTGAGGTTATCTAAGGTGGAGGAACACATCAGTCATATGCATTCACCTGTACCATCACCAAGCTCTTGCATCCTGAATAATAGTGAGTTTGCCACAGGGCCTGGCAAGTCTTGTAGAACTATCAACGTACAGCCCCAGGGTGAGAGCATTGCTACATGTAACGATCTATGTGCAGCAACCAGTTCTGGTCGTACAAGAAAGCCTCCCTCTCATAAAGTACCCCCCGCAGAATATCCTGGTGGTACTTCTGACTCAGTGAGCAGAGACTTGACTCTTAGGCTGTCTAGTCATCCGATAGACTGTGATAGAGGTATTGTCCCTAGGGATCATTCTGAGTCCCTCATTCAACCTCCGTCCAACTTAAACTTACCTCCAGCTGCTACCCCTTACATCGTGGTTTTGGCAAATGTTCCCCCCCTACCTCACAACCCCTATGAACACTGGGCAGTGTTAAAAAACAAGTCACTCCATTGCTTGAGTCAAAAAACTGGTTTAGGCAACGCTCTCTTCTCCGACTTTAAAATGGCCCATAGAATAGGTTGGATTGGCCCCTCGAAGAAGATCTTTAATGGAGACTGTGCTGTGGTAACTTTTAGTTCACCCTTGCTGGTACGCACGATCTTGGAGAGAAGTAACTTAGGGACCCCCAATGCTAGGGACATACATACCTTACCATTGGGCTATTTTTATAAACCACCAAATCCCTTTGAATTCTGTGGTACTACTCCTCTGGGTGACCACTTGAGGAGTTTCAGGGAGCCTAGATTCCCAATCCCAGTGTTTAATCGTTTTGAGGCTCTGCGCTCACTGGAGGATATAGATTGGTTAGGGGAACTCAAGCCCGTGTAACTCTTGTAGTGAAACAATGTAGTGCGGGTTCACTTTTTAACATTTATAGCAAGGACTTAACTAGTAAGTCATTTAGCAATCCCACGTCCTGTGATAGTCCAGCAGCTCAACAAAAGCTATTAGGGAACCCTAGATCCCTTTATGATCCTCTTGACCCCCCTGCTATTTCACTAGCCCCTAATAACACCAGTGAGGTAGTAACCAGGACAACTGTGGCTATACCCCCAGTGAGAAGTAACTCTGACCTTTGCAAAGTTCTATCCTGGAATATTGCTGGTATAGCCTCCAAGTTGCACAATCCTATATGGGGAGAATTGATCAATCAGTTTGAGATCTTGTGATTCCAGGAGACCTGGAGTAAGGACCCTGTCCATTTGAACGGCTATAGGCCCTACTATACGCCAGCAGTTAGCAGTCTGAGCGGTAGGGCCAAGGGTGGTCTTTGTGTTTACATATCGTGCACAATCAATTTTAAAAAGATATCAATGCACGCACATACTGAGTTTTTTCAGCTAGTTAAAATTGATCCAGATTCCAAGCACTCACTTGCAGCTATTAGTCTATATAACAACATTCCTTCTAACAAGGTGAAAGCTGTGATTTACAACCTGTTAAATATGTTAATAATATAGGTAGTAGTAAAGATGCAATGCTGATTGTGGCTGGTGATTTTAATTGTACTTTATGTCCGAATGCTGGGGACAAACTATGTGAAGCGTTATCCGATGATAGGGCATGCATATCTCATTTTCGACACTCGGTACTGGGGGAACATTTCAATGAGCTCAATTTTACCCTCGACCTGGGATTTGCTAATGAAATGTGCCCAATCCCTGTCCAAATGCCCCCCACATTCAATGGAAGGGGCTTTTGCTCCACCATCGATTATGTTTTATTCTCCAATAGCCACGCACATAGTCTTCACTCATTCTATGTGTCTGATAACCCCCTGAGCGATCACTTCCCTCTTTGCTTGGCCTTCTTACTCCCGACTAATACCATCTTAAGACGGGAAAAGAACAACCATCTGCTAAGCAATTTAGCAATAAAGAGCACCAACGGGTTCACACTGCGCTGGACTATGGTGGATTAAGACGCCCTGGTTAAATCAGTACTAGGTAAAATCAAACCAGCCATAGAGCTGTGCCTGAGTGACACAGCCACCCCAGAAACAATCTTAGCTTCATTCCAGGCCATCACGAACGCCGTCAGAGAGTCCTTAATTAGACAATGTAATTTTAAGGGTCGAAATAAAGGTTGGTTTGACCCTAGATGTACTCAAGCTCTCTCCTATCTGAAAATGGTATTACATAAAATCCAGAGGAATGGTACTGAAGTAAAGGCTGCAAGAGACCCATATAAATTAGCACTAAGGGCTAGGAAAGCCACTATCAAGCAGAAGTTGGGGGAAGCATTAATCACTGTGTCAACGTTTAATGACAGTGCGGCCTTCTGGAAAGTTGTTAGGGCCCCTTTGCTGTCTAGAGAGGATAGTCCATCACTTGAAATAGCTATAACCGAGGAACAATGGATTAACCACTTCACCAAGGTTACCAGGGCATGGGTAACTCCATTTTGACAAATTGTCTTAACCAGGATGTTCGCAATTTGAACTCCCCCGCCCAAGCAAATGCTCTCATGTTCACCTTGGATGAAGTAGAACGGGCCCTGACTGCAAGTAAGGACAGCAAGGCACCTGGGCCTGATGGGACACCCAATGACTTGTTTATATCTCATACTACCCTTTGGGGACCCATCTTGACACAAGTTTTAAATGCCAACTGCGAAGCAGACTTCCCTCCTACATGGGTAGAATCAACTATTGTCCCCATTTTTAAAAAGGGGGACAGACAGGACCCGACATGTTATAGGCCCATTTCATTATTAGATGCTATAACAAAAGTAGTAGGCAGAATAATATTAGAACGCCGCCAAGCATGTGCGGAGGAAATCTCCGTCCTATCGGACTTACAATACGGCTTTCGAGCCGGTGTAGGTACCGTTGAGCAGGGCCTGAACCTGTCCCTTTTAGTCGGAAAATATACTAGGGCCAAGAAGGGGAATCTATTTTTAGCTTTCGTGGACCTCACAGCCGCATTGGACTGCGTGATCCATGATAAAGTTTGGTCAATCTTGGACACGATGGGGGTTGACACAGGGTATTTATTTTCTTAAACGCTTTTATAGCGACGCTAATGCTCGTGTCCGTTGTGGGCTGCAGGGTGAACACACAGCTTCCTTTCCAATTAATAGCGGAGTCAGGCAAGGTTGTGTTGTTGCTCCATCTCTTTTTAACCTGTACATAAATGGCCTGGGAAAGGCTCTCCTCAAAGATAATCATGACTTTTCCCAAGTGGCAGGATGACCTATCCCAGCCCTTTTATACGCATACGATGCGGTACTGATGTCCCGCACCAGTATTGGACTGCAGAGGCTGTTGGATAGCTTCTCCAAATTTATGCATGAGATCGGCCTAAGAATGAATTCCTATAAGACCTTCACTATGCGCTGTGGCTCGAGTACTAAAAAACCTAAAAGTATGTTTGTGTCTGGAGTCTCTGGACAAATGATAGGGGTCACCAAGAAATGTTCATACTTGGGCATTCTTTTTGCCCATAATGGCTCCTGGTCACAGGAGGTGGCGGCCAAAAAATTGGCACTACTGCGCACCACGTCTGCCCTTAGAGCCTTTGCGATTAAGCTTGGGAAAAGATCACCGGAGGCACTTATTAATATTTATAGAGCTAAGTGCATCTCTGCTGCAATCTATGGGACTGTGCTTTGGGGACCCGTTGATTTGCTCCCTATTCAAAGAGTAGAAAACTATTTTTTAAGGTATATTTTATCTGTCCCTAATGGTACCTCCGCTACCATGGTGTCGATTCCGAATCGGGAAAAAAAACGTCTTACGATTCGTATTTGTAGCCGTTTCCGTACGATTCGTAAAAAAACATCCGATTTGCGTAGTACGATCAGTTTCCAAAGATTCCGTACGAATGTTTACGAACCGTATGAAAAACAAGCGAAGACCCGTATGACACGGACTCGGCTAGTGACCCGTACGATTTGTAAACATGGCGTACGACCCGCCAAGTACGATCCTGACCGGAGAACGTAACCGCGATTCGTACGGGAAAACGCTGTCGCGTATGAGCTGCGAATTGTACGGAAAACATCGCGTATGAGCGAGCCGCATAATAAAGTAAGACTCGAACCCCTCTTCAACCAAGCGCATGCGTACCCCGCCAATACGTCGCGTATGAGAGAGCCACACAATAAAGTACGATTCGAAGCCCCCATCAACGATGCGCACGCTTACCCCGTAAATACGTCACGTATGAGAGAACTACACAATAAAGTACGAGTCGAACCCCCCCTCAAAAAAACAGACAAGTTACCCAAAAAAAGCACAAGGAGTGGTCAAAAGAGTCACACAACACCACCAAACATATCTCCTGTGTACAAAGCAATGTCCATGGCAAACAGAGGGTTCAACTGAGACCCACCCCTTATGGCACTCCCACCCAAAAATTCAAAATAAGCCACACCCACTAATGGACCAATAAAAAGGGACCACACCCTCAAACCATCAGCCTTTGCAACATAACCATTTTCTGACAAAGAGGGACAACACGCCAACAACTGCACACATCCATCTTCACACATACCCACAATCATATTCAGACCCACACACCCCCTTCACATTCTGACCCACATTCTGACCCACACCCCCATCCATACACACAGTCACCCCCCCGTTCACATTTGCCCCACACCATGATTGCGCCAAAGAATCCAAAGATCACTAACCAGGAGATGGAGATCCTTGCAGATGAAGTCATCGGAGCTGAGCCACAGCTGTATGGTACATTGGTCAGACAGACCAGCATAGCGGAGAAAACACGCATGTGGGATAGGATTTTTGATAGGGTGAAAGCTGTTGCACCCATCGGGCACACCAGGAAGGATTGCCAGGCCAGGTGGTACGATCTGCGGAGGATGGTCAAGCGCAAGATAGAAGAGGACTACGCCAACGCTAACCACACCGGAGGTGGTGGTCCCCGAAGACCAGTACAGTTCCAGCGCTGGGAGGAGAAAGTCATGGCCCTGCTACCACCGGTGGGAGTACATGGAATTCCAGGAGTCATGGAGCCTGGTGAGTATACAAACAACTCAGGTAACATGGGGGGACCACCAGCATTAGCCAGACACATGAGGGGTGGCTGGATATGACTCCCAGCAGTGCCCAGGCATGACAGGGGTGGCTGGATATGACTCCTAGCAGTGCCCAGACATAGGAGGGGGTGTGGATATGACTCCCAGTAGTGCCCAGACATAGGAGGAGGCTGTGGATATGACTCCCAGCAGTGCCCAGACATAGGAGGAGGGTGTGCGTCTGCCTCCCAGCAGTGCCCAGACATAGGAGGGGGTGTGGATATGACTCCCAGCAGTGCTCAGACAAGACAGGGGTGGCTGGATATGACTCCCGGCAGTGCCCAGACATGACAGGGGTGGCTGGATATTACTCCCAGCAGTGCCCAGAAATAGGAGGAGGGTGTGTGTAGGACTCCCAGCAGTGCCCAGACATAGGAGGGGGTTGTGCATAGGACTCCCAGCAGTGCACACACATAGGAGGGGGGTGTGCGTTGGACTCCCAGCAGTGCCCAGACATAGGAGGAGGGCGTGCATAGGACTCACAGCGGTGCCCAGACATAGGAGGGGTGTGTGCACAGGACTCCCAGCAGTGCCCAGACATAGGAGGGGGTTTGGATATGACTCCCAGCAGTGCCCAGACATGACAGGGGTGGCTGGTTATAACTCCCAGCAGTGCCCAGACATAGGAGGGGGTGTGTGTCGGACTCCCAGCAGTGCCCAGACATAGGAGGGGGATTTGGATATGACTCCCAGCAGTGCCCAGACATAGGAGGGGGGTGTGCGTAGGACTCCCAGCAGTGCCCAGACATAGGAGGGGGGTGTGGATATGACTCCCAGCAGTGCCCAGACATGACAGGGGTGGCTGGATATGACTCCCAGCAGTGCCCAGACATAGGAGGGGGGTGTGGATATGACTCCCAGCAGTGCCCAGACATAGGAGGGGGTGTGCGTAGGACTCCCAGCAGTGCCCAGACATAGGAGGAGGGTGTGGATATGACTCCCAGCAGTGCCCAGACATAGGAGGAGGGTGTGGATATGACTCCCAGCAGTGCCCAGACATAGGAGGGGGATGTGCGTAGGACTCCCAGCAGTGCCCAGATATAGGAGGGGGGTGTGCACAGGACTCCCAGCAGTGCCCAGACATCGGAGGCATGTGTGCACAGGACTCTCAGCAGTGCCCAGACATAGGAGGCGTGTGTGCAAAAGTGCCCAGACATAGGAGGCGTGTGTGCACAGGACTCCCAGCAGTGCCCAGACATAGGAGGAGGGTGTGCGTAGGACTCCCACCAGTTCCCAGACATAGGAGGGGTGTGTGCACAGGACTCCCAGCAGTGCCCAGACATAGGAGGAGGGTGTGCGTAGGACTCCCAGCAGTGCTCAGACATTAATGCATTAATGGAAGATTAGCATCGCGCAGACGAGGACCTCGCTCTAAATACAAATCCTATCAGCCCCCAGCCTAACACGGAACGAACATTTACATAGAAGCTTCTTCTCGATCCAACTAATGACCAACTAATGACTAAGAAAACTACAGGGCCTTCGACTAACGCAAGGTTCATTCATAAGCAGCACTTGGCGAGAAGAACGAGCGCTACAGATTGCCCCGAGAATCCCTCCATAAACTTAGATTCGTGGCAGTAAGAAACGTTTATCACAGCCTTTTTAAATAATTCCTTAGCCGTTTTCATCCAAAGTCTTCGTTCCCTGAGGGGTCATGGGAGGTCCATCTGAGATATATACCAGTCAATTCAATTTAATTCACTCCACCTTCAATACAGTATCAACGTGTTAGATAGAAAATAAAGAATTCCTGAGGAAGGCAAACCGCCGAAACGCGTTGAAGGGGAATTGTATCCATAATGCATAAACTTGTATATAATCATGTTTAAATGAAAAATGATGCACTTTGTAAAGACAAAAAAGTAATTTATAAAAAAGATATATAAATGAGAACAAAAAAATTATTTATTTTTTTATATAATAATTACAATTAAAACAAAACAAAGAAACACATCGCAGAAAACGTTAGTAGTATTTGATTTATTTGTTCAGCGTCTAATTGTGTGGTTCAAATATATGCACGTAACCCGGTGCGACATTTCAGGTTTTTCTAACAAGCACTGCTGGGAGTCCTACACACACCCCCTCCTATGTCTGGGCACTGCTGGGAGTCCTACTCACACCCTCCTCCTATGTCTGGGCACTGCTGGGAGTCCTGTGCACACACCCCTCCTATGTCTGGGCACTGCTGGGGGTCCTACACAAACCCTCCTCCTATGTCTGGGCACTGCTGGGAGTCCTACACACACCCTTCTCCTATGTCTGGGCACTGCTGGGAGTACTACGCACACCCTCCTCCTATGTCTGGGCACTGCTGGGAGTCCTGTGCACACACCCCTCCTATGTCTGGGCACTGCTGGGAGTCCTATGCACACCCTCCTCCTATGTCTGGGCACTGCTGGGAGTCCTGTGCACACACCCCTCCTATGTCTGGGCACTGCTGGGAGTCCTACGCACACCCTCCTCCTATGTCTGGGCACTGCTGGGAGTCCTACGCGCACTCTCCTCCTATGTCTGGGCACTGCTGGGAGTCCTGTGCACACCCCCCTCCTATGTCTGGGCACTGCTGGGAGTCCTATCCACCCACCCCTGTCATGTCTGGGCACTGCTGGCAGTCCTACGCACACCAACCCTCCTATGTCTGGGCACTGCTGGGAGTCCTATCTACACATCCCTCAGATGTGCGCAACGTACCCCAACTTTAATGTCGTATGTGCGGCTCGTATCACTATTGCAATGGTGATATACGCGAGCATGTGATGCACCATCCCCCAACATTAATGGCGTGTGTGCGGCTCGTATCACTATTGCAATGGTGATATACGCAAGCGTGTGACGCACCGTCCCTCAACATTAATGTCGTGTGTGCGGCTCGTATGACTATTGCAATGGTGACATTCGCGAGCTTGTGTCACACCGTCCCCCAACATTAATGTCGTGTGTGCGGCTCGTATCACTATTGCAATGGTGATGTACGCGAGCGTGTGACGCACCGTACCCCAACATTGATGGCGTGTGTGCAACTCGTATCACTATTGCAATGGTGATATACGCGAGCGTGTGACGCACCGTACATGTACACTTCCATTGTTGTGGTACGTTGTACTCACCGTCTGCGCCGTCATCGGTTTCTGTGCACCAGGTCGTAGGCGTACAGGGCTGGGATGACACGGTCTATGGGGTTCATGGCGTGTCTGTCGCGTACTGGTGTGCGGTTCGGACCGGACTCAGCTTTTACGGTAGTTTTCAGCTCCCGTAGCAATAGGGTCGTACGGAGTGTCACCGAGACAAATCTTACTTGCTGGGTCAGAAACTGCTGCCTGTTTACGTACGGACGGCGCATGGAGCATGACCCAGATATGAATCGTATGCATTTTTGGTTTGTATGGTGTTTGGTACAATTTGTACGTAGATATGCTTTGGGTTAGGATCGTACTTCATCGTACATATGGGGAAATTGTAGGTGTACGAATCGTATGGGAAAGACGCTCCGAACGGCGAATCGTAGGGGATTTTACCGGATCGGAATTGGCCCCCATATGTCATGTGGAGTTGGGGCTCTCCTTTATTTCAGATTTAATAAAACTCGAGCCGGTGCTATTATGGGGCAGTCTCTGGTCAAAGGATGAGACAAAATTAAATAGAGATATCATTTTGGACGTTTTGAAATTGGATAGGGCCTCGAGAATCCCTTGGATGAGCTATGTGCAAAAGCTTTTCCAAGATCTCGAGTATTTTACCAACCCCAGTACCGTAAAGGAGTTAACCAGGAAGGAACTAAAACTGATGGGCCTGTCTCTACTTGACTCTGCTAGGATGTCAAAAAAAATTTGTAAAACCTACAGTCCTGAATAATCAATTGATTTTAACTACTTTTAATATTCAACCCTACCTCCCCGTGGTCCTAAGTGATTTCAACAGGTTCCTTTTAGCTTGCTTCCGTTTGGGAATATTCTATTGATTAGTTACCCTGCCTAAAGCGAACAATTGGTCCCAAACTTTACAGTTGTGCCCTTGTGATAACAGCTCTAAGCAGACATCGATCCATGTTATCCTCTTCTGCAAATATTACTTGGACGGCAGAAGAATGAGCATTGTCCCTGTGTTAAATTGGTTTGGGCTTCGCCAATGTCGATCCGCTCTTTTGGCATTAAAACAACTAGATAATGTCCACTTTGTTTTCAGGATGGTCAATTATTCTAAACAAGTCTTGTGCTTAAGAAAACAATTGTCTTCATCTTCTTCTTTTTTTCAAGAATTTCAGGAAAGCATGTAAAGTTTAAAATTGTTTTATGAAGTTGTTTAATTGTATATTATATTGATTTTTAACATGTATGAAATGCTGCTATTGTGCTTTTATGATTGTTTGCTTACAATAAAAATAAAGCTTACTTGACTTGACTTGACTCAAGTATTGCATTGCCCATGCGACATCATTAATGACACAAGAGTACCGCAATCCAATATTACAGCTAGGACTTAGTTATATGTTGGGGCATGGCATTCAATGATAACTTCACAGTATACCTTGGTACATGGCAATGAAAAGCCAGTATATAATTGGGTGATGGCTGTTTTCAGAGAATGAAAAGGCAGCCATTTATTTTACTACACTTTGGTTTTGTTGAGTGTTAAAGCCTAAGGTATAGATAAGTAGTAGGTCCCTACCTTAGACAGGGAAATGTATTTATATCCTTTTTTAATAAGTTTACGACCATGTACCACAATAGCTTCACAAATTTTTGTGAAATCCCACAAAATTACTGTGGTGACAGATATCCAAGCTTAAATGCCTTACAACTTAAAACATACCATCCTTAATTGCAGTACTCAAAAAGCATCATCTCTTTACTATAATGTATAACCCTGCCAAAGTTCATGTAAATCCATTCAGCTGTTTTCGTGCTACATCAAAGGCAATAGTCCATTGAAAATGAAATGGAGGAAAAACATGTTTTGGGACCCACTATTATCTTTGCACGCCCTTAACGGCTCACCACAGAAATTTACATCATCTAAAAATGTAGAAAATGCTTTAGGTCTGGAAAGTTTTGTGGTGAATCGTCAAATGGGTGGAAAGTTATTAAGGAGCTAATAACCAAGGAATTCCTATATTTAGGTATACTAACTATAACTAGAGTGTAGCAATCAGAATTAATTTGATTTCTTTATTTTTATCTATTGTATTTTTTTATGTATTTCTTTATTGGTTTACATAATCATATGACCATAAATGTGTCTTTTGGTTGTTCATGTAGTGATTCTGAAACTTCATATGCAGACTACGTTATTTTTTGGGTTTACTTCCTACTTTTAATAGGATTGTGCTAAATATGAAGCACAAAGTGAATGAAAGTCAATCATAGTTGCTATAAATGTAAGATTTTTTTTTTCCTAATGGCCAATTTTCATGCCCTCCAAATAGTAGTTTGTGTGGCCCACTGCTAGGACAATTTTACAGTTAGTTGCAAAGGGGTGCATAAGAAAAATGTTTTTGAAAACTTATGTAGATTAAGATGTATCCAATGCAATATGTATTTGTTTATAGGTTTCCATTAGCATGTGACATCAATGTGTTTTTCAGTTATTCATGTAGTAAATCTGAAACTTTACATATTCAGTCTAGTTTATTTTTTGGGGTTCCTTGCTACTTTTTGTAGTAGTATTATGATACAATATATCACTAAGTTGAAAAACCTTATAACTTAAAAAAATACTTACTCTACTTGCCCGCAATACCCAAAAGAATCTTCTGTGCACCCTAATATCTAATGCTGCCGAATTTCATCAAAATTCAATTGGCCATTTTTGCTCCACATGAAATACAAAAGTCTATGTAAAATGCAATCGATTTTCAAACCCATTTTGGGGTCCGATTTTTTCTTTCAACAACCTAGACAAAAAGGTGCAAAACTTTCAGTCCTCTAACAAAAATCTCCAAAATCTATTTCTCTAATGCCTTAACTATAACTACAGAGTGATCATTTGAGAGGACACCAGTGATGTAATTTCAGATGTTATGAGTGATGTTATTAGTGATGTCCCTGATTATGTCATGATGATGTAATATGTGAGGCCATAAGCAGTACATTGAGGCGGCGTACGTTATAGTTAGCTCAGCAAATGCCCCTCCTAATGCACTACTAGTTGGGGGAAAGTCCACCTTCAGCTCTCAGGAGTAAGGTGGAATTTATTCCCCACCCAGTAGTGTGCCAGACAAGACTACTGCTTGAATGATCGTCTGACGGATGGGGCAGTAAAGAATCCTAAGATGAGTTTCAGCCCACGAAGGAGACCGAAGCAGGTGCCTGCCACTTTTTTTGCATGTAGTTCAAAGGACAGGGAATTGTCCATTAGGACCCCTAAGTTTTTTACAGCATTCTTTGGTTGGGGGGTAGGACCCTACTCAGCGGGCCACCATTGGTGGTCCCAGTTATGCGAGTCTCTCCCAAACAGAAGCACCTCTGTTTTGGAGGCGTTAAGTTGAAGATAGTTGTCTGCTAGCTAGTCAGAGATTGCCAGAATGTCTTCCTTGAACCTCAATTTATCTAGGCCAGAGTCTTTAGTGAAGGTAAACAACAGCTGCGTGTCATCAGCGTAGGATAACATCTTTATCCCACGGGCCTTGGCCAGAAGGGCCAGAGGGCGAATATAAACATTAAAGAGTGTAGGGCTCAGCGCAGAGCCCTGTGGGACACCGCAATTGAGAGGATGGATATTGGACTGATGAGGGGGGGGCATGATTCTGGAAGGAGCGTTCAGATAAAAATGATGCAAACCAGGCCCAGGCCGTGCCGCAGACCCCGATCTCCCTAGGACGATGGAGTAGGATCCCATGGGAGACCGTGTCAAAGGCCGCACTCAGATCGAGCAGCACTAAGACAGTGGTGCCACCCTCATCCAGTACCGCCTTCAACTGCTCTGTGACTGCCAACAAGGCGGATTCCGTGCTATGATTAGACCGGAACCCGTTTTGTGATTTGTCCAGAATCTCATTCTCCTCTAAGTACCTGGCAAGGGTGGTAGTGACATGGGATTCCATGACCTTTGCCAGGTAAGGGAGCAAAGAGATGGGCCGGACGTTCTCAGAAGTAGAGGCATCCAATGTAGGCTTTTTTAGGATTGGAAAGACCTTAGCATGTTTCCATGATTTGGGGAGCACCGCTGACTGAAGTGAGCTGTTAATCAGTGCCCTCCTTGCAGTCAGGAGGCAGTCTTTGAACTTCCTGAAAATATCAGGTTTGACCGGGTCGACAGGAGAGCCAGATTTTACCTAATTAGAGATGATGTCCATGGCTTTACAGGATAGGGGGGTAGGGCTTGAAGATGGGGGAGGAGTCAGTGGTGATGATAGAAAGCAGAGAGTCCAGTGTCGCCCTACGCGCATCGAGTGTAGTATAGATGTGGTCAATTTTATTGATGAAATATTGGGCTAGCTCTTCACACTGTTGGTTGGAGGAGATGGTATTATTAGTGGTTGCTATGGGCTTCGTCATATCATCAACGAGGGAAAATATGGTTTTGGAGGGATTGGCACTTGAAGTGATTAAATTGGTGTAATATGTGGCTTTGGCCTTTTGGACAAGCTTATGATAGGCTTTGATCGCCCGTCTGTAGAGTAGTTTTGCTGAGGGGTTGTAGGAGCGTCTCCATGAGCATTCTAGGGATTTGCAGTGTTCTTTTTCCTGCCTTAAAGACTCGTTGTACCAACGCATGGGATTTTGTACGCTTAGTGGCGATCAGTTATATCCTGTTCAATATTTGGCATTAGTATTTCTGTGTACAGAATAATCATTCTAAACAAAACACCTTCCCTCCCCTTACCGGGCTCTATTAGCTAGAAATACTTACCACCCCACCCACCCTAGAGTGGGTCCCTTGCAGGGTGTGCCACTTGATTCAAGCTAGCCTGGCTGATGCCCCAAAACCGGTATTAGGATGTTTGTTTCCGGTCCTGGTAGGACCTGGCTTGGCAGTTCGGACTAGACTGCCCACATGAGAAATAGGGTCAAGACTGATTTGAATATGGCTGGGTCCAAACTGGGGTGGTGGGGTGAACACAAAAACACTGGATTAAACCCAGTTCTTTGTGAGTGGGGTGAATATTTGCATTGTTCAGCATTTGGTCTATCATTTGTTGCATTTGCTCTGTTCCCACCCAGGGCACCCACTGTGTAAACGTTGGGGAATGCGGGGGGAGCCTGAAGACCCCTACGGTCCATGTTGGCCTACCATGTCCTGCAGGAGCCGGCACTGCTTTTGGACAGAGGGACCTGCAGAAGATATAGCTACCTCTTCAATAATAATCATCAATAATCTAATTTTCGATTAATAAATACAATTAATTCACATTTTTATGATTGATTCCATTGTTGGCATACAAATATGGGTGAGGGTACAAATATATTGTAGCCACTCAGTGCCGAGCTTGTGGAGCAGTAGAGTAATCCCTAATCCACATACTGTGCATCTGCAAGAAACAATGCACACTGAGAATATACTGACCCTGCCCTATGTGGCGTCCTTTAAATATACAGACATGTCAAGCTGCCCTGGTCGAGTACATGAAAGGCGAATCAGTGCAGCTGGCGGCACGCTTCATGAAATATCTGACAGCAGTAAGGGTGTGCCAAGGTTTTATAGTTGCTTAAGTGGTGCCTAAACCCTTTTAAATATTTAGACAACAAACTGAAATTATTTTTTTATATGATCTTTTATATTATTGGAATATATGTACTTCTTATTGTTTTTTATTTGGCCTCTTTGAAATGATTTTATTTAATTGTGCAGTAATATTATCTATCTACCTATCATATGTTTATTCAAAATATTTATTGAGTATTTTCCAATTAAAATATTTAAGAAAATTAATAGTCAAATGATTTAATATTGCCCCCTCATCAATATTTAAGATAAAACCCACTCTAGTCCCCTACATGCCCAACAACACATCAGTCCTTACAGCCAGACAAAGACCTTTATACTTGGTCCTTCTGATCATCAAGACTCTTTTTTATCATCAAACAATTGTCACTGGAAGGAAACCAAATCCATATGGATACACTTGCCATTAATGTAAATGTCTGTCATCCTCTCCTCCTCTTATTCAATTGAGAGCATTTCAGCAGTATATCACTTACATGATAATTTGAAGTGTAACCTCACTCATATAGGTGGTGGTAGCATTGTGTAGTTGCTTCATAGCAGTAAAAACAGAAGCCTTCTTTTCAGTCTCTGTGAAGATAACAGACAGTGGCAGTAACACTGCTTGGGCTGTGGGACTACAACAGTTTTGAAGGTTACATCTGAGGTACCACATATAGACTTAAAAGTCAACATCCAATGGCAAGAGGATGTCACGTTTGTTGGGAGGAGGATGTGATGGAAATTATATGAACTTACCTCCTCTATATGTGGTGCAGCTTTATCAGATTGTTAATGTCCACCATTTGGTTGTGAAAAGCATTGATAATGTAGCATATCAAGCAGGAATGTGCACAATCTGTCTCTTTTCACATGGTGGAAGTATAGTTTAGAATGTCATAAGCTTGGGCATATTGACAGAGTATGTAATGAATACATACCTTGCAATAACTTATTAAAAACATACCTACAAAGTAAAGTACTACTTATGTGAAGATAGTAAAACGTTCCTACAATGTAGTAGCTTCCAATATAAGGCCCTCTACCTTGGTTAGCCAGGATCTATTGTCTTTGCATGTTGATGATGAAAGCATTCAGTCTTGTGTACTCCAAAATAGTAACTCGGTACACACACAGGTATGATGGTTCCCATGGGAACAAAGACACCAGGCCAGTGGGGTAAACCGCTCCAAGTGACAACATGACTACTCTATAGCTCCCATGCTGGGGTTATTGCCGCAGGACAGTTTCTTCACCAGACCAAAGAGCATTGGGAGTGTTGGCTGCCTTCCAAAGGATGCAACACATACTGCAGACAGAGCTCCATGACAGTCTCAAAATTCTCTCGAACCCCAAACCATCAGGTAGTCAGTAGAAGTGGGTGTGGCATCTCAGTGGGGGTCGCTTGCCTCCTGATCAGGTGGACCACCTGAAGCTCTAGTGAAAAGCATATAGTCAGGCAACCCTTACTCCTCCTGATCCGCTGCTATAAATGTGATGCACACAATGTGAGGCATTAAAAGAAACAGTCCCACTGTTAGGTCAGAAAAGGGTGTGAGCGTCCATAATCATTGCGTTTTTTCTTGTTGCAGAAACTTTAGATCACAGCCTACTAGACTGCTACTCAATTTCTACATATTCCAGACCCTGGTAGGAGATAATTTTTTTTGTAAATGACACAATCACCTACGTACACGATTTGCATCACTCTCTTAGCTTTATCATTTTTAGATTGTGTTGGGTTCCACTTTGTCTTTCTTTTAACTTGATCGCTTTCGAAACACACAGATTTTCCAATAATTAAGCACACACAAACATTTTTGCATATTGTTCTATCAATTTTTGTTTTTCCATACAAATGTATTTATTACTGATTATTGCACCGCAACAAATTCAGTTGTTCAATATATCCTTTCTGTAAGGTGGTCACCTACTAAAAATCATTTTCTCTTTAGGTCACAAGTGCACTCCTCTTCTTTACAAATTATTTTCATGCAACGCAGAACAGCAACCAATTTTTCTGCGCTATGTTGTGCAAGGATGCAAACAAAGTACAAAGCCAAAGCTACCAATATGGGACCGCTGCTGCTGTCATCCCCTGCTCTGGCAGTCTGATGAGGCTGGCTGCCTTGTGCGACAGGCAGCCTCGCATCTCGGTGCAAAGGTGATTGTACAATGTTTAGCACAGGATATTGTACTGAAAACATGCACTTCAAGTACAAATTCTTATGCCTTGGCAAAAGTCCTGCAATACATACATATTCCATGTTTTTTTACAGAAAAAAAAACTTCCCCTTCTTGGTGCTTTCTTTAAGGAGGTTTGTTTTTGCTCACAGCCCAATCTGGCTATCTTAATAAATGGGGCTTTGCCTCAAAAGCTGTGGGTGTTTGCGCTGATCTTCCCAGGTAATACCCCTTGATACAAAACGACGCAAAGCAGCACTAAATGCATTTTCTTCTTAGAAAAAGGCATCTTTCCATTGCAAAATACAGTTTGCGCTGGAAAGTAAATACAATTGTGTCACTTTTCATTGCTTTGATTCACTTTGCATCAGCGCAAAGCCTCAGTAAATCTGGGACCTTATCTCCTTTCACCCATCTCTCATTAATGCTATTTTAAGGGGTTTGAATGCTCTGTATGTACAGAGTCTTGGGAAGTAATGCATTTAGCATTGTTGAATTATAGAATAGTTTTGTAATAGCACCCTTGTTCTTAGGATGACTTCTGCATTAGATAGCATGCTTTAGGGGAGAGGTATAACAGTGATTTGTATGGTGGGCAATATAGCATTGTCACTTGTGAAAACGGTAGAACTCCTGTGAACATCTCGCTGCCAGACTTCCTAAAGTTGCTCTGTAACTGCAATGTAATCAAAGTGTGCCTTCTAGGCTGAAATTATCACAGGCACCGCCAGACCTTCAAATGGGAAAGACAACAGAAGTACTGGCAACCTTTTCTATGCCCAGAGAAATGCACTTGCCTTCTGACAAATGGAATGATTACTTAGCAACCATGTTCAATCTTCTGCTATTTGACTTAGTTCTCTGGCAGTCAAGTTAAAAGCATTCGATTCCAACATGCTGCACCAAGAAAATGTCCAACAGATTGCATGTTTTGATCTCTATAATTATCTCGTTCATAACCTTTATAAAGTATACTCTTTCAACCAACAGTCCCACCTGCAAAGATATTCCTCCCTCTCCGTTTGCATTGCTATATTCTTATATTTCATTTCCCCTCTACCCTGCTTCCTCCTTTGTTGATCAAGTTCCGAATAAAAATGCCTCCCTTTTGAATATTACTTTAAAAATTGGAATTTCAGCTCCCCATTATACCACAAAGATTATAATGGGGTCATTAAAGGATATTGCAATTCATTACCGTGCACCACTGGCTACTTTATCCCATATAATACATGGTCACACCATTCACCCTTCTCACAAATCACTTAAAACCTTGGGGGCTTATTTATGAGAGGCTTGCGTTGCATTTGCACCAGGCAATGTGGTACATGCATGATGCAAACCTGTAATTCAGATATTTGAAGCCACGCAATGACACTTTGTTGGCTCGGAGTGGCTCTTAAATCTTATAACGCACCACAGTGCACATCACTGCATTCCATTACCCTGCCCTGGGAAGGCACCCCATGGGCGTTGCGTGGGTGTTCCCACGCAATTCCCATGGATTTTGATGCATTCCCAGATTTACAAGAACTTCTTAATTAGGGCATGTGCCAACATATTATGCCTTTCCACGGGAGCCGTAAAGAGAAGAATATCTCTATTTCTTCATGTTTCTTCCTTTCTCTTTGTGCTGCATAAAGAGAAATATGCCTCCTAAGATTGTTTTTGCATAGGAAGGTGCCCGTTCCTGCACCAAAACAATCCAGCATGCAACACAGCACCCTTACACGGTACTGCAAAGGTGCCTGAATTGACACAAATCAGTCAAAAGTGTGCCAGTGAATGAGAAAGGACAGGAATGCACTGTATCGCTTCCTTATCTCTGTCATGCAGTGCAGCACAGCAAGGTGACTTGCTGCGCTGCACTGCATGATTTCTTCAGAAATGAGCCCTCAGGTGCCTAGCTCTTTTGTCTAAAATAGAGATCATGTTTGCAAACATTTAGCGTAAAAACAAAACCTCTAGTGCATAATTAAGCAGTTGGGTACTTGTTGCAGTATAATGCAAGTCCATTTAAAAGAAGTCCCAGTGTGTTGAAACATTCAGAAAGAGTCTAGCATTCATTCTACCCAAGGAGTGCAAAAAAGACAAATATTCTCTCTGCTTGTCATTGTGAGCTATTAAAATAGAACAGAAGAAAGAAGAGAAATGTTCAGTTTTGTTGCTTGAAACAGCTGCTTCAATTATGCTCCGTGACCTAACCTACCTTTCACCTCGGGTACAGGCTCTGACAGACGGCATTGTGTGATCTCAGAACTGGAGTGTAATAACTTATAATAGTTGAGTTCTAACTTCTTTTCATTAAAATTGGAGGCTGGGTGTGTCACAAGTCACAAATTATAATGAAGTTGGGAACGCCATTTATGCAGGGGGTACAGAATTCCATGCATTATATTGTTAATGTCCTTCACAAAGTTTCCAGGGAATTGAGTAATGAAACTACGTGTGAGTTACTCTTAATTTGACATGTAATTAGTTCTTGCTAGAAGTTGGCTGGCGTTAGACTTGGCATCTTTTGGCATGTTTCCCCTGAGTTTTGCTTTCAAACCTCCTGTTTTGACTCTGTTGGTGCTGGCTTACTGTTTCTCACTGCTAATCAGTTGCAAAGTGCAAGTGCTCCTGTGGTAAAATGTGTTATGGATTGGTGTTTCTATGATTGGCCTATTTTATTTATGTGTCAGTCCCTAGTAAAGTACACTGAGTGTGCGAGGGCCTGTAAATCAAATGCTGTTAGTGGACTGGTTCAGAAAAGGGGGTGGTGATGAACAGAGTGTCTGAATTAAGCAGACCACTCTTACCCAGTCCAAAGATCAGGGCTTGATCCATCACCGTTATTTAGCTCACTGCCCCATCCCAGCTCAGAACCTGGCTATATGCAAATTAGTCTGTCCCTGGCCCAGTGCATCATGGGAACAGGGCAGACCAAACTACCAAGCCAATTCTTCACCAGAAAGGAGACAAGCTACTGGGGACCTGTTTCTGGCATTTCAGCCTCGTCGGCCCGGCTTGCTTGAATCCTGATGGAGCAGTGAGCAAGGGACTCATGTCTGAGTATACCCTGCCACACCTATAGTGGCCAAAAACGATTCAGAAAAGGGGGTGGTGATGAACAGAATGCCTGAATTAAGCAGACCACTCTTACCCAGTCCAAAGATCAGGGCTTGATCCATCACCGTTATTTAGCTCACTGCCCCATCCCAGCTCAGAACCTGGCTATATGCAAATTAGTCTGTCCCTGGCCCAGTGCATCATGGGAACAGGGCAGACCGGAGCACTGGATTGTGCCACCTACACTAACAGTACGTGAATGTAACTCTGGTCTGCCATTGCAGAGCCTGCGTACAGTCTAGGACTGCAATGTCGACTTGACAATCACATAGGACATGCCTTGATGTGTGTGGCATGTCCTGATAGTGAAATACTGCCAATTTTGTTTTTCTCTGTTGCAAGGCTATCTGTTCCCATAGGCCAGAATGGGGAGTAGTTTATAACATCTTATAAACATAACTGACCCCAGGAACAAGATAGGAAAATAATGTTTAGTATGCCTGAACTCAGAATCTAAAGGTGCATCTTTTATTAAAGGTGATTTTTATATTCTGTGTTTGAAACTGCTACTTTTACAAAGTAGGTATTTTCTTGCTCAGCCATCCAGCAGGCCTCTACTGGGTTTGTGGATTGACTGTCTGGGTTTTGAATGCCAGTAGCTGGGGAGCAGGAGCGGCTCTGGATAGTCTAGGTGAGTCAGGAAAGGGGTGAATAGACCTAGGCTGCATTTAGAGTAGGGGGAGATTTCCTTGCACCTGAATGGGCCTGGTCTGCCTCTGACAATGCTGTCTCCACATCCTGCCAGGAAGCCACACCAGAGATGGCAGAACTGGTTCTAGCTGGGCACATACACTCTGCCTCAGGGGACAAAGGACTTTGTTGCATGAATAATGGGGCCCAAACCCCTGAGCTTTAGAACTCTTTTGGGACAAGAAGACTGCCAAGAAGAAGAGCTGGAGAAGCTGTGAGTAAGAATTACCACTTTGCTGTGTGCTTTTCCGTGTTGGCCTACAGTGGCTGCTTCTGTCTTGAGCAGTGAAAGGACTGCACTGACCTTTCTACAATCTACTTTTGTGAGTTTCTCCAAGGGCTTGGGGTAGAAATTGCCCCCTGTTCAAGAATTCCCAGGAACAACAAAGACTTCAAACTCTTCTGCCCCTAGCAATGGGAACTGTGTGTTTTGTGCTGCAACAGAAGAAAAACAACCCGACTACATCTAGGACACCGCGGCCGACTCCGTTTCCTGAAGGCACCACTTGTAAAGTTACACAACGCACAGCTCTCATCCTGCACTGAAGCTTTGGCCTACTAACGCCGCCACCATCGACTCCAGTTCATCAGGCGATGACAGCGCTTCAGCACCTAGGATGCTGCTGCCTGCACCATGACCTGCCAGCACCGCGTTCTCTTCGCACCGCATTCACTTTGCACCACAACCCTGGTCTCACCGACGACGCCATCTGATGCCGCCAACAAGCTGCTGCTCGCACCATAACCTGAGGGCACTGCACGCCGCACCGGTGCACTTCGCACCACAGCACCCAATGCCTGCCGACGCCCGCACTCCTGACTTCAACCGTGAGAAGTTCGACCTGCAATGCTTGTGACTTCAAGGGCCCGATGACTCCTGCACCGACCTCTGGAACTGACGCAATGAGATGTTGCCGATGCCCTGCATCTCTAACGGTATTGTTCGGAGGTTTTTCCCGACACCATAGCTGACCTGCGATGCCGCGGTCATCTAGAACTGTTTGGATTTGTTTGTTCACGACGCTGTGATAGCCTCAGACGGAGCATCAACATCAAGGAACTGTTTTTCAAGCATATTTTGATAACTTAAGAGTTTAAGTTCTGTATTGTGGATTTTTATCATTTTGGTCTTGTCTGAAGTATATAAAAATATTGGATATTTTTCTAATCTGGGTGTCCCTTTGTAGTACTTACACTTTATTACGTGCAAATGCTTTACACACTACCTCTAAGATAAGCCTGTCTGCACATGCCAAGCTACCAAGGGGATGAGCACGGGTTATTTTAGGAGTGTAACTCCCTTATCCTGACTAGGAAGAAGGGTACCTAATTGGACAAAGGTACCTACCTCTGTCAAATAGAGACCCCATGTCTAACAGCTGGATTGTGCAATATCCAACATGCTCCAAATGGAGCCAATATACATCTCCACAGCTGCTGACACCTTCGTCTCTGGGAAAACACCAACAGCAACGGACCCGCAGAGCACACCAGTTCATTCACCCCAGAGCTAGCGATCCACAAATGCCACTGTAAGAAGCTTAAGAAACACAGCACTTCAACAAGACCCCCGTCAACTTTATGTCTGCCTTCAACAGCGACCATCACCATCTCCAGGAGGCCAAGAAGAAAGCCCTCGCCAACTGCATTGATGGGAGCACCAATCACACAAAGGAACTCTTCAACATCTTCAGGTAAATTGCCTGCCTCTCTACCACCAGGAACACAATCCACCCCTCCCAAGCCCTCTGTGACACTCTAGCCAACTGCTTTCTCCACAAGATTACAGACATCTACAGCAACTTTGACCCCCAACCTACCAACCTTAACCACCTCCTTACCCTAACCTATGCCTCCCAATCTCACCAGATCACTGAATGGAAGCAGCTAATGGCCGAAAACACCATCTACATCATGAAATCCATCCACTCCTGTGCCCCCACCACATCTACATCCTAGGAAGGGAAGTATTCAGCATCTTCCTCACAGAAATCCTCAACACCTCCATCACATCTGCCGCCTTTCCCAATGCCTGGAAGTACACAGAAGTCAAGCCCCCCTGAAGAAACCTTATGCCAACCTCAACAAACTCAAGAACTACCTGCTTCTAACTACTCCCCTTCCCCGTCATATTGTTAAAAAATGCCATCAACCGCTAACTTACAAACTACCTCAAAGAAAACAGGCAGCTCAACCCCTCCCAATCTGGCTTCCAGCCCAACCACAGCACTGAGACCGCCCTGATCGCTGCAACAGTGACATCAGATGCCTCCACAACCTAGGTGGAACAGTCACCCTCATATACCGAGACCTCTCGGAAGCCTTCAACACCGTCTCCCACCACACCCTCATCCCAGACTCCACCACATTGCCATCCAAGGGAACGCACTCAGCTGAATCTCCTCCTTCTCCATGCGAACACAGAGGATCCACCTTCCACCCTTCTCCTCTGCAACCAAACACACCATCTGTGGCATCCCCAGGGCTCCTCCCTCAGGTCAACCCTCTTTAACACCTGCATGACACCACTCGTACCACAGACTCAACACCATCTCATACGCCGATGACACTCTGCTCTTCCTTTGACTCGGAGAAGATGCTGACACCACCAAAGCCAACTTCCAGGACAACAAGACGTACATCTCCACCTGGATGAAGGCCAACTGCCTAGAAACTCAACTTGGACAAAACAGAGGTCCTCTTCTTCGGAAACAAACCCTCCCCTTGGGACGACACATGGTGGCCCACTGCACTCTCGCCCACCACCACTTAGCGTAAGATTTATCATCGACCACCCATGACAAAGTTATTGAGAGGCTGGATGAGATTTTCACTGGGTGGGGAGTTCCACAATTCAATAGCAGAACATTTAAGACATTTCCTAGTTGCTTCAATGTCAAGCATCAGAAAAGCACACCTCCCTGACCACAGGCAAAAGGTTTTGTGGAAAAATGATGGGCTCCCTGATGAAAGTGGTTCAGTATGCTGTGCTAGAAGGAATGAATCTCAAGTCAGCCTTATGTCCATCCCTTTATGCCTATCGGTCAACTCCCCACTCTACAACAGGTGAGAGACCTGGTACCTTGCTATTTGAGAGAGCCACTAGGGCAAAGCTACCACAATGGACCACTAGTCGAGTAATAGACACTGATGAGATTTATATCACTGACACTTCTTGCAAAACCAAAATGAAGACGTATGCAGATAAGCGGGAGACACACTTACGACATGGTTTTCAAAAATGGAGACTGGGTCATAGTCAAACAAAAACAGAAGCTCAAGACTACCGCCCTATTTGATTCTGACCCATGAAAGTTGTGACAAGTAAAGGATATATGGTGACCCCTCAACATCCTGGAAAGTCCATTACGAGAGACTCATCACATTTCAGGCATCTGCCTTGATGTACATTGGCTCTAGACTTCACAAGTGAGAAAAGTCCATCTGCGCACCCAAGTCAAGCATATGAGTCCACATCCACAATGCCAGATGAGAGTACAACTCCTTCACCTCTAACGATTCGATCTTTAAGAGTGGTGCAAGCACCTGACGACTCATGAAGTTACTCTAAAGTATATATGTTGCCCGTACTTTTTATTTAACAGAGGAGGAGATGCAGTGTCATGTAATCATATGCAGTAGGACCCTTGTGGTCCTTGGCAGACTCCTTACAAAGTTATGTAATCGGTAGTGAGGTATCTGGGTGTGGACAACAACATTTTTGACTTAGTAAGTTCAGTTAACCGTTGCATGCTGAAGAATAAAGACATGTGTTACAGAGCTCCATGAGTTGCACGCTAATTTTCATGCTCCAGAGCTGGGGAGCAACATATGTCATGATAATATGTCCTTGAAAGAGTGCTCATTACTATGCAAGTTAGGCCCAATTGAAGATTGCTGTTGTCCCCTTTCTATGTACAGTATCAGCTCATTTAAGTTTATTCAGTGACTTGAATGCATCGGATCGACAACTCTGAAGCACCCCACCCTGGGAACATGATCAGGTGTGTCTCCACTTCCTTGTCGGCCTAAGCAATCATACAATGCTGCCCACAGCCCACGGTCAGATGCACCCTTGCACAGTTATTGTGATTATGTGCATCTGTACCATGTAGCCGAACTATACCCTAAGCTTGTTAGGCCCAGAACCAACAAAGCTGCTACAGCTTGCTGTGTTTTAATGCTGTTTCAACACATTTGTGAGTCAGAATCTGTCACTGCAATTATATCAGAATGTACACAGAGTGCTACCCTGAGAAGAGCATATCTTTTAATTTTAGCAAACAACACTTAATGCTTCAGAGCTGTAAACATGCAGTTGATGAATGGACAAAGTCCCACATAACTCTAAATGGATTATGTGGCTGCCAGTGAGACATCTATTATATGACAGTATATATTATTTCTATTGTTTATAAAAAGGTGATAAAACTTCATAAAAGGGAAACAACGGCCAATCCATAAATTGGAAAGTTTACTAAAATGAAAGAAAAAAAGCACAGCCAAGCAAGTTGTAAATGTAAGAAAATAAAGCATGCACTTATCTGTTAGGAGGTGCCAATAAAAGATAAATGTGATTGTGTGTCTAGGACCTATATTCTGTCTGAAGATTCCAAAATAGATTCAATGTTATGATGTAGTTGTGAAATGCTATTTAAAGGGCTGCTTGTTGGTGTAACAATAAAAGGTTATTGAAAAAGGGTAGCTTCCGGTCTTGTAAATAAATTGTGGGTATGAAGATGTAGAACAAGGATATGGTTATGCAGATTTCCCACTTGTCTATCAACAACACTGTGGATGCAGCTGAATTGTGCACAATGTGGAAAGGCTGCAGATCCACTGATATTTGACAGAGGACCCTGTTTGCAATTAATTGAGTTGACTTATAGTCAAAGTTGATACAAAGTAGGGGCGATAAGAATTTTCATAGCTTAATAAAGTGGAATGCAAAGCAACACCAATCTTAACTTTAGCATTCCGTTTTGGGAGACAGGAAGTAAGGTTAATGTTGGTCCGCAATCCACCTAAATGGAGGCTTCACAGGTTTGAAAGAGGGACGAAATAACGTCTCATCAGCATAAACATAGATGTAGTGAGATCCCACTGCATGGGAAGAACACTAATTCATAGTGCAACATTTTGGAGAATGCACTCAAGGTTTCAAGCAAGGGGCACATGTGCCCTAGGCAAAGGTTTTGAGCACAGTGAGAGGGATTTTCAGAGCTATTTAAATGCACAAAACCAGCAATGTTGTTGAGGAAAATGAGCTTTCACCTCTGTAATAAAGAACTGGAGCACAAGTGCTACCCATAATAAGAAAATCAGGGACCTATCACATAGAATGAGCACCGGTAACTACAATGATTTTAGGCTTACAGGTGTTTTAAGTGGTTAAAATGTTGGGGCAGTGCTAGTTTACCACCTTAGACAGTGGTAAATGGTTGTTTTGTCATACATAAAGAAAGCAACTAAATATAGCACATTACCTTAGACAAAGTAACACAATATCATAACAAAACCTTCAAATGTGAATGTAACACAAAAAGTGCTGTACGACAAATCAAAATCTCATTGCAGTAATGTAGCACCAAAGACATCAGCAGCACAAAAGCCAACAAAACCCACCAGCAGCACAACAAAATGCCACAAATGTTCTTGTCACACATTGCCACCTTCAGAATCCTATTTTCTTTCTACAGTGGTAGAAGGAGAGCTTGGAGCAAGTCCTACGTTAATAGCACCGGTCAAAAGTCAAAAATGTTTTGTGATCCAGCCCTCAAACTGGAAGAAACAGAACAATTGAATAAAATATTTCTATCTTGCATTGGAGAACTCTACAGTCATCTGTTTTATTAAAAAAAATTCTTGTCTTTAAATTCAGTTGGACTATTGATAAATGTTTGAGATTTGTGTACAATTACCATACAGCAGGAAATGAAACTTTTCAAGGACATTATGAAATAAAACATGAAGTACCTTATCTGTTTGTAAACTGAAAATAGCACAAGGTTATTTTATTTCATTTGAAAAAGTAGCATTATATTTCAAATTAAATGTGAAGTCGAAGAAGAGGACACCATATTCAATATTAGAGGGCTCCCTGAGTATTTGGATGCTGAAGGCGCAGGCTTTGCTTAATTTTTGTTTCTCGAATAGTGCTGCAGTACATTTAGGACCAGATGTATGACCGGTAAGAAATTATGACTCAAACGATACCTACGTACAAAAGTGGTACCATGATTGTGAGTCTCTAATGATTCGTATCGCTATTTTGTGTCGCAGCTATTTGCGAGCCAGTAAGCGTTTGCAAATAGCATCCTCCTCAGAAAAGGCCATTTTGCATGCGCAAATAATGTGCCCGGCAGAAACAAGCCTATTTTGCACACCCTTATTGAGAATGGAGAAAAGCAGGAAAAAGACACTTCCTGGTTGTGCTGAAGGACACCAAAATAGGAAGTGGTATCCCAGTAAACTCCTCAGCAGATTCTCTAGCACGTGGTTAGGTGCAGCAGCACAGTTCAACACTGCAGGCAGGCTATCTGAGAGACCATGAGCACCAAGGGAAGTGACAGGAGTGGAAATGAGCGGCTGAAAAAGCTCAAATTCTCATAAAAAAGAGATAGAGTTAATAATAGACAAATGCTGCAATAATCACAAGGAGCTGTTTGGGCAGGGCTCAGAGTGTCCCTGAGGTGGACAAACATAAGATCTGGAGAGGAATACAGCAGCACATCAATGCCCTGGGTTGGCACACAGGACCCTAGATGACATCAAGTGGAGATGGTATGACCTGCTCTCCCGGTCCAAGGAGAGGATGGAACCACATCTGCAAGAGGTACAAGGGAGAGGAGGAGGGCCATCTACCACATTGGAACCATCTGAAGCAGAATTGATTTGATTCACACACATTAATAGCAAAAAATCAGTTCCACCAAGTGAAATTGTTCACATATTTCTTTATTCTTTAAACTTTATTCTTTTTTCTTCACAGGTAGCTAACGTGTTTCATCCTATAAAAAGACTTCTTCAGGGCTACAAAACATAGACAACATACAATGTTTTAACACCTCTTATGTACACACATATATACAAAATTCAGAGTGTTTATGTGACACATACATATATATAAACAATAATACTCTATTTACATATTTACACTGATATGTTTTGGAACAATCAACTCGTTCTATTATCAAGTGCACCTAATCATGCATTATGTGAGGCCATGATTCCTATATAAACTTCACTTAACTTACTTACCTTAAATTATTATTTTTGACATACACTTATAAGTTGCCTATTCATATTTCCAATATAAGACCATCTTCGTCTTGTACCATATCAGTAAGGCAATATGGGAAACTTCTATTTAAGTACTGTCTTACTTTTAAAACCATATTATACACCTTCTTTATATACATTTATATAAGATGAAAGAAAAAGCTTAGGTAAAGAAATCTAAATAAGCCAAATTTGTGATGTTTAATGCAGCATCATTGGGAGATCAGCATGCTTAAGTAAGTGCTTGGCAGACTCCAACTCATAACAAATAGGGCAATACACAGATGTTTGTAACATTATATGGTTACCTAATCAATAATCTGTTTCATTACATGAATTTCCCTCTTCTCCAATTGGGCAAACCTTGTGGTACTCCTTCTAAGAGATGTATAAAAAAAAAAAAATGAGATTCCACGTCAAGTATTATAATGTCTGTTCAGCCTCTCTGTTTATACATACCATAGGCTTATACATGTATAAACGTCCTCCTCGATCGAACTGGTGCTTGTCGATTTGTTCCCTTAATTATTTGTTTTGGTAAAATAGCGACCTCCGTAGCTACAGGATAGAATACGTACATCTATCCGTTACTAGAAATACCTGGTCATAGTTTTCATGAACAAGATAGTTGGTCCTCTAACTATATTATTTTAACAAGGAAGTACTGGCGTTTTTCATAAAAAGATAACCTGCTTGACTATGAAACCTGTCATTGATTACAGCAGATCGTCACTAAATGTGTGTGGGCATTCAAATACTACACTGTATCTAGTGTCATGCCTGTCAATGTTTTAGTAGTGTATTTCTTATATTGACACAATATTCATTCTTCTCATTTGCATGTAGTTTACAACGATATCGGTTATACAGTACATCACGTTCACATTTAGGAATCCTCTTCTGAGTGGTCATACCTGTGCGTCTTTTATATTAGAATCCTGAATAGGACTAGTACTATTTGGTATGTTCCCTTAGACGGTGTGTGGTCATTGTCGGCCCATAGCTATAAGATAGAACATAAGAAGCCATCAGTGTTACACCTGTGTATTTATAGCAATCATGGGCAGTTTTGACAGACACATATTAGTGTTACATATAAGTAGACGGAAGCATAGATTTTATTACCTCTCCTTTACTTCTAACTATACGTTATTACAAGCACACAGGCACTAAGCTCTATTGAGAGTCATATTTATAATATTATAATTATTTTGGGCAGATGAATATTAGTGTTACCCATAAAAAGCGCAACCAGACATAGCTGTTAGCATCTATTTTCTGCTCCCTAATATTTGTTATTCCGTGCAGATTGTGAATACTAAAATTAAACTTTATTTGGAGTCACAATTCTCTCAAAGAACACTCTGTTTATAACGCGTTCTGCATGTTGGTCAGAACGCTTTACGTGAAGGTGACCACTTCGTTATCTGTTGTCACACTAGAACCCGTAATATAGAACATGCAATTTCCATAATACCCTCCGTTGTGTGTAGACACACTGTTGCACAGTCTACATAATTCTTAGATATTAAGGCAAAATCCCTATGTATCAGGCGCATACCGTATATTAAGCCACTTTGGTTTTAGGCAAAAAGCCATTTTAAGGCAAACAACGCGTTGGTTCCGTACTTGCCGGGAGCACTATGTATAAAGCGCATTCTGCATAATGGTCCCTAAAGAGTAAGCAAGACGTGACCGCTTTTTTATGGTCCAAGCCAATATGAAGGTAAGATCATCAAGTGTGTTCATATGTGTGTCTCAAAGATCGTACCTTGGCAAAAGGCAATCATAAAATAAGTCGATGCATGTCTGATCATAATACACCAGTTATTAGTGCAATCTATTTTGTGTCATTGTAGCATCAGGACTCAGTAACTGCGCAAATGCTGACATTGGACATCTCTATATCACCACTATAAAATAGGCCATGTAGTTTCTTAAAAGAGATAGGCAGTGTTACACAGTCGTGTGTTGATAAATCCAGTCTGACATTGAGATTATCAGATTATGGTGCCTCAAGCACTGCAATCCCATTTTTTCAAACAGCAAATGACAATACAATTACAGTAATGCTTATTAAACATCAGAGTTACACTTTTGGTGTATCAGGCACTGCAAAGCTGTTTTTATAATAAATCTTGACGAGTGAGGTTACATTAATGATTATTTTCATCTTTAACGCGGTACAGTCGGAGTGGAACATAGTGCCCAATAAAGTAAACATTATAAAAAATATTTAGCTGTTATACATAATCAATGTTTCTAAGGATACAGTACATGTGATACAGGTATTCTGAGAGTATGTTACATAAAAGCATTCTATAGATTTTTTGTTTTTTTGTAAAACAATTTTTATTGCAGGGATAGTTAGCATATACAATGACATAGTGAGCATCATACTGTCCAGAGTTACAGTACATCAAACGTTTTCCAGTTATGTTAGACACAGCCATTTAGCCCACATCCCGGAGGCAGGGCGGCGTCAATTCGCTATACTGTACACTCTGCGGGCCAAGCCCGACCCCACTGTTAGCTCTGCAGGAACTCCTTACTCTGCTTTTATTCGTGTAAAGTGTCATCGCACTGCTGGTGTGATCATGATGTGCGTAACCTACCGCGGGAACCCTGAACAATAACCCCCCCCCCTCCCTCTATCCATCCCTCCCTGTGTCTACGTCAGTGATTGGTGCAATCATAAAGGCCTAAATCGTGGGAAACCGGAGTCAATGCTTCTTACTGTCTGTGTGCATCTGGCGGAATTGCCGTGGACGTGATCGTCCCTGTTCCAGGCGTCTCATCTTGCGTCTCTTCTTCCTCATCCCCCTCTACCAAGCTGTCCCTCAATGCTTGCACCAACGTTTCCCACAACATTGCAGCTTCCTGTGCCTTGTCATTTGAACTACGGCGGGCCATCTGGTAACGTATCGTGCTCTCCGCAGTCGCCCACTTCAGGAATTCATTCAACCATCTTCTATGTGTCGGCGCCACCCTCGATTTCCACCCCTTAGTCAGCTCCCTCTTCGCTATGAGTAAGCCCATATCTATAAATTTACTCCTCTGCTTGTTCTTCTTCGTGTGGGGGAACCAATGTAAGATGGATACTGCACTATCATAGTGTAAGTTTCTGTCAGTGACCGCATTCAGGGTCTCTTCAATTTCCGTCCAATAATCCTGTAACCCCGGGCATCCCCGTAACATGTGGACCAGGTCAGCCCCCACATGATTACATCTGGGGCATGCTGCATCTGCTACTTGAAAGTACGCTGCGATTTTGCAGGGTGTGAGGTACGCGTGATGGAGGATATAAAGGTGTATCAATTGGAAGCGCGCATTCCTAGTGCCTTTCTTGACTCTCCATACCAATTGTGACCATGTAGCGTCTGGGATGTCTAAGAGCAGGTCAGCTTCCCATTTATTCTTAAGTGACGTGAGTGGTAGTAGGGTGTCCGTGTGCATTCTGCGATAAAGACACGTAACGGCTTTAAACGTTCCCGCCGCCATCATGGTATACTGGCACGCTAGTGATGTAGCAGGTTCTATCAGGCCCCCCCCCAGTGCGCCTGTATGGCTCTCACCACCGCTGCATGCAGTAGGTAGTCCCCCCTCGGGAGGTCGTACCGTTCCTGCAAGGCCTGGTGTGGGGATAACTCCCCATCCTCGTAGAGGTCACCTACCATCTGTAACCCCGCCTCTTCCCAGAGATGCAGTACCGACCAATCGGCGCCATGCGGGAGTGCCGTCACCATGCCCAGCGGGATTTCCGGAGCATATGGTTGCCCTGTTCCGGTTCGCCTCTGCGAGCGGTTCCAGCACAGGCGAAGGGTCCGCTCCTCCAGGGAGAGCTCCCGCAGAAGCAGTTTCTGCTGGAGGGTGATATATGCTAGGACATGGCGGGGAGTGCCGAACTCCCTCCCCTGCTCCGGGCCGCAGTACACTCTCGCTACCTCCTGCGTGAAGAATTGTAACTGAGCCGCTAAGTAATAGAGCTCGAAGTCTGGAACAGCGAGGCCCCCCTCGTCTTTAGGACGGGTCAGCGTTGTTAACGCTACTCTGCGTCTGCCCGTTCCCCACAAAAAGGACACCACCGTTGATTTCAACTGTTTCAAAACTGCGCTGGGTATCCATACCGGGAGGGATCGGAAGAAATATAGGAGACGCGGCAGAGCGACCATTTTCAAAAGTGCAACTCGGCCCGCTGTTGAGAGCGGCAGAGTGGCCCAGAAGGACATACAACTCCTCAGGGAGCGGATACAGCGGCCTACGTTACCGTCGAGGAGGTCCTTCGGGTCATGGTAGACGTGCACTCCGAGGTAGCTCAGGCAATGGGGTTCCCAATGCAGGTTCCGGCGGAGTGAAGGGCATTCCTTCCCCTTCCGTAGTGGGAAGAGACAGGTTTTCGACCAGTTCACCCGCAGACCCGACATATTGCCGAAGTGCTCCAGTAGATTCTCGGCACCCTCCACCGCCTCTTCGGCGTTGTCTAAAAAGAGGAGGAGGTCGTCCGCGTATAAGGAGATATAATGGAGTTCACCCCCGTGAGCCAGCCCGGCGTAATATGCCCCTTTCCGAGCCTGAGCCGCAAGCGGTTCCATTGCGAGCGCAAACAGCAGGGGGGACAATGCACACCCTTGCCTGGTGCCTCGATGTATCTCGTATTGGTCTGACACCAACGATCCAACCCTTACTCTCGCTCTCGCTGAGGAGTAGAGCACCTTTGTCCACTGTATGTATCCCTCTCCCAGACCGAAGTTGTGCATTACCGTATACAGATAGTTCCATTCAAGGCTGTCAAAGGCGTTTTCAATGTCGATCGCCAACACCAGGGGGGATCGCGCCTCAGATGGCAGAGCGTCCACCAACCTAAGCACCCTACGAATATTGTGTGTAGTGTTCCTCGTGGGAATAAAACCAGATTGGTCGTTATGGACCAGATCCTGCATATGAGTTAGCAGCCTGGTGGCCAGCACCGTACTCAGTATTTTGTAGTCAGTTGCAAGCATAGACAGTGGTCGGTAGGACGCAGGGTCTGTACACTCCGTACGTGGCTTTAATAACGGGACCATTATGGCTTCGCTCATCGACCGGGGGAGTCTGCCTACGTCCTTGGCCTCGTTATATATCGTTTGGAGTCTCGGGGCTAGTTGGTCTATGTATCTCCCGTAGAACTCAATGGGCAACCCATCAATCCCCGGTGTTTTATTACGCGCCATTCGTGTCACTGCTCCTCTTATTTCAGTCACGCGATTGGGCCTCCTAGAGCATCCGCTTGTTCCTGCTCTAGGCACGGTATCTGCAGGTCGCTCAAAAAAGCGGCCAACGCTTCAGTGTGATCGTTCAGCTCCGCGCTATACAATCTCTCATAGTACGACCTGAAACAGTCCAGTATTGCAGATTGTGCAGTATGGGTGTGGCCCCCACTTCCCCGTAAGGCCAAGACTGGCTGGCTGTTCCTATTGGGGTTCGCCAACCAGGCCAGGAGCGTTCCCGTTTTGTCCCCTTCAGCTAGGGTCCTCGTCAGATATGCCTTATAATCGAAACTACGGAGGCGCTCCATCTCCACTGATACCGCTTCCCGCGCTCCACTCACGTTCTCCTGCAGGTCAGGACGATTCGGTCGGTCTAGTTCTGCTTCACGAAGAGTGCGCTCAGCCTTGTCTAAGTCATCCATTAGCGTTTTGCGCACTCCCGCATATTTCCCGATGCAGTGTCCCCTCACCACTATTTTAAACGCATCCCACTCTACAGCCCTGGATGAAGCCGTGCCCTCGTTCTCCGCAAAATACTGGGCAATCCGCTCCTCTAGCTCAGCTCGGAATGGCGGATCATCCAGCGTGTCGGGCCGCAACCGCCATGTCGGGACTTTAGGAGGTTCAGTCATCCAGTCCAGCGTCAGGAGGAGTGGGTTGTGGTCAGAAAATGTACGTGCTAGGTATTCTGTTCGGGCCACCGCAGTAAGCACCGGGGGGGGAGCATAGGAAGGAATCAAGGCGCACATGGAGGTCGTGTATACTAGAGTAGAATGAGTAATCCCGCTCAGTGGGGTGCTGCGAGCGCCAACAGTCGGTTAGGTCCCATGTGCTCTGCCAGTCAGTTCTGCATCTCGCCAACCGGTGTACAGGGGAGGTGTGGAGTGGCGGGTGCGATCTATCTAATGTAACATCCTCTACAGTGTTGTAGTCCCCTCCCATCAGCACCGGACCTGTAAAATAGCTGGCAAGCCCCCTGGAGAGACCTGTAAAGAATGTTGCTTGTTCTGTGTTTGGTGCATAAATGCTACAGAGCACTATGTGTCGGCCTCTAAGTAGCCCTTCAACCACCACATATCTCCCATTTGGGTCCACCGTGTGCCTAGTCACCTGAAGGGGGATTTCCGCTCTAACCCAGATGAGCACACCCCTAGCAAACGCAGAATACACAGTGTAGAACAGATTACCTCTCCACCTACGCTGGAGTGCAACACCCTCTCTTTTGGTTAAATGGGTCTCCTGTAGGAACGCTATATGCACCCCTCTACGAACCAGGTATGAGTGGACCTTGTGTCTCTTTGCCATTGTGTGTAATACCCGCACATTCCATGACACACATTTCAACAACCCAACATTAGCCATTGTCCCATTGGAGAAAAAATGGATCTCTGGTGTGTAGCATCCTGGTCACTGACTCGACCCCACCCCCACCCTTCCCCAATCGGCCCCTAACCCCCCATCCCCAAGCTGTCCCCAGAGTCGCCCCAACCTCTCCAGGCCCACCCTCCCCCAGAACAGGACCTAACTTCGAAAGAGTCGTTCCCATCCAAACAGTTGAGCAACGTGCTCACTTAGCGACTAGTACGCAGTCAATGCTACGCTGGCCTTATGGGCCTCCGGGTGCGCAAACAAGCTTCCGGGTCTCCCAGGTACTGTTTCCTGACCCCCCGCCCTATCACACACAGCAAGTCCCACACCATGTCAGTCTCATAAACATCCGCTCCAAGGGCACTAGAAATCGCAGCAAGCCCCCTCAGCTCCACCCGGTACCTTGTCGAGGGGTTCAGCTCTCGATGATTTCCCCCGACGTCTGTGGCGTGACCTTCGGGCCTCTGGCTCCTCCCAGTTCAGACAGATCAGAGTCCGAGCCCGTACCCTGGTCCTCCGAGCCCGTCCCTTTCTCCGAGTGGGTCAGCGCCGCTCCCAATACCTCTTTCACCGCTTGCAGCGCCGCTCTCCGTTCATCCGCCGTTTGAAAGTTCGTCGGCCCCTTCGAGCCCCGTCCGCGCCCTCTATGGCGCCTCGAACGTTGAAGTGATTGTCCCTGGCGCTCCTCCTCAGCCCGAAACCCGGCCCCATCCGTGCCAGCTTTGTAGGTGTCCCACCAGGCCCAAGCCTCCGCAGACGTCGGGAAGAACAGGGTGTTCTCGTCCACCACCACTCGGAGTCTGGCCGGGAATAGCAGCGAGTACTGAATACCTTCCGCTCTGAGCTCCTTTTTCAGAGAAAGGAAGGCGGCGCGCTGTCTTTGGGTTTCGAATGTGTAGTCCGGGAACAGTGTCACCTTGCTGTTGTCGACCTGGAATGGGCCCATCACCCTCGCCCGCTGCAACAGCAAGTCCCTGTCCTTGTAGTGTAGCAGTTTTATGACCACCGGGCGTGGCGGGAGTCCTGGTTTCGGGGGTCTCGACGGCACCCGGTGCGCCCTCTCCAGTGTGAAGAAAGGGGACAGGCCCTCCGGGGCCACCACGGATTGTAGCCATTCCTGTAGGTAGCTCACCATGTCCGTCCCCTCTGTTTTTTCGGAAGGCCCACGAGGCATACGTTGTTCCGCCGGCTACGATTTTCAGCGTCCTCGGCCCTCCTCTCCAGAGCGTGAATCCGGTCGAGCGCGTCCGCGAGCTTCCCATCCATCGACTTCTGAGCCGGCACCAAGTCCTTCAGGGTGGTCTCTGCCTCCTTGACTCTGTCCGACAGCTTCGCATGGTCAGCACGCAGGAGTCCAAGTCCAGCCGACACTTGCGCTATATCGTGGTGCAGGGCATCTTTCGTGGCAGCTATGGCCTCCAGGATCCTGTCCTGCATTTGCTGTAGGTCCATTGCAGGTGGCATGGGGTCCTCGGGCGTGTCCGTAGCAGGGGGTCCATCCCCTTTGGGGCCTCTGGGCTTGCCCATGTCGCACCCGTGTCGCCGAGTTGAGCCCCAGGGGGTAGGCAGCGAGGGCGAGCTTCTTCCGTCCCGGATCGGCTTCCGTGTATCAGCCCGGGGTCGATAAAGTTGTCCCCTCGAGCCCTAACTGCGATGTCAGTGCCACAGTAGTGGGCACGATCAGGTTCCTCACCTAAGTCTGGCCCCCGGTGGGTAGTAACGGGGTGCTCCCAGGATAGACTCACTCTCTTCGGGGTGTCCGCATTAGCCCGGGTAGTAGGTCAGTCGGGTCCCTGGGCTCTGCTGTGTAGGTCGCTGTAGGCCCCCACCAAAGGCAATGCCTCAGCGTCCACCTCCGGGGAAGCCCAGGACCCAATGTAGATGGTAGTCGTTGGCTGACTCCCAGCATCCGTCGCAGCGCTCAGGGGGATTGTGCCTCTCAGCTGGGGTCAGGTGGTGGGGAGAATTACTTCCCAGGAATGCAGAAAGGGTCCCAGTCGCTCCCCGGATTAGGCAAGGGAGCTCGGTTGTAGACGGTCAGCAGGGTAAGGCCACTGCAGGGCCGCCGCCCCCTGGGGCGCCACAGCAGGCGCAGCGGTCGGACAAAGCACCATCCAGGCTCCTCACTCAATGATGGGCCCCAGTACCTCCGCTCGAGGAAGTGGCCCGCAATGGGGACGGCACCGCCAATATCCGCAGGACAGGCCCACTAGCCGGGTCCTCGAGTGTCGCTCCCTGCCGGGGCGGAGCCCCGTCGACCTCCCTCAGTCTTGGCAGCCAAGCCGGCGTGATCTTCTTGTCCCTTCGCCCCCCGCTGTCACTGTCACTGCAGGGTCTTCTCCCCCGCCCGGTCGGGTCACCTCCGCTGGATCCGCAGGCCCCGAAGCTGGGGCGTGGATTTCGGCTTCACCGGGCGGGGGCGGGGTCTCACCGGGCTCCTCCGTCGGCCGTTTCTCGCCCCAATCCGCTCCGCAGGCGGGGGTCGGCCGACCGCCAGGAAGTGCCGGTCCGTCCAGCCAGGGCTCGCCGGCCGCACTCAGTGCTGGTGGTCGCCAGTGAAGGAGCCTCTGAGGTCTCGAGGCGCTCGGTTACACAGGCGCCGCCATCTTGCCCGTCGGCGGCCCGGTCGTCCCGCAGCTCGCGGTAGCCTCCGCAGCAGCTCCACCGGCCTGAGCTTCTCAGCGGAGCAGGTGCTAATGTGGCACTCGGGATCCACCCAGGTGGAGCGGGGATCCCAAGCCTTGGGGAGGATTATTTTAAGGATCGCCGGGCGGAGGGTCGGGAGCCTCGTTAGGCAGCGACCTTCCCCATCGGCTGCTGGCCACGCCCCATAAAAGCATTCTATAGATAATAATGCATCTCTGAATTGCTGTTCAAACCCTGTTGCTTTGATAGCAACTTACATATCCATTTGCCTCTCTCTGGCATAATGAGAGTTCTCTGTGTCCCCCCTCTCCCCACTGCAAGATGTTGTATGGCATGCAACCAAATATCTCTATTATCTGGATGCTCTTCCTTTATGTGTATTGCAACCGGATACTTTTCATCAAAAATTGTTATCGCACGTACATGCTCCTGAATCCTTAATTTGAGACACTGTATACTTCTTCCTTAGTAGATTTTTCCACATGCACATGCCCAGCCAATTACGTAGACTGTGTGTGTAGTATTGCAATTATTAAAAGACATGAGTTGGTGGATTTTGTTAGAGTTATACATAAACTCTATGGTTTTATTCTTTCCCAAGCGGCATACAGAGCAGTTACCACAGACATAGAAGCCATTAGGTTTAGTCGGTAACCATGTTCTGTCTGTCTGAGCTGTGACTTTTTCATCTGAAGCATAGGACATGGCGAAGAGTACCCTGGAGAGGGCGGCTGTTGTTGGATTTAGGCCCCTTGACACACGACAGCCACCACCATTCCCTGGTAAGTGTGAAATGTGTAAGAAATGTTTAATTAACTATTAAAGCCTGTTCTGCACATGCATACTAATCGTCCACATCCATAATTCCATTGGCACACAAAATAAGTCCAAAGGATGCATTGTGGGAAACGTAGTCAGTGACATAGACAGTGTAGTTAGGGAATGACATGAGCTGAGAAAAACTGCAACACAACTGAGATAGTGACTCACATTTTTTTTTCTCCTTACATATTTTACCACATAGATACACCACTGGGAGGAGAGCACAGTGCAGATGACAGTGAGGGAATCCCAGATCAGACCCAGATGGAGGAAGTCAGGATGGGGGAGACACTGCTGCAGCAACCTCATCACAAGCTGCAGCCAGTGCGACACCAGCATAGGGCAGACAGCAGCAGCAAGATACACTCCTGTCACCAGCGTCCAGCCAGTGCATCCAACCCAGCAGTCCGCACGGCGTATGCCAGCCAGTTGGCACACTCACCCCCCTGCTGGAGCACCTAATCAGGTATTGATTAGAGCCCTGAAACAGCCGATGCTAACGATCCAGCGCCTGCAACAACAACAGAGGCAGATGAACCTTAGGCTGACCCAGGGATTCGGAGACATCACACAAAAGATGACTGATAACCAGTGCCGGCTGGAAGCTAACTTTGATGCCCTCACAGGTGTCATTGGCGATCTGTGAAAAGAATTTGCTGAGAAGAGGGGACAGCACAGAAGAATGGAGCGCAGCAGGGGACACAAGATGGATGTTTTGAACAGGGCCGTTGGTAGGCTAGCACATGCAACTTCCCAACACATAAAGTGCTCCCTGGGTCTCCAGGTTGAGATGGGCCACTACAGTGGTGATGTGGCACGCGGCCTTCAACAAATAACTGCAAGAGTGGAGACACTGCAAACTAATATATTTACCAGTGGTGGTGCTACACATGACGCTGACAGTGAGGTATCCAGCCAGAGTAGCGCCTCTGCTGTGGAAACACCTATTATGCATAGTAGCAGGAGTCGCCAGGCTGATATTCTACGTGGCAGCTCTAACCAGCCTGGACGTAGAGGCAGGAAGTTAATTGTGTAGAGTAACTGCACTGTCAGTGTCCCACAACTTAGTTTAAATTCATGGTGAGGTAATCACAATACATTTACACATTTGTTTTATCATGCGTTTTGTGATGGACAGGTTTTCCTGATTTTGTTTCTGCAAAATAAAGCTCCAATTCTAAGTTGAAGTCACAATTTGTACTGTTTTATGTAGAAGGTAGAGTGTCATTACTTTGCACGTACCATCAAAAATAATTGTTAGCTATCTGGTCCTTGCACCTTCTCCCCTCTGCTGCAAATATGCTATCCCTCTGCTGTTGGGCAGGTGCTCCTCCAAATCGGATTCAGACACATCCATGGGCAATCCACCCCTGAAAGCCATATTGTAGAGCATGGCACATGTTGCCACTATTTTGCAGACAGTCTCAGGTGTATACTGCAGGAATCCACCACTCTTGTGGAGGCACCTAAAGAGCGATTTTAGGATGCCAAATGTGCGCTCGCTCATGGTACAGGTGAGCCTATGTGCCCTGTTGTACTGCCTTTCATGTGCATTGTTGAGAGGCTGGTACGGTGTGAGGATTCATGGCCGCAGGGCATACGCACTGTCACCTGGTGAGAGATATATGATGGTGAGACAACATGCAGACAGACATTAAAGTACAAATACATTTCACTGTGGACATGAAAATTCAGTACCTAGTAGTATCCTTCATCACCTCTTTCTTATTTCTGGTATATGCCACTATGTCTGAAGATGTATGCGTCAAGGGTACTTCCAGGATGTTTGGCAACAATGTCTGTGATGATATTGTTTGCTTCACAAACAACTTGGATGTTGATGGAATGTGTGCTTTTCCTATTACGAAATACGTATTCTATACATGATGGGGGACATATGGGCACATGGGTCCCATCTATGCACCATATGTCCTGTAGAAACCTTGCTATTCTGTAAAATTGCAGTTTTGTATTCTCAAGTTCCTCATCATTCCAGGGCAGGTAGATGTGTTGATGGATATGGTGTAACATGGCTTCTATGGAATTGTGAAAGAAATGTGAAAATGCACTCAATGACACTCCTCCGGCCACTGCAATGACATCTTGGTGGCTTCCAGTGGCCAATAGGTAAAGGGAGCCTTATTTCTTGTGGAGACTAACCTGCTTGTTGTCACTGCCAGACGCCCTGACACCCTGATGCAACTTCCCCCGCATCGCCGCCATCATCACCGATGCTGCCGGACTCCATTTCCCAGCAGCACCTGTGGCGCGCACGCTGCCACCACAGCTCCAAGCGCCAGGAGGCGCTTATAAGGGTCATCAGGCTTTGGGGGAGTGGGAACCTTATTTCTTGTGGAGACTCACCTGCTTGTCGTTCCTGCCATATGCCCTGACACCCTGCCGCAACTTCCCCCTCATCGCCGCCATCATCACCGACAATGTCGGACTCCATTTCCTGGCAGCACCTGTGGCGCGCACGCCACCACCACAGCTCCAAGCGCCAGGAGGCGCTTATAAGGGTCATCGGGATCTCGCGTCGCGGGACGCGGGCGGGCCGTGCCAGGCGAAGCCCGGGCCAAGGGCGGGCTCGTTTGAGCCCGTTGGAGACCCGAGGAGGCTGAGCTGGGCCCCCCACTAACATCGATAGATTTAAGGTTAGTCATCTGCAATATATTTGTTAATACTAACCACCACTCAATTCCTGACTAAGTTAGGGCACCCAATTCAGGTTGTAATGTCTGGACATGAGGGAAAGGGTAGGAAAGCTGCTATGGGTGGGCATGTAGCCGGGACACTTGACCAGTTCATCACAAGGGCCACCTCAGTACTGGCCCACGAAATTGCTATAACCGAGCGTTGTATCTCTCAGAAACTGGGTTTTGCTAAGCGCTCATCCATGGACGATTTGATCCTGGCACGAACCCTGGAGAGGGACAACCATAAAGCCATAGACTCTGGAGCCTCATGCCAAAGTGGCAAACCTTTGCCTCAGGAGTTGGTGTCTACTTCGACCGATGGGGAGTTAGACCTGTTAGGCCGTACTGCAAGTAATGATACCGAGGCTACTACTGATGGCCAGGTAGCCGCTTCAAGGGGACTATTCCTAAAGATTTGCTCAATCGACCAGACCACGGGGGCAATCCCAAAGAGGAAGCGAGGATGGGGCACACAGAAGGGGAAAAAAAAACAAATGACTAAACTGTATAAACATGGAGATCTGCCCAGCGCTATACCCTTAAGTCCAGGGCTATTGCATGTAAACACACTCCCTGCAGACTCCCTGCCCATGACCACCCTTGCTGGCTCTTTGCTCCCGATGGATGAGGGTCTTTGGCTAAATGATGGTGGTCTCATCACCTCTTCTTTACAACCCTTATTTGATAGGCTCTCATCTATCGAGGACAGGTTGGTGAAATTCAAACAATTTACTATGACCAACCTAGATGGTATTAAGAAGAATTTACCAATGACTCTGCAGGATAAGGATCTGACCATGAACAGAGGCCGGTGCAGAAGTGATTTGACTTCCAATGTGCATGCCCCTGACCCAATGGAATGTACCTTATGTGGGAACATTGCAGCAGGCCACACTGGTGATGGCGGATTAGCCCTATTGGATAATCAAGACTGCTCCAAGGGTGAGAGTGAAGATCCACAATTATTGGGAGTGGGCCTGCCTACAAATCTACAGGGGGGTACAAAGGGATTTGATCATCAAAGGAACGTGCTGCCACTTATTGACTTGCCCCCTAAGTCAGCACCCTATGTTGTTGTCTTGACAGGGTCCCGGACCTAGCCGAGGGTAGTACTGAATCCTATATTGAATTAAGGAATAAAACTATCCACTGGCTGAACACCAACAGACCCCTGCACCCAAATGTGCATAGCCTAATTCTGTTTTTTCCGTAGAGTAAGCTGGGTAGGCCAGAGAGTGAAAGATATACCAGGCAACTGCATAATAATTGATTTTAGAGAGAGACAGGCAGTGCATCATATTTGTGAGGGACCTCACCAAAATTCGAGAACCTCCATCCAGGAATTTGATCTTAGCTACTTTTATACCCCTACACACAGTATGGAGGAGCTTGGCAACCAGGGACGGACTCGGGACGGGCGACTCCTACCTGGTAATCCTAGCAATAGAACTGGGTTGGATGGCTTTGGTTTTGTGTCCAGTATCCCCCTTAGAAATAGATATAGCGTTCTTGACATGGCTGACTGACTACCCCTAACCCACATACTCCATCCCCCATGGTCTAACCAGCTAGGTGATATTACTCTGGGTATGGGGGCTGAGCTTCTGGGACAACAGCCAGAGCGAAGGGGCATCTTGGGGTACAAAGAGAGTATGAGAAACAATATACCTTGTCTTCGCAAGGGTATGGGTAATTGTGTAGCTGAGTCTAAACTTAACAGTGCCACAATTGGTGAGGAGGGATCACATCCCAAAATTCCCTTGACTATTGTTAATAACTCTGGGCCTATAGAAAATACAGATAGGCTAAAATTGGAGATGACTTCTGAGACCGAGATGGAAGTAAGCCCCAAAGGCCTTAAGATCCTGTCTTGGAACATAGCAGGACTAATGGCCAAATTAGAGCTGCCGGATTGGGGCAATTTTATAGACTCTCACGAGATTTGCCTCTTTTAAGAAACATGGGCTTTAAAATCCTTATACCGAGTAGGTTTTGTAGCGTATAGTGAGGCAGCAGTGAAAGGCCCGAGAGGTAGACCTTCAGGGGGCCTTTGCATGTGGGTGGGTACACATCTAGGGTATACTGTGAAGAGAATAGATACCCACTCACCTGATATCTTATGCATTCTTCTCAATAACAGAGATCTCCCCAAGTTGGCCGTCATCAATGTTTATTCTAGGCCAGTCAAGTATGGGCATACATCGCCAACATTGGATCATGTGGCGGCCCTTCTCACTACACTCTCGGGGAAAGCATACTTTATTATAGGTGGTGACTTCAATCGCCATTTTGAACCCCTTAATGGGTTGTCATCACCGATTACCACTGAGGAGGATTTTATATCATCAATCCCCACAACTAATGCTTATCCGATAAGGGGATGGACCACCTTGGTCCTTCAATTGACCTCCCTAACCCTCACGCACTAGCTGAGGGCCGGTAATGGCCAGTTTCCGGATGATAATCCTGGGCATTTTAGTTTTAATAATCTTGCCCAGGCTTCCATAATAGATTACATCTTAATAAATACTGAAATCTGGCATAAAGCAGTTAAGTTTTGCGCTCTACCCCGGGCAGAAAGTGACCACAACCCTCTGGTTCTCACTCTAGAAGCACAACTACCAGAAGTAGGGCAAGCTTTTGACTCCCACCAACACAAAAATGTATCAGTGGTAGATGGAGGGCGGCGTATTCGCTGGGGTGTAATAACCCAATCCCCAGATCGGATGGCAGACATGTACTCCTGTGTTATCCCTCTGCTGGAAAAGGCAAGTCTTCTCACAGGCATTGGTACCTGTGAGGATGATACTATAGAGTTGGGAAAAGTACACCGGGATCTGGTCGCAATCCTGGCGATCTTTTTCCATAGTAACAAACCAATTAAGAGCAACCGCCCCAGAGAAAAAAATCTCTGGTATAATTCGACATGTAGGGACGCTAAAAGAGCGCTCCTGGCATGTCTTAAAAGGGTGATAGTCTAAGCATAAGGGAAAGTAGGCTTTTTTTTAAAAAAAATGGTTTTACAAGCAAAAACAGAATGGGAAATGGACAGATGGCAGGCAATTAAAAATGCTTTGGATAACAAAGATACAAGGCGCTTTTGGAATTTAGTCCATACTGGACGAATTGAGGGTAAGACCACCATTGAGCCCAATATTAGCTAGGATGACTGGCATATTTATTTTAGGGATTTGTATTCAAGCCCAAATGAAGACCAAAGCACAGAGGGGGAACACAGGTAATGCCCAAATTTTTTAGATTTTATTGGGGACTCGCCGCCTTGTACCCTGGCCGAGGTGTTAGCTGCTATTGCGAAGGTCCTACCAAACAAGGCCCCTGGGCTAGATAGAATCCCCGGGGACTTGTACAGAAGTGGACAGGAAGTGTGGGCCCCATATCTCCAATTGCTTTTTAATGCAATCCTTAATGGTTTGCCGCCTCCCCCCAAGTGGGCTGGGGCAGAGATCATTCCAAATTATAAAAAAGGGGTCCCCCATTGACCCTGTAAATTATAGGCCAATTAGCCTCATTGATGTGTCTCAAAAAATGTATGCTAGAATCCTATTGGGCAGACTGCATGAATGGAAGAGGACCATAATATTTTAACTCCCTTGCAAGCAGGTTTTAGAAGCAAAATATCGACCATAGATCAGATGTTCAGGTTACAACTGATCTATTGGAAGCATATAGTCTTGGAGGGTGGAAGCCTGTACCTCACATTTGTGGATTTAAAATCAGCATTTGATATGGTGGACCGTGTTCAGTTATGGGGCATTATGTTGGATATGGGGGCCCCACCCTATTTATGTCACCAGCTCAGACGCCTCCACAAGGGAACCTTTGCAAGGGTGAGGTTCGGCAGGAATGGGAAATTGACGTGCCCCTTTCCCGTTGAAAAGGGGGTAGGGCAGGGTTGTGTGCTCGCACCGACTCTCTTTTCGCTTTTCCTCATCTGGCTAATAGAAGACATTCTTGCCGATATTGACCCCCCAAAACTAGCCAACCGCAAATTTCCAGCACTAATGTTCGCGGGCGACACTCTGCTCCTCTCTAAATCACCAATGGGGATGCAGCGTGTTTTAGAGGAATTTAGTCCGTTTTGCAAGAGGAGGAACTTGGTGGTTAACATCAGTAAGACAAAATATGTAGACTTTAATGCGAATCCCATCAACTGCCCACACCCTAGAATGGATGGCAGACCCCTGGATAGGGTCCCCACCTTCGATTACTTAGGACTTACCCTAAACGACAAACTAGGGTGGGGTGCGCAAATCGATAAGGCTGACCTAAAGCTTATCCAGGCTATTGGGGGGATCCTAAAACTTCAGAAAAGTTCTGCCCTAAAGGCCATAGGCCCACCAGTTGAAATCTTTAAAGTTCAAGCTAGGGGATCCACCTTGTATGGGGCAGAACTGTGGGGGCATTGTGCAGCGAATGTCCTCACAATAACCGAAAACAGCTTTATGAGACAGATTCTAAGTCTGCCCAAATATACACCCCTAGTACCACTGAGAATGGATTTGGATATCCGCCCGATTGCGGATTTAATATCATTGCTTTCAATGTTGTACTGGCGACGGCTGTGGAGCACACCAGAATTAGCCCATTACAGGGATGAACTAAAAGTGGTACTGTTTACATTTGGGGTGGGCAGAATTCCCTGGCTGTCCTTTATTAGGGACTCATTTTGAGCAATGGGTAGGGAGGATCTATGGACTGCACCCGAAGTGACATGTGCAGAAATTTCTAAAAAAAACTCTAGCTAGTGCCATAAAGGAACACAACTTGACACGTATTCTACAGACGGTTAATCTTTCCGGTTTAACACATGGGTTTCTGGATATTAAGTGCCAGTACAAATTTGAGCAAGTGCTAGATGCTATACAACCTCCTCTAGCAAAAAAGTTGTTCCTGCAATTTAGATATGGGACGCTCCCACTCAATGCCCAAACTAATAGGTGGGCGGGTACTATAGATCGTCCTTGCCCTGGGTGTTTAGTGGTGGAAGAAACTGAGATTCACGTGGTCTTCTTTTGTTCAGCCTATAAGAGGAGAACTAAGTGGGTGATACAACTTTGCAGAAATCTGGATATTAGAAATTATATAGAATTTTTTAGCATTCTAAAAACAGACACTGACCCGATTTTTGTTGTTGTTATCTCAAAATTTTTATTCACAATATGGTCTATGGGAAGGCATTTGATTGAAAAATGCCATGAGAATTTATAACATCTGTTGCTTGCCCACCATTTTGTGATCATGAAATAGACAAGATCTATGTTCATTTGTGTAGGCACGTGCTGATTAATTGACTGAAATATACCAATTGGCTGTTAGTTGATGATGGGCTTAGATATACTTTTATATGGAATTTTTACTTGATTTTAACATTTAAGACGTTAAATTATATTTTTAAGAAGTTTATAGAAAAATATATTTCCCATAGTGACGGTTTTCTATTGGCCAACTTCCCTAAATGCGAGCTCATATCAGTTTGTGTACTATTTAATTTTATACCTGCTAATTGATCACCCTTCTGATCAGTTTTTTTATGTGGTTGTATAAAATTGTGTTTTTATGTGCTTTTATGGCTATAATAGCCGAAATTAAGTTTCAATGAATGAATGAATGAATAAAGGGAGCACAACACCTGCACATGTGTGGGTATGCCAGTTGTGGCTTCAAGGTGTCTATGAGGTCTAGGATGACAGTGCTACTCAGCCTGTACTGATCATAAATCTCTTCCTCTTTCTTCTCAAGCAATGTTAGCCTGACTATGAATATCCTCTCCTGTCTCCATCTTCTCTGCTGAGCAGTCGGTATCCACATCCTCCTCACTATCAGGTATAGGGCAGCCATTGTGGAAAGGTTTCAGATGCATTCTGGGCCCGTTTTTATAGGTTGGGCCTGGGTACCACCTGGTTCTGGTTAGTGGTAAATTACATGCGCTAATGGGCCTTTTTGAGCATTTACACTATTTGCAAATGGTCTGTACATTGTAATTAGAGACTCACAAATTGCGAGTCACTATTTTCTGAACCCAAAAAATATGTCTAATTTTTTTGCGAGTCGGTGTTCTATTGGCGTCGCAATTTTGTAATTTGCGAGTGCCTTTCATACATTGCGTATGACCTTTTTTGCATGCACAAACCGTTCCAATTTTTTATATCACCCTGGTCTGAATTTCTTTTCCTCCTTACTAGAAGAGGTATTGACCAAGTCAAGTGGTATGGCTTTACCATGCTATGGCATGCAAGCATAAGTATCCTATATCCTTGTATTGGCACATTAAAGTAGGAACTAATGCCGTTGACAGTGCATGTTGTATATATGTATACATTTGATAGAGTCTTGTTATATGACGTAAGGTTCAGGGGCTTGGTTTGGAGTTGGATGGTAAGGGAAAATCCTCCAACTATTGGAGGAAAAGCTTGAAAACACAGTGTTGGTGTTTCCTCCATTATCATATCACTTTGACTCTTGTCTTCATTACTGAAATACGACCTTAAAAATAACTATGAGTATGGTGGGTTTACTTATCACATTCTGAGAAAATATTCAAATTAATGGATTAAAGCTGGCATAAAAGAAAATGTTCTTGATTTGTAAATGTAAAATAACGCTTATGGGTACAAATAAAGGATGAACGATATATATATATATATATATATATATATATATATATATATATATATATATATATATATATATATATATATATATTTATTTTTTTTTGTATTGGCTTCTGCGCCAAAAGTAGACATGAACACCCGACTTTGGTTGAATGATGCAGAATGTGCGCCCTAGAACTTGCAATTGGCATTTTGGTAACCTCAAGCGTGAAAGGATGTGCCCAAATAAGCCCCTGGCCTCAAGCTTAGATGCCACCAATGAATGTGTATATATAGCATGCACCTGGCACCTACATATTCTGTAGGTGGGGGCACCAATAAGGCACTGCACTGTGCGACTGACTCCCGCTGTTTTATCTTTGTGAGCTGTCCGACGTTGCATTGTGCTAGAGGTAAACTTAATGATGACTCCTCATTCTCAGTCTGTCCCTCTACGAACCAGACTGGATTTCTTGTTTACATTAGGGTTTAGATAAATTAAGAAAATAAGTACTTATTTTTATGGAATGTATGCTAACAGCTGCAGGATGCAGCTTGCACGTATTAAACTTTGTATTTATTTAATTTGTATTGCGATACAAATGCAGACTATTTCAAGCTTCAAGGCACACAGCAAGACAAAATAAAAATAAAATACAAATATAACAGTTAATGTGCAATTTAAACGGAAACATGTATATTTCAAATATACAGAAATGAGATACCCAAGGGCAGCTGGTGGAAGGAACTCCATTAATATTAGCGGTGGTATCAGGCCTCCACTGAACACTGTTTTCTTTAGGGTAATGCTTGATTAAAGTTTTAACATTTTCATTGGACTCAAATACAATATGCCTTTCTGAAGGTAAATGTGAGAAGGTTCTTGAGTGCGAGGATTTGCTGCTTTTCTCAGACAGGCCTGCACATGTCTGGACTATGGGTATAGGGCATTAAAGAAACAGCTGTCTACCTCGTCGATATTTAGCTTTCATACATGTCCTAGAAATCATGCCATGCAAAAACACTTGGCCATCACTGTCTCAAAACTCTTTGTGCTTCAATGTCCCTGTGGCGCTTTGTGTCTCACAGCCTAAATAGCTGGCCTAGATTCAGTGTCACAACAAAGCACTATGGTCTCCGAAGTCCATGGCGCTCCTGCAGCTTAGAACAAATCAAATACAATGCAGTTGTCAACATCTCTTTCCATCATTGCGGTCCTCTCGGCTAATCAAGTGTCACATGAGATCAAACGCAAAGCAAGACTGTAAGTGCTGTGGATTGTTTCTATGTCACACTCGCTAGAATCCGCTGACGGCACTTGTATTCCCATTGGCGGGGAACAGGAAGTGCAGAGGGAGAGGCTCGTCGATGTTTCTCGTCGCGGGGTTTAGTTATGGCTGTGCTTCGCAACCTGCGAAGCCTTGATGTTTTCCTGTCTAAAAGGATGGCGCTTCGGGTTGGCAGCTGTGTGCTTGGAGTAGCGCTTTAGGGCCTAATTCTCTTCTAGCACGTATTTATGAGGTACTTTTCCATAGAGTGTCAATCATGTGCGGACATTATTCATCGGCAGTTCGCCTGTGCGGATTTTACGTTGCACAGTCTGTCTTCCCGAGGTTTTCCGGTTTCTGTGACAAGTAACTTTTCCTAAACTTGTACTGAAATTAGAATTTCAGAGATTGTGCATTCCACCCATACGTGTGAATGTAAATGTTAGGATCCTCTTTATAAATCCTATTGTTATTATTTCACCAGTTCATCTATTTCTCTCACTCTTCTGGTATAGCCTCTCAACACTGCAATTAAAAGAACTTAGGTTGTAGCTGTTTTGACAGGGAGAAACAGGTGAGTTCTTAGGCTTGTTTGTTTGCCTGCCTTAGAGAGCCATTTTCATTTTTATTGAGTTTCCAGTCAACTGCTAATTAAAATCTGGTTAAAACAAAGTTGGACTATCATATATATATATATATATATATATATATATATATATATATATATATATATATATATATATATATATATATATATATATATATATATATATATATATATATATATATATATATATATATATATATATATATATATTCACTGAAAAAACCATAGGTTATAGACCATATATAGTTAGGAATTAGCATTTACAAAACCTTGAAAATTCACTGAAAAACCATAGGTTATAGACCATATATCGTTAGGAATTAGCATTTAAAAAACCTTATTTTACTCACACAAAACCATTGAAATTCCATATATAGTTAGTTGCACTAACTATATATCGCGCACCCGCAATCCACTGCTGATGATGTCACATATTACATCATTCATGACATGGTCAGTGACATCACTGATGGCATCACTGATGACATCTCAAATGACATCACTGATGACATCACTGATGACATCATCCATTGACTGTGTGTTTCTGTAAAGTTTAAATATGTTTTACATATTGAGGAATGAGTAGATGTATAAGTGTCTGGATGAAGGATTTAGGTGCGTGACTGACTGTATGAGTGAGTGATTAAATGTGTCTCACTGAGTGCATGGGTTAGTGACTAAACTGTCTTAATTTGTGCATCATTATGTCTGTTGTTCTGTAAACTGCTGCATGTGTTGATCAGTAGCTATATGAGTAACTATATGGGTTATTGATTGATTGTCCAAGTATTTGTATGGGAGACTGAGTGTGTGTGTGGCTGGCTGGGAGATGTGTGACTCTGTGCAGATCAATGTGTACTTGTATCAATGATTGTATAAGAGAGTAAGTATGTGTTAGTATATGTTTGAAAATGTAAGGTACTCTATGTTTAAATGGAAAATGGAAAAAATAGAAAATGGAAGTGTGATTGATTCTTTACAGGACTGACTAGGTGTGTGAGTAACTCCATGATGAGTGGCAGAGTGTGAGTGTCTGTATTGGTGTATGAGTGCATATGATAGTGTTGTAAAGATGAGTGATTGTATGTATGAATGATTGTATGGGTGAATGAGTGAATGTGTGTGTAGACGTAGGAATCAGTGAGTGCGTATGTAGTAACTAGTATTGGTGTGTCAATAGTTTCAAAAATTATACTCTGTATTTAACACTGGGTGTAACAGAGGTTATATTAAAGTGTGAGGAGATGCATTGTATTGTCACATGAATGATATCATCAGTGATGTGGTCATTGATGTCAAATGAGATGTCATCAGTGATGTCATCAGTGATGTCATTTGAGATGTCATCAGTGATGTCATCAGTGATGTCACTGACCATGTCATGAATGATGTAATATGTGACATCATCAGCAGTGGATTGCGGGTGCGCGATATATAGTTAGTGCAACTAACTAT